>NC_059172.1:76496811-77746811 GCF_019923935.1 Bubalus bubalis | reverse complement strand
AAACTAGTATCTTCCAGTCCTGTGACCACTGCTGAGTTTTCCAAATTTGCTGACTTATTGAGTGTAGCACTTTAATAGCATCATCCTTTAGGATTTTAAAAGGCTCAGCTGGAATTCCAACACCTACACTAGCTTGTTTGTAGTAATCCTTCCCAGGGCCCACTTGATTTCACACTTCAGGATGTCTGGCTCTAGGTGAGGGACAACACCATTATGGTTATTTGGGTCATTAAGACCTCTTTTCTCTAGTTCTTCAGTATATTCTTGCCACCTCTTCTTAATCTCTTCTGCTTCTGTTAGGTTGTTACCATTTCTTGCCTTTATTGTGCCCATTTTTGCATGAAATGTTCCCTTGTTATCCCCAGTTTTCTTGAAGACATCTCTAGTCTTTTCCATTCTATTCTTTCCTCTCTTTCTTTGCACTGTTTACTTAAGAAGGCTTTCTTATCTCTCCTTGTTATTCTCTGTAAATCTGCATTCAGTTGGGAATATCTTTCTCTTTCTCCTTTTCCTTTCACTTCTCTTCTTTTTCAGCTCTTTGTAATGCCTTCTTATATAACCTCTATGCCTTCCTGCATTTCTTTTTCTTTGGGATAGTTTTGGTCATGGCATCTTGTCTAATATTATGAACCTCCAACCATATTTCTTCAAGCACTCTGTCTATCAGATCTAATTCCTTGAATTTATTTGTCACCTCCATGTTTAATCACAAGGGATTTGATTTAGGTCATATCTAAATGGTCTAATGGTTTTTCCAACTGTCTTCAATTCAAGGCTGAATTGTGCAATAAGGAGTTCATCATCTGAGTCACAGTCAGCTCCTGGTCTTGTTTTTGCTGACTGTAGAGAGCTTCTCCATCTTTCACTGAAAAGAATATAACCAATCTGATTTCAGTAATGACCATCTGGTGATGTCCATGTGTAGAGTTATCTCTTGTGTTGTTGGAAGAGGGTATTTGCTATGACCAGTGTGTTCTCTTGGCAAAACTCTGTTAGCCTTTGCCCTGCTTCATTTTGTACTCCAAGGCCAAACTTACTTGTACTCCAGGTATCTGGACTTCCTACTTTTGCATTCCAATCCTCTATGATGAAAAAGACTTTTTTTTTTTGGTGTTACTTCCAGAAATTTGTGTAGGTCTTCATAGAACCTGTCAGCTTCAGCTTCTTTGGTATCAATGGTTTGGTCACTGACTTGGAATACTGTGATGTTGAATGATTTGCCTTGAAAATAAACTGAGATCATTCTGTTGTTTTTGAGATTGCACCCAAGTACTGCATTTCCTACTCTGTTGACTATGATGGCTACTCCATTTCTTCTAAGGGTTCTTGCCCACAATAGTAGATATAATGGTCATCTGAATTAAATTTGCTCATTCTCATTCATTTTAGTTGACTGATTCTTAAAATGTTGATGTTTACTCTTGCCATTTCCTGCCTGACTACATCCAATTTACCTTGATTCATGGACCTAACGTTCCAGGTTCCTATGCAATATTGTTCTTTACTGCATTGGACTTAACTTTCACCACTTTCAGACACATCCACATCTGAGCATCATATCCACTTTGGCCCAGGCTCTTCATTCCTTCTGGAGCTATTTCTCCACTTTTCCCCATTAGCATATGGGACACCTACAGACCTGAGGGGGTCATCTTCAGGTGTCATATCTTTTTGCCTTTTCATACTGTTCATGGGGTTCTCGAGGGAGGAATACTGGAGTGGTTTGCCATTCCCTTCTCCAGTGAACCACATGTTGTCAGAAATGGGTTTGTTTTTGTGTGTGTGTGTGTCAGAACTCTCCACCATGACCTGTCCATCTTTGGTGGCCCTGCACAGCACAGCTCATAGCTTCATTTTCACAGGTTGTGATGGGGTTTCTGGCCCAACCTTATGACTTGGTGGGTTTGACAAAACCAAGGTCATGATGAGTAGTCCTGAATGCCATAGTGCCCTGTGGTCAGATGCCCCATCTACCAGGGCCTGGTAGCATGCTAGCAGCTGCTCTTCAAAAGGCATATTATTCTCTAATCTGATGATATGCCTTTGTTCATAGACCCCAAGTCCCTGTGTTGCTTTCCACTGCAACTTGCCATATACAAAATAGCACTCTGATATCTCAAACATTATAAGATTTTTCATGTGTCATGTCCTCAGAAACAGGGCTGTTTACACTGCAGCCCATACCTTCTACAAAGCCCTTTTCCCATACGGGCCCTATTAAAGTGGTAGCCTTTCTTATTTTCTAGTATGTGGACCAGAAAGATACTCATTGTGAAATATGCTACTTCTAGATCTTGAAAAGGCTACCAAGATTGTCTTTCTTCTTTGTATTGGGAGATGAAAGATGAAATGATTTGTCCTTTACTTTGGATGGATGCCTTGATACACCTCTGACAACTGGAGACCAGAGAATTTCTATGATGTAGTGAGCTCCTGAATCTTCATAGAGCTTGTCTCCTGCCCCTTCAAGAACGTGTCTTACACAGACTTCCAACGTGGTATGTACTTCTTGTTTACTTGGCATAACTAACTGACATTGTCAAGATAACAGCTCACATGGCTTCAGACTATATTTTGACAAAGTGAGGTAAAATTGTTAAATGCATATACTTGTACTTTTCATAAATAAAACTATTTCTGATTTTATTTTCTGCTATATAGAGAAGATAATACATTTGCCAAATCATTGGTTATATACCATGTAGCATGAATATAGTAAAAGCTGTCACTTATTTGTGTCCCACTCTTTGTGACCCTATGGACTGTAGCATTCCAGGCTCCTCAGTCCATGTAATTTTCCAGGCAGGAATATTGGAGCAGATTCTCATTTCCTACTCCAGGAGATCTTCCCAACCCAGGGATTGAACCTGCATCTCTTGGGTTTCCTGCGCTGGCAGGTGGATTCTTTCCCATTGTGCTGAGCCATCGAGGAAGACCTCAGTTATATCCAACCAGCTTCTTAAAGTTAAGTGTTACCATTTGGCCTCAATTGTTTTGGCCCCTATCATTCCCATTGCTGTTGATGAGCCTAGTTCTACAATGGTCTCTCCTACCATCAGCCCTGCTCTACAGAGGAAAATCTACTCCCAGATTTTTAGCAATCTTAGTGCCCCTCCCACAAGTGTATTCCATATAGCCTTAATAAATGGTATATCCTCTGTTGCTCCTCCTTGGAAGAATCCACCTTCTTTTAAGCTTAAAATAATTTTCATAAATAATGAAAATGAATGATTACAGGAGTTTATAACCATAAGAAATAAGGCATCATGAGCAAAAACAACAGAAATAGAAAAAAAAAATTCAGTAAGAGTTTAGACATTAGAAATTACCAAAAGTGAAGTATAAAACAGGCATCTTATTATGTTTAAGGAAATGAATGATGAATTTGAAAATATAGGAGAAACTATAAAAAATGAGTTGTATATTTGAAAAATAAACAAGAAAAAATTATGGGAATGAAAAATTCAAGAATTAAAAAAAAAAAACTAATAAAACCCAATCATAATGATAAAATAATAGGTTTAAAGAATAAAACCTAATCTGGTGAGTTTTCCATCCACAAACAGTCTGTCCACTCTACATGCCTACTTCCCTGAATCTTTAAATCCCTTATTACATCACAGCACACCTGGCATTTCAACCTCACTTAGCATGAACAATTGCTTTCTCCATGCTTCTGGAAGTCTCTCTAAAGGCAATTGCTCATCATCTTCTAGGGTCCTGTTCAGTTCATTCAGTTCAGTTGCTCAGTTGTGTACGACTCTTTGCAACTCCATGGACTGCAGCATGTGAGGCTTCCCTGTTCATCACCAACTCCCGGAGCTTGCTCAAACTCATCTCCAAGTTGGTGATGCCGTCCAACCATCTCATCCTCTGTCATCCTCTTCTCCTCTTCCCTTCAATCTTGCCAGCATAAAAGTCTCTTCCAATGAGTCAGTTCTTTGAATCAGGTGGTCAAAATATTGAAGCTTCAGCTTCAGTCCTTCCAATGAACACCCAGGACTGATCTCCTTTAGGATGGACTGGTTGGATCTCCTTGCAGTCCAAGGGACTCTCAAGAGTCTTCTCCAACACCACAGTTCAAAAGCATCAATTCTTGGGCGCTCAGCCTTCTTCACAGTCCAACTCTCACATCCATACATGACCACAGGAAAAACCATAGCATTGAAAAGACAGACCTTTGTTGGCAAAGTAATGTCTCTGCTTTTTAATATGCTGTCTAGGTTGGTCATAGCTTTTCTTCCAAGGAATAAGAGTCTTTTAAATTCATGGCTGCAGTCACCATCTGTAGTGATTTTGGAACCCCAAAAAGTAAAGTCTCTCACTGTTTCCATTGTTTCCCCATATATTTGTCATGAAGTGATGGGACCAGATGCCATGATCTTACTTTTCTGAACATTGAGTTTTAAGCCAACTTTTTAACTCTCCTCCTTCACTTTATCAAGAGGCTCTTAAGATCTTCCACTTTGTGCTATAAGGGTGGGGTCATCTGCATATCTGAGGTTATTGATGTTTCTCCAGGCAGTCTTGATTCCAGCTGCTTCATCCAGCCTGGCATTTCACATGATGTACTCTGCATATAAGTTAAATAAGCAGGGTGACAATATACAGCCTTGACGTACTCCTTTCCCAATTTGGAACCAGTCCATTGTTCCATGTTTGGTTCTAACTGTTGCTTCTTGACCTGCATACATATTTATTAGGAGGCAAGTCAGGTGGTTTGGTGTTCCCATCTCTTGAAGAATTTTTCACAGTTTGTTGTGATCCACACAGTCAAAGGCTTTGGCATAGTCAATAAAGCAGAAGTAGATGTTTTTTCTGGAACTCTCTTGCTTTTTTTGATGATCTAGGCAATTTGATCTCTGGTTACTCTACCTTTTCTAAACCCAGCTTGAACATCTGGAAGTTCATGGTTCATGTACTGTTGAAGCCTATCTTGGAGAATTTTGAGCATTTCTTTGCTAGTGTGTGAGATGAGTACAACTGTGCAGTAGTTTGAGCATTCTTTGGCATTGTCTTTCCTTGGGATTGGAATGAAAACTGACCTTTTCCAGTCCTGTGGCCACTGCTGAGTTTTCCAAATTTGCTGACATATTGAGTGCAACACTATCACAGCATCATCTTTCAGGATTGAAATAGCTCAACTGGAATTCCATCACCTCCACTAGTTTGTTCATAGTGATGCTTCCTAAAGCCCACTTGACTTTGCATTCCAGAAAATCTGGCTCTAGGTGAGTGATCACACCATTGTGGTATCTGGGTCATGAAGATCATCTTTGTATAGTCTTCTGTGTATTCTTACCACCTCATCTTAATATCTTATCTTGTTATGCCCATACCATTTCTGTCCTTTATTGTGCCCATCTTTGCATGAAGTGGTCCCTTGGTATCTCTAAGTTTCTCGAAGAGATTGCTAGTCTTTCCCATTCTATTGTTTCCTCTATTTCTTTGCACTGATCACTGAGGAAGGCTTTCTTATCTCTCCCTGCTATTCTTTGGAACTCTGCATTCAAATGGGTATATATTTGCTTTTCCCCTTTGCCTTTAGCTTCTCATTTTCACAGCTATTTGTAAGGCCTCCTTAGACAATCATTTTGCATTTTTGCATTTCTTTTTCTTGGGGATGCTCTTGATCACTGCCTCCTGTACAGTGTCACAAACCTCTGTCCATATTTCTTCAGGCACTCTGTCTATCAGATCTAATCCCTTGAACCAATTTGAAACTTCCACTGTATAATTGTAAGGGGTTTGATTTAGTTCATACCTGAATGGTCTTGTGGTTTTCCATTTAAGACTTCCATTTAAGTCTGAATTTTGCAATAAGGAGTTCATGATCTGAGCTATAGTCAGCTCCCTAGGTCCTGGATAGGTTATAAATTTTGTTATCTTGGAAAGTTAAATCATTAAACTCCTTTATCCATTCTATGTGTCTGCTCTTTTGATTAAGCATCCTCAGAATTCAATCTAATGTGCAGTTATTTGGTTTCTGCCTATCCAGGCTATTGAGGTTTTGCAGCTTTTTTGGGTATAGTTCCTTTCCTCCATTTTCAAGCTCAGTACTTCCCAGCTTGTTTATGCTATACATCATCTTAGTTAATTATGTTTTAAATGGTAAGGGGGGCATTTCTTCAGTTGAAGATGAATAGGTACAGAGAAAGCTGGCCAGGTCTGCAGGCTCAGAGGTTTCAGGAAAATGTAAGCATTTAAGATTTTGAGGAAACAAGCTGGATGCTTCCTAGTAGCCCATCAGTAAATAATCTGCCTGTAATGCAGGAGATGCAAAGGTATGGTTTTGATCCCTAGGTCAGGTAGATCCTCTAGAGGAGGAAATGGCAACTCACTCCAATATTCTTGCTAGGAAAATCCCATGGACAGAGGAGGCTGGCGGGCTACAGTCCATAGGGTCACAAAGAGTCAGACATGACTGAGCAACTGAGCATTGCAGGAGCAGCAGAAGGCAACATGGCAGATGTTCCCACCACATATGTTAGGATCCTGTTCTTTCAGAGCAGACTTGCATTGACTAGGAGTTTAACCTTCTTTGAAGTTTAGCTACTCTGATGATTATGTACTATGCCTGACCTCCCTCTATAGGAGATAAAGGCCACTTGTAAGTTATAAAGGCCTCCTGGCTTGCACACTGGCTTTCCATTGGCTATTGATTGGTTTCAGTCTTTTTGTAGTCTTTTTTTTGAGTGTCATGTGAGCTTAGTAACAGCCATCCAGTCTCACTGTCCTTACAATTACTTTTCCCTTATACTTTTTGAATGCTCGAGATGCAGATCATAGTTCCTTTCCTTCCACCATTTTACCAAGTCAGCTTAATGCCCTCAAAAGCTGTGACTATTGGACCACCACCATGCGCCTAGGACTGTCTGTGATCTGCCTACTTCCAGTGATGGAGCTGACATTGCCAGCTGAGTATCAATCGATTTTATTCCAAAACACAATCACCTTGTTTCCCAAGCCACACCAGGGCCAACTGTTGCAGAATGAGTTCCCTGAGAATTAGAATCTGATATGAGGTTTCTTTTGAAGAATGTTTGTTAGGGAATAGCCTAATATCAGTATCTATGGTGGGGAGGAGGAATCAGAAGTGAGCAGAGGGAGAAGTTCATCTGTGATGCAAGTTGAACAACAGACTTCATCAAAAAATGCTGAAGCAAAAATGGCCCATGAGAGTTATCCTGCACTGGGCAAAAAATGGTCATGCCTCTATGCCACTGCCTTAATCAGTAAGTAGATGTGACCTCACATGGGAACAGTGAATTTGGGCAAGGGATCTCACTGCAATTTTGCCAATTGAGAGGGGCTGATAGCTTAGTGCTGTTTGCAAAGAGCACTATTTTAACTACTCTCAGTAGTTAAAACAACAGGCTTTTTTTTTTTTTCTTTAATTGGAAGAAAACTGCTTTACAATGTTGTGTTGGTGTTTGCAGTACAATGCAAATCAGCCATGATGATACATATTGTAATATATAATGATGTCTCCTCCCTCTTGAACCTCCATCCCTTTCCCCCCATCTCACCCTTCTAGGTCATCACAGAGTGCCAGGCTAGGCTCCCCGTGTTATATAGCAACTTTCACCAGCTAGCCATGAAGATCTAGGAGCATGCCAAGGACTCCACCACAAAGGAGAGCCAGCTTTCAAATCTACACAATCTGATCAAAGAGTTTTTACTCTTAATCTCTATGCTATACTCTCTCTCTACAAGGTACTAAATATTTCTACCACTTCGCATACAAGTAAATTAAAACACAACACAGTCATGCTACTCACCCAATATAATCTGAAATTGAACCTTAGTTTTCTTAAAACCAAAAGTTTATGGATCATTTGATTCCTTCTTATATCACCCAGATATCACTTATCCTACTGTGAAATTTCAAAATTGTGCTCATAGTCATTTCCATAATTTTCAGTAAAAATCTATAAATTTTTATGTAATCAGTCACTTAGCTGTAATGCCAAATGTTAGATAACATCAGCAAAAATAATCTCTAAGAAGTGATACACTTTTTAAACTAAAAATAAGCAAAACTCAGCCTAATTTCCAAGTAAGTCATAAACAATATGATTCTGAAACACTGTAAAAAATAGAAAACTGGCTTCTGAACATGGCTTAACTGGCTTAGTAGCAACACAAGCAAGCATTCATTAAGTAAATTTATAAAGATGATGCACGGCAAATCAAGCAATATGTTCAATTTGAATTTAACTCTTCTTTCTGTAATTTATAGTACACAAGAAGATGGCTTAAATCACCTTTTTAAACCCTGCTCCTTTTTTATACTATTTCTTTTCTCATACCCATGCTTGGCCCAATGTGAACTACACTCACCAATTCCCTGAAGGCATCCCCAAATTTCTTGTTTTTCTTTGTGCTTTTGATGATCCTGTTCCTTTTGCATAACTTTCTATCTCTACCCACTTTTCCATTAAACATATTTTGCCCTTTATCAACTGACATTTCACTTACCTTTCAAAGTCTATCCACATATTCCATGAAGCCTTTCCTTTACCCCATCAATTGAATCACAGATATAAAATATTCATTGCCTCCAAAGTGTCAAGTATTTCATGTATAATCCCTAGATCAACCTCATAAAACTGGTTTTATTCTCAACTTATTATTAATGGGGATACTGCCCTCACCTACTTTGCCCAAAGTCACACAGCTGTAAAATGACCAACTATCCTGGTTCTCTCAGTGTTAAAACTGAGACCAAGTGGTTTCTCTGAGTGCAAAATCTTCAGTGTTAAAACTGGGACAGTTCTGGCCAATCCAAGACCATCATTCACCCTACTGATAACTGGTAATCTGATGGCTGGGACACAAACACATGTCTATTTTACTTCAAAGCTCAAGTTCTATTACCATGTGTTGCCTCCTCTAAGAACTGTTTTAAATTCCTGTGGTATCTTTTGAAAATTCTTTCATGAAAATTGTTATATCTAGCATTATATCATAATTATCTGTTTACTTGTTAAATTTCCTCCAATAACCTCTTTAAGATATAGGGTTACAACTGATTCATCTTTGAAGCTCAGGTAGCAGCTAGCATAGGACTAGCTGTGGACTTGGTCCCAGTACGTTTCTGGTATTATCACTTACTTCTTTACCTTCTCAGAGTGCTATCTTGACTACCCTGTTTAAATCTGCACTCTACCTTCGCATCCCCCTCTCCCAACCCCCTTAGGATGTTCCAGTTTTCCCTTCTGACACAGCACTGTGACCTTTTAACATCCATGGCATACACTCACTGGTTTTTAGTGTTTATTGTCTGGTTCTCTCTGCTATGGCATAAACTCCACAAGGTCAAAATATTTTGTTCACTGTGGTATTCCAATAACCTAAAATAGTGTCAATAATATAGAATATTTTCAATAAGTATTTGTAAATGAATGAATAAATTAGGTTATTTTATTACACGCAAAATGCACAAAAAGTGAAATGACCTGGAATATATCAGGGCCATGAATAGTGCAAGAAAATCACAGAGAATATGTCAGGATGGAGATTTCCTCTAAGCTAAAATTCAGGGCATTTATAGATGATGCTTTCTGTCTCCTCAGCCTATAAAAGACAGATGCTCCTACGTCTCTCTAGAACTGCACTCTTAAATACTGTAGCCACTACGTATGGAACACTTGAATTGCAGCTAGTCTGACTTGAGATATGATGTAAGTGTAAAATACACACGAGATCTCAAAATCTGAGTATGAATAAACGTAAAATATCTTATTAGCATTTTTATATTGATTGCATACTGAAATGGTGATTTTTTTTGATATTAATATATTAGGTTGTCTTGGTCTGTTTGGACTTATGTAACAAATTACATAGACTTGGTGGCTTTTAAACAACAGAAATTTATTTCTCACAGTTCTGGAGACTGGAAAATCCAAGATACAGGTGTCAACAGGCTTGATGTCTGGTCCGAGCCCACATCTTGGTACGGAGACAGCCACCTTCTCTCTGTGTCCTCACATGGAGGAAGGGGAAAGAGAGTTCACTGAGACCTCTTTTATGGGGGCACTTATCCCATTCCAGAGAGCTCTGCCATCCTAACCCAGTCACCCACTGAAGGCCCCTCGCATCCCCTAGTGAAGGGCCTGGAGCAGTCGATACCCACTGAATAAAATTAAAGCCTCTCTGCATCACCCCCTATCAGGCTCAGTGACTGCTCTCAGGACCTCTGCTAGAACACTGCTGCCTCCTCCTTCCCTACTCACAAGCTGCTGGCTCATTCTTCAGCTTTTAACTTCAAGAGCTTATCCAGGGAACATTTCATGACTATCCAAATTAGGTTGTGTCCTTCCTAACAAGCTTTAATAGACATCTTTTTTTCATTTATGTCAATTTCAACTCTACTCTCAACACTATAAACTGTATACAGAGTCTGGGTTTTGCTGTTGCTATTTTAAGTGATTAAGTAATGAGTAAATAATTACATAAATAATGAGTCACTACACACCTTTTTGCCAATAGTTTAAAAGAAAGTAAAACATGATTAGCATCATAAAGTACACAATTTTCACCAAGTAAAATAAAACCCATTATAATCCAATTGGAATAAAACCCAAAGTCACAGGAGATCATATCACAGAATCAGAAAATTCTTGATACAAAAGACACATCAGAACCTCTAGATCAGAGGTTCTAATCTATCCTATTTTCTTCATCCATTCTTTCTTTTTTCACTCGTCCGAGTGATAAATACATAAGTTATTGTGGTGTAGAAACTAGGAGCATGGGCTCTGAAATCAGACCACCTGAGTTGGAGTCCTGAGTTTGCCATTTGTTAGGTGTGTAACATTGGGCACATTACTTAATCTCTGTGCCTCAGTTTTCTTACCTTAAAATGGGGATAGAAACTGTATTACCTTTATAAAGTTGTACATGTAAAATGTCCAAACATTATCTGATACAGTGCTACTGCTGCTAAGTCGCTTCAGTCGTGTCCGACTCTATGCGACCCCATAGACAGCAGTCCACCAGGCGCCCCCGTCCCTGGGATTCTCCAGGCAAGAACACTGGAGTGGGTTGCCATTTCCTTCTCCAATGCATGAAAGTGAAAAGTGAAAGTGAAGTCGCTCAGTCGTATCCGACTATTCGCGACCCCCATGGACTGCAGCCTACCAGGCTCCTCCATCCATGGGATTTTCCAGGCAAGAGTACTGGAGTGGGGTGCCATTGCCTTTCCGATCTGATACACAGTAGTACATAAAATATTACCTATTACCTTTACTACTGTTCGTCAAGCACTGCGATAAATACTGGGAATACATAAGTAAGACTGGAACCCTAATTTCAAGTGCTCACAGCCTAACAGCAGAAGTTTAAAATCTAAGAATCTCAGGTCCAGAGATATTTTACATACTAACGTCTTCTAACGAGAACATCTCTTTCCTAACATATGGAGAAAATAAGTTGTATTTATGCAAATGAAGTCATGTTATTATTCTCAGTAACTGCTAAGATTATCAATGCACCTGTTCTGTGCATAATTTATGTATAAATAAAATATATGAACATATTATTTTCTAGATGGGCATGTCAAATAGAATCTACTAGACATATTTAAAATTAACTACATAATACCAGACAATACACTCCCCACAAATGTGACGTAACCTTATTTTTCATATTGCCTTAATCACTTCCAAGTTTTGTGTCCTTTTTGGGACAAAAAAGAAAGAATATATTTAATTAAAAGTGCATAAACGAACCAGGAATAGTAATCTGGCTAAGAAGACATAATCTAAATCTAATCATGAAAAAAAAATCAGACAAACCCCAAATAAAAAATAAATAAAAAAATTTTAAAAGACAAAATTTGAAGCACCACCAAGCTGGAGGCAAGTTTCCCATTTCTACTTCAGTATCCCTTAGTATGGATGCAAGACCATCTGAAATCAGAAGTAGATGACAGGATACATACAGAGAGAGCTTCAGGAGAATCTCTCTAGTTCTGGAATAGATAAATCTACAGTAAAGTTGGAGAGCTGGAGTTGGAATTCAGCACTCCTCCCATGATAATAAATAGAAGTAGAAAGAAAAATTGCAAAGATGTAGAAGAACTGAATATCAACCAGCTGAAATGTTAGAGTCATGCATCTGAACACAGCAGAGTAGGTATTCGTTTCAGTTGCACCTGAAACATTCACCTGATCATATCCTGAGTCATAACACTTAAAAACAAACAAAATCATACAAAGTATGGTGTCTAACAATAATGAAATCAATCTAGGAATCATAACACAAAGATAATAGGAAAATACTCAAACACTTGGAATTCAGACAACATATTTATAAAATATCCATAGGTTAAAGAGGAAGTTTCAAGGTAAATTTAAAAATATTTTGAACTTAAAGAAAATGAAAATGGAGCATATTAAAATTTATGTGATGCAGCTGAAACAATAGAGAGAAATTTATAGCATTAAATGTTTATATTAGAAATGAAGGAAGGTCACAAATAATGTAAGCTTCAACCTTTAGAAACTAATACAAGAAGATAAAAATAAACCCCAAACAATGATGAGAGGAAATAATAAAGAGCAGAAATCAATGAAACTAAAACTGAAAAATAAAACAGATCACTGAAACCAAAAGCTAGTTCCTTAAGACATCCATTAATTTAGTAAACCTTTGGCAAAACAGATAACATAGAGATCTGAGATACCAACTACCAATACCAGGTATGTAATTAAAGATATCATTACAGATCCAACAGATATTAAAGGATAACAAAAATGATTATGAATAATTACCTGCACAAATTCAATAGCTTAAATGAGATAAACCAATTCCTCAGGAATCTTTTACACTAACAAAACTCAACGAAGATGAAAATAGATAACATAGATGATTGTGTGATGATTAAAGAAATTTAATTCATATTTAAAATATTATAAAAAAAGAAATCTCTAGACCCAAACGTATATATGAGCAATAACACAAAATCTATATATTTTTCTCCAAGACATAGAATAAGGAACATTTCCAAGCTCATTACAGTGCTACCTTGAGACCAAATAAGGACAACACAAGAAAACTAAAAACCAAAATCCTAAACAAAGTACTAGCATATCAAATTCAGCAATATAGTAATATAACAATAACAGTATACCATGATAAAGTGAGGTGTATCCAGGAAAACAAGATGATACAATACTCAAAAATGGAGCAATGTCATCTACCATGCTAAAAGTCCTTAAAGAAGAAAAAATGGTCACATGATTATATCCAGTGATGGAGAAAAATCATGGTAAAGAGCACACACATAAAACCTGCAGTTAACATCATGCTTAAGAGTAAAGGCTCTTGAGAGTCTCTTGGACTGCAAGGAGATCCAACCAGTCCATCCTAAAGGAGATCAGTCCTTGGGTGTTCTTTGGAAGGACTGATGCTAAAGCTGAAACTCCAGTAGTTTGGTTACCTCATGTGAAGAGTTGACTCATTGGAAAAGATTCTGATGCTGGGAGGGATTGGGGGCAGGAGGAGAAGGGGACAACAGAGGATGAGATAGCTGGATGGTATCACCGACTCGATGGACGTGAGTTTGAATGAACTCCAGGAGTTGGTGATGGACAGGGAGGCCTGGCGTGCTGCAATTCATGGGGTCACAAAGAGTCGGACACGACTGAGTGACTGAACTGAACTGAACTAAGAGTAAAAGATGCTGCTGTCCCCCTAAAACATATAAAGATAATTGCTTTTCAGTTTCATTGATTTCTGCTCTTTATTATTTCCTCTCTGGTCTTTGCTTTGGGTTTATTTTTATCTTCTTAAATGTTTGTTCCTACCACTCCTTGTCATCACACTGGAAGTCTTGGCCAGTGCAACAAGGCAAATGAGATAGAAAGGAGGAAAGGAAGAGTAAAAGGGAGGAAAGCAATGTACAGGAAGTCCTCTGCATACAAATCTTCAAGCTGAGAACTTCCGAAGGCACAAAGGTCTGTTTCATCAACATCAGGCATGAGTGAGATTGCAGCTTGTCCTCTGTCTCCTGTTGCTGAGGAGCTCTGTCGGCTGGCAGAGCTCTACCATTTTCACTCTGTCAATTTCCACACCTTGCCTTCCTCCAATCAGTTACTTTTACTGCCTGTTCACTCGATGCCAGCTCCTGTAGGCCAACTGTTGTACTGTACTACTGTACTTATCAAGGTACTATAGATTAAAATGTTTTGTGTTTGTTTGTTTTCATGTGTTATTTTTGTGAAAAGCATTATGAACCTATCACAGTACCTACTACATAGCTGACTGTGTTAGTTGGGTACCTTGGCTAACACTGTTGAACTTACAAACAAATTGGGCTTATGGTCGCACTCTCAGAATGGAACTCATTTTCCCATAGGGAACAAACTGTATACAGATTTGTAAAGAAGAAACAGAACTGCCCCTGTTCACAAAGGACAGAACTACCTACCTAGAAAATACAATAGAATTCATAAAAAACTATTTGAAGTATTAAATCAGTTTAGAAATGTCATAACAACCTAGAATAGCAAAAACACTTTTGGAAAAAAAAATAAAGTTGAAGCAATCATACCACCTGATGATCAGAATTACTACAGTCTACAAAATAGTGTGGTAATGATAAAGAAATAGATGCATAAATTAATGAAGCTGAATAGAATCAAAAATTAGACCCAGACAAAGATGGTCAATGATTTTTTTTTACAAATTTGCAAAGATAATTTAAAGAAGAAAGAATACTTTTTCAATAAACTGTATTGGAATAATTTGACATCCAAAAGCAACAAAATTAAGTTAGATGGAAGCCTTGCATTTTATACACAATTTAACTATAAATTAACCATAGTTCTAAACGTACAGCTTCAAACTACAAAACTTCCATGAGAAGATGTTTGTGATTTAGGTTAAAGATTTTTTAGATATGACATAAAACTCAATCAATAAAAGTTAAATGAATCTTACTTCATCAAAATAAAAATGTTTGCTATGTAAAATACATTTTCAAGAGAATGAAAAGACAAATGACATATGAGAGGAACTATTCACAGATCATGCATCTAACAGAGAACGGAGTATATAAAGAACCCTCAAAACTCAGTGGCAGAAAAGGAAATAACCCAGTTAAAAAGTGTGCAGAAGACTTAAAGAGACTCTCTACCAAGAGGATGTGAATGAAAAAATAAGTACTTTTTAAAATGTACAATATTACTAGCCATTAGGGAAATGCAAACTAAAACTAGAATGAGAGCCCACTAAATTTCTGTTAGAATAACCAAGATAGTAAAATACAACACCAGGTTCAGGCAAGCATGCAGAACAACTGGGACTCCCATCCAGTGCTGGTGGTCATGCAAAATGGTGTAGACATTTCAGGGAAGAGAATCATACTTTCTTATAAAGCCAAACATATACTTAACATATAACCCAGCCACCCTACTCCTAGGCATGTACTGTAGAGAAATATTTACAAGAAAACTTATCATTACACAAATACTTGTACACAGATGTTCACAGTCATTCTATTCACAACTACAAAAAATTGCAAAGAATTGAAATATACTTCATGGGTGAATGCATAAGCAAGTCATAGTACATCCAGAAAATGAAACACTCCTTAGAAGTTTGAAAAACAGAATTATTGATATATGTAACAGCTTGAATGAATCTTCAAGGCGTTATGGTGAGTTAAAGAAGCTTGCCTCAGAAGATTACATGCTACATGATTCCATTTATATAATATTCTGGGGGAAAAAAATGATATGACAGAGAACAGATGAGCAGTTGCCAAGGGTAGGTTGTGGGGAGAGAGTGATTACAAAGGGGTAACACTGAAATTGGGGTGATACAATTTTACCCTGATTATGGACCAACTACATCATCTACTTATGTGTTACAATTCATAGAACTCAATGGCAAAAATCAACTTTACTGTATGGTCATCTTAATAACTTAATTTAAAAATACCTAAGAGAGAATTTGTCAGATCATAGGTAGGTTTAGTTTTATTTTTAAAATCCCAAATTTTTTCTAAAGTGATTAAATGGTACATTTTATATTTTCATCAGTAATAAATGAGAATTTCAGTTGTTCTGCATTCTAATAAAAATTTAGTATTACTAGTCTTTCTAATATTATCCATTCTAATGGGTATGGAATTATATCTTATTGAAGTCTCTATATGATTTTTTAATCACTACATATTCTGTAATTTGCCACTCTCACAATTAACTCAGACCACACTTAGGGAAGTTTTTGACTCTTTCTTTCTGTAGGAAGTACAAAGAATTCATTACCCATAGACACCTAGGTTTATCTAGCCAACATATGTGGACTTATTTTAATATTGTCATTCCAGAAACAAATTGATAGAGAAAGTGGGGCTGAAAACACATGTGATCAACCTCTCCCATTTATTCAATTCTTAAGCATCATGAAGTTATCAATATTTTAGAGATATAAGGATCTCTAGAGATCATATTCTCCAAACCTTTCATTTTACAAATCAATAAATGAAGACCATAGAGATTGTATTGCTTTGCCTGGGTCATATATCTACCTAGTGTTACAATGCTGAGGAGTTGAAAATCATATCTTCAATGTTATCATGACATTGACTGGGAAGAACTATTAATGAATCAAAATTATTTTAGAAGCATATTCCAGGAATGTATTCATTCATATGACAAATACTGAGTACCTCTCAATGCCAGACATTATACCAGGTTCTGAGGATGTGGAAAGAAGCAGTAAACATTTCAAGGAAACGTAGAATCTAGTTAAGATACAAATGCATCTCATTCTATATACTATATGCCATGTGCTGTATACAAAACATAGCATAAAGTGGACAGTGCTCCAGTAGGAAAATGAAGTTCTTTAATTGCACTGGGAAAGTCAAGGAAGGCTTCACTGATTGAAGTGATATTTGATTTAGACTTTGAGTGAAAGAAATTATACTTCTGTTTAAGATGAGATACCAATGGAATTATGGAGAGTTTCTAATATTTAAATTAAGATGACATATAAATACAGAAAATGTATGTAATCATTTCAAATACAGACTAACTTCCACATCTTCTGAGAAGTAGTTAGCATAAAAGAGAAGAATAAGAAAAAAATCAAGTAACTTTGAAACGAGTTTGGTGGATGTTTTGGTCAAAAAAAAGACTGGAAGGCATCCCAGTGGGGAAGAAAACAATTTTTTTTGGTTTGGGTAACCAAAGCATCATGAGCTGTGGATTGTTTTTAAATGTTATAATAAACATAGACACATATAACTCATTTTGCTCTTAATTCTAAAAATATATCATAATTGGAGATGAGCCAAGTGAGGTGACATAAACTGGTTTAGTACTATAATCAAATAAATAATGAAATTAATTGGACATTCCAAATTAGTGCCTAATTTTTATATTTCTACATGGTAATTAGTGACAATTATTAAATACTCATGTTTGCAATATTATTTTTACCCAATCAAACCAAATATTTGCAGGTCCAGTTAATGAAAGGAAAAGGGAGAATGGCAGAGTGGAAAGTTTACAATATGCCACCTAAAAATGTCATACTAACTCAAACCAGGTCTTTGACTTCCCTATCAGTAAGTAAACATAGACTTGGACTTCGAAGACCATTGTCAGCATCATCCATAGCAGTTACAATCTAATAAACTGCATAGCAGTTATTATACCAACTTTAGTATCTCAGTGTATTCCTACTAATCCACTTTGAAGATAAGACAAAAGCAGTACAAAGAATTTAAATAATTGGTCTAGAGTCATATGATAAGTAAAACAGAGGAAACTTTGCACATCATGTCTCAATTTCCAGCAAAAATTTGGTGGAAGCTTAGCTTTAAATCATTATCTTTCTCTAAAAGGCCATAAAGGAAACAAGGACAATAAGAAAAATGCAAATTTGATTTTCAACAAAGGCAGAAGAAATACCTGGCAACTAAAAATTTTGTGTAGAAATTCTGAATTCAGAGCTGGTAGCAGAGCCTTGCATAAAACTGTGCTGGGGTATAATACAAGTTAAGGAGAAGAGTAGGGAAAGCATGGGAAAACGAACCAGCAGACCTGGAGAAGGACCCATTCTGACTGGAGCTACTGTGAGGAGAAGGAGCATAGGGAGAAGCAGAGAGAGAGGGCTCAGGCTGCAGAGGGAGAGAAGGCCATGAAACAATAAAAAACAAATCTTCTGAATATTAGGGAATCCCCCAAAGGCAGCTGCTGTCTGCTCATGGCAACAGCAGAGTCCAACCTGTAGAAGTTTAGGTATGGCAACAGAAATCTCCTTGAACCACCTCAGGTTCAAGAAGTAGAGGAAACAGTCTTTCATCTTCCCCATCGTGTGCTTCTTGTAAAAAAAAAAGAAGAGCTGGTCCCAAAAGAATAAAACTTAATGAAGTATGTGAAAGAGAAAAGGAACAGACACCACATGCACACAACAATACCATGTTTTCAAAATGTGAAAAAAGCAATAAAACTTGCCTATAGAAAAATAGATGGGGAAACAGTGGAAGCAGTGTCAGACTTCATTTTTCTGGGCTCCAAAATCACTACAGATGGTGACTGCAGCCATGAAATTAAAAGACGCTTACTCCTTGGAAGGAAAGTTATGACCAACCTAGATAGCATATTGAAAAGCAGAGACATTACTTTGCCAACAAAGGTTCGTCTAGTCAAGGCTATGGTTTTTCCTGTGGTCCTGTATGGATGTGAGAGTTGGACTGTGAAGAAAGCTGAGCAGTGAAGAATTGATGCTTTTGAACTTTGTGTTGGAGAAGACTCTTGAGAGTCCCTTGGACTGCAAGGAGATCCAACCAGTCCATTCTGGAGGAGATCAGCCCTGGGATTTCTTTGGAAGGAATGGTGCTAAAGCTGAAACTCCAGTACTTTGGCCACCTCATGCGAAGAGTTGACTCATTGGAAAAGACTCTGATGCTGGGAGGGATTGGGGGCAGGAGGAGAAGGGGACGACAGAGGATGAGATGGCTGGATGGCATCACTGACTCGATGGACGTGAGTCTCAGTGAACTCCGGGAGTTGGTGATGGACAGGGAGGCCTGGTGTGCTGTGATTCATGGGGTCACAAAGAGTCAGACACGACTGAGCGACTGATCTGATCTGATCTGATAGAAAAATATTCACCAGAAAATATTATCATTAGCAGATGAAAATTTCAAACCAAATCTTTTTAGAGAAATAATGAAGCAATCATGATTCTGAAGGAAGATCACAAAACAGAAATATAAAAACTCAGGGAAGAAATGGCCAGAAAACAGTCAGTAATAATGTGACAACAGGAGATGAATCAAGAACTTGAAAAGGTTGGGTTAAAAAAAAAAAAAAGAAAACAGAATAAAAAAGACCAAAAGATGTCAGAAATAAGGGTAAACTTGAAGGAAAAGAGACTGTTAAAAAAGCCTTTAACAAAATTCAAACACATTGTCATTAGACAATTTTGAAAAAATAAAAATAACAATAGAATACTGTTTGAATAAACTACAGTTTATATGCACACAATGGAGTACTATGCAACTGTAAATATTAATTAGTAAGATATATATGAACTTAAATAGAGTGATTTCCAGAAAATGTTATTAAGTGATAGAGATACCTTTATATGCAAAAAAAAAAAAAAAAAAGAAAAGAGAAATAAAATGGCTAATTTATCTTTTTATATTTACAGAAGGAAAAACAGGATATAAACCTAGTAACAAAAAAATTGGTTATCTGTGGGGGAGTATTATGAAGGTGAAAGGGACAAAAAAGGCCATGGCATTTCTCTAAGAAAGTATAACATTTCCATAATTATGACTTGTGGAAGCATGACAATATTCTACATATTCTAGAAATAAAAATTGATCACCAAGGGGCAGAAAACAAAAAATTAAAAGTAAAACCAAACAAAACCAATGTATGCCATTGTATTTCAAATGAATTACAATAATACTAAAAATAAAGGAATAAATTCAATATTTTTATTTTTTAATTGAAGGATAATTGCTTTACAGACTTTTATTGTTTTCTGTCAAACTTCAACATGAATCAGCCATAGGTATACATATATCCCCTCTTTTTTTATATTCCCTCCCAACCTCCCCATCCCACCCCTCTAGGTTGATACAGAGCCCCTGTTTCAATTTCTTGAGCCATACAGCAAATTCCCATAGGCTATCTATTTTACATAATGGAATGTATGTTTCCGTGTTACTCTTTCCATACATCTCACCCTCTCCTCCCCTCTCTCCATGTCCATAAGTCTATTCTCTATATCTGTTTCCCCATTGTTGCCCTGTAAATAAATTCTTCAGTACCATTTTTCTAGATTCCGTATGTATGCGTTAGAATACGATATTTACCTTTCTCTTTCTGACTTACTTCACTCTGCAAAATAGGTTCTAGGTTCACCCACCTTATGAGAACTGACTCAAATGAATTCCTTTATATGGCTGGGTAATATTCCTTTGTGTATATGTACCACAATATCTTTATCCATTCATCTGTTGATGAAGCATCTAGCTTGCTTCCATGTTCTAGCTATTGTAAATAGTGTTGCAGTGAACAAAGGGGATACATGCGTCTCTTTCAATTTTGGTTTCCTCAGGGTATATGCCTAGGAGTGGGAATGCTGGGTGGCTGGATCATCGAAAAAGCAAGAGAGTTCCAGAAAAACATTTATTTCTTCTTTATTGACTACGCCAAAGCCTTTGACTGTGTGGATCACAATAAACTGTGGAAAATTCTGAAAGAGATGGGAATACCAGACCACCTGACCTGCCTCTTGAGAAACCTATATGCAGGTCAGGAAGCAACAATTAGAACTGGACATGGAACAATAAACTGGTTCCAAATAGGAAAAGGAGTATGTTAAGGCTGCATATTGTCACCCTGCTTATTTAACTTATATGCAGAGTACATCATGAGAAACGCTGGGCTGGAAGAAGCATAAGCTGCAATCAAAATTGCCAGGAGAAATATTAATAACCTCAGCTATGTAGATGACACCACCCTTATGGCAGAAAGTGAAGAGGAACTCAAAAGCCTCTTGATGAAAGTGAAAGAGGAGAGTGAAAAAGTTGGCTTAAAGATCAACATTCAGAAAACTAAGATCATGGCATCCAGTCCCATCACTTCATGGGAAATAGATGAGGAAACAGTGGAAACAGTGTCAGACTTTATTTTGGAGGGCTCCAAAATCACTGCAGATGGTTATTGCAGCCATGAAATTAAAAGATGCTTACTCCTCGGACGAAAAGTTATGACCAACCTAGATAGCATATTCAAAAGCAGAGACATTGCTTTGCCAACAAAGGTCCGTCTAGTCAAGGCTTTGGTTTTCCCAGTGGTCATGCATGGATGTGAGAGTTGGACTGTGAAGAAAGCTGAGTGCTGAAGAATTGATGCTTTTGAACTGTGGTGTTGGAGAAGACTCTTGAGAGTCCCTTGGACTGCAAGGAGATCCAACCAGTCCATCCTAAAGGATATCAGTCCTGGGTGTTCATTGGAAGGACTGATGTTGAAGCTGAAACTCCAGTACTTTGGCCACCTCGTGTGAAGAGTTGACTCATTGGAAAAGACCCTGATGCTGGGAGGGATTGGGAGCAGGAGGAGAAGGGGACAACAGAGGATGAGATGGCTGGATGGCATCACCAACTCGATGGACGTGAGCTTGGGTAAACTCCGGGAATTCGTGATGGACAGGGAGGCCTGGTGTGCTGTGATTCATGGGGTCACAAAGAGTTGGGCCCGACTGAGCGACTGAACTGAACTTAACTGAACTGATGATGGTTTTATTCCTATTTTTTAAAGGAATCTCCATACCATCTTCCATAGTGGCTGTATCGATTTACATTCCCACCAACAGTGCAAGACGATTCCCTTTTCTCCACACCCTCTCCAGCATTTATTGTTTGTAGACTTTTTGTTGATGGCCATTCTGACTGATGTGAGGTGATATCTCATTACAGTTTTGATTTGCATTTCTCTAATAATGAACGATGTTGAGCATCTTTTCATGTGTTTGTTAGCCATCTGTATGTCTTCTTTGGAGAAATGTCTGTTTAGGTCTTTTTCCCACTTTTTGAGTTGGGTTGTTTTTTTGTCTTTTGTTTTTTTTTCCCCCTGGCATTAAGTTGTATGAGCTGCTTGTATATTTTGGAAATTAATCCTTTGTCAGTTGTTTCATTTGCCATTACTTTCTCCCATTCTGAGGGTTGTCTTTTCACCTTGCTTATAGTTTCCTTTGCTGTGCAAAAGCTTTTAAGTTTAATCAGGTCCCACTTGTTTACTTTTGTTTTATTTCCATTACTTTAGGAGGTGGGTCATAGAGGATCTTGCTTCATGTCGTCGAGTGTTTGGCCTGTTTTCCTCTAAGAGTTTTATAGTTTCTGGTCTTATATTTAGGTCTTTAATCCATTTTGAGTTTATCTTTGTGTATGGTGTTAGGAATTGTGCTAATTTCATTCTTTTACATGTAGCTATCCAGTTTTCCCAGCACCATTTATTGAAGAGGCTGTCTTTGCTCCATTGTATATTCTTGCCTCCTTTGTAAAAAATAAGGTATCTGTAGGTGAATGGGTTTATTTCTGGACTTTCTATCTTGTTCCATTGGTCTATATTTCTGTTTTTGTGCCAGTACCATACTGTCTTGATGACTGTGTAAGTGTTAATTGCTCAGTCATGTCTGATTCTTTGTGACCCCATGGACTGTAGCCCGCCAGGCTCCCCTGTCCATGGAATTCTCCAGGAAGAATACTGGAGTGGGTTGCCATTTCCTCCTTCAGGGATCTTCCCAACCCAGGGATTTAATCTGGGTTTCCTGCATTGCAGGCAGATTCTTTACCATCTGAGCCATGAGGGAAGCCCCATAGTGTAGCATTGATTGTATTGATGACTATAGCATTGTAATATAATCCAAAGTCAGGAAGGTTGATTTCCAGCCCCATTCTTCTTTCTCAAGACTGCTTTGGCTATTTGGGGTCTTTTGTGTTTCCATATGAATTGCGAAATTTTTTGTTCTAGTTCTGTGAAAAATGCCATTGGTACATCGATAGGGATCACACTGAATCTGTAGATTGCATTTGGTAGTATAGTAATTTTCACAATATTGATTCTTCCTACCCAGGAACATGGAATATCTCTCCATCTGTTTATGTCATCTTTTATTTCTTTCATCAGTGTCTTATAATTTTCTGTGTACAGTTCTTTTTGTCTCCTTAGATAAGTTTATTCCTAGATATTTAATTCTTGTTGTTGCAATGGTGGATGGGATTGATTCCTTAATTTTTATTTTTGCTTTTTCATTGTTAGTATATAGAAATGTAAGTGATTTCTGTATATTGACTTTGAATCCTGCAACTTTGCTAAATTCACTGATTAGCTCTAGTAATTTTCTGATACTATCTTTAGGGTTTTCTATGTACAGTATCATGTCATCTGCAGACAGTGAGAGTTTTACATCTCTTCTGATCTGGATTCCTTTTTTTGCTTTCTCTGATTGCTGTAGCTAGGACTTCAAAAACTACGTTGAATAACAGTGGTGAAAGTGGACACCCTTGTCTTGTTCCTGATCTTAGGGGGAATGTTTTCAATTTTTCACCATTGAGAATAATGTTTGCTGTAGGCTTATGATATATGGCCTTTACTATGTTGAGGTAGGTTCCTTCTATGCCCATTTTATGAAGAGTTTTTAACATAAATGGATGCTGAATCTGTTAAAGGGTTTTTCTACATCTATTCAGATTATCATATGGTTTTTATCTTTCAATCTGTTAATATGGTGTATCACATTGATTGATTTGCATATATTGAAGAATCCTTGCATCCCTGGAATAAACACAAGTTGATCATAGTGTATGAGCTTTTTGATGTGTTGCTGAATTCTGTTTGCTAAAATTTTGTTGAGGATTTTTGCATCTATGTTCATCAGTGATATTGGCCTGTAGTTTTCGTTTTGTGTGTGTGTTGTCTTTGGTTTTGGAATCAGGGTGATGGTGGCCTTGTAGAATGAGTTTGGAAATGTTCCTTCCTCTGTAATTCTTTGAAAGAGTTTTAGAAGGGTAGGCATTTGCTCTTCCCTAAATGTTTGATAGAATTCTCCTGTGAAGCCATCTGGTCCTGGGCTTTTGTTTTATGGGAGATATTTTATGACAGCTTCAATTTCAGTGCTTGTAATTGGGTTGTTCATAATTTCTATTTCTTCCTGGTTCAGTCTTGGAAGATTGAGCTATTCTAAAAATCTGTCTATTTCTTCCAGGTTATCCACTTTATTGCCATATAGTTGTTCATAATAGTCTCTTATTATCCCTTGTATTTCTGCACTGTCTGTTGTAACATCTCCTTTTTCATTTCTAATTTTGTTGATTTGATTTTTCTCTGTTTTTTTTTTTTTTTCTTGATAAGTCTGGCTAAAGGCTTGTCAATTTCCTTTATCTACTCAAAGAACCAGCTTTTAGTTTTGTTAATCTTTACTATTGTTTCTTTCATTTTTTCCCTTTATTTCTGGTCTGATTTTTATGACTTATTTCCTTCTGCTAATGTTGGGGGTTTTTGTTCTTTTTCCAGTTGTTTCAGGTGTAAAGTTAGGTTGTCTATTCAATGTTTCTATTGTTTCTTGAGGTAGGATTTATTGCTATAAACTTCCCTCTTAGAACTGCTTTTGCTGCATCTCATAGGTTTTGAGTTGTCATGGTTTCATTGTCATTTGTTTCTAGAATTTTTTTTATTTTCCTTTTGATTTTTTCAATTACTTGTTGGATATTTAGAAATGTATTGTTTAATTTCATGTATTTGTATCTTTTACAGTTTTTTTCTTGTAATTGAAATCTAGTCTCATGGTGTTGTGGTCATAGAAGATGCTTGATACAATTTCAATTTTCTTAAATTTAATGAGATTTGACTTGTGACCCAAGATGTGATCTATCCTGGAGAATCTTCCATGTGCACTTGAGAAGAAGGTTTATTCTTCTGCATTTGGATGGAATGTCCTGTGGATATCAATGAGACCCAGCTCATCTAATGTATCATTTAAGACTTGTGTTTCCTTAATATTTTCTGTTTTGATGATCTGTCCATTGATGTGAGCTGGGTATTGAAGTCTCCTACTATTATTGTGTTATTGTCAATTTCTCCTTTTATGTCTGTTATGTTGTCTTTTTGACAAACACCTCTATGTATTGAGGTGGTCCTATGTTGGATTCATCAGTTCAGTTCAGTCACTCAGTCGTGTCCGACTCTTTGTGACCCCATGAATTGCAGCACACCAGACTTCCCTGTCCATCACCAACTCCCAGAGTTCACTCAAACTCACCACTATCGACTCGGTGATGCCATCCAGCCATCTCATCCTCTGTCCTCCCTTTTTCCTACTGCCCCTAATCCCTCCCAGCATCAGAGTATTTTCCAATGAGTCAACTCTTTGCATAAGGTGGCCAAAGTACTGGAGTTTCAGCTTTAGCATCATTTCTTCCAAAGAAATCCTAGGGCTGATCTCCTTTAGAATGGACTGGTTGGATCTCCTTGGAGTCCAAGGGACTCCCAGGAGTCTTCTCCAACAACACAGATGAAAAGCATCAATTCTTCAGCGCTCAGCTTTCTTCACATCCAACTCTCACATCCATGCATGACCACTGGAAAAACCATAGCTTTGACTAGATGGACCTTTGTTGGCAAAGCAATGTCTCTGCTTTTGAATATGCTATCTAGGTAGGTCATAACTTTCCTTCCAAGGAGTAAATGTCTTTTAATTTCATGGCTGCAGTCACCATCTGTAATGATTTTGGAACCCCAAAAATAAAGTCTGACACTGTTTCCGCATCTATTTCCCATGAAGTGATGCAGAGGAACCAGAGATCAAATTGCCAACATCCGCTGGATCATGGAAAAAGCAAGAGAGTTCCAGAAAAATATCTATTTCTGCTTTATTGACTATGCAAAAGCCTTTGACTGTGTGGATCACAATAAACTGGAAAATTCTGAAAGAGATGGGAATACCAGACCACCTGATCTGCCTCTTGAGAAATTTGTATGCAGGTCACGGAGCATCAGTTAGAACTGGACATGGAACAACAGACTGGTTCCAAATAGGAAAAGGAGTTTGTCAAGGCTGTATATTGTCACCCTGTTTATTTAACTTATATGCAGAGTACATCATGAGAAACGCTGGACTGGAAGAAACACAAGCTGGAATCAAGATTGCTGGGAGAAATATCAATAACCTCAGATATGCAGATGACATGACCCTTATGGCAGAAAGTGAAGAGGAACTCAAAAGCCTCTTGATGGAAGTGAAAGTGGAGAGTGAAAAAGTTGGCTTAAAGCTCAACATTCAGAAAATGAAGATCATGGCATCTGGTCCCACCACTTCATGGGAAATAGATGGGGAAACAGTGGAAACAGTGTCAGACTTTATTTTGGGGGGCTCCAAAATCACTGCAGATGGTGACTGCAGACATGAAATTAAAAGACGCTTACTCCTTGGAAGGAAAGTTATGACCAACCTAGATAGCATATTGAAAAGCAGAGACATTACTTTGCCAACAAAGGTTCGTATAGTCAAGGCTATGGTTTTTCCTGTGGTCATGTATGGATGTGAGAGTTGGACTGTGAAGAAGGCTGAGCACCAAAGAATTGATGCTTTTGAACTGTGGTGTTGGAGAAGAGTCTTGAGAGTCCCTTGGACTGCAAGGAGATCCAACCGGTCCATTCTGAAGGAGATCAGCCCTGGGATTTCTTTGGAAGGAATGATGCTAAACCTGAATCTCCAGTATTTTGGCCACCTCATGCAAAGAGTTGACTCATTGGAAAAGACTCTGATGCTGGGAGGGATTGGGGGCAGGAGGACAAGGGGACGACAGAGAATGAGATAGCTGGATGACATCACTGAATCAATGGACGTGAGTCTGAGTGAACTCCAGGAGTTGGTCATGGACAGGGAGGCCTGGCGTGCTGCAGTTTATGGCCTCACAAAGAGTCAGACATGACTGAGCGACTGATCTGATCCGATGTGATCTGATGGGGCCAGATGCCATGATTTTCATTTTCTGAATGTTGAGCTTTAAGCCAACTTTTTCACTCTCCACTTTCACTTTCATCAAGAGGCTTTTGAGTTCCTCTTCACTTTCTGCCATAAGGGTGGTGTCATCTGCATATCTGAGGTGATTGATATTTCTCCCGGCAGTCTTGATTCCAGCTTGTGCTTCTTCCAGCCCGGCATTTCTCATGATGTACACTGCATATAAGTTAAATAAGCAGGGTGACAATATACAGCCTTGATGTACTCCTTTTCCTATTTGGAACCAGTCTGTTGTTCTATGTCCAGTTCTAACTGTTGCCTCCTGACCTGCATATAGGTTTCTCAAGAGGCAGGTCAGGTGGTCTGGTATCCCCATTTCCTTCAAAATTTTCCACAGTTTATTGTGATCCACACAGTTAAAAGCTTTGGCATAGTCAGTAAAGCAGAAATAGATGTTTTTCTGGAACTCGCTTGCTTTTATGATGATCTAGCAGATGTTGGCAGAAAAGGCAATGACACCCCACTCCAGTACTCTTGCCTGGCAAATCCCATGGATGGAGGAGCCTGGTAGGCTGCAGTCCATGGGGTCACTAAGAGTCAGACATGACTGAGCAACTTCACTTTCACTTTTCACTTTCCTGCATTGGAGAAGGAAGTGGCAACCCACTCCAGTGTTCTTGCCTGGAGAATCCCAGGGACGGGGAGCCTGGTGGGCTGCCGTCTCTGGGGTTGCACAGAGTCGGACACGACTGAAGCGACTTAGCAGCAGCAGCAGCGGATGTTGGCGATTTGATCTGTGGTTCCTCTGTCTTTTCTAAAACCAGCTTGAACATGTGGAAGTTCATGGTTTACGTATTGCTGACGCCTGGCTTGGAGAATTTTGAGCATTACTTTACCAGCGTGTGAGATGAGTGCAATTGTGCGGTAGTTTAAGCATTCTTTGGCATTGCCCTTCTTTGGGATTGGGATGAAAATTGATCTTTTTCAGTCCTGTGGCCACTGCTGAGTTTTCCAAATTTGCTAGATTTTCCAAATTTGTTGCATTCATAGATATTTGCAATTGTTATGTCTTCCTCTTGGATATCCCTTGATCATTATGTAGGTCCTTCCCTATCTCTTGTAATTTTATTTATTTTATGGTCTATTTGTCTGATATGAGGATTGTTACTCTGGCTTTCTTTTACCTCCAGTTTGCACGGAATACATATTTCCATCCTCTCATTTCAGTCTATATGTGTCTTTAGGTCTGCAGTGGGTTTCTTGTAGACAGTGTATAAATAGGTCTTGTTTTTGTATCCATTCTGCCAATCTGTTTTGGTTTGAGCATTTAATCCATTACATTTATAGTAATTATTGATATCTATGTACCTATTGCCATTTTATTAATTGTTTGGGATTAATTTTGTAGATCTTTTCTTTCTCTTGCATTTCCTGACTGTATAAGTCCCTTTAACATTTGTTGTAAAGCTGGTTTGGTGGTACTGAATTCTCTTAACTTTTGCTTGTCTGAAAGGTTTTTTATTTCTCCATCAATTTTGTATGAGATCCTTGCCAGGTACAGCAATCTTGGTTGTGGATTTTTCCCTTTCAGTACTTTATATATATCTTGCCATTCCCTTCTGGTCTGCAGAGTTTCTGCTGAAAGATCTGCTGTTAAATGTATGGGGTTTCCCTTGCTGCTTTTAATATTCTTTCTCTGTGTTTAGTCTTTGTCAGTTTGATTAGTATGTGTCTTGGTGTGTTTCTCCTTGGGTTTATCCTACATGGGACTCTTTGTGTCTCTTGAATTTAATTGACTATTTCCTTTTCCATGTTGGGGAAATTTTCAACTATAATCTCTTCAAAAACTTTCTCATACCCTTTCTTTTTCTCTTTTTCTTCTGGGACCCCTATAATTCAAATGTTGGTACATTTGATATTGTCCCAGAGGTCTCTGAGACCATCCTCAGTTCTTTTCATTCTTTTTACTTTATTCTGCTCTTAAGAACTTATTTCCACCATTTTATATTCCTGCTCACTGATTCATTCTTCTGCTTAAGATATTCTGCTATTGATTCCTTTTAGAGTATTTTTTTAGTTTCAATAATTGTGTTGTTTGCCTCTGTATGTTTATTCTTTAATTCTTCTAGGTCTTTATTAATTGATTCTTGCATTTTCTCCATTTTGTTCTCCAGGTTTTTGATCATCTTTACTATCGTTCTGAATTCTTTTTCAGGTAGTTTGCCTATTTCCTCTTGATTTATTTGGATTTCTGTGTTTCTACTTTGTTCCTTCATTTGTGTAGTATTTCTCTGCCTTTTCATTATTTTTCTTTAACTTATTGTGTTTGAGGTCTCCTTTCCCCAGGTTTCAAGGTTGAATTCTTTCTTCCCTTTGGTTTCTGCCCTCCTAAGTTTATGACTTAGCAGCAGCAGCAGCAAGTTTGGTCCAGTGGTTTGTGCAAGATTTGTATACGCTGAGATTTGTGCTGAGTTTTTTTTTTTTTTTTCCTCTTTCTTTTTTTAAATTTATTTATTTTAATTGGAGGCTAATTACTTTACAATATTGTATTGGTTTTGCCATACATCAACATGAATCCGCCACGGGTGTATACGTGTTCCCCATCCTGAACCCCCTCCCACCTCCCTCCCTGTACCATCCCTCTGGGTCATCCCACTGCACCAGCCCCAAGTATCCCGTATCCTGCATCGAACCTGGACTGTGCTGAGTTTTTGTTTGTTTGTTTGTTTTTCCTCTGATGGGCAAGACTGAGTGAGGTGGTAATCCTACCTGCTGATGACTGGCTTTGTGTTTTTGTTTTGTTTGTTGTTTAAATGAGACGTCCTGCACAGGGTGCTACTGGTGGTTGGGTTATGCCCAGTCCTGTATTCAAGTGGTTTCCTTTGTGTGAGCTCTCACTATTTGATACTCCCTAGGGTTAATTCTCTGGTAATCTCGGGTCTTGGAGTCAGTGCCCCCAGTCCAAAGGCTCAGGGCTTGATCTCTGGTGAGGAACGAAGATTCCACAAGTGGTTTCTTATGGCATTAAGTGAGATTAAAACAAATACCCGAAAATGAGAAACCAAAGATGGACCCCAGACTAATTGTGGTTACAAAATCAGGCAAATAATAATTAAAATAATGTAATATACACGTATACATATACACCCATAAGCGAAATAAAAACAGTCCATCAAAAATAAAGTTCAGTAGTTTGACCCAGACAACAAAGGAAATCAAAAGTTATATCTACCAGTTAAGAAAAATACTAACTAAAGCAGAAATTGGAAAGCAAAACTAAAGCAAGGTGCCAAGTGGGGAATAAAGCAATGAAAACAGAACTAGCAAATATGTTGAGAGGAAAGAAAAAAAAGAGAGAACTGATATGCAAAGCTAAATAGAGGTAGATGAAGAAGATTTATCTACAGTAAAGATTAACTGAAAGGGGAAAAGAACAGTAGGAAAAGCAAACAAAGAAACAAATGTAGTAAAAATATAATAGGTTTAAAAAATTAAACATTAAAATTTTAAAAAAGAGAAAAGAAAAAAAAAATGGAAGAAAGAAAAAAGAAAACTCCAGAGAACTGAAAAAGTGCAATGTAGAGACCGAGGTTTATAACAATAAAAAGTGTGACTGGATATATACATATACACCAAAAGCAAAGGAGAAAATGAAAGATATAAACATCTGAATGCAGAGTTCCAAAGAATAGCAAGAAGAGATAAGAAAGCCTTCTTCAACGATCAATGCAAAGAAATGGAGGAAAACAACAAAATGGGAAAGACTAGAGATTTTCTCTTCAAGAAAATCAGAGATACCAAAGGAACATTTCATGCAAAGATGGGCTCGATAAAGGACAGAAATGGTATGGACCTAACAGAAGCAGAAGATATTAAGAAGAGATGGCAAGAATACACAGAAGAACTGTACAAAAAAGATCTTCACGACCCAGATAATCACTATGGTGTGATCACTCACCTAGAGCCAGACATCCTGGAATGTGAAATCAAGTGGGCCTTAGAAAGCATCACCATGAACAAAGCTAGTGGAGGTGATGGAATTCCAGTTGAGCTATTCCAAATCCTGAAAGATGATGCTGTGAAAGTGCTGCACTCAATATGCCAGCAAATTTGGAAGACTCAGCAGTGGCCACAGGACTGGAAAAGGTCCGTTTTCATTCCAATCCCAAAGAAAGACAATGCCAAAGAATGCTCAAACTACCGCACAATTGCACTCATCTCACACGCTAGTAAAGTAATGCTCAAAATTCTCCAAGCCAGGCTTCAGCAATACGTGAACCATTAACTTCCTGATGTTCAAGCTGGTTTTAGAAAAGGCAGAGGAACCAGAGATCAAATTACCAACATCTGCTGGATCATGGAAAAAGCAAGAGAGTTCCAGAAAAACATCTGTTTCTGCTTTAAAGACTATGCCAAAGCCTTTGACTGTGTGGATCACAATAAACTGTGGAGAATTCTGAAAGAGATGGGAATACCAGACCACCTGATCTGCCTCTTGAGAAATTTGTATGCAGGTCAGGAAGCAACAGTTAGAACTGGACATGGAACAACAGACTGGTTCCAAATAGGAAAAGGAGTTCGTCAAGGCTGTATATTGTCACCCTGCTTATTTAACTTATATGCAGAGTACATCATGAGAAACGCTGGGCTGGAAGAAACACAAGCTGGAATCAAGATTGCCGGGAGAAATATCAATAACCTCAGATATGCAGATGACACGACCCTTATGGCAGAAAGTGAAGAGGAACTCAAAAGCCTCTTGATGAAAGTGAAAGTGGAGAGTGAAAAAGTTGGCTTAAAGCTCAACGTTCAGAAAACGAAGATCATGGCATCCGGTCCCACCACTTCATGGGAAATAGATGGGGAAACAGTGGAAACAGTGTCAGACTTTATTTTGGGGGGCTCCAAAATCACTGCAGATGGTGATTGCAGCCATGAAATTAAAAGACACTTACTCCTTGGAAGGAAAGTTATGACCAACCTAGATAGCATATTGAAAAGCAGAGACATTACTTTGCCAACAAAGGTTCGTATAGTCAAGGCTATGGTTTTTCCTGTGGTCATGTATGGATGTGAGAGTTGGACTGTGAAGAAGGCTGATCACCAAAGAATTGATGCTTTTGAGCTGTGGTGTTGGAGAAGAGTCTTGAGAGTCCCTTGGACTGCAAGGAGATCCAACCGGTCCATTCTGAAGGAGATCAGCCCTGGGATTTCTTTGGAAGGAATGATGCTAAAGCAGAAACTCCAGTACTTTGGCCACCTCTTTCGAAGAGCTGACTCATTGGAAAAGACTCTGATGCTGGGAGGGATTGGGGGCAAGAGGAGAAGGCGACAACAGAGGATGAGATGGCTGGATGGCATCACTGACTCGATGGACGTGAGTCTGAGTGAACTCTGGGAGTTGGTGATGGACAGGGAGGCCAGGCGTGGTGTGATTCATGGGGTCCCAAAGAATCGGACATGACTGAGCGACTGATCTGAAATGATCTGATCTGATACACCCATAAGCAAAATCAAAACAATCCAACAAAAATAAAGTACAGTAGATTGACCCGTTGAACAAAGGAAACCAAAAATTATGTCTAAAAGTTAAGAACAAAACTAACTAAAGTACAAAATGGAAAACAAAACTAAAGCAAAGTGCCAAGTGGGGAATAAAGAAATGAAAATGAAACTAACAAATATGTTGAGAGGAAAGGAAAGAAATAAAAGAAAGAATAGATAGGCAAAATTAGATAGAGGTAGATGAAGAAGATTTATATACAGTAAAGATTAACTGCAAGGGGACAACAACAGTAGGAAAAGCAAACAAAGGAATGAATGTAGAAAAAAACTATAGGTTTAAAAAATTAAAATTAAAAAAAGATAAAAAAAAAAAAAAAAGTAAAACTCCACAGAACTGCAAAAGCCCAATGTAGAGGCAGAGGTTTATAACAATAGTTAAAAAACAAAAAATTTGGCTGAGAAGGGCAAAAAAAAGCTCTAAAGCTTAATTAGATTTCATAGTGCCAATAAAATTGACAAGTACAACACAAGGGGGAAAAAAAAAAGAAAAAATCCTAAAGAATCTACATAACAAGTCAAAACATAAGAAAAAGAAATGTTTTTCTTGAGTCACTGCTGTCAGAGTCCTTTCCCTCCCTGGGACTCACAGTCTACCTCGCCTCCCTAGGATGCCCTGCAACACTGTGCTGGTCTCTGTACCTGCTGTGGGGGCAGCTCAGACTCTAATCTGGTCCTACTCCTGTGTGTTCTTGCTTCCAATGTCCATAGCTATCAGAACTAGTGCGTTTTCTTTTGTGGGAGCTCTCAATGTCTTTTTATATATTCCATAGACACAGACTTTGCCTAGTTGATTTTGTGGATTTAATCTGGAGCTTGTACAGCCGGTGGGAAGTTTTGGGGTCTTCTTCCTTAGCCACACTGCCCCTGGGTTTCATGTAGTTTTATTTCCACATCTGCATGTGGTTCTTCCACTGGGATTTGCTTCTGAGGCTGTCCTGGAAGACTTGGGTTTGCCCCTGTGAGGGCCAGGTGCAGAGGTGGTGCAGCTGCTTGGGTCACGGGGGTTCTGGCAGCACCAGGTAATCAGGGGATTTGGCAGCTAGGGTAGTAGGGAATAAAGTGCTCTAGAAGGGTATGGTAACCAGTATTGGCCAATACATTCCAGTATTCTTGCCTGGAGAACCCCCTGACAGAGAAGCCTGGCAGGCCACAGTCCACAGGGTCGCAAAGAGTTGGACATGACCAAAGCGTCGCTGTGTGCAGACACAAGACTTTTTGCCTGTGGCAAGTATCCCCTTGCTTCCATGGCTGCCTGGCTTTCCTTCACAGGCATTTCCCACCACAATCTCCTCCCTCACACCCCCTTGATCTGTCTCTCCAGTCAACAGCAGCCCTCACCCTGGGATTGCCCCACAATCCCTAAACTCCAGTTCCCAGCCACTGCACCTTCCAGGGGACCTGTGTCCCTGTCCGGGGTACATATGGCTGTGGCAAAAACTGTCTGATGCTCATCCCATTCAGGCTGCCACAGATCAGCTGCTTCACTCTCAGCCTTAAATGTTTCTCCTCTGACCCAGACAATTGCTCCAATGTGGGAATCAAACCCTGCTTCAGTTCCCCCACCCGCTGAGGGCAGGTCCAGTCCTATTAACACTCCTGTTTTTCCCCCTAGTTCCTTTATCCTACCGAGTTCTGCGTGGTTCTATATATTCTTTTCCACCAGTCAGTACTCCTGTCTGCTCTCAGCTGGTGTTCTGCATGCACTTCTGTGTCTGAAGGTGTGTTCCTGATGTATCCGTGGAGAGAGATGTACTCCACATCCACCTACTCCTCCACCATCTTGTTATCCTCAAACAATTTTTAAACATGGTATTTAACTATATCTCTTCAGTCAGAGGGAGGAGGGAAGAGATGGGAAGAAATGGCAAAACAAACAAACAAACAAACAAACAAACCTGAATTTTTTTTGTAGGCAGTTTTATAGTAGTATGGATGAAACAACTCTGAAATTATCTTAGGTATATTGTTGGGTTGAGGAAATTAAATAAATGCTTTGAATGTTTTCATGTTGTTAAGAACCAGGATTCTCACTATGGAAGAAGGGAGATACAAACATAGGATGAGGCAGGGCAAGGAAAACTCTATGGAGATGAACTGGATTTCAAGGTATCTGTAAGAATAGTGATTTCTGGTATCTTCATAGGTAGATGATTAGATTATATAATACATTATACATAAATATTATATAGATCACGTATGTATAGTAGATTATATAAGCATATATGTACACTGTGTGCACGCACACATACACACACACACACACACACACATGTTTCTTAACTCTGCTGAAAGGGCCTACAGGCAAAGATAAATACTCCAGGAGCAATGAGCACATTGAAATCTACATTTTGACTTCTAATTGCATTTTCCACTAAAATGACCAAGTTTCCTCAGAGAAATGGATGATTCAATGGTGGGACAGGGTTTGCAAAGTGATCCCAGAACATATTAAGCCACAAAGTAAGAAAATGTTAAAAATAACTGACTGGGACATGTTAAAAGGACAATGGAGCTAAGGAACTCTGATGAACAGCAACAGGAACTCCCACTGGGCCAAATCTGGTATAATATGGGTACTCAAATTCAGTATAGAGAGATAAAAAGTTTAAATTAAAAATAGGAATTTATGAGGTCACTTTGATAATGAATGGCTTGCGCAGGTAGATGAATGAATGAATGAATGAGGGAGAACTTTTCTGACTGATAAAGGTGGAGAGAAAATTGGAGTAGGAAAATAAAAATAATTCAACTGTACTAATAAAGATTGTAAGAGGGAAAGAGCAAATATATGGTGGGTAAACTGAACAGTACCTTGACCAAATGATCAAAATCAATATAGCAATGAGGGGCAGATATGCCATGAGTGCCATCCCAAAGTGATGTTCTCAAGACAGGACATCATTTCTGTCTCCAACTTGTGATGCTTAACTCAAATCTAATCATAAGGAAACATCAGAAAAATCACAATGAGAGGGATATTTCCTTTTTAAAAAACATGCCTGCAAACTAATACAATTATGTAAAGTTTAAAAATAAAATAAAATTTAAAAAAATAATAAAATAAAAAAAAATAAAAAATAAAAAACATGACTGCATATTAAAAATATCAAAGTCATGAAAAAGTGAGAAAAGCTAAGAAGTTATTTCAGGTTAAAGGAAACTAAAGATATATGACAATGAAAGATAACACATAGGCCTGAACTAGAGAAAAAAAATGTTATAAAGAATATTATTTGATCTACTGACAAAATTGGCAAAGTATTGTGTCAATGGTAAATTTCCTGAAAGTGATGATCACACCATATAAGAGATCATTTTTCTTAGGAAATACAAAAAGTAGTATTTATGAGTACAGATATATGATTTGTGCAACTCAGTCTCAGATGGTTCAGAAAAAAAATATGTATCTATCTATATTAACAGATATACAAATAGATATAATGCCACAGATTAGATAGATGGATTAGATCGGATTATGTTAAGTGAATAAAGAAGTAAACAGCACAAAATGTTGGGAATCTGGGTAAAGGCTATATGGAATTTTGGGGTACCCTCATTAAAATTTTCTTTACATCAGAAATTATTTCCAAGCAAAAAATTCTTATTTAAATTGGGAAAACAAGGAACATAGACACCATGTATAAGGGGTCGAACTGTGTCCCACCTAAAAGACATATTCAAGTTCTAAACTCTGGTATCTGTGAATGTGACCTTATTTAGTTAGAAAAAAGATCTTTGCAAAGTAATGAGTTAAAGGTTTTGAAATGATATCACATTGGATTAGAGTGGGCCCTAAATCTCATGCCTTATATACTTAATAAGGAAAGGAGAGAACACAAAGACAAATACAATGGTCATGAGAAAACAGAAACAGAGATGAATGTGATACAGATAAAAGTTAAAACTGGCAATGATTTCTGGGTGCTACCAGAAGCTAGGAAGAGGCAAGGAAGAATTCTCCCGGAAATGTCAGAGGGAGGATGACTCTTCTGACACTTTGAATTCAGATTTCTGGCCTCCAGAACTGTAAGTGAATAAATTTCTGTTGTTTTGAGATACCATATTTGCAGTGATCTGTTACAGCAACCTTAGGAAATTAATATATCATGAAAAACATAATAAGTGCTATAGAAGATAAATATCAGAAATAAAAAAAGTCAAGAAAATAATGGAAAATAAATATATAAATCAGGCAAAAGAGACTCAATACTTGCATAAATGGAATCTCCAAAGAACAATCAAACAGAATAAATAAATTATAATTCAAAACAGAAAATAATTGAATCTACATTTTGAAACAACACATCATACTGCAAAAAATCTGATACAGAATAGTCAACATGATATTTACCTTGGGAAGTTTACTAGATTTTGGTGATAAAGACTCTTTCAGCAACCAGACAAAAACTTACAATGGAAAGAAAAAGAGCATCAGACTTTTGGTCTGAAACTACGTAAAGAAACCAAGATATGGCTGTAGAACCTTTAGCAGTGAGCATTCAATTTTTAATCCATGAAAATCTAAAATGAAAACAAACATTGAGATAAGGGATACATGGTAGGATATTCTATTTATGAATGATAAAATTAAAAGAGAGATAAAATATAGAAAAGTAAAAAATGCTCTATGACTCATCCATTTGTACAAGTGAGAACGCAAGAATAAAGATGAAATCAAATATAAGTAAAGCATATTAAGTATTACAATGGGAAACAATGCGGGAAGATAACATTATTGACTAAAATTGAGTTGTGGAAGAAAGGGAAGGAAGAGGAAGAAGATACAACATCTTGAGTTGATATGTTATATGAATTCTAATAGTAAAATTAGTTTTGTTTGTTTTGCCTAACTGCACGCCTTTAGAGATCTTTGTTCCTTCACCAGGAATCGAACTCATGCTGTCTGCAGTAAAAGCACTGAGCCCTAACCACTGAATTGCCAGAAAATCCCCCAAATGACTTTTCTTTAAAAGTAATTTTCACCATGATTTTCTCATAAATCCTAAAAATATGATTTCAAGAGGAAATCTGTGGCTATTTTTGTGGTTTACATGAAGCACTTTAAATTCTTTAAAGTTTTTTATTATCAAAAACTTTTATCAATGCCTGTCATATCAAACATTTTGATAAGTACAGTAATATACTAATAAACTTTATTTCTCTCATTTTTTATGGATAAGGATCAAGAGTTTGGGAAGAGATGAGAATATATGGCTGAATGAAAACTGGCAGAGGACAAAAATCATTAAAAATAACTAGGAGAGTAGAGTTCTTGCCTTAACTGTAGGAATCAGGCTGAGAAACAGCACAGGGAAAGAGAAAATAATAGAAAAGTGAGGGAGGTAGGATTCCTCGTAGCAATAACACATAAATTACCATCCTAGTCTGGCATCCTTTTTTCTTCTCTTTTATTTCTGCTTACCAGAATTGGTATACACAGGTTACTGTTTATGATGATAAATACTAGTGTTTTCTATTTTCTAAATTTAGTTATGCTGTTAGTATTGTGCTCTCACAATAATGGGTGTTCTAAAAATTTAATGGCTTCTTCTAAGCCTAGATTTCCACATTTTCAATGAATTGGTTAGTTTTTTAAAAAAAGCCAAAATAATGGACAAATTAAGTTTGTCTTTGGGAGCAATGAGTTTGGCTCACAACTGAAAAAAAAAAATGCCTCCACTTCCAGAAATGATCTGGCATCAAGTACAATTTTTTTTTTTCACTGCACTTGATCTTACACTTTAAATTTTGTTTACCATATATTTTGCAAGTTATATGGATTATGTGGGCTTCCTTGTGGCTCAGACAGTAAAGAATCCACCTGCAATGCAAGAGACCTGGATTCAATCCCTGCGTTGGGAAGATCCCCTGGAGAAGGGCATGGCAATCCACTCCAGTATTCTTGCCTAGAGAATCCCATGGACATAGGAGCCTGGCGGGCTGCAGTCCATGGGGTCACAATGAGTTGAACATGATTGAGTGACTAAGCATACATATGGATTATGTGGATATACACCTCTTCCGGATGGGGTGGAGGGATCCATTCCAATGTTCTTCTCAGTGTTAATAATATTTGTATGTAGTAGAACTACAAAACTTAAAAAAAAATTTTTTCTTTTCATATTTTATGTATTACAGCTTGAAACTTATAATTATCATAGTTCCCTTATTTTAACCTTTAATTAACCCTTAATTTAACTATACAATTACCATTGATCTTCTTAGCAACCTTATAAGGAAAGTATCATTTCTGGTGTTTAATGTAGGAAAAACAGCTATTTTATTAATATACAGCGTTTGTTCTTGTTTTTTTTATCAAAATTACCCAGAGAGGTACTAGATTCCTTTGCTCCTTCTAAGACAAATTTGAAGTTTATATAATAAAATTTGTAATGAATGACTCACATTAAACAGTATCAATTATAGGTTAACTATGATAGATCTTTAGTGCCTATTAATATATCTGCCAATCATTCCTCATCCCACATCATCCCATATAGATTTTTAATGGTAATTTGGAAAATTCCTAAAAAATCACATTACTTTAAGGAAAAAAACTAGGCTATAAAATTCAATATTTCAGAACTGTAATACAAGCCATGTATGTAAGTGTATATAGTTCCAAGAACAGACAAATGTAACAAATGCACTTATTTGTGAACTCTGGACAACTACATACTAAACTGTAAAACCCAAAAAATGAATGCCATAGGCAGTAATTAGTGCAAGAAGTTGAAGAATAAGTCAGTGTACATAGAAGGATATACTGAATTCATAGTCATTTAAAAATATTATATTAGAGAGAATCACAAGTATGTATGATGTAGACATGAAAAATATTTATTGTTAAGATAAGTTGTGAAGATTATATTTATGAAAATAAGTAGGCTATCAAATTTATTCATAGATGAGTGTGAATTTCTTTCTCGGTTTACATTAAATATCATTTAGGATTCTGAGCAAAATAAGACTTCAAATAATGTCAGATACTACTTGTTGAATTTCCATCCTAGCTTTTACTCCTTTCTGACATAACCCCAATTTTAGTAGCAAAGTAGGCAGAACAGTGGACTCAGCTGCAGGAGATGAATCACAATTAATCTAATCAAATTTTCCTTTGAGTAATAGGTTTAGTGGGGGGCAGATGACCTAGTTCTAGCCAATACATTGATAGGATGTCTATGAGGTCAGCTTCTGGATAAGGTTTTCTTCCTTGATTTAAAGAAAAAACATGTCAGGAGAAACTTGCCTTATTCCTAATTTTGGATGAAATTATGTGAGACTCTGATGCCATCTTTGGGAACTAGGGAACAATAAACCCCAAGCCTCTGATGCCAGATGACTGGAAAGATGAAACGTGTGAAACCCTGAGGACACAGTGACCTACAGTTAGCCAACCCTAGAACTACTTTCCTGTCATGGGAGATGATAAATATCTATTATTAAGTCACTCTTTATTGAGCACCCTGTCACTTGAAGTCAAAATATATCCTACTTGACACGGGTAAAAAAAGCAGGTATTATCTGGTAGCTGATCAGTACATCTGTGGAGAGGTCTGAATAACCCAAGAGTTGTATGGAGTGCTAGATTCAGAATTCAGGGAAACGTGCCAAGAAGGGTTATAGAAATGATCTGTGTATATTCACTTCAAGGACCAACATTCATCGACAATCATCCCTTTACAAATACAGAAGAATTCTAGCTCACAATGTTGTATAAACAATAAAAAATTCCAAACTAACTAAATCACAGGTCTAAGTGGTGTGAAATGCCTTTCTGAATGTTTCATATTTCTGAGGCCTTTGATCAAGCAAATATTTCTACACTATTCCATAAGCCTTGTCAACTACCAATAGTATGGAAATAGTATGTCCTCTCTAAAAATACAGAAACATTATGTAAAGTGAAAATAGCACTATGAAATTAAAAGTCATAGGAGTGAGTTCTGACTCTACTAATTATTCGGTCTGTGACCTAGTAATTTTCTCATCTGCAAAGTTGAGATGTGTGCTGTGTGTGCTTAGTCACTCAGTTGTGTCCAACTCTTGCAACCCCATAGACCGTAGCTGGCCAGGCTCCTCCATCCATGAGATTCTCCAGGCAAGAATACTGGAGTGGGTTGCCATTTCCTTCTCCAGGGGATCTTCCCCACCCAGGAATCGAACCTGGGTCTCTTGCATTGCAGACTCTTTCACGACTGAGCTATGAGGGAAGCCCTAAAGTTGAGATAATGTTTTTATTACAAAGTTATCAGAGTCTTATATGTGACAGTGTAGAAAATGTGAAGGCTGATGTTTGTAAAAGGAATTAACAATTCCTTTGTTGACTATAAAAAGTGTATTAAACTTGTCAAAAGTCAATAACCTTTCCAAGTTTACAAAAGCTTCATGGCTTTCTTTGCATGCTATCTCCACTGTCATAGGGAAAAGACAACAGCAAAGAACAGCTGGTGTCAAAATACATGTTTTTGTGGAGACCATAAATTTTGCTGTATCTTTTGCTTTATTCTCAAAATATGAAAATATGTCATTTATTTATTGAAATCCATAATACAAAAACCAAAGTCATTACACAAAAAGTTGCTCAGTCATGTCCGACTCTTTGTGACGCCATGGGCTGCAGCATGTCAGGCTTCCCTGTCCTTCATCAACTCCTGGAGCTTGCTCAGACTCATGTCCATTGAATCAGTGATGACATTCAACCATCTTGTCCTCTGTCATCCCCTCCTCCTTCTGCCTTCAATCTTTCCCAGCTTATGGGTCTTTTCTAATAGTTAGCTCTTCACATCCCTTGTGGCTTAGCTGGTAAAAAAAATCCGCCTGCAATGCAGAAGACCTTGGTTCGATCCCTGGGTTGGGAAGATCCCCTGGGGAAGGGAAAGGCTACCCACTATAGTATTCTGGCCCGGAGAATTCCATGGACTGTATAGTCTATTGGGTTGCAAAGAGTTGGACATGACTGAACAATTTGCACTTTCACTTTCAGCTCTTCGCATCAGGTGGCCAAAGTATTGGAGCTTAAGCTTCAGCATCAGTCCTTCCAATGAATATTGAGGTCTGATTTTGTTTAGGATTGACTGGTTTGATCTCCTCCCAGCCCAAGGGACTGTCAAGAGTCTTCTCCAGCACCACAGTTCAAAAGCATCAATTCTTCAGCATTCAGCCTGTTTTATGGTCCAACTCTCACATTCACACATGACTACTGGAAAAACCACAGCCTTGACTAAATGGACCTTTGTTGGCAAAGTAATGTCTCTTGTTTTTAAAATGCTGTCTAGCCTGGTCATAACTTTTCTTCCAAGGAGCAAGAGCCTTTTAATTTCACAGCTGCTGTCACCATCTGAAGTGATTTTGGAGCCCCAGAAATAAAGTCTCTCACTGCTTCCATTGTTTCCCCATCTATTTGCCATTAAGTGATGGGAATGTTGAGTTTTAAGCCAACTTTTTTACTCTCCTCTTTCACCTTCCTCAAGAGGCTCTTTAGTTTCTCTTTCAGTTCAGTTGCTCAGTCGTGTCCAACTCTTTGAGACCATGAATCACAGCACACCAGGCCTCCCTGTCCATCACCAACTCCCAGAGTCCACCCAAACCCATGTCCATCGAGTCGGTGATGCCATCCAACCATCTCATCCTCTGTCGTCCCCTTCTCCTCTTACCCTCAATCTTTTCCAACATCAGGGTCTTTTCAAATGAGTCAGCTCTTCGCATCAGGCGGCCAAAGTATTGGACTTTCAGCTTCAACATCAGTCCTTCCAATGAACACCCAGGACTGATCACCTTTAGGATGGACTGGTTGGATCTCCTTGCAGTCCAAGGGACTCTCAAGAGTCTTCTCCACCACCACAGTTCCAAAGCATCAATTCTTCAGCACTCAGCTTTCTTCACAGTCCAACTCTCTCATCTATACATGACCACTGGAAAAACCATAGCCTTGACTAGATGGACCTCTGTTGACAAAGTAATGTCTCTGCTTTTTAATATGCTGTCTAGGTTGGTCATAACTTTCCTTCCAAGGAGTAAGCATCTTTTAATTTCATGGCTGCAGAAACCATCTGCAGTGATTTTGGAGGCCCCCAAAATAAAGTCAGCCACTGTTTCCACTGTTTCCCCATCTATTTCTCATGAAGTGATGGGACCGGATGCCATGATCTTAGTTTTCTGAATGTTGAGCTTAAGCCAACTTTTTCACTCTCCTCTTTAACTTTCATCAAGAGGCTCTTTAGTTCTTCTTCACTTTCTACCATAAGAGTCGTGTCATCTGAAAATCTGAGGGTATTGATATTTCTCCCGGAAATCTTGATTCCAGCTTGTGCTTCATCCGGCCTGGCATTTTGCCTGATGTATTCTGCATATAAGTTAAATAAGCAGGGTCACAATATACGGCCTTGATGTACTCCTTTTCCAATTTGGAACCAGGCCATTTTCCATGTCTGCTTCTAACTCCTGCTCCTTAACCTGCATACATATTTCTCAGGAGGCAGGTAAGGTGGTCTGATATTCCCATCTCTTGAAGAATTTTCCACAGTCTGTCGTAATCCACACAATCAAAGGTTTAACAGAGTCACTGAAGCAGAAGTAGATGATTTCCTGAAATTCTCTTGCTTTTTCTATGATCCAATGGATGTTGGCAATTTGATCTCTGGTTCCTCTGCCTTTTCTAAATCCAGCTTCAACATCTGGAAGTTCTCAGTTCACCTGCTACTGAAGCCTCACTTGGAGAATTCTGAGCATTACTTTGCTAGCATGTCAAATGAGTGCAATTGTATAGTAGTTTGAACATTCCTTGCCATTGCCTTTATTTGGGATTGGAATTAAAATTGATCTTTTCCAGTCCTGTGGCCACTGCTGAGTTTTCAAAATTTCCTAGAGTATTGAGTACAGAACTTTCACAGCACCATATTTTAGGATTTGAAATAGCTCAACTGAAATTCCATCACCTCCACTAGCTTTGTTCAGTGATGCTTCCTAAGGCCCACTTGACTTTGCACTCCAGGATGTCTGGCTATAGAAGAGTGATCACACCATCGTGGTTATCTTATTAAGATCTCTTTTGTATCGTTCTTCTGTGTTCTTGCCAACTCTTCTTGATATCTTCTGCTTCTTATAGGTCCATACCATTTATGTCCTTTATTGTGCCCATCTTTGCATGAAATGTTCCCTTGGTATCTCTTTTCTTGAAGATATCTCTATTCTTTCCCATTCTATTGTTTTCCTCTATTTTTTTTTTTTTTTTGCAATGATCACTTAGGAAGGCTTTCTTGTCTCTCCATGCTATTCTTTGAAATTCTGCCTTCAGATAGGTATATCTTTCCTTTTCTCCTTTGCCATTCACTTCTCTTCTTTTATAAGCTATTTGTAAGGCTTCCTCAGACAACTATTTTGCCTTTTTGTATTTCTTTTTCTTGGGGATGGTTTTGATCACCACCTCCTGTACAATGTTACCAACCTCTGTCCATAGTTCTTCAGGCACTCTGTCTATCAGATCTAATCCCTTGAATCTATTTGTCACTTCCACCGTATAATCATAAAGGATTTGATTTAGGTCATACCTGAATGGCCTAGTGGTTTTCTCTACTTTCTTCATTTTAAGAGAGCAACCAATATCCCTCAAGATATAAAAATTCTACCAAGCTTTTAACAAATGAAATGTAATATAGATAGATCACATCATGACTAACTAAGGTTTATCCCAGGTATACAAGGTTGGCTTAACAATCAAAAATCAATTTATGTAATTCACCATATTAACAAACTAATAAAGAAAAGCCTTAAGGATCATCTCAATAGATAGATTATCTGACAAAAAGAAAGCACATCTACTCCTAATTATCTCTCAGCAAAGTGAGGAATGGAAGCCTACATCCTGAATCTGATAAAGGGAAATCTATAAAAAAAATCTGCAGCTAACATCATGCTTAATGGTTAAAGACTGAATATTTTTCCAAATATAATCAGGAAACAACCAGGGACATTCACCATCCATCACTTAAATTTAAAAATCAACTGTATTTCTAAATACTAGAAATGAGAAATATAAAACAATAGTTAAGTATAGTTATAAAATGATCTCCAAAATTCTCTCCCCATAGTGTACATGATTTGTATAATTAGTCCCATTGAATGTGAGTAAGACTTGTCAAAATGATGGATTTACTCCCATGATTATGTTACATTTCTGGCAAAAGGAAATCTGTTGATGTAATTAAGATTCCCAAGTCATTTTGTTTCGAGTTGATCAAAATGGAGAGTATCCAGTGGGTCTGACTTTGTCAGGCAGAAGACCTTTAAAAGCATGAACAAAGGGATGCAGTGGTTAAGAATATGTCTTTTAATACAGGAGATGTGGGTTTGATCCTTGGTCAGGCAACTAAACCCAAGTGCCACAATTAGAGAGTCCACCCATGCTGCAACTAGACCCTGCCAAATAAATAAATAAATATATTTTTTTAAAGCTTGAATACAATCTTCTGCCAACCTCAAAGAAGACAGAAGCCACACTGAGCCTGAAAGCTGTAAGGAACTAAACTCTGTCATTACCTGAATGAACCTGGAAGAGCAGGCTGAGACTCTCATGATGATGCAATTGTGGCTGACTCACTGGTTAGCCATGTGAGCCCTGAGCAGCGGATTCAACCAACCCATGCCCAGATTCCTGACCTGTGGAAACAGATAGTCACTTAAGACACTAACTTGGCTTATTATTATTATTAATTATGTAAATTATGGTCATTTATTTCTCAGCATTAGAAAATTTATATAGATACCATTCATAATAACATTAAAACTATGTAACAACTGGAGATAAAACTGACAAAAATGTGAAAGATCTGTACGGCAAAATCTTCAAAATATTGCTGAGAGAAATTAGGCCTAAAGAAATGGAGATACACACCATCTTCATTGGAAAATGGATAATTTAATGTTAATGAGATATCAATTCCTCTCCAAAATGATCTATTTCAATTCAATCCCAATCAATATTGCAGCAGACTTGTTTGTAGAATTTGTTAAACTGATTCTAAAATTTAGATGAAAATGCAAAGGAACCAGAAAAACTAAAATAATTTTGAAAAAGAAATAAAGCTGGAACAGTATAATACTTAAAGTGTCTAAGACCTATCACACAACTACAGCAATCAAGACAGTGTATCACTGACATAAAGATTGTCAGACAGAAGAACAAAACAAAAATGCAGAACCTGGAAAGAGACCCCCCACTAACTAATTTACAACAAAATTATAAAGGCAATTAAGTGGGGAGAGAATATTCTTTTAGGCAAATGATGCTGGAACAACTCTATACTCCTATACAAAACAAAAACTAAAACTTTGATCTACACATCAATCCACACTAAAAAGTAACTTAAAATGATTCATAGATGTAAATGCAAAACCAAAATCTATAAAACCAAAAGAAAATACAGGAATAAACTTTTGTGACCTTGAGTTTGGCGAAGATTTTTAACTATGACACTATGGCGAAGATTTTTAACTATGACACTCTTAAGAGAACTTAAAGATAAGGTACAGGTTAGGAGAAAATATTTTCAAATCACATATATAACAGTGGACTTACATTAGAATTCATAAAGTCCTCATAAATTTCAACAATAAGGAAATAGTTTTTAAAAAGCAAACAAATATTGTTAAAGACACTGTAAAGAAGATACACAGATGGCAAATAAGCACATTAAAAGATGATAAACATCATTAGTCATTAGGGAAATGCAGTTAAAACCACAATGAGATACCACTATGTTATCTATTAGAATTGTCAAAATTAAAATTGACCATACTAATTGTTATCTGGGGTATAGAAGAATTAGAACTGTAATATACTACTGGTGGGAATGTAAAATGGTATGGCAACTTTGGAAATTGTATGGTAGTTAAACATACACCTATTAATTTATCTGGCCATTTCATTTCTGCATATCTACCCTTGAGAAAGTAAAACACATGTTCACACAAAAATCTGTAGACACATTTTCATAGTAGCTTTGCCTGTGATACTTAAAAACTGGAAAAAAAAATGAAATGTTTATCAACATATAAATTGAAAAACAAATACAGTATATCCATACAATGGAGTATTACTCAGCAATTTAAAAAAAAAATGAGCTTTTAGGTTTATCTAGTCAAAGCTATGGTTTTTCTTGTGGTCATGTATGGATGTGAGAGTTGGACTGTGAAGAAGGCTGAATGCCAAAGAATTGATGCTTTTGAACTGTGGTGTTGGAGAAGACTCTTGAGAGTCCCTTGGACTGCAAGGAGATCCAACTGGTCCATTCTGAAGGAGATCAGCCCTGGGATTTCTTTGGAAGGAATGATGCTAAAGCTGAAACTCCAGTACTTTGGCCACCTCATGCAAAGAGTTGACTCATTGGAAAAGACTCTGATGCTGGGAGGGATTGGGGGCAGGAGGAGAAGGGGACGACAGAGGATGAGATGGCTGGATGGCATCACTGACTCGATGGACGTGAGTCTCAGTGAACTCCAGGAGTTGGTTTTGGACAGGGAGGCCTGGCATGCTGCGTTTCATGGGGTCGCAAAAAGTCGGACATGACTGAGCGACTGAACTGAACTGAACAGTATAAGTGAATCTTAAATATCCTGAGTAAAAGAAGCTAGATGAAAAAAGCATATGCTATAAGAGTCTAAGAAACAAAAATAAATGTAGAACACGCTTAGCACTCAGATACTAATTTCTAATATCATTTTCCAATACATGGGTGATTCTAGGACTGGGGCAGTAAACAGACGAGCTGAGTCTAAGCGCAGTTTGAAATGCCAGAAATTAAGAAATTGCTCAGACACACACATGAACAAATACATACATGAGTTTCCAATGTCCAAAGATGGAACAACTTGAGCATAAAAATAAAATAGATCATAAGTCCAAGTATAAAATAAATACCCATGAGTTCATACTGATATAAATAAAACACTGAATAAATTGGTAAATGGGAGAGAAGAGGTAAATCTCCCATGCAGAAGAATTCCAAGTAAGTTATACAGATACTCCACCCTAAAGGAGGGAACTAGTACTAGATTGGTGAAAATGTAATTGCGATTTTGTATTGTGAATTTTAAATCAATATAACATCTTTATTAATCAACATAGGAACCATTACACTCAACACATTTTTGCCAATGAGAGAGAAAAACCTGTTTATTCCTGTAGCATAAAAATCCTCGCTTTGGTATTCATGGAACTCTTGGGAAACATTTTCCCTGCAAAAAGTTATCAAGATGCTTGAAGAAGGGGTAGTCAGTTAGCAAGATGTCAGGTGAATATGGTGGATGAGGCAAAACTCCATGTGTGCTGTGCTGTCCTTAGTCGCTCAGTCGGTCTGACTCTTTGCGACCCCATGGATATAGGCTGCCAGGCTCCTCTGTCCAGGCAAGAATACTGGAGTGTGTTGCTATGCCCTCCTCCAGGGGATCTTCCCGACCCAGGGATGGAACCCAGGTCTCCTGAATTGCAGGCAGGTTGTTTACTGCTGAGCCGCCAGGGAAACCCGAATTGGGCCCCTTCTGTTGACCAATGCCAGCCGCAGGCGCTGCAGCTTTTGGTGCACCTCATCGATGTGCTGAGCATACTCCTCAGAGGTAACGGTTCTGCTGGGATTCAGAAAGCTGTACTGTACCAGACTGGCAGCAGACCACCAAACAGTGATCAGGATTCGTTTGGTGCAAGTTTGGCTTTGGGAAGTGCTTTGGAGCTTTTTCTCAGTCCAACCACTGAGCTCAGTCCAACAGTAGTCCCTGACTGTTAAATATGGAGAGATGGTTTGTTGTTATGTAGAATAAGAGAAGTCAACAGACACTTCAAAATGATGACATTTTTTGATTTGTAGTCAGTTCATGAGGTAACCACTCATCGGGCTTTTCACCTTTCCAATTTGTTTCAAATGCCAAATGACCATTGAAAGGTTAGCAATTTCTGTGTAACTATAAGAGGATCGGTGTCAATGATCCTTTCATTGGTCACTGTCAACTTCCAATGACTGGTTACTGTGCTCCTCTTCTTCAAGGCTCTGTCTCCTTTGCAAATCTTCTTGAACCACCACTGCACTGTACGTTCATTAGCAGTTCCTGGTTGATGTGCTATTGATGTTGTGAGTCGTCTTTGCTGCTTTATGACCCATTTGAACTTGAATAAGAAAACTGCTCTAATTTGCTTTTTGTCTAACATCATTAGGGATAGTGAAAGTCGCTCAGTCATGTCCGACTCTTTGAAACCCCATGGACTATTCAGTCCATGGAATTCTCCAGGCCAGAATACTGGATTGGGTAGCCTTTCCCTTCTCCAGGGGATCTTCCCAACCCAGGGATCAAACCCAAGTCTCCTGTATTGCAGGTGGATTCTTTACAGCTGAACCACAAGGGAAGCCTAACATCATTTCCCTAGTCTAAAATAAACATGACATAAATAGCAAGTAATAAGTCATTAGCAAAAAAACAAAAAGTGAGAAATGCACCACATTAAAATGATGCAGAGTATAACCACATTTAAGAATGTATTCCAATATCAAATGGCAAAGTTCAACAATGCAAAATCGCAATGACTTCTGCACCAGCCTAATAGCAATATTAGTTCATTAATTAACAAATATACCAAATTAATATGGCAATAAGAAAAACTACACAGAGGATGTAGGGAAACTCTGTACAATCTGTTTAATTTCTCTGTAAATGTAAAGCTATTCTAAAAAGGCTGTCAATTAAAAAATTAAATCAGATACTTAGTCCTGAAAAAAACTGTGTGTATATAATTTAATACATTTAATAAATCAATTATAAATTTTTTAAAACTAATGTATAGTGACAAAAAGCAGATTATTGGTTGCCTAGAGATTCACGAGGAGTGACAGAGATTGGAGCAGATAGAAAAAAGGAAGGGATTAAAAAGTGGTATAAGGAAACTTCTAGAGGAAGACGGTATAATTATCATCTTTTTCTGTGGTGATGGCTTCAAAAGTATATACTTATGGTAAAGCTTAACAAAATGTACACTTTAAATAAAAGCAGCTTATTATATGACAATTTTATTTTAATAAGGCTTTTTCTTGCTTAAAAAATTTTAAAACTTCCAGACTTGAACTAAGTAATTGTATTTTAAAAAATAGTCTGCAGTAATATTTGGAGTTAGCCCCATCACACCTGAATTTAACCATTGAGCTTTTTTCTTCCAGTTTTATTCAGATATAATTGACATACAGGACTATATTAAGTTTAAGGTGTACAGTATAATGCTTTGAGTTACAGCCATCATGAAATAATTATCACAGTAAGTTCAGCGAATATCCATCTTATAGATATAATTTTAAAGAAATAGAAAATTTTCCCTGTGATGAGAACTCTTAGGATTTACTCTCTTAACAACTTTCATACATAACACAAGCACTGTTAATTAAACTTATCACGTTGTACATTTAGTGGTTATTTATAACTGGGAGTTTGAACCTTTTTACTGCATTTTTAAATTAAACCCCTCCCCTTGCCTCTGGTACCACAAATCTGATCTCTTTTTATATGAGTTTCTTTGTTTTAAAAGTATAATTGACTTACAATACTATGTTAATTCCTGTTACACAACATGGTGATTCAATATTTCTATACATTTCAAAATGACCATCGTGATAAGTCCAGTTATGATATGTCACCATACAAAGATATTACATAGTTAGTGACTATATTTCCCACACTGTGCATTTCATATCCCTGATTCATTTATTTTGCAACTGGTAGTTTCTTTCACCTAATCTCTCTCATCTATTTCTTTCACACCCCACCCCTAATATCCCCCCCCTCTGGCAACCACCTGTTTGACCTCTGTATCTATAACTCTGTTTCTATTTTGTTATGTTTGCTTATTAGTTTTCTAGGTTCCACACATATAAGTGAAATCATACAATATTTGTCTTTCTTTGTCTGACTTATTTCAGGTAACATAATGCCCTCACAGTTCATCCTTGTTGTTGCAGATGGCAAGATTCCATTCTTTTCTACAGTTGAGTGATATTCCATTATATATTACATATATATCACATCTTCTTTATCACACCTATATCACATCTATTAATGGGCACTTAGATTGCTTCCATATATTGGCTACTGTAAATAGTGTTGCAGTGAACATACAGATATATACATCTTTTATAATTATTGTTTGTGTTGATTTTTTAAATAAATACCCAGTAGCAGAACTGCTTGATCATTTGGAAGTCCTACTTTTAACCAGTGTATTTAAATAGTGAGCTTGTTTCACTTAAAGATTAATATATTTAGGAATTATTTTTGTCAACAATGCTAATCATGCCGCATCAAATTTCGTGACCTAATGGTGATTTAGGACATGTTGAGAATTTTATTATTGTTTTCTTACTTCAGGAATTTCAATCTTGTGGAAATATTTTAGTCAGACGTGTATGGTTTGAGGGAATTTTTATAGTCAATCAAAATTAAGCCAAATATAGTGTGTCATTTAAAATGAGACTTTATGCCAACATTATGGCTATAGCAGCCTGGAACCCCCATTCTGAGCCATCTGCTATTTAAAAATCACACTCCTAGGAATACTGGCATTTGGTCACCTGGGGCCAAATATGGCTATGCTACTTATCATCTTTATAACATTGGGAAACTGAGAGCTTCAGTTTTCTCAACCATGTAATGCAAATAACAGTACCTACTTTGTGAAACTGTTGAAAGGTTACACAAGTTAACACATGTAAAGGTCTTAGAAGACTACCTGGCAGTGCTATCCAGATTCTACAAAATCTACAGATTCTATGGCATTAACCATCAGGCAAGTGTAACTCAAAACCACAGTGAGATACCTCTTCATCTCACACACTATGAGAGCTATAATAAAAGACAGTAACAAACATTTCCAAGAAAGTGAAGAAATTGGAACCTTTATACACTGTCAGTGGAAATACAATATGTCTAGTCACTTTGCAAAGCAGTGTGCAATTCTTCAAAAGGTTAAACCTAGAGTTACTATATGACCTAGCAATTCTAATCCTCGATATATAACCCAGAGAAATGGAAATACATGTTCACATGAAAACTCATACATGAATGTTAATAGTAGCCTTATTCATAATGGCCTCCAAACAGAAAGAGCCCAAATGTCCAACGACTTCTAAACAGATAATCAAAATCATAGCATATTCACAAATCATAGTATAGTAAATCAAAGTATATTCATAGAATGAAATATTACTCGGCAATAAAAAAGAGTGAAGTGCTGATACACGCTACCATGTGATTGAAACCTTCTTTCACATGCTATGTGAAAGAACCCAGTGTAAAAGACCACATATGGTATGATTCTATTTATATGAAATGCAGAGAAGGAAAGTAGATTCAGTGCACTGTTGAAAAGGTTTTAAGGGAAAAATAGGAGTGACTGCTAATGAATATGGAGTTTCTTTTAGGGGTGATGTAAATTTTCTAAAACTAATAGTGGTGATAGTTACACAACTGTGTTTAAGCTTAGAACCACTGAACTGTACACTTTAAGACAGGTGAACCATATATGTGAATTATAGCCAATAAAGCACGTTAAGTAGTTTAAAATAAACTGGAAAAAGGAAAGCTAAAAACAACAACAGTATTAATAATAATAAATTAGTTCACTTCTCTGGCTTTATCCTCTTCCATTCCCCAATTTACCCCATGCTCTATCCATAATGGCCTCCTTGCAATTCCCATATTATGTCTTCCTATTAGATGTCCTGTGAACATATTATATCTGCTTCCTGGAGTTCTCTTCAGCCCTCTTCTGCCTGCCTAACTCCTTCATATTTAAAACTAGTCAATCAGAGTAAGCTAATGGCCCAAAAGATTGATTCCCAGTGACCTAATATGATAAAATTTACTTCTCTCATGTAGACACTCCCCAGGTGTTCAGGGATTCAGGCTCCTTACCTCCATCAGCTCTGCCCACCCAGGAGTCTTTCACTGTATTCTCTATACCAGGCTGAGAAAACCAGTGGGGCATCAGCACAGATAGAACTCGAGGAATTTTCCAAATGATTAAGTCATTTTTGAACATTGTATCTTTAAGAGATGTCAGGATACCCAGCGGTCTTGGGTTCAGCACAAAGACTATTTATTAGCTTATAACCCTATATCTCAAATGCATTGCACTACTCCCCTTCTCTCTACATCTTCAGGAAGAGGTGATTTGCTTTAAAAATTCAAAGATTATTTTTAAGAATAAGAATGCTGAGGGGAGAAAAAGTAGTATTCAACATCTCTACTGAGGAATTTATGATGTAGCACAGGATGGAAGCTGAAGTTAAAGGAAACTTTCCTTACAGGACTACTTATTAAAAAATGGAACACACTTCTTAGGACAATTCAAAGTGTAAACACATAACATCCAAACTTCTTGTACAGGTAAATTAGTGTTCTCAGCTATCTCCTGCCCCCAAATTTCTCTGCCACATTGAGGACGGTTCAAGAGGACTAGAGGATATGTTGGTTGCAGAGAGAGACATTTGAAAGCACTCACTTTTATGGAAGTCATAAGAGAGAAAAATCTCTCATGTTATTTAGAATCATCCTCAATATATTTATTCTAAAAAAAATAATACACATAGCCAAATACCGTTCTCTGTGTAAAATCTTTACAAATCTGAAATGCTGAGAATTCAGCTTCTGATAAAATCCATTCACTTTTCCAGTTAGACTGGTAGTGGTACTGAGTTGGCAGTACAAAATCGAATGTGCTTATGCAGCTCATCCCAGTACCTGTTAATTCGGGCTGGCACTTGGAATTTCAGATCTGGTCCCTCCGCGGAGCTGGGCGGAGCCGTGGGCGGGGCCTGCCGCGGGGGAGGCGGGGTGCTGGGAAAGCCGGGGGGCGGGTCTGCTAGTGAAGCCTCGTAGTATCTGAGCTTGCGAGGGTCCGCGGCGCGAGCAGCGTGCTCCGTAAGGCTTCGCTTCACGTGGCTTCGCAGTGGACCCCGCAGCTCCGGGCGCTCCGTGCTAGCGGACTGCCAAGAGATGTGAGCACCGTGGAGATGCTCGTGGCGAGCGACCGGGAGCCGGCAGAGACGGCGCTGCTCCTGAGGATGGGCTGCGCCGAGAGACCGATACAGCCCCGGGGTGTCCGGGGGAAGGGACGAGGACCGCAGCCCGGGACCGGGAGCATCCCGGTGCTGGAGCGGGCGGGAAAGTCAAGAGCCACAGCCTCTGTCCAGTGCTTGCGAAGCCGCCGCCCCTGGGGTGCGCCCCGCGGTTTGTGAGTACTTTGCGTCGCCTGTCCGCAGACGGAAGCCGGGGAACACCCCTGGAGAGCTCTACGGGATCCCCACAACCGCCGTCGCCTGGTCTCCCCGCCTACCTCAGGGACAGAGTGACTGCCACCTCCCCCCCCCCCCCCCACCTGCGGACCCGGGGCAAGGGCGGAGGCCCATCGGGGCCGCCCCCTTCACACCCAGGAGGTGGAGAGTTCACCCACCTCTCCGCCGTCCGCTCCAGCCAAATTCAACTCCGGTTCTCTCCTCCCGCGGCCCCGAGCCTCCTGACGCCCCCTGGTCCTCCCGCTATCCCCCCTCCCCAGAGACAGGGGAGGAGAAAAGAGGAGCCCAGGGCGTCATGACTGAGCTGAAGGCGAAGGGTCCCCGCACTCCCCACGTGGCGGGCGCAGCGCCCTCGCCCACCCAGGTCGGAGCCCCTCTGCGGGGACGCCCAGACGCGGGCCCCTTCCAGGCGGGCGAGGCCTCGGGCCCGACGCCCACCGCCTCGGGCCTCCCCCTCTCCCTGGACGGACTGGTCTTCCCTCGGCCCTGCCAGGCTCAGGACCTGGACGGGAAGACGCCGGACCCAGAGTCGCTGGCAGACGTGGAGGGGGCGTATTCCAGAGGGGAAGCCGCAGAGGGCGCTGCTGCGAGACCCCCAGAAAAGGACGGCGGGTTGCTGGACAGCGTCCTGGACACCCTGCTAGCGCCCCCGGGCCCTGAGCGGAGCCCCGCCAGCCCCGCCGTCTGCGAGGGCCCCAGCCCTTGGTGCCTCTTTGGCCCCGAGCTTGGCCAAGACGCCCGGGCTGCGCCCGCCGCCCAGGGGGTCCTACTCCCACTCATGAGCCGCCCGGAGAGCAAGGCTGGCGACACCCCCGGGGCCGCCGCCGGCCAGAAGGTGCTGCCCCGAGGCCTGGCGCCATGCCGGCAGCTGCTGGCCCCGACGGCCTCGAGCCACCCCTGGCCCGCGCCCGCGCCGAGGCCGTCTCCTCAGCCCGCGGTGGTGGAGCTGGAGGAGGACGACTCGGATCCCGAGGGCTCCTCGGGGCCGCCCCTGAAGGGCAAATCCCGGCCCGCGGGAGGAGACGCGATCAGCGCTCCTGGGACAGCCGCGGGAGGCGTCGCCCCGGTGCCCAAAGAAGATGCCCGCTTCTCGGCGCCCAGGGCCGCCCCGGCGGAGCATGACGCGCCCGCCGCGCCCGGGCGCGCCTCGGTGGCCACCGCGGTGATGGACTTCATCCACGTGCCCATCCTGCCGCTGAACTCGGCCTTCCTGGCCGCCCGCACCCGGCAGCTGCTGGAGGGTGACAGCTATGACGGCGGGGCCGCCGGCGCCTTCGCCCCGCCGCGGGGCTCGCCCTCCGCCTCGGCCGCCCTGGGCGCGCCCGGAGACTTCCCCGACTGCGCGTACCAGCCTGACTCCGAGCCCAAGGACGACGCGTTCTCGCTCTACGGGGACCCGCAGCCGCCCGCCCTGAAGATCAAGGAGGAGGAGGAGGGGGGCGCCGAGGCAGCCGCGCGCTCCCCGCGGCCGTACCTGCTGGCGGGGGCCAGCCCCGCCGTCTTCGCCGACTTCCCGCTGGGGCCGCCGTCCAGGCCGGGGGAGGTGGCGGTGCCCGCGGCCGCCACAGGGGCCCCCGGCTCGTCCGCGGCCGCGTCGGGGTCAGCCCTGGAGTGCGTCCTGTACAAGGCGGAGGGCGCGCCGCCCCAGCCGGGCCTGTTCGCGCCGCCGCCCTGCAAGGCTCCGGCCGCGGGCGCCTGCCTGCTGCCGCGGGACCTGCCGTCCACCTCGGCCGCCGCCGCCGGGGCCACACCTGCACTCTACCAGCCGCTCGGCCTCAACGGGCTCCCCCAGCTCGGCTACCAGGCCGCGGTGCTCAAGGAGGGCCTGCCGCAGGTCTACCAGCCCTATCTCAACTATCTGAGGTGAGGGCCCGGCGCGGCGCGCAAGGACCTGTCCGGCCGCCCCCGGCCCCCGGCGCCCGGCTCCCCAGAGTGGCCGCCAGGGGTGGGTGGCCGGGGCGGGGCGCAGCGCAGCGCAGCTTGGCTTCCTTTTCCTCACCTCTTCTCCTCATTTTGGGGGGGGGAGGGGACACCGCGGGGGCCCAGATTATGCTGTTTCTGGAGCAGGCGTCCCCGACAATATGTTTCTAAACTTTCCAGATCTGCGCAGTCCCAAGGCGAACCAGCCTCGAGTTCTAAAAGTGCAGCGTCACTCTGGGTCCGCCGTAGGCCCGCGGAGCCGAAAGGGTGCGGCGACTCTGGGGTTTTATAAAATGCTTTTCTTCCTAGAAGGACAGTTACCGAGAACGTGCGTTCCGGAGAAGAAACGGTAATGCATCGTTCTCCCGGGCGGGGTGGCGCTGGGTGCCCGGCCAGAACCCAAAGCAGAACCATCTTAGGGGTCTGGACACTTGGCGCTTCATTTTCACCCGAATCTCTAGATTGAAATTAATTTATGTGTAATATATTTACAGTATGGCTTTAAATATCAATCACTTCAGTGCACTGTAGGCTAGTATTGTTTCAAGTTCTCTACTACTTTTAGCATACAAGTTTTGAAAAACATTTTAATTTACATACGAGAGTTACAGAATTTTAAAGAAAAAAGAAAGTGCTCTGGATTTGGAATCTTGTGTTGTGAATAGTCAAAACAGTGTCAATATATTGAACAATGCTTTAAAAAGACAAACACGGGTACTTGTTTAATTACAGAGATGACTTTTTAAAATGATTGTACTTTTAGAGCAAAACCACGTTTATTGTTTCCCACCGTGCAACAAGGTTATAACATTTGTCAAAAGACTAAGTTGATTCTCTGTAATGAGTTTTGCAGGAAGTTTTTTTTTTTTCTGAACATAAAATTAAATATTAATTATTTATTACTTTTGTTGGTACTCCTGATGAGAGGCTAATAACTTGCAAGTCTGATGAATCCAGTAACAGGTAGTATATCAAGTTCAGTTTGTTATGTTTTTCAGATCTGTATTTATATATGGCTGTAATTTTTAAAAACCTTGTCACTCTGTCTATTCTGGGTTAAGGAAACTTTAGTATTAGATAGTGGTGCACTTAAAAATAAATTGAGTACTTTGTTTTGCATTTCAAGGCCGGATTCAGAAGCCAGCCAGAGCCCACAGTACAGCTTTGAGTCATTACCTCAGAAGATTTGTTTAATCTGTGGGGATGAAGCATCAGGCTGTCATTATGGTGTCCTCACCTGTGGAAGCTGTAAGGTCTTCTTTAAAAGGGCAATGGAAGGTAGGCTCCTTTCTTGTTGGTTTAATTATAAATGACACCATCTAATATTTTACAGATCTTAATTAGCCCTTGCTTCTTCTAAGAAATGATGGTATTTCCATACAACTAAAAATATATGATGATATTTTAACAATATATTTTTATTTATAATAATGTCTTGAATGTGGTTGGATATTATAATTGTATAATATTTGACTAACACTTTTAATATTAGACAAAGCATATGAATCTTGCAACATGCTAACATTGTTCATTAACTTTAGAGAAACAACTTTATTCTAATTGAATTTTTATATTTCTATCACATCTATGTAAGATAACACTAAATTAAAATTTTCTTCCAAAAGTAAAATGGTAGAAGTCATCAAAATTATATATGTACATATATATGATGCAGTTACAAGTTTTCTTCATAATTATGTCCTTTCCCTGTATGATGTTTATGTAATAATTATATAATGGTAATTACAGAAAAAAATGGTTAAAGTTCCCTTTTTGTTTAGTGCAAACAATTTAAATCAAAAGAAAAATTTGGACTCCACAGTAATTTAATTTCTGCAGAAATATTTTGCTTTAAGTAAGTCTTTCATATTTTTAAAATCATCCAAATTACATATTTACCTAATAATTTTAGATTGATTTGCATAATGTATTTCATATTTGAACTTTTATAAAACATATGTTTTAATTTCATCCTTTCTATCTACACTAAACTCTAAGCGGCCAAGCACATTTATATTTGAAGATAGAAATACACTTAGACATCATTTCACATTTGAATTCTAGCGATAACTGTATTTTATAACAAGCGGACATGAATTTATGGTTGTCTCTGGAGTTCTGAGATCACACCTAGACAAGGAACCAAAGATCTGAATGTCTGCTTTTTTGCTTCCTGTTTGTGAGTTTTCTGATTTCAAGAGTCCTCTACATATAAGTAGGAAAGGAGGGAGTGGGGAATTTTTACCTTAAGGGAGCATTCAAAGGAGTTGACATGCATATTTAATACACATTTCCCCTAAGTGAAGTCACTTCAGTCGTGTCCGACTCTGTGCGACCCCATAGACAGCAGCCCATGAGGCTCCCCGTCCCTGGGATTCTCCAGGCAAGAACACTGGAGTGGGTTGCCATTTCCCTCTCCAATGTGTGAAAGTGAAAAGTGAAAGTGAAGTTGCTCAGTCGTGTCTGACTCTCCGCGACCCCATGGACTGCAGCCTTCCAGGCTCCTCCATCCATGGGATTTTCCAGGCAAGAGTACTGGAGTGGGGTGCCATTGTAGGTTAGTACTTCTAATTCTCAAGGAGTTAAGAAATGGTCAAAGAAACCGAAAAGTTTGACCAAGAAAGGAGAGTTCGGTCCACACACTTTGCCCATTTCTGGTCAGTTCCCAAAGGAGACATTGGGTGCCTCTTGGCATTGGCATGTCGGTATAAACCCCCAACAGGTTTCTGCCATAAGCCGTATGAGATCACCATGGAACCGCAGAGCAGGGCTCCTTACTTGCTTCATGCAAGGCATGTCATTCATTCACACAAGCACACGGTAGAGGTAATAAAGCACAGCAGAAAACGCGTTTGCTAAGAGGACAAAGAACTAGAGCTCCAAGCATCCTTACCTTGTCCTGAAGGATCCTGGACGAGCCCCCAGGATGAAAGGTTGTTGTTGAATCACACGAAGACACCGGGATTCTTGACACCCGGAGGAGAAGAATTCAATCCGGGGCCAGAGACAAGGCTTGATCGCTCAGAGCTTTTGTGTAATGAAGTTTTATTAAAGTATAGAGATAGAGAAAGCTTCTGACATAGACATCAGAAGGGGGTAGAAAGAGTACCAAAAAGATTAATCCAAAAGATGTTTAACAAAAAAATTCACTATCCCTATAGATTGCTAACATATAATTCTTCATAACTATTATGCCCTTTTAGTGAAAATGATTCTCATCTATTAATGGTATATGTACTCCTCCTACTGAAATTAATGTTTCAAAAAAAGTAATTGCTCTTGTGCATTTTTAAAATATGATTGTTTCTCATGAAGGATGGATGTATTTAACTGATATTGAGTGTATGTATTAAATTAAGGGGACTTTAATTGCATTTTAAATTAGTTGAGGTGCTGTGACAAGAGAAAATGTGAGAAAATGGGACAACTGAAGGTAGTCTTAACTTTCCACTGACATCATTTAGTCATAGTTGCAGTTTGAGGCCCTTTGTGTGTGTGGAAGAGTTGATTCTCCAGTGGGTAATTGAAGTTACTGTTCCTATCTGACTTTGATCCTGGTTTAGTGAACATTCCCCTCTGCATTAATGTGATTTTCTTTATACTTACAGTTTTATTAGTCTAATTCTTAAATGAATGACCCTGTTGGAGTCTCCCCAAAGCCAGTTTATTCTAGCCCAGCTCTCTCTTTCTACAGATACACAAGTCCTAAAGACATACATCTAAATTTCTAAAGAGCATACAGTTAGTTGGTAGCTGACTGTTAGTCAACATAGGTTAGATTTTCTTTCATTGCAATGCTTATAAATCAGAGATGGTATGCAAAAGTAGGCATATGACAAATGCTACTTAATTCTTGAAAATTACTTCAAAAGTGCATATAGGACCAAGAATACTCTAATTAAAATATAAATGTTTTCACATCATTATTATCAGAATAGCATCCTAAACATAAAAGATGTCTTCCCAAATTTGCAATGACAAAGCATTTTTTGGATCACTACTGTTGGCATGGTTCTGTTTTAATTTTGAGTAATAGAAATGAAGTACCTTTATTCAACATCGTTTACGAAGAGGAGCTCAAGATAAAAGTTGATAAATCATTTGGCTGTTAAATGACGAGTAAAATTAGTGACCTCTGGACATTGAGAAGAGCTTGTAAAGTGTATATATTCAAGGAAAACTGATGAGATTAAGATTAAACTAAGACTTGAAGATCCATATTAGGAAATTATTAAAGGTTAAGAAGTTTGATTGCCAGTGTTTGCTTGAATCAGTCACTTAAGGCAAGAAAATAGAAGGTTCTTTGAGTTTTCAAGAGTGAGAAAGATGAGTAGAAGAATATTTGTAATTGAAGAGAAATACCCAGTTTGAAATCTTAGAGTAAAATAGGGCTGTGTAATGAACAACTTCAGGGTATAACTATATGTGGATGCCATATGTCCAGAAATTGAATGTCATAGTCAACAATATGAATATTAAATACCAAAGATAATGATGATAATGGCCTTCAGGAGTGCTTTGTATGTGCCTGTGACTATTTTAATGTTGTATTGGTCTTGACCCTTTTAAGCCATATGGTGTAGACATTATCATCATTTTCAGTTTATAAATGAGGAAACTGCCTTTGTAAATTGCCTTAAATCACAAGAAGCAGTGGAATAGGATTCAAATCCAAGGTGTTTGACCCCAGAATCTATGCTTTCCACCACTACACTTTCTTTCTCATAATAGGAAATTCAGTTTCAGCTTCACAAAGAAACAATAGAGGGTTGGAAGAAAAAATATGAGCCAAGTGAGAAAACATCTAAGAAGGTAGAAGGGAATCCTAACGAAGAATGCAATATCAAGGGTGATTGAAAGTGTGTAATGTAAATGGATGGATGATACTAACACCACATTTAGGGCTGCAGTGAAAAGACACATTCAGGAGCCAAGAGCCAGTTTCCCCACCCCTGCTCCAAGTTAGAAGTGGGAGACCATAATGTGTATGCAGAAGTTACTCAGGAAAACTGGATTTCTCATGGTATGAAACAGAAAAGAGAAGAGGCAGAGAAAAAAGACATCCCTCAGGAAGTAGGAGAATGCAGAGGACAGAAATGACCTCTTAAGCTGAAAAAAAGAAAGAAAGAAAGAAAATATTAGCCAAAAAATAGTTGCTTGAATAGCCCATTGCATTCCTTTACTAATACTTGGAGTGAACCAGGAAGTGGTCAGAAATTGCCTTAATGCCTTTCAAGGAGAAGTCATAATGACCTGCCAGTCCTATAAACGCAGGCCTTGTATTAAGAAGGAAAAGATAATTTCTCACTGCCTTACCTCAGTAGGCACTGTGACTCGCTCAATGCTAGGAATACCAAACAGTCAGTGTGTAATTGTTTGCTAAATGAACCAGTCATAACAAATGATGCCAAGCTTTTATTCTTTGCATATTTTATACTGTGACAGCATTTGTAGTGAATATATTTGATGGAATAGGGTTGGGAAATATTGTTAATATAGTTGAAACATATTGTTTAGAAGATAGGAAGCTAAGTAGATATTGATGGATTTTTAATTATATTACATTATGCCTCATTTTTCTATCTTAATTGAGGTATAAGTGACAAATAAAATTGTGAGATATTTAAAGTATACCCTGTAATGATTTGATATTATAGGTTCATGGTGAAAGAATTCCTCCCCATCAAGTTTTTTAACATACCTCAGGTATTTGCCTTTCTTTTTGGCAAGGACATTTAAGTTCTACTCTCTTGGCAAATTTCAGTTATATAATGTTATACAATGTTATTAACTGTAGTCACAGTATTACACATTAGATCCTCAGACCTTATTCACCTTATACCTGAAGGTTTGTATCCTTTTACCAATCTCTCCCTATTTCCCCCCACCCTCCAGCCCCTGGTAACCACTTCTCTTCTGTGTTTCTAGAAATTCAACTTATTTTTTAAATTCCACATGTAATGATATCTGTGGTATTTATCTCTGTCTGGCTTATTTCATTTAGCATAATATGCTCTATGTTCAGCTAGTTTTTGTTTTTGCATTAATTAACCAAATGTTTGTTGAGCACCTGCTGTATGCCAGGGACTATACTAGGTGCTGGTTGAAAAGTAAAACAGGACAGACCTAACTGGCTGCAGCACTAGTGGAGTTTTTAGTATAGTGGAGGAAAGGGACATTCTCAGTTAGCATGCGTTTAACAAGTTATTATATATTAATGAGTTATTCCTGGACAACTAACTAGTCACTTGACCCATCTGACAGATGCTGGGGGTGGTGGAGAAGTCTTTAGAATTAGAAAGACACCCTCATAAGCAGTCTTCCCAGGTAGTCCTGCTACTGCTGCTGCTAAGTCGCTTCAGTCGTGTCCGACTCTGTGCGACCCCATAGACGGCAGCCCACCAGGCTCCCCCATCCCTGGGATTCTCCAGGCAAGAATGCTGGAGTGGGTTGCCATTTCCTTCTCCAATGGATGAAAGTGAAAAGTGAAAGTGAAGTCGCTCAGTCACGTCCGACTCTTAGCGACCCCATGGACTGCAGCCTACCAGGCTCCTCCGTCCATGGGATTTTCCAGGCAAGAGTACTGGAGTGGGGTGCCATTGCCTTCTCCGAGGTAGTCCTAGTGGTAAAGAATTCACCTGCCAATGCAGGAGACATAAGAGACATGGGTTCCATCTCTTGGTTGGGAAGATCCCCTGGAGGAGGAAACGGCAACCCACTCCAGTATTCTTGCCAGGAGAATCCCATGGATAGAGAAGCCTTGCAGACTGCAATCCATGGGGTCACAAAAAGTCAGACACAGCTGAGCGTCTGAGCACATCATAAGCAGACCACAGAGGAAACAGAACAGAAATGAAGTATTTTTAATAGCATATTTCTTTCTGAAGTTGAGTGGAGCTGGTGTCATAGTCTAAAAATGAAAACTGATGTAGTAGCATCGTTCTCCGTGGTATGACTTCTAAAGCAGAAATGATGAACATTCAAATTTGTGAAAGATTATTTTTAAGACCAATTTTAGGTTTATAGCAAAATTGAGAGGACGGTATAGAGATTTCCCATGTACCTCCTGTGATTGCACATGCATAGCTTCTCTTATTATCAAAATCCTCCACCAGAGTAGTATGTTTGTTGCAATTGATGAATCTACGTCAACACATGCTTATCACTGAAAATCCATAGTTTACATTAGGGCTCACTCTTGGTTTTGTACCATTGAGTGGATCTGGACAAATGTATGATGACATGTATCCATGGTTAGAGTTTTATACAGAGTATTTTCACTGCCTCCCCAAATCCTCTGTGCTCTTCTGTTCATCCCTTCATCATCCCCAACTTCCTGTCAACCACTAATATTTATATTGTCCCCATAGTTTTGCCTTTTCCAGAATGTCATATAGTTGGAATCATACAGTAGGAAGCCTTTTCAGATTAGCGTTTTCCCTTAGCAATATTCATTGAAGCTTCCTCCATGTGAAAGGCTCATTTCTTTTTAGTGCTGATTAACATTCCATTGTCTGAATATACCACAGTTTATTTAGTCATTGATCTACTGAAGGACACCTTGGTTGCTTCCAGGTTTTGGCAGTTATGAATAAAGCTGCTCTAAAGATTTGTCTGCAAGTATTTGTGTGAACATCAGTTTTCAACTCCTCAGGGCAAATACCAGGCTTTCCTGGTGGCTCAGTGGTATAGAACTCGCCTACCAAAGCAGAAGTTGTGGGTTCCATCCCTGAGTCAGAAAGATCCCCTGGAGAAGGAAATGGTCGGGGGAGTCTGGCAGGCTGCAGTCCAAGGGGTCGTGAAAGACTTGGACATGACTTAGCAATTAAACAACAGCAGCACGGCAAATACCAAGGAGTGCGGTGGCTTGGTTGTATGGTAAGTGTATGTTTAGTTTTAGAAGAAACCACCAAATTGTCTTCCAAAGTAGCTGTATCATTTTACATTCCCACTGGCAATAATTGAGAGTTTGTCTTATTCCATGTCCTTGCCAGCATTTGTGTTTCTAGTGCTTTAGATTTTCTCCATTCTAACAGGAATGTAGTGCTAGCTCATTGTTGTTTTGACTTAAATTTCTCTGATGACATATTATGTGAAGTATATTTTCATATGCTTATTTGACATCTATATATCTTCCTTGGTGATGTGTTTATTACAATTTTGGCCCATTTTTTTTTCTGTTGAGTTTTAAAATGTTTTTTGTGGATTATTTTTGTTTGTTTGTTTGTTTGTTTTTAAATTTTATTTTATTTTTAAACTTTACATAACTGTATTAGTTTTGCCAAATATCAAAATGAATCCGCCACAGGTATACATGTGTTCCCCATCCTGAACCCTCCTCCCTCCTTCCTCCCCATTCCATCCCTCTGGGTCATCCCAGTGCACCAGCCCCAAGCATCCAGTATCGTGCATCGAATCTGGACTGGCAACTCATTTCATACATGATATTTTACATGTTTCAATGCCATTCTCCCAAATCTTCCCACCCTCTCCCTCTCTCACAGAGTCCATAAGACTGTTCTATACATCAGTGTCTCTTTTGCTGTCTCGTACACAGGGTTATTGTTACCATCTTTCTAAATTCCATATATATGCGTTAGTATACTGTATTGGTGTTTTTCTTTCTGGCTTACTTTACTCTGTATAATAGGCTCCAGTTTCATCCACCTCATTAGAACTGATTCAAATGTATTCTTTTTAATGGCTGAATAACAGACCTTTATCCTAGGTATTTTGCAAATATTTTCTCCCACTCTGTCTTTTTGTTGTTTTGATAGTGTATTTTACATAGTAGACAGATTCATTTTTAATGAAATATTGTTTCTCAATTCTTTCTTTCATGGATTATGACTTTAGTATTATATCTGAAAAATGTCATCAAACTCAAGGTCATGTGGATTTTCTCCTAGGTTATCTTTTAGTAGTTTTATAGTTTTGAATTTTATGTTTAGTTCTCTGATCCATTTTGAGTAGATTTGTGAAGGGTGTAATGTCTTTGTCAAGATAGATTTTTTTGCATATGGATGTCCAGGGTTGTTCTAGTATTATTTGTGAAGAGACTGTCTTTTTTCTATTGTAGTACAATTTCTCTTTTATTTTTTTAATTGATTTATTTATTTTAATTGGAGGCTAATTAGTCTACAATACTGTACTGGTTTTTGCAATACATTAAACTGAATCAGCCATGGGTATACATGTGTTCCCCATCTTGAACCCCTCCTCCCACCTGCCTCCCCATCCCATCCCTCAGGATCATCCCAGTGCACCAGCCCCAAGCACCCAGTCTCATGCATCGAACCTGGACTGGTGATCTATTTCACATATGGTAATATACATGTTTCAATGCTATTCTCTCAAACCATCCCACCCTCGCCTTCTCCCAGAGTCCAAAAGTCTGTTCTATACATCTCTGTCTCTTTTGCTGTCTCACATACAGGGTCATCATTACCATCTTTCTAAATTCCATATATATGTGTTAGTATACTGTATTGGCGGAGAAGGCAATGGCACCCCACTCCAGTACTTTTGCCTAGAAAATCCCATGGACGGAGGAGCCTGGTAGGCTGCAGTCCATGGGGTCACTAGAGTCGGACACGACTAAGCGACTTCACTTTCACCTTCATCCATTGGAGAAGGAAATGGCAACCCACTCCAGTGTTCTTGCCTGGAGAATCCCAGGGATGGGGAAGCCTGGTGGGCTGCCGTCTATGGGGTCGCACAGAGTCAGACACGACTGAAGTAACTTAGCAGTAGCATACTGTATTGGTGTTTTCTTTCTGACTTACTTCACTCTGTATATTAGGCTCCAGTTTCATCCACCTCATTAAAACTGATTCAAATACAATCTTTTTAATAGCTGAGTAATACTCCATTGTGTATACGTACCACAGCTTTCTTATCCATTCATCTGCTGATGGACATCTAGGTTGCTTCCATGTCCTGGCTATTATAAACAGTGCTGTAATGAACATTGGGGTACACATGCCTCTTTCAATTCTGGTTTCCTCAGTGTGTATGCCCAGCAGTGGGATTGCTGGGCCGTATGGCAGTTTTGTTTCCAGTTTTTTAAAGAATCTCCACACTGTTCTCCATAGTGGCTGTACTAGTTTGCCTTGCCACCAACAGTGTAAGAGGGTTCCCTTTTCTCCACAGCCTCTCCAGCATTTATTGTTTGTAGACTTTTGGATAGCAGCCATTCTGACTGGCGTTTGATGGTACCTCATTATGGTTTTGATTTGCATTTCTCTAATGATGAGTGATGTTGAGCATCTTTTCATGTGTTTGCTACCATCTGTATGTCTTCTTTGGAGAAATGTCTGTTTAGTTCTTTGGCCCATTTTTGACTGGGTTGTTTATTTTTCTAGTATTGAGCTGCATGAGCTGCTTGTATATTTTTGAGATTAATTCTTTGTCAGTTGCTTCATTTGCTATTATTTTCTCCCATTCTGAAGGCTGTCTTTTCACTTTGCTTATAGTTTCCTTCATTGTGCAAAAGCTTTTAAATTTAATTAGGTCCCATTTGTTTATTTTTGTTTCTATGTCCAATATTCTGGGTCATAGAGGATCCTCCTGTGGTTTATGTTGGAGAGTGTTTACCTATGCTCTCCTCTAGGAGTTTTATAGTTTCTGGTCTTACATTTAGATCTTTAATCCATTTTGAGTTTATTTTTGTGTATGGTGTTAGAAAGTGTTCTAGTTTCATTCTTTTACAAGTGGTTGACCAGTTTTCCCAGCACCACTTGTTAAAGAGTTTGTCTTTTCTCCATTGTATATTCTTGCCTCCTTTGTCAAAGATAAGGTGTCCATCAGATCAGATCAGTCGCTCAGTCGTGTCTGACTGTTTGCAACCCCATGAATCGCAGCACGCCAGGCCTCCCTGTCCATCACCATCTCCCAGAGTTCACTGAGACTCATGTCCATTGAGTCAGTGATGCCATCCAGCCATCTCATCCTCTGTCCCATAGGTGCATGGATTTATCTCTGGGCTTTCTATTTTGTTCCATTGATCTATACTTCTGTTTCTTGCCAGTACCATGCTCTCTTGATGACTGTAGCTTTCTTGTACAGTCTGAAGTCAGGCAGGTTGATTCCTCCAGTTCCATTCTTCTTTCTCAAGATTTCTTTGGCTATTTGAGTTTTTTTGTTGTTGTTTTTCCATACAAATTGTGAAATTATTTGTTCTAGTTCTCTGAAAAATACTGTTGGTAGCTTGATAGGGATTTCATTGAATCTATAGATTGCTTTGGATAGTATATTGATTTTCACTATATTGATTCTTCCAATCCATGAACATGGTATATTTCTTCATCTATTTGTATCCTCCTTGATTTCTTTCACCAGTGTTTTATAGTTTTCTATATATAGGTCTTTTGTTTCTTTAGGTAGATTTATTCCTAAGTATTTTATTCTTTTCATTACAATGGTGAATGGGATTGTTTCCTTAATTTCTCTTTCTATTTCCTCATTGTTAGTGTATAGGAATGCAAGGGATTTCTGTGTATTAATTTTATATCCTGCAGCTTTACTATATTCACTAATTAGCTCTAGTAATTTTCTAGTGGTGTCTTTAGGGTTTTCTATGTAGAGGATCATGTCGTCTGCAAACAGTGAGAATTTTACTTCTTCTTTTCCAGTTTGGATTCCTTTTATTTATTTTTCTTCTCTGATTGCTGTGGCTAAAACTTCCGAAACTATGTTAAATAGTAGTGGTGAGAGTGGGCACCCTTGTCTTATTCCTGACTTTAGGGGAAATGCTTTTAATTTTTCACCATTGAGGATAAAGTTTACTCTGGGTTTATCATGTATGGCTTTTATTATGTTGATGTATGTTCCTTATATGCCTGCTTTCTGGAGGGTTTTTGTCATAAACAGTTGTTGAATTTTGTCAAAGGCTTTCTCTGCATCTATTGAGATAATCATAATTTTTATCTTTCAACTTGTTAATGTGGTATATCACATTGATTGATTTGTGAATATTGAAGAATCCTTGCATCTCTGAGGTAAAGCCCACTTGGTCATGATGTATAATCTGTTTAATATGTTGTTGGATTCTGTTTGCTAGAATTTTGTTGAGGATTTTTGCATGTATGTGTATCAGTGATACTGGCCTGTAGTTTTCTTTTTTTGTGGATTCTTTGGTTTTGGTATTAGGGTGATGGTGGCCACATAGAATGAGTTTTGTAGTTTACCTTCCTCTGCAATTTTCTGGAACAGTTTGAGGATAGTTGTTAGCTCTTCTCTAAATTTTTGGTAGAATTCACCTGTGAAGCCATCCAATTCTGTGCTTTTGTTTGTTGGAAGATTTTTTATTACAGTTCGATTTCTGTGCTTCTGATGGGTCTGTTAATATTTTCTATTTCTTCCTGGTTCAGTTTCGTAAAGTTATACTTATATAAGAATTCGTCCATTTCTTCCAAGTTGTCCATCTTATTGGCATATAGTTACTGATAATAGTCTTTTGTGATCCTTTGTATTTCTGTGTTGTCTGTTGTGATTTCTCCATTTTCATTTCTAATTTTGTTGATTTGATTCTTCTCCCTTTTTTTCTTGATGAGTCTGGCTAATGGTTTGTCTATTTTATTTATCTCCTCTAAGAACCAGCTGTTAGTTTTGTTTATTTTTGCTATAGTCTCCTTTGTTTCTTTTTCATTTATTTCTGCCCTAATTTTTATGATTTCTTTCCTTCTACTAACCCTGGGGTTCTTAATTTCTTCCTTGCTTTAGGTGTAAAGTTAGGTTATTTAGTTGATTTTTCTCTTGTTTCCTGAGGTAAGTCTGTATTCCTATGAACCTTCCTCTTAGCACTGCTTTTATTGAATCCCATAGGGTTTGGGCTGTTGTGTTTTCATTTTCATTTGTTTCTATGCATATTTTGATTTCTTTTTTGACTTCTTCTGTGATTTGTTGGTTATTTATAAGAATATTGTTTAGCCTCCATATGTTTGTATTTTTAATCGTTTTTTTTTTTCCCCCATGCAGTTAATATCTAATCTTACTGCATTGTGATCAGAAAAGATGCTTGGAATGATTTCAGTTGTTTTGAATTTACCAAGGCTATATTTATGGCCCAGGATGTGATCTATCCTGGAGAATGTTCCATGTGTACTTGAGAAAAAAGTGAAATTCATTGTTTTGGGGTGAAATGTCCTATAGATATCAATTAGGTCTAACTGGTCTATTGTATCATTTAAAGTTTGTGTTTCCTTGCTAATTTTCTGTTTGGTTGATTTATCCATAGGTGTGAGTGGGGTATTAAAGTCTCCCAGTATAATTATGTTATTTTTAATTTCCCCTTTAATACTTGTTAGCGTTTGCCTTACATATTGTGGTGCTTCTATGTTGGGTGCATATATATTTATAATTGTTATATCTTCTTCTTGGATTGATCCTTTGATCATTATGTAGTGTCCTTCTTTATCTCTTTTCATGGTGTTTGTTTCAAAGTCTATTTTATCTGATATGAGTATTGCTGCTACTTCTGCTTTCTTTTGTTCTGCATTTGCATGAAATATCTTTTTCCAGCCCTTCACTTTCAGCCTGTATGTGTCCCTTGTTTTGAGGTGGGTCTCTTGTAGACAGCATGTATAAGGGTCTTATTTTTCTTTCCATTCAGTCAGTCTTTGTCTTTTGGTTGGAGCATTCAACCCATTTACTTTTAAGGTAATTATTGATAAGTATGATCCTGTTGCCACTTACTTTATTGTTTTGGGTTCGAGTTTATAAGCCTTTTCTGTGTTTGCTGTCTAGAGAAGATCATTTAGCATTTGTTGAAGAGCTGGTTTGGTGGTGCTGAATTGTCTCAGCTTTTGCTTGTCTATAAAGCTTTTGATTTCTCCTTCATATTTGAATGAGATACTTGCTGGGAATGATAATCTTGGTTGTAGATTTTCCTCTTTCATCACTTTAAGTATGTCCTGCCATTCCCTTCTGGCCTGAAGAATTTCTATTGAAAGATCAGCTGCTATCTTTATGGGAATCCCCTTGTGTGTTATTTGTTGCTTTTCCCTTGCTGTTTTTAATATTTGCTCTTTGTGTTTGATCCTTGTTAACTTGATTAATATGTGTTTTGCCTTGGGTTTATCCTGTTTGGGACTCTCTGGGTTTCATGATCTTGGGTGGCTATTTCCTTCCCCATTTTAGGGAAGTTTTCAACTATTATCTCCTCAAATATTTTCTCATGCCTTTTCTTTTTGTCATCTTCTTCTGGGACTCCTATAATTCAAATGTTGGGGCATTTAACATTGTCCCAAAGGTCTCTGAGGTTGTCCTCACTTCTTTTAATTTTTTCTTTTTTCCTCTGTGCTTCATTTATTTCCACCATTCTATCTTCCACCGCATTTATCCTATCTTCTTCCTCAGTTATTCTACTGTTGGCTCCCTCCAAAGTGCTTTTGATCTCAGTTATTATTCATTATCGATTGACTCTTTTTTATTTCTTCTAGGTCCTTGTTAAACATTTTTTGCATCTTTTCAATCCTTGTCTCTAGTCTATTTATCTGTAACTCCATTTTGTTCTCAAGATTTTGTATCATCTTTACTATTATTATTCTGAATTCTTTTTCAGGTAGACTCCCTATCTCCCCCTCTTTTGTTTGGTTTGGTGGGCATTTGTCCTGGTCCTTTACCTGCTGAATCTTTCTCTGCCTTTTCATTTTTTTAGATTACTGTGTTTGGGGTGGCCTTTCTGTAGGCTGGAAGTTTGTGGTTCCCCTTTATTGTGGAGGTTGCTCCCTGGGTGGGATTAGACTAGTGGTTTTTCAAGGTTTCCTGGTTAGGGAACCTTGCGTTGGTGTTCTGGTGGGTGGAGCTGGATCTCTTCTGTCTGGAGTGCAATGAAGTGTCCCATAGGAAGTTTTGGAATATCTGTGGGTTTGGTGTGACTTTGGGCAGCCTGTATTTTAATGCTCAGGGCTGTGTTCCTGCTTTGCTGGAGAATTAGTGTGCTAGTGTGCTATGTCTTGCTCTGGAACTTGTTGGCTCTTGGGTGGAGCTTGGTTTCAGTGTAGGTATGGAGGCTTTTGGATGAGCTCTTGTCAATTAATGTTCCCTGGAGTCAGGACTTTTTTGTTGTTTTCAAGTTTTGGAGTTAAGCCTTCTGCCTCTGGCTTTCAGCCTTATTTTTACAGTAGCCTCAAGACTTCTCCATCCATACAGCACAAATGATAAAACATCTAGGTTAATGGTGAAGATATTCTCTACACTGAAGGACACCCAGAGAGGTTCACAGAGTTACATGGAGAAGAGAAGATGGAGGAGGGAGATAGAGGTGACCAGGAGGTGAAGAGGGGGAGTCAAAAGGGGAGAGACCAATCTAGCCAGTAATCAGTTCCCTAAGTGTTCTCCACAGCCCAGAATACCCAGAGAGATTCACAGAGTTAAGTAGAAAAGATAAGGTGGAGGGAGGAAATAGAGGTGACCTGGGGGAGAAAAGGGAGAGTCAAAAGGGGAGAGAACAATAAAGCCAGTAATCACACCCCTAAGTGAAAATGGATAGTGAAGATTAGATTCTTAAAGGTACAAAATTGACAACAAATACCTAAATGCAAAATTAAAAGTCTAGAGTAGAGGTTAGACTCTCATAAATAAATATTAGAAATACAAAACAAAATCAATCACAAAAATTATAAAAAATATGTACATGAAACTTGCTTTAAAAATAGGTTTTCATCTTTTTTTGTGCAAGGTAACAGGTTACAAAAATGAAAATTAAAGGAGTAATAAAGAATGTAAAAATAAAAAATGATAATAGTAAAAATATATCTAGGAATTTCTCTGGAGCTGTTGTGGGTAGTGGCGGTCAGTTCAGTTTCAGATAGTTCCTTGTTCCAGCTTTCACTTGTTCTCAAGGTCTATGCTGCTGCTGCCACTAAGTCATTTCAGTCGTGTCTGACTCTGTGCGACCCCATAGACGGCAGCTCACCAGGCTCCCCCATCCCTGGGATTCTCCTGGCAAGAACACTGGAGTGAGTTTCCATTTCCTTCTCCAATACATGAAAGTGAAAAGTGAAAGTGAAGTTTCTCAGTCATGTCTGACTCTTAGCGACCCCATGGACTGCAGCCTACCAGGCTCCTCCATCCATGGGATTTTCCAGGCAAGAGTACTGGAGTGGGTTGCCATTGCCATCTCTGCTCAAGGTCTATAGGCCCCCTCCAATGCTTAGTTGGTGTTAGCTGCAGGATTTTAATCTGTTGCACCTGTCACTTCCAAAGCGGTTCCCTCTTCTTTGTTTATTTTGACTTCCTCTGTTTGCAAGTCACTTCAGTGTCTAATATCCACCCTTACACAAAGGGGTTAAGGTGGTCACTTATTTAGGCTCTCTTGTTCAGTTGTGCTGGGGGGAGGGAGGAACACTGCAAACAAATATTGCTGGCATGTGTGGGGGGTGCTTGCAGGGTATGGACCACACTGGGTTTGCCCCACTCACAGCGTCTGTGCTTTCCCAATCTATACTGATCAGGCCCAGGGTGCTCTGCAGGGGCACTGTCCAGAGTGGGCTCTACATTTCATGCTCTTCCCAGGTCTAAGCTGCTCAGGTTCAGATTCTTGGATACTCCATAAGGGCACAGACATGGTTGGGCACGCATTTTGTGCCCTTTCAAGGTCTGAGCAGCTCAGGTGACCAGGTGGTTGGCAAGCACACTATCCTAGGTGGGCAGTGCATCTTAATCACCTTCCCAGTTCCAGGTGTTCTGTGTGTCTCCTCTGAGGAACTGATCTCTGGCTGTAACCCTCCTGGCAGATGTCAACCGTCCAGTATCCCAGGAAGACTTGGTTAGCAACTGGGAGCGTGCTAACAGTTTGGTGGAGGATGTGTTTCTGAGGCTGAGATTGCCCCTTGCCTTGTGGCTTTGGCTGCCACCCGCCTGCCTCTCTGCCTCTAGAAGGGGAGGGCCAGTCCACAGCTGGCTAGCTCTCCTTTGGTGTCACTCAATCCTTTGTTCTGTGAGCAGGCCAAGCTGTGCCTTGGTTAGAACTTTTCGTGGGAAAGTTCTCTCTCCCTTTTTCTTTTCTCTCTCCCTGGCTATTCCAGTTTGGGTTGCTATCTCATGTTAGCTCCCTCAGATTGTCCTCAGGGCACTCAGGCCTGGTCCTTACCCTAAGCATGCAACCTGTGCCTCCCTGTCCAGCCCTCGCTGGCTGGTGGTGGCCACAAGCATCTGGGCTATTTCTCCACTGGCAGTTGCAGTTAGGCATGTATTCTGTGGGTTTTATTTTTTTTTATTTTTATTTTTTTTCCCTCCAAGTTATGTTTCCCTCTGAGATTCCAAAACTCCTCAAAGACCTGCCTGTGAGAGGGTTTCCTGGTGCTTGGAAAGTTCACCTTCATGACTCCCTCCCCAGGATGGGTCTCTGTCCCTAATTCTTTTGTTTCTCTTTTTGTCATTTATATTTTGTCCTACCTCCTTTCGAAGCTAATGGGCTGCCTTTCTGGGTGCCTGGTGTCATCTGCCAGCATTCAGAAGTTGTTCTGTGGAAGTTGCTCAGCATTCAAATGAACTTTTGATGAATTTGTGGGGAAGAAAGTGGTCTTCCTGTCCTATTCCTCTGCTATCTTAGGACCACCCCCTCCCCATTTCTCTTTTATTAGAGATAAGTTGACAGTTAAGTTGGTTCTGTTTTTAGGCTTTCTATTCTGTTCAATTGATATATTTGTCTGTTCTTTCACAATGTCTTGATTATTGTAGCTTTGGTGTAAGTCTTGAAGTCAAGTAGTGTCAATCCACCAACTTGCATATTGTGTTGCCTATCATGAGTCATTTGCCTCTCCATATAAACTTCAGAATCATTGTGTTAAAATCCATAAAACCCTTCTGGGATTTTGATTGGGCTTATACCTGTGGATTGTTTTGGGAAGAACTGACATCTTGACAGTACTGAATCTTCCTATCCATGAACATGGACTATCTCCCCATTTATTTAGTTCTTTTATTTCATTTATTAGAGTTCTGTGATTTTCCTCATATAAATTATATATATATAGTTATATTTATACATAAGTACTTCATATTTGGGGATGCTAATTAAATGGTATTGTATTTTTAATCTAAAATTCCACTTGCTCATTTCTGGTACATAGGAAAGCAACTGACTTTTGTATATTAATCTTGTATCTTGTGACCTTGCTATAATTATTAGTTCCAGGAGTTGTTCTGCCAGTCCTTTTTGGATTTTCTACATAGAAGAATATATCATCTGCAAACAATGAGTGTTATCTCTTCCTTTCCAGTGAGTGTATCTCTTATTTTCTTTCTTTTTTTTTTTCGTCCTATTGGATTTGTAGGACTTCTACTACAGTGCTGAAAATAAATGGTGAGATTAGATATCTCTGATTTTTCCTGACTTGATGGAAAATCTTCTAGTATCTCACCACTAAGTATGACCTTAGATATAGATTTTTTGTAGATTTTTTTTTTATCAAGTTGAGAAAGTGCCTCTCTATTCCTCGTTCACTAAGAGATTTTTTTCACGAATGAGTGTTAAATTTTGTTGAATACTTTTTCTGCATCTGTTGATGTGATCAAGTGATTTTTCTTTTTTAGCTTGTTAATGTAATGGAACACATTAATTTTCAAATGTTGAACCAGTATTGCATAGGTGAATTAAACCCCATTTGGTTGTGATGTACAGTTACTTTTATACTTTTTTTGGATTTGATTTGCTAAGATTTTGATGAGATTTTCCACATCTACATTCATGAGAGATATTAGTATATAATTCTCTTTTTTTGTGATGTTTTTGTCTAGTTTTGTATTGAGATAATGCTGGCCTCATGGAATGATTAGGAAGCATTCTTTCTGTTTTCATCTCTGAAAGAAAATGTAGAGAGTTGGTATCATTTCTTCCTTAAATGTTTGGTAAAATTCATCATTGAACCCTCTGGGCATGGTGCTTTCTGTTTTGGTCAGTTGCTAATTATTGATTCAGATTCCTTAATAAAGTTCTGTTCAGATTGTTTGTTTCTTCATATGTGAGATTTGGCAGATTGTGTCTCTCAAAGCATTGATCCCTTTTCATCTGAGTTATCAAGTTTTTAAGCATAGAGTTGTTCATAGTATTCTTTATTATTCATCTCATGTCCACAGGATCTATAATGATGTCTCCTCTTTCATTTCAGATATTAGTAATTTGTATCCTTTCTCTTCTTTTTTGTTAGCTATCCTGGCTAGAGGCTTACTAATTTTATTGATCTTTTCAAAGAACCAGTTTTTGGTTTTGTTTATTTTCTTTATTCATTTCTTCTTTTCAATTTCATTGATTTCTGATCTAATTTATTATTTTTCTTCTACTTATTTAGCTTAATTTACTCTTTTTTCTAGTTTCATAAAGTGAAAGTTTAGAAGATTAACTTTAGATATTTTTTCTTTTCTGATGTAATATTTAATGCTATTTTATTTTCTAATATATTTAATGCTAAAAAAATTCCCTCTAAGCACTATTTTGATGTATCACACAGGTTTTGATATTTGTGTTTTCATTTAGTTCAAAATATGTTTAAATTTCTCTTGATATTTCTTCTTTAAATCATGTTTTATTTAAAAGTGTGTTGTTAAATATCCATGTACTTTGACATTTTCCAGTTGTCTTTTTGTTATGATTTTTAGCTTAGTTTCTTTGTGGTGTAAGAACAGACATTGAATGATTTCTGTTCTATGAATTTGTTAAGGTGTGTCTTATGGCATAGAATGTGGTTTACCTTGATGGATATTTCATGTGAGCTTGAGAAGAAGGTATATTCTGCTGCTGTTAAATGAAGTAGTCTATTGGTGTCAGTTATGTCTAATTGATGATATTGTTGATTTCAACTCTGTCCTTACTGATTTTCTTCTTGCTAGATCTCTCTATTTCTGCAAGAGAGGTGTTGAAGTGGCTGACAAATAGTGGACTCGTGTATTTCTCATGAGTCCATTTCTCATTTCTGTCATTTTTACCTTACCAGATTTTGATGATCTGATGTCAGATGCATATGCATTAATAATTGTTATGTCTTCTTGGAAAATTGGCCTCTTTAGCATTATGTAATGCTCCTCTTTATTCCTAATAATTTTCCTTGCTTTGAAGTCTGCTTTGTTTGTTAATTTTTTTTTTTTTTTTGACAGACTCATGAACTTTTTTCCCTGCATTTGGAGCTCTATGGTGCTTTTTACACCTATTTTAGTCCACAAAATTATCCAACCTTCCCTTCCACGATAGTTTCTTTGACTTATATCTGGGCTTTTAAGAAGACAGTTTGCCAATAATCTTATTTAATATTCTCTCCAAAGAAAACTGTGGCAGTTTTCCTGTTTCCCTAAAAGTAAACATGTAATTCCCTGGAATTTACTTCTAAATTCTGTAAATAATAATACATCCTATTATTAAAGATAATAAATTGGATAATTTATTCTTAAACTGCATGTCCCTCAGGTTAATATTTAGCATGAGGAGTAAGCTGGTTTCAGGCACAGTTTTGTGCTATGACCCATTGATGTAAGCCTCTGCTTTACTGAAAAAGAAATAGTGAGAATGATGGAATTTGGTGACATGCTCAGTATATGGTTATGTAGCATTCTCAAATTATTATTCTCCTTCAGAACCTGCATCTTAACCCTACTGCAGAAACACAAGGGTAGGTATTGGTGTGAAGACGTGCATGCTAATGCTAACAGGTAGTGCTTTTCCTCCAGACTTTAGATTGTTTTACTTTAAGTACTCAAGTATGCGACAATACAGTCTCCTTAAAAAGTATCAAGACATTGCCAATGAGACTTAAGTTCTCTTTATAACTACCTCTTATCTGTTCTTGCCTACCATTCTTCTACACTTCTATCTTAGTTTTTTACATTTTTGTGTATGTGTGTCTGTAATATGTTGTTTTAGATATGTTGATACACAAATGATATATCATAATTTGTGTATCACTTCTCATCTTATTTGTTTCATAAAACAATGACTGGAAGCTTGGTATGTTTATATGTAATCCTAACATTCTTTTAACTATTCAGTTCAGTTCAGTTCAGTCACTCCGTCGTGTCCAACTCTTTGTGACCCCATGAATCACAGCACGCCAGGCCTCCCTGTCCATCACCAACTCCCAGAGTTCACCCAAACTCACGTCCATAGAGTCGGTGATGCCATCCAGCCATCTCATCCTCTGTCGTCCCCTTCTTCCTGTCCCCAATCTCTCCCAGCATCAGAGTTTTTTCCAATGAGTCAACTCTTCGCATCAGGTGGCCAAAGTACCAGTTTCAGCTTTAGCATCATTCCTTCCAAAGAACACCCAGGACCGATTTCATTTAGAATGGACTGGTTGGATCTCCTTGCAGTCCTTTTAACTATTACATTAATACTTTATAAGATGAAAAGCCTCTTATGAAGACATTGCTGTTGAGTAAGCATTTTGGCAGTTGACTACTTGGGTATGTGCCTTGCTCTTCTTTCTGGAATATAATTATTTTCTTTTTTTGGCTGTGCGGGGTCTTCTTTGCTGTGTGAGGGTTTTCTCTCGTTGTGGCAAGTGAGGGCTACTCTTCGTTGCAGTGCATGGGCTTCTCATTGCAGTGGCTTCTTTTGTTGAGGAGCACAGGCTCTAGAGTGCAGTCTAAGTAGTTAACAACGGGCTTTGTTGCCTCGAGGCATGTGGAATCTTCCCGGACTAGGGATTGAACCCATGTCCCCTGCATTGGCAGGCAGATTCTTGAAACACTGGACTACCATAGAGGTCCATAATTAAGTATTTTTATACTCTAAGATAAATCTGTATAAATTAAATATTAGCTTGCTTCTTGCTGCTAAAACAATTTAATTCATTAATTTTTCACTCCAGATGCGTATATTGATACTTAACTGCATTTAAATGTTACTTGTGCTGGGAATACAAGTGAATCAATGTGTATGCAGTCCATGTCTTTGACATGCACAAAACCAAGAAGAGGAAAACACAAACAGAAACCCTGATGATAAATTACTGAACACAAGAATACATTGATATGTTATGCCAAAGCAATGAATGATTCCCTCTAGGGTTCAGTTAGATAAATCTAGAAGGATTGCAGTTTTTTCCACTAATATATCCTATTGTTGTATAAGAACCTTATTCATTTAACAAATACCTTACTACACTTGACTGTGATCAGGTGCTATTCTGAGTGCTTTTGGTATTAAGTCAGTTAATTCCTCTAAGAGTCCCATGAGGTGAAGGTACTCTCACTATTTGTATTTTACCAGTGAGAATACAGAAAGGTTACTACACAGTGTAGGGGCCAAGGGCCAAGCACAGGGCATCTGACTCCAGCTTCTGTGCTTTGTGTGCTTCTGTACTGTCTCTCCAGATTGTTCTGTACTTGAATATATACTAATTACTTTATAATTTTTCAGACAAAACGTATTTCATGGGGAAATGGTTTTCAAGTTGTGCTTCTTAACTTAGTCCCATTCCTTCTTAGCCCAGAACAACCCTACTTTTATTTGTTTATTTGTTTGACTCTTCTGCTTAACATTTTATTTGAACAAGGAATTCTCTGCCCGCATTTTTGTTGAACACCACTGCATTATGACAGGAAACTGTTAGCCTCAGTCAAGTGTTTATTCAGGTACTTGAGTCAATCCTACACAGTTTCTTGACTGTTTGCTGAAAACTTTTTGGCATCGGTACAAAGATAGGATGAACGTTTGGTCAAGATTTCAAATCTAATGCTTCAATATTTTAAGAGAGTATCAACATTGTCACCTGAAAATTACATCTGAGTTATGGAGCTCTATCTTTTGTCAGCAAAACAAAGTAACTGCAGGAAATGTCTCATTAATAAATTCTTTAAGGGTCTGGTTGAAATAGTTCATTCTTAAGACAGAGACCTCAAAACAGGCACACAAATTTTTTACTTCCCTAGATTTTTCAACTTTTCCTTATTTGAAACGTCAAAAAGTCACATCCTCTGTAATCTGTTGCTGCTTAGTCATCTCAGTTGTGTCCAACTTTTTGCGACCCCACGGACTGTAGCCCATAAGGATCCTCTGTCCATGGGATTCTCCAGACAAGAATAAAGGAGTGGGTTGCTATGCCCTTCTCCAAGGGATCTTCCTGACCCAGGGATTGAACCCACGTCTCCTGCAATGTAGTCAGATTCTTTACCAGTGAACCACAGGGGAAGCCCCTGTAATCTTCTCTATCCACCTGATTTGTAGGAAGGAGATGAACATGTTCTCCTTGTTGCTGGATGACCTTCGTATAGTGAACTACATAATGCACACTTCATATCATCTATTATTGTGTTTTTCTTTTTACTTTGACTTCTACAAAGCAAAGAAGTAACTTTCCATGTTCAATTTTTTTAATGTAATTAACTTAGATTTCTGGTTTCATTCTCAACTGCTGCTACAGTGTTGGTCTTATGTACTTTATGTAACATTTTAAGAAATTATATAATGTTTTTTTTTGAAGCATAGTACTCGATAATAATCATTATTTCTTAAGGGAAAAATACTTTCTATGTTATTTTCTCTTCTATAATATAATGAATTATTTATGAAATAGAATAAGCAAGTAGTGAATATGGACCATGAGCTCAACATTGTGCTATAACATTTGTAGGGCTTCAGTGGTAAAGAATCTGCCTGTCAAGCAGGAGATGTGCATTCGATCCCTGGGTCATGAAGACCCCACCTAGAGAAAGATATGGTAACCCACTCCAATATTCTTGCCTGGGAAATCTCATGGATCGAGGAGCCTGGCAGGCTACATGGCAAAGAGTTGGACACGCCTTAGCAGCTAAACAACAACAACAAATAAAAATTAAAGTGTAAAAAATAGTGGTTATTATTTATTTAGTGTTTATTAAATTTAGGCACTGATCATAAGCTACATGTGCTAGCTTATTTAACCCTCAGAACAACCCTCTCAGGCAGGTTCTGCTTTCTTCATTTTACAGATAAGGTTCATCCAGTTGGTGAGAAGTAGGGCAGAGCTCAGTTCCTGGAGTTCATGCTGTAACCCTTTCCTGGATCCTGTGGCCTGTACAGTAGAACAGCAGTCTCCAGCCCCTTTTGGTACCAGGGAGCAGTTTCATGCAAGACAGTTTTTCCATGGACTGGACGCGGGATGGGAGGATAGTTTCAGGATGATTCAAGTTCAGTAGGGTTTGTGCTCCTATCAGAATCTATTGCCTCTGCTGATCTGACAGGAGATGGAGTTCAGGCAGAAATGTGAGAGATGGAGAGCAACCGTAAATACAGATGAAGCTTCGCTCTGTCATCCACTGCTCACCTCCTGCGGTGCAGCCTGGTTCCTAACAGGCCACTGACCACTACTGATACAAGGCCCAGTGGTTGGGGACCCCTCCAGTAGAAGGTACAGTCCTTGATTTCAAGGAACTTGCAGGTAGCTGATAGTTTAGTGCCTGACTGCATTCTGTGATGCAGACAAGTGCTGAAGTACATCAGGGGAGAAGCTACCAGTATCTGTCATTACTGACTGCCTATGGGACAGGAACCATGCTAAATGCTGTGTATTCATTCTCTCTCTTCTTATCCCCACTCTTTAGTGTCTAAGCAGAGACTCACAAGTTAAGAAGATTACCAAAACTACTAGGTAATGGTGGAAGAGCTTGTTTCTTTTGTCCTGTAATAGTTAGAAAAGGTGACTTATGGGAAATAGTAGGATTTATTCACAGTAGAATAAAGAGTAGGAATTAAGAGGCTTCAATTTTAGCTGGGTTATTCAGTAAATAGTCTTGGAACTACCGGCTCACTGTGACAAAGAAAAATTTCAGGTGGGCCAACAGTTTTGAGTTTTGGGTTTTTTTTTTTTTTTTTTTTTTAGGAAAAAAGGATTAAAAAACATAGAAAAGACGGAAGCATGTATTTTTAATATTGGAATGGCAAAGCTTTCTTTTATTACATGAAGTTCAGAATTCAAAATCAAACATGGTCAATTTTGCTACATAAATGAATTTGAAACTTTTTCTATAAGGAAAAAAAATGTCAAAGGACAGATTGGAAAGCTATTTGTAACACATGTATAAGTCGGAAGGATGTTATTGCTAAGGTACAGAATATTCTTTCTAACTTTTGTTGTTACAAAGGAAAAAAGATGAAAAGCTAAAAAGAAAAACAAGCAATAGATACGAAAGCAATTTATAAAACATAGTCTAGATGTATGAAAAATGCTCAATGTACTAATAATTATTACTGATTAAAATAATGGGCATGCCAAAAATCATATTGATAAAACAATGAATAATAATCTTTTGAAAGTTGGAGAGCAATTTGATATTATTTATTAAAAGTATTCATTACTTTGGCCCAACAATTCTACTTCTAGAAACTCATCCTTAAAAGAACTCTAAAAATGTGTAAAAATACCTCCAGGTAGATGTTGAGTACTACATTATTTGCAATACTGAAAAAATGAAAACAGTTCAAATGTCTGTTTATAGGTTAAGAAATTATGACACACCCTTGCAATAAAATACACTGTGGCATTTTAAAAGAGTGAGCTAGCTGTCTATATTTCAAGTATGAAAAAGCATCTTAAATATATTGTGAAGAAAAAGTAACAATATCATTTGGGGTAAAAATAATTTCACCCATTTGATATTACTGTGTATAGAAAACTATCTGAGAAAAAATACACCAAGCTGTTTACTGCTGGGTTATGATATGATAATATGTTTTGTTCTTTAAGCAAAAATTCCCTGAAGACGCCACTGTTGCACATCCACCTCGTGTCTGACTTCCTCCACACTAGCTCTACCTAGTGTGAGCTGTAGCTAATGGCAGTGTGCACCACTTTTCACCTTCAGGCACCCAAGGAAGTTGAATGAAACTAACAAAAGGTGACACGGCACAAATACTCAGGAGAAAAGCCAGAGGTCACCCTGCAGTATGAATTAAGGAATGGAGCCTGACTACAGAGCCAAGAACTGACAGAGGTCCACAACTCCTCATCACAATGTCAGTATTCAGAAAGACATGCAAACAAAAGTTTCATTGTAGTCCCTTGTCAGTAATACCTGATTTGACCTGACCTGAATTCACTTGACAGCAGAACCTAACCCACACTCATGTTTTATAGGCTATGTGAATATTCATACATTTTTCCTGCATAAATATTACTGTGTTTTATTACAAAGTTTTGCTCTATATCAACTATGTAAAATCTAAATAATTCTGAATTCTAAAATATATCCTCAGAAGGTTTTGGTGAATAGATTTGGATTTGTACGAAGAAACAGATTCATAAATTTGTTGAACACAGTGTCCACAGTTTTGCAGTATAGCAGCCCTGAAAATCACTGCTCAGCCTTTTGGTTGAGCTAAGTGTAGTATGGAGGGCTTCCCAGGTGGCACAGTGGTAGAGAATCCACCTGCGAGTACAGGAGATGCAAGAGACTCGGGTTTGATCCCTGGGTCAGGAAGATCCCCTGGAATAGGAACCTGTTCCAGTCTTCTTGCTTGGAGAATTTCATGGACAGAGGAGCCTGGTGGGCTAGTCCATGGGTACACAAAGAGTCAGACATGACTGAACATCTGACACAGCCCTGAAAATTATAATGAATATTTACTGGACAATTATTGATATTCTTCTTATACCCACCCCAGTGTTCTTGCCTGGAGAATCCCATGGACAGGGTAGCCTGGTAGGCTACAGTCCATGGGGTCCACAAAGAGTCGGACACGACTGAGCAATTAACACTATACTTTTACTACCATGCTGGATTTTACAGAAGGCCACAACAGATAAATGAGCCATAATACCTAACCTCATAGAGTTTTTAATTTCATCAGGGAGATGACAACCTTATAACTAAGTATAATACAGAATGTGGTTGGGATTTCAAAGGGAAAAAAGGTCATATGTAATTCAGTTCAGTTCAGTTCAGTCACTCAGTTGTGTCCAACTCTTTGCAACCCCATGAATCCCAGCACACCAGGCCTCCCTGTCCATCACCAACTCCCGGAGTTCAAACTCACGTCCATCGAGTCGGTGATGCCATCCAGACATCTCATCTTCTGTCATCCCCTTCTCCTCCTGCTCCCAATCCCTCCCAGCATCAGAGTCTTTTCCAATGAGTCAGCTCTTCACATGAGGTGGCCAAAGTACTGGAGTTTCAGCTTTAGTATCAGTCCTTCCAAAGAACACCCAGGACTGATCTCCTTTGGAATGGACTGGTTGGATCTCCTTGCAGTCCAAGGGACTCTCAAGAGTCTTCTCCAATACCATAGTTCAAAAGCATCAATTCTTCGGTGCTCAGCTTTCTTCACAGTCCAACTCTCATATCCATACATGACTACTGGAAAAACCATAGCCTTGAATAGATGGACCTTTGTTGGCAAAGTAATGTTTCTGCTTTTGAATATGCTATCTAGGTTGGTCATAACTTTCCTTCCAAGGAGTAAGCGTCTTTTAATTTCATGGCTGCAGTCACCATCTGCAGTGATTTTGGAGCCCCCCTCAAAAAAGTCTGCCACTGTTTCCACTGTTTCCCCATCTATTTCCCATGAAGTGATGGGACCAGATGCCATGATCTTAGTTTTCTGAATGTTAAGCTTTAAGCCAACTTTTTCACTTTCCTCTTTCACTTTCATCAAGAGGCTTTTGAGTTCCTCTTCATTTTTTGCCATAAGGGTTGTGTCATATGTAATTAGAGCTTCCCTGGTGGCTCAGAGGTTAAAGCATCTGCCTGCAATGTAGGAGACCTGGGTTTGATCCCTGGGTCAGGAAGATCCCCTGGAGAAGGAAATGGCAACCCACTCCAGTATTCTTGCCTGGAGAATCCCACAGATGGAGGAGCCTGGTAGGCAACAGTCCACAGGGACACAAAGAGTCGGACACGACTGAGCGACTTCACTGCACTTCACTTCACTTCATATGTAATTAGGGATACCAAAATGTATTTTTGTGGGGAAGAGAGCACTTTAGGTAGACTGCTAAGAATGCAGGCTTTTGATAGCAGGAGTTTTCATAATGGCCTTTATAAACAAAAAGTAGGAGCAGAAGCACAGTTTGGCTAAAGCATGGAACGTAGTCAGGGATCCACAGATCTTTTATCCTTATATATATAACTTGATGGTTTTTTTCCTGGGGTATTGCTCTCATGCGATTTTCAAAGGGAGATTTTCAGAGGGATAAGTGACTCCTCCCAAAAGTTAGGCGCCACTGCCATAGAGAAATGGTGAAATGTATTATTAAATGGAAGGTTGAAAATACATGGGATGACAAAATGTGATGCTGGACAGTTAATTGCGGGGAGAATGAGATGCCCTTAAAATTTTTTGTGCACTGTGGTGACGTATTCCAGTATGTTGCTTAGGAAATGTAATATGTTCACAGTATCTAGGGAGGATTGTGGAGAAGGCAATGGCACCCCACTCCAGTACTCATGCCTGGGAATCCCCATGGATGGAGGAGCCTGATGGACTGGAGTCCATGGGGTCGCTAAGAGTCGGACACGACTGAGCGACTTCACTTTCACTTTTCACTTTCATGCATTGGAGAAGGAAATGGCAGCCCACTCCAGTGTTCTTGCCAGGAGAATCCCAGGGACGGGGGAGCCTGGTGGGCTGCCGTGTGTGGGGTCGCACAGGGTCAGACACGACTGAAGCTACTTGGCAGCAGCAGCAGCAGCAGGGAGGATTGAGGCAGGAAGCTCCAAACCCATGAGAACAGACTGGAAATGATGCATTGAGGATCTGGGCCAGGATGGTGGCCCAGAAAAATGTGTTCACTGGGTAGATAGGAGCCAAGATTAGTAGGGTAACCAAAGTTTCAGGAGAAATTTGGGAGAAAAAAATGTAGATAGAGGAACTTTGATCTAGAGAAAGGAGCAATGAAAGGAGTAATGTGCGAGTAACTCTCTCGCACAGAGTTGGACACGACTGAAGCGACTTAGCAGTAGCAGCAATGGCAAAATAAAGATCTAGGATACAAAGAGAAATGCATGCCTGTGAGAAATTTCCTGTTACATGGGGATATTTGCTAAATCCTTAGGAATGGAGACGTCTGGCAACAAATTTGGCGTTATTCACTGCCTTGTTTTCATTACCTCCAGCTCCCCTGAAACCTTAAGTGAACTTTCACTTTACATAATCACTGTGCCTTCCTGTTGCTTTGGGGAAATGAAGGAAGCTGGTGATGTCAGTATAGGTGGCAAGAAACCCAGAAAGAAAGGACTGTAGCATAATGAGCCATGAGCACTTTCTACGGCTGGAGAAAGCCATTTCTCCCCACACATACTATACCTCTCATTTTCTGACATGGTGTACCCACCCCAGGGCCTGTGCATTGACATGAGTGAAAGAATTATTATAATTTATATCTATTATTATACAAAAATAAGAAATGAATTATATCAATGGTATCTGTCCTAGCACACTCTTTCAAAGTATACATCAGAGGCTTTGGAAGCACAAGACCTCCTAATGGAAGTGCCTAAGGTCCATGTTACAGACATGTTGGTGAATGAAAACTCCCCCCTTAATTCGGGTTTAGGATATAGCGAAGTATTGCAGCTTAGTTGGATCTGCAGATTAAAGATAATCCCAATTAATTAAGCATAGTGAACAATAAAAATGGCAGGGCTGGAATTCCTCCTCCTGCTGCTAAGTCTCTTCAGTCGTGTCTGACTCTGTGCAACCCCACAGATGGCAGCCCACCAGGCTCCCCTGTCCCTGGGATTTTCCAGGCAAGAGCACTGGAGTGGGTTCCCATTTCCTTCTCCAATGCATGAAAGTGGAAAGTGAAAGTAGGAAGTCACTTGGTCGTGTCCGACTCTCAGCGACCCCTTGGACTGCAGCCTACTAGGCTCCTCCATCCATGGGATTTTCCAGGCAAGAGTACTGGAGTGGGGTGCCATTGCCTTCTCCGGGAATTCCTCCTACCTCTCTAGTAATAGTTCCTCTGATACAGAGCTCTAGACAGTGTAGTCAGGCATGTAAGGCCATCAAAACAATTATAATTAACCAAGATAACAGTTTGAAATGTGAATTTATATACATTATCATAAGAAATGAACCTTGCTTTAGGAATATGTTTCACTAGAGATGTTGGCTAATAACTATGTGAAACCATTATTGTAAATTAAACATTTAAAGTTTAGTACTCTGAAACTGAGGAGAAACCTGTACAATTTTTAAACAAAGGTTTAAATTAAGGTCATGTGATACGCAATTTCATCATTCACAAATTGCATTTAACCTAATGAAAAATGTTTAGAAACCTCCTTTGAGGGTTTCTAAGGAAAAACCACAAGTTTTTGCTATTCTTCCTATGAAATACTACCTCTGAAACAAAACAAAAAATAAATGTAAAATAACTGGATGGCCAGATAAAATGCATTCAGCAAATACTTTTGAAAGATAGATAGAAAACACTGCTCAAGATCTAAATAAATAAATATTAGAAAAATATAGTTTTGGAGGTTATTATCGTGTTCAACTCTGTGACCACATGGACTGCAGCATGCCAGGCTTCATCAGACAAGTGAAAGAACACAGAGTTTCACATCTTGGTTTGTATTACAGTGAGTTACTGCCAAAACGTAGTCACCAAAACATTCAATTCAGTAGAATTTGTGGTTGTGTTACTCGAGGCTGATGAAATGACTGGGGCAGGCTTGCACAACTTGGCGACTTGACTCTCAAGTAGTCCAGACCCATGGAGTCTCAGTTGTCATTTTGCTGCTCCTGCTGCTGCTGCTAAGTCGCTTCAGTCGTGTCCCACTCTGCGCGACCCCATAGACGGCAGCCCACCAGGCTCCCCCGTCCCTGGGATTCTCCAGGCAAGAACACTGGAGTGGGTTGCCATTTCCTCCTCCAATGCAGGAAAGTGAAAAGTGAAAGTGAAGTCGCTCAGTCATGCCCAACTCTTAGCGACCCCATGGACTACAGCCCACCAGGGTCCTCCATCCAAGGGATTTTCCAGGCAAGTGTACCAGAGTGGGGTGCCATTGCTTTCTCCGAGTTGTCATTTTACACCGTGCTTAAACCAGTGGTTTAAAACCAGTGGCTTTACACGAGTGGAAGAGATTCTGGATCTCATGTGCAGAGAGTGCAGGAAATCTCCTGGTGGTTACTACCCATTTTGTTGATCTACCCAGGGGCACTAGCACATACAAAGGTTGATGTGGGTGCCTGCCCCTTCTCTGCCCAGCCTTACTCTCCTCTTGATTTTCAGAATAGGAGCTGGTGGAGGACTGAAGCTGTTTGAGAGAATTTATCTGAGTTAACATTATCTCATGATCATCAGTTGCTTTATGATGGGATTTTACTGATTGTTAGGTTCTATTTCAGTAATGAAATACACAGAAAAAAAAGTGTTTTTGATGAGTCAGTAAAGCAAAGATGTAGTCTCAATAGTAATTGCCTTTTTTACTAAAAGAATGTTTTATGGAAAGACTGCATAAACTCCTGATAGGATTTTTACTGTGATATTAAAAAACAAATCCAGGTTAAGGTTACAGGTAGCCTCATATAGGAAACTGACTTACTACTTCCTTCATAGGCAAGCTAGACATTGCAGCAAACAAACAAGTGGAAATTTTAAGTGAACAAAGCTCTGCAAGGTGTCATTACTGTGACTGATTTTTAACAGAAGACCCTTAAGATACAGAGGAGTCATAATGGTACTTTGCAATCTAATGAGGCATGACAACAAAAATCTTTTACCACACAATGGTTTTCTCATTGCACATTATTTTAAAGAAATGGTAGGATTTAAAAACAAGCTACATATTTTCCTGTATAAAAGTATATGTATCCTAAAGTGCTGATCTTTCCTATGATGACAGGTGTCTCAGTAGTATGCTACTTAGCAGAAGGGGCACTTAGTCTACCCCTTCAACTTAAAGACAGTGTTTTGATAGAAGAATGGAAGTGTCTCCCTTTTGCAAGACTGCTGCGATCTAAAGAGCATTTTGAAAAACATTTGTCTGTAGATGATTCTCTTATATGATTTTATTGTGAAGGCATTATGAGTACATTATAGATATAAGGTTTCATAACTATATACACTTTAAAATAGAATTTTCTACTTATTAAAAAATTTTCCCCGAGTGTCGATGGTTATTATATGTAGTAGTAAGAGGCATTTGTGGGCTTCCCTGATGGTTCAGTGGTAAAGAACCTGCCTCCCAGTGCGAGACGTGGGTTCGATCCCTGGGAGGAATCTTCTCCAGGAAGATCCTCTGGAGAAGGAAATGGCAACCCACTTCAGTATTCTTGCTTTGGAAATCCCATGAACAGAGGAACTTGGCGGGCTCAGTCCATGGGATCACAAAAGAGTCTGATGTGACTTAATGACTAAACAACGAGGCATTTATGTAACACTTATTACATGCCAAGAACTTGACTGCATGTGTTACATGAAGCACAAAGTGGTTAAATCACTTGCACAGGCCAATAATGAATAAATGTCAAAACTGAGACTAGAACCCAGAGAACCTTCTATCTTATCCATTACATCTCTTCTTATCCATTATATAGTGTCTCTTTGTCTTAATTGTTTGTAATGAAAACTAATTTACATCAGGGAGGATAAAACTTCACGAGCTAAATTTCAGGTAGGGCGAGGGGAGACTTTGCATAATTGATAGGTGGAATTGGAAACTGAATATTATGACTAAATAATCTGTCCTGCAAATAGTCCTTTCATTGTCCATGGTTTCTGGATGACTCTCTTCCTCCTCCTTCTCAACCTTCCAACACTCTCCCATCCTCACTTTCAGCTGTGCTTCCTAACTTTCTGAAAACACTTCCAGAAAATGCTACCACCACATGTACCCCCATGGCATCTAACTCATAATTGAATTTTCCTCCTATTACTGGGAATCTGTGGTCCTCCACAAGACAGCCTATGGCCCTTGTGCACTAGGTCCCATCTTCTATTGACTCATGGGCAGGCTCCAGAAATTTTTCCCCTCCCTGAATTATTATTTTTCTCTCTGATTGATCCTTATTCTCAGCATGTAAACATGCTATTATTTCTCCCATCCTAAAAATAAAACCAAGATATTTCTGTTGATTTTCTAATCCTTCAGGTAACAACCATTTCTCTACTAATTTTGCAGCCAACTCCTCCAATAAATTTTTTTATCCCTTTGTTTCTTAAGCCTAATCCAGTCGGTCTTTGTCTCTTCCACTCACTTCACCAGAACTTCTCTTGTCAAGATTGAAAATGAAAGTGAAACTGTTAGTCGCTCAGACATATCCGACTCTTTGCAACCCCATGGATTGTAGCCTGCCAGACTCCTCTGTCTGTGGAATTCTTCAGACGAGAGTACTGGAGTGGGTTGCCATTCCCTTCTCCAGGGGGATCTTCCTGACCCAGGGATCAAACCCGGGTATCTGGCATTGAAGGCAGATTCTTTACCATTTGAGCTACCTGGGAAGCCCTTGTCAAAATTGAGTTCAGTTCAGTTCAGTTCAGTCACTCATTCATGTCCGACTCTTTGCGACCCCATGAATCGCAGCACACCAGGCTTCCCTGTCCATCACCATCTCCCGGAGTTCACTCAAACTCATGTCCATTGAGTCAGTGATGCCATCCAGCCATCTCATCCTCTGTCGTCCCCTTCTCCTCCTGCCCCCAATCCCTCCCAGCATCAGAGTCTTTTCCAATGAGTCAACTCTTTGCATGAGGTGGCCAAAGTACTGGAGTTTCAGCTTTAGCATCATTCCTTCCAAAGAAATCCCAGGGCTGATCTCCTTCAGAATGGACTGGTTGGATCTCCTTGCAGTCCAAGGGACTCTCAAGAGTCTTCTCCAACACCACAGTTCAAAAGCATCAATTCTTTGGCACTCAGCTTTCTTCACAGTCCAACTCTCACATCCATACATGACCACTGGAAAAAATTACCACATTGCAAAATCTGGCCAACAATTCTTAGTCCCATCTTACTTGATCTGTTGGTGGCATTTGACAGTTGATCACCCCACCTTCCTGGAAATGCTTTCTTCACTTGGCTTTCAGGACAAGACACTCTTGATTTTCTTCACTAGCTCCTGTTAGTCTCCACTTCCCCTTTAGCTTTTAAAATTAGAGAGCTCAGTGCTCTGTATTTGGACCCCTTCCTTTCTGTTTTTAAACTTGGCTCAGACGATAAAGAATCTGCCTGCAATACAGAAGATGCAGGTTTGATCCCTGGGTTGGGAAGATCCTCTGGGAAAGTGCATGGCAACCCACTCCAGTATTCTTGCCTGGAGAATCCCATGGACAGAGGAGTCTGGCGGGCTACAGTCCATGGGGCCTCAAAGAGTCAAAGGCCTCAAAGAGTCCTCAGACACAACTGAGTGAGTTTCACTTTCCTTTCTGTTTTTAAACTAATTCCTTAGAGCTCATGACTTTAGATAAATCATCCATATCCTGATGCCATTTCCTTCTCCAGTGCATGAAAGTGAAAAGTGAAAGTGAAGTCGTTCAGTCGTGTCCGACTCTTCGCAACCCCATGGACTGCAGCCTGCCAGGCTCCTCCGTCCATGGGATTTTCTAGGCAAGAGTATTGGAGTGGGTAGCCTTTCCCTTCTCCAGGGGATCTTCCAGACCCAGGGATCTAGCCTGTGTCTCTTGCATTGCAAGTAGATTCTTTACCATTTGAGCCACCAGGGAAGCCATGTAGTCCCTTACCACCTCTAAATGCATATGGGTTTTCTAAATAGATAATTAGAAGTACCAGGTGTTGCTAGTTGAATGCTGCATAAAATTTAGTGTTTTAAAACTTAAAAGAAATGTGGATAGTTAGGAGAGACTTCAGAACAGATCCAGAGGCATCATTTTGTTTATAAAGACAGCATAGAACTAGCCTCGAGAAGAATAAATGAAAGCTGATCCACTATCAGAAAGAATTTTAATTCAAAAGAGATGAAGAGAAAAAAGAAGAAGCAATTTTGAATAGTAGCATCGAGGCCTTTAAAAAATGAAACATTGGAATGTCACTGGTTAGATTCTATAAACTACTTAGTTCCTTTTTTGGATTATATCCAGAATCTGATCTCTTATCACCATCTCCACTGACCACTTGGTTTCAAGTCACAATTATTCTCCTTTAGATCTATTGAAACAACCTCTTAACTGGTCTCATTTCTTTCCTTGTCCTCCTCATTTTTACTCTTTTTTTACATTTTACATTTTTACTGAGATTTTATACTCAACCTAGAAGCTAAAGTGATACTGTTAAAATTTAAGCTACATCATGTCAGTCCTCTGATCAAAACTCTGCAGTGGCACTATTTTCTTTCAGAGAAAAATCGAAGTTCTTACAGTGGTCCCCAAGGCTCTTCAGGATCTGAGGCCCTTTACACTCTGACCTTCCTCTCTACCACGATTCCCACTTCACTAGGGCAGCTCTCACATTATTAGTTTGCTCAGACAATCCAAGTCAGCTCCCAGGGTGTTGGCCACTGGCTCTTTCTGTTTTAATTTCACTTCTTGACTCACTGTACTTATCCAACTCATTCTAACTTGCAGCTTCAATGAATGTCCTGAACAAACTTTGGTGACTTCCAACCTCTCATTTAACAGTCACATTCCTCCACTAGAATGTTTCTAGTTGTTTAACACCTCTATCAATAATACATAGATTTAATTTTAGGAAAAAGTGTACATGAATTGACTTGCTAAAAGAAACAGAAGAAAAATTTGGGTAATAATCTGCTTTGAGTTCAGTTCAGTTCAGTCCCTCAGTCGTGTCCAACACTTTGCAACCCAATGGACTGCAGCATGCTTCCTTGCTGTCTCAGCTGATAAAGAATCTGCCTGCCATGCAGGAGACCTGGGTTCAATCCCTGGGTTAGGAAGATCCCCTGGAGAAGGGAAAGGCTAACCACTCCAGTATTCTGGCCTGGAGAATTCCATGGACTGTATAGTCCATGGGGTCACAGAGAGTCGGGCACAACTGAGTGACTTTCATTTTCACTTTGGACTGCAGCATACCAGGTTTTCCTGTCCATCACTAATTTCCAGAGCTTTCTCAGACTTACATCCATTGAGTCAGTGATGCCATCCAACCATCTCATCCTCTGTTACCACCCCCACCTTCTCCTCCTGCTTTCAGTTTTTCCAAGCATCAGGGTCTTTTCCAATGAGTCAGTTCTTTGCATCAGGTGGCCAAAGTATTATAGCTTCAGCTTCATCATCAGTCCTTCCAATGAATATTCAGGATTGATTTCCTTTAGGATGGACTGGATGAATCTCCTTGCAGTCCAAGGGACTTGCAAGAGTCTTCTTCAACACCACAGTTCAAAAGGATCAATTCTTCCATGCTGATCTTTCTTTATAGTCCAACTCTCACATCCATACATGACTATTGGAAAAAAACCATAGACCTTTGTTGGCAAAGAGATGTCTCTGCTTTTTAAGATACGGTCTAGGTTGGTCATCATAGCTTTTCTTCCAAGGAGCAAGCATCTTTTAATTTCATGGCTACAGCCACCATCTGCAGTGATTTTGGAGCCCAAGAAAATAAAGTCTGTCACTCTTTCTGTTGTTTCCTCATCTATTTGCCATGAAGTGTTGCAACCAGATGCCGTGATCTTAGTTTTCTGAATGTTGAGTTTTAAGCCAGCTTTGTTACTCTCCTCTTTCAATTTCATCAAGAGGCTCTTTAGTTCTTCTTCACCTGCTGCCATAAGGGTGGTGTCATCTGCATATCTGAAGTTATTGATATTTCTCCCTGCAGTCTTGATTCCAGCTTGTGCTTCATCCTACTCAGCATTTCGCATGATGTACTCTGCATATAAGGTAAATAAGCAGGGTGACAGTATACAGCATTGATGTACTCCTTTCCCAGTTTGGAACCAGACCATTGTTCTATGTCCAGTTCTGTTTCTTCTTAACCTGCATACAGATTTCTCAGGAGGCAGGTCAGGTGGTCTGGTATTCCCATCCCTTTCAAAATTTTCCACAGTTTGTTGTAATCCACACAGTCAAAGGTTTTGGTATGGTCAATAAAGCAGAAGTAGATGTTTTTAGGGAACTCTCTGGCTTTTCTGATGATCCAAAGGGTTTTGGCAATTTGATCTCTGCTTCCTCTGTATTTTCTGAATCCAGCTTGAACATCTGAAAGTTCTCTGTTCTGGGTCATTAAGATCATATTTGTATAGTTCTGTGTATTCTTGCCCCCTCTTCTTACTACCTTCTGCTTCTGTTAGGTCCATACCATCTCTGTCCTTTATTGTCCCCATCTTTGCATGAAAGAGATCTCCAATATTTTGTATTCAATTGTTTTCCTTTATTTCTTTGCATTGGTTACTGAGGAAGGTTGTCTTATCACTCCTTTTTTTTTGCTTTGGAACTCTGCATTGAAATGGGTATACCTTTCCTTATGTCCTTTTCCTTTTGCTTCTCTTCTTTTCGTAACTATTTGTAAGGCCTCCTCAGACAACATTTTGCCTTTTTGCATTTATTTTCCTTGGGGATGGTCTTGATCACTTCCTTCCGTACAATGTCATGAACCTTCATCCATAGTTCTTTTTGGCACTCTGTCTAGCAGATCTAATCCCTTGAATCTATTTGTCACTGTATGATCATAAGGGATTTGATTTAAGTCATATGTTAATGGTCCAGTGGTTTTCCCTACTTTCTTAATTTAAGTCTGAATTTTTCAATAAGAAGTAGCCCTCAAGTCAACAAAAGAGTCCAAAATGTAGTGAAAGAAAGAAAGTGATGTCACTTGGTCACGTCAGACTCTTTGCAACCCCATGGACTGTAGCCTGCCAGGCTCCTCCGTCCATGGGATTTTCCAGGCAAGGATACTGGTGTGAGTTGCCATTTCCTTCTCCAGGGGATTTTCCTGACCCAGGGATCAAACCTGCACTGCAGGCAGACTCTTTACTGTCTGAGCTACCAGGGAAGCCCTTAAAATGGAGTACTTGGGTGCAATCTCAATCCCGTCTCTTATGTTGTTGGAAGGGAGTGTTTGCTATGACCAGTGTGTTCTCTTGGCAAAACTCTGTTAGCCTTTGCCCTGTTTCACTTTGAACTTCAAGGCCAAACTTGTCTGTTACTCCAGGTATCTCTTGACTTTCTACTTTTGCATTCCAGTCCCCTATGATGAAAAGGCTGTCTTTTTTTGGTGTTAGTTCCAGAAGGTCTTGTAAGTCATCATAAAACCGTTCAACTTCAGCTTCTTCAAATGAGTGGTTGGGGCATAGACATAGATTACTGTGATTTTGAGTGGTTTGCCTTGGAAATGAACAGAGATCATTCGGTCATTTTTTGAGATTGCAAAATGCAGTACTTGGGTTCAATCTGTATACAGTCAGCAAAAACAAGACCTGGAGCTGACTGTGGCTCAGATCATGAGCCCCTTACTGCAAAATTCAGGCCCAAAAAGAAGAAAGTAGGGAAAGCACTAGAGCTTTCAGTTGTGACTTAAATCCCTTGTGATTATACAGTGAAAGAGCAAATAGATGTAAGGGATTAGATCTGATGGAGTATCTGAAGAACTCTGGGTGGAGATTCATAACATTGTACAGGAGGTGGTGACCAAAACCATCCCAAAGAAGAATAAATGCAAGAAGGCAGACTTGTTGTCTTAGGAGGCTTTACAAATAGCTGAGGAAAGAAGAAAAGCAAAAGCAATTGAGAAAGAGAAAGATATACTCAGCTGAATGTAGAGTTCCAGAGAACAGCAAGGAGAGATAAGAAGGCCTTCTTCAATGAACAATACAAAGCAATAGAGGAAAACAATAGAATGGGAAAGACTAGAGATCTCTTCAAGAAAATTGGAGGTTTCAAGGGAACATTTCATGCAAGGATTGGTACCATAAAGGACAGAAATGATAAGGACTTAACAGAAAAGGTTTTAAGAAAAAGTGGCAAGAATACACAGAAGAACTATACAGAAAAGGTCTTAATGACCCAGATAACCATGATGATGTGATCACTCATCTAGAGGCAGGCATCCTGGAATCCAAAGTCAAGTGGGCCTTAGGAAGCACTGCTATGAACAAAGCTAGTCAAGGTGATGGAATTCCAGCTAAGCTATTTCAAATCCTAAAAGATGTTGCTGTTAAAGTGCTGCACTCAATGTGCCAGCAAATTTAAAAAAACTCAGCAGTGGCCACAGGACTGGAATAATCAGTTTTCATACCAATCCCAAAAAATCAGTGCCAAAGAATGTTCAAACTAATATACAGTTGCAGTCACTTTCACATGCTAGCAAATTTATACTCAAAATTCTTCGAGCTAGTATACAACAGTATGTGAACTGAGAATTTCCAGCTGTACAAGCTGGATTTAGAAAAGGCTAAGGAACCAGAGATCAAATTGCCAACATTTGCTGGATCATAGAGAAAGCAAGGGAATACTGGTAAAGCATCTACTTCATCTTCATTGACTATGCTAAAGCCTTTGACTGTGTGGATCACAACAAACTATGGAAAATTCTTAAAGACATGGGAATACCGGACCACCTTGCCTGTCTCCTAAGAAACCTGTGTGCAGGTCAAGAAGAAACAGTTAAAACCATACACAGACTGGTTCCAGATTGGGAAACGGGTTTGACAAGGCTGTATGTTGTCACCCTGCTTATTTAACTTCTATGTAGAGTACATCATGTGATATACCAGGCTAGATGAATCAAAAGCTGGAATCAAGATTGCTGGGAAAAATATCAACAACTTCAGATATGCAGATGATACTGCTCTAATGGTAGAAAGTGAAGAGGAAATAAAGAGCCTCTTGATGAGGGTGAAAGAGGTGAAAAGCAGTGAAAAAACTGGCTTGAAACTCAACATTCAAAAAACTAAGATCATGGCATCCAGTTTCATCACTTCATCAGAAATGGAAGAAGAAAAAGTGAAAGAAACAACAGACTTTATTTTCTTGGGCTCCAAAATCACTGCAAATGGTGACTGCAGCCATGATATTAAAAGATGTTTTCTCCTTGGAAGAAAAGCTATGACAAACCTAGATAACATATTAAAAAGCAGACATCATTTTGCAAGAAAGGTCCATATAGTCAAAGCTGTGTTTTTCCCAGTAGTCATGTACTGATGTGAGAATTGGATCATATAGAAGGCTGAGCACTGAAAAATTGTTGCTTTCAAATTGTGGTGCTGGAGAAGCCTTTTTGAGATCTCTTTGCACTGCAAGGAAATCAAACCAGTCGATCCCAAAGGAAATCACCCCTGAATATTCGTTGGAAGGACTGATGCTCCAGCTCCAGTACTTTGGCTATGTGATGTGAAGAGCCAACTCATTGGAAAGACCCTGCTGCTGGGAAAGACTGAGGTCAGGAGAAGTGAGTGGCAGAGGATGAGATGGTTGGATAGCATCACTGACTCATAGACATGAACTTGAGCGAACTGCAGGGGATTGTGAAGGATAGGGAAGCCTGGCTTGCTGCAGTCTATGGGGGTTGCAAAAAGTGGGACACAACTTAGCAGTTGAACAACAACACGACATGTATTTTTGTTTATGAGGATTACATGAAATAAACCAGTTAAGTTCTTAATATACTCACCCATGATGTGAGTCTATAAAATTTTATCTCCTTCCTTCTTCCCCCAACACCTTTTTTCTTCACTTTAACTAAAAATCCTGGAATCTTACCTTAAGATACTTTAAAACTTCTGTTATTGTCCAGCTCTTTTTCACACTCTGCCAGAAATTTACTCTTTCCCACTCTCTTCACTCTGGTTTTATACGACCAGCCCAGTTTGGCTAATATGAAAAACTGGTTCAAACTTTTATCTCATTGTATATGTGTCTGCAGAATGCTGCTGCTGCTAAGTAGCTTCAGTCGTGTCCGACTCTGTGCGACCCCAGAGACGGCAGCCCACCAGGCTCCCCCGTCCATGGGATTCTCCAGGCAAGAACACTGGAGTGGGTTGCGATTGCCTTCTCCAATGCAGGAAAGTGAAAAGTTAAAGTGAAGTCGCTCAGTCGTGTCCGACTCCTAGCAACCCCATGGACTGCAGCCCACCAGGCCCTTTCATCCATGGGATTTTCCAGGCAAGAGTACTGGAGTGGGTTGCCATTGCCTTCTCTGGTCTGCAGAACACTGTGCTTCTAAAAAAATCAGAAGAATACTGGTAAATGAATGTCTGTACTCAACTATTTGAAAATAAGTTGCAGACATAGTACTTTACCTCTCAAGATTTCAAATGTGTTCCTAAGGACAATTACAAAGTAATCACAATATTTTTATTACACCCCAAAATTTAACATTGATATAATGATTTTATCTGGTATATAGCCATTATTCAAATTTTCCCAGTTGTTCCTAAAATGTCCCATATAAAAAAAATTTTTTCCATGCAAGGTCCAATCAAGAACTATGTATTTCATTTGGGTAAAAAGTTTCTATAGTTTTTCATATAAAAGGATCACCCAGCTTTTTTTTCTGTCTTTCATCACATTGACATTTTTAAGGAGTCCAGGCAAGCTGTTGTAGAAATTCTCAGTCTGGATTTGTCTGATTTTTTTTTTTTTCCTATGTGATTAGATTCAGGTTAAATATTTTAACAAGAATAATATACAAAAAAGTAGTTATTAAATACTCTGGTCTCCTGATCTTGTTACATGCTTAAAATTATGGGGAGTCCAAAGAATTTTTGTTTGTATGGATTATATCTATCAATATTTGTTATGTTAGAATCAAAACTGATAATTTTTAAAACATTTTTATTAACTCACTTAAAAGGCAGCAAACCCATGAGATGTTAATTTTCCAATCCAGAAAAATTTAATGGCAACAGTGACATTGTTTTAAATTTTTAAGTCATTTTAATGTCTGCCTTAATTGAATGCAGCTGTGTCTCATAACTTTGTCTGCATTTAATCTGTTGCAATATGTTGTTTTGCTTGAAGCATATGAAGAAAATGCAGCATCACACAGATACGTAATTGGAAAAAGGAGGAGTTTTTTAATAGTCTTTTCATCCTTCACAGGTGGTGGTCATTTCTTTAGAGATTGCGAAAGGGTGATATTCTACTTCTGTTATTCCTTCTGATTTTATCAGCTTTAAAATATTTTTTAGAGTTCATTCTCTCTTCCAAAAGGCAATTTAGACGTATTTGTTGCTCAGTTATTTCTTTTTAATTATCAATTTTCAAAGTAATAAGTTTATACCCTGGAAACCTCCAGTAGTTTACGTTGAGTTCATTTTGTGTTCATGGCTTTTTATTTAGTCACTGTGCTTTAATGGGGCTTCCCCAGTGACTCAGCATTAAAGAATCTGCCTGCAAGGTAAGAGACGGGGGTTCAATACCTGGGTTGGGAAGATCCCCTGTAGGAGGCATGACAACCCGCTCCAGTATTCTTACCTGGAGAATCCCATGGACAGAGGAGCCTGGTGGGCTACAGTCCATGGGGTCGCAAAGAGTGATCACAAATGAGGCAACTTAGCCGGCAGGCTAGTGTTTTAATCACTTAAACTTAATTATTTTTGATGTAGAAATTGTCTTATCTTTGGTCAGGATGACGTGAACACACTTCATTAACTCTCAGTAACATGAAACTCAGTCACAGTAGAACATCCCACTCTCAACTTGTACATTTCGCATCCTGGTGCTGCGTCAGCCATTTCTCCACAGAGCTCTGATTGCTTTCAGATGAAAATGATATTAGACTCGGCGATCAGTCTGCATCCTAGCATTTATTGCTGCTGTGGTTGTCTTTGCTTCTGGGCATTTTCAGTGGACAGACCTAGAAAATACATCTCTCTGAAAAAAACGGGGCAATCATGAGTTAGCACCAAGATTTCCTCAAGCGTGGCACTATTTCCATTTTGGACCAGTTAATTCTTTACTGTAGGGAATGTCCTGTGCATTGTAGGATCTTTAGCCACACCCCAGTTTCTCCTCAGCACCTAACCCCTCATTTGTGTAAAACAGCAGCGTCCCCGGGCACTGTGTAATGTCCCAGAGTGGAGGTGGGGAAAAGAGGCAAAATTTCCTCTAGTTGAGAATTACTAGTTTACACTTATTTTTCTAGCAAGGTTTAAATAACTCCATAATTGTTTTATACTCACACCCATGCACACCATTTTTTCCTTCAAAATGCCACTATCAGGATGACTTTATTCTTCCATAGTTTGCATGAAATCTTAGTCCAATCATACAGTTTTTAATCAGAAGAACAATCTTATTTCCGAATCAAAATGTACTGGCCAGCAATACAGTAAAAACTGCAAACTCTAATCTAAGTTGGGGTCTCTCCTCTGCCCTTGCTCAGCACTGCTTGGGGCCTGAAGCCTGCAGGGAAGAAAGAACAAGGTCACCTCCTTCTCACCCTGCTCTCTCTCGGAAGAACCATTGACCTTTTTAGGGCTAAGGTATGGGAAGAGGGGTTGGAGGGAGAGGAACAGGTGTACATGGCATGTACACACGTGACTGTCCCTAGAGTTCTCTGTGTTTGGTGGAAGATCATAGTTGACTGTTTCTCTGGCAGGATACTTTGGTGGGACTCGGGGGGATACGCTGCTGGGAAGCCCCAGTTGTATCCTGTAATGCAGGTGATGTTTCTGTTCTTTTCTGGACTCCTCAGCTCTGGATTTCTGGTGGTCAGCCCTACACAGACTCTCTCTGTTGGATCACACTGCCTTCCGCGCTGTCCTCATAGGTGGACATTTTTACAAAGAAAGAGGAAAGTTTTTATTGACATAAATATCTTCAGAAAAAGTGCTTTAGTTAAAGATGTAAATGTTAATGATTGTTGTCAGTCACTCAGTCATGTCCGACTCTTTGTGACCCCATGGACAGCAAATCGCAGAAACTTTGTTACCATCACCCTCAAAAAATGTTTTAAATCATTCGCTTTCTAAAAGTCCCCTTGCATCCCGTCCAATCACTCCTTAAAAGTAGCTATCATCGCAGCTTCTAACATCATAGATGGTTTTAACTGTTTTGTAAATTTTTATGCCTGAAATTATACAGTGTTTTCCTGTGTCTGCTTCTTTCCCATAACATTATACTTACGGAGTCCATTCACATTTTTACATGGGCTAGACATTCATTCTCATTATGGTATGATGTATTAAATGAATAAAGTACAGTTTGTTTATAAATTATGCTATAGATGATCATTTCGATGCTTTCAATTTGGGGCTATTTATGAACAGTTTCTATAAAAATTCTTATACAGATTTTTTATATATATATGTATACCTATCCTTACAATATAAGTTTTTTCATTTACCTCTCCCAGGACCCTGGGAATTTCACTGGTCCTAGACTATTTGTTCTGTGGTGCAGGTTTATATAACATGGTAGTGAAAATCACCTCTGAAAAAGGCCAAGATTTTTGTTTATTTGTTTTATTTTTAGTCATGAATAATTCCTCTCCCAAGTCAAAGTTTTGGACACATTTCTGGCTTAAATGGTATATTCTTGGTATTGTATTCTTGGTATTATTTTCATGAATAAGGCAGCCTTTTGAGCGTCTCCATCCTACGGAGACTTCAGTTCCTGTCTCTGTCTTCCAGATGGCCTAATGTCACGTACTCCAAACCCTCGTGAGCTTAAAATGCTAGCTTTCAGCTCCTGGGTCCCTTATCTGTATCTGCAACTATTTTTGGACTACTGCAAAGTTCACTCGGATTTATCCCTCTGGCTTTCATATCTTTCTTTTCTTCTGACTTATGAGATTTTCTTTTTTTTTTCCTGTTTCTTTCTTCCCTCTCTTCCTCTCTTTCTCCTTCCTTCTCTCCTCCTTTCTTCCTTGACTATAATTTGTTGACATGCCTCTGCCATAATTTACCCAGCATTTGTGTGTTTATGGTGGAAAGAGTGTCCTCATAAACATCAGCTCATGTTACCTCAAGCCTAAATTTTTGTAGGTTATATTGTACATTTTTTTTCCTTTGGTCCTTTATCTGTTGAACATATACTCATTTCTCTTATCATTTTGCTACATATTTCCCTCTTCTTATCATAAAAAGACATGAAAAATTGTGACTTGACTTAAACCAAAGTGAAATGTGCTCACTTGTGCTCTGAGAGGCAACACAAATAATACAGATTTCTTATTTTAAAGGTAAATCTCTTTCTAGCTTATAATCAGATCAGATCAGATCAGATCAGTCACTCAGTCGTGTCCGACTCTTTGCCACCCCATGAATCGCAGCATGCCAGGCCTCCCCATCCATCACCAACTCCCGGAGTTCACTGAGACTCAGGTCCATCGAGTCAGTGATGCCATCCAGCCATCTCATCCTCTGTCGTCCCCTTCTCCTCCTGCCCCTAATCCCTCCCAGCATCAGAGTCTTTTCCAATGAGTCAACTCTTCTCATGAGGTGGCCAAAGTACTGGAGTTTCAGCTTTAGCATCATTCCTTCCAAGGAAATCCCAGGGTTGATCTCCTTCAGAATGGACTGGTTGGAGCTTATAATAAAAAGACTCAATTAAAATGGAATTTTAAGCCTGTATTAAGAGAAATTTTAAAAGGACTTTTATTTTTCAGGTACCTAAAATTTTTGTATGTCACTAGGCAAGTAAAATGGTCATATTTTAATAGTACTTTTATATTCACAGAATGTGATTTTTTTAATAATAGTAGTGCTTGGAAGTTATATTAAAATGGTAAATATAGAGACCAATTAGAAATAATATATAAATATAATCATTCAATAGTCCCTTTTTTGCATGTCATTAAACAAATTTTTCTAAAATAATAAAAATTCTCCTGTTTTCCAAAGATATCTGTTAAAAAAATAAGCTTGGTGAAGGTGCTGCATGTGCCTCATGGTTTACTAGTATAAACAGGCAAGGAATTTACTGAAATAAAAGGCATTCTGTAATAGTAAATATTGAAAGGTGGTAAGTAAAAGTCTGGGGCAAGGGATTTTTATATGACATTAAGTGAAACATTATTATAAACCTTTTATTGTTGAGTATCTTTATGACTATTATTGTTGAATATATATATGACAGTAAAACAGTGCATGTAATTAGATAAGTATGTTTCCAACAATATTTATCAAACTGTTATTAGACACAAGACTCTAAAGACCTAGTTTTTACTCTCACAAAATGTAGGGAGAAACAGGCACATAGCATTTACAAGAGGAATACCTTGAATATGCAATTGCACAAAGAAGAAATGGCCAGATCTTTCTATCATCAGTCAGGTAAGACCAGACTTGAAAGATGAGTAAGAATTTGCCAAGCAGATAAATTTGAAAAGGGAGGAGAGTCATAGAGACATGTTTCCTAAACTCATATTTCAAGAGTTTAGGAAAAGACAGTGATGTCAGTACAACTGGAGCATAAAGAAAATAAAAGGGAGTATGTAATTTAGAAGAAATCTTGGTAGTTAGTACTCATCTTTTGCTTTTCCCACCATAAAGGAGGTAAGAGATTTTCCAAGGAGAAAGAAAGCAAGGTTCTCTATTGTAGACTTCAGGTAATAGTTCCTCAGGTTTCAAGAGGGGTCAATGATGCATATGTGAAAGTGGAGATGGAGATGGTATCTCCTACTTGGGTAAACTCTCCTATTGTTGATCACATGCCACTTATCCTGTTTGTGGTGGCCTATGAGAAGGGGACAACAGAGGACAAGATGGATGGATGGCATCACCAACTCGATGGACAAGAGTTTGAGTGAACTCCAGGAGTTGGTGATGGACAGGGAGGCCTGGCGTGCTGTGATTCTTGGGGTTGCAAAGAGTCGGACATGACTGAGCAACTGAACTGTACTGAACTGATAGCTTATAAATTGATGAAGTGGGGAAAACCACTAGACCATTCAGGTATGACCTAAATCAAATCCCCTACAATTATACAGTGGAAGTGAGAAATAGATTTAAGGGGCTAGATCTGATAGACAGAGTGCCTGATGAACTATGGACGGAGGTTCGTGACATTGTACAGGAGACAGGGATCAAGACCATCCCCATGGAAAAGAAATGCAAAAGCAAAATAGCTGTCTGAGGAGGCCTTAGAAATAGCTGTCAAAAAAAGAGAAGTGAAAAGCAAAGGCGAAAAGGAAAGACAGACCCATTTGAATGCAGAGTTCCAAAGAATAGCAAAGAGAGATAAAAAAGCCTTCCTCAGCAATCAATGAAAAGAAATAGAGGAAAACAATAGAATGGGAAAGACTAGAGATCTCTTCAAGAAAATTAGAGATACCGTCTTTACATTTCATGCAAAGATGGGCACAATAAAGGACAGAAATGGTATGGACCTAACAGAAGAAGAAGATATTAAGAAGAGGTGGCAAGAATACACAGAAGAACTGTACAAAAAAGATCTTTACAACCTAGATAATCACGATGGTGTGATTACTCACCTAGAGCCAGACATCCTGGAATGTGACGTCAAGTAGGCCTTAGGAAGCATCACTATGAACAAAACTAGTGGAGGTGATGGAATTCCAGTTGAGCTCTTTCAAATCCTGAAAGATGATGCTGTAAAAGTGCTGCACTCAATATGCCAGCAAATTTGGAAAACTCAGCAGTGGACACAGGACAGGAAAAGGTCAGTTTTCATTCCAATCCCAAAGAAAGGCAATGCCAAAGAATACTCAAACTACTGCACAAGTGCACTCATCTCACACACTAGTAAAGTAATGCTCAAAATTCTCTGAGCCAGGATTCAACAATACGTGAACCATGAACTTCCAGATGTTCAAGCTGGTTTTAGAAAAGGCAGAGGAACCAGAGATTAAATTATCAACATCTGCTGTATCATAGATAAAGCAAGAGAGTTCCAGAAAAATATCTATTTCTGATTTATTGACTATGCCAAAGCCTTTGACTGTGTGGATCACAATAAACTGTGGAAAATTCTGAAAGAGATGGGAATGCCAGACCACCTGACCTGCCTCTTGAGAAATTTGTATGCAGCTCAGGAAGCAACAATTAGAACTGGGCATGGAACAACAGACTGATTCCAAGTAGGAAAAAGAGTATGTCAAGGCTGTAGATTGTTGCCCTACTTATTTAACTTATTTGCAAAGTACAGCACGAGAAACATGAGTCTGGATTAAGCACAAGCTGGAATCAAGATTGCTGGGAGAAATATCAATAACCTCAGATATGCAGATGACACCACCCTTATGGCAGAAAGCAAAGAGGAACTAAAGAGCCTCTTGATGAAAGTGAAAGTAGAAAGTGACAAAGCCAGCTTAAAGCTCAACATTCAGAAAATTAAGATCATGGCATCCAGTCTCTTCATGGCATAGATGGGGAAACAGTGTAAACAGTGTCAGACTTTATTTTGGGGGGCTCCAAAATCACTGCAGATGGTGTCTGTAGCCATGAAATTCAAAGACACTTACTCCTTGGAAGGAAAGTTATGACCAACCTAGATAGCATATTAAAAAGCAGAAACCTTACTTTGCCAACAAAGGTCCATCTAGTCAAGGCTATGGTTTTTCCAGTAGTCATATATGGATGTGAGAGTTGGACTATAAAGATATCTGAATGCCAAAGAATTGATGCTTTTGAACTGTGGTGTTGGAGAAGACTCTTGAGAGTCCCTTGGACAGCAAGGAGATCCAGCCAGTCCATCCTAAAGGAAATCAGCCCTGAATGTTCATTGGAAGGACTGATGTTGAAGCTGAAACTCCAATACTTTGGCTACCTGATGCAAAGAGCTGACTCATTAAAAGATCCTGATGCTGGGAAAGATTGAAGGCGGGAGGAAAAGGGGATGACAGAGGATGAGATGGTTGGATGGCATCACCAACTCAATGGACATGAGCTTGAGCAAGCTCTGGGAGTTGGTAATGGACAAGGAGGCCTGGAGTGCTGCAGTCCATGGGTTCTCAAAGAGTTGGACATGACTGAATGACTGAACTGAACTGAATTGATAGCTTATAAATATTTCTGAATGTCTTGTAATTCCTGGTAATGAAGGAGTGGGTAAACAGCAAGGAAGTTAGAACGTAGACTGCAGGGTGGTTTAATAGAGAGACTTTTATAGACTTGTTATATAACCACAGTGTGTATAAATTTGACAGTATGCAATTTGACCATCAGTCTATGATTTATGAGAAATCAGCGGCTGGATCTGGACATGAATGTGTTTTTTGAATCGAGGATATAAATTTGTCTGAAGAAAAGTGGTGGCAGCAGACATCATGCTGAATTTGCTACCATCACAGTGTAATCTTTTGCAGACTTCCCAGATAATGCTGTAACAGAGCTAGTGCTTTTAGGCGTGAATTTTCCTCATCTGCATGTACAGCCAGGTATTTGATGGATTAATACATATAATGGAGTTGTCCTTTCTGCATTCTTGCCTTTTTTGGTGGCTCTGAGTATTGGGCAAGTGTTGTGATACAGAGTCAGGTCTGGGCCCCATACCAAATTATCTTAGTCACCTCTAGTTGGAATTGACGGGCTGCAACATTTCTTAGGTCAAAAGATCTCTTAGAGAAGATTAACCTCTAACTATATATGTCCTATATTTTGCTTGCATGATGCTATATCTGCTTTGCAGTTTTGACAGCCCAATATTCATGTTGAAGATGACCATAGCTTAGAATGCACGGATCTTCCAGATATCTTCCATTCTTTATGGAAATCTGTGATGATATGAGGCATGCCAGTTCCTCACAGTAGTGACTTCATGCCAGTAGTCTTAATTACCAGAGATTGTCCTTCCCATCAAACATAAAATTTTAAAATGCTCAGCTGTTTTTCCCCCAAGAGTTATAAGAATTGCATTCTATTTGGTAACTATAATTTATATATTTTACTTAAATATATCTTTCAATGTGTTTAGTACTTGCTATCCTTCACACCAGACTGCCTCCCTCATGCATCCTCTGTTGCAACTTACCTGCTGTTAGTCAAACTAAGCATTTTGGAATCCCTTTTGGAAGAGTGGTATATTGGGGCCTTATTTCCTGATTTTATGCATATTTGAGAATGTCTTTCTGTTGACTTTAAACGTGAATAAATTGGCCAGTTTTACATTTCTTTGGTCACCTCTAAAACAGATCTATCTGTATTTGGGATTTAGGGACGTGTCAGTAAATCATAGTTGTAGTAGACATTCCCTAAGTACTTGCTGTATGATTAACTATTCCAAGCTCTTATGTGAGCTCGTTTAGTTCTTAAATGTGACCCAAAATACTAACAGTGTCCTCCTTTTACTTGCCATTGGTCACCAGCTAGCAGGTAGTGAGGCTGAAATGTGAACTGATGCAGTATTGCTCCAAAGTTCATACCCTTAATTTCTTATTCAACCTTTTGGGTGAATTAAGCTAAAATTTCTGCCTGTGTGACATTAAACATGTTACTTAGCTTCCCTGTGCCTCAGTTAACTCTATAAAATGGGATCAATAGTGCCTCCAAGATTGAGTTAATACATGCAATAGCTTGTAACAGTGGCCAGCACATAGTAAGTGCTTAGTAATTGTTGCTGTTATCATCTTAGAGACTGTAATCTTCAGATATGAGCTATGAACAAGCAATCTGATTTCAGTAAATGCTCTTCTGCGCTACAGTATCAATAATTAAGATGCATTTCAGTTAAGGAAAAGGGATTACTCAAAAAGCAGTATTGGAACATAATAGACACTCAATCAATACTTGTCGAATTAATGAGAATTTTCTAAAAGTGTATATATATTCACTTAACAAATAGATGTTAGATGCCTTCTAGATCTGTATAGATAGGCTGGAAGGAAACCTGAAAATGAAAGTAGTTGCATAGTCATGAGATTGTAGATAATTTCCTTTTTTTGAATTTATGCAATCTGTTAAAAAAATTCTTGAATGACACAGTTTATGAAACAACTTGACCAGATAACTACTGAATTCTTTTTCATATGTTGAGTTCGAGATACCTACCATGAGGTGGTTGGAAGGTCAGAGCTTAGGATGAGATTTTGGAGCCATGCACGGATGATGAGATTACCCACATGGTGCTTACAATGGAATACAACATATAAGGTGGAGAAGGAAATGGCAACCCACTCCAGTATTCTTGCCTGGAGAATTCCATGGACAGGGGAGCCTGGTGGGCTACAGTCCATGGGATTGCAGAATTGGCCACGACTGAGCACACAGCATACAACATATAAGGCAAAGGCAAAGGTATGGACAGTGGGAACTTGAATGGTTGGAAAGAAGATGAAGAGTCAGAAGAGATGTACTTCAAATAGAAAAAGCAGGGGCAGGGGGACTGGTGGAGAGATTGTACATGGCAGATTGTACAGAAAGTCAAGAAAGAGTCACTGCAGTTAAGAATGAAGACATCGTTGATGGCATTACTCTGCTTTATAAGCACAGTGGACATATAAGCCCAGTTCCAATAAGCTGAGGAGTGAAGGTTGAGATGGTTGGATGGCATCACCGACCCGATGGACGTGAGTTTGAGCAAACTCCGGGAGTTGGTGATGGACAGGGAGGCCTGGTGTGCTGCAGTCCATGGGGTCGCAAAGAGTCAGACATGACTGAGTGACTGAACTGAACTGAACTGAAGAGTAAAGGAAACTGATTAAAGGCTGCAAGTGCAGGTGACTTTTTCACCAACTTAGATGACAAAGAAAGGGATGAAGTCAAGGAGAATTAAGAGTGAGACACACAGTTCCTTTTTTTTTTTTTTTCTTGATTCTGGAATTTTTGAAATGGAAAAGCTTGAGGAGAAAAGAAGACATCCTTGAAAGGGGAGCAACTGAAGATTTTAGGAGGAAACTGATTGGGAAGGTTTGAAAGCAGGTAGAAAAGAATGGTTTTAGCAACATGCAGTGAGTACCCTCTAATGGGGACATCTTCTCTGAGACACTGAAGAAGGAGGTGCTATTGTAAATCATTTAGAAATGGAAAAGAGACCGCTTAGAAGCATTCCAGCTACAGATGGTTCAGGCTTTTTTCCTGGATGTTTTTGACAGAGGAGTATAGAGAAGAACAGCCTGCCCTTAAACAAGGGCAGTTATATCTCTGAGCACCGTTTAAGTGTGTTCTCTAGAGAGGATGGAAAAATCTTGCTTTCTGTTCTCTCATGAGAAATCAGTGCAGAGTCAAGATAAATTATCATAGATAAATAGATAAACTTACATACACTTTTGGGCTTCTCTGGTGGCTCAAACAGTAAAGAATCAGCCTGCGATGTGGGACACTTAGGTTCAATCTCTGGGTCGGGAAGATCCTCTGGGGGAGGATATGGCAACCCCCTCCAGTATTCTTGCCTGGATAATCCTCATGGACAGAGGAGCCTGGTGGGCTATATTCCATGGGGTCGCAAAGAGTCGAACACAACTGAGCGACTAAGCACAGCACAACACAAACACTTTTACTCCCACAGTCATTCCTGTAGCCTGAAAAAAAAAAAAAAAAAAAATATATATATATATATATATATATAAATTAAACCAGAGTCCAGTTAGAAAGTAGCATGCAGTGCATTCCACTAATCTAGTGGGCATAGTTGTGGAGCTTCATAACTGCTCTTTGGAGAGAGGCAAGAGAATGAGCACTAGTGTGTGAGAGTGGTGTTGGTGGTTTAGTCACTAGTGATGTCTGACTCTTGCAACCCCATGCACTGTAACCCACCGGCCTCCTTTGTCCATGCAATTCTCTAGGCCAGAATACTGGAGTGGGTAGCCATTCCCTTCTCCAGGGGATCTTCCTGACCCAGGGATGGAACCCAGGTCTCCTGCATTGCAGGGGGATTCTTTATCATCTGAGCCCCCAGGGAAGCCCAGTATGTGAGAGTACATGAATAGAAGTTTGTGGAGGAATCCATTTTGGAGCAAAGACCATCTGATTTTCTAAAACATCCCAGGTCAAGAATCATTTTGTTATTAGCTATCTCGTAAAACGTGGCCTTTGTGCCATTTATCGTTGCAGCATAGCCTTTTCTTGCTCAGTTAAATACACATTTAAGGGACCTCTGTGTTCCTTTACTACAAACTTTGGTTAAAAAAATGGATCTGATTTTAATGTCAACTAATACAAAATACTGGGCTTCCCAGGTTCTTCAGTGGTAAAGAATCTTACTTGCCAAGCAGGAGAAGTGGGTTCACTCCCTGGGTCAGGAAGATCCTCTGGAAAAGGGAATGGCAACACCCTCCAGTATTCTTGCCTGGAGAATCCCATGGGCAGAGGAGCCTGCTGGGCTGCAGTCCTTGGGGTTGCAAAAGAGTCAGATATGACTTAGCAAGTAAACAACAATATAAAATAGTATAGGAAAATTCCATGGTATTTTAAAATTGAAAATTTCAACTTTTAAAATTATTTTTAAGCAATCTGATGATGTTAAAAGTCTCACAGTCTATTTCATAGGAATTCAATGGAAAATAAGAAGTGCCAAAGCAGTAAATATTCTAGTTAATATTTATATATCTAAGCTGACAATTTTTTTCATTTTTATTTAACCTAAATAAATTAGATTGCTCCAGGCCTTATTAAATATAACATATTTTGGTTTAAATAATCATCATTGTTGAATATTAAACTTTTTTCCCAGACTTTTTGAAGGGTATAAGTAACCACTTATACAAAAACCCATCACAAAATGAGCACAGGATCATGTTTTACCCTCATTTCTTCTGTAATTCTCTCCTGTCCTTCATTGAGTTTTTCTCATTGTTTTAAATTGCTCTCCCTTTATCATTATTTCTCTCCATCCTGTTTTCTAATTTTAGCCAAGATAAACCAGACAGTAAAGTCAATACAATCAGTGATAGTTTTACATGCTATTCAAGTTCATGAGATTCTTTAAGAGTGAATTTGCTCCAAGATTCTCCAAAAGAATTAAGCACATAGGTTTTATTAAAAAGTCTATCACAGAGACTTCTTTGTCTATATCTGTTCTCTTGAAGGTTTATATGTTAAAAAGAAAAGGTTTTACTAGAACTTGACTATCTTAACACACTAATGCTTATCAGCAACATGTACCTAATCTTGAAATAATGGTGATCTAAAGACATGGTGATCTGCTGACGCCATTAATAAGATGCACAGAAATATTTTACAAAAGATGTTTAAAGGAGTTCTGGAATTAGTTTCTAAGATGTGTTCCCCTCATTTAGGCTCCTGAAGGCGCAGGTTTATTGCACAAGGTTAGAGCATTATAAGCATTCAGCTATGCCAAGCAAGAGGCCAGCTGAGACAGTCATGCTCTTGCTAATGTGCACCTCTCCTCTTTTAGTTGTCACTGCATAAGCTTTCCAGCAGTCTTTAGATATTTTGAATAATTGTTCCCTATTTTTTGTTTGTTTTTTAGGACAGCATAACTACTTATGTGCTGGAAGAAACGATTGCATTGTTGATAAAATCCGCAGAAAAAACTGCCCAGCATGTCGCCTTAGAAAGTGCTGTCAGGCTGGCATGGTTCTTGGAGGTAATGATGATGTTTTCATCAATAACTGTCTGATATTTATATTAACTAAATTCTGTCTGATGTTTGTATTATAAAACCATGGGTCAGAAAATCTTAGTTTTCTTATTTCTATCTTGATTATTGGTGTCTGGATGAAGCAGCTGATATCATTTTATTAACACTGTGGATTTCCAGCAGATTGAAGTTTGTTATAGATACGTAGTAAACTTCATTTTGTCTATATTGCTTGTAAGTAGATGTTATGGGACGGTCGGGCTTTCCAGGTGGTGTAGTGGTAAAGAATCCGCCTGCCAGTGCAGGAGATGCAAGAGACACAGGTTAGATCCCTGGGTCAGGAAGATCCCCTGGAGTAGGAAATGGCAACCTGCCCCAGTATGCTTGCCTGGAAAATTCCATGGACAAAGGAGCCTGGCAGGTTACAGTCCACAGGGTCACAGAGAGCTGGATGTGACTGAGCACAGCATGGGAAGTTCACCAGCCTCTCGTTAAGTGACACGGGTTGAAGTGTAGGCTCTGCTGCTCCCCACCATGTAGGCTTGAGTACATCACCAGCCCTTTCTGGGCACCAGTCTCTGTCTGCAAAATGAGCACAGTGAAGTCTCTTCCAGCTCAAATACTGATTCTGTGAACTGGATAAGTACATTAATCTCCATCTCTTCCTGCCTCCATCAACCCCTCCCTTTCGATGACCCTTCCTCATTCTCTTTAAATAACTGAATATTGAGCCCTTACACTTACCAGGTACTATTTTAAGTTCTGGGAGTTCTACAGTGAGCAAAATGGACCAAATCTCGGCCTTCATGGAGCTTACACTCTAGGCAGAGGAGAGCAACACATATACATATATATATATACACACACACACACACACACACACACATAAAAGCAGAGACATTAATTTGCCAACAAAGGTCCGTCTAGTCAAGGCTATGGTTTTTCCAGTGGTCATGTATGGATGTGAGAGTTGGACTGTGAAGAAAGCTGAGCATGGAAGAACGGATGCTTTTAAACTGTGGTGTTGAAGATTCTTGAGAGTCCCTTGGACTGCAAGGAGATCCAACCAGTCCATTCTGAAGGAGATCAGCCCTGGGATTTCTTTGGAAGGAATGATGCTAAAGCTGAAACTCCAGTACTTTGGCCACCTCATACTCCAGTACTTTGGTTGACTCATTGGAAAAGACTCTGATGCTGGGAGGGATTAGGGTCAGGAGGAGAAGGGGATGACAGAGGATGAGGTGGCTGGATGGCGTCACCAACTCAATGGATGTGAGTTTGAGTGAACTCCGGGAGTTGGTGATGGACAAGGAGGCCTGGCGTGCTGCGATTCATGAGGTCGCAAAGAGTCGGACACGAATGATTGACTGAACTGAACTGAACTGATGTATATATATCAAGTGATGATAAATGCTATGCAGTGTATTAAGCAGGGTTCATTCATGGGAATCTCAGAGAGGGGCTTCACTCCTGAACCCTTTACTCTGATTAAAATTTTCATTTTAGTCATTTCCTAAGCAGTAATATTTCTAAAATCCTGAACTTGATGTAGTAGTTCTAATTTTTCTACAACGAGCTTTAAAAATTCATAATTTATTGAATATGTATCTAATAAACCACCGGCCACAGTTCATATACCATAAATGGTATCTGTTACCTTCTGAGAAGGAGTGTATGAGACCAACATTTTTTGACTGCTCACTGTGTTAAGCACCCTGCTTAGTTCTGTCTCTACAGCCTGTGAACATGTACAGTCTAATCCCTAATAAATAATTGTCAAACAGAAGAGTGAGTGATTTAAGAGTGGTGTCAAACATTATTATGCAGATAAAACAAAGGAATGAATTAATTCTGTCTGAGGGAGCTGGCAAAAGCTTCCCAGAGGAGGCTTTCAAAGAATGAATACAAACATTATCAATGGAAAAGGAGAAAAGTATTTACAATGAAAAACATGATACATTGGTGATGATTTTTCTGGAAAGTCAGTTGTTTAGTGGGAACAACAAGAAATGAAGCTTGAAAGTTACCTTGGCCCAGCTGGGTTCTGGAGGTTGAACTCTGTTCTGTATGCAGTAGAACCAGTGATCTTTCTAACAAACTGTGGACCATCCATGGAATAGAGCCCACATTTCTAAGTGCAGCACACCAGTCCTTTCCGCACCGAGTAACTGCCCTCTCTTTCTCTAAGCCCTTCTCCTACCAGTTCTGGGGGAACCCTACCCTCCAGTCACCAACACTCACCTGTCTTTGCACACTTTTGACTTTTGCCTGCGCTGTTCTTAAACTCCTTGTGAATTGTTGTATTTCCTTCACATTAAGTTCAAGCATCATATTTTTTGTGAAATCTTCCCGTCTCCCTAGTCACTGAGAGATAGGGGTGGGGACAGTTAAATGTAGTGCTTTTCATGTCTGGGGAGGCTGAGCGTCCTTGAGTCAGCCTGGATTGGACCTTGCACTACTGATACTTACTTCTGCATTCCTGCCCTTCCAAGGGGAGACTGACCCAATTAGGAATGATGAGACCCAGCAGTTCCCACTCATCCCAGCCCACACAAGGGACTGGAAATTCACTTTCTCTCTCTCCTCCCACAGTTTCTTGTATTTACATTCTTCTTTGTACTTCCTTCCTTGTTTTATAACTATTTACTTGTATCCCAATCAACGATTTCTCCTAATCCAAGTTTGAGTTGTTTACAAACAGGAATTTCATTTTAGTGTTTCAGCAGCAAAGTACTTGTTTAAGAAGTGCTCACTAAATATCTGTGACGATTATTTTAAAGTCAGAATCTGCCTGCCAATGCAGAAGACATACGAGATACCAGTTTGATCCATGAGTCAGGAAGATCCCCTGGAGAAGGAAATGGCAACCCACTTGGGTAGTCTTTTTTTTTTTTTTAATTCATATTTTATTGAAGGGTAATTGCTTTACAGAATTTTGCTGTCTTCTGTCAAACCTCAACTCATTATTAGAGAAATGCAAATCGAAACTACGATGAAATATCACTCTGGTATTCTTGCCTGAAAGGTCACATGGACAGAGGAGCCTGGCAGGCTACAGTCCATGGGGCTGCAGAGAGTTGGACTTGACTTCGCACACAACGTACTTGCATGCATTCTTGAATATAAGGTCCAATGTAGCCATTACTGGAACACAAGAAAGAGTGTTTGGAGGACGCAAGAGGGATGTGGTTTCATGTAGTGTTTTTCATTTTGAGGAAGGGTGCTAGCCCTTAAGCAGTCTTCCATTCCATGACTGAATTTATTTTACTGGTCTTAACTGTTATAATGGAAAAGTGATTTAAGATACACCAGTGTAAAAATGATGAGACACCTAGCCACTGAGAAACTTGAGTTTGTTCAGACGAGAGATTTGGGGGTTCCAACCAGCGACAAAATAGATGCTCAGTAAGAAACAGAGTGATGAGGAGAAGAGAACTTCAGAGAAGACTCGGAACCAGGATGCAGGGGGAGGGTTCGAGTCTAGGGACAGAGCGTAAAGCAGCATCAGAGCAGGGTCAGCAGCAACAAACATCCTTGTACCTGTGACTTTGTGTGTACCGACTGAGAAGTCCTCTAGGCTGTATATCTAGAAGGCTAATCAATTTCTGGTTCACTGAGATATTGTGTACCTGTAAACTTACTGTTACCTAATCACCAAATTACCCTCCAGCGTCTTTGCTTCTGCCGATGTTTGAGAGCTCTTGTGGTTATGATGTTATGTATCCTTACCTGTATTTTCAGCCTTTTAAACTCTTCTCATTTGATGGTCCTAAAATTGATATCTAATTTTGTTTTAATTTGTGTGTCCTAGATTATGGTGAGAGCAAATATTGCTATATTTATTGGCCGCTTGTACTTCCTGTTCTGTGATTTAGCTATCCATAGTTATTGGCCATTTTTCAACAGTATTGTCTTTTTTGTTACTGATTGATACAACTTACCTCTGTACTCTCCTAATTCTTTATTAGCTACATACAATTTATGTCTTGACTTTTTACCTTGTTTATAATATCTTTTTTCTAATTTTTATATGATCACATGTGTCAGTATTCTCCCTTTATGTTTCTTAGCCCTGAAATTGTATAGATAATTTACTGAAAATCATCTAAACTCTTAAAAGTTTATTTTTATATTCAAGCCCTTAACTTCCCTACAAGTATTTTTTTTTTATGTAGGGAGACAAGAATGAAACTTTATTTTCTATATGGATAACCAGTTGCCAGAGCACATTTACTGATAAATGGTTTTCAGTAGTTTTTGATGCTGCAGTTCTATAGAAGTAAACATGTTCTGAGCCTCCACACTGCCTCAGATCTATTCACAAGTAAATTATACATATGTACTACTATTAAATTATATATTAATGATTCTTATTTCTTTTTATTCCCTTACTAAAATATAAATATTTTTCTAGTACTCCAGTTACAAATTCCACTGGAACTTGTAGTGCTATATCTGATGTATATCAAATTTCCATATGTATTTACTTCTCTTCCTGGTTTCTCTGATCTGTTGCATTATTTATACCTGAACCACTACCACACACTCTGAAGTGGTATAGCTCTCAAACTGTGTTTCAATACCTGGTAGAATAAGTCTCCCTAAATTACACTTTTTCCAAATTATTGGCTTTTCTTGGCCCTCTGAATTGTACTTTTAAAAGTCTGATCTTAAAAGGTTTATTGACAATGGTATCTAACACTTAAAAACATGAGTTCTGGCCCCCCGGTCTTAGTTATATATCAAAATTCTTTGCCTCTTTTTTTCCCATCAAATAATCTTTAAATCCTGTGGTCATCATCACAAACTGGGAAATACCATTTAATTATTTCATAAGTGGCTCTTCACAGAGGTTTATTAGAAAGAAGCTGGCAGCACACTCTTTTATGTCTGTCCTGATGTTGTTCTTCCTGGGAGAGTCATTGGCAAGGGTCTGGGAGTCAGTAATCTAACTGCTGGAAACCAGGAAGAAGGTAGTAAATTCACTGGATCAGATTCTAATTGCTAGCCCTGTGTTAAAATTTTGGAGTAAGGGAGGATGTACTTGTGGTCTTTTGAGAATGAGAACTTCTTTTTCATGATGATGAGAATTGCTCAAAGTTCAATTCTTCAATAATTAGAAGAGTTTCACTGAAGTAATAATTGCCTCGACATTACTGAAGATAGAGCCTGTGTTCTCCCCCTCCCTTCTTTCCATGCATCCTTCCTTCTTTTCTTCTTTTCTCTTCATGTTTGTCACTTTTCTGAGGTTTTACATTCCTAATGTAATTGTTGTTCAGTCGCTTAGTCATGTCCAGCTCTTTGTGACCCCATGGACTGCAGCACGCCAGGCTTCTCTGTCCTTCACCATCTCCCGGAGCTTGCTCAAACTCATGTCCATTGAGTCAGTGATGCCATCCAACAATCTCATCCTCTGTCATCCCCTTCTCCTCCCACCTTCAATCTTTCCCAGCATCAGGGTCTTTTCAAACGAGTCAGCTCTTCTCATCAGGTGGCCAAAGTGTTGGAGTTTCAGCCTCAGCATCAGTCCTTCCAATGAATATTCAGGACTGATTTCTTTTAGGATGGACTGGTTGGATCTCCTTGCAGTCCAAGGGACTCTCAAGGGTCTTCTCCAACACCACAGTTCAAAAGCATCAATTCTTCAGCTCTCAGCCTTTTTTATTATCCAGTTCTAGTACATGACTACTGGAAAAACCATAGCCTTGACAAGACAGACATTTGTCAGAAAAGTGATGTCTCTGCTTTTTAATACACTGTCTAGGTTTGTCACAGCTTTTCTTCCAAGGGGCAAGCATCTTTTAATTTCATGGCTGCAGTCACCATCTGTAGTGATTTTGGAGCCCAAGAAAATAAAGTCTGACATTGTTTTCATTGTTTCCCCATCTATTTGCCATGAAATGATGGGACCAGATGCTAATATAGAGTCATTTGAATAACAATAGATGAAACAGAAGAGAACATTGACTATTGTAAACAATGCTGCAATGAACATGTATTTTCTAGTTAGTTTTTTTTTTTTTTTCCTTCAGATAAATACCTAGAAATGACATTACTGGATTATATGGTAGTTCTACTTTTAGTTTGTTTTTTTTTTAATTTTATTTTATTTTTAAACTTTACATAATTGTATTAGTTTTGCCAAATATCAAAATGAATCCGCCACAGGTATACATGTGTTCCCCATCCTGAACCCTCCTCCCTCCTCCCTCCCCATTCCATCCCTCTGGGTCGTCCCAGTGCACCACTACTTTTAGTTTTTATTTGAAAACTTCCATGCTGTTTTTCCAATTTAAATTCCCACCAACAGTGCATGAGAGTTCCCTTTTCTCCACATCCTCATCAAAACTTGTTATTTCTTGTCTTTTTGATAATAGGCATCATGACAGGTGTGAGGTAATGTCTCAGTGTGGTTTTAATTTGCACTACCCTGATATTAGTGATATTGAGCACCTGTTCTTGGCCATCTCTATGTCTTCTTTGGAACAATGCCTATTTAGATCCTTTACCTATTTTTCAATTAAATATATGATTTGCAAATATTTTCTCCCATTTAGAACTTAACCTTTTCAATGCAACATTATTGACAATAGCTATGACATGGAAACAACCCAAGTGTCTATTGATGGGTGAGTAGATAAAGAAAATATGAGGTATATTTTTTATATATATGTATATATTTTTATGTATGTATACACACACAGTGAAATATTATTCAGCAATAAAAAATGTCATTTTTGGCAACATGGATTGGTTGGACCTTAAGGGCATTATTCTAAGTGAAATAAATCAGAGAAAGATAAATACTGTATTATCTCACTTATATGTGGACCATAAAAAATGAGCGCTTTCCTTGTGGCTCGGTGGTAAAGAATCCACCTTCCAATGCATGAAATGCCAGTTCAGTCCCTGGGTAAGGAAGATCCCCTGGAGAAGTAAATGGCAACCCCCTCAAATATTCTTGCCTGGGAAATCTCATGGACAGAAGACACTAGTGAGCTACAGTTCTTGGGGTCACAAAAAGAGTTGGATACAACTCAGCAACTAACCAACAATGTAATGTACAACTTGGTGACTAAGGCTAATACTCGATATTGTATGGTATACTGTATTGTATATTTTAAAGATGCTAAGTGGGTAGGTTTTAAAATTCTTATCACAAGAATAAAATGATAAGTAGCTATGTATGAGATGGATGTTAACTAGACTTTATTGTCGTGATCATTTCGCAATATACACAAATAATAAATCATTCTGTGTTACATCTAAAACGAATATATCAATTTTGCCTCAGTGAAAAAGAGAGAACATGAAAATATTTAAAAGAGTTAGCAAAATCTTATGATAGAGTATCAAAGGTCAGAAATATTAGTGTTTCTTTCATGTCATGACGTAGATTTGCAGGTTTGCTTCAGCAGCTATGGTCTGGTTATGAGAATTATGTTTGAGTTACTTGGCCTCTAAGTTGCATATGATTCTTGTTTTTAATGACTCACTTCCCTTACCTTCACTAGGTCACAGTGAACTTTTGCATTTTGTTCATTGCTGTACAGTACTGAATAGGAAAGATAGTTATACTCTGAAGGACGGTAATATATCTTCTAGTTTAAGTGTTCTACTTCTAACTTATTTCCTTTAGAAAATATTTTGTGTAACAACTCATAAATTTTTTCTCTGAAATGAATATAGCTCTGTTTTTGTATTTATTGTAAAAATGTTAAACTATTATAAACATACTTAGCTCTTTCAAAAATAAGTAGCCTTCTACATAAAAGAATGATTAAATGCATGGTTATATTGCTGATTTTTAAAAGCTGGAGACTATTTTTATAGGTTTGTTTTTGTTTTGTTTTGTTGGTAGAGAGGCTTATCCTCAAATTTTAAAAGGTTATGTTTGAAAGCAGTTTCTCTCTTACCTCCTCCTACACCTAGATTGGCTTCATTCTCTTGGCAAAGAGCTGCAACTTTCTGGGCTGCAAGATTGTGTGGTGAAGTGTTCTCTTTTTTCCTCCTTCTACACTTGAAGACAACAGAGCCTCAATTTCTTTTCTGAAGAATTCCAAAATTCTTGACTTTGGGATGCTGAAAAGTACCTTTTCTGGGAGTTCAGATGCCTCCTCTATGCTTTTGATTACTATTTAAAAAATGAAATCTATCCTCTCTAATGCAGGAGTTGCTGTGGGTGATGCCTGCCACCTACCTCTTTAGAACTCTCGTGGTCTTCCTCTGATGAGCACCTCCTTTTCCACCCAAACCCTAGTCTTTGCATCACCAACCCCTGCAGAGACAGTACTCACACTGCTTCCCCACGTTGGCGTATTGAAGCCTGTAGCTAAATAATGTATTTTGGTCGCCGCCTTATTGTTCACCCTAAACTTCATCCCATACACACTTGGTAAGGATATTCCTTAGAGTATTCATTCTCACTTCTTTGCTTCAAGTTTTATGGGAGTTTGGAAGGGCTGCTTTTGTGGCTGCCAGCCTGGACAGTTCAGCTGTGTCTATCAGTATCTCCTATTCTCTAGACACAGTAAAAACTTAGGGTTGAAGGGTACAAGGATTCCCTTCTATTTGCAGTCTGGCTTGTTTGAAAGATGGAGACATTTACTCTTTTAAAAACTCAACTCTAATATACTTGTTTGGCAAGTACCTATTTAAATCTTATACTTCCTATTCTCTAGCATTTTTGAAGCATTTTGATATGGGAAGTAGAATTAGATCCTGAAGGAGGAAAAACAAGCTAAGTCAGTGCTGCAAGGGATTGTGAGAGCATAGTCCCAGTGAACTGATCCCAGAAACATCATCCTTTTGCTAATCCAAAGTAACTGTATATATCTAGACATAATCTACTGTAGGGGTAGTTGCTGGTGAATTCACCCAAACTACAGCATCAAGTATGGATGTGAGAGTTCGACCATAAAGAAGGCTGAGTGCCAAAGAATTGATGCTTTTGAACTGTGGTGTTGGAGAAGACTCTTGAGAGTCCCTCGGACTGCAAGGAGATCAAAACAGTCCATCCTAAAGGAAATCAACCCTGAATATTCACTGGAGGGACAGATGCTGAAGCTGAAACTCCAATACTTTGGCCGCCTGATGCAAAGAGCCAATGCATTGGGAAAGACCCTAACGTTGGGAAAGATTGAGGGCAGAAGGAGAAGGTGGCGACAGAGGATAAGATGGTTGGATGGCATCACCAATTCAATGGACATGAGTTAGAGCAAACTTTGGGAGATAGTGAACAGGGAAGCCTAGTGTGCTGCAGTTCATGGGGTCACAAAGAGTCAGATACAACTTAGTGGCTGAACAACAACAACAGTGATGCTTATTATAATCCTCATAATGTCAAAGGATTTGCACCATTACTTGTCTACTAATCTTTACCCTCTATTTCCCCATTTGATTCTCAGAAAGCATTCTGGCTGTCATAAAATTTCCATTTCAGTATCCTACATAATATTCTTCACTTACTTCTACTTAGCAGGTCCAGCATTACCTTGTGAGATTTTATATCTCCATTCAATATAAAATATTTTTGCCAGAAGTAAGACAAATATAAGAAAGAAAGGCCCAGCAAAGTAAACAGCACTCATTTTCAAACATGATCTAGAAATAATACTCAGTATTATTTTATTCACTCTGGTAGATTACTTACATATTTACCTATTTGCTTGATTTTTTTTCTAATGCACAAAGTCATCCAGTTTATTTTTGAAATAAACTTTATAAGTTCCTTCTGTAAGAATTTGTGATACTCATTCACTATATTTCAGAAAATATCTCTGTTGCACTTTTAATTAATAATTTTGCTGGTTATAAAACTGAGGGTTGAATTTTTTTCCCTCTACTCCTTACTAATGGAAAGGAAATGCAACCCGCTCCAGTATTCTTGCCTAGAGAATTCCATGGACAGAGGAGCCTGGCAGGCTACACTCGACAGAGACACAAAAAGTCAGACATAACTAAGTGAGTATCCATATCACCCCTAACTAATGTTGCTGCTGCTGCTAAGTCACTTCAGTCATGTCTGACTCTGTGCGACCCCATAGACAGCAGCCCACCAGGCTTCCCCATCCCTGGGATTCTCCAGGCAAGAACACTGGAGTGGGTTGCCATTTCCTTCTCCAATGCATGAAAGTGAAAAGTGAAAGTGAAGTCGCTCAGTCATGTCTGACTCTTCGCGACCCCATGGACTGCAGCCTACCAGGCTCCTCCATCCATGGGATTTTCCAGGCAAGCGTAGTCTGCTCTCTTTGCTTGTATAATTTTTTCTGAGAATTCTCCTATGTATCTAATAGTTGTTTCTGTGAGGTAATAATTTCTCTGAATTTGTAGACAATACTTTTTATACTTGGTTCTCCAATTTCACTCTAACATAACTAGTTTTAGGGACGACCCAGAGGGATGGTATGGGGAGGGAGGAGGGAGGAGGGTTCAGGATGGGGAACACATGTATACCTGTGGCGGATTCATTTTGATATTTGGCAAAACTAATACAATTTTGTAAAGTTTAAAAATAAAATAAAATTAAAAAAAAATAAATTTAGTTTTATTTGTTCTACTGGAAATCATTGTAACTTCTAAATCTGGGAATTTATGTCTTCTATAACTACCAGAAGCGTTGAAACCATCCCAGTATTCTTCAAATATTTCCTTCCTTTTCATTGCCACTTTCTCCCTCCAGACTACCTCTTAGACATACATTAAGTTAGTGCATGTGTCTTCCATATCTCACTTTTCCTGTTTCGTTGTCTTTCTGTGCTATATTCTGTGTAATTTCATCAGTTCTGGCTTCCAGTTCACCATTCTTTCATTTTAGTGGTATTTTTTTTTAAACATTCTACATGGTTCATTTATAAATTTACCTATTTCTTTTTAACTAGCATTTCCATTTCTGGTGTTTTCATTACTTATCATATATCTTTAATAATTATAAAATATCTATTGCAAATATTTGTATTCAGTAATTTCAGAGCTCCATAGCTCATCATATAGTTGTGCTCTTCTGGTGTGGTGGTTAAAAATATATCCTTGATTATGGATATGGTTTCTCAATGAGTTTTAATTTTTTGTAAAATTCTGTGTGACCTTAATTGAGGGAGTTTCTCTCAGAGAGAATTTTCATTTTCTTCTTCCAGTTACGATAGGGATTTCACCAGCAAAGGACCACTTTTCACATTTACTTTTTGCCTCTGTGTTCCCCATACCTTGCAGGTAGAAGTTAGAGTATAGCATCAGAACAGAAGGGTTTGATTTCAATTTCTCCGCTAACAGCTGCTGGACCTCAGGCACCTACACTGCTTTACACATCTCTATTTTTATTTCTATTGTGACCACATAGTGAGAGTTACTATGAAGGTAAATGAAATGATGCATCTAAAGCATACAGCACAATGGCTGGCTTGCAAAGATTTCTGAGTGGTAGCTTAAAACAGCCTTTATTCTTAACATCATTCAGTGCAAACTCTATCACTGGCAGACTAAGGGTTTAACTTTAATGCAAAAGCTATTATTTCTTTTAGTGTTTCATTGTTTCATTGTAGGAACCTTTGAAAAATCAATGCAGATATCTTGGAATTGAAATTAATTTACACAGTCATAGCTAATAGAGGTATTTACTTAACATAATAGTTATTAAATAGTCATTGTATATACTTATGTTTTCAAGCCTTGTTTCCCATGGGAACATGAGCTGAAAGGAATGATATATATTTTACATGGCAAAAAATTTTTCTAAATGATTGAAAATATTCTTTAGTTGAAGATTTGGGAGTTTTGATTTTTTTCTTTTAGAGGAGAATGTCTTATTCATATTGATTTTTCCTGTGACCCCAGGAGCATGCTGGGTTATGAAAGATATTTGCTAATTTTATCCATCAAAGGCAACGAGGAGAATTTGTGTGGTTTAGGATGAAGAGAAGGACGTAGGAGAAGTGAGGTGAAAAGGGAAGGTGAAAGTGAGATGCCTACTGCGTGTACCACTTCCCATGGCCTTCCAAATCTTCACTAAGATTCTATTAAAGCATGGGAAATGTGTATGTGGCCCTTCCTGTGAAATCTGTACATAATGCCATTGTCTTTTTTATTGAAGTGTAGTTGATTTAGAGTATTATGTTCGTTTCAGGTGACATAGCATATTTTTTAGAGTATTTTCCATTATAGGTTATTATAACATATTGAATATAGTTCCCTGTGCTATACGGTAAATCCTTGTTACTTATTTATTTTAGGTACAGTTGTTTGTGTCTGTTAATCTCATACTCCTAATTTATCCCTGCCTCCTTTTTATAACCATAAGTTTGTTTTCTGTGTCTATAATTTGTGTCTATTGTATATTTAGATTGATTATATTATTTTTTAGATTCCACGTATAAGTGATATCTATCATATATTTGTCTTCCTCTGACTTACCTCACTTAGTATAATATTCCCTAGGTCCATCCATGTTGCTACAAATGATAATATTTCATTCTTTTTATGACTGAGTAGTATTCCACTGTGTGAAAGTGTGCGTGTGTGTGTGTGTCTGTGTGTGTGTGTATCACATCTTCTTTATACATTCATCTGTTGAAGGACATTAAGGTTGCATCCATGTCTTGGATATTGTAAATAATACTGCTATGAACATTTGCATTTTTTTCAAATTAGAGTTTTTGTCTTCTGACAAGGGCTTAATATCCAAAATATACAAGCAGTTTATATAACTCAATATTAAAAAATCCAATCAAAAAGTGCACAGAAGACCTAAATAGATACTTCTCCACCAATGGCCAACAGGCACATAAAAAGATGCTCAACATCACTAATTATTAGAGAAATGCAGTCAAAGCCACAAAGAGGTACCACCTCACATTGGTCAGAAGACCATCATCAAAAAGTCTACAAAAATAAATGCTGGAGAGAGTGTGAAGGTAAGGGAACCCTCATTCACTGTTGGTGGGGATGTAAATTGGTGTAATCACTGTGTAAAACAATATGGAGGTTTTTTTTTTAAAAGGAAAAATAAAAACTAAAAATAGACCTACTTATGGGCTCCAGCAATCCCATTCCTGGGCATACAATGCCATTGTCCATAGGCTTCTAATTTAACTGAAAATAAATCTGATATTCTAATTTATTTTTCTTTATTGATCATCTGCTTATTTTTCCTGACTGTGTGTTTCTTAATCCTTGATTTTCAGTAATTTCATCAAGATTTTGCTCTAGCTTAATCTATTAATTTTCTTAAAACAAAGTAAGCTCCTCTGGGTCTGAAAATTCGAGTTTTCTTAGATATTAGCAAAGTATTCTCTTAATATTACCTTTGAATCTTTTTTCCTGTTTCATGTTTTCTTTCTCTTTTTCATGATCCCCAAGAATAATCTATATGTTGATTCTCTATTTATATGTCTTTTATATCTACCTTCTTTTCTCTATTAATATTTTAATCCTTTGAAACTTCATTTGACAATTTTTCTCAAAATCTTCATGTCTGTGGTTTAGTTTTTACACTGGCAGTTCTCCTTTCTTATTCTTATGACAGGTTTTAAAATTTACAATGATTTTATTTATATTTTTAATTTATTTTTTATCTAAGTATAGTTAATGTACAATACTATGTCAGTTACTGGTGTACAGTGTAATGATTCACAATTTTTAAAGATTATATTCCATTTATAGTTATTATGAAATTGGCTATACTACCCCTGTTTTGCAATGTATCCTTTGTAATGTATCCTCATAGTTTATTTTATACATACTAATTTGTACCACTTAATCTCCTACCCTATGTTTCTCCTTTTGCCTTCTCTCTTCCCACTAGTAACCACTAGTTTATTCTTCATATCTGGGATTAAGTTTCTTTTTTGTTGTTTTCACTTAAGTGATATCATCTTTCACACTTAAGTGATATCATCCAGTGTTTGTCTTTCTCTCTCTGACTTATTTCACTTAGCATTATACCCTCCAAGTCCATCCATGTTGCTGCAAATGTCAATATTTGTTTATTTTTTATGGCTGGGTACAATGGCACCCCACTCCAGTACTCTTGCCTGGAAAATCCCATGGACGGAGGAGCCTGGTAGGCTGCAGACCATGGGGTCGCCAAGAGTCGGACACGACTGAGCGGCTTCACTTTCACTTTTCACTTTCATGCATTGGAGGAGGAAATGGCAACCCACTCCAGTGTTCTTGCCTGGAGAATCCCAGGGACGGCAGGGCCTGGTGGGCTGCCCTCTATGGGGTCGCACAGAATCGGACACGACTGAAGCGACTTAGCAGCAGCAGCAGCAGTATTCCATTATATATATGTACTACATCTTCTTTATCCATTCATCTGTTGATGGACACATATCTTAGCAATTGTAAATAATTCTGCTATGAACATTGGGTACATGTAACTTCTTGAATTAGTGTATTTGGGTTTTTTCAGATATATATACTCAAGAGTAGAATTGCTGGGTTATGTGATAGTTCTATTTTTAGTTGTTGAAACAACTTCACGCTATTTTCCACAGTGACTGCACCAGTTTACATCCCCACCAACAGTGTCTGAGTATTCCATTTTCTCCATATCCTTGCCAACATTTATTTGTGGTTTTTTTTTTTTTTTTTTTTTTTGACGATCGCCATTTTGACAGGTTTAAGATAATACCTCACTGTGGTTTTGAATTGCATTTCTACAATGATTAATGATGCTGAGCATCTTCTTATATGCCTGTTGCCGCTGCTAAGTCGCTTCAGTTGTGTCCCACTCTGTGTGACCCCATAGACGGCAGCCCACCAGGCTCCCCCGTCCCTGAGATTCTCCAGGCAAGAACACTGGAGTGGGTTGCCATTTCCTTCTCCAATGCATAAAAGTGAAAAATGAAAGTGAAGTCGCTCAGTCACGTCTGACTCTTAGCAACCCCATGGATTGCAGCCCACCAGGCTCCTCCATCCATGGGATTTTCCAGGCAAGAGTACTGGAGTGGGGTGCCATTGCCTGTTGAACATCTACATTTCCTCTTTGGAAATATGTCTGTTTATTTCTTTTCTCCATTTTTGGGCTTCCATTGTGGCTCAACTGGTAAAGAATCCTCCTGCAATGCAGGAGACCTGGGTTTGATCTCTGGGTTGGAAAGATCCCCTGGAGAAGGGAAAGACTACCCACTTCAGTATTCTGGCCTAGAGAATTTCATGGACTGTATAGTCCATGGGGTTGCAAAGAGTCAGACACGCCCATTTTTTAATGGAGTTGTTTGCTTGTTTATCCTTTTTAAAATGTTGAGTTGGAGCTGTTTGTATACATTGGATATTAACCCCATATCCATCATATCATTTACAAATAGATGCCACAAAATGAGATTGTTTCCTTAATTTCTATTTCTGATAGTTTGTTGTTAATGTGTAGAAATTGTTTTTATAAATTAATTTTTCTTTATTTTTTAAAGCTTTTTCTCTGTCATCTCCCATTTTATCTCACCCTTTTTTGTAATTAATTTCATCTTTTATTTAATGTTTTTGTTTCTACTCTTTGATTTCATGAAACTTAGATGCCACTTTATCTTTGAAATACAGTGAAAGGATTGCATAAGGCCATTTCCTACAACAATTCTTACTCTACTTTGTAATCATCTGATTTTTGATTTTACATTCCCTTTTTATCATTTCTGAAAATATTTTTGCTTAAATTCCAAATATGCTTGCTATTTACTTCACATTTAAGACTACATAATTCTAACTTGGCCTGCTATTGGACTTAGTAATTGCTAGCTGGTTCTCCTTGTTTTCCTTCCTTGTTTGACTATCCATTTATAATTTGAGCTATAAGATATGAAGTCTCAACTGTCTGGTTTGATATGGAAAGAGAGAAACAGTGTTTAGGGACATAAATGCAGCTATTTTAGAAAGATTGTCAACAGCTGGTTTGCAGGCATATGTGAACCCAAACATTCTACTATAAAATATACTACATTTTCTGCCTAGATTGTATCTTTTACTAAAGGGAAATTCCACTTAGATTTCTTCCTATTATTCAAGAAGTGGAAGTAATATGGCAGGAAGCCAGATTATTGTTCAAGCCCTTGTGGAAGCAAATTGGTTTGTTGCTGTGCAGCTGTTAATTTGTTCAGTAAAATGATTGTGTAGTACTATATGCAAGTGCTATGCTTTCAGTAAGGAGCTTATGTTTTAGTTGAGGCAGAGATGATTATCAAAATAATCACATAAGATAAAATATTATATCCTGATAGAAGATGATAAATATTAAGAAAAAAATAAAACAGGGAAGCAGGTTTGAAGGCATAAAAGGTTACTGTTCATTTGCTTCTGCTCAATCAAATATGACCAGTAACTCCAAAAGTAATTCTCAGTTTTCCGTTGCTTCTCTCTCTACCTCTTGTCTGGTTTGCCCCTCAGATTTAGAAGACTAAGTCATGGGGTTAAGTAGTTGATATGACCACATAGTCCTGATTCAGTTATCTGTCACTATTCTGTTATGAAAATGGACTAAAGGACTTATGTTCTCTGCTTTCCCTGTAGTCATCATGTGCCCAAGGGTAGGTCCTCTCACTCACTACTTCTAACATATATTAAGGTGTACTGCATGAATTTCCTAAGTGTTCCTGGGTTCTGCATTCTATTCTGATGATCTATATGTCTATTCCATGAAACTATTAATAATTTAATAGTTTTGGTTATGGTAGTATTATTGTAAATTTTAATATATAGCATGGCATATATTACAATCACAGTTGCTCTTTTAATGAAATTCTCTTGTCTACTATCACACACATTTATTCTTCTAGTTGTTATTGTTCATTCACTCAGTTGAGTCTGACTCTTTGCAACCCCATCAGGTAGCCAAAATATTGGAGCTTCAGCTTCAGCATTAGTCCTTCCAAATACTCAGGGCTGATTTCCCTTAGGATGTACTGGTTGGATCTCCTTGCAGTCCAAGAGACTCTCAAGAGTCTTCTCCAGCACCACAGTTTGAAAGCACCAATTCTTCAGTATTCACCCTTCTTTATGGTCCAGGTCTCATAGCCGTACATGACTACCGATTTATTCTTCTAAGTGAACAGTAAAACCATCATTCCTAATTCTACAAATTATTAGATTTTGATTGAAGCAGTATAAAATTATGTACTAATTTGGACATATTGATACTTTAAGGTTTCCAATTCAGGTACAGATGTCTTTTCATTAATTCACATTTTTTTGTGTGTCCTATGACACAATTTTACAATTTTAATACAGGTCCTATGCTTTTCTTCAATATATTCTAGAGTATTTTGTAAACTTCAACCCTTGTGATAGAATATTTTCTATTTTTCAAGTGGCAATTATTGAAAGCAATAAATCTAGTGATCTTTATAAATGTTCTTTCTAGCCATGTAACTTAATTATCTCAATGCATTGATAGATTATTAGTAGTCCTTTCAGTTTTCTATAGTCCTTTTATGTAGAAGTTAAGTTTTTCATTATTAATATTGTTACTTCTACTTGCCCTGTTTTGTATTTTCCTGGTGCATCTTTTCTCATCTTTTAATTTTCAGCTTATTTTTCTATATTTTTTTTGCATTTCTGAAGAAAACTTTGCTGGCTTGCTCACATTTCTCTTCATTTTATTTTCCCTATTCAATCCTCCTTGTTAAATTGTAAGTTTTACTCTGCTTTCCCATTTTGCTAATGCTTACATCCCATCCTGATGTCTATAATGAAATCTAATGAATATATGATGAATGAATGAATATAATGAAATATAATGAAATCTATATTCCTGTATTATTATATAACAATTAAACAGCAACTGTGACTGATCATTTAACCAATTGTTTTATTAACATATACTAGACAAGTTCATAATCTTTTGTTCCTTCTCCTCCCCCACTCTTATATATCTTTTCTCTCTCAAGAATCTTTCTTAATACTTACCTTATAAATTCCTACTCCTGGTAATAGCATCTATTCAGATTCAGTTATGTATACTTCAAGAATAATTTTACAGTATTGTATCCTTAACTCAACATTCAGAAAACTAAGATCATGGCATCTGGTCCCATCACTTCATGGCAAATAGATGAGGAAACAATGGAAACAGTGACAGACTTTATTTTCTTGGGCTCCAAAATCACTGCAGATGGTGACTGCAACCATGAAATTAAAAGATGGTTGCTCCTTGGAAGGAAAGTTATGACCAACTTAGTGTATTCAAAAGCAGAGACATTACTTTGCCAACAAAGGTTCATCTAGTCAAGGCTGTGGTTTTTCCTGTGGTCATTTATGGATGTGAGAGTTGGACTGTGAAGAAGGCTGAGCGCGGAAGAATTGATGCTTTTGAACTGTGATGTTGAAGACTCTTGAGAGTCCCTTGGACTGCAAGGAGATCCAACCAGTCCATTCTGAAGATCAGCCCTGGGATTTCTTTGGAAGGAATGATGCTAAAGCTGAAACTCCAGTCCTTTGGCCACCTCATGTGAAGAGCTGACTCACTGGAAAAGACTCTGATGCTGGGAGGGACTGGGGGCAGGTGGAGAAGGGGACGACAGAGGTTGAGATGGCTGGATGGCATCACTGACTCGATGGACGTGAGTCTAGGTGAACTCCGGGAGTTGGTGATGGACAGGGGGGCCTGGTGTGCTGCGATTCATGGGGTCGCAGAGTCAGACACGACTGAGCGACCGAACTGAACTGAACTGAATTGATGCATATAATGCATATGACCTATATGAAACAATGTAATGAAAATCCACATATGAATTCATCTGGCTTAGGAAAGTTTATTACCAATGCTCTTGAAACTGACTGTGTATTTCCTCCTGGTCCTTTCAGTTTTCCCAGGAAACTTCTAGCTTTAATTTTAGGTTTTTCGTTCTGTTGTATAATTCTGTAGGCTTTCTGATTATCTATGTGTCCCTTAACAATATATTCTTATGTGTGTTTTGACTTTGAAGGCTATTGCATACAGTGCAGCTGTGAACATTCTTGAGTCTTCTAGTGCTCATATGCAAGTTTCTATAGGTAAGGTATGCACCTGATTATAATATATGTTCATCTTGGTTGTACTAGATAGTGCTAAACTGTTTTCAAAATAATTATACCAATTCACATCCCATATCAGCTCTCTATGAAAGTTCTTGTTTTTGTATCTTTGCCATGCTGGATAGGTTGTATTTCATGGTGACCGTAATTTGCATTGCTGTAGTTACTAATGAGATCAATTGTATTTTTGTTCCCTGTTTTTATTTTTTCTTCCTCTGTAAAATGTCTGTTTATGTCTTTCTCTCTGATTTAAGGGATTCTTTGTATACTGCCTGAAGAAGGAAAATGGCAACCCACTCCAGTATTCTTGCCTGGAGAATTCCATGGACCGAGGACCCTGGCTGCAATCCGTGTGGTCGCAAAGAGTCAGACACGATTGAGCTACTGACACTTTTGTATACTATGGATATATATGTTACAAATATCTAATTAAAGAATGAGAAAGAAGAGCCTATCTGATAAAGTGGTTATGGTTGTTGTTTAGTCACTAAGTCGTGTCTGACTCTTTGCAACCCCATGGACTGTAGTGCTCCAGGCTCCTCTGTCCATGAGATTTCCCAGCCAAGAAAACTAGAGTGGGTTGCCATTTGCTTCTCCAGGGCCTCTTCTGAGCCCAGTATCGAACCTGCATCTCTTTTTTTTTTTTTTTTTTTTTTTGAACCTGCATCTCTTGCATTGGCAAATGGATTCTTTACCACTGAGCTACCAAGGAATTTTGGCCAAGTGGTCATTGGGCATAAATCGAAATGAAATGAGAAGTGAATCTTGTACATATTTAGGTGAAAGACCATTTTAGGTAAGGGAAACAGAATAAAGGCCTGAGGCAGGAACAGAAGCAAGTTCCTCAGAACTCAGCGAGTTCCAAGAACATGGGCATCAGGTGGATGGAGCTGGGGACACTGTAAGAGTCTTTGCAGAATGATATTGGGCTTTGTCGAGTTTGATAAAGAATTTGGATTTCATTCTAAGTAGGATGAGTAGTCACTGAGTGTATTGAGCAAGGAGTGAAATAATCCAAATGAAGTTCCCCCACCCCATGGGAAAGCATTCTATTTTAATTATAGCAGTGTGTACATGATTGAAGTTGTGAAAGGCCCATTCAGCTGAGTAGAGAATAGGCTGTGGAGGTACAAGGATGAAAGCTGGGAAATCAGCCAGCACATGTTGCAGTAGTACAGCTCTGATGACGGTGGCTTAAACGATGGAAGAAGTGGAAATGGGGAGAAATGATTGGATTTGAATTATTATTTCATAGTAATGCACCAGGATCTGCTGATGAATTAGATATGAAGTGAGAGAAGAAGTGAGGTAGCAAGGATGACACCAGAGTTTTTCCAGAGCAATAATGTAAATGGAGTTGAAAAATGGAAGCTTCAATTTGGGGACAGGTGTATCAAAGTTTGCTTTAAAAACATTAAGTCTTGGGGAGGGTGTTATTAGTTATACAAGCAAAAATGCTGAATAGTAAGTAAGATAGTTGAGTCTCGAATTCCCTGAGAAAGTTGAAGCAGGAGTTATACATTTGCAACTGTTCCATAAATACATGGCATAAAGATATGAGTAGATGCAGACACGTATAAAGAGAGTATAGCTGTGTAGGAGAAGTCTGCGGACTGAGTTTGGAACGCCACGATTTAGAAGTTAGGAAGATGTAAAGAACAAGCCAGAGAGACTAAAGGAGTGGCCACAAGAGGTATGTGGAAGCCAAGAGACTAGAGTGTTACAAGTAGAAGGAAATGATCAACTGTGTCGAGCACCACTGATGGTTTGATTAAGATAAGTAGTGAGCAGTGACCATCGTTTTTTGACTGGTGGAAATCACTGGTGTGCTTGCCAAGAGCAGTTCTATTGGAGTAGGGAGAAAAATCTGACTGGAATGGGTTCCAGGGAGGATGGGAGGAGAGAGAGTAATCTCACTTCAGTGGATGGATTGTGCATGAGAGGATTAGAGGATGCAGGCACAAGGGCAGACAGTTGCAGAGAAAAGTCCTTGAGTAGATGAAGAAAAATAAGATTTAGTGCTGAAGTGATAGGGGCACAGGCAGTCCATGCATTGCAACAGGAAGGAGGCAGAGTATCAGGCTACCACTAGTACGTGTTGATTACAAAGAAAACACTCTCTAGATGGATCTCCTCTTTCCCTAAGCCTCAAAAAATTAGCTTCTCTGCTTCTGTTTCCATCCTCAAAACGATGTCCATTAGGTGGAATGAGGGACAGCTATCAAGTCTTTCTCTCCACATTATTTCTAACACCTCCATGCCCATCCCTTAGCATCTGAGCCCATCTTCCCTCCTTCCAGCAAAACATTGAAAACTCCTGAAGATAGATGCCGGGGGGTGAGTTGAGGGTGGCTACTGGGCTCACACACCTAGTCTCTACTTAGGTTACCAAACCACCAGGTACTGTTGTTTTTCAGTGTACATAATGTTACATATTATACAGTTATTATGTATTTTTACTGAATTCTGGGTATTTTTACCATTATCTTTTTTCTCAGTCAACAGTCATATGAAATTATATAGATTTGTTCATTATATTAACAGCGATTTTTGTACATGAAGGTTAGGAATCACTTCTTTGAAAGACCACCTTATATGAAATTCAGCAAATCAGGAAAAAAATCACATTGCTGTTCCCATTCTCTTCTTTGTATTCTTCCTGGGATATTCCTTTTACAAGCTCTATGTTAAGCCAAAATAATAACTTCAGTAGCTCAAGAAACATTCCCTGGTGGCCCACTGTGCGGTAGGCGGTTTGGAAGACTTCAGGTCTGCGTTAACTGCAGGAGACCTGGCCCTTGTCCTCATGGGGCCTGGTGGAGGCGGTGGTTGTGTACTCGGAAGGAAGCAGATACAGCAATGGAGAAGAACTACAGAAAGACATAATCATATATTCTTTCATCCATTCAGCAGAGGTTTATTGAGGCAGTACCAGACACTGAGTGAATATACAAAGCTGACAAAGAGGCGATCTCTTCTTTGAAGATCACTGTAAAGAACAAGGGGACTTTCTCTTTAACCCTTTTCTTCTCTTAACATGATCTTCCCTTGGGGACTCTGATTTGTATCTACAACACTGTATGTGGTTACAATAATTGTATATCTAAATTTAAATATCTATCCAAATTTTAATCTAATGTTGTCCTCTGTGGAGCTCTGGACCTTAACTTAAAATTGCCATTTGTGGCAGAAATAAAGAACACCACTCCCTTCTATATTTTGCTCTATGATGAAACAAAGGCAATTTAAAAGTTTGGTGCAGATGTACCTGTGTTTTTACAGTTCACATGTTATATAATGTCAAAAGGACTTAAGGTTAACTGTATTTTTAATAACAGCTGATTGTTTTATTTAACTTGCTAAGAGAAAAGTCAGAGACCAGATGCTGGACAATGGAACTAATGAGGTCCAACTCATAGTGAAAAAGTAAAAGTGTTAGTCACTCAGTCATATCTGACTCTTAGTGACTCTATGGACTGTAGCACACCAGGCTCCTCCGTCCATGGGATTCTCCAGGCAAGAATACTGGAGTGGGTAGCCATTCCCTTCTCCAGAGGGTCTTCCCAATCCAGGGATTGAGCCCAGGTCTCCCGCATTGCAAGCTGATTCTTTACCGTATGAACTATAGGCTTGATTTCGAGTGCAAACCTCATCGAGAAAAATATTCTGAAGTAGTGTTTTCCAAACTGTTAATTCCCTGAGATACTAACAGATCTTTCATCAAGTAAAAAGGCCAGATAGACTTGGAAAGCACGGTATATTAACATTTTTCTCTTAGAGATCCATAATCCAAACAATGTATTGAAGGTTCTCAGATACAGGACTAAGTAAGGTAAGGATATCACTTTAACTTTATTAACACAGCATTGCTTAAACATATATGCCCATAGAAGCCTGTGTTGTTTGTTTGTTTCCTTGGGTTTTGGAGGAAGAGGAATATACGTGATTAAGAACATGTTTTAATATCAGAAAATTCAAACAAACAAAGTTATAGTTTTCACTTCCTCTCTCAATTATTTCTAATCATGTTTCAAAAGTCAGAGCTAATGTTAGTGAGTGTCTGCTATACCAGGCACTTGACCACATACCTTACACATTATCCTATCTAGACTGATGACAGTATTGAGAGGTAAATTCCCTATTTAAAAGCTGAATAAACTGATACTTGGATAAATAAAATAATCTACCCCCCATATAATGTTTTTAAATGATAGGATTCATACACAGATACGGCCAACCCAAGGTCCATTTTTCCCACATGCCACACGTTCATGAACTGTAGATAGATGAATTATTACATCTCTTAAGATGTGTTTTGGGAAGAACAAACATGTCTTGTAGGGGGTGGAGTATAGAGTGGCAAGATTGTAACAATTTAGAGCTTCAGGAAGAGTGCTTCAAGAAAAGCCAGAGGAATCAGAGATCAAATTGCCAACATCTGTTGGATCAACAAAAATGCAAGAGAGTTCCAGAAAAACATCTACTTTTACTTTATTGACTACGCCAAAGCCTTTGACTGTATGGATCACAACAAACTGTGGAAAAGTCTTAAAGAGATGGGAATACCAGGCTAACTGACCTGCCTCCTGAGAAATCTGTATGCAGGTCAAGAAGCAGCAGTTAGAGCTGGACATGGAACAGCAGACTGGTTCCAGATTGGGAAAGGAGTACGTCAAGGCTGTATATTGTCACCCTGCTTATTTAACTTATATCCAGAGTACATCATGAGAAATGCTGGACTGGAAGAAACACAAGCTGGAATCAAGATTGCCGGGAGAAATACCAATAACCTCAGATACGCAGATGACACCACCCTTATGGCAGAAAACGAAGAAGAACTAAAGGAGCCTCTTAATGAAAGTGAAAGAGGAGAGTGGAAAAGTGGGCTTAAAACTCAACAGTAAGAAAACTAAAATCATGTCATCTGGTCCCATCACTTCATGGCAAATAGATGGGGGAGACAAGGGAAACAGTGACAGACTTTATATTTTTAGGCTCCAAAATCACTGCAGATGATGACCGCAGCCATGAAATTAAAAGGCACTTGCTCCTTGAAAGAAAAGCTATGACCAACCTAGACAGCATATTAAAAAGCATAAACATTACTTTACCAACAAAGGTCCGTCTAGTCAAATCTATGGTTTTTCTACTAGTCATGTATGGATGTGAGAGTTGGACTTTAAAGAAAGCTAAGTGCCAAAGAATTGATGCTTTTGAACTGTGGTGTTGGAGAAGACTCTTGAGAGTCCCTTGGACTGCAAGGAGATACAACCAGTCAATCCCAAAGGAAATCAGTCGTGAATAGTCATTGGAAGCACTGATGATAAAGCTGAAGCTCCAGTACTTTGGCCAGCTGATGCGAAGAACTGACTCATTGGGAAAGACCCTGATGCTGGGAAAGATTGAAGGCAGGAGCAGAAGGGGATGACAGAGGATGAAATGGTTGGATGGCATCACTGACTTGATGGACATGAGTTTGAGCAAGCTCCAGGCGTTGGTGATGGACAAGGAGGCCTAGTGTGCTGCAGTCCATGGGGTTGCAAAGAGTCAGACATGACTGAGCAACTGAGCTGAACTGAACTGAACTGAGTGCTTCAGGAAAGCATCTTTTAATAATACTGTACATTTTTTCAATTCTTGTTAATTCTCCTGGTGTGCAAAGTTCTCCTTTAACATATACTGTTTGATCTGCTCTGAGTCATTAGCCTACAGATTTAGAGAAATAAAGGCTATATGAAGGGGCAGCAGTGTGGTCTGGTGGAAAGACCGTAGTCTTTCCCTGACCATTTTTAATTCTGTCCTGTTCCATCAGGTTACTTTCTATTACTGTTATCCATTTCACTCATAGTGCACACTATTGTTTGGTATTATCTTGCTCTTTATTTGTTTACAGGTCCTCTCCATCTTCCCCTCAGAATACAAGCCCCACGAAAACAGATACTTTGTCTGATTATTCAGTGCTGCAGTTTCAGAACCTTAAATGATGCCTAGCACATAAAACCACTCAATAAATGTTTTATGAGTAAGTAAAAGAAAGACTAAAAGAAATTAACCCTTGATTAATATCTCTGCTCTGGCATTTATTATCTCTATAAACTTAGCCAATTACTTAGCCTCTGTAAACCTATTCCTCATCTTAAAAAATGGAAATGCTAGTGTTTATTTCAAATGGTTGAGCATCAAGTTAAATTATATAAGATAGATATGTAAATAATCTAGTTTAATGTTAGTTCACCTTTCAATTTTGCTTTTATTGCATGTCCCCCATTCTTTTTCACTGGGATTCATGAAAAGACTGGATCACAAACAGAAATGTGAACATTTCTATATTAATTCAAATTGCACTTCGTATAATCAACATGTTAGGAAATTGTCTTGGAATTTATTTTGTGTATAAGACTTGTTACACTAATCAAAGTGTAAAATATTTGCTTTGGTTTTCAGTAAAATTACATAGTTTCATAGTGTAATCAAATCCTGATAACACCAGAATTGAACTCAGCTATGGAAAGGAATGCATTTGAGTCAGTTCTAATGAGGTGGATGAAACTGGAGCCTGTTATACAGAGTGAAGTAAGTTATAAAGTGCAACACCAATACAGTGTATTAACACATATATATGGAATTTATAAAGACGGTAATGATGATCCTATATGCAAGGCAGCAAAGAGACACAGATATAAAGAACAGACTTTTGGACTATGTGGGAGAAGGTGAGGGTGGGATGATTTGAGAGAATAGCACTGAAGCGTGTATATTACCATGTGTAAAACAGATGACCAGTGCAAGTTTGATGCATGAAGCAGGGCACTCAAAGCTGGTGCTCTGGGACAACCCAGAGGGATGGGGTGGGGAAGGAGGTAGGAGGGGGTTCAGGATGGGGGACACATGTGCACCCGTGGCTGTTTCATGTCAATGTATGTCAAAAACCATCACAATATTGTAAAGTAATTATCCTCCAATTAAAATTAATTAATTTTTTTAAATGAAAAAAAGAGAAAGGCGGTTAATGCAAATTAAAAAGAAAACCATGCTGGAGTTGTTGGGGAGAGAAGAGGCTGGTAAGGGTGTTAAGTCTTATTTTCTGTTAATCACAATATTTTAGGATTGGAAGGAATCAAACCTTTGTGCTTTTTTCCAGCATCTCTCATGTGCTTTTTTCCAGCATCTCTCATCTAAACTTCTTTTTCAGAATCCCCCCAGATGACCATGAAGTCCTTGCCTGAAAACCCAGGGAGATTGTGTGAGAAAGAGTTTGAACTCAGAGTCCACATCATCCAAGTTCTATCACTCTAATATTGGGCATGCCATCTTCTCTACTCTTCTTCTTCCTAATTTATAAATGGAATTAATAATTCCCACTTACTGTGAGGCAACATGATACATATATAAAGCAGATACCCCACAAACGTTAATTCCTTCCCCTCAAAGAACTCATTCCTTCGCAAAGAAACCTTCATCTCCTTAAACACTTCTGGATCCTTTCTGTGTTTTGACTGGCATTTGCTTATCTGTCCCCTGCAGGATCTAGCACAGTATGGGGGGACTCCATAGAATAAATAGAATCCTTTTTCTTAATAACAATACCTGAGCTGAGAAATCACCAGGGCAAGTGCTTGCCGAGTCCAGGCAGGTCATTTAAGTGGGCAGAGTGATCTGATTTAAGAAAACTGACCAAAGGCCTACCACCAGTTTGCGGGCTATCTGTGCCCCGTCCAAAGCAACAGCTGCAGCGTGGCTTTAACAGATTGTTGCCACCCAGCTAATTCAGAAATGTTTTCATAACTCTGGGAAGAATCGTGTGAGCCAAAGAAAACACGTCTGTGAGCCAGAACAGGCGTTTGAAGACAGCCGACTGCAACCTCTGCTTAGATGATTGCAAAGCGTTATCAAGCCTCCCTTAGCCTTTTTTTTTTTTTTTTTTTCCAGGCGGAACAGCACAGACACTTGATACCATTAAGCAGCCCATGCCTGGCATAGAGTCGGCAGGGGCTGGAGTCCGGCCTGCCCTCTGATCACCCCAGGGCCTCTGGGAACTAGCAGTGGCCCAGTTGTATATCTTGGTCCCCTTCAACCACTCCTCACGTGGCGGATTTTCTACTCATCTTCCTGTCAGCCCGTTTTTCTTCCTAACACATCACAATTCAGCAGTGGGAAGAATTCTAGAAATAGAAATTCTACAAATGGTCTAGAAATACAAATGTGGTCTGACCAGCACAAGATGCGGACTCTCTCCCCCCTTAATTTAGAAATGAGGTTCTTTATTTTGGGTCCTTAGATCTCATACTACTCCACGTATTGATTTCAGGGAACTTCAACTGATCGTGAACTCACTGAAATTGTGTACAAGATTTTGTGGGGTTTGCATGTGTATATGCATATCCTTTAACAGATTCTTAAAAGAATAAAATTCAAAATAATACTCAACATCTACTAAAGGTTGTGTTTTAATTAATGTAGTTTTTAGCAATAATTTTGGGACAATTTGGTCAGAATAGTAATAACTATTCTAATACTCCTATCAGAATATTGGCCAACACTGAACTTGTGTGCGTGTGTGCTAAGTTCACTTCAGTCATGTCTGACTCTTTGCAACCCTATGGACTGTACCCCACCAGGCTCTTCTGTCCATGGGATTCTCCAGGCAAGAATACTGGAGTGGGTTGCTGTACCCTCCTCCAGGGGATTTTCCAGACCCAGGGATTGCATCTCTTATGTTTCCTGTATTGGCATACGGGATCTTAACCACTAGCGCCACCTGGGAAGCCCCCAAAACTGAGCTTAGTCTCTACTAAGAGCCATTTGTCTTTTCTATGTGTTTTTGTTTGTTTGTTTGTTTTGTTTGTTTGTTTGTTTGTTTTTTTACTGCAAAGCTCCATAACCTTGCCTTGGATACTGGTGGTGTAATTAATTCTTTAATCCATGTCTGAGACCTAACCTTTTTACTTACTAGGTCTCATTGTATTAGACTGATAACCAAAACCTATAACGCTATAATGCTGTAATTTTAAGACATTAGAAATAATTTTCTGCTGGAATATTTAGTTTCTGTGTATTTACATGATCTTTGTTTCTTCTTTTTTTCTTCTCTGTAGGCCGAAAGTTTAAAAAGTTCAATAAAGTTAGAGTTATGAGAACACTAGATGCTGTTGCCCTCCCACAGCCGGTGGGTATTCCAAACGAAAGCCAAGCCCTAAGCCAGAGAATCACTTTTTCACCAAGTCAAGACTTGCAGTTGATCCCCCCACTGATCAACTTGCTCATGAGCATTGAACCAGATGTGGTCTATGCAGGACATGACGACACCAAACCTGATACCTCCAGCTCTCTGCTGACAAGTCTGAATCAGCTTGGCGAGAGACAACTTCTTTCAGTGGTCAAGTGGTCTAAGTCACTGCCAGGTAATAATAATTTGTATATAATAGCATGTAACAAAAATTTTTGCTATGGCTTCATACTAGTGGGTGGCTAGATAAAACAGGCCATGCAATAAATTAAATGGAGTATAAACAGGGGGTTGTCGTGTGTGTTTCAGCAGTTCAAAATATTTATCTAGGCCCCTATATTATATACTGTTTGTCTAGGACCCTACTGTGTGCTATGGAAATAAAAAAGACATAGATAACATTTTGAGTCTTGTTGATGAATCAAGAAGTACATATATGAAGCAGTTAAGGAATAGCATAACTCTGTATTATCTACTAGATAGTATTATAGTTCACAGAAAGACAAATTGACCATCTTCTCAGAAACGTCTAGTTCATTCCAAATCCAAATTTAACCAACCTCATGTGGTTGAAAATAAGACTGAATGTATCTATTCATATAACAAGTCAAAATAGTATTCAGAGTGTAGCAGAGTAAAGTCAATTAAGAAATAAAATTGCTAAACCTAAAACAAATAATTTGGACACAGAGAAACCTCCAGTCACTATTTTTGTGAATTTATACTCAGACAGTGAGAATTTGAATTATGTCATCATGAAAGGATTTTCGTCACTTTATTAGTTACTTCTGCTCTCTCAGCACAGTTCCATAGGAGCCAAGAGACTGAAAGAATTACAGGGATGTAGTTCTCACCTGCTAAACCTTGGACTGCAAAGCTAAGAGAATAATACATGGGTAGTAATTACTTGTCAAATGGTGCTAGTGGTAAAGAACCTGCCTGCCAGTGCAGGAGATATAAGAGACACTGCTTTGATCCCTGGGTTGGGAAGATCCCCTGGAGGAGGGCATGGCAACCCACTCCAGTTTATTGCCTGGATAATCCCGTGGACAGAGGAGCTGGACAAGCTACGGTCCTTAGAGTCACAATGAGTCAGACATGACTGAAGCAATTTCACACGCATGTACAGTTACTTGTGGAGGCATTAATCCCATAATTAGAAATAAAACCTTTTTTAAAGTTATTTTCTCTTCACACTGATAGTAACCTTATACTCCTTTAGACTAGTTTATCGGATCAAGAATTAAACATATTATACATTTTAGTCTCCAAGTAAATTTAATAGCCTTTTTTTTAAAAAAGAATTCACTTCCCAATTTGCCTTAATACTATTTCTCAGTTATTCTACCTGAAAGGTTTGAAATATAATAGATGAATCGTTACTGAAAAGTCAAGTTTACATGAGACAGAAAGAAAAATAGATTCCTATTTGTTGACTCTTTAAAAAAATACATGTTGAGAAAGTTAATTAAGCTCGCTATTCTAGTGAAGATAAAGTAACATCAAAAATCAAAATGCCCAGGTTCTTATTAGTTTCACTCTTGTTGAAAGGCTTTTGACAGGTAATTTTTTTTAATTAGAAAAGTTCTGAATTTTTTTTTTAAAGTTTACTGTAAAGTGGTTATCAAACTTAATAGATTTTTATTAAAATATTACAATAACATTGGTGAACTTTTTCGGTTTTAAAATATTAGTGTTTATGTATTTAAACATTTATGTTTTTCTATTATTTGGAAAGGTTCTTTCTTTGATTTTTGTTGACACAGCTCCTATTTCTTTGGTTTTCATTTTGTAGATTCTCTACTGTTAAAAAAAGACTCTATTATCATTTGGCAAAGTTAGAAAATAACCAATTATAATTACAAAGATAATTTATTCATTTTGGGAAAAAACTAATTGAGTCTCCTAAGTTGAAATACAACTATCTGTCTAGACTTTTGATCCCCACACACCCTCCAAAAGAGTGAGAGAAAATTTTCACATTGCATTTGGTGACGACTTTTTTAATGTTGCAAAATGTTATTTGTGTATAAGTAAAGAAGAATGATGGCATCACCAGTATTACACATGTTGTTTTCATTAACTGTATAATAAGGGAAGCATTAAAATTATCAAAGTACTGAGTGGCCCATGGTCTTTCAAACCATATTTTCATGGTCTGAATGCTGAGAGTAACTTGAATGAATGATGAAAGCAGTCAGTGAAACAGAGTGACCATACTGACCTCTGTGGGAGGACTCAGAAGGACACGTGTATAACAATTTGCTCTCAAAACTACTCGCTGCTCAAAAACTTCCAGCTTTATTCACATCAGTCACTCAAGAAATGTCTATTGCACGTTTCCTTTGTGCAAGACGTAACCCTTACTCGGTGGTGGTAGAGGAGCCAGCAGGCTGGGCTCGTGATGGCACTGCATTGTCGTGCAGCGCATCCTTGCACCTGGTCATCGGTTTTGTCCATAAGGGAAACTTCTTTTATCTATCCACTCACAGGGTTATTGGTCCGTGAAAGATGGACTTAGTTAAATGAAGCTTATTGATCGATTACTTATTTAAAGTGGGGAAAAAAAAAAAAAAAAGATATTGCTCGGAAAACAAGTAGGTAGATCAGGCAGTTCTTTCACAAACAGAAAGTGTATTTTGGGAGTCAGCTTAAGATAAGATTTCAGGCCTTCTGAGGCATCAGAGAAGAGAATCTGCCCCGAAGCTCTGGAGAAAGGAATCATGGCCCTAAACTAAACAGGGACAGCGCTTATTCACAATATCCTTCGTTGTCTGATTAGGCTCAGACAATAGTAGACCTGTAGGGATTTGAAGTGAAAACACCATATGTAATAAGTGTTTGTTCAAGACCTAAAATTCCTTGGGTATATATGTTTATCCAAACAAACCAATGCCCTTTAACTTTGCAAAGAAAAAAAAGATAATTTTAAACACTTCTCTGGGAGAGAAAAAGATCAGATGCAGGCTGATGATCATCACCAAGGTGTCAGCACGCATGAGAGCCACAGGGCGCGTGGCTGCAAGCCCCCGAGAGGACTTGAGCTGCCTGCTCAGGGACTCCCGTTGCATCTTTGTCTGTGCTCTCCTTTGTCTTCGACGGGTCACAGTGATCACAGCATACCTGACATCTTTACCATACTATTTCAGAAATACCTTTCTTTTTCTATTTAATGGAGACTCACAAAATATGCCTCATGACAGTACATTTACAAGTGATCTCTGAGGTTACATTGTCTGTGACATATTGTATCTATATATGAATGATTTTACATTGACACTTAGCTCCAACTTCAGTGGGTAATGTTTTCCTTTTTGAAACTTGAAGTAGCATAATATTTGCAAAATTTAAAAAATGAGCAAGATGCATTCCCTCTGTTAAGGAACATTCAAAACAGTGTAATGAAAGATATTCAAAAAAGTGAAAGTGTCGATCAGTCGTGTCTGACTCTTTGCGACCCCATGGGCTATAGCCCACAAGTCTCCTCTGTCCATGGAATTCTCCAGGCAAGAATATTGGGGTGGGTAGCAGTCCCTTATCCAAGGGATCTTCCTGACCCAGGGATTGAACCCAGGTTTCCTGCATTGCAGGAAGGTTCTTTACCATCTGAGCCACCAGGGAAGCCTCAAACAGCTGTACAATTGATCCTAGTACAGCGAGGGAGTTAGGGGCACTGACTGTCCAAGCAGCCAAGAATCCACATATAGGTAAGAGAAAGCATTCTGAATAGAAGGAATAGTGTGGCTAATACTGTAAAATGAGGAAATCAAGAGGTATGTTTGGTGAGTAATAAATTAGACCAGGTCTGCACCCACAGATTCAACCAACCATGGATCATATAGTACTATAGCACTGAAAAAAATCTTGGGTGAGTGGACCCATGTTCAAATCTGTGTTATTCAAAGATCAACTGTAGTAGTATGTGAAAGTGACATAAGGTACGGATTTTAAAAACTGGAGACAGAAGAACATTTTTGTCTTTAGGGACAAGAGAAGGATTCAGAGACAAGGTATCAGTTAAAGTACACCATGAAGGAGAAGTGAAACTAATAAATAGTGTTAAGAAGAGAAAGCATTCTGGATAGAAGAAATAGTGTGGCTGATGGTGTAAAATAAGGGAATCATGAGGTGTGTTTGGTGAATAATGGTAGACCAGCATAAGAATGGTTCTAGAAGAGTGAAGGTCCCTTAGTAACGTAAAAATGTTATCATACCTTCCCCCCACAGTATAGTAATTAAAATTGTTAATAGCTGCTGGTTGAGAGAATACAACTTGCATATGGTTTCTCAAACACCACTGGCGTTCTGGGGGTTTCATCATCCAAGAATTAAGAAACCACTGAGAAACTTATATTGGAGAGAATCGCAGAAAGTAAATTTAGAGGTGTACATTGTGGGCTGAGTCAGGGTAGACTTTGGATATTAAATGTTTAAGTACTCATTCCCAGTCCAACTTCATCCTTATTCTTTATTCTGTGTATTATAGCAGAATACATCGTAGCAGAATTGATGTGAGAGAAAGGTTCAGGAGAAATATTTCCTTTGCATAAATTTTGCCTTGATTCTTCTATTTATTTGCTGGAAAAAAATATTCAGGCCAATGCTTTGACATTTGTGAACATATTTTACTGTTCAGCCAGACTACTTGCATTCATCAGTATCAGAAGACTAGAACAGTCCTTTGCCTGTTTTGTTTTTTTGTTTTTTTTTGTTTTTTTTTGCCTTTGAAGCATGCCAAAATATCTTTTGAGTCAGTAATAGCCATTGCATGCATGACAAAATATTTTTGTCTCTCTCCCCAAATCAAATGAATAAATTAAACTACTTCTCCCCAAAAAAAAGTGATGGAAAAGAAATGAGATTAGCCCTCTTGGAGTAAAGTCAGGGTTTGATAGTATTTTCATGAAGACACTAAAAAATGATTTTCTAATATTCTATTTCACTGAAACTACTATTGTCAATGTCACCAAAATCTTTTGTCAAATCAAATGAGTACTTTCAGCCCTTACCATGTTTTGCGTACCTCTGAAGCCATGACGGAGGAGCCGTGTCTTGCTGAACTCTTCCTGTAGTGTTCATTCCCTTCCAGGCAGATATGTTTCTCTCGATTTACACATCTGTTTCCTTTGTGGACTTGTTCTCCCATGAATTTGGCATTTCCTGGTTCCATCTTCTAGTCCAGTAGTTTCTCAGTCTGCAGGGCTGGATTTGCTCACTTACGGCCTTGTCTTCAGCTCCCATTATATTCTCATGATTCCTACTTACGTGGTGACAACCTAGATTCTCTACAAAAGTATTGGACCATATATTTATTGTGCTTATTACACATTTCTACCTACATGAGCTTCCAAGCCAGCATGACCTTCTACTCCATAAGCCTAAGACCTTTCTCTGTATCTTGAAATGGCACTGCAGACAGAATCTTGGTTATAATCTTTTGCTCACTTTTCTCCTTCACCTCTGTCAACTCTGCTTATTATATGTATGATTCATTATACATGCTATTTACACTGCTACTACCTTGAGCTATTTTAAGTCCTTATCATTTTCCCCTAGGTTTCAGTCACAGCCCCCGGCTGACACTATTATCACAGTTTCACACTGCCCACAGATAGTCCTCAATTCTGCCACTAGGATCATCTTTTCAAAAGCAATTATCACCTGTTATATTATTCCCATCCCTTTCCAGAACAACGTCAAACTTCTTAGCCTTACTATTTCAGGTCCTTCCGGCTCCTGAATTTACATTCTCTCTCCCTCTCCCACTTCATGCACCTCTGAGGCTTGGTTCCCACAAAACTCTTTGCTCAATTTCCAGCCTTTCTTCATCCACTTTGTTTTCCCTACCTGGTGGCCCTTCGCTTCTCCCACATTTTCCCCCAGCTAGTCCCTAACTAGTCTTCAGGATGCTAATCAGCTTGCCCTAGGAAGATTTCCCCAAGCCTCCCCAGATTGAGTTGAAGGTCCCTTAGCTTTTTGAGGACTATGCTGCCTTAAATCTTTACACTCAAGGTCGCATTTGTGCATAAGTTCATCAAACATATGGTAGTGATTACACTTGCTGTGCTGAAGCTTCTTTGTGCTTGTGTGGGAAGGTGCTGAGATAGGTGATGCTCTTCCCTTGTTATAGATTAACTGTTTCAGTACATGACAGTTTTTACAGGAGCACAACCGGTATATTGTATCAAATCTTTGGGATTAAGCCAGGAGAACCTAGAAGGTCATGTAGGCCAGGTGTTACCGTACACTTTCTTTTCAGTTTGTTTTAGGCATTAAGGCTTGGACAGTTTGTGACAGAAATTATCAGGTCAAGTCACTTAAAAGGAAAGAGCATTTTTCTTTACTACTTGTTGAACACAATTACAGGTCATCCACCACTTCTCTGTGTGAAGGTTTTCATTTTGATCCTCATCTCAAAAGTACTGAGTTTACCTGATCATTATCATCAATGGGAATTTGATCTCAGTGTTCCCGTCTTTGTTTCAGTATAAAGTAATGAATGATATTACAGTTAATGGCTTCAAAAAACTGCACTTCTGTACTAAGCATGTTAAAGTCAATTTAACATTGTACACTTATCTCAGATAAACTCACTTAAAGGGGGAGTTAATAGAGTTATTTTTCTGATTTTTTTTTTCATTCTGTTACATAGAAAGAATATACTTTCTGCTATAAATATTGGTAATTTTATATTTTATTTCACCAAGATTTGCCTTTTATATTATAACATACCCCAAATAAGCCAAGTCTATATGTGCCTCCCTTGAGGGAGTCTTGCTTTTCAGGAATTAGGAAACTTTATTATTTATCTCTTATCAAATGATCCTAAACTTAATGGAAGAAGTAATTACCCATTCTTTAAAGCCTATAAAGTATGTAGTTTACAAGTGGCATTTCTATACTAGATGTATTGAGTGACTCATAATTTAAAGAAAAAAAACAGGTAATATATAAACATGAACTTCAAGATGCATGTATGACATGAAAATAAAGAGAGAATTATGAAAATTGCGTGCCAAGTTTTTCTTGGCTAGTTATTTTTAGAGAGTCTTTCTGTACCTGAGTCAGTCAGGAAGTAAGCAATAAACACCAACTCTACAAAGTTTTAAAAACCAAAAACATCCTGCTATCAAAAACCAGACAAAAAAGAAAAACAGAATTTTCTGAAAAGACGTCAGGGCTTCACTGAATAGAAGGACAAGTCTGAAGAGGAGACAGAAACCAAGGCCTCTCTGGAGGGCCAAGACAAGCATCACAAATGACCCCATTGGATCCCACTGTCGTTAGGCACCACCACCATCATAAGTAAAGCCTACCCATATCTTGATCTTTGTTTTACTATTTTTGGCTTCAAAGTCCAGATAGTAGGTATTCTACGGATCAAACCTAGATCACAAACCCAGGGAACCAGAGGCCTTAGCCAGCTTCCTTGTGGGAACGTAGGGTACTTGCTTTTGTAGTTTGGTTGACCAAACTGCAAACGATGGGAAGCTATTCGCATAGAGGGAAAAAGAGACAGGGAGGGGGAGGGAAGTCCCGCTGCCTCTAAAGGGGCAAATACCTGCTGTGGTACCGCTGATTATGAATACGTGCTAAGGTTGTTTTCAGTCTCTCTGAGACTAAGAATTTCCAGGAAGAAAAGAGTAGTCTTCCTGCTATTCATACGAAGATGGGAATAGCAGGAAGTACATGAAGGAAAGATAGCCTTTTCTGTTTACTTTGAGATAATTAACCAAATCAGGAAATAAAGTTCTTTTACCCTTGAGATCTAAAGAATTAAGTTTGACTCTTGAAATAGGTCCTTTGTAAGTGGACTTCAGCAGAGTCTTAGAAGGAATAGATGTTATTTTAAAAGTTTTATAGAATGTGGTTGATGATCCTACCAAAATGTTTGTTTTCTTTATACCTTCAATGGAATATTTCACCCACTTTTACTGTTTCAAGTACTCAAGTACAAATAATTTAGAGTTGTATATCTTTTGCTCCATATGTCCCCATACCTCTAACTCCTATGCAAACGGATCTTCCATTGGTCCCTCAAACAGGCCCAAAGCTTACTTATTTTCTCTCTCGCCTGTTTTTTCTCCTTTATTTTGTCTCAGTAATGCTGTTATCATCATCATGCACCATTCAAGTAAAAACTGAAACATCTATTTGACTTCCTCTTTTTCCAATCTGTATATATTCAGTTGCCAATTTCTTTAATTTTACTCTTTAAAACTTTCTCCTATGTGCTCTATCTTCTCTACTCCTACCTGTTGACTTATTTCGAGCTTTTATCATCTCTCTCCTGGCCTTTGGCAATAGCTCCCAATTTCTCTCCCTAACTTCAGTCCTTTTCCCTTGAACACATCCTCCACATGGCTGCCAGTGAGCCCTGCATAGTGTAAATCAGGCTATATCACTCCCCTTGCTGCTTCATAGGCATGCAAGACCACCCATGATCCAACACCAGCCCACGCCTCCAAACACCTCTTTGCCTTACCCTCCTTTACGTTATCAGTGCTAAACTGGTTATCTTTCCCCAAGCAGGCAAAAAGAGAATTGGAAAGAGCTGGGAAAAAACACTGACTATGTAAGTCACGATGCATTTGCCCTTTTCCTGCCATTCTTCCTCTGCCACCAAAACCAGAGAAAGATCTAAAAGGGAGAGGTTGTGAAGGTGTGAAAGACCAGGACACTCACACCACACACACACACACCCACACACACACCCATATACATACAGACTTTAAAGCTCTTAAGCCATAGGGGAGTTTAAAATGAAACTGGATTAAGTTTCAGAAGGCAAAAGTGATCAGAAACCTGTGGAATCCACTCAAACTTTAATTAAGAGTTGTTAAAGAAAAATTAGAGGTAGCAAAACTGAAAACAGGGGTTTCACAAAATAAACCAATTTATGTTTAAATCCCAAAGAGTTGAGATTCCTCAGCAGTCTGACTTTCTTCTGCTCAGGCATTATCTCTGTCTGGGGCAGTTTTCCTACTCTCTCTACTGCCTGGTGGATTCCTTCTTACCTTCTCTATCCTTTAAGATTCTTTTTAGGGCAAGGGTTTTGTCTTACTCATCTTTGTAACGCAGCATTTTAACACAGTGCCTGGTCCATAATTGACTCCCCATAAATAAATGTTGCATGAATGACTGATACATGTTTGATTTAATTAGCGAGTTCCCAGAAATGCTAAATCACAATGACTAATTTTAATGAATTCCAATCTCTTATCCTTTTTAATTTTTTCTGACTTTATTATTATTATTTCCTGATTTTTTTTGTATATAAATATTTTGACTGAAAACATTACCCTTGTTGTTGTTGTTCCGTTGCTAAGTCATGTCCAACCCGTTGCAACCCCATGGACTGTAGCACACCACGCTTCCCTGTCCTTCACTATCTCCCAGAGTTTTGCTCAAACTCGTGTCCGTTGAGTCAATGATGCCATCCAACCATCTCATCTTCTGTCACCCTCTTCTCCTCCTGCTCTCAATCTTTCCCAGCATCAGGGTCTGTTCCAGTGAGTCAGCTCTTTGTATCAGGTGGCCAAGGTATTGGAGCATACCCTACTTACATCTGTTTTCAAATGTTTATTTTTCAGGTTTTGACATAGTGATTTTTGACACAGGGATCATTCTATTTTTAAATTCGTTTTGTAGGTTTTCGGAACTTACATATTGATGACCAAATAACTCTCATCCAGTATTCTTGGATGAGTTTAATGGTATTTGGACTAGGATGGAGATCTTATAAGCGTGTCAGTGGACAGATGCTATATTTTGCGCCTGATCTAATACTAAATGAGTAAGTAGTAACTTGACTTTTGTTGTTGTTATTATCAAAAGTGTATATGTAGGATACTCTTGAAAACTACATTTCAGTAGATGATCATACACCCAGTGTCCTAAATAATAAAAATTTCCTGAAATGTTTCTTGGAACTACCTCAAAATATAACTTGAACTGACAATATTAGTAAAAATGTATTATTCGTGATTTGCTATTTAGAGCTTTCTCTTTTATTTCAATATATAGTAGTTGTCACAAATAAAAATTTCTTAAACTTCAGAAATGTATCAAGAAATACATTTGGTCTTCTTAAAGACCAAATAAATGTTTAGTTTATCAAGTTAAAATTTTTACATTGGCAGTAATGAAGATAATGAAGTAAACGAGGAATAATTTTGCTTAAAGGTATTGACTTACCTTCAAAAAGTAAAAATATTATTTGTCTTCCTAGAGGATAAATTAGACTGGTAATTTATTTAAAACATTGAAAGATAATAAAATTGAATCCAATTTGCTTGATTATATTGGAATTACTATACTTAACTTTCTACATATAACTTTAAACTGAATAAGAATCTTTTCATGAAAGTATTTGTACTGAACTAATTGAGTCTGTTGACTCAGAATTATGTAAAATGATAAGTTATACTAAACTTTACTAAACTTACTAAACTTTACTAAACTTACCAAATTTTACTAAACTTTAGAGATTGCAGGTAATGTTCATATATGTTATTCTATTTTATCCCACAGTCCCTTGAAATTTGTAAGGAATCAGCACCCTTTATTTCACAGTTCAGAAAACTAAGGCAGAGGAGACTTCGTAATTTGCCAAAGAATCCAAGTGATGGTTGGGATTAATTTTATCTCTCCTGAGTCAAATCTAGTTTTGTCTTGTTTTTCCCACTATTCCTGATCACTTCTTTGACTAGTGCAGATACTACAAAACAGTACATAGCTGAGAAAATACCTTAAGTAAATGCCCTTGGTATTTCAGAATTCATGTTTGTCTTGTCAATTATTTAATGCCGCTAATGTTCTCTTTTCTATATCACCATATATTTCCTCTAAAATCATTCACAGTGTAGCCATTTTACACGAATATTCTAAACTGAATGCACCAAAGTATTCTACACTATTCAATTTCTGTGAATTCACTCTCCCATTGGATTGCACACGAAATTGTACATAGTTTATCCACAAGGAAAAAAAAATCAGTAAAGAAATATTTTCTGAGTGTTTCTCAGCACCACATTTTTAACTGCTACAACTTTGCTCTCCTTTCTTGGGTTAGGTTTTTAAAATGTGATAGTAAAAGTGAAGAGCAACATTAATCTTAGTTAATGTGTATTTAAAATAAACTTCCAACTTCAAAAATTTTTAACCTCAAAATCCATCAGTGTGAGTAAATTTAGAAGACGTTTAAAATTCCAAATATTGAGTTTGTTTATAAAAAGCCATGTTCAACAAATCAGGTAATAAATAAAACTCATAACCGTTCATAAATTACTTAAACTAGCTAAGACCGTGTGTGTTTATTTTTTTTTCCACTGTTGGTTTTTCTTTTGTGTGTTGTGTGTGGTGCAAGACAGCGGATGAAGGAGTCATCATTCTATTCATTATGCCTAACCATGTGGCAGATCCCACAGGAGTTTGTGAAGCTTCAAGTCAGCCAAGAAGAGTTCCAAGTGAGTATAAGTAACTGAATGCAAGAGATTTGCTTTTTTAATTTTTAATTCATTAAGGAAACCTCAAACAACAGTACTATTGTATGATTATAGATGAGTTATGAATCTTAATGAGTTGGAAACTGCAAAAGAGAAGCATCTATAGACTATAGTAAAGTTACCTCATATTTCTCAGATTTTATCTATCACCTAATACTAAAATAGCCCATCAAGTAAGCCAGTTTCTATTCTTTTTTTGGGTAAAACATGATTAAATAACTTTTTCATATTCATCCAATTAACTATTATAAACTAATTAATACTGCGTAAACACAGTCTATGCTTCCCTTCACCCCCACCCTACAAAGGATTTACTCTATAAAGCACACAGTTTTATTTGTAACTGTTCACGTTATGTCAGGATAGTTATATATGTCTAACAGTTACAACACATAACTGCAAGAATCAGTAGCATAATATAATAACAGTTTATGGACCACTCACAGTCAGTCCAGAGGGTTGGCCAAGAAAACCCAGGCTCCTTTCATCCAGAGGCTCTACCCTTTGTATCAGCTTGGAGTCTTCCATTTTATCTGACTAGAGGATGAGCACTGAGTAAGAGAAGGTTTGAAGACTAGATCTGGAACTATCTTCCACCCACGTTCTATGCTATGCTATGCTAAGTCACTTCAGTCGTGTCCGACTCTGTGCGACCCCGTAGACGGCAGCCCACCAGGCTCCCCCGTCCCTGGGATTCTCCAGGCAAGAACACTGGAGTGGGCTGCCATTTCCTTCTCCAATGCATGAAAGTGAAAAGTGAAAGTGAAGTCACTCAGTCGTGTCCGACTCTTAGCGACCCCATGGACTGCAGCCTACCAGGCTCCTCCGTCCATGGGATTTTCCAGGCAAGAGTACTGCACCCTAATTGTGGGAGAGCTCGGGAATGCCCCCTAGCTGTGTACCCAGAAGAAATCGCGCTGGTCACCACAAGAGTGGGCAGACGTCCATTCATTCATTCTCACACACAAAGAACATGTGCCCCTCTGCCTCCATGGATCTCCCAGGGTCTGTGTGGAACACTTTTTAAATTGCTTCCACCTTTTACCCTTTCCTGTGCCCTTCCCACACACAGGTAGACTCAACCTTGACTGTTTGAATTGGTTCCTCCTTCAGTCATTGTGATTTGAAAGGAAACCACAGAGAGCTAAGACCTGAGGTAGGAAGTGAGACAGGAGTCTTTCTCAGAAAAGATTTCTGCAAGGATTTCCTTCTAGAGGCATGGATCTTACATGGTAGGGCCGGGGGAGCATATCAAGAGGAAAGGCAGAAAAGCTGAACTCGTAAGAAGGCAGTTTACCTCATGAAGTCTGTGCTCAGACACAGATGGCTTTCATGCATTGGAGAAGGAAATGGCAGCCCACTCCAGTGTTCTTGCCTGGAGAATTCCAGGGACGGGGGAGCCTGGTGGGCTGCTGTCTATGGGGTCGCACAGAGTCGGACACGACTGAAGCGACTTAGCAGCAGCAGCAGCAGCAGGGAACCATAGCCCTTTACCCGACCCTTGGGAAGTCTATCTGGAGCACAGACCTTCAAGCATAATTTGATTAAAAAAAGCACAAAGTAGACAAAGGAATTGATATGGGACTGGCCAACAATCAACTGAAAGAACTTTAATAATACAGCAGTCAACTCCTGTCAATTCTTTTCTTGGTCGTAATGAATTCAATAGTAGATGTATCATAGATGGTCCTAGGTCTCCCAAATTAGTTGATAGCGTTAACATAATACTGTATTTATGGGTAGGCTACATTATGCAGGGAACCAAACAAGCCCTAAACCTCAGTAGCTTTCAAAAATTTCAAGTACTTATTCTTCTTACTATATTTTCACTGCAGATCTACAGGGAGACTCATTGTTATCACTCAGGTGTTCAGGCAGATGGAGGCAGCATCTTGACACCTGCCTCCATAATCACTAGAGCAGTGCTAAGGGAAGACAGTTGTAAGGAAAGGAAGGGAGATACACATGACTTCCACTCACATACCATGGAAGGCAAGGTTTTCAGCCATTTTCAACTTTAAGAAAAGGGAAAATCATGTACTTAGTGAATAGTACTACGTATAGAAACATATATAAATTATTTAGTATTATATGTAATAATTTGTGTAATAAAATCTACACAGATTTTAATGGGATTTTGAGGAGACACTTGGCACAGCTATTGAAATTCATCTTTAAATCTTAAAAAATAGGTAAGTATTACAAAAATATGGGGATGGGGAGAGAATTAGAAAGTTAGAATAATGAATAATGTGGAAAATACATACTCTGAATTCTTAGTCAAATCAGACTATATATACTAGAACTTTGTATCCTATAATGGAAACACTAGAAGTCTTTGAGTATGGAACAAATAAATATTGTTGAGAAAAGAAGCTTTATGTTTGAGGAAAACTTAGTTTGAATATTTAGCTAAAATTGTATCCTAAAATAAGTGGCTCATAGTTGTAAACACTTTAGCTTGTTAAAAATAAGCTAAAAGGAAAAAAAAATAAGCTAAAAGGAATAAAAATGAGAAATCTCAAAGAATACTTTTAAAAAATATATGCAATAGGAAAGTTGGCCAAAGAAAAGTTCAATGACTTGATAAGAATTTAAACCACCCATCTGCCATTAAAAATTAAAATACAGATACCCAGGAAAATATGGCAGGTTGAATACACACTTTAATCATTGTTCCTTTTAAACTACATAAAACTATTAGTCAAGGGATTTCTTTAAAAATAAAATAAAGTAAATAAAATGAAAGAAATATCAGTAGCAATAAAATCCCACAAGCCAGCAAGCAGAAACTAATTTAGTGTACCTGAGAAAGTGGAGGGCTTCCCGGGTGGTTCAGTGGTAAAGAACCTGCCTGCCAGTGCAGGAGACGCAGAAGATGCAAGGTTCTGTCTTTGGGTCAAGAAGATCCTCTGGAGGAGGAAATGGCAACCCGCTCCAGTATTCTTGCCTGGCAGAACCCATGGACAGAGGAGCCTGGCAGGCCACAGTTCACGTGGTCTCAAAGAGTCAGATGTGACTGAATGAGAAAGTGGTTTCTAAGCCAGAAGTAAGAAAAGTCAAAAAGCAAGTACCTTGATTTGTATCACTGAACCTCTAACATGTTTTGCAGTTAGTGACAACAGTGATCTTTTTTTTTTTTAATGAGAGTGAAAGTAGAATTAAAAACACCAAGTTCTCTTGAAAATGTGTTTCTAAATATCCACCAATGGTGCAGTTGTTCTGCAACTAAGGCAGAGATTGTAGGTTTATTCCCTGAAGAGGATGTAACAGAAGGCAGTTGGGTTGGTGGACTGCAGGCACTGATGAGGGTGAAGGGGGATAGTGTGAACAGATTAAGATTATATACCAAATGCTGAGACAACACCCTCCAAAATCACCAGTCCTCTGGAACACTGTCATCCAGGTTTATATTCTCCAGATAGGAAAATGAAAGATTCTTGTATAAAGAATTTATTAAGCTAGAAAAAAAAGAACTAAATATGCTAATAGCAAGGCTTTCTCTTTGAAATAGCTCAGCCAGAATGCCCTACACTAAAGCTTATAGTCAATAATAACTACTCATTCAAACAGAACTAGCAATCAGCTTTATAGTTTCCATGCTTGAATATAAATAAACAACCAGGGCATCTGAGGAAGGTCTTTGATATCAAACATAAAGACAAAATAGAAAAATAATTTAGAGGAAAGAGAGACCATGGAGAAATTTAAAAGCTATCCTTTGCTGTTGTTGAGTCACCCAGTCATGTCCGGCTCTTTGCTACCCCATGGACTGCAGCACGCCAGGCTTCCCTGTCCTTCACCATCTCCCAGAGCTTGTTCAAACTCATGTCCATTGAGTCAGTGATGCCATCCAACCATCTCATCCTCTGTCGTCCTCCTCTCCTCCTGCCTTCAATCTTTCCCAGCATGAAGGTCTTTTCCAGTGAGTCAGGTCTTCCCATCAGGTGGCCAAAGTATTGGAGTTTCAGCTTCAGCATCAGTCCTTCCAATGAATATTCCGGACTGATTTCCTTTAGGAAGGACTGGTTGGTTCTCCTTGCAGTCCAAGGGACTCTCAAGAGTCTTCTCCAACACCACAGTTCAAAAGCATTAATTCTTCAGCACTCAGCTTTCTTTATAGTCCAACTCTCACATCCATACATGACTACTGGAAAAACCATAGCTTTGACTAGATGGACCTTTGTTGGCAAAATAATGTCTCTGCTTTTTAATATGCTGTCTAGGTTGGTCATAGCTTTTCTTCCAAGGGGCAAGTGTCTTTTAATTTCGTGGTTGCAGTCGCCATCTGCAGTGATTTTGGAGCCCCCCAAAATAAAGTCTGTCACTGTTTTCACTGTTTCCCCATCTATTTGCCATGAAGTGATGGGACCGGATGCCATGATCTTAGTTTTCTGAATGTTGAGCTTTAAGCCAATTTTTTCACTCCCCTCTTTCACTTTCATCAGAAGGCTCTTTAGTTCTTCTTTGCTTTCTGCCATAACAGTGGTTTCATCAGCATATCTGAGGTTATTGATATTTCTCCCGGAAATCTTGATTCCAACTTGTGCTTCCTCCAGCCCAGCGTTTCTCATGATGTACTCTGCATATAAGTTAAATAAGCAGGATGACAATATACAGCCTTGACGTACTCCTTTTCATGGAACCAGTCTGTTGTTCCATGTCCCGTTCTAACTGTTGCTTCCTGACCTGCATACAGGTTTCTCAAGAGGCAGGTCAGGTGGTCTTGTATTCCCATCTCTTCAAGAATTTTCCAGTTTCTTGTGGTCCACATAGTCAAAGGCTTTGGCATAGTCCATAAAGCAGAAGTAGATGTTTTTCTGGAACTCTCTTGCTTTTTCCATGATCCAGCTGAGGTTGGCAATTTGATCTCTGGTTTCTCTGCATTTTCTAAATCCAGCCTGCACATCTGGAAGTTCACATTTCGCGTACTGTTGAAGCCTGTCTTAGAGAATTTTGAGCATTACTTTACTAGCATGTGAGATGAGTGCAAGTATTGTTTATATTAGTAAAATATTGCATGATGTTGCATGATGCAAGTGTTGAATGATAAAATAATTAAATAACTTGCATTTACTACACATTTCTGTGATATTAAATTTTACGTGAGAATTAAAACATTCATATATGAACAATTTTGAATGATTTGATTATGTAAATATTCTCAATATAATATTATTAAATATCCCAAACTATTGGATTGTAGGAGCTCAGGTGACTTATAATTTTCTTGGTATTTTCGGTATTTTTCAAAATTTTTCTAATTGATACACACTATTTTTAAATAACTAAATCAAAAATAAGTATTTTTTAAAGTATTCTCATCTAAAATAGCAAGCATATTGCTAACTGCCCTTGACTCACTCTCTCCCACTTGCCACTAATATATTTACAAGAAATGCTGAAAACCCACATATGGAATCAATAAGAATCTCAGAGAAAATTCTCCAGTCATGTAATGCTGAGTAATAATTAAGAAAACAATGAATTAATATAAAGAGCTCAAATAAAATAGAAATAACTTCTTTACAGCTGGTTCATCATAGATCTGAAATCTAAGGAAGAGAGTAGAAAGGAGAATAATTTTCAGAGATATCCCAGGAGCATAGGATGAGAGCCTAGTGATTAGATGATCATATCCTGGGAGCATGTTGTTAGTGGTTGATACTAATAGTGTGAGGCAGGATGAGATTAGGCCTGATTTTCCTGAAGTAAGGATAATTGCTTCAAGTCTGGTCCTCAACAGGTAGATGGACAGTGTCGAAGGCTTTGGGTTACTAGTTTTCCAGCTCAATGAGAAAACAATACTTCAGTAATCAGAAGAAAAAATAATTTTATAGTCATGGTGAAGAGTGAGGGAGATGTGAAAATTGGTTGGGATTGTTAAAAAGAGTTATGGATGTTTAAAATAGGTGCTATATGAAGTAAAGGGAATAGGTTATGATACTATATGTTATAACACTATATGTTATGATACACATACAGTTAAGTTTACTAGGTAAGTTAAAGAACATCTCAGCTTATTTTAGAGCCATATTAATGGATCATGCATTTGACTTAGCATCTGCTCAAAAGAGCATCTGACATTATTGTACATTCCTGTCTCAAATATTTAGTTTACAACTATACATATGCTGCATCTTTTTTGTTTTTTGTCTCCTGACTATTGATACAAGAGAAAGTCATTGATGTCAAGACAGGCTTCAACATGATATACATAGAGTTAAGATTTCAGTTGGCGCAAAAGTGTCCTATTGCCCAAATTACATAAGTCCCTTTTATACTGAGGATCTGAGCTCTTGAAGACTCTAAACCAGAGTTAACTCTTAGTTTCTATTGGCTTATTATCTCTGGCCTTCTTTTTCCAAGGGAAGTAGAAGTCAAGGTCTGTTGGGATACAGGGAATAAAGAAAGAGGTTTTTTAAAAGCTTTATTTATCTACCTTTGCTGGAGACATAGAGTTGACTTTACTCAAATGAAGTACACTTCTCTCTAGAAATATTGCTAAAGGTGAAGATCATAAATATCTAGATGCATAAATCCATAGATTATGTGATTTTTCTTTCAGTAATCTGGATATAGTTGTGGAAACTTCACTTATGGTTGAAGATTTGTTTGTGGGACAGCTGCGACCCAAGTAAGAGGAAATAAGGGAGCTGGGAGTTCTGGTAATACAGTTGCTAAAGAAACCAACCAGGACATCTCAGACAGGTCACAACAGAAGAACCAGAAAGACTTAGGAGAAAGGCTGTAGGTTTATTGACTACGTAGTGGAAACAAGAGAATGGGCTACAGTAAGACGTTGTGCCTAAGATTTGGATGTATGAATTAAAGGTTTCTGAGGTAGAAGTGTGAATTACCAGTTAACATCATAATGGAAACGACAGGCATTTATCAATAAAATCAGCAACAAAATTTAAGTATTTACCATTACTGTTATTATTTAATATTGTTCTGGAAGACTTAACCAATGTATTGAACCATGAAGGAGAAATGACAGCTACAACTGTTGGAAAGGAAAAAATAAGGGTATTATCTGAGTGTGGTATTGTCGTATACCAAAAAAAAAAAAGGATAATCCAACACAAACTGTTAGATTTAACAATATTAATAAATGAATACATAAATAAAATAGAGTATAGCCAAGTGGCTGAATATAAGAGAAAATTCAAACATCAATGACTTTCTCTTGTATCAATAGTCAGGAGACAAAAAACAAAAAAGATGCAGCATATGTGTAGTTGTAAACTTAAACTAAATATTTGAGGCAGGAATGTACAATAATGTCAGATGCTCTTTTGAGCAGATGCTAAGTCAAATGCATAATCCATTAATATGGCTCTAAAATAAGCTGAGATGTTCTTTAACTTACCTAGTTGTTGTTACCATATTCTTCAAAAGAACTAGAAGTTTTACATGTCCTAAAACTGTTAGTAGCACTCTTTTCTATTTAGATATTTGTTTCTAGAGTTGCGTATCAAAAGAGATCACTGTACAGTTCAGAAAGTTATATTATAAAGTGCTAGTGTCATCTTTTTAAACATAACTGCCATTTATAATTATCTTCTTACAGTTCCTTTAGAAGGACTAAGAAGTCAAAACCAGTTTGAAGAGATGAGATCAAGTTACATTAGAGAGCTCATCAAGGCAATTGGTTTGAGGCAAAAAGGAGTTGTCCCTAGCTCACAGCTTACAAAACTTCTTGATAACTTGCATGAGGTAAGTATTTTGGTTTTTAGAATATCAGTGATTATTCTCTGAATTCTATCTATTACTTTAGTGTGAAGTACAAGTTTTACTTCATGTGTGTTCGTCAAATTTATGTTTATACTTACACTTTAAAACAGTACTTGCATCATACTGCTCACAATTTATATTGTGCTTTTTTCATTTTCAGTATAGATCACTGAAATATCCTTTTACTAGTATTTGTGAAATTTGAGAGTAATGTAATGGTTGATAGGAATTGTGATACATATTCTTGAAAATGCTCCAAAATGTTCTTGTCTTAAGTTAGAAAATATTTTATGTAAACTGGAAAAGCAAAGATATGGATGTGGAGAAAAAGACTCTCATACCATTTTGGGTGGAGTTATAAGTCAGCAACAATGCTAATGGACAATCTAGCAGTGTGTGGCAATAGTTAAAGGTTGCATTCTTTTCATATTCCCACTTTTTAGGGTTTATCTTAAATAATTAGGCAAGTATTTAAGATATGTATGCCTCACTGCTTATACATGAAGGAAAAAAAAAAAAAAAAACCCTTAGAAATGCCTAACACCAAACTGGATAAATATATAGGGTTCTGGAAATTACAATTACAATACAATTCTGGAAATTAATCCAGCATTTGCATACAAACTCTTATCATTACTGTGTTCAGAAACACTAAAATAATAGAGGCATAAAAATCTCTCTGCTCATTAGATCAAATATGAGGCCTCACTGCTGAATGTGAACAGCCAAGAATTATTAGCCATTTAGATAAAGTCTCTCAAATGTAAGGCAGAGAACAAAATAAACAGAAAAAAAAATGTAACTTGAAGGAAAAAGCTCCAGTGCAGATAACAGAAGAAAGCATCAAAAATTAAACTACTCACAGAAATAAGAATGATGGTGCATCCATGAAAAAAGACTAGAAAACATTTTAAAAAGAACACTTAGTGAGAAAATACTTTTGGATAATTAAAGGAGGGCATAAATTAAAAATTCAATATAAATAGAAAGCTCAGAAAATATAAATCTCAGGAAAACTCAGATAAAAGTAACAAAAAAGAAAAAGATATGAAAATTTAGAGAGAGAGCAAATTTAGGGGATGAATCCACAGGGCTTCATTTTCCAGTTCGTAGTTATCTCCAAAAGAGAGGGTGGAGAAAATCAAGGAGAGGAAATTGCATAAGTAGTCTTAAAAGAAACGTTGCTAGAACTGAAGGATATGAATTTTCTGAGCATAAGGGCCCAGTGTACAGACTCAACCCAATTGAACCAAGGCACATTATTGTAAAATTTCAGCATACCCAGAATAAAGAGGGTATCCTAAAATATACCAGTGAAAAAAGAAGCAAGTCACATCAAATCATCAGGATTCGGAATGTTGTAGAACTTCTCAACAAAAATACTGGAACCCAGAAAATAATGGAGAATTTTGAAGGAAAGAAAAATCTTCAAAGAATTTTGTACCAGCCAAACCATCAAACAAATATGATGGCATCATGAAAGTATTTTCAGACTTTCAAGGTCTCCTAGACCTTACCTCAAATACAGCCTTTCTCAAGGGCATCTGCAGGATTTCTTACAACAGAACCCTGGCGTAAGCCAAAGGAGTATGAGATTCAACCCAGGAGAGACGCAAAGGGGTGTCCCAGCACAGTAACTAATGCACAGGGTTTCAGGGTACTAGCACCAAGAAAAAAAAAAAGTTAGATTTGAGATACTACTAATCGTATGAACATACTGAAGTAAGTTTTTACAATTCTGTCAGAGAATTTGACTATGGCTTTGTGATAAATATAGAAAAAAACAAACAAAAAAAGCAGAGAAACATGAGGTGATTAGCACTAGCAAAATTAAAGTAACTCATATAGGAAAGGAAATGTAATCCAGCAAGAAACAATAAAAATTTTTATAATATAAATGCTAGATATTGATTTAGTCCAACATTGAGATATATCTATATAGAGAATAGGAAGAAGAGAAAGTATGTGTAGTTGAGGAGATGGGTGTAAAATACAAGAAAGCTAAATCCTTATTTAATAGGATCTTAATAATGTAAACTTTGGGAAATATAATTTATTAGAAATACAGAGGTAAATATCAAATGACCCAAACTAAAGGAATTCAAAGTGGTTGCATCTGTGTTTTTGCTCCTGTAGGTCTTGCAGTACTATCTGACTTTCAAAAATATGTGCAAAATATTATTTTGACAGAATTAAAATTAAATTAAAATGATGCTTTCCTCGCAGCACAGTGGTTAAGACTCTGTGCTGCCAGTGCAGGGGGTGTGGGATTGATCCCTGGTTGGGGAACTAAGATCCCGCATGCAGTATGGTGTGGCCAAAAAAAAGTTAGATTAAAATGAATCAGGTTGGGTTGTTTGTATTGACATAGAAGAGTTTGCCTATTGTTATGTGGGAAAAGCTGGATTAAGAAATAGACTATAAAGTAATTTCATTTATGGAAATACATATGCATATATATTATTATTATTATGCATATATATATTATGCATATACTTGAGTATGTGTAAACAGAAAAACTTGAAATATACCAAATGTTCACACTGCTTATCCAATAGGATTACAGAATACTTTCATTTCTTTAAATCTTTCTATATATTAGTATGTTTCATCATATGTATGTAATATTTTATATATTATTCTGGAAATGGAGGGAGTTTTTTCATTTTGGTAAAAAACAACATCTGAAGCATTTCTATTATTAGAAAAATAAGCTTTGATGTTTACATAGTTTAGAAATTTATTAGTTTCCTTACATGTTTCTTATCCATTTGTTAAACCAACAGCTTGTCAAACAACTTCATCTGTACTGCTTGAATACATTTATCCAGTCCCGGGCACTGAGTGTTGAATTTCCAGAAATGATGTCTGAGGTTATTGCTGCACAATTACCCAAGATCTTGGCAGGGATGGTGAAACCTCTTCTCTTTCATAAAAAGTGAATGCCATTTTTATCTTTAAAAAATTAAATTTTGTGCTATGTCTGTTTTTTGGGGGGGTCATGATTATGAGGTCACGAGTTTTTACTGTTTTTCTCAAAGCCTTACATTTATAACGTGTCATACTGTGTAAATTTCAAAGAAAAGTTGTGAGTTTAATTGTTTTCCTTTATAAAGCATAATTCAGATTTTTAGTGTTTTTGTGAACCCATATTTTCCTTAAGAGTTTGCAAGGTTGAAACACTACTAAAGTGATTGTTAATGTTAATCTTATCCGTATCATTTCATATCATTCAGGTGACATTTTTATCTTTCACATATAACAAAGCTACTTTAGAGAAAAGAAGAATCTTACACGTAAAAACAAAAAGCTGTTCTATGTTCTTTCTATATAGCTCCTTTTGTCTCCCTGATTATATTTACAAAAATGAAACAAATTGGTATGCAAAATTGTAGCTATATGAGTGTATATACTTTTTTGTGAGAAGGTAATTTATAACCTTAACCATATTTTCCAAAGGGTTTTTAATGCAAAAAATATATAGAAAAAGAGTTTAAAATTCTTGAAATAGATTGATGCTCCTCAAACTAAGAAAACCAGCTTATATGTTAAGACTGTTTCCCAGATCTGAAACACAGATCTCTAAGGAGGTTATTAAGGAAGGAGAGCCATAGTGGGTTATGACAAGTATATCACGAGTTTTGCAGTTTTCTACTAGCCTTTTGCGGGGGGAATTGTCCTTTAACAAGGCATTCTGAATTGAAATAGGAAGCCAGAAAGTCTGTGGTCTAACTCTACCCGCTACATCTAGGGCATGTGGACAGTCACTTATCCTTACCAAGTCTCTATTATATTTCCTCATCTTTAATAATAACTTTCCTGTAATAATAACTTTCCTGTAGAATGTTCCTTTTGGTCAGAGCTTGTTACTCACTTTTCACATCAAAGAAGAAAGGGATGGAGGGTAGGTGGGGGGAAAAAAAAAGAAGGGAGGGGGGAAAAAAGAGATAAGTATTACTCTCTCTACTGAGTGGGCATAGTGGACAAATCACAGTTAAAATGTTTTCAGTGTCTCTGATCCAGTCTAAGAGATATTTTAGGAAACATTAAATACTGGCTTAAAATAATATAACCAATAACTAGAAAACACACAATTCACACTGTTATATGAGCTGAAAATATCCCTTTGGAGACACACGAGTTTTTTTCTGAGGTATCACTGGACACCTAGATGTCACTATTTTAAACAGGTCTATGTAAAAAAAAAAAAAAAATAGGTGTCACTGTTTTTTTATTTTTTGTTTTTTTAAACAGACCTATTTAAAAAAAAATACACACACACACACATATAAAACAGGAAGAAACACTGGTAAAAACAAAAACCAATCATTTTTTCTTCTAAATAAAATAATTTGTACCAATTTTAGGCATATATATAATTTTTAACAGTTCAGAGAAACTAGTAGACCTAATTCTTTTTTGAAATTTCTTTAAAATTGGACATTCCCTTATAAATAAAGCATACTACTTTATGCAGATTAATAGTTATTAATGAGGAAAAAAAAACAACTTTGAAAACAATATAGGAAACATTTACTAAAGCATCTGATTTCTTAATGCATTTTTAAATTACCCATTCCCTTAAACTGATAGATACTTAAAGTTTACCAAGGGGCAATAACATAGAATCATCAATTAATGAATAATAATACAACCCCCAAAACAAGATAAAGTGATTTCATCTGACCAAAAAAACCTGGCAGATCATAATGTTACCATAACTGTTTCTTGCCAATAACTTCTTCCATTTTCAGAATGAATTAGATATAGAGCAACTGTAAACAGTGAATCTTCATAAGGCATTTGAAATAGGGATTAAAACAATTTCTAACCAGGACCCATGGCTTGAGTTCTTTAGGTCCATGTCCCAAACAGGTAATAAACAAATTTCATAATGCTTGGTTATAACGTTCAATAAGAGTTTAAATCAAGAATTTCAAATAGTCTTAACATTAGTAAAAAAAGGTCTCTTCCTTAGTGTGTCTGTCTACATGTCTTTTTCAGTGAATACAAGTGTGTTCCGATACAATGCTGAGTGCTATCTAGTCTTTCAAAGTCTTAAACACACAGACTCATTCTCTCTCCATTCTCCAGGCCAAAGTTATTTTCCTAAAATGGATCTAATTTTGCCATTTCCTCACTGGAAAATATTCATTGACTTCCAGTCACCCACTGCAGTGTTTCTCAAATATATATATATATATATATATATATATATATATAGCTGCACATTACAGTCTGAAAGAGTTAATCGCTCAACTGTCTGACTCTTTGTGACCCCTGGACTGTAGCCCACCAGGCTCCTCTGTCCATGGAATTCTCCAGGCACGAATACCAAAGTGGGTAGCCATTCCCTTCTCCAGGGGATCTTTCCACCCCAGGGATCAAACCAGGTCTCCCACAATGCAGGCAGATTCTTTACTGTCTGATCTACCAGGGAAGCTCACTACAATCTCTAGGAGAGCTTGTTACAAATATCCTTTCCTGGGCTCCATCTTCAAAAATTGTATTTTAATTGGTCCACTCTTCTTATCAATGCAGTGACATAGGAGTCACTCTGAAATGATGTTCAAACATCGGTTCCTGTAACTTGACTCTCTTTATCCTCCCCTGTCATACATTCACCTTTTATTCCAACCACATAAATCTTTAGGGTCAGTCTTCTGCCTTTATTTCCCCCTTTTGATACCAGTCCTGTCTCAGCTCAAGGCTCAGCAAAACATCACTTCTGTCGTATCTTCCCTGCATCTTCCAGAGAGTGACTTTTTTTCTCCTAAGGTTCCGCAGATTTTGTGCAGATCTGGATTACAATAGTGCATTATTCTATATTCTTACTCTACTACTAGTCTGAGAGCCACTTTGATATAGGACAGTCATGTTCCTTGTCGGGGAACTGAATGACATGCTCTCTGGGTTTGGTATTACAATGAATCCCATGTGGGTTTGTTGCATCAGGATGTGTTTCCGTGTGCATGACTTGATCACTTTCTCTTCCCATGGCCCCTAACTTCATCTCTTTAAATATTCCACCTTTTCTTTTCCTGCTTTGTGAGTTTTCTCCTTGTACTGACTATAACATAGAAAATATAAGTACATTTTTCATTTAGTAAGAACACACTTTATGCTCCCTGTTCTAAATTTTAAAACAGAATGGAGTACTATTTCCCCCCCTAAGAAAAATTCCACAAATATAATTGTTTCTTAAGAAAATATAAGTAGCTCTAAATTGTATTCTAAATACAATTGAGGTTTGTATTAAAAACCTCAGTATACAAAATTTTCTCATCTCTGATTTCATTCAATAAATATTTATTGAGTGCCTGTTATAGCACAAGAAAATGAAGGTGTCTAAATCCTAGGATTTAATATTTCAAGCTAAGGTTTAAAAAAGTTCAAGCTTTTGAAAAAGAACATGACATAACCAAATGGAAGATATGTAGCCTCTAAATCTTTTCCTCTACAAATTTCTGCTTATTAATGTCTCTGTTCCGATGTAGTCGCATAACTTTTATCTTAATTTTATAGGTCATGTGCTTTCTGGAGGCTCTAAAGTGAAATTAAATCACACGAAGAAGGTTATATATCAGACAGTACTTGAAGGACACTGAAATAGATTATTGAGTTAGTAAAAATATTTCCCTGAAAAAGGTTTGAGAAGCCCTTTGGGTCTGAAGCAATTATACCTCCAGGGTCAGTTGTTATATAACAATTGCATTTTTATTTTTAAAATGGCACTTTTAAATTAGGCAGTACTATCATTTTTCATATTTCACATTAAAATAATTAGTTTCTGTGCAGGTAATATGCACATATGGTAGGTAGTATGTTTTCTCCAATAGCCATACCCTGTCAGCCTGTAAATTCTAAACAGCTACAGTGGATAGCGAGTACTGTGTAGAGAGCTGATCTAGACCCGCTCTCCCTTTCTCTGCTGTTTAATACCTGGCTGAGCAAGTCTGATTAAAATTGCCTGTGCCAATTGTTTTGTGATTAATAGAAATGAAAATGAAAAGAAATACACAAGTGTTCAGAAATAGTAACTGCTATTTTTATGTTTTCTTTAAGCCATAGTTCTAGTTAGGATTTTATCAGATTAATCTGGTATATTCTATAGTGAAACCAAGGAATCTAGAAAATGAAGTTGCTTTATTGCTACCTCTGTGTGCATATGAGTATTCAAAATATTTGATTTGCAATTAGAGTTCAAAGTATTCAGTTAATTTCTTCCTCTGAAAAAAATATAGTCTTTTGAGTTTGTGGCCTGCTTTATCCAAAATCTAAAGAGCCGGTTCCATTCATTATAATACAAAGAATAAAGGTACTGATATTGACCTTTTTAAAAAAGTATTTCTTTAAAATATAGAGAGGTTGACTAAAACACAGCCATTCCAAAAATCTATGCTATATAGTTCATGCTCAGATTATTTTTACTGTGGTAATAATTCTGCATAAAAGAATAATGGGTCTGGAAATCCTAATGAAGTCATCAGCTCCCTAAAAATCATTCCTGTCCTTAAGGCTATGTTATAAAATTCCCAGAAGAGATCTTCATGTCTGCTTTGATCTTGCATTGTTTTGGTAAGAAAGCTATTAAATTTCTAGAGTTTTTACTGTGAATACCTGAGCAATTTCTCTCATGTACATGTACTCTTTACATACCAGATTTCAGAACAGAATATCAATTCTTTTAAATATTCATATAATCTCCAGACAATGGTGTATAAGTACTCAAAAGAACATATTTTTTCAATTTTAAAGCTATTTTATTTTTATACTTGAGAATTCACCCACCATGTCTCCATTGATAAAGTTAATGGATAAGCAGACAACCCAAGAAAGGGTAACTACCAGTTGGATATGGGGAATTTTTGCAGCTCTTAAATTTTGCAGGAAATACATAGCTAGAAAATCTCACAGGTTTGCCAAGTCCTAAATTGCTTATCCACACTAGACTAAGCCATGTTATGATTTTGATGAAGATAATATTGCTTGATTTCTGTGGTTTCACTATGTTTTCCCTACTCAAAGTTTAGTGAAAAAGACAGTCTCTATCTCTCAACCTTGCATCCATTATCTATTTAATATATCATTATTCCACACTCTCTGGTCCTTATCAAATTATCAAATTTCACAAGTTGAACAAAAAGCAGTAGAATAAATGACTGCTTGCTTCATATTATAGAATCCAATCCAACCTGGATTAATCTATGACCATATGAATCCAGAATGTGAACTGGGCCTAGATAACTGCATTCAGGTTGGCTCACATTCCCATTTAAACTCAGGAAAAGTCCTTACAGACCATCAGTTACTTGGGGCCAATAAAACCTGTACGTCCAGAGTTAGGCATGAAACAGTATGGCCTTAAAAACGTGAAAGAAAAGAGGCTAAGTGTAGGTTTCTTTAATAATTTGTCCTCTCTACCATTAGACAAGATTTGAGAATTTAGGGAAGGGAGCATTGGTGATAAGTTAAAGGGCAGTAGTTCATAGTTGTTGTTCAGCCGCTAAGTCATGTCTGACGCCGTGACTCCATGCTGTCCTCCACTGTCTCCAGAGTTTGCTCAAATTCATGTCCATTGAGTCAGCAGTGCTATCTAACCATCTCATCCTCTGCTGTCCTCTTTTCCTTTTGCCTTCAATCTTTCCCAGCATCAGGGTCTTTTCCAGTGAGTCGGCTCTTTGCATCAGCTGCCCAAAATATTGAAGCTTCAGCCTCAGTCCTTCCAATGACTATTCAGGGTTGATTTCCTTTAGGATTGAGTGACTTGTTCTCCTCGAAGTTCATAGTGGCAGTGATTTAACATGTACGTTACCTAACTATCATATCGCCGAAGCAAAGACCATCTCAAAGGGCTCTGCTCCTCTTCTTGGAGTTGATCGCGTTCCAAGGCAGTGCTCCGGGCACTTGCCTGGAGGCTGCGCCCCGGCTTGTCCACAGCCCTGTGCAGCTGTGGAGCTTGGAAGAGTGTTACAGGACTGCTGGATTAGCCCCAAAAAGTCAACCTCATTTTCAATTTACTGGCTCTTGTTGCTTTATGTCATGCTGACCTTACATGAGTTTGTTTGCTTTCTTTCTACTCGGGGAGAGATGGGAAGGCATTACTTTAAGCTTTTGAAAGCTAAAGCTGGTTGAAAGCTTTAACTGACAAAAGACTTACAGAGAAATGTGAATTAAGCAGCTAAGAAAGCTTACCCTCTCCATTGCTTTAAAGAAAATTAAATTATTAACTGCAGTGCGACATCAGTATCATGGTCAACATTTAGATATATATGAGCAAACGATTTAAATGATATTATAATCTTTTGAAATTGCTCTTAATACATCAAATCCTAATATATCCAATTTAGCAAGCATAACTTTTTCTAAATGAAACCTACTTAAAATGTTTTCCTCTTGTCAATTACATATAAAGCTTAACACCTCTTTCTATGAAATCTACTTACCTGTGACAGGTTTTTGTTGTTGTTATGAATTATTTATAGAAAGCAGTTGTTTAAAACTTTGCCATTAAACTTTTATGAACCCCCACCCTCAGAAAGCTAGATTTTTAAGTATCTCCCCACCAAACTGTATTCCTATTAAGAAATAATTGTTTTGTTTTCTTCACATTTTTTATTCAAAGACATATCAATTAGAGTTGCTGAGTAGCATAACAATCATGTCCACACTGATTTAATGGGTTTTGTGCAACTTTCACTGGGTAAATGAGAAAATGTTTTAAAAATATGTAATAGAAAAATAATCAATGGGCATCTATCATTGCTTTCTCTAAGAGCTTTAAAATTCATGAGAAACATCAGAAGTTTTATGTAAGTTAATATAATCATACCATATTCTCATCAAAACAGAGATATGCAGCTCTGCTTATTCTCTATAGACTAAGAATAGTATCCAACATTTACTTAAAGTGGTGAGTCCTGTATTTGGTGTAACCGAGGGTAGAAAGAGATTTTTCAAGTGGCAGTCTTTAGAACTCATCATTGTAACCAATTTAGTTTCTTCTTATGAACTGAGTACAATGTGCATTTTCACTTTTTCTGATACATGTACATCCACAAGAAAAGTCAGGACATAGAGTTTTTTTTTTAAGTTTTTCATGTTGAAATTTGGGATAAAAACAAGAAAAATATAAAAATTCTTCTTATTTTGCAAGGAGTAAATACAACTTACAGAAGTGAAATGGAGAAGTACTCTAAACAGTAGCTTTTCCCCTTTATTATTGAGTGAACAATTATGCTGATGATACAAAACATGATTATCTACAATGATAACAATGGTAAATGTTAGAAAAATAATCACATACTCTCCAATCATATAAAATATAAATATGCCGAGAAGCTTACTTTTTGCTTTTTAATAAAGATGCGCATTTTCTAACTTGAGGATAAATAGTTTAGAAAAAAATCACTGATCTTTAAGTTTCTGTTTAGCTACCAGTTAGGTGTCAACACGTAAAAAGCAGGGAGAGAAAAAGGAGAGGGGAGAAAGAGACAGGGAGAGAGACAAGAAAGGGGGAAAGAAAGAGAAAGGGAGCAGGAAAGGAAGAATGAAGGAGGGACTACAAGAAGGAAAGAAGGAAGGAAGGGGGAGGAAGGAAAAAGTTAGGAACAAATTATCCATTTCAACTCTGAAACTAAAATTTTATTAATAGTTTACATTAATATGAAGTAACTGACTCTCGGTTATCTATGTTAATATAAAGAAAAAAAAAGCTCTGAAATACAAAAACAAAAAAATTGTGGGTTTTTTTTTTTTTTTCTGCAAAGTTGAAAAGTCTTACTTTAGGAGTCAGTTTTTAAATTTATCTTATTTAGGAATCATTTTGTTCTTCACCAACCAGTTACAAACATTACTGTGTTGCATGTCAGTTATTCTACCAGAATGTGGAGAAAAGTAATGAATAAAATACATTAGACAGCACTCCTACCTTCTCTGAGTTTACAGTTGGATGGGGACTAGACTCAGGTAAATAGATAGTTACGATGCTGTGTATTGAACGTCATGGTAGAGAAAGTACAAGGAGCCATCGGAGCACATGAGGGGCACCTAGGCTGAATTTAAGAGTGGACAAAGGCATCTTGATAAAAGGTTTCTCAGTCGTGATCTAAAAGTGGTTTAACAATTAGTTGAGCATGCAGAATTAACAAACGCCCAAGGCAGGAAGGGAAGAGTATTCCAGCCAGGAGGTAAGGGCACAGGCACAGACCTAATGGTGAGAGGACGGGTGGGGGCTGATGATGAGACGGAAGAAAACCAGGTCCAGGAAATTAATGGTCTTGTAACCACGTTCAATCGTGCAGTCTTGATGCCTGTTTAAACAGGAGAGCAGCAGAATTCAGATTGGTGTATAAGAGAGCTCACCCTCACTGCCATCTGGAGAACAGAACTGGAGATAGAGAGAACATTTGTTAGGAAGTTGCAGTATTCTAGTGGAAAATAGTGGCCATAAACATAAGAGTTGGAGGTGATCATTTCCTCCTCCCTAGTTTTCCAGAGATTAAAAAAAAAAAAAAAGAATTGACAGAGTTTATGGAAATAGGTAAAACATGCCATATACATTGTCAAACATAGGTCAGATGCCTGTTCTGTCACTGTTGAAATTTCAAATTTTTCATTAAAAAAGATGATAAAAAAACTAAGAAATTTAGTATACCAAATTCTAGAATCTTATCAAACAATCTCTACCCCTCCACCAATATCCTCACTTTTACACATCTATTAAATCTCAAGATCCTGGATTTTGCACAAAGGTAAGACTAGAACAGCTTAAGAATCAGCAAATGGGAAAAGAAAAGGAAACTAAGCTGTATTCAGCTAAAAAAAAAATAAAGACATCTTTTGTATAGATCCTTCTTCAGATGCTGTTATTCAGTATAATTGCAAAATAGTACGTACAAAAATGCTTAGTTCTCTGCAAGGAGTCTTGACGTCTTGAGGATGTCTTATTCATGAAGACGTCTTCGTGATGCCTTCACAGGGGGCGTGGAGTCAAGGAAGGAGGGCTGGTGAGTGAGAGAGTGGGGAACGAACTTGGCACATGGAAATAGCCTATCTATGGCTTTTCGTTTCACAGAGCCTTATTTTGAATTATCTCCCCCAGTTTCCATCCAGTGCTGTTCTTCCTTTTCCCTTCCACTAACCCATGACAACTGGGAAAAGGAAGACACTTACGTGGGTGCAGTGGTGATGGGAAGGGGTCTTCTTTCTCCTGGACCTCAGTGGCCTCGCCCGTCCCTCACCATGCCTGGTCATCAGAACCCACTGCTGTCACCTCTTGTTTAAGACGCCGGCTCATAATCGCATCTGTTCTCTTTTGTCCAGGATGCAGGGGGCTGTGACCTCTTTGTGACTTGTCTGATTTTGTCTGATTGTCTGACTTGTCTGATTTTGAAGGAATCTTCCATTCCTTCCTGGCTCAGCACATCCTTCTGAGGCCCAGCTGCTTTCCCCATCTGGCTTCTGTGTGTGGTCACCTTTTCTGCAAAGCCCCCACCCAGCCGGCACCATGTTGAATCCATGCTTTCCTGAGATGTTTGCAGACTTTGTATCCTTGCACTAAAGCCATGGTTTTCTTGGATTTCCCCTGACTAGTCTGGGTATTCTCTTGCTCATCCCACTTCCTTCAAAACTGGGACGCTATCATCTGATCTTCTTACTCTTCCAGTTCCCTCTTCTGAATCACAGACGCCTCTCACTTTCTCTTCCTGTCTGTTGGAGGCTTCCCCTGGGTCTTAGACTGAGTCTGCTTCATCTATTCCTGGGAATCCTTTCTGTTTGAGTCCACCGCTTGAGGATGTCTTTGAGATTTAGAGAATCATTTTATTTTTTTCTTGGAAAGCCCCATCCTCCAGACTTGTCTTGCTCTAGATGTCAAGGACTAATTGTGAAATCAGAAGGTAAATGTCAACTTCCTTTAAGCATTTCTGCTGTAACAGTTCTAATTCTTCTTGGAGCAACATAGCTGCTTCCAACTCACTAGGACCAGGTGTCAAAGAGAAAAACACAAAAATTAATATATCTCAATAAATATATTCTTTGGATGTGCTTTTGGAATCATATGAATTTTTCTGTCAAGAGGGTGAGACTCTCTCTTCCCCTGTACACTCCTGGTTCTGTGTGTATGTGTGTGTGCTCAGTCATGTCCAACTCTTTGTGAATCCATGGACTCTAGTCCTCCAGGCTCCTCTGTCCATGGAATTACTGGTTGGGAACAAATGCATACCTATAAAAATTATAGCATAGTGGGATTTTAGTGGCATCATCACATACTAATTTTTAATCTAATGCTTTGTACTCACCTGAAAGATTTAGTAGACTTCTTGACACGTAGTTGATTTTTACATTTTGTTATGTCGAAGTTGATGAAGAATCCTCTCTATTCCTTGTTAGTTAAACTAGTGCAATATTTGGCAAGAGATACAAGGAATCATCATTTTCCTCTCTCAAGATCCATACCCCTTTAGGTTTCCATTGCTACTATCCTATTTTCAGTAGATTGTAGTGCTAATACAGAAGATTTATACCTTGAAAGATATTTTAGCCCCGATATACTTCTTGAGTCCAGTTCCACACTCCTAGCTCCTCATTTTTAAGTGGAGAGACAATATTTGAAATTCATCTGAGGTTCTTACAGTGAGGATTAGATTCTCCTTTTGTGTTTGCCTGGCACTGGTTCCCTGGTGATGGTCGGGTGACAAATGCAAAACTAAGAATCAGGTGATAGTGAGTGCCTGACAATCGCGTCACACACTTCTTTTCAATCTAATGTTCAGAACTCCACTTTGTTTCTACACTAGAGGTAGACTTCAGAGAAAATATTTTGTGATTTACGTGAAAAAACTGAGTCAGTCTGTTCCACTTGACAGGGCTCTGACATTAAATTGGTTGGTAGTTTGAAAGTGAACGAAATATATTTTTCAAACAACAATTTACCACTAATTAATTAGCCTGTGTGATATCAAAATAAGCACTTCTATATGTCTTACCTCAATACAGTTATATACAAGATGCATAAAATCATCAGTCACTTTAAATTTATGATCAACATTTCAGGTTGTATGGTAGTGAATGTGGTGAGATTATATAGGTTATATATTATATCGGTAATATACTTGACTGTGTGTATGTTTTAATGAAGCAAGGACTGACTCTCAAGACAATTACATTGAACCCAGCTAATTGTTCATGAAGACAAAATGCACTCAACTGTTTTCTAATAAGATTCAATAATGCAGTGTATCACACTGGTGAAGTAAAAGGTTTAATATTTATTATACAAAATATTATTGATTTTCATATGAAATTTAATGCATTTAACATTAAAGTGAAAATAATGTAATCTAATTGTTAACAAAGTACTTCAGACAATTACTGTGAATTTGGTTTCATTACTATGAATATAATTTAATACTGGACATATGCAAATATGCTCCTTTGGTAAATAAGTTCCTGTTGAAGTCATACATAGTTGTGTAAAAACATTCCCTTGATAGCTCCTTGTAAGATCAAAAATCATCCCTGCTGCTGCTGTTGCTAAGTCGCTTCAATCGTGTCCAACTCTGTGCGACCCCATAGACAGGAGCCCACCAGACTTCTCTGTCCCTGGGATTCTCCAGGCAAGAACACTGGAGTGGGTTGCCATTTCCTTCTCCAAACATCCCTGCTGCGGCTGCTGCTAAGTCGCGTCAGTCGTGTCCGACTCTGTGCGACCCCATAGACGGCAGCCCACCGGGCTCCCCTTTCCCTGGGATTCTCCAGGCAAGAACACTGGAGTGGGTTGCCATTTCCTTCTCCAGTGCATGAAAGTGAAAAGTGAAAGTGAAGTCGCTCAGTCGTGTCCGACTCTTAGGGACCCCATGGACCGCAGCCCACCAGGCTCCTCTGTCCACGGGATTTTCCAGGCAAGAGTACGGTGTGAGTATATATTCATTCTTAATTCATAGACTCCCACTGCTTCTACTTCTTTTAATCTGTGTTGATATCAATTCCTATTTATTTAGATCAGGAATCAATATGCATTTGATAAATATTACCAGTCCTTTTAGCTGCTACTTGAGTAGATGCTATGCACAGGCCTTGTATTGGGAAGGAGTTTTACATATATTATCTCTAGTTCTTACAGTAATCTTTGCAAGTTAAATATTGAGTTCCATTTTACAGTAGAGAAGACAGAGGTTCAGAGTAGTTCATTAAATTTGAAAAACAATTTCTTGCACTAGTGCTCTTCAAAAAAAGAGAAAAAAAAGGACATTCTGTCACTTTTTTTCCAAATTACATTAGTTTTCCTGGCATACATATCAAATCTTTGGTAGTAGTTTTTATTTAAGAAATGAAGAAACAAAATCATCCTTATTAATAGATGTGCTGTATGTTTAAGTCTCATGAAGGTGAATTGGCTTTGGAATTCTTACTAGAAGTATAAAAAGCTTCTGAAATGGGGAGTCACTTTTCTGGGGAGTCCAGAATATAAATAACATCAATTTCCCAACATTATAGCCTCTGTTCAGGAATTCATCAAATATCAAAAGAAACTCAACTCCTCCCCTATTAAATCTATTACTAAATATTTAAGTCAGATTTAATTACTGGAAATTATATAGAGAGAAAGACAGAGATTTGTGCAAGCAGTTAATTGACATGGTCTGTGTAGTTGTAAAAACAGGTCTTTTATTGATAGAGAAATAACTTTGGATTGAACAGTCCACTGATAGCTTCTAGGTCTTAAAAATTACTAGAATACAGTGCCTTTTAAAATATATACATATTAAAGTATATTTTAAAATCCTACTCAAAGTGAAATTAGGGAGTATAATATACATCCTTAAAAGTCAAAGTTTCTTGATTTGTAGCCTCAGGGTGGCTCCAAGTGCCTTGGCAACGAGTGCTTTTTAATGGTTGGAATTTTGAGGATATATTCTCAATATTTCCATTATTATATTTACTAAGTGGCTTTGATAAATTGATGCCTTAGTGCCTGTCCTACTTCAAATATCTTGCTCTATGTTTTAATCCTTGTGTACCAGAAGGTTAAGATAAATAACCATATAATCTTTATTTAAAGGTAAGACAGATATAGACACAAAGTATTTTTGTTAAAAATTACTTAAGGTTGGACCATGTTCTAGATAGAGAGAAACAATTGTGGTAAATATAAAATTATTCATAGAATTCATAATTAAATTTTGAAATTCTTCCTGAATTTATTGAGTTTTAGCAGAACTGCACCATGAAATTGTTTCCTTTAAGTAAGATTTAAATCAGACCAATGTGGATGATATGAAATAGAAGAAATGTTTTTATTTGTCAGACTTATTTTGTTCTTCACAAATTTTACACATTTCCTAATGGTGACAGTGATTTAAAGATGTACTCTTCTTGCTGAAACATTATAGAGTCATAAATAATTTATCAAAGGAAAGAATAATTTTAGGAATTTGGATCAATGTCCAAAAAGAATTAGATTTTTTTTGTGAAATTTTAATAGTTTACAAGCCATTATTACAGTTATTCAAGTTCCTAAATGACATGTAAATTATTGAAATCATGTGTGGTAAGAAATTCATATTATCTAAATTCCCACAAAATGTGAGAAAATATAGAAAAGGGGGAAAATCTACAAATTATGCAACAAAATTTAAGCTGAGGGGAGAACTACTATATTCACGTTAATTGAGCCAGGGACTCTACAGTTAGCTTGGTCAAATTTTGGAATTTTGGTTGAAGTATGTTGTTCATTTATTAAAGGATAATTATCACTAAGAATTTCTAAAATAATAATAATAATGATGATGACCTGGTTGAAAAAAGGTAAGCATGGAGTGAACCAGAACATGCATGCTTGTCTATCTCGTAAGTAGAGGTCTAAGGACCAGTTTCGAATAGTTCTTAAAGTTACCCAAATACATGTAGAAAAAGCCAACAGCAATATTGCACTTAGTTTTAAAAGATTCGTCACTTCCCTAAAAGGTAATGCTTTGTGATCATAGTATCTGTCTTCAATTCTTTGAAGCTCAATGTCTTCACCTACCTAGCAGAGAATATTTCAACACAGAGCTTTGCTTTTAAATGAGATGTCTACAAAATTCCTTTGCACACTGTAAAACACTATACAGATATATTTTTTCTAAGAAATAGATAAGCACATGCTAAAAATCCTTAATAGTTACAACATATATTTTATGATGTAGGTAGTTAACAGTAAATCAACCTTTGGTGGCCAAATAAATATGATTTTTAATAACCAAACCAATACATTCACTGATAGAGCTCCTTATTTGTTGAAAAGCCATAAAAGTGAAAATCCTCACCCTGCAAATGAGAATGCTGGTTGGGCACAGAAGCACGTGAGAGAAGGCAGTGTGTGTGGAAGCCCGCCTGGGGGCTGGGCTCCCCAGTCTGTGCACCTTCAGGCTGCTAAGGTCAGGCTTGAGTTTGTGGACCTGCTCAGTCTGCTCGACCACGACCTGTCATAGGTGATTGCTAAGAGGGTTTTTTCTTAAAAAGAAAAAAAAAAAAAAAGAATATTGTCAAAAATGGTTGTTTGCACATCCCGTGAATTTTTCTTCCTTCCAAATAGAGACTCATGTTCATGACTACTATTTAAAAGGACTTCATTTAAAGCGCATTTTATGAAAATAAAATAATTCCATGTTTAATGTTCATGTATACTTAATATCTTCTCTACAAGTAGCTCAGTTAATAGAGTGTTTTTTTAATAACAAATATGTTTTTGCAGTGAGGAAACCGGCCCAAGTAGAGGTGATGTGGGGACAGGAAGAGGTAATTGTTTGTTTCTAAATTATCTGAGTTGGCCATCTAAGACTCTTGTCTGGTGGTTCATTTTACCTTTGCTGTGGAGATACAAAATAAATTTCTTCCAAAAACTAAGAAAATACTCAATTCAGAGGCTATTTATCTTTACATCATTTTCATATTTTTAATAACTTTCTTGCACAGAATTAAGTTGCATATATCATGTGGAGCTATAACTCTTTAACTTATTGCAATGTCAAGTTATCTATACTGAAGTAGGGCTTACGTTGAAAGTATTCTGGAATGCAGAATGTCTCAACTCCACATGCATGCATGAGTGCAAGCTCGCATACACAGCAATCTAGAGAAAGATGTAGCTAGGTTCCTTTTACAAGAGAGAACAAGGGTCATCAGTGCAGGCTAAAATACAGGGGGAAATAGTTTGGAAGCTTAAAAGACTTGTGTTCTATGCTGTACTCTGACGCTTCTTACTGCGTCAGTGTGAATTACCTAACCTGTCTGAACCTCATTTTCCCTATCTGAAAAATGAGGACATATGATATACAGGTATCTCAAAAGCTTTGAAACTTACAGTTCTATTCACTGCATTGTAGACTCTTTAACTTTGCCTTTTCTTTACATTGAAATCTAGACAAAAGTAGTTCAATCTAACTTTTAACAGATTTTTAATTTATATCTTGGCTTTGTTTAACTTCATGCAATTTGAACTTGAGTGTTTCCATTTAACTTCTGAAAAAATGAAAGGAAAACTTACTCTTTATTTCCTACACATCTATCAATAATCTGAAAATTATGGTACTTACAGAAATTTCCCCAAAGTGATTTTTACCCTCTCAGTTATAAAATTGGATAGCTATAGTATATAACACTAATGAAATTTAAAATATTGACTTGTGATATTTTCAAACCTAATGTATTTTTCCTGCATTAAAACCTACTTTTCTGTACTTTATTGTCAGTAAATTCTAATTCTCTGATATAGTGATTTGTGTCTGATACGCAAAAACAATATTCCTTTCGTCTTTCCATCTCCTCTCTACACATTCCCTTTAATAACACCTTGGTCCTGAAGAACAAATTACGTTTTCCTCTACACTTTCTTGAAGCTGATTTTAATGTTATAATTCAAAATGTTAATTTGCATTTTACTTCTTCCCTGTTATATTCATATAATCCTATTGTTATAACTGCTTAAAATAATAAGCGAATAGCTTCAAACCATACCCCGAGGATAAATGGTTTAGATGGGAATATGGATGTCATTTTATTAAGTCCAAGTTAATTGTGAAATAATTTCAACTGAAAATTAACAGTGTGCATGATAAAGGTAAAAATTAGTTATTTAAAAATCATCTTCAAAATGTGTATTTCAAATTAATAATGTCTTCTGTATTAATTTGAACGTCATTATGTTTTAATTGTTCTCTGAATCAGTATATTTTTCTATATGGAATTTTTGAATGACATGAAAAGAAAATGTACCTCTAGAGATGCATAAGTTAATTCATCTTGTAATAAATAGAAATTTATCATTTAAAACATTGCTGTTAAAATGCATTATTAGTGCTGATATATTTTATTCACTTCTGCATATCAAATTCATTATTTTAACCATGTTCCAAACATGACAATCTAAGTATCTAAATTGATCCTCTTACCCAGATATATGTTGTACTTGAATTATCTTTTTGCTTATATATGTAATATGTTTCTTCCCTTTTTTTTTTCTCATTATACTATTTAAGGTGATTTAAAGCAGAAGTATGTTCAGAGAGTCATAGGATATTAGAGTTACACCGGCCTTTACAAATCCTCTGGTTCATGAGTTCTGTATCTGTGGTTCAAGGAGTGGCTTTGAGCAGCTTAAACCCAACACAGTCTGTATATAATTTTAGTGTCCGTATGTACGTGTGTCTTCCATTGCTTTCATTTTTAACTCAGCAACAGCAACAAAAATTTGTAAGGAAACAAATCAATTCAACCACTTCATTTTGCAAATAAAGAATCTGAAGCTCAAATGAGTTTACAAGTCATCCAAGGTCATGGAGGTTGTGACTGTAAAAGTTGGAGTGAGGTACCAATGTGTAGGCTGAACACTGAATGTTATTGCTCAGGTAGAACTCCTGACAGAAGTGGGTTTTCAGCTGATATAGAGGCTGGAAAATTGCGGGTTCCCTTTAATTTTGTTCACATAGATTTGAGTTACTGAATTTAGCCTCCCATTTCAGTTAGCATCACAATATTATTTTGATACAACTATAAGATTATTATTTGCTATCCATATTTTATGGATTAATACGTATAGCAATAAAATATGGATTTATTGAAAAATTGAAATGAATTTCTCATATTTCTGCACATAAATGTTGTTTTGGGACACATTAAACTTCTATCATTCTTTTTTCTCAACCAAAAGCAATGATAAAATGATAGAAGTAGGCATTTCTGCTCCACTGATGATTATCTTTGACCTATTCATCAATAAATGTGTGAAATCTTTTACTTTCTTATTTTCTCAGGCTAAAAGAGAGACAAAAGCAAGGATCACAATAAAGTTTAATGAAGAGTTTATTAGTTCTAGAAATTTGTAACTTATCTACATCTCATCACTAATTTTCACAAAATTCAGTAGAGTGATTTCATATATGAAATGAAGCAATAAATGATCTCTCTCTATATTTTATGTTTTCAAGTATTTAAAATCACAGTTTTGTAAACCTGGAAGAGGAATGAAACTGCATTATCTTCCAAAAGTAACCAAGATAAAAAAAAAAAGAAAGAAAGAAAGAAAAGGAAAAAAAGAAGATGCAGGTTGTCAACTAAATGCTTGATCTAATGACCTTTAAAAGAGAATCCTATTTTAATGAATGAAGGTCTATTAATAAATTGGCTTAAAATGATTGGGGGGGGAATGAAATAGAAAACATTTCTTCAGACTATCTAAGAACCTGAAAAATGACAAGATGGAATGTCCCCCACAGTTCCCAAGAAATTCACCAACATACATCAAGGTTGTATCATGTGCCATTCAAGATCTTAAAGGGTTATCTAAGTAGAAGACAAAGTCCATCCACATTTAATTCATGATCTTATTAGAGCTGAGGAATACTGCGCACATGATAAAAACTCAAGGAAATTTATGCCATTTTATAACTAAATCTTAAATCATAGGTTTCAATTCTAGTGTTATAATTCAGGGAAGGGAGAGAGGCTAATGTAGCCCAAAGGAACGTAGTCTGGAGCTGGGTCTGTTGGGCTTGGAAAGGTTGACAAAAAGGGAAATAGCAAATCAAAGTGGTAGCATGAAATGCTTCAAAGATGCAAACTTTTGACAAAGTCTTTGGAGAACAAGGGCAATGAAAAAGCCAATGAAAACAGTAGTGCTTGAGTATCTGAGAACTTCATATTATGAAAACAACAGTTCAGTGAAAGAAGGGGCCTAAGACAAGTATCTTAAGAAAACTACCATGGTTTGACAGTGTCATTAAAAAAAGATGTTAAATAAATAAGAAAAACAGGAAAGATTATTGAAAGAGAAAACTTAGAACTTGAAAAAGAATTAAACTGTACTATCACATGAAAAATGTCACAGCAAATAAATCTTGTCCCCACAGTCATCTGCAAGGGCCTTTCATTTAGGAAGTATTTAATAGCTAATTATTTCTCAAAGCTCTGTAGCTGCTATTATGACTTATTTTTACTTATAAAATTTCTCAGATGTTGAAATAAAAAATTTCAACATCTGAGAAATGCAAACCCAACTATGTCAACAGAGCAGCCACTCACTTTACAAGCAACCCAAAGAGAGACAGAAAAAGAGCCTGAACAGATGCTGGAGGTGGGGGGGGGGGGGCAGGTAGGTGAGTTGGTCCCATAGCAGACTGTGGTCCCTTATGGGGTCAGAGTCCTTTCATTGCCAGAAGAAGCAATTGAAAGAAAATGTAACAAATCAGCTTCTCAATTACATTAACAAAGGTTTTAGCTTCCTATGTACAGTACTTTTAACACTCCTCTGTGTTCTAGCTGTGAAGGTCAATGACCATTCCCATGAATCTCTGTGTGTTTATATCAAAAGTACAATGTGATCTTTGGCAAAGGAAGTGGCTCTGGGTTAGCTGGGCTTTATAGGTAGTTACTGTAAATACAATTGAAAGCTAGCTAATTTTACACTATTGCTAAAGAATGAACACATTTATTAATGGCATCCAAAGACTCAGAAGTGATCCCAGAGAGTTGTGAAAGCAGAGATGTCTTTTGCATCCACACTGCTACTGTGTCTCTGCCATTTCCCTTAAGGCACCTTCCACGTGTCTGCAGGGGCTTTGGGAACTCAGTCAATCCCAGGCACACGAGCCTCCCCCAGCCCAGGTATTTGCTGCACACTATACCTGTCCACACTCACTCCCTGCAAATCCTCTCTCAGAGAACTGCTTCATAGGAAGCAACTGATCAATTAATAGTCTAAGAAGTGAATAAATGAAAAAAAATACACCTTCCTGTCATATCCATTTCATAAAGGAAAACATGTCTTATCCATAGGAAATAGTGTGATTTCTGTACTAGGCATAGGCCTCTTGAGGAAAGGTTTCCTGGATAGTGAGGTCTTGGAATTTAGTTTAATAAAAAGGTAATTTTGAAAAGATTACATTTTTTGTTGATGAGGGCTCCTATGGCTAGAAATAGTCCAGAGTAATGAAGGTCTAACATCTCTCCAGTTACTGCTATGAGAGAAGATGCATATACTTTCCAATGAGACTAAAATTGTTACACAAGTGGGCCCTGATAATGCTTCCCCATAAATGTGTACTTATTTCTTAGGGTCTGTTGGAGACCTTGAGAAGTAAATAAAGCAGTAAATGTGTTTAGAGTCCATAATTCATGTTTATTGTTGTAAGTGTCTGAACATCTGACAAATAATAGGGCTTCAGGGCAGGAAAGGACGGGGGCCGTTCCTCTTTGCCCTTTGAGTAAAAATCTTAAAACTTTCAGAAGTTTCAAAGGAAACGGAAGTGAAACATTTTTTTTTTCACCTTGGCAGATTTGTGGGTGTTATGAGTTGGGTTTTGAAGGGAACAAGTTCAGAGTGAATCAGAACTCAGCTCAGAGCTCCATGGGTCCAGCCAGCACCTATCATTTATGCCATTCCTTGAACTTGCAATGTGCTGCTTTTTTTTTTTTTTTTTTCATTCTTAAAAGGCCAAAAAGAGATGCTTCAACTAGAAATATACTTTTTAAGAGTACATTAATTCAGGTAATATATTTAAAAAAATCTACAACATAAAAGAAAGTTTTAACATATATCAAGTGTCCATGTAAGTAGGCAAGTTGTACCACTAAGACATACTAAATTAGGTATAATTCTTAAAACAGGTGAAGAGAAATAAGAACAATGATATCAATGGTAACAATCTCCCATGAGTGTCCTCCTCTGCTTTGTTATTTGTCTTTTAAGTCTTTTTTATCCTTGAAGGATTGAATCCAAATCTTTCCTAGGATGATTTCCCTAATCCTTTTAGTAAGGAACAATGTTTCCTTCCTAGGAAGACCTTGCTTAGCGTGGCAGCCACAGGAAGTTGACACAGAAGACCAAGAAACACTAGCGAGGCTTTGCTGAGAGACAGAGGGCGAACATTCACCAGTCAGGTTTGCCTCTCAACATCACTGACTCTTTTGTTAAAAAATCCCATGAAATATCTATTGTGCTCTATGGAAAGGTTTTAGTAAATAAGAGTCTTAGTTTGTTTAAAAATTTTATAAAGAAATTAAAAAAAATTAAAATCCAAATATTTTAAGCTGTTCCTTCCTACCTCATACTATTTTTTCTACTTATCTGTTAATATTATATTTCCTATAGGACTATCTTTCATTTTAAATAAGACTCAGGTATCTTTTGAGATTTAAAGCACCAGGAATAAAAACAAAATAGGTATTAAATCTTTTAATGGAATATGAAAAATAACATATATATATATGTATAACTGAATCACTTTACAGTATAGCAGAAATTATAAATCAACTATGCTTCAATAAACTTTTTTAAAAAATAAAAACCAAAACACATAATGAAATAGAAGTAGTAATTCAGCTTCTCCCCTTAAATAATGCCTATGGATTCTTATACCATTAGAATTCAATTTAGCATGCCTTCTTCACTTCTTCAAGCAGCAGCTGACATATTAATAATTGCTGATATTTGGATTGACTTCTACCATTTGAAAAACTTACACAATCACTGTCTCATGTGTTGTCTGGAAAAGCATCCCTGATGGAAAGCAAGAATTTATTATCACTACATTTTTGAAGTACAGAAAATGAAACTCAGAAAGCTGATCCACCTCCTCCAATGATAACGACCCGAGCGTGAGAAGGAAATGCGGCTTTCGTCCCTCTCCCGGTCCATCCCTCTCCCCTCGTTCAGCTCCATCTTTGCTTACGGTTAGACTAGCCTCTTCTTTGTGGGAACAGGTCAGTTTGGAGAATGATCACAATTCTCTATTCTTAACATTCATAGAGACGCTGGCTGCCAGTCAGGCTGCCCGTGTGATTTAATTTTTAAATGTAAACCATTTTCTAGAATTTTTTTAAAACCATGTGAAAAGCTTTGAACAAGCATGCCTAGTAGTGTTGTTTTCCTCCACCATTAAATGAAGGTTTTGAAAGTCTGGTATTTAAAACTATATTTATCCTATTCATCTATGTTATCCCACCCAGCAGTGCTAGCAACATGGAAGATTTTTATTTAGTATTTTTGATTCTCATCTGAGAATGCATACCTATTAAATTTGCATCTTGTAATGCATTTCTAAGCCAAATCACTCGATACAACCAAGAAACCCAGCACACATTAGGCCAGTTCTGGTATCGTGATTAAGAGGAAAATTATCATCAATATTGGTGGAAATTATGCCTTAACTCGGGCTAAAAGAAGCAACAAGAATCTGTAATTTCCCACGAGAGGCACTAGTTATGAAGAAAAAATAAAGACTTTTAAACTTATACTTTCTTGTTATTGTTGTTGTTTAGCTGTAAGTTGTGTCCGACTTTTCTGTGACCCCCCGGACTATAGCCCACCAGGCTCCTCTGTCCATGGGATTCTCCAGGCAAGAATAATGGAGTGGGCTGTCATTTCCTTCTCCGTGGGGTCTTCCAGACACAGGATGGAACCCAGACCTCCTGCATTGCAGGCGGATTCTTTAAGGTCTGAGCCACCAGGCAAATAACCCTTTCTTGTTACCGCAGTTTCTTAAATTCACTCCACATCTGTAAAATTTACATAATACTTTTCTTTCTAGGATTGATATAAGAACTAATAACAATAGAAACTGTTTATTAAGGGGGCTTCCCTGGTGGCTCAGACGGTAAAGAATCCACCTGCAGTGCAGGAAACCTGGGTTCGATCCCTGGGTTTGGAAAATCCCCTGGAGAAGGGACTGGCTATCCACTCCAGTATTCTTGCCTTGAGAATTCCATGGACAGAGAAGCCTAAGGACCACTTCTTGTACTACTAATAATCTATGAGATATTTTATTAGTGTTCCTGTGTTATAAGTTAGAATATTAGGGTTTAGAAAATCAGGATTCAAATCCAGAAAGTTGGAGTTTAACCACAAGTCTCTCTGCCCTCTGTGAGGTGATTATACTGACAGAATAAAACCATCAATACAGGTGACACCACAAGAGGAAAAAAAGTCAAGTAGAAGAATTCTATGAAAATGTAAAGTCCTTATCCAGAGAACAGAAAGTTCTTTTTTTCCCCCTTTTTTTTTTTACTGAGCCCTTTGCCTATCATTGCATGGAAAAGGAAATGAGCAGCTTACAGGATTTCTTGTCATGAGTCTAAAGGGCCCCAGATCTACACGCCTGAAATGAAATGACTAAAGGAGACAGGCTAGCCTAGAGCCCCGGACAGTCAGCGTCCAAGCGGTGAGGCCCTTCCTTCTCTTTGCAGTGGCTGTGCTCCACGCTTACTCAGAAAGAAGCAAACCCACACCAGGAGGATTTTTTTTTAATTTTTGAAGAGTTAATTATAATAGATTTAATCTATGTTTTAAGAAGAATTTGCCAAATCCCACCTCAGCACAGGTATCTGGCGGCCCTCACCAGAACAAAGAAGCGGCAGAGAAAACTCCTCTCCCCCCACCGTCCCTGAAAGGATGCTCCTAACGAGAAAACAGAAGGTAGCAATATGGGTTAAAAGGTGGAGGCAACAATATTTCAGTGAAGTGTGCTTCACATTCACAAAGACTTGATGATATTGATTATGACTGGCCCTGATCCTGAGGATCTCAGGCTGAAAGATGCTGGACACTGGGTAAAAAATTCAAGCTGTTGTTGTTGTTTTTCTGAGATCCCAGTAAGCCTATTTTAGATGACTGTTTAAAATGTTCATGTTCTTGGCCGCCTCCTGGTCACACACAATCATCTTTATTTCACACACAAGCCAATATTTCCTCTGCCCACTCACTGTGCCAGTGAGATAATGCAACTTTTCCTCAGCACCTTTAGATTCTGCTGAGCTCTCCTGTTTGTTCACAGCTATCTGCATTCAACTCTGCCAACTAGACTTTTTTTTTTTTTCCCCTAATGGAGCCTGTCTGTTTACTTGTAAGGCAAATGAGGAAGCTGTGTTGGCGCCAAGGGCTTCAGACGTTGGTAAGAGTTTCCTCATCCAAGAAGACCTATTCTTCAACTGGAAGAAAGGAACAGAAAGGTTGAAGCCTTCCCCTAAATGTACTTAACCCAACGATCGGGAACAGGTAGCCCACTAGCTGCTTTTAAGATTGTGTTGCTTGGTCCAACAAATCTTTCAATATTCTGAAATATTTGCCAACACTCTGAAAGCAAGGGATTACAGACAAATACCCAGATCTCAGCACCTCTCAAAAAATCAGAAAAGCCTACATTTTTGCATGGCAACATCCACTTATTTAATCCTCCAACAGTAAGTAAATGCCATGAGAGTACATCTATTCTAAAGAGAGGGAAACTGAGGCCGGGACCTGAGTGCAGACAGTCCGGCTCCTGAGCCCCTGAGTTCCACTGCCTTTGCACCCACGTCTCTCATGTCTCCTGCACTGACAGGCGGGCTCTTCACCACTGAGCCGCCAGGGGAACCCTACTGCCCTCCAGCCCTACCTGTTTGCAGGTGGGTAGGTAGACCTTCGGGAGTTTCCCAGGTAGCTCAGTGGTAAGGAATCTGCCTGCTGATGCAGGAGGTATAGGAGAGATGGGTCCAATCCCTGAGGCTAGAAGATCCCCTGGAGGAGGGAATGACAGCCTACTCCAGCATTCTTGCCTGAAAAATCCCATGGACAGAGGAGCCTGGTGGGCTACAGCCCATGGGGGCCCAGAGAGTCGGACACGACTGAGCAGCTAAGCACGTGGAGATTAATAGGTCTGTGCCTTTTAGGTACAGCATTCTCTAAATCATGAGTCTCACTTGGCTCACTTTGCACTTTTATGTTACCTGCCTGAACTCTAAGTTTGGCTGTAAGATCCCTGCTAACCCATGCTTTCGTGGCCATATCCCTGTCAGGAGATTCTGTCTTTCACCTTTTAAATTTTGCTGGGGAGTACTCTGGGAGGAGAAGTACACTAGTCTATAGAAGTTTCATAACAAACTATATGATAGATATTATCTCTGTTTTTTCTGATGGAGAAACTGAGGCTAACAGAGAAGAGCTGCACAGAATTAGACAACTAAGTTTACTGCTAAATGAGGACTCCAACCTGGTTTTCTGACCCCAAGCCCAGCCTTATCTCCATTTAAGTATAATCCCTATTGACCACTGAAGCTTGTGTCAAGACATTTGGTGACAGGAACCAAATGACTGCAAGAATCAACACATATACTAAAATACAATTTATACTTAGAAATTAACAAGCAAACATGCTATGTAAAGCTAAGGAGGACTTCAGTCTTCCTTGACAGTGAGAGAGCTGAGGCTTTGCGCAACTGCAGAGAGAAACATTGGGTTGGGAGCCGGGAGGCAGGGCAGCAGACCCCTCTATTCACTCACCCGGTCACTTCGAGACAGGCCTGGGACCGGGGGCCCTTTGCTGCCATGCTTCGATGCTTGCATCTGAGCACACCACTCCTTGAGCGCCAGCGTACAAAGACGCTGTGTGGAACTGTAACTGTGTGCATGCCCAGTTGGGGCAAATTTTAGACCCAAAAGATACAAAGAAACCAAAACACCCAGCTGCCACTTTTGAGGAGCCTGGGGTCAAAAACAGGGTGTTGGGCGCAAAAGCAGGATACTGACACGCCCCCTGCACACACACCATCTAAGGGGTGGGCAAAAACAAGCCACACCCCTGGCCCAACCCCTGGGCCATCCTACCTTCACTCTACTTTCACCTGCAGGAAGGGGGCACCTAGGGAACCTGGTGTTTGTTCTGGCTCCACCCTGCTTGTCGGGGCAGGGGCCCCAACCAGCCCAGCATGAGTTTCTTGTCTGGCCTCTGGCCAATTTCTATTGACTGGGGGAGGCCAAGAACTCTAACTGGTAACAGCATGAAAGTGAAGTGAGGTGAAGTGAAGTGAAAGTTGCTCAGTCGTGTCCAACTCGTTGTGACCCCTTGGACTATACAGTCCGTGGAATTCTCCAGGCCAGAACACTGGACTAGGTAGCCTTTCCCTTCTCCAGGGGATCTTCCCAACCCAGGGATCAAACCCAGGTCTCCGCACTGCAGGCAGATTCTTTACCAGCTGAAAAGGTCTCTTGTTTATTCCATGCCTCCCTGTGTACTCAGCATTTTATAACAGTCTTCAGACATAAGTGGCAGCAGCATCCTCTGTCCAGAGACATACAGCTCTTGTCACTCTGCAACCCCTAAGTTTTCTCTTCATTCTCCCTTCTCCCTCTTTTCCCAAGTCTACCTTTTCTGACTTGAACGTTTTCCCTGGCCTTTCTGTCGTAAGTCTGTTCTGTCCATCTGCAGTAGAGCATCCCTCTGGAAAGTACTTAGAGGTGAATACAGAGAAAACATTTATAATAGAGAAAGAACTCTATCTAGGTGAAAAGTGTTCCTATGGGCCATTTGCTGTAATACATAACTTTTAAAGCAGATTCATCATATTCTTATGGAATCACAAATAAAACTCATCATTATTAACAAAATACTAATTTTAAAGGTTAGTTTGCAAATCTATATGACATAATTGGATTGGTGATTTTAGTTACTCAGCATGTAAATGGGGAGAGAAGCATAACACAGTGATGGTCTGAAATGGGTACATTCATCAACCATACATATGCATGGTAAGTCATATCTCACCAACGTTGAGCCTTTTATATCAAGGTTCCTGGTTCCTTCAAAACTGCAGGTGAAATTAGCAGTACTCAGCCACCATGTATGTTAAGCACAGAATTTCTTCATGATTGATATTCTTCAGTTCTGCAAATGGTTTAGTAGAATGAGGAGGAAGAAGGTATTCGATTTGGCTGACTGTAGCTGAAACTCAACTACACTGCTTAACCAATATGGTTTTTTCCCTCACAAAACAGCACAATTTGCAGTTATATTCCACAATAACATAAATGACCCAGGCTCTTTCTTGCTTTCACCTTTAGGGCCACAAATTGTTGCTTCACCTCCAGGCCCTCATCCAATTTCCAGGCAGGAAGAATAAGAAGAGAAATCACAATGAAAAAGGGTGTAGCACTTAATCAAATCAAATCAAATCAAATCAAATCAAATCAAACTGAAACCTGCATAGAAACTTCCCATTTATAACTTTTATTTACATATTAGTGGCAGAAACTGTATCAGATAGTCTCCTTGCTGTGCTGTGCTTAGTCATTCAGTCGTGTCTGACTCTTCGCGACCCCATGGACTCCTGCCAGGCTCCTCTGTCCATGGGATTCTCCAGGCAAGAATCCTGGAGTGGGTTGCCATGCCCTCCTTCAGGGGATCTTCCTGACCCAGGGATCAAACCCAGGTGTCCTGCATTGCAGACGGATTCTTTACCATCTGAGCCACCAGGGAAGCCCAAGAATACTGGAGTGGGTAGCTGATCCCTTCTCCAGGGGATCTTCTCAAGCCATGAATTGAACCAGGGTCTCCTGCATTGCAGGCAGATTCTTTACCAGCTGAGCTACCAGGGAAGCCCACTGTCTCCTTAAAGGAAATTTAAGTTCCATAAGCATGGAGGAAGATCAGATTTGGGTAGGCCGCTTACACAGTGCTCCTTCCCTGGGCTCAGAGAACGTGGTTTCCTGGGGCTCACAGTCTGCTGCTGCTGCTGCTGCTGCTAAGTCGCTTCAGTCATGTCCGACTCTGTGCGACCCCATAGACGGCAGCCCACTAGGCTCCTCTGTCCCTGGGATTCTCCAGGCAAGAATACTGGAGTGGGTTGCCATTTCCTTCTCCAATGCATGAAAGTGAAAAGTGAAAGTGAAGTCGCTCAGTCATGTCCGACTCTTTGCGACCCCATGGACTGCAGCCTACCAGGCTCCTCCGTCCATGGGATTTTCCAGGCAAGGATACTGGAGTGGGGTGCCATTACCTTCTCCGCGGGCTCACAGTCTAGTGACTCACAAGTAGCTAACAGAGAGATACAACCCAGATGGTATACTCTGTGATGAAAACGTGATTCAGGTCACCTGATTCAGAACCCGCTTGCCAATGCAGGAGACCCAAGAGACAAGGGTTCAATCCCTGGATCAGGAAGATCCCCAGGAGAGGGCATAGAAACACACTCCAGCATTCCTGCCTGGAGAATCCCTTGGACAGAGGATCATGCTGGGCTACAGTCCAATGGGTTGCAAAGAGTTGGACACAGCTGAAGTGACTTAGCATGCACGCACAGAAGCTATATATACTCAGCTGGAGGACACGGCTTTTGTTTTCCTATGAGGATTACAGGTTCTAGTGACTAACTCCCCAAGCTAAGTAGCCAATCATGCCTGCTGCTGCTGCTGCTGCTGCTAAGTCGCGTCAGTTGTGTCCGACTCTGTGCGACCCCATAGACGGAAGCCCACCAGGCTCCCCTGTCCCTGGGATTCTCCAGGCAGGAACACTGGAGTGGGTTGCCATTTCCTTCTGCAATGCATGAAAGTGAAAAGTGAAAGTGAAGTCGCTCAGTCGTGTCCGACTCTTAGCGACCCCATGGACTGCAGCCTACCAGGCTCCTCCGTCCATGGGATTTTCCAGGCAAGAGTACTGGAGTGGGGTGCCATTGCCTTCTCCAAGCCAATCATGCCTACTTCCAGTTATTCCCTTGGTTGCCCTTTGACCTCCTGGAAAGCTACTAGGGAAGCCCCTGGGTTTATTGCCCTGTGTTCCTCTTCCTGGTATCACTGCTTCCAAGGTCTGTAGGTGAGCAGAAAATGAATGTATTTGTTAGCATACAAATGCAACAGAGGCTTTGAACCAAAGAGAAGTTTCTCTTTCGTGTAACAAGCAGGTGGTCTAGGAGGATGGCGGTTCTGCTCCATGAAGTCATGAGGGGGCTCTGACTTTTATCTTGTTTCTCCAGCCACACTTCCTGGGTGGCACAAAAGCACTCATCTTTCAAGAAGCAGGATGCAGGAACAGAGTGAAGAAGAGATTGTCTCCTATCTTTAAGAGCCAAGAAGGAAGATGTAATTATTTATTCTCTTATTGCTCTGTTGGAACTTAATCGCACAGCCACTCATAACACCAAAGAAGGCTGGAAAATGTAATTTTCTTTTGAGCTACCATGTCACAAGCTAAAAAATGGGGTTCCTATTACTGTGAGAGAAAGGAGGACTTTGAGAGTGCTGGGAACTGACGGTGTTCACCATACTCAGCTACAAAGCCCAGGAACTCAGGATTCCCAGTGCTTTGGTCCCATAAGTATTGTTTCAATGATCTACATGGTCCTATAATTATTGGTTCAATGATCTACATGGTTCCATAATTATTGTTTCAGTGATCTATGAAAGTGAAAGTGAAGTTGCTCAGTCGTGTCCGACCCTTTGTGACCCCATGGACTGTAGCCTATGAGGATCCTCCGTCCATGGGATTTTCCAGGCACGAGTACTGGAGTGGGTTGCCATTGCCTTCTTCAGTCAATGATCTATATGGTCCCATAATTATTGTTTCCATGCTACATAGACTGTGCCAAAATTTGGTGACTTAAAAGAATTCATTATTTGTTCTGCTTTTATGTGTCAGAACTTGAACAAGTGCGTTGTTGTGTTCACAGGAGTTGTCTGGGCCACACAGAGCTGGCTTTGGGGCTGGAGCACGCGGCAATGCTACTCCTTACATCCTATTCCTGTGGCTTCAAATAATTGCTTGTATTAGTCTCAGCTTCTTCACAGCGCAGTGAGGGGCTAGCATCCCCAAGCTGGCCCAGAACTGGCACAGCACTTGTACCACGTTCTACTCGTCACAGCCAGCCTAGATTCAGGAGGAGAGTGACCTGCTCCAACTCTGGAAGGGTGGAGAGGACATGGGCAGTGAAGACTGTCTGCCACTTCTGGAAGACTATTACTACAGTCACCAAGCACAGTTTGGAATTTTGATTCTTCCTGCCTGTCCTTCCCCCCTCCCTCCTTGCGATTTTAACAGGCAGAAGGTAGAGGCCAGATGGTCCTTAAGCAATTCCCCACTATTTCCATGAATCAAGTTTTATTATCACTAAGAAAAGCAACTCTTTTAAAGCATCCATTATAAGAGGTATTGGTTTATTTAAGGCAATGTTTCTCACCTAAAAAGACCTGATAACTATATATCTCTGTTTAACATATATTGGGGAAAGGTGGCTAACATATCAAAGCCAAACTTCATAAACATTGCTATGACAAAATTAAAAATAAAATCCTCCGCCACCTTCAGCAGTTTCACTTACTCTACAACCCCTGAGTTTTGTGCTTCACACCACTCAACACCCCCTGGGGATAGGGAAGACGGGTCTGCCCCAGGAGTCCCGAGATACCCACCATCAGGGAGAGAGTGTGAAGGCCCTCTGCTCTGCAAGGACCAGAAAATTCCTTCTGGCATAAGGATCTCATTAGTTCCCAAAGCAGAAGAAAGGCCACCTCCTCAGGTTCTAGGTCATAACTTGGCCCCAGGCAACAGGCTGACACTGGGGTCTAAACCCCTTGCAGCTGCCTCTGGCCCCCTTTAGGACCATCCCCCTCGATGTGTGCTGTGGTCCCAGCATTTCCTCATCAAGCAGCTGCAGCATTTGGCTGGCATGGGCTTTCGAGCTTAGTCAACAGAGCCTCATTCCTTGGGTCAAGGTGTCCCCACTCAAACTCCACTCCCACCTTCAGGGTCAATCCCTGGTTCTGACAGACACACTGGTCACAAATGTTAGCGTCCATGTATGCAGCAGCATTTGGTATTCTTGATCCTGGAGAAGGTAGATCAACTGAGCGCTGAAATTTGAGAGTTTGATCATACCTATGGACCCTCTTGCTGAGAGGGAAAACGTGCATATACTGACAGCCTAGGGAGTTCACAGCCCCCCCACCCCAACCCAGGAATCCTATCCTTTAAATTCCAGTTAAAGCCCCTGATTTTGTGGGCTGCACTAAGCAAGCAATCTCGTCAGCATTGCCGCTAGTCAGCGCCTGGAGGGCTGTCCATCAGAAAGGCTCAGGTGAGCCTGTCACCCACGGCCACCACTCACGGTGCCCAGGGTTTTTGGCTGTTTCTTTCAGCATTGATAGCTTTGCCCATTGCCGGTACTGCTGTTCCTTCCCCAGTACCCTACAGACATCTGAGCCACATTTGAATCCCCTAAATTACTCATTCAAACAATGGCCGTGTCATGTCACTTCGACCTCTGGAATGAATCATTTCCTTGGACTGACCCTGTTTGTCTTTCAGGGTTGAGGTAACATTGCCTCCTTAGCTTGCAGGGCCTGATACACATGCTCGACACTCAAACACAAGCTCACCCTGCATTCTGGTCTCCGTAAAGCTAATCTGATCACATCCCTCTCCCTAAAACCTTCCTGCCGCTCCAGGTTGGCCCTCCTCATGAAATCGGCTCTGCTCGTTTGTACCTCTTCCTGTCCTCCCACCATCTCCCTTTAATCTTGAATGGGAGAAACCCCACTCAACTGCTTGTTGGTGGTGGTGTTCAGCTGCTTTACAATGTTATGTTCGTTTCTGTTGTATAGCAAAGTGAATCAGCTACACATATACACATACCCCTCTTCCTTGGATTCCCTTCCCATTTGGTCCTCACAGAACACTGAGCAGGGCTCCCTGGGCTGTACAGTCGGCAATCGTTAGTCATCTATTGTATACAGTGTAGTGCATATATGGGGCTCCCAGATGGCTCAGGGGTATCGAATTTGCCTGCTATTGCAGAAGATGGAGGTTTGATCCCTGGATCAGGAAGGTCCCCTGGAGAAGGAAATGGCAACCCACTCCAGTATTCTTACCTTGAAAATCCCATGGACAGAGGAGCCTGGCGGCCTACAGTCCATGGGGTCGCAAAGAGTTGGACACTACTGAGTGACTAAACAACAGAACAAGTGGATATACGTCAATCCCAATCTCCCAGCTCACCCCACCCCCACTCACCTTGAAGTCTCTGGGTCTCTGTTCCCTTGATTCCTCGCCCATGTTCCATTCTTGAAGGTCTACTGAGGACATTTCCCTTCATGTGTAAAAGCTTTCACATGTGTTTCTCTATCACACTTTCTTCATTTGTACCATTGTTTTTAACTCATGTCTGTCTCCCTCATTGAGCTATGGACTTGAGAACAAAGACCATATCTATTATTTTTTTAAATGGTGAGCAACTGGAACACTGCTTGGTGCTATGCTTTGTTATTTGAAAGGATGAAGACACGGAAAGAGAGGAAGTGCAGCTCATCCCAGCCCTTCCCCACTCCCCATTCTCATCCCTCCCTCTCCCCACCCCTCACTGTGAGCCCTTCCTCTGCGCGAGGGGAACTCCCACCTGCCTGCAGAGCCCTGCCCTCTTCAGCTTCTCAGTTGGCCAAACTCGGTTGGATGGCATCCAGGCACAATCGCCCACAGTCTCTCTCTGCATACAATCTACTAGTGTATTCCTTGTCATCACCTCTACATTTCCTGGATTCAGAACAGCACCTCTCCTCTGTGCTCTCACAGCACACAGCGCTCCATCTTCTCAACATTTTGACATTTCATTGATTTATCTATTATCCCAATAAACCACGGTCCTCTTGAAAGGAAGAATAATGTCTCATTTACTCGGGCTCTCCAATGATTTGCATAGGTCCTGGTGCTCAGTGATTGTCTTTTGAGACTTGTCTAAATTCTCGTTTTTCTGTTTTTCTTTGTGAAGCCCTGACAAATGGTGAGTCATCCAGATGCACTTAAACACTATGACGGAAAGCTGTGCTTTGAGTTCATTCCTTGAAGTGTTAGTGATAAAGCTACTTTTAAAAAAGCTTTGCATCAGTTTTTGTGACTTCTTCCAAGGGGTCCTATCTTTGGCCTTTAGAATAATAAGACATAAGCTCTGTCTCTTCTTGCCCTTGGATCTCCCTGAAAGCCTCATCAAACTTTCAATAAATCAGTGCTTTTCAAGTGTAGTGTTTATACAAAAGCACTCGAAATCTTATTACAATCAGATGCTGCTTCAGAAAGCCTGAGAGTCTACATCTTTAAACAGCTCTTGGATGGTTTCAAGGTTACACATGGAGTAGCAATTCTCTGGTCTAAAACAATTGTTAGAGAACAGGGCTTGAATCCTCTCACCATCTTTGGTTTTCTTCTGGGTAAGGTTGAGTTTGCCAAAGACCTCTTTCAAATGCAGTGGTCGGTGAGTTTTTACCACACCCCACTAAGTGTCGTTCTTGGTGGTTCAGCTGTATAGAATCTGCCTGCAATGCAGGAGACGCACAGGACAGCGGGTTTGACCCCTGGGTCAAGATGATCTCCTGGAAGAGGAAATCGACAGAGGAACCTGGCGGGCTACAGTCCATGGAGTCGAGAAAGAGTCAGACGTTACTTAGTGACTAAACAACAACACGCTGATTGTAAAGAGTACTGGATTTCAAAGCAGACACGTGGGCTTGAGTCCAAGCTACCACTATCAACTATCTGACCTTTGGGAAGTTGAAGAAAGTAACCTTTTAGTCTCAGTTTTCTTAAAAAAAAAAAAAAAAAAAAAGACATCCAATGTCTGTGTCTAGTAGTTGGAAGGATCAGAGGATCATGAGACAGTATGGACTTCTGGTTATGTACCATGTTTTTGGTGCCATTGTTTAATGTCTATTATTACAATTTAAGGTTTCACTGGTTCTTTTGCCATTTACATCAGAAAGTTGCAAAATTGTCATATGCCTAATTTAATAATAATTATTATCCAGTAATATCTATTAGGTTCAAGGCATTGGGCTAGATATTTTATATCTACTTTTCAGAAATTCTTGAACACCGAAAATAATTTTTTTTCTTCCTTTTATAATAGCCAATGCTAGTGAATATTATCTTTTGCCTTCCCGTTGCATGTGTACCCCTCAGGGAAGACACCCTTCATCAGAGGATATCCTTTCCAGATAAAGTTAAGACTTTTCAAAGGTCAAAGCATATAAGAAACTGTCCTCCCCACATATCTAAAAATTAGTGGTCAGATCACAGCAGAGGATTCCGGGATTCCACTGAAAACATACTGACACGGCCCTCAGTTTTCTAATTAGTGATATGAGAGATTCTGACTCATTTCTAAATCTTGTTCTCAAAAGCCTCAAGGATTCTAGATGCCAAAGACTGTGGGCCTGGATGCGGGAACACATGGAGATGTACCCACTAGTAGCTAGGCTCACGTGTTTAACATACTGGCTTCCAAGCATGAATTATTGAAGAAATATTTCTGCTTTTGTTGCTCCAAAAATGTTTGAGAGACATTTGAACTGTAATTGCTAAGGCAGCATATAATGCACTCAATCTGTGAAAAATAAGCTTGTCTGTAGATACCTGACTTAGAGATATCAAAATCCATAATGAGTATTGGGAAATATATGTTATTACTTTCCTTTCTCTAGCCCAGGCTGACCAAGGGAATCTTCTTTAGTAGACTAGCTCCTGGTAATTTGGAAAGGTAGAAAGTTTCAGGTAACTTATTTCTATCAGCCAGCAGAGCCCTGCTGAATGCCATGCTTGGCTCATTGACATGAAACACCCAGAAACAGCATTTGTAAGTAAGTATTCAATTAGTATTTTGGGAACTTGTGTTCCCAAGGGTGTCCCATATGAAGAGGGGACACCTCTTCAAATGTTCTCATCTACATATTTTTTTTTTTTAAATAGGAAGAACTGCTGTGTTTTTCAGTTTTAAGAACTCAACTTCTCTGGCTCAAGAAATTCAATTTTAAGTTTAGCATAGCTTAATTTTCAAATTTTGGAGTTATTTTGTATGGAATGGTTTAGAAAATCGAGCACTTCTACATCACTGCCAAATCATCCATCTTAATTCAAGTATTTACAGGTCTATCAGAAGAACAGAGACATTACTTTGCCAACAAAGGTCCATCTAGTCAAAGCTATGGTTTTTCCAGTAGTCAGGTATGGATGTGAAAGTGAAAGTCGCTCAGTCGTGTCTGACTCTTTGTGACCCCATGGACTGTATGTATAGTCCATGGAATTCTCCAGGCCAGAATACTGGAGTGGGTAGCCTTTCCCTTCAAAGAAGATCAAGTCTTGTATAATCTCTATACTTAAGAACATTATATAATGATCACGAGGAAGGTTATGTTTTCTCCATCAATATATAAATAACTTCAGGGTAGAACCATGCATTTAGCGGATGTTAAAGAATGAATCCCGTTACTCCTGGGCAAGGAGACATAGACACAAAAGCAACACAGATGGATTCTCTAAACTCTAGAAATGTTTATTAGTAGATTCATTCATTTAATGAAAGGGGCTGACCCTACTGTAGACCAAGCTCTGATCTAGTGCCTGGATTCAATGATGAATAGGCAACATGTCCCACACACAGCTCCCAATTTAGAAGGGGGAAACAGTAAAAGTATTTGTCTTGAACAAAAGCAACTTAAATTCCACAAAGGAAATAAGGTACCCCCAGTTCATGTCGCTATCTTGTGGCTACTTTCTGGTACTGTTTTCATTTTTTACATTATTAACTAAACTTTAGATTTTCTTTGGACATCATCACTTTTTCCACTTATATCTTCTTTCCTTTCTAGAATGCAATCCAGGGGTCTAGTCTTCCAAGTCTCCTCTGATCTGTGACTCTTTCTCAGTATTACCTTATTTTTCAAGACTTTGACAATCTTGAGACGTACTGACCTAGTATCCATCCTGTAAAACGTTCCCCATCTGGATGTGCCTGACATTTTTCTGATGATTAGACTGGAGTTATGGGTTTTGGGAAAGAAAACCACAGAGGTGATATGCTCTTCCCATCACATCATCTTAAAGGTTACAAGACAACTGCACAATATCCATGATGATAATTTTTATCACTTGGTTAAGATCTTGTCTGTCAGCCTTCTCTGTAAAGGTACAATAATTTTTCTGAACTCTATTTTTAGAAGCTAGTCATTAGGCCTAGCTCATCCTCAAGTGGGGAAGGGTTTAACTCAAATCCCTACAGGAAAAAAAATAAAATATCAATTGTTATTTGAAATTCTTCTGTACAGAATATTTGTCTCCTCTCTATTTTACATTTATTTATATAAATGAAATTTATTGCCATTTCCTTGCATCAGTATGGTTATGGACATTTTACACTTCGGGTTATAATCCAATTAGCCAATGCTACATGACTTATTTTGATGTTTAAAGCATTCCAGATTTGCCTGTTAGGATATATATATATATATATTATATATATATATATATATATAATACTTTTAAAAAAATTATTTCTAAAATATCAGTTATAAGAGATTCCATCTAGGTCAGTTTCTTCTAACCTAACACTCTCAAACAGTAGCTGATCCACAATGATCTCTAGTACCTATCCTACAGTCTTTTCCTGCTTAATCATATGGGAATTTATTCACATTATCTTTTTATTCCAACAGATCTTTGTCATGAATTTATTGCTTCTCCTCTTGACATGGAAGAAATTTAAACAAATCAGGTTGTATGCCCAATGACTGTTACTAACCCATCAGGCTTAGTTTTTGCAGTGTGATTTGTTACAATCTAATAATCCACTTAGCACCAAAAATTAAACACATGATTCTCTTTTTTGAGGGAGAAAAGTAAAATTTCTAGCTAGATGTCAGAGTGACCACGTGCTCAGTTGTGTCTGACTCTTTGCAGCCCCAAGGACTGTAGCCTGCCAGGCCCCTCCATCCGAGGCAAGAATAGCTCCTACTCCAGGGGATCCAACCCAGGGATCAAACTCCTGTCTCTTGCCTCCCCTGCATTAGCAGGCAGATTCTTTCCCACTAGCACTGCCTGGGAAGCTAAACAATGACCAAAAGGGTCACAGAACTAATAAACATCTAAGAGGATGATGCGTATGCTGATACGTCTTCCTGGTGCTCAGTGGTAAAGAATCTGCCTGCAATTCAGGAGCTGCAGGAGACATGAGTTCCATTCCTGGGTCAGATGATCCCCTGGAGCAGGACATGGCAACCCACCCCAGTACTCTTGCCTGGAGAATCTCATGGACAGAGGAGCCTGGAGGGCTACAGTCCATAGGGTCACAGAGTCAGACATGATTGAGCACGCATGCTCTTCTTTCACAGAACACTTGTGAACTTTCATGTATTTATTTTATTTCAGGTAAGCCTACATACCTGGTTTTTTTTTTTTTTTTTTTTTGATAATTTGTTTATGATTTATTTGCTTCTTTTTCTTGTAGACATCTGCATTATTATTACTTTTAAAATTTTATTTATTTTTATTTATGGTTGCCCTGAGTCTTTGTTGCAGTCCATGGGCTTTCTTTATTTGCAGCAAGCAGGGGCTAGTCTTGTTGTGGTTCGCGGGCTTCTCATGGAGGTGGCTTCTCTTGTTGAGGAACACACACTCTAGAGTGTACAGGCTTAGTTGCTCAGTCACCTGGAATCTTCCGGGATCAGGGATTGAACCTATGTCCTCTCTATCGGCAGACAGATTCCTATCCACTGTGTCACCAGGGAAGTCCAGTACCTGCATTACTAGTAAGTACCAACATTACAGTTGCTCAGGAAAGGGTCCAATTATCAGGAAAAAGTTATCAATTCTGTTATGATTTTTCCATTCAGCCATACCCAAAATGACCATTCACAGTACCTGAAACTTTGATTTTTCTCTATATGAATCCAAGACAGCTGCCCTCTAACACGGTGGGTTTTCAAATACAAAGACTAAATTAAAATGTGCTAAACATAGTTTATTTTTAAAGTAATTTAAAGTACAGTGTAAACATACATTAAAGAAACTGTGGCAATTCAGATAAGGAATAACATGAAGTTATTTACATGTTTGTATATGTATGTGTGTGTGTATATATATATATACACACAAAGTGCAGATAAATACAAGACACTACAAAATAAACAAAAAATTCAATATGATAATTTACTGACAATCATTTTCATACTTATTATTTAATTTGTCATGTTAATAATGGCTTCAGAAAAATTCCTAATACTGAAATATATCATCTAAATATTCAACTTTTATATAAACTATAGTACCTCAAATTTAACAGTATATAAATAGGATTTGAATTAAAAAAAAAAAACAACAGTCATCTTCCCTGCCACACTCCCAATTTATTGTAAAGGCTTCAGCTTAGAGTTCAAAAAGACTCTTGAAATCACAGCCCTCGATTTGTGATGACTTCTCAGCTGTTAAGCATATATCATGACTGAAGACACAGAGGCAGACATAAAATCTCCAACATTCTGCATATAAAAAACAATGCACACTATTAATCTAAGAGACAATGGATTCAAGGCAAAGTTGGGCTCTGGAAGGGTAAAGACCATGGGAAACCTTGTCAAGAAATGGTACAAAGGGGAGAAAGTGATCATCTAACTAAGGTGGGATAGGCACCTCCTCCAACACCAGAGGTCCTCACGTGGCCCTGGACGTGACCATCGTGGATGGTGAGGATATGTGTGTTTGTGATCCTTGTAAACGGCACTGCCTTTTGAGACTCTTCAGAAAACACAGAGACTCCATTTCTCCCTATGGCACCAAAGAAAGAACGTCCAACCTCTGAACGTGGCATCTCTCCTGTGAGTGCCAGGATTGAGGATGACCTGTTAAGACTCCCTAAGTCACACAATGACTTCTAAACTTTGGTCGAGAACATGTAATCAGTTTTCTGCCTATGGCTTGCTGTGAGTGCTGTGCATGTACTTGAGATTTCTTGTTTAAAACAGTGAACGCAACAGTCCAAAAAAAAAAGTGAAAAATCCTATTTATTGATCTGATCCTCTAAAAGTCCATGCCATTCGTAAATGTCAATTTGTCCAAGGTTACTACCATATAGATTTGGGGGAGGGAGATACTGGTGACAACAAATGGATACAGTGAATGTGGTGAAGAGATGTGAGCGTCGTTGACAAATACCTGAATTATGTCTGAGGATTAACAGGAGACAGTCAGGATACAGATTATTCAGAAGTCTATTCAACAGGCTAATAATTCTCTGGGAAAAGTGTTTTGATTTTGGAAGGTAAGCAAACAGGGTAGGAGGCAAAAGTTAACAGCAATATCTACTCACAGTGGGAAAATTATACTAAGGAAGAAAATAACTTCTGGACAGTAATTAAGTCTCTACTTTTTTCTTTTAGCAAATGACATGACTTTGGGTCCTAACTCAGTGATGTTAGGTCATAGAAACAGTTGCAAATTACAAATGCATTGTAAAACTAAAGAACAAAACCTGTTCTGAAATGAGTCCACCTCTAACTTCAGTCAACAAAGTACAAATTGAGAAGGGGTTCTAACCGCTGATTAAGGCATGCCAAATATCTAACTGGGGGAGGCATACTAAAAATGGAAGGGGTTTGAAGAAAGGCTCTGAGGGACCCTTGTAAACCAGCATCCTTGTGAATAAGACCCTGCACATCAGACACGCACAGACCTGAAGAAGGCCAGGAGCGAGGAGGCTAGCAGGTTCTATTTCCCATGACTGCAGTGCAGATTCAGTTTCCTGACATCATGGTGGATTTTTAGGGGGCATGCCACACTAAGTAAAAGCTATTACCACAGAACAGGAAATAATCCCCAAATCACTTTGTCTCTTTGCCTTCTTTTCCTATTTGAGAACCTGGAAAGCTTGGAAGGTGCATTGAAAAAAAAATCTCTACCCTTCCTGGAAGAGCCATCAGGTGGGCCACTGTTGGGATGCCTGGTTATACCCATTCACAGTGCGAGGCACAGAGAGCGCATACAAGGGTAAAACCACTCCCATCAAACAAGGAGAAATGGTACTTCCTCACGCCTCACAGACTTCAGAGCGATGCAGAGATCATTTCACTGCTCGGGCATTTACACAAAACAAAAAGCCTTCACTTAACCGACTACTGCTTATAAGCCGGCAGATATGGTACAAGAGTCACCTGTGAAACACAGCAAGGTTTTGTATTCAAGGACATCTTCATCTAACAGGTGAGCTGACTGACTTGGACTCATCAGTCTCACCCGCCTTGTTCCACTGTCAGCGGTGATGAGGGTGCCCACCTGGCCTGTTTCCAAGGTGTGGATGTGGCAGTTCTGTGGTATCTTCATGAAGTCTCTGAAAGGCTATGGTTTCATTACTGAAACACTGTTGTCATTTCAAATGTGATCTTCTTGTAGTGACTGACATGTACCTTCTGGTGAGATGAATATTCCACGTGATCAGAGCACATGCCCTGGTTTTCTCAATGTTCATGAATACTTTTATCTGTTGGAAACATTTCTAGGGAAAGGCAGCTTCATTTGAGCGCTAGCATAGGGCCATGACTTGCTTCCACACATAATCAATGTGAAGGGAAAAGAACCATTCTCACAAATCTGTGAGAGTAAAACTTCAAATAAAAGCACAATTGGAACAAGCACTTTTGCAGCTTGTTTCAAAAAAGGGACCATATCAAGTACTGTCACAATATATGACTCACCATGAGGAAGGAGAGGGGCTTCATGCCCATGACTTTTAGAGCAAAAGGTTTAATTCCTCACTGAGCATCTGTAGAATTAGCTCATAGACAACTCAGAGGCAGGAACACGCTGGCCCGTGTTAAAGGAAAATGAAGGTTGAGATTTCTCTCTGCAGCAGCAAGTGAAGTAGGACTCTGAATCACTTTTCAGAGTCAAGTTGGTCTTTGAAAGAAAATCAATTTGCCTTAAGAGGCTCTAATTTAACAGGATGCCAGATGCTAGCAAGGGTGGTTAAACTGAGGGTGTTGTGGATGAAGGGCCTGGTCCCCTAGGGAGACTACCTCTGTTCCAGCAGAGGGCAGTCAGGATGTCAGCAATGCAGTTATTAAGGACCACCACGGATCTAGAGGTCAAGAAGCTCTAGCGACACATATCATAGTGTACAAAAGTCAACAGTAGCAGGTAAAAAAGAAAAAAAAAAAGGAGACAAATGTACCAGATTTTTTCATTATATTACTAATTTTTACAACATTAAATATTTTCAACTTCTTTATTTCCATGCTGATATTTATTTCCGGTTGTAATTCTGCCTACTGTTATTCTCTTTACCTTTAAATCCTAATCCACTATTCCATTTTAAATTTTAAAAGCATAAATGCTCCAAGGCATAGTTGTGTATGTGTATGTATATAATTTAACCTATTAACTCTAGAAACATTAACTTAAAGTAGAAGAGATGGAGATTACAAATCAGTATCATGTAAAAAGAACTGTCTATAGTCAATACCTGAGTGTCTATACAGTGAAGAACTCTGAAGTAGCATGTACAATACCATGGCCAAGGGGACCAGTGCTGCGGCAATCGATGGCAGAGAACCAGTTTTTGGGAATCTTGAGAAGAAAGGCTCTTTGCCACATGCAGATATGTTAGAAATAATATGAGGATTATTAAATAGAAATAATAGAAGTGGTCAACATTTGACCAGATAATTATGGTATATATAAATGGACAGTAAATACCTATTTCTATGCTCTATAAATACAGTGAAATTTCTATTAAAGGCTGTAAATCGAAAGGCATAATGGAAAATTATATATGATTTTATTCCTGCTCAAGATGATGAAATAATTTCAAAATAATTTAAGAATCCTGTACCTTTATGTTAAGATTATGCCTCAACTAATCATAGACTTTAGAAGGCACAGTGTTCCAATCACTGTCTTAATACATCATCTTTATCATTTGGAGCCAAAAGGGTATCAATAAAATCCTTGGACACTTTACAGAATAACAAGTAGAATTTAAGCTGTATGCTTGTATACTGTACTTTTCCATCATTTTCCTATCATTGTAATTATAGATTTGTGATACCATTATAATGACTCTAGCAGAGGATATGTGCATATCACTTGTCAGTATTTATATGTTAATGGAATAAAATTTAATAAAATCTCGAAGTAATACAGACAGTTTTAAACATCCTCCAAACCAGGGATCAGCAAACCATGACCCATAAGGCAAATCCGGCTTGCCACCTGCTTTTGTGTGGCACATCAGCTATAAATCTCTATTTTTAAATGATTTTTTAAAAGTCAAAGAAGCTTAATATCTTATGGCATGACAGGTTTACAATTTCAGATTTCAGCATTCTGAAAGAAAGCTGTATTGGTACACAGTCACACCCATTCACATGCTGTCTGTGACTGCTTTCCACTACAATGGCAGTATGGACAGAGTGATGGAGACAACAGGTCCTGCCAAGCCCCAAATATTCACTATTAAGCTTCTGCAGAAGTAGTTTGCTGATCCCTGCTCTAAGCCCATAGACAGCATCTGGAATGTTGGACAGAGTGTTTACAGCGGAATCAGTGTATGACTTAACTTGGTTTCATTTACAGACACCATATACATTATTGCTTTTGAATATTATCATCTACTTGGTAAACAAATAAAAATAAACTTATGTTTTAAAAAAACCCTTATTTCCTTGAAATGTTTAGGACCAGCAAAACAATCATATATAAAAGCACTATATTTTTAAGAAAAAATAATAAATGAACAGTTTAAATTACATTTTTTTAGCAATGATTTCAAGGTTTCTCAGAGAATACCAGACAGTAAAGGGCAGGTCTTAAAAGTCTTATAGCAGATTTCTGGTTTCCAAATTTCTGGGATATAGTACTTAACACAGTATTTGAGATTTTTATAAATGTTATGAGAAACATTGTGGAGAGTTATTTATTTAAAAAAAAAAAAAAAAAAAGCAAGGGATGGGGATAAGCTATTTCAAAATAAGAAATCAGCCCAAGATAAAAAGAATGGCAAACAATTTAAACATTTTTTCCCTTTCCGTTAATAGAGGTACATAGTCTGCTTTGGAAACTGGCTAGAAATGGATTATTTTTCATTTTAATGGGCTGATCCTCATATCTATGTCAGATAAAATCATATCACTTATTACTTGTTACCATGGATACCATGAAGATACTGCTGTCCACTAAATAGCATTAGAGGAAGACAACATAATTTTCTGGGACGAGTCCTGTTTTGCCTTCATAAGTTGCCTTCAACCATCCTGGTTCCACTGATGGGTACACTGGCAAAGATAAAAATACATTAATAAATATCACTCAGTCAACATTAGCTTCAAATAATTACACACACAAATGGGTAAAAATCCACATCAGATTGTATGCATATACTCTAGCTGTCAAAACAATGTCACGGGACCTGTAAAGCTGGAAATGCCTTTTGCATTCACATAACTAATCACTCCGGTCGGGAAGATCCCCTGGAGAAGGGAATGCCTACCCACTCCAGTATTTCTGCCTGGAGAATCCCATGGGTGGAGGAGCCTGGTGGGTTACACAGTCCAAGGGGTTGAAAAGAGTCGGACACGCTGAGCAACCAACACTTTCACTCTCTCTCTCTCTGACACAGGACAGGAAATCTGTTCCAGAGGAATTTGATGTGTTTATTTGTACAGCTACAAAAGGCAGGGCCTGGGCTGGATCCTGAGTCTCCTGTTCTACTTTAGACTGCTCCTTCGTCCTTCCATGACTGTAACCTTAGCACAGGGAATGGGTGGACTTACCGTTGGAGAATAGCGCCCCCTGTGGGAAGGAAAGCTCATGGCTGTGCTCTGCTTTACAGGAGTACATGGCTTTGGCTTGGCTGAAAGAGCAAGAGGCAATCTGTGAAAACCATAACACTCAAGGATGTTTGCACTGGACACTACTCTTAAAAAATGATTCTAATTTTCAGTTATAATTGAAGCATAATACACACAGTGTGCACACAGAAGCGTGCATAAGTGCATTTCACAAAGTGCATACACCCATGTAACCAGAGCACACCGATAGCACAAACAAAGCCTTTCTCATGTTTCCAGGCAACGCTCCCAAGAGTAACCACCTGCCTTAGAAGAAATGAAATAATCTAGTTTTAAAGAATGCCAGGATTTGTTAGTATTCTGCTAGAGAGGCTATTTTTCAGCTCCACAGGGGTTCACAGGTATGTTAAAGCACTATGTATTTACTTGCCACTTTAATTTCAGAGCATCAGATGTGAGCTCCACATATTAAAAGGCCTACAAGGTATGGAAAATTAAGTGGGCATGCTAAGAAAAACAATAGGATAAGCTGATGATATAGGGGAACCAACAACAGCCTCACTTGTCAGGGAGACATGAAGACGTGTCTTTGTAAACCACAGTATACGCAGCTCTTTAAAAGGGAAGCCAGTACTCATCTCCGACATCTGTTCCCATATGGGAGTTCAGTCTTCGTGTAGGCAGATACTCTGGCTTTTTTTAACAGGAGCCAGAATTTCCGAGTTTTGTATGAGACCTCCTTAAAACAATCTGAGCTAACAATAAAAAGCCATCCTCTGAGGCTGCTAACCAAGTCATCTAATCAGCAAAGTTGCTTTTACTCTGCAGTATCTGATGACCTGACTACACTCCTTCTCACCATCTCTACTTCAACCAGAATCCGAGCCAATATCATCTCTACCATAGCGCACTGAACGGCACCCTAACTTCCTAAATCCTCCGCATTTCTTTCCTCTCCAGTCCCCCTGCCATCCCTTCTACGCAGAGCAACCAGAGGGCGGTTTGAAAGGTTTTGATGATCACGTGATCTCCCTGAAAACAACCCGTCAACTGGTTCCCAACTCCGGCCTCCACGCTGTGCCCAACCAGGCGCCTGCTGGGCTCTCCTGCCTCTATGCACCTGCTGCACGTGAGTGACACTGGCCCGCCTTCTCCTCTTCAAACACGCCAAGCCCATTCCCTCCTCAGGGCCAGCTGAGAGTCTTCCTCATCTTCACTCAGCTCTAGCCTTCTAGTTTACCTTAAATCTCCTGAGTTTCACTGAAGGCCAGGTCTTCCCTGCAACACACTCTAAGCAGCTCCCAGGTAACTTTCACATTCCCCGGTTTTAAGTCTGAATGGTACTCTGTTGTTGTTCTTGAATGTAACCTTTATGAACAAAAAATGCCTGATGCTAACTAGTAACTCAGTAAATATTTGCTGAATGAATGAGTTAAAAAAAAAAGGGGGGGGGGGAGATGTTGCGGTCTCCAACCTCTTCAGCATCAGGGCCTGGCTTCATGGAAGACAATTTTTCCACAGACTGGGGGTGGGGGGTGAGGAACGGTTTCAGGATGATTCAAGCACATTACATTTCCGCCACTGATCTGTTAGGAGGTGGAGCTCAGGTGATAATGAGAGCAATGGACAGCAGACGTAGACATAGACGGGGCTTCTCTCGGTTGCCCACCGCTCACCTCCTGCTGTGCAGCCCTTCCTGACAGGTTGCCACCCAGTACCAGTCTGTGGCCTGGAGGCTGGGGACCTCTGCTCTGGATTCTTTTTTTTACATGATGAGTCCTTTCAAAGATTCAAGGTACCCTGTCTTTCCTGCCTGAGGTCCCAATACTTGATCTGCAAAGAGGCATCAGCAGTATTTGCATTTGCATGCTCTCAAAGCAACAGTGTAACATGATGATTACATTTCTCTGTTGGAACAAAACTCTGGATCTTATCTCCATACTTCCAGAATGAGGCTCGGTCACCTGAACCAGGGTTTCCAAGTAGCTACTGAAGATCAGAAAGGTTAGAGAGGAGAACTATGGCCCTGCCCCTGGAGTCTTTTTCACATGAGGTGGGTCTCAGGCTGTACTTTCAAGAACTTGGCTAGGAGAGTCTGCAGCAAGCAGGTTTAAGAAGGACCACCAGCCCACACAATCCCACTTGCCAGTTAAATGTGGTTTAAAAGAAGAGCTGATGAAGCAGACGCAGCCCAAGAAGGACAGAGTTTCACACTAAAGAGCAGCCATGCGCATGCATGCTGCACGTGGGTGTGTTGGCTGACAAGGTCTGGGGGCAAGCCGAGGGTGCCGCCAAGTTACGAAGACTTCTGATAATGAGACTCTGAGGACCTGACCTAGAAAGAACGTTAGTTTTTCATAGAAATCTTCCAGTCAAGTATACTCATTTGATCTGATATAATCTGGTGTATCTTGATCTGATAGTCATAAAAAGAAAAATACTCTTCACTATCACCTATATATGGAATCTTAGGAAAAAAAACAACAAATGAATATAACAAAAAAGAAACAGACTCACAGTTACAGAGAACAAATAGCTGTTACCAGTGGGAAGAGGAAATGGGAGAGGGGTCAAACAGGGGTGGGGACTAACGGATAAAAATTACTTTGTATAAAATAAATAAGCAACAAGGATACTCTGTACAGCAGAGGGGCAAATAGCCATTATTTTATAATCATTTTAAATGGAGTATAATGTACAAAACTATTATATCACTATGCTATAAACCTGAAACTTATATAATATTCAGTTTTTAAAAATGCATTTTCCAGGGACCACTCTCAGACTTCTTACACTAGAATCTCAGGTATGGGAGTGGGGGTTGGGAACTGTTATTTTAAAAATATAACCTTAGGTGACTGTTCTTTTTTCTGAGCTTCATTGAGATATGATTGACAAATAAAAACTGGATATATTTATTAAAAAATAATTGTATCTGATATCTGATACAATTAAAAGTTGCAGAGCCATTTCTCTAAAAATATGTAAAGACTTTTTAAAATGTCAAAATTTCTAGCAGCAATGATTTCCACCAATAAATACTGTCTTATTACCTTGAATCATTAAAATAAATTAAGAGATACATAAGGAAACAAATTCCAGAGTTATAGAAATGTTTAAGATACAGTAATTCTTGCAATGATATAGCTCATACTTCAAATGCAACCTAATTAATTTATAATAATATTTCAGATATGAGTGTGCTTAGAGTATTGTATGAGATTGGATGGTGAGGGAACACACACAGAACAATATCACTAAATTAACGGATACTATTAAATGTGTCAAAATACACAGCACAAAGTAATATCTGTTACAATTTTCCAATTATCTGTGCATGTGACTTAAACAACTATAATTTTCTTCCACTGAGATCTATAACTACAGGTTACAGCTCAGTTCAGAGCTCTGATGATTTAATGTAGAATTCTGTGACAGTGGAGTTTTCTTTCCAGGTGTTAATGCTTTTTCTTTTACTGTCTTGGTGTATTGAAGAAGATGTGAAAATAACACTGTCACCTATTGAGTCTCTGTTCACAAGATTCTAATATCCTTTGAAAAGGATTTTGAGGATCCTGCTTCCTGTTGCATTGGAGAGTAAGGTGATTATGTTCGCTATCCTGAAAGCCCATTTCTTCCCTTATAGTTTTGAAGATGATCTGTCCACAAGCCCCATTCCTAATACTAAACATTGTCTAATGCCAATGAGTGAACTCACACAGGTTTGACAAGGTCAGTGTGCGAAATTCACAATACTCATCTTAATCATAAGCAAAATAAAAAATTCACATAAAAACTGATACAATGTTTTCTGAAGGGCCACTTAACAATGATACACACACACACACATATGCCATCTCTCACATATATTTTTTGTATGCTAAGAATTTCACTTCTGAAGAGAGCAGGAATGCACTTCTGAGGGAGTAGAAGATATAGTCAAAAGGGTAGCAAAGAAGTAACATACACAACAGCAAAGCTAAAAACAAACAGATCACAACAATCTAAGTGTTCATCAGTAGAGAATTTAATAAATAAAATATGCCAAATTCAATAAATTAGTAGGTAGTTATTATGAATAAAGCTACAGAAGAACACATACATGAGCAGTATTAGGATGTAAGGCAAATATTTTAGAGAAAAATTAGTCACTGGCAAGACCTCTAAACGGCCCAAGATAATTTGCCATAAATACTCATAAATAATGCAATAAACACACATTTGCTTCTTGGTCATTGGTTGGAGATTTTTTAAAATTAGTTACACACCCTTTTCTTAGGTTTTTGCCAACAAAAATGAGCTGTTTCTGGCTTGGATATCTGAGTGTTAGATGCCTCAAAGCTAATCTCTCATGTGAGCTTGTAGAGTTAAAGCTGCTATGTCAAAGAAAGAATATTGCAACTCTAATAAAAATGAACTGAACCCATGAATAACAAAGTCTTTTAAGGTTAAAATGTATATTTTATCTATTTACCCAGCAACTCTGTTGAGCGTCTACTTTGTTGGGCACCAATGTAAGAGGAACACCATGAGCACCACCTTCGTGGGTCCTTTTCTGTGCTCATTATAGAGGAGTGGGTCTCTAAGTGCACTCAAGGGAATCTGGAAGGAGGGGCAGGTGGGACCTGAGAGGCACTGCTCTGACAGCTAATGGAACGTGTATGAGGGTCCATTTACTTTCCACTATGCCAGATATTAGGGCTTCCCTGTGGCTCAGACGGTAAGGAATCTGCCTGCCATGAAGGAGACCCAGGTTTGATCCCCGGGTCGGGAAGATCCCCTGGAGAAGGGAATGGCAACCCCCTCCAGTGTTCTTGCCTGAAGAATTCCATGAACAGAAGAGCCTGGAAGGCTACAACCATGGGGTTGTGAGTCAGACATGACTGACTGACACTTTCATGGCAGATATTTAGGAGATCTGCAGAAACGTAAAATAATGCGAGTTCTCAAGTTCCAGGCAATGAGCATCATTAAGGGACAGAGCTGACTGCAGCATGGGGGTGCATGGGAACAGCAGAGGAGCAGACTTCTGTGTGGCTTAGCTCAGGGGAAGAGGAGAAACAACTCCTGTTGTCTTAGAAATATGACCTTTGGAAGAGGGAAGAAATGGGAAGGTGAGACCCTATTAGGACTTGGGGGCAGGCACATAAACTTTCTAACTAGGTTTTACAGAAAACAGTGATCCCCATATACTGGGGGTCTTGTGATCATCCAGATGATTTCAGTCATATAATGAGTTTGGATTTTGAAATGAAATCTACATATTTCCTTGGCTTAACCTCTATAATGTAGAAATGAAGGTCAAGAGAAATTAACATAATGGCAGAGTCAGGCTAAAACCTACATCTCCTAATTGCTGACCTAGTGAAATACCTGGTGAATCCACTTAAATGTCATCTGTAAAATCCCAAGATAACGTCACTGAGAAAATCACTTCTATTATCAATAACAGTTGACTGTTAATGAGAGTGAATAATCACATCTACACAGTGCTATTGTTATGTTTTAGTTATATGAACTTATTTTTATTTTAAATTCATAAACATTTAAAACTGTTCTCAGTTTAAATTTCTAATACCACAAATATTAATAGATATAATTCACACAAACAAAAGCTCTTTGGAGATCTTCAGTAAGTTTTTTAATTGTGTAAGTTGTTTTGAGACCAAAAGCTTTTGAGAACCACTGTCAACTGATAAGATTAGATGGCTGTGCATCAAAATGCAGTTATCCTTAGGGGATGAAATGAGTGGTGGTTTTCATTCACTTTTTTAGCATTTTAGTATTCTTCATATTCTCTTAAAAACAGAAAAATCAAGCTATTCTTCCTAGCCATGGCTTCCTTTGTCTTCCTTATGAGTGTTCTATCCTGGGTGTCTTACATGCGTCACTGTGCTCTGAACCAGTGACCTACAGTCTCTTATTTATTTATTTTAAATTGTGTATTTATTTATTCAGCTGTGCTAGGACTTAGCTGTGGCAAGTGGGATCTTCAATTTTAGTTGCGGCATCAAGTTTCCTAGCCAGGAATTAAACTGGGCCCCCTACGTTGGGAGCACAATCAAAGCCACTGGACCACCAGGGAAGTTCCTTTACAGCCTTTTAAATGGACAAATTCACTAGATGAGAAGACTGTGCTGAGGTTTGTTTTGTAATTCTAAAAAAAAAATTGTTTTTAGATTATTGTAACTCTTTGGAAGGAATGATGTTAAAGCTGAAACTCCAGTACTTTGGCCACCTCATGCGAAGAGTTGACTCATTGGAAAAGACTCTGATGCTGGGAGGGATTGGGGGCAGGAGGAAAAGGGGACGACAGAGGATGAGATGGCTGGATGGCATCACCGACTCAATGGACATGAGTTTGAGTGAACTCCAGGAGTTGGTGATGGACAGGGAGGCCTGGCGTGCTGCGATTCATGGGGTCGCAAAGAGTCAGACACTACTGAGTGACTGAACTGAACTGAACTGAACAGAAAATTTGATTGCTTATAATGAGTCAAGCTCTCAGTTCTTAATTAATTCTCTTAATTCTCAAGCATGTAATTCTCAATTAAACCTTCAGAAGATATTGGTATACCTTGCCTAAATTATACTACTTTAAAGTGTATTTCCCCACTGCCCAACTGTAACTGATTGAGACAGAGGTGAAAGCTTTAAGGGTCCTGTTTTCCAGAGGCTTTTGTAATGCTGAGACAGAGCCTAGTTCCATTTGCCTCTTGAAAGCATTTTATAGGTTAAGAGAAACATTTAGTACTATGGCATTTTTCTCTATTCCAATGGCTCTCAAAGGATAAGGATCACTTGGGGAAGTTGTCAAAAATACATATTCTCTAGGCCTCAGTCTCAGACACTACAGTGTATAGAGTCTAAGCAAATTCAAGAATCTTCATTTTAACAAGTCTGGCACATAAAGTTCCTCTGACAGAGAGAGCAGCCCCTCCCACTCCACTAAACCCAATTTCTGAAAGGTTTTCAGTGAGGTCTTAGAGGTAAAAACCAATGCCCTCCTCTAATGATCTCCTAGACCTTTTGTGAGCACCCATCAGTGGGTAACCCCACCTGCATCTATGCAGTGTGGCTGCTGTGCAGAAGTCTCTCAAAGGGGCATCAAGCTTTACGCTCTCTCCCGGTTCCAGCTACAGGTCTCTCACTGCCTCTCAGCGCTCCTCAGCCTTCTCAGACAACGGGGATAAAACTTTCCTTGCCTTTCTGTGTACTCACACAAGCTGAACTCAAAAGCTAAATCAGCATTCTTTCTTGCAGTTAGTCTTAAAAACCTAGAATCTTCTTTACCTGTCTCTCATTCCCAGTATCAAAGCAATTGCTCGACTCTAGTTCTATCCATAAAATTCTGCTTACAGTTTATCATGCTTTTGTTAATGTCCTAATTAAGGTCTTTTAAATATCACCTGTTCCATCCTAAATGGTTTTCTTCCCATCAACAACCTCCTAGAGAAGCCACCTCAATTATCTGATCAAGTGCTTCACTGATTAGATCAGCTCTTTGCTCAATGACTCCCAGAAAGGAAAGGAAAGTGAAGTCGCTCAGTCGTATCCGACTCTTTGTGACCCCATGGACTGTAGCCTACCAGGCTCCTCCGTCCATGGGATTTTCCAGGCAAGAGTACTGGAGTGGGCTGCCATTTCCTTCTCAGGGGATCTCCCAACCCAGGGATCGAACCTGGGTCTCCTGCATTGCAAACAGATGCTTTACCATCTGAGCCACCAGGGAAGCTCTCCCAGAGCCTGCAGTTAATCCAGAGGTGTTACTTTTCTATTGCTCAAGACCATCCACTAAAATCTCCCAACTGTGGTATTTCCCATAATGGCTGGTCTCCCTATGACCCACTACTGGTTCATCCTTCTTTGAGGTATAATTCAAGAGTACCCTAAGTTCCCCAGAAGGAAATCAAAATAGGTATTGTGGGGGGGTCAGTAAGGGAAATATCCTCATTTTCTGTTGTTCAGTTGCATTTAATGGTACAAAAAGGTTTCAAGTGACTGATAAATGTCCAAAAACCCAACACATATTAATTAGAGGCTTGAATACCTTAAGTATTTTCAATGATAATAGTTATAACAATATTAGCTATTATATCCTGCAAAGGCAGTATATGGAGAGCTGACTGTGTACTTCAAATACATTGCTTCCTACACTCATAATCTGTCAAAAAGGGAATCATGACCTTCACTTTACAGATTTAAAAAAGTAGATTTCCCAGAGTTCAGACCAAGGTGACAGAGTAAGAGAATGTGGAACTCATCTCCCTCCATGAACACATCAAAAATACATCTACATGTGGAACAATTCTCACTGAAAATTAACCAGAAACTGGCAGAAGAACTCCTGTACAACCCAGGCTGAAACATACACATGTAATGAAGGGAAGAAAAGCATCTGAATCAGAACTCGTGCTCCTGGGTGGGGACTTGTCCAGGAAGTGAGCACCTGAGCCACAGCCTGGGGACCCCAGTCCTGAGGTCTTGAGTGGGAGAAAAAACTCTGGCTGGCTGGGGGACTGGGGGAAGCCTGACTCCTCTTGAGAGGGCAGGAAGGAGAGAGGTCGACCCTTGCAGTTGCAGGGTTTCCTGCGATCTCCTTGCTCAACCCAAGCTAACGCTCCATCGCCACTGACTCCACATTCCAGCGCAGCTCTCGACTTCTCCCATGACTAGGGAAGAGACTCGACTGTGGGATGCTCAGGTGAGCCAGTGCCCAGCAGAGCCTGGGGGGGCAGAGCGCCTACTCCAGCAGTGGATCAGAAGCTACCCAGACCTCTGACGGTGGCCGTTCCACCACGGCTCCTTCCCACCCTAGCCCATGCACACAGGGTCCATGTGGACCCTGCTGACCTTGTGAAGTCAGGCTGGTGAGCAGCCATGAGGAACAAACGGGGCTTGCGCCAGAGGCTGTGGCTGAGCAGAGCCATGGGAGTCTGCACAAACAGCACATCGGGCCTCGGTCTGCAGCTGACATGGGCTGGGAGTCAGCCCAGGTCCCACCTGCGTTAGCATCTCAGAGGCAAGGGTTCCAATGCAGGGAGAGAGAAAAGCACACCCCTAAAGGGTACAGGGCTTCCCTGGTGGCTCAGATGGTAAAGAGTCTGCCTGCAATGTGGGAGACCTGGGTTGGATCCCTGGATCAGGAAGATCCCCTGGAGAAGGACATGGCAACCCACTCCAGTATTCTTGCCTGGGAAATCCCATGGACAGAGGAGCCTGGTGGGCTACCGTCCCCGGGGTTGCAAACAGTTGGGTACGACTGAGCGACTTCACTTTAAAGGGGACAGAGCCAGGTCAGGCCAGACCATCAGGATTTCTGCTCTACGAAAGTGAGATTAGCTGCAGTCCCTGGCAGGGCAGTGATGGTCACTGAGCAGAGGAGAAGCTTCACTCACATTCTGCAGAGGCTCTGGTTCCTCCAGCACCAGCCACATCCCTGAGCAAGCTGAGAGTGGCCAGCACATCCTGAGAAAAGAGGTGACTCGGGTCCACGTCAAACCCACCTCCTCCAACAAAGGCACTGGACACACACAGTCTGTACAGGGATGCGCCGCTTAAGCTTCCGCTTTGAAGGCCTAAAGAGGTAACTATTTTACCTAAATGCATAATGGCAGACAAAGTTAAGTAAAATAAAAGGACAGGTGAAAAGTTATGACACTGTCCACAAGTACTGTGGACTAAGACTTAATCTTCAGTGTATCACTGAGTGAGCTCTAAATTTATGCTGACAGCTTATTAGAAGTGGATTTAGAGTATTTGGAGTGTAAAAGTATGTTTTAAATGCATAGGATGAGTTTTGAACATTTGAGTAAACTTATTGTGTAACAGCTTCATTAATTTACTGTCATACTAATTTATTTCATTAATACCTTGCTGTCTTCAAGCTCTTAACAGATTATCTCTTTGATTCCAGTACTTAATAGATTGGTGAGAGTTTCCTAATGAAAGGGCTCCATCTAGTGGAGCAATTCAATCATTTTTGCAAGACAGAAGGTAGCAAGGTTAAATCCCTTATATTAAGGCCTGACAGGGGTGATAGTTTCAGGGAAATGTTTGTTCTGAGCTGCACAGTGCCTAGTTTTCACCCTGCCTTGATAAAAAGGCAGAAGATAGAGGTAAGGTACATGCAAGTATGCTGGGATTTGCTATATAAATTCAAGGCATTAACCATCAGTAAGACACCAAAGTGGCTCTTCTCTAAAAACACTAATTTACGAGCGTGCTCACTAAGCTTTTGAAAACAGAGTTTGAAGTTTATTGTTGTCTCTTGTAAGTAGGACAAGCCTTATATTGTGTAGGTGTTTAAGAACTGCTGAAAAGGTCCACATACTTTTGTAAGGTCAATAAAAATGCTATGGCTAAATAACTTCTAAAAGAACTATGTAGTAATACTTTAATCATATTTGACCCGTTTCCTTCACAGCCTCAATTAACTGGTTGTGGCAAGCTCAAAATTTCCTGAGTACATAAAAAAAAATTAAAAAAAAAAAAACCACCAACAAAAAAAACCTAGGTTGGTCCTTCAAATGTTCCCATTTATATTCCCTTTCAAAAAGCATTTATTGAATACTTGCAACCTGCACTGGTTGCTGATGGTAAAAAAAAATCCAATAGTTTAGACACATTCAAAATTAAAACCAAAGTCTAACGAAGAAGAGAGAATCAATTTATACTAAAAGGAGAGGAAGCAGGAACCTCAGAAGCAAGCAAATGAATAGCAGCAAGACATAATAATTCATATCCTGTTAACAATGAAGCAGAAGATAAAATCTGGAAACCCTGAATGAGGCAGAGTACTCAAACCCCAGTGCCGCCTGGGGTAATCAGCTCCTCAGCACCACAGGCCACTAAGAATGAGCATAGTCAGTCTGGACCTAGAGACTGTCATACTGAGTGAAGTCAGCCAGCCAGAGAAGGCAAAGTATGGTATGGCATCCCTTATACGTGAACTCGAAAAAGAAATTACACAAAGGAACTTACTTACAAAATAGACTTAGAGAATGAAACCTATGGTTGCTGGTGGGGAGTGGGAGGAGGAGGAGGAAGGGACAGCGAGGGAGTTTGGGATGGACATGGATACACTGTTATATTGAAAATGAACAATCAACAAGGACCTACTGTACAGCACAGGGAACTCTGCTCAGTGTTATGTGGCAGCCTGGATGGGAGAGGGGTTTGGGGGAGAATGGACACATGTGTATACGGCTGAGCCCCTTCGCTGTTCACCGGAAAAGATCACAGCATTGTTTGTTAATTGGCTATACCCCAAGGAACACATGTATACCTGTGGTGGATTCATTTTGATATTTGGCAAATCTAATACAGTTATGTAAAGTTTAAAAATAAAATAAAATTAAAAAAAAAAAAAAAACAAAGTTAAAAAAAAGAAAAAGTATGCAGTTTTGGTGCATGTTCATGAAGCTTCTTACAGAAAAAAAAAATACATTAAATTTTACAAGACCAAATATACATTTGAATAATTTCCACAAACTGTCATCAAAAAAGTCTTCGGTGTACAAAGAGTTATTGTAACTTGTCTTTTAGAAAACCTGCTTGTTTGGAACTCTTCCTTTGTGAAGGTTTTAACAAACAAGGTACTGCAGTAACACTGAGATGCTAAATGCTATATATATGGTCATGACCATTTATTCCCTTGTCAAGATATAGCAGATGTGAATTTGACCATTTGCAGAGGTGAGGGGCAGAGCACTCAGAGATGACCTGCCAGGTCAACACAAAACCATGTCACCACTATTTTATGTTTTTTTACTGGGAAGTTGAGAACTTACCGCCCAGAAGAAACTGGCTTAACTGAACCAACGTTTTCAAACAGTTGGGCCTTTGCTGCCACACTGAAAAATAATTTCAAAATGCAAGTTTCATTAAAATCCATTAGAGAATCACACAGCTCAAAGCGAAATTCAGAGTTAGCAGTTAACCAAATAAAAAAATGAGTTAAAAAATTGTCCCCAAAATATGAACTGAATTTTAACTGTTTTAATACAGAAGTAAGTTTTAGATCTAGTTTCTAGTTCACCGAGTACCAGATGGGAATAAACCTATATCTACTTCCTCTGGGGATTGCACTGTCTGCATTTTCTGCACCTCAGAAAACTGGGGGAGCAGAAGAAAAGGAACCTTTATCTCCCCACTCCACTTCTGAAGTCCTGCTATGGACTCCATGGAGCCACAAGCGAAGAGTCACATCCACAAGACAAAACAAGAGCTGCTTTGTATTCTTATAGTTAAGACAAAACAAATTCAAAAACTGTTTCATGTATTTTTAAAATACTTGAACATACTTCCTATAAAGTGAAAAGAGAGAACTCTGAAAATATGACCAATAAGTAAATTTGTGGATTCAAATCTTGTTTCAAAGCATGACAAGGGAAAGGCTACTATATGAAAAGTGAGACTATAGGGTAGAATGAAAAGAATTAAAACCAATGCAACCTAGTTAATTAGATAAGTTCCTATATTTACTAGAAGAGAATATAAATTTCTTTGAATGATGTTTTAATGAACTAAATATTTAAAACCTACCTTATTTCTTGAATTGACAAACCCTTCTCCCAGAACTGAGTCATTTGATAATCTGCAGGATCATTTTACATCTAACGCAGAACAAACACTGTCTATAATTTAAGTTCTATTTTATCAGTAAATCACAAAATAGAAGCTCTTCTATTTCCCTCACAAAGAATAAAGTTTATATTTTCTCATCTCCTTTTACACATTTGGCTTAAAACTCATTTCCCTTAAGGGATAGAACTATGCACACCAGGGAATAAACAAACTTACACAAAATCTGGCTAATATTGTGGGAGCTGGATTTCCAACCACGAGATAGAACATATGTGAAACTCACTCTGAAACCAAAGGTTCTTGTTAATGGGATGAATGAATGAATATAAGATGTTGTTCCTATGGAAACAGGCTTAGTGAAATGTCTTACCAGACTTTCAGTGAATAATTAAAAGGTCAGCAACACCGCCACATTACAACTGGGCATGGCATAAGAGGAACAGCACAGACTCAGCTGGAGAACCCCAGGTTAGAATTCTGGCTCCGCCACTTACTAGCTGAGTGAGTGTGGACTGGCTCCCTGACTTCCCAGGATGAGTTCTCCTCATCTTTAAAACAGCGTTCATACTGCCTCCTGCAGGAGGACACGGTGGTCCTTAAAAACATGTACAAGGACGCTCAGTAATAGCTCCCGCAGCATCTGGAACAGCTCAGCGAAAGTCAGAAATGTAAGAGGAAAAGGAGGAAGAATGTCCTTCTTTGGATTCTGCTTCCGAATTTACCCCGCACCCTGTTTTCTCCCATCTGCGCCCTCACTGCTCTTGTCTACACACCCCACCCTCCTGGCCTTTACACTTCAGGGTCGTATCCTGCTCTTAGAAGCACACTCTCTTGCCTTTCCTGCTCCCTGTTCTCCAGGAGTTGTTTAAATCAGTGAGTACTCAGGTTGGGGAGACAAATGGAGAGGAGAGGAGATCACCCAGGCTAGAAAACAGCCGTATTTCTAACGAAGAGGTAGGACTGAGGATACGAGCAGTGGGTGTTTCGTTTCCAGACTCCAAACCACTATATTATACACAGGCTTTCATATCCTTAAAAGAAAGCCTGCTTCCAAGGAAAGTGCCTGAAGTGTGTACTAATGTTCACACCACTTGCAGAAGAGGACAGGGTCCTGCAGAAGTTGGTGGTACCCACTCTACAGATGAGTGTTCGGCTGTGGGAACCCTGAGGGTTCTTTTGCACATGCTCAAGCCCTGTGTACCCACGGGAGACACAGAAAACTCCAAACAAACACCCTGACACTTACACGGAGCCGGGGCGCTGGTAGCCGTTGCTGGAGGCGGTGTCCAGCCTTAACCTCCTGCACATTTTTGGAGGCAGATCTGGGTTTGGTGTGGCTTTGGGTGTCTCTTTGGAACCTATGGAAGTTAAGCTTTGAATGGATCCACTGTAGCTCTTGTTTCCTGAAAAGAAAGCCCAAGAAAACAGGCGAGGTGCTATTAGACAAAATAATAGCAATAACACAGTCCACAGGTGTAACAAAAGGAAGCCCTTGTCTCTGTGTCCAAATGAGAAGGCACAGAATGTTCTCCGAGCCCAGCAGCCCGTCTTTAAGGGGAGGAGATCACAATCGGAAGTAATTGCAAATACATCACCGCTCAGAGAGGGAGAGGTCCAGGAAAAATGCCGCAGCACACAGGAGGTTTAAAGCTCCCAGCTCAGGGACAAAGCGGAGAAACACCGTTTGTGCCCTTGCTGTTCACGCCCCCCTCCTGAGTCATCAAGCTCCACACGCCGGGAGGCGACGCAGAGACACGACATTAGCCCAGGCTCAATCCTGGCTTACCTTCGGCCGCAGAGACAGATCTGAGGGAGGAAGCCGAGGCTCTTTTCAGTCCTGAGAGCCCATAGGGCCCCTTCTTGGCCAGGTCGATGGGTGGAGACGCGTCCCCGGGACTGGTGACGGAGGTGACGCTCTGGCAGTCTGATTCCACGTCCGTTTTGGTTGCATCTTCTCGAGAACTTGACTCGGGACTCGTGGTCCAGAGACCAAGACTCTTCTGTCCGTTGCTGGGCGATGGGGACGCAATCCAAGGGATCCCGGTGGACTTCTCCCTGGGCTGGCAGGAGGCAGGCTTCGTGGTGCTGTTCTGCTCGGAGGAGTGAGAGGAGAGGGACTCAATGCTCCCCATGGGTGTGCTGTCAGGGCTGCTGCTGTAGGAATCGCCTGGGTGGGCCGGGCAGAAACAGGAGAGTCAAGGATGGGGCCCTTCTGATCTCAACCTCCCAAATGCTCTGCAGCCACCTGACCCCACTGCAGTGCCAGACCTGGATTAGAGAACTGTCCTGTTGTGCAGAAACGCTTTAAAACATGCATCTGAACTACACTATTCAAGGGAGGCTGTGTATGTGTCCCTATGAAATCATGTTTCTTCTTGAAGCATCAGCAAGGCTGACTTGAAATCAGACAAAAGTGCTTCTGAAATAGGACTCACCAGTAGGAGAGGCAAGATGCCTTGATGATATAATAAGAAATCAATGGAAAGGGGGAATACTGAGACATATTCCTGCCTTCTACTTTTATGATCCTAGGTGATTCCGAGTTACCATGTATCTGGGTCCTCCTGGTAGAAAAGGTGCTATTAAATGTCAGCAGCTCCACAATTTTTATTTTTATCATTTTTTTTTTTTTTTTTACAATTTTTAAAAGGAAAGCTTGTGGAAGAAAATAGGAAAGGATTTCTTTCCTTTCCCTGCTAAGAATATACCAACATAAGAAAACTTGCTGTTTAACTGGGTGTATTTTTTTAATGTTTCTAAAAGTTAAGGTGTAAGAAAAAACATGAGAGAAACAGTAAGGGAATATTCAAATACTGTATCTAAACAGCAATTGTGGGGAAAACTGAGGGTGGATGGAGAGGGCTGGGTGTACAAAATACAACGAAAATGGCCAAAGTTGAACTCATGCTTTGAGCTGAAGCTGCCACCCATCTTATGGTGGGGCTTGGCTCAGAATAAGAAGTTAGGGATAATGTGTGGTGCAGAATCTCTTTTTATTTCCTTTCTCTCTCTTTCAGACACTTTGATACCGGAGATATGATGCTTTAAGAACATAATGTGAAGGAAAGAAAGAAAGAAAATGACTGCTTGGGCCAGGCTCCCCTGCTTTCTTCCCGACCACTTTGACAACAGGACAAAAGCTGCTACAAAGTAGCACCCGATGTACTTAATCAGCTACAGGAAAGGGCACTGAGCAAAACCTATTTTTTTCCCCTTTGCAGCAGGAATGAATTGGCTTGTCCAAGATCTATTCTATGTGGTTGAGGGCGCTGGTGTTGGGAGACAGCGTCAGTAAGGACATTTCCTCTTTCTACCCAATTTAATTGCCCATAAGGTGGGATAGAGCTGAATTAACGAAGACCGCATCTCCCTGAGGGTGGGACACTTACTGTCGGGTTCTGCCAAACACGGTGTATACCTCCCCCTGGGCTTCCGGGAGCCCGAGGAGAGGCAGATTGCACGTGTCCTCCGGGATCCGGATCGAGACTGAGGCTGAGGAAGAGGGATGCTGGGGTCTGGGGCAGTGTGAAAAATCTACATGGAAGAAACATGGACCGAGGTCAACAGAAGGGTGACACTGACGTTTTCATCATAAAATAAGCTTTGAGTGTTATTAAATGATCTTAGAACTCTGTGCTCCTGAATCAGTTGCCCGGCAAGAAATAACCTTTCTAGAGCAATTACAACTTTCTTTTCCATTTACACTGAATAATGCTTCTCCTCTGGGTTTTTTATTCTTCCCTATTCCCCAGCACTGAAATTCAGATATTCCAATATTTTAAAGAAATGTGTCAAATAGCAAGGAATGTCTATGTCAAGACAGGCTGATTCTTTTCACTATTACAGTCACTCTTCCCCTTCATCCTGAACATAACCTGAGGGGAAGAGAACCCTGCTGTTATCATTCCCCAGCTAGCAGCCCCTGGCTTCTCAGAAGATGCTGGCATGCTACTGGCCCTGAGCTGCGAAGAATGTGACAAGCTGCAGGCAGGCGTCTGAGCATGGCTACAAGATGCAGCTGTGGACTCCAGGGATATGAAAGCACTTCAGTCTGAGCAAGGCTCCAAGCCTATCCTACAGGCACTAGAAAGCAACTGGGAAGGAAAGAGGCACCCCCATCCTCTCACAAGGACGGTGTCAGACATAAATAAATCACAATGTTTAGACCTTCAATGGCTGAGTTCACTTAACAATCAGATCATTTTGGTCTTCCCATTTTCTCATTTTCATAATTATTCTAAGATCTCACTCCTAAAGAAAGCCTGCTTAGTGACTGGATATAAAGAGGATTTCAAGACTGTTCTCTGATTTTTATCTAAAATATTAGTTCTACTGTATAATGAGAATCTAATTCAAAAGAGATAAAAAAGTTACAATAGATTTAACCATAAAGTGATTCTAAAGTATTTTCTGAATACTGAGTAAAAACTTAATTTTGTAAATACTAAGGAAGAAAATCTTGACAAGCAAATGATGTAGAAAGAAGGGAAACCATCTACCAGAGGATTTTGAGAAGTATGTAAAAACTGAATAAGAAAAAAAGAAAATAAAAGTCTGCATAAATAATTTATACAGAATTTATAAGACTGACACCATATAGGAACCCGAGAGCACAATGAGATCATAGATGATACAAGTGCAAAATTGCTTCTTAGAAACAAGATAACAAAATGTTATACTTCCACGTGCAAATTCAGCCTACCTTTTCATAGTGCTCTATCAGAATTTCAACCACAATGTTCTGAAACTTAATATTCATCATGGCAGCCACAGTTTCTTCCTGTGCTCTCATTAGAGTTGGACCAAATATAACACCAAGGTTTGAGACTGTCATGAGATTTTGTTGGCTATGTAGGGACACTCTGCAAATAAAAGCAACAAAAATATTTTAAGTTATATGTTTAATAATTATGGAATGTTCTCATCTACCAAATAATGGTAAGATGTAAATATGATATATTTTAAGTATGTATGATACATAAAGATGTAAATATGATACATAAGATGTAAATATGCCACTACAGACTAAATTTCTCAGTCAGTCAGGTTCAGCCACTACCAGCTGGCATTAGAGGAGTATAGTATAAATAGATGTAAAAAGTTAATAAACATTAGTGCAATAAAACATAATTACTAAGGTTAATCTCTTAAAGGAAAAAGAAATCTTGTTTTCTTAAATCAAGTACAATTGCCCCCAGGAAACTACCAGCTGTTTGGCAAGCCCTATGGTAGTATACTCTTTTAGAACAAATGGGTAAGAGGAGCCTGGTTGCGATTATATTTGGACTTACCAAACACATTATTAAGAAACTACTACTAAACATTTTCACAGATAACACTGTACTTAATTTTCAAAAAAGTCAGTTTTTCCTACTGTACAGATTTTAAAACAAGAAGCTCCTAAAGTAAGCATGATGTACCTGAGGTCATAGCAAATTAGGGACACAGAATTTTGTTTCAAGTTAGATCTCCTGACTACAAGTCAAGAGTCCCTGAGCTCCCCATGTCAGATGACTGATCAGGGCATGTTCCCATCCTGTCTTCCATCTATCCATCCATCCATCCATCCATCCATCCATCCATCTCCCACTTTCCCGAGGGCCTCCCAAGTGCTCAGCACTGTGTTAGGCAAACAGCAAGACAAGGAGATCTGGAAGCATTAGTACTGGCTTGAAAATAAAGAGTCTCTGAGATTACTGACCTTAGCAAAGTAATCCCAGTGAACTCTCAAAAACAACTTTGACTAGTTAACTAATTAATTTGGAGACTGAATGCATTCTTAAGCGGTAACCTCATTTTATTTAGCCAATCTTCTAGGGTAACCACTGCCTTTTCTATCTTACCTCCAGTGGAGCTGTGAGGATGAAAAATTCTAGTTAGGAGCACAACACAAGATAATGTTTATATATGACTGAGTATGCACACTAACTCCATTCTAGAAGCAAAAGTAAAATTTTATGAGGAATCCAGGATTCTGGATTATTCACCCAACATTTGATGTAGGGCAGGAAGAGCCGACTGTCCCATTGACTGAATTTACCCCTTGTGCCCAAGACAGCGTTAGCTAAGAAGATTCTTGGTTAGCATAAGAAGAATTTCATTCTAAGTTTCCTTTTAATGCAACCAAATATTATAAATTAATTGTTTAATAAGTATTAGCCTAATACATCATCTGTAAAGGCAGTGGGCCTGTCTGGATTTAAAGCTTGGGTCCTTCCGATGTGGATGCTGGGTGCAACCAGCCTTGTTATTTAATCTCTCTTAAGGCTCCAGTTCCCTCATCTGTAAAGTATAAGAATAATAACCCTGATAGCAGCGTTGAGAAAATTAAATAAAATGACTTAAATAAAATATGATCTTAAAATAATATTCTTCTCTGTAATTAAATTGGCTCTGGGTATTCTTGCTAAAAAGTAAGAGTGCCTGGTAGTATACATAACCTAGTATAAGATTAATATGAAGCTCACTGGGAATAAATTTAGAAATCATAAAAAAAAAATCTGCTCTATTTTGAAAATGAAGTTGATAACCACATTCTTTGGAAGATGAAATAATTTGATCACCATATTCCTCTTCACTGAATTTCCCTTCTGCTGGGCTAGTCAGCTGATATAGATTCTTATCATCCCACATTTCAGCCAGTTCGGCACTCCATCCCCTCCACTTGTATATGAAGCACATTCTGAACTGCACTTTTAAAAATGTAAAGTTTAAGTCATAGAGGAGACCACATAAGGCCTTGTCTTAAAGACAATGCATTCTCAGAAAGAAGTCAATGATTTATACCATGTTTCAGAGCTAGTTACTGGCGATTTGTAATCAGTCATTGGTCCTTTAGGCCAGTGAGCAATCTAGGTCATTGATTTTAAATTCCCCTAAGTCAATAAGGTGGCCAGGGACCAAGATTGTTATCAGTTGCTACTAGTTTACTTAAGCAAACTACTAATGCCCGCCTGGATGAAGCACAAGTTGCAATCATGATTGCTGGGAGAAATATCAACAATCTCAGACATGCAGATGACATCACTCTAACAGCAGAAAGTAAAGGGGAACTAAAGGGGCCTCTTGATGAGGGTGAAAGAGGAAAGTGAAAAAGCTGGCTTGAAACTCAATATTCAAAAAACTAAGATCATGGCATCTGGTCCCATCACTTAATGGCAAATAGAAGGGGAAAAGGTGGAAGGGATGACAGATTTTATTTTCCTGGGCTCCAAAATCACTGTGGATGGTGACTGCAGCCATGAAATTAAAGGACACTTGCTCCTTGGAAGGTAAGTTATGAAAAACCTAGACAGCATATTAAAAAGCAGAGATACTACTTTGCCCACAAAGGTCCATATAGTCAAAGCTATGGTTTTTCCAGTAATCATGTATAGATGTGAGTTGGACCATAGAGAAGGCTGAGCACTGAAGAATTTATGCTTTCAAACCGTGCTATTGGAAAAGACTCTTGAGAGTCCTTTGGACTGCAAGGAGATCAAACTAGTCAATCCTCAGGGAAATCAACCCTGAATATTCATTGGAAGGACTGATGCTGAAGCTGAAACTCCAATACTTTGGCCACCTGATGTGAAGAGCCACATCACTGGAAAAGACCCTGATCATGGGAAAGATTAAAGGCAAAAGGAGAAGGAGGCAGCAGAGGATGAGATGGCTGGATACCATCACTGACTCAACGGATAAGAATTTGAGCAAACTCTGGGACACAGTGGAACACAGAGCAAAGAGTTGGACCTGACTTAGTGAATGAACCACAAGAAGAATTAAGTAAGTCATTGGTGATGTGAGCACACATTCTACTGCTGCTGCTCAGTCAAAGGAGAATGACATTTTTAGGTTCAGCTAGGAATGGTGGTGAAGGTTGGGCAGAAGAATTTTCAGTACTCTTTAGTGGCTAGATATACTCTTTCTATTTCCTGTATTACAGTCACAATTAAAGGTGAAGCTTGTGTTCATCTAACATTCTGGATAATTAAGGAAAAATTTTATGTGACACTCATGAAGCTTTTAAAGTGTATTTTAAAAGGCTTTGCTAAAAAATTAGCTTGAATGTAGCAAGAGAATGCCCACTAAATGTTGTATGGTTAAGTTTCAAGAAAAGGACTCACAACTCAAAAACATAATTCAAGACTATGTAATTCAGACCAAGGATAGTGAGTCCCTGTTCATTAGTTAAATGCCGACAAGGGCAATCGTTAACACTGAACTTGAAATGAAATCATTCCTAGTGGATTTCCTTCTTATTTCAAGGATGGCCAACTCATATTATCTTAAATCCTGCAAGTTAAGATGAGACTGATTAATACAGAGCACAGTTTCAAATGTGCATGGCTCAAATTAGCATAAATTGGGTTACTACTTGTAGCAAACAAGGAAGGATTAATCATTTGACTGTGAACTGCAGTACTCATTAAGACAAAAACTGTTCCCATTTGTAAATCAGACTATAAGGGAATTCTTAAGTGAGTTTAAAACCTGAATTTGGATTTTTGTTTCCAGCAGCATGGTAGCTGAACTGAAATCTCTGAATTAAATGTGTGTGTGTGAATCAAGATAGATCTGTTATGGCTAATGCTACATGTCAAATTTGCTAGGCTGCAGTACTCCAATATTTGGTCAAACATAATTCTAGATGTTTCTGTGAAGGCATTTTTAGATGACATTAACATTTAAATCAGTAGGCTCTGAGTAAAGCAGACTACCATCCATTACCTGGGTGGGCCTCATCTAAACATTAATTTAGGGTCTTAAGAGAAAAAGACTGAGGTCCCCAAGGAAGAGGATATTCTGCCTCCAGACTGCCTGGATTTGGACCACAACATCAACTTCTCTGGGTCTCCAGCCTGCCTTGATTCAGCCTCCACAACTGTGCAGCCAATTCCTTGCAACCAGTCTGTCTCTCTTACATATATATGTATGTATACACAGACACACATACAACAACCTATTAGTTCTGTTCTCTGAAGAAACTTGATTAATACAATATTTATCAAAACTTTTAAATACACAAGAGTCAAAAAGATCTTCAGAAACCAAAGACACTAGAAATCTGGGGAAGGAAGCTAATATTCCAGTGGCATGTTGACCTGGTGGAACCTGGTGACCCTAGTAAAACAGAGACCTGGTCTTCAAACTTCAGGTTTACGATGCACCTAAAAGAACTGGGAAAGAACTATATACTCCTTCACATATTTTTAAGTTGACATTTCATTATAACAGTTGCAGGGATATAATTATTTGCATGTCATAAACACACAGATACACACACACGTAGATTATATCTTAAAAACCAACTGCTGCATCATTTTTCAAGCAATTAAATGGACTCTGATTATGGTAGCAAAGTTACAGCTCTAGCACCCCCTTCAGAAGACATGAATATCCTCAAGTTTAACAGATGAACAGGTAAGTGAGCAATCTAAGTCAGAGAATTACTTGACCAGGTGCTTTATCAGGATGTCCAGCATCTCTCTGTTTTTCTCGGGCAGCTTGTGCACCAGTGCATGTACAGCCTCCACCCGATAGTTCTGGTCATCAGACTCTGTAACATAAAAAAAGGTTGCGAATATTCAAATTCTAATCATATAAACATTAATAATTTAAACATCATAACCACTTCCATCCGTCATGCCTTGTAAGCACTGCTTCACAGGGGTAAGTATTACCACTATTATTTCCTAAGGCTTAGAGTCACTGGGTAACTTGTCCATGATCTGCAATCACTAAGTAGAGAACTCAGTTCTATCTAATCCAGACCTATGCTCTTAGCCTCTGAACTGCATACTTCTATACAGTCATAACTCATTTCCTCCTTGGGTTTTGTTACAAAAGGAGAGGATACAGCTTTAGTAATATGAGCGATGGCAGCAGTTGTTACAACTGGTCTAATGTGCCAGACACCACAATACACTTTATCACTTTGAAACCTCTGAGTGACTCTATCAGACCAGAGGAAGGAGGTACTCTTTTCTAAATTTCATAGATTAAAAGACAGCAGAGAGTTATCTTTCTCAGGTGTCAGGATAATTGCACAACCAAAGGCCTAGTAGATTTTAAGCCCATGCTGACCATGGTATACCTGAAAAAAAAAAATTATCTCAAGCAGATTCAGTCTGCAAGGAAAAAGCCAAGAGGCTGACAAGTTGGCTAGAGAAACTTGTAATGCTTCAGAAAAAGGAATCTATTTTACAGTCTCTTACTACAATAAACAAATTCTAGGGTGACTGCCCACCCTGCCAAGCCCTTTCTCCAGAAAGTGCCCACTGCACAGGGTTTATAAATGGGAACTTCATCTCTTCTGGGCACAGCTATCTGCACACAAGGTGAGGAAAGGGCCTGGTTTTCATTAGGCTAAACATGAAGTCTATCCCAGGAGTTGGAATGGAGACACCAAAACTCTGATCTGTCTGCTGGATTCGTGCAAAGGCAGATCATGTAAAACAAGGCAGACCATCACCAAATGTGCTCCCAAGTGGAGAAAAATCTGTCTGCAAATGAGGTAGATACGCAGCAGAGAAAAAAAATGAGAGACATGTGAAAAGAGCTGGGAGGGTGGATTGGAAACATCTATTCCCAACTTTGCGGTTCCTGGGTGCAGACCACAGTAGGCAGGACCCATTCTCTGCCAAGGAGTTCTGACAGACTCCCCTTAGACTCTGAGTAACTTGCCCTTTCTTCCTGAGCTAAATTTCTCTTGCTTGAAGCCAAATGATACCTATTTCTATTGACCCAGACAGAAGATGGATTCTTATACATGAGATGTGCTTTAATTATCATGGTACTGAATAATAATATGGAGAAGGCAGTGGCACCCCACTCCAGCACTCTTGCCTGGAAAATCCCATGGATGGAGGAGCCTGGTAGGCTGCAGTCCATGGGGTCGCTAGGAGTCGGACATGACTGAGCAACTTCACTTTCACTTTTCACTTTCATGCAATGGAGAAGGAAATGGCAACCCACTCCAGTGTTCTTGCCTGGAGAATCCCAGGGACAGGGGAGCCTGGTGAGCTGCTGTCTATGGGGTTGCACAGAGTCGGACGCGACTGACGCGACTTAGCAGCAGCAGCAGTGAATAATATGATCACTGCCACAAAAGTGAAGAAAAAAAATCTTGTGACCATATGTTGGCAGCAAAACAACCAGCTCACTGAGCCATTCTAGCTAACTGGATCAAACACATTTGTTATAAGATGAATTTCTTGTAACAAAGTGTTCTAGGTTAAGAGTCAAAAAACCTGGCTTGTAGTCTTGATATTGCTTTGAATTTACTAGTGTCCTTGGACAAAATCACTTGCCCCCTCTGGGTCCTGATTTCATCGTTAATAAAATGAGGTTGGATTATGTACTTTCTAAGGTCTCATTGTTCTTACAAGGATGGATTTCTATAAAGAGGAAGTAGAGTGCAGAGCCTTCAGAAGAAAGCTAAATGGTATAGATGTTCATGAGATCATGTGGTCAGTCATGCATGCAGGGCTGCACATCAAGGCCATTCAGCTTTATCTGACACTTTTAGCAGCAGGTAACACCTCCTGTGACATTACAATGTATGGTAATAAACTAATGCAGTTGATTTCTTTCTTGGATTGTGAAAAATACTCTTATTACAGTCATATCTCATATATCTTAACAATGAAATGCCAACTCTTAACTGTTACAACTTGAGACTGGCTCAGATGGCGACCTAGCCCCTGAGCCCAGTGTTTTACACAACTCTAATTGCTCAGGTTACGTGACTGTCACTGGCCCCCTCCCCTGCTCCCCACAATTTTGAATTAAACCTGTTTATTCATATAACATTAAGGCAGTCACAGATCTAAAGAAACAATACAGATACCTGATGAGTTTGTGAGTGTGTGCGTGCTCAGTCATGTCTGACCCTTTGCAACCCCATGGACTGTAGCCCGCCAGGCTCCTCTGTCCATGGAATTTTCCAGGTAAGAAAACTGGAGTGGGTAGCCATTCCCTACTCTAAGGGATCTTCCTCACCCAGGGATTCAACCTGCATCTCCTGCACTGGCAGGCAGACTCTTTACCGCTGCAGCATCTGATCATCATCAATAAATATAATAAGAGAGAAAAGGTGTTGTTGCCTGCCAAAAATAGCTGACTCTTTCTCCAGATTTAGGAACAAAGCGTGTGAGCACAGTGGAGGCAGGGGCATAACTGATTGTACCTCTTTGTGGTCTTGTTTATTTAACCATGAAGTCGCTCTTGTAAGAAACTGACATTCATTAATCAAAGAAAATGTAATTTGAGTAATTAATTCCTCACAGCTCTTTCTAATCACACCATATATGCCACCCCAAAGAGTCTTACTAAGTAACAAAGTATTTTAGTTCATTCTGTGACTTCTCATAACCATATTGTAAACTATTAAGTTATGAGAATGACAATTTCTTAAGCCATAGGTAGGAAAATGTTAACTAGCAGGTTTAAACTTACAACCTCTGGCAATGGCACCCCACTCCAGTACTCTTGCCTGGAAAATCCCATGGACGGAGGAGCCTGGTGGGCTGCAGTCCATGGGGTCACTAAGAGTCGGACACGACTGAGCGACTTCACTTTCACTTTTCACTTTCATGCATTGGAGAAGGAAATGGCAACCTACTCCAGTGTTCTTGCCTGGAGGATCCCAGGGACGGGGGAGCCTGGTGGGCTGCCGTCTCTGGGGTCGCACAGAGTGGGAAACGACTGAAGTGACTTAGCAGCAACAGCATAAAACTACATCAATTACAATGCATCCAATGGAAATATACTTACTAACAGCAACAATAAAATCTTTGTGTAATTTGTAAGTCATCAGTGGTTCTGCAAGGCACCTGCAAGAGAGAATGAAGCAGATTTTAGAAGAGCAGTTACCTTCTGATTTCCCCTGAACTTTCAGTGCTTCTGTGAGAACTGGGTGACTACATGTACAATAAAGTCCTACCAGGGAGTCGACAAGTAGCTCTAAAATGCAGACCTCAAAGATACCCATGTCCTGAGCACTTCTTGCTGTCACTGTATTAAAATGGGAGAGGCTGGGGAATTATTTTTTAATACTTTGTGAGAACTATTGGACTACAGGAACAAATCACTCTCAGATATGGGGCCAATAGTTTCTGTTTTTGGTTTTTTTTTTTTAATTTGCAATTCAGCTTGTGATGTTTTATAAAAAAATATATGAAGACCTGAATCTGAATCTAATATGAAATAGAAATTATTATTTAGCACTCATAAACTATGGTAAAGTTTACTGTTTGAAACAAGCACATATAAATCCCAGAACACTGAATGCAACTGTGACCACTCTGTGCTAGTCCACCTCAAGTGAACAAGCTGTGCTAAGGAGGGAAGAGGACCCCATGGGGCTCCCTGCGGTCCAAGGTGCCAGCCCACAGGGGTGACCGAGAGACCACAGCAGAGTGGCAGCAGGCAGGCCCACCTCACCTGAGGTAGTTTTTCAGTCCACTTGTTATTGTCTTATTATCCCACAGTTCAATATCAATGTCCATGTCAGGGGGTGATTTAGGAGCTGAAAAGAATTAAAGTAAGATGTTTAAACTGTGCAATTCAAAATATCATGAGCACCATTAAGAAGATGGACGCAGACAAAAGTAGATCAAAGAGAGAGGCATGTATTTTTTAGAAGGCCAGCCGAGTTAACTTTCAGACTGTTGTTTGCCTGAGTTGGTGCAAAGCTCATTCTGACAATGAACCTCAAAGATTTCTTATGGAATGCAGTTTCTTAAATCAGATGTTTGCTAATTGCTAACATCACAGCACACTTACCAAGTGCTGGGCGTGCTTCTCAGTGCTTTATATGGGTTAACATATCAGATTCTTATAATTCAATGAGCCTCCTCTATAAACGAGGAGGTGAAGGCACAGACGGGTTAAGCAAATTACCCAAGGCCACAGAACTTTAAAGTGGCTGAATCAAGAGTCCAGTTCAGGCCATCTGAATCCCAGCACCCATAAATCTTACCGTACCTCAAGCTAATCAAAGAATACTTGAAGAAAAATTCAACATTATAAAAAGGGCCCCTTTACAAATTCTGATGGTCATCTATAATAATGGACATTAAAAATGAATACAAATATTAATTTTAGATATGACTTGAAAATACTCAAAAGACAAGCAATAATCTATATCTCAAAAAAGCCTATGGTTTGACTTTTCTATAATAATGTAAAAGTTAAGTTACGGGCTTCAGCCAAAACTTACAAAATGTGGTATTCATGAGTTTCTGCACTTTGGAATTCACTCCTCCTATTCGGTAGAGACCTAAAATGGTGATGCCTAGTGAGAAGGAAAAAAATCACAAGAAAACGGCATAAGACACAAGTTTCAAGTACAGAATGCTAAAAACTCAGATATATGCCTACATAAAATCTGGAAGGTATGCATCCAATTTTACAGTCTAACTTTAGCAAACCTACCCTGGAAATATTCATCAGACATATATTTCTTAGAGAAGACAATGAACAGTGATTTGAAAGTCTATGAAGAGCTTTAAAATGGCAAAGTACAGCTGTCTATTCACCACCACCTGAATATAAAAAACCATCCAAGATGAGAAAAAATGATCAGTATTTCTCATATTATGTTTCCTCAATCATGGAGTCCTATGTGTTGAACGGATGTTGAACAGTTGGATGGAATTGCTAACTTCACTTTAAAGGTGAGAGGATGGGATTGACATATACACACTTTTATGTAAAAAAGAGATAACTAATAAGGACTTACTGTATAGCATAGAGAATTCTACTAAATAGTCCATAATTGTCTATTTGGGTTAAGTATCTAAAATGTGGTAGATATATGAATGTGTAAAACTGATTCACTCTGCTATATACCTGAAATTTACAACATTGTAAATCAACTATACCCCAATAAAAATTAAACAGAAATAAAGGTGAGACGACTGATTCAGAGATTTTAAGGAAATAACTTGACCTCTCAAAACTTAAATGGCAGCACCAAACTTTGAATCTAAGTTTAAAAAATTCCAAAGTCTGATAGGAGGTTTTGCTTTAGGCCAAGTTTTCCTGGAAGTAAAAGGCAACTAGAGTGGACTTCAGGACAGAGGTCATGACTAGAATGAAGACAGGTGCTGAATTTGTGATGGTGACGAAAATTACTCTGAGATATAATGCAGGGAAGGAGGAGAGCTGAATTCAAACTGCTCGGGAGTCTTATTTCCTACAGCTTGGAAAAAAATAATAATATCGGTCCATCAAAGTAAAGTGAGGCTATATCATGAAACTTCATGAAAAAGAAGTATGTTTGTAGTATGATTTTGGCAAACTGAAGTTCAAAGTACAGCTATTTACATGTTTGTATAATTTATAAATCATATGTTTCTTAAAATTAAGCTCCTATTGACAGCAAAGTACATCCTGATTTGTGAGCAGATTCTATGTAAGAAGGGACCACACAACAGTAACGGTGTACCCATCAGGCAGCACTGACCTCTCGTTTCCACAGCGTGGATGCATTTTCTCACAAAGTTGAACCCTGCTTCATTTAAGTACACTGAAAATAAAAGAAAACCATATTAAGTGTTTATGATGAACTAACATTATTGCTTCAGTAGGCTCTACTGTTTCAGGGCTTGATGGCACATAGGTTGTTACAGAATTTATCAAATATTTTGGTTAGCATCTGATTTTTTATTTGGGGGTAGAAGTGAAAGAGGGAGGTTCATATTCATGAATGTTTTTATATCAACTCGGTTCATTAGAAACACAGATCTTTCACCGAAAGTAATATGTAAAACTGAGCCCATCCGTTTCCCCTAAAATTAGCATTATCCTTTACTATATATTTTTCTAGATGATAGAAGCAAATACAATAAAAATAAACTTTTACTGTGTGTTAATAATTATATTACAGAGGTATTCATGTGTTTTTCCCATGAGATTCTCCAAACAACATTATGCGGTATAGATAAAGCACTGCAATCTTTAGGTGATTTACCAAGTTGCTGAAAACTGCTTTTTTTTGTTCTAAGGTCTAGAGCCACATTTTAACTCAGGTCTCCTGAATTCTATGTACTATTCTATTTCATTTCATATCATATTCAAAATAGTTCAAAATATGCATAGTAAGTCCACTAAAAATCCTCTCAAAGATCCTCCATTGAAGTGAAGTGAAGTTGCTCAGTCGTGCCCGACTCTTTGCGACCCCATGGACTATAGCCTACTGGGCTCCTCTGTCCATGGGATTTTCCAGGCAAGAATACTGGAGTGGGCTGCCATTTCCTTCTCCAGGGGAACTTCCCAATCCAGGGATCGAACCTGGGTCTCCCGCATTGTAGGCAGACACTTTTACCGTCTGAGCCACAAAAATCCTCTCAAAGATCCTCCATTACAAAACTGCAATTTATTTTCATTGCTTTTTGACAGTTTTTCTTAAGGTTTAGAAGTCAGATCAAATTAGACTACTTGTTTAAGGAGAAAGGATTTAAAAATACCAAATAATAACCCACAGGGAAAATTCAAAAAGTTTTGATACTATAATACAAATTTTTACCAAATACAGTGACTATATGATATCTCTTTAATATTCCCAAATAATAATTTATGAAGACAAAGACAAACCATTAAAAAATTAAAACTGGTTTCCATTTAAAAATGGTGGATTAAACACATACAGGTAATGATATAGATCCACAAAAAATATACATCTAGAAAATGAGGCTAGAAAAAGGTGCCAGGAAAGATGGAAAACTTTGAAGAAATCCTAGGCATAGAAAATCACTGAAACTGAATTGACTGAAAGGTTTGAGAAATCTGAGATGAGAAATGAGAAATTGAAAAACTAGAGGTACTACACTGAGATGTCACCTCACACTGATCAGAATGGCCATCACACACACACACCAACAAAACAAAGAACAAATGTTGGCAAGGATATGGAAAAAAACAGAACCCATGTACGCTGTTGGTGGGAATATGAACTGGTGCAGCCAAAGTGAAAAACAGTATAGAGGTTTCTCAAAAAAGGAAAAAAATAGAACTACCATATAACCCAGCAATTCTACTCCTGGGGGGAATTAAAAAACAAAACACGGAACACTAATTCTAAAAGATACGTGCTGATGTATGGCAAAAACCATCATAATATTGCAAAGTAATTGTCAAGATGTGAAAGAATAAACTGTGTTCGCCAAAATAACCCTGCGTTTTTGTTTTATTGCCTTTGAACTTCCTTTGCTATTGCCTGAACCAGTATATGGAAGTTCTGGGATACACATAACACTAGCTTTGCTTAGAGCCAGGTGAACCTGGGGTTGGATCTCAACTCCATGGCTTTATGATGGAAGTGTGCCTATGAACCTTTATGAACACTATCCTTTCATCTAAGAGGGATGGGATGGGGAGGGAGGTGGGAGACGGGTTCAGGATGGGGAACACATGTATACCCATGGTGGATTCATGTCAATGTATGGCAAAACCAATACAATATTGTAAAGTAAAAAAATAAATAAATAAAACTGAGATTAAAAAAATAAAGAAAGAAAAAGAGGGACTAGGTAAAATAAATAAATAAATAAAAATGAGGGAAATCACACTACATATCTTAGAGGGTTGCAGTAAGATGAAGACAAAACCACATGAACTACGGAAGAGCAACAAGCATGGAATAAATATAATTAGATGCTGGATTCCTTCTTCATGTGCTGCTATGCACACATCACAGAAACAGAAGAAATGATAAAAACAGCAACAAAAAAAGTCAGCCACTAGTGCTAAGCGGAAGAAACAGACAATAGTTACTCTCCCACTTAGTAAGTGTATTACTGGGGATAGTTTTGATTCTTTCTCTATCTCATTTTCCTCTTCCATAAAATAAGGATAACAGTAATACTGTCTACATAGGGCTATTCCTAGACGAAATATGTTAACATTTGCAAATCTCTTAGAAGAGTACTGAGAATATAGTGCTACACAGTGTTGGCTCTTACCATCATCATCATTGTTATTGACTAGAGGAGAATGTAAAATTTAAATATGCAAATCACATGAACAAGGCATTCTTTGGGCAGGGATGAAATCACTGGGGATTGAGGTACTATCTGCTTGGAGCATTATTCTTCAAAGAGGCATCAGTTCAGTTCGCTTGTTCAGTCATATCCCCACGGACAGCAGCACAACAGGCCTCCCTGTCCATCACCAACTCCCGGAGCTCGCTCAAACTAAAGTCCATTGAGTCGGTGATGCCATCCAACCATCTCATCCTATGTCGTCCCCGTCTCCTCCCGCCTTCAGTCTTTCCCAGCATCAGGGTCTTTTCCAATGAGTCAGTTCTTCACATCAGGTGGCCAAAATATTGGAGTTTCAGCGTCAGCATCAGATCTTCCAATGAATATTCAGGACTGATTTCCTTTAGGATTGACTGGCTTGATCTCCTTGCAGTCCAAGGGAATCTCAAGAGTCTTCTCCAACACCACAGTTCAAAAGTATCAATTCTTTGGTGCTCAGCTTTCTTTATATTCCAACTCTCACATCCATACATGACTACTGGAAAAATCATTGCTTTGACTAGATGGACCTTTGTCAGTAAAGTAACGTCTGCTTTTTAACATGCTGTCTAGGTTGGTCATAGCTTTTCTTCCAAGCAGCAAGTGTCTTTTAATTTCATGGCTAGAGTCACTATCTGCAGTGATTTTGGAGCCCAAGAAAATAAAGTCTCTCACTTGGTTCCACTGTTTTTCCATTTATTTGCCATGAAATGAAGGGACTGGATGCCATGATCTTAATTTTTTGGAATCTTGAGTTTTAAGCCAGCTTTTTCACTCTCCTCTTTTACTTTCATCAAGAGGTTCTTTGGTTCCTCTTCGCTTTCTGCCATAAGGGTGGTGACATCTGGTATCTGAGGTTATTGATATTTCTCCCGGCAATCTTGATTCAGGCTTGTGCTTCATCCAGCCCAGTGTTTCTCATGATGTACTCTTCATAGAAGTTAAATAAGCAGGGTGACAATACACAACCTTGACACACTCCTTTCCCAATTTGGGACCAGTCTGTTTTTCCATGTTCAGTTCTAACTGTTGCTTCTTGATCTGCATACAGATGTCTTAGGAGGCAGGTAAGGTGGTCTGATATTTCCATCTCTTTACAAATTTCCCACAGTTTGTTTTGATCTACACAGTCAAAGGCTTTGGCGTAATCAAAGCAGAGGTAGATGTTTTTCTGAATTCTCTTGCTTTTTTGATAATCCAATGGATGTTGGGAATTTGGTCCCTGGTTTCTCTGCCTTTTCTAAATCCAGCTTGAACATCTGGAATTTTATGGTTCATGTACTTCTGAAGCCTGACTTGGAAAATTTTGAGCATTACTTTGCTAGCGTGTTGAGTTGAGTGTAATTGTGCGGTAGTGTGACCATTCTTTGGCGTTGCCTTTCTTTAGGGTTGGAATGAAAACTGATCTTTTCCAGTCCTGTGGCCACTGCTGAGTTTTACAAATTTGCTGGCATATTGAGTGCAGCACTTTCACAGCATCATCTTTTAGGATTTGAAATAGCTCAACTGGAGTTGCATCACCTCCACTAACTTTGTTTGTAGTGATGCTTTCTAAGGCCCACTTGACTTCACATTCCAGGATATCTGGCTCTAGGTGAGTGGTCACACCATCGTGGTTATCTGAGTCATGAAGATCTTTCTTATATAGTTCTCCTGTGTATTCTGTCACCTCCTCTTAATATCTTCTGCTTCTGTTAGGACCATAGGACCTAAAGGACCATGTTTCTGTCCTTTATTGTGCCCATTTTTGCATGAAATGTTCCCTTGGTATCTCTAATTTTCTTGAAGAGATCTCTAGTCTTTCCCATTCTATTGCTTTCCTCTATTTCTTTGCAGTGTTCATTGAGGAAAGCTTTCTTAATCTCTCCTTGCTATTCCTTGGAACTCTGCATTCAAATGAGTATATCTTTCCTTTTCTCCATTGCCTTTAGCTTCTCTTCTTTTCTCAGCTATTTCTAAGGCCTCCTCAGACAACCATTTTGCCTTTTTGCATTTCTTTTTCTTGGGGATGGTCTTGATCACTGCCTTTGTACAATGTCATGAACCTCCATCCATCGTTCTTCAAGCACTCTATCAGATCTAACCCCTTGAATCTATTTGTCACTTCCATTGTATAATGTAAGGTATTTGTTTTAGGTCATGCCTGGATGTTCTAGTGGTTTTCTCTACTTTTTTCATTTGAATCAGAATTTTCAATAAGGAGTTCATCATCTGAGCCACAGCAGGCTCCTGGTCTTGTTTTTGCTGACTGTATAGATCTTCTCCATCTTTGGCTGCAAGGAATGTAATCAATCTGATTCCAGTGTTGACCATCTGATGATGTCCATGTGAAGAGTCTTCTCTTATGTTGTCGGAAGAGGGTGTTTACTATAAATAACAATGAGCAGACACATCCTCTCATTGGAACTAAACAGATTACAGTAGCTTGGGACTACCGTTCACCTATATTTGTTGCCCCTTCCTGTAGGATGGTTGTGTTTCTCGGCTCTCACTAAGACAGTTTGGTCATATGATGTATACTAGCCAATGAAACATGCACGGAAGTGACAAACATTATCATCCACCAATCAGGAAGAACTGATATGTAGGAGCTTGACATTTCCTAGTCCCCTCTGGCACAAGATCATCAATGTTAGAGAGACAAGGTACTCCATAAGCTTGGATTTTAGAGTAAAAATTATAAATAAGAGAATCACAGCATGATCAAGACATGAACCTTCACTGTGGTAAGCCTCTCAACCACAGCATAACCTGGTGTTTCTGATTTAATTATATATAACTTCAACAGTTTTCTACTCAAAAAGGACTAAATTAAAAAAAGCCAATCCCACACTCTTAGCTTTTACTTGCTTAACTGGAATGTAGCAGAGGTTTTTTGGCTATTGACTTGCCAATTCCTACAAAAAGACATCAAAAGGCAATAATAGCAGTACCCATTCATGGCTGCCTTACAAACTACTACTCTTGCCTTCACATAAGAATTCAGCAGTTTCTGCTGAGTCTCAGGAGAAGAAGATGATATGGCTTAAACAAGGTCCAGAATCCTCTGTCTCCAGGTGACTGATGTAGGAGGAAGTCCCAAGGAAGTTCCTCCCTTACTTCCCACTTCTGAGGGAAGTAAGGAAGGAACACATTCTGTAAAGGAATCCTTTCAATCTTCCAAAGCCATGTAGGCTATATTCCACTTAGTATGCTAGTGCTAAAGAGAATTCAACAAAAATAGGTCTTTACAGCTTACAAAAGTCCTTATGCAGGACTTCCCTGGTGGCTCAGAATGGTAGAACGTCTGTCTACAATGCGGGAGACCTGGGTTCAATCCCTGGGTTGGGAAGATCCCTTGAAGAAGGAAATGGCAATCCACTCCAGTACTATTGCCTGGAAAATCCCACGGACAGAGGAGCCTGGTAGGCTACAGTCCATGGGGTCACAAAGAGTCGGACACAACTGAGTGACTTCACTTCACTTCTATAGCTTATAAAAGAAAGACTGGGAACTCTTTAGTGTTCAAATGAAAAAACTCAGTGTAAGGGGTTCTTCCTAAGTAAGATCACAGCATTGAAGGCTGATAATTTATACTAACTTTTCTTTAGTGGAGGGCAAGTATTCCTGTTGCAGCAGTAGAGAGGGGAGTATAGCTGTCTGTATGAAACGTGGACTGCTCAAAGCCTCACAGAGCAGGCACCCAAGAAATGCTTGCTGATCACTGGCTGGCTAGTTACTGGTTTGTAGCTGACTTGCTCTACCCTCTGGCTTCCACAAGGGTTAGAGCTTATCAGCCAACAGAAGCTGCTTTGGTCAACTCTGCAGGATTCTTACCCAAGCACTGTATCTCTCTGTGAAGACCAGGGTTAGGCAGAATACAACTATCACAAATTTCCAGGATTTGAAATCCTATAGTATTAATAATACTTGGCCTTAATGGGTAAAGCAGAAGATAGGCTAACTTAAAGAACTCAATTTATTCAATCAAAACTTAAAGAGAAACATTATTATTTTTCCCATGATAACTAATGAAGGCTCAAGTTTTTACTGAAATCCAAGTAAAGTTTTCAAAAGGCAGTTTAGCAAAACAAAAAGCTATTAATCTCAACAGAATTCCAAAAGCCATGAGAAAAAGAATAGTCTTCCGTGCAGCTAAAAGTCAAAGTCCTTGTATCTTTAATTTCCTAGTAATTAAAAACCCAGCATTTCCTTACAGATGTAATCTACTTGGCCTTACAATACATTACCAGGATTGACAAAACAAAGCAACACTTGCCTTCACTTTTGAATTCACATTTCTAATCTGCCATTTCAGATTAAAAGGCTCCTAATACACACAATTAATATCATAGTACATGTGGCTGGAAAGAAACAGAAGAAAATGAGTGCATTTATGGGCATTCATGGTTCCCACAGGACCTTTTCTCTTCTCCCTAAAGGTGACTGCAGCCATGAAAATAAAAGATCCTTGCTCCTTGGAAGAAAAGCTATGACCAACCTAGACAGCATATTAAAAAACAGAGACATTACTTTGCCAACAAAGGTCTGTCTAGTCAAAGTTATGGTTTTTCCAGTAGTCATGTATGGATGTGAAAGTTGGAATATAAAGAAAGCTGAGGGCCAAAGAATTGATGCTTGTGAACTATGGTGTTGGAGAAGACTCCTGAGAGTCCCTTGGATGCAAGGAGATCAAACCAATCAGTCCTAAAGGAAATCAGTCCTGAATATTCATTGGAAGGACTGATGCTGAAGCTGAAACTCTGATACTTTGGCCACCTGATGTGAAGAACCGACTAATTGGAAAAGATCCTGATGCTGGGAAAGATTGAAGGTGGGAAGAGAAGGGGACAACATAGGATGAGATGGTTGGATGGCATCACTGATGTGATGGACATAAGTTTGAGTAGGCTCCGGGAATTGGTGATAGATAGGGAGGCCTGGCGTGCTGCAGTTCATGCGGTCACAAAGAGTCTGACAGAACTGAATTGCAGCACGCCAGGCCTCCCTGTCCATCACCAACTCCCGGAGTTCACTCAAACTCACGTCCATCGAGTCGGTGATGCCATCCAGCCATCTCATCCTCTGTCGTCCCCTTCTCCTCCTGCCCCCAATCCCTCCCAGCATCAGAGTCTTTTCCAAGGAGTCAACTCTTCGCATGAGGTGGCCAGAGTACTGGAGTTTCAGCTTTAGCATCATTCCTTCCAAAGAAATCCCAGGGCTGATCTCCTTCAGAATGGACTGATTGGATCTCCTTGCAGTCCAAGGGGCTCTCAAGAGTCTTCTCCAACACCACAGTTTAAAAGCATCAATTCTTTAGCACTCAGGACGTGATAAATCATGCAAACACATGGACCCTTGAAGTGCCATTTTTCTGAAAGACATATCAATTTATAATTATACCTGGTGGCAAAGAGATGCTTCAAGTGCCTAAGACTACAGGAAAGCTGATTTCCAAAAGAAAAAGTCTTTACTACAAGAAGAAGTATAATCTCCCTCCATCACAGCATAAGTATATGTGATAACTTTCTCATTCAAGTTACCTAATTATGATTAAAAAAAAAAAACAACACTAGTTCCGAGGTGCATTAAGTATCACGTATATTCTGACTGACTTGATTACATCCTATTCAAAAGCTCTATTCAGTATCATACAGATGTTCATTTGTTTTTCAGGGAGGACTGTCCTTGAGAAGGTTCATTTGAATTTGAAAGGACTATCTTTATACTGGATTTGAACAATGAAACCAGTATTAGAAAACACATTTCAAACTCTAGACAAATGCAAATTACACCACAGATTACTTTTTAGGTAATTGTTTAGAATGAACATTCAGTACTTATAAACCTCTTAATGGCTGGTTAATGTTTTTGTGATTAGATAAAAGTGGGCAATGAAAGATATACCAATCACTCTGATTGTCAATAAAGAAAGAAATACAAGAATAAAAACTGGGAATATTTTTAAAATCTTTAACATTAAAGGTATTTAAAATTATGTATTTTCTTTTGGTAATTTTTGAAATTAACCACTAGGAAGCACTTCATTCAGATAAAATGACAGGCTTTGCATATTCTCAATATTTATGACTTTCAAATGAGTGCTTTCCGAGTTTTTAATCTATACTCCATTCTAACGTATTTTAATAGCAATATAAAAGTCAGGGTTATTAAGGCTGTTTTAAAAATAAATTTAGACATTATGAGAGAAAGTCAATTAAGTCAAATAAAATTTGAAAGTGCTTTAAAGGATATACATACAACCTTAGAAACATATAAAACTTGATTTTAAATGTCAAATAATTTGACTATTATAAATTACATATGAAAATACTCTAAACTAACCAAGGATTAAAGGTGGCAGATGATTAAAAAGGATTCAGAGTTATGATGGGAAATACATAAAATGTGTTCATTCAGAATGGTTTGATACTAAGGATTCAGTAATGAAACAATGACAACATGTTTTCCTATGTATCCCAGGTGTTTTGACCATGTCCTTAAACCTCAAGATCTTGTACACAATTTCCTAAAATTAGCAGTGTTCATGTGTTCAATCTTGTAAACTGGAGCAGAAAAAATAAAAGAAGCCTTCTATTGCCATTTAAAGAAAATCAAACTAAATATTAATTGCCTCAAATCTCTTTCTGGGATAAAGTAGGCTATATACTTCTAAGTAATAAATACTAAATAAATAATTAAATAGGTTACTATAAAGTCCAGTAGTTAGTGGTTTTAATGTGAGAAACTTCTTTGAATGAAAATTTCAAATTTGCTGAATAACATCATATCAAAGGTGTATTACTAATATTTTCCAAAGTTAACTCATAATATTACATAATACCTCTGTGATAAAAGTAACTATGTGATGGAGGTTGAATCAAGATGCTGACTTGGGAAGATGCTGATTCTACCTCCTCCCACAGGCACACAAAATCTGCAACTATACAATGGATCAATTTCCTCTGAAAAAGACCCAAAAAACTAGCTAAAACGTTCCTCAACAAAGGATTAAAGGACAACATCAACATGGGTAGGAGAGTCAGAGGTGCAGTCTCACCCAAAATCTCACCTCTGGCACAGCAACCCGGAGGTGCAAGAGACCTCACACATGTGGAACCTCTCCCTGAGGAGCTGGGGGTTTGTGCCCTGTATCAGGCACCCCAAACCTTACAACCTGCATGGGAGAGATGAGCTCCCAATACTTTTGGCTTTGAAAACCAACAGGGCAGATGTTCAGAAGATGCAAAAGGCTGAAGGGACTGAAAAGTTCCCTCATGCAGAGCAACTCACACCAGGACTCAGCACAAACCCAACAGTGTGGAAAGCTCCTAGACCATATATGAAGGAGATCCATTAGTTAAGATTGAAGTCTCTGCCCAGAATGCAGAGGTCTGTGAGAACCTCCTGAGACAGAGGAGCTGATATTTTTGGGCTTTCCTATCACACTGCTAGAGCCATAGGACTTGCCTTCTCTCCAAGTGCTCCCTGGTCCCACTGAAGCCAGGGGGCTTACCCGCATGTCCCTGTGGTCCTGCTGCAGCCTGTGATCTCACCTGCCCCCCATGTTCCTGGGGCCTCACTGTGGCTAGTGGGCAACCATGCACTCTTGTAGCACCGGTGCAGTCAGCAATCTCACGCTAGGCTCTCCTGGGGCCCACTGAGCTGTCAGGAATATTCACTCCATACAGGAGACACACCTTGACCACCTGGCCATGATCCAGAGATGACTGGATTTCTGGGCCTTATGGGTCTGAAACAACTGAAGAGACAGTTCATGGTAGTGAACCATCACCACAATATAGACAGTAGACTGAAACACACCCCTGGACTTCCTGTGAAAAAAGCTCTAATTACTTGTCCCAGAGCTCAAGTGAGCGGAAGGCTTCCAGTTTACCACATATCTAGAAGCTGCAGAGGAGCTCCCAGACCAGAGAACACAGACTGCGGGAGCCATCTTCACACCGTTCCTTGGCCTGTGACAGCTCACCTGTACCTGCCGGAGAGCAGCTTATACGTTCATTTGGAGCTCTCATTTTGGCAACTGTCACCAAGGGGACACCTCAGAACCACTTGAAGCTAGCAGGGGTTATAACAGTGGTCACATAAAACTGTGTATACACACACACACACACACACACACACAAACACACACACATTTTTTAAAAGCTGATTCCCAAAGGTCTACATTCCAAACAGCCTAAAGCTAAGTGGTGAATTAGATCCCTCTCTGTGGAACACTGATAGTGACCTATCAAGAATAAAATTAAACTACTTAGATAATTACAAATGCTCCAGAGACAACAAAGAGCTAGGGCAGGGCTGAAAAAGAAGGTTCATCTCCTACAAGTCACTCCAACAAGATTAGAAGTAACTGCTTTGCCTAATTCATGGAAACAAACACAGAGAGACAAGCAAAATGAGAAAACAGAGGAATGTGTCGCCAACAAAAGAAAAGACGAAAATTCAGGGAAAAAATCTCTCACTGAAATGCAGGTAATTTACCTGATAGTTTAATGAACATAAACAAGCTCACTGATCTCTTGGAAGAACAGATGAATACAATGAGAACTTCCACAAAAAGATAGAAAATATAAGTAAATACCACAAATAAATCATGGACCTCAAGAATACTCTAACTGAAAAGAAAAATATACTAGAGGGTTTCATAGCAGACTAAATGAAGCAGCAGAAAGGATCAGCAACCTGGAAGACAGGAAAGTGGAATTCATCGTAACAGATCAGAAGAAATAAAAGTATTTAAGAGACCTATGGTACAATATCAAGAGGAATAACATCCTCATTGTAGGGGTTACAGAAAGAGAAGAGAGAGAGAAAGAGGCAGAATATTTAGTTCAAGAAACAATGCCTAAAAACATCCCTAACTAGGGGTAAGAACAGACACTGAGGTTAAGGAAACATGGAGCATTCCAAGTAAGATGAACCCAAAGAGATCTACACGAAGGCACATTATAACTAAAATGTCAAACATTAAGACAAGGAGAGAATCATAAAAGCAAGAAGAAAAAATAACTTGTTATATACAAGGGAAACATCATAAGATTAGCTGATCTCTTAGCAAAAAATTTACAAGCCACAGGGAATGGCATAATATATTTAAAGTACTGAAAAGAAAAACCATTCAACCAAAAATACTCCACAGGCAAGGTTACTATTCAGAACAGAAGGAGAAATAAATAGTTTTCTACTATTTAATAGTAAAGGCTAAACATCATCAACACTAAATCTGCCTTACAAGAAATGTTAAAGGAACTTCAAGATGACAAAGAAAGCCATTAAATAGTAACAAGAAAACATAAGAAAGTCAAAATCTCATGAGTAGAGGCAAACATATAGTAAAGATAGTGAATTAACCATTTATAAACCTAAAATGAAGGTTAATGACAAAAGCAAGTAAAATTAACAATAACTACAATAATTAAGGGAAACAAAAACAATATATAACATCAAAAATATAAAATGAGGGTGGGAGAACTAAAAATGTTTTTAATGTTTAGAATGTGTCAAAACTTAACTTCCTCTCAGCTTGAAATAGATTACTATACACACATACATACATATGTTTTTTTATATATGAATTCCATAGAAACCACAAACCAAAAACCTACTGTACAAACACTAAAGATAATATATACACATAATGTGAAAAAAAGTCATCAAATCACAGGAAAGAGAACCAGAGAAGAAAGGAACAGAGAAACTATAAAAACAACTAGAAAACAAGTCACAAAATGACAGGAAGTATTAATCAGATCAGATCAGATCACATCAGTTGCTGAGTCATGTCAGACTCTTTGCGACCCCATGAATCGCAGCACGCCAGGCCACCCTGTCCAGCACCAACTCCCAGAGTTCACTCAAACTCACGTCCATCAAGTCAGTGATGCCATCCAGCCATCTCATCCTCTGTAGTCCCCTTCTCCTCTTGCCCCCAATCCCTCCCAGCATCAGAGTCTTTTCCAATGAGTCAACTCATCACATGAGGTGGCCAAAGTACTGGAGTTTCAGCTTTAGCATCATTCCTTCCAAAGAAATCCCAGGGCTGATCTCCTTCAGAATGGACTGGTTGGATCTCCTTGCAGTCCAAGGGACTCTCAAGAGTCTTCTCCAACACCACAGTTCAAAAGCATCAATTCTTTGGTGCTCAGCCTTCTTAACAGTCCAACTCTCACATCCATACATGACCACAGGAAAAACCATAGCCTTGACTAGACGAACCTTTGTTGGCAAAGTAATGTCTCTGCTTTTGAATATGCTATCTAGGTTGGTCATAACTTTCCTTCCAAGGAGTAAGCGTCTTTTAATTTCATGGCTGCAGACATCATCTGCAGTGATTTTGGAGCCCCAAAAAATAAAGTCTGACACTGTTTCCACTGTTTCCCCATCTATTTCACATGAAGTGATGGGACCGGATGCCATGATCTTCATTTTCTGAATGTTGAGCTTTAAGCCAACTTTTTCACTCTCCACTTTCACTTTCATCAAGAGGCTTTTGAGTTCCTCTTCACTTTCTGCCATAATGGTGGTGTCATCTGCATATCTGAGGTTATTGATATTTCTCCCAGCAATCTTGATCCCAGCTTGTGTTTCTTCCAGTCCAGCGTTTCTCATGATGTACTCTGCATATAAGTTAAATAAACAGGGTGACAATATACAGCCTTGATGAACTCCTTTTCCTATTTGGAACCAGTCTGTTGTTCCATGTCCAGTTCTAACTGTTGCTTCCTGACCTGCATACAAATTTCTCAAGAGGCAGATCAGGTGGTCTGGTATTCCCATCTCTTTCAGAATTTTCCACAGTTTATTGTGATCCACACAGTCAAAGGCTTTGGCATAGTCAATAAAGCAGAAATAGATGCTTTTCTGGAACTCTCTTGCTTTTTCCATGATCCAGCAGATGTTGGCAATTTGATCTCTGGTTCCTCTGCCTTTTCTAAAACCAGCTTGAACATCAGGAAGTTCACGGTTCACATATTGCTGAAGCCTGGCTTGGAGAATTTTAAGCATTACTTTACTAGCGTGTGAGATGAGTGCAATTGTGCGGTAGTTTGAGCATTCTTTGGCATTGCCTTTCTTTGGGATTGGAATGAAAACTGACCTTTTCCAGTCCTGTGGCCACTGCTGAGTTTTCCAAATTTGCTGGCATATTGAGTGCAGCACTTTCACAGCATCATCTTTCAGGATTTGGAATAGCTCAACTGGAATTCCATCACCTCCACTAGCTTTGTTTGTAGTGATGCTTTCTAAGGCCCACTTGACTTCACATTCCAGGATGTCTGGCTTTAGGTCAGTGATCATACCATCATGATTATCTGGGGTGTGAAGATCTTTTTTGTACAGTTCTTCTGTGTATTCTTGCCATCTCTTCTTAATATCCTCTGCTTCTGTTAGGTCCATACCATTTCTGTCCTTTATCGAGCCCATCTTTGCATGAAATGTTCCTTTGGTATCTCTGATTTTCTTGAAGAGATCCCTAGTCTTTCCCATTCTCCTGTTAATAACTACTTTAAATTTAAATGGACAAAACTTTCTGATCAAAAGCCAGAGCGGCTAAACATATTTTAAAAAACACACAATCATATAGTGCCTACAAGAGACTCAATTTAGATCTGAGGACACAAACAGATTGAAAGTGAAGAGATGAAAAAAGATATTTCTTTCAAACAGAAGCAAAAGGAAAGCTGGTGTAGCTATATTTACACTAGACAAAATAGAAGTTAGAACACAGATTGTAATAAGAGACAAAGAAGGGCATTACATAAGGATAAAGGAGTCAGTCCAACAAGAGGTCATAATATGTTTGAACATATATTAACTAATAGAAGACCACCTTAATATAGGAAGCAAATATTAACCCACCTAAGGGGAGAAAAATAACAGGAATACAATAATAGCATGGAACGCTAACACCCTGATTTCATGAATGGACAGATCATTCAGACAGAAAATTATTAAGAAAACATTGGCCTTAACATATTAGATCAGCTATATTTATAGATAATGTATAGAACATTCTATCCAAAAGCAGCAGAATATACATTGTTCTCAAGTACACATGGAACATTCTCCAGGATGTATTACATTTCGAGCAACAAGACAAATTTCAATAAATTTAAGCAGACTGAAATCATGTCAAACATTTTTTATAACCACAATGGTATGAAACTAGAACTAAGAGAAAACTGAAAAAAATCACAAATATGTGGAGATTAGGTAACACACTACTGAGCAACCAATGTCAATGAAGAAATCCGAGGGGAATTCAAAACTAATTTTAACAATGGAAACAGAAATACAACATTTCAAAATCCAAGACAAGGCAAAAGCAATTTTTTAAAAACTATTATTTTTGGCTGCCCTGGGTCTTCACTATGGCGAGTGGTCATCTTCATTTGTGGCTCGTAGGTTCTAGACTACAGGGGCTCAGTAGTCACGGTGAGTGGGCTTAGCTGCCCTGCAGAATATAGGATCTTTGTACCCCTACCAGGGATCAAATCTGGATCCCCTGCATTAGAAGGTGGATTCTTAACTACTGGACCACCAACTAAGTCCTGGAAGAGGGAAGTCAGGCCTACCTAAAGAAAAAAGACAAATCTCAAACAATCTAACTACAAAAAGAAAAATGAAGTCCAAAGGTAAGAGGAGGAAGAAAATCATAAAGATTAATGTGGAAATGAATAAAACAGAGGCTAAAACTATAATAATAAAAAAGATAAAAATCAAGAGCTAGTTCATTGAAAAGATAAACAAAGATGACGAACTTTTAGTTAGACTAACCAATAAGAGAGAGAAGGCTCAAACAAAGCAAGAAATGAAAAAAGGAGAAATTGCAGTGATACTAAAGAAATACAAAGAATCATGGGGGTCTTCTAAGAACAATAATATGACAACAAATTGGATCAGTTCAGTTCAGTTCAGTTGCTCAGGCCTGTCTGACTCTTTGCGACCCCACAGACTGCAGCACGCCAGGCCTCTCTGTCTATCACCAACTCTCAGATCTTGCTCAAACTCATGTCCATCGAGTCAGTGATGCCATACAACCATCTCATCCTCTGTCATCCCCTTCTCCTCCTGCCCCCAATCCCTCCCAGCATCAGGATCTTTTCCAATGAGTCAGCTCTTCGCATCAGGTGGCCAAAGTATTGGAGTTTCAGCTTTAGCATTAGTCCTTTCAATGAATATTCAGGACTGATTTCCTTTAGGATGGACTGGTTGGATCTCCTTGGTGTCTAAGGGACTCTCAAGACTATTCTCCAACACCACAGTTCAAAAGCATCAATTCTTAAGTGCTCAGGTTTCTTTATGGTCCAACTCTCACATCCATATATGACTACTGGAAAAACCATAGCTTTGACTAGATGGATCTTTGTCTGCAACATAATGTCTCTGCTTTTTAATAAGCTGTCTAGGTTAGTCATAGCTTTTCTTCCAAGGAGCAAGCGTCTTTTAATTTCATGGCTGCAGTCACCATCTGCAGTGATTTTGGAGCCCCCAGAATTAAAGTCTTTCAGTGTTTCCACTGTTTACACGTCAAATGATGGGCCAGATGCCATGATCTCAGTTTTCTGAATGCTGAGTTTAAGGCAAATTTTTCACTTTCCTCTTTCACTTTCATCAAGAGGCTCTTTAGTTCCTCTTTGTTTGCGGCCATAAGGGTGGTATCATCTGCGTATCTGAGATTATTGATATTTCTCCTGGCAATCATGACTCTAGCTTATGATTCATCCAGGCTGGCATTTCACATGATGTACACTGCATGTAAGTTAAATAAGCAGGGTGACATTATACAGCCTTGACGTACTCCTTTTCCTATTTGGAACCAGTCTGTTGTTCCAAGTCCAGTTCTAACTGTTGTTTCCTGACCTGCATATAGTTTTCTCAAGAGGCAGGTCAGGTGGTCTGGATTCCCATTTCTTTTGTGATCCACAAAATCAAAGGCTCTGGCATAGTCAATAAAGCAAAAGTAGATGTTTTTCTGGAACTCTCTTGCTTTTTCAATGATCCAGTGGATGTTGGCAATTTGATCTCTGGTTCCTCTGCCCTTTTTAAATCCAGCTTGAACATCTGGAAGTTCACAGTTCATGTACTGTTGAAGCCTGGTGGGAGGATTTTGAGCATTACTTTGCTAGTGTGTGAGATGAGTGTAGCTGTGCAGTAGTTTGAACATTCTTTGGCATTGGATTAGAATGAAAACTGACCTTTTCCAGTCCTTTGGCCACTGCTCAATTTTCCAAATTTGCTGGCATATTAAGTGCAGCACTTTCACAGCACCATTGTTTAGGATTTGAAATAGCTCAACTGGAATTCCATCACCTCCACTAGCTTTGTTCATAGTGATGCTTCCTAAGGCCCACTTGATGTCACATTCCAGGATGTCTGGCTCTAGGTGAGTGATCACACCATCATGGTTATGTGGGTCATGAAGACCTTTTTTTGTATAGCTCTTCTGTGTATTCTTGTCACCTCCTTTTAATATCTTCTGCTTCTGTGAGGTCCATACTGTTTCTGTCCTTTATTGCACCCATCTTTGAATGAAATGTTCCCTTGGTATCTCTAATTTTCTTGAAGAGATCTCTAGTCTTTCCCATTCTACTGTTTTCTCTATTTCTTTGCACTGATCACTGAGGAAAGCTTTCTTACCTCTCCTTGCTATTATTTGGGACTCTGCATTCAGATGGGTATATCTTTTCTTTTCTCCTTTGCCTTTAGCTTCTCTTCTTTTCTTAGCTATTTGTAAGGCCTCCTCAGACAACCATTTTGCCTTTTTGCATTTCTTTTCCTTGGGGATGGTCTTGATCACTGCCTTTGTACAATGTCATGAACCTCCATCCATAGTTCTTTAAGCACTCTGTATATTAGATCTAATTCCTGGAATCTATTTGTCACTTCCACTGTATAATATAAGGTATTTGTGTTAGGTCATGCCTGGATGGTCTGGTGGTTTTCCCTACTTTTTTCATTTGAATCAGAATTTTCAATAAGGAGTTCAAGATCTGAGCCACAGTAGGCTCCTGGTCTTGTTTTTGCTGACTGTATAGAGCTTCTCCATCTTTGGTTGCAAAGAATATAATCAATCTGATTTCAGTATTGACCATCTGGTGATGTCCATTTGTAAAGTATTCTCTTGTGTTGTTGGAAGAAGGTGTTTTCCATGACCAGTGTGTTCTCTTGGCAAAACTCTGCTAGCCTTTGCCCTGCTTCATTCTGTACTCCAAGGCCAAATTTGCCTGTTACTCCAGGTATCTGTTTTCCCATTTTTGAATTCCAGTCCCCTGTATTGAAAAATCCATCTTTTTGGAGTGTTAGTTCTTCAGTCGTGTCCGACTCTGTGCGACCCCATAGATGGCAGCCCACCAGGCTCCGCCGTCCCTGGGATTCTCCAGGCAAGAACACTAGAGTGGGTTGCCATTTCCTTCTCCAATGCATGAAAGTAAGAAGTGAAAGGAAGTCGCTCAGTCATGTCTGACTCAGCGACCCCATGGACTGAAGCCTACCAGGCTCTTCCAACCACGGGATTTTCCAGGCAAGAGTACTGGAGTGGGGTGCCATTGCCTTCTCTGGTAGGTCTTCATAGAAGAGTTCAACTTTAGCTTCTTCAGCATTACTGGTTGGGGCACAGGAATTGGACAACTTAGATCAAATGGATAAATTCCTAGAAACATATAACCTTCAAGACTGAAATATAAAGACATAAAATTTCTGAATAGATAGATTATTAGTAAAGCGATTGCAAAAAAAAAATCCCAACAAACAGAAGTACAGCATCAGACGGTTTCACCTGTGAATTTTATCAAACATTCAAGACTGAATATCTATCCTCAAACTAATCCAAAGAGTAAAGAAGGCAGAACATTTCCAAACTCATTTTATAAAGCCAGTATTATCCTGATAACAAAAACAGACAAGGACACATAAAAAAGGAAAATTACAGGCCAACATCTCCAATGAAAATAGATGTAAAAGTCTTCAACAAAATATTAGCAAACTGAATTCGTATATGCTGCATGCTTGGTTGCTTCACGACTGTGTGCTAGTTATGCCCAACTCTTTGTGACCCTATGGACTGTAGCCCACAAGGCTCCTCTGTCCATAGGATTCTCCAGGTAAAAATACTGGAGTGCGTTGCTATGCCCTCTTCCAGGGGATCTTCCTGGCCGAGGTTTTGAACCCTCCTCTCTAGTGTCTCCTGCATTGGCAGGCAGGTTCTTTAACACTAGTGCCACCTGGAAAGCCAAACTGAATTCAACCACATATAAAATTAAAATAAAGAGGAAAATAAAAAGAAAAAAAAAAAAAAAAAAAAGGAAAGGATGATCATGATCATCAAGTGAGACTTGTTCCAAGGATGCAAAGCTTGTTCAACCTCTACAAATCAATAAACATGATACTCATACTTACAAATGAATCATAAAAAATGTAGACTGTCTCCATAGATGCAGAGAAAGCATTTCACAAAATTCAGCATCTTATTATGATAAACATTCTCAACAAAGTGGGCATAGAAGGTACATATTTTGACATAATAAGGGCTATATATGACAAGCCCACAGATAATATCATACTCATTGGTGAAAAGCTGAAAGGTATTCCTTTAAGATTATGAATGATATAGAAGAATGTTCACTGTAACTACTTTTATTCAATATAATATTGGAAGTTCTAGCCACAGCAGTTAGGGGAAAAAAGAAATAACAGGAATCCCAACTGGAAAGGAAGATAAAAAAATGTCAGGATTTGCAGATGACATGATACTATATAGAAAAAAACAAACTATAGAGTCCACCAAAAAAAGAAAACAAACCACCTCTTAGAACTAACAAATGAATTCAGTAAAATTTCATCATACAAAATCAATATACAGAAATCTGCTGTATTCCTATAACTCATTACAAAATATCAGAAAAAGAAATTAAGAAAACAATCACATTTACAACTACATAAAAAAGAAACACCCTGGAATAAATTTAAACAAGGAGGTGAAAGACATACACTGAAAACTCTAAGACACTGATGAAAGAAATTAAAGATGACACAAATGGAAAGGTATACCACACTTATAAATGGGAAAAAGTAATATCATTAAAATGATCATACTAGCCAATGCAATTTACAGATTCAGTGCAATCCCTATCAAACTACCAAAGGCATTTACCACAGAATTAGAACTAATAATCAATGATTTTATGGAACCATGGAAGAATCTGATAAGGCAGATTTCAGACAAAAGAATCATCAGAAAAACAAACCCCTAAATGAGTAAATAAATAAATAAAGCTGGAGGTATCAAACTCCTTGATTTCAAAGTAAACTAGAAAGTCACAGTAGTCAAAAGAGTATGGAAAGGGCATAAATACAGACACATAAATCAATGGAAGAGAGTAAAGGGTCTAAAAATAAACCCATATATTCATGGATAAATAATTTATGACAAAGGAGTCAAGAATATAAAATGAGAAAAGGCAGCCTCCTCAATAAATGGTGCTTGGAAAACTGGACAGACACTTGCAAAGAAATGAATATAGTACCACACACAAAAAATCAAATTGAAATGGATTACAACTTAAACATAAAACCTGAATCCATAAAAATTCTAGAAGAAAATGTACGCAATAAGCTCCTTAGTATCAGTGTTGATATGGATTTTTTTTTTTTTATCTGACCTCAAAAGCAAAGGCAACAAAAGCAAAAATAAACAAGTGGGCCTATATGAAACTGAGTAGCTTCTGTACAGCAAAGTAAATCATCAACAAAATGCATTGGTGACCTACTGAATGAGGGGGAAATAGTTGCAAATCATATATATGATAAGGGGTAAATATCAAAATATATATAAAGAACTCAAACAATTGAATAGTAAAAAACAATTTACTTAAAAATGGGCAGAGGATTTATATATTTTATTCAAAACACATACAGATGGTCAATAGGCACATGAAAAGACATTTAACACCACTAATCATCAGAGAAATGCAATCAAAATGAGATATCACTCACACCTGCTAGAATGGCTATTATCCAAAGGACAAAAAAAGTTTTTCAGAGAATGTGAAGAGAAGGGAAACTTTGTAAACTATTGGTGGGAATGTATACTGGAGGAGCAACTATGGAAAATAGTACAAAGGTACCCCAAGGTTTAAGAACCAACTACCATAAGATCTAGCTATACCACTTCTGAGGATTTTTCCAAAGAAAATGAAAAATACTAACTTGAAAAGATATATCCATCTCTATATTCATTGTGGCATTATTTACAATAGCTAAGATATGAACACAATCTGAATTGACACTGATGGGAGAATTGGATAAAGAAGATAAGGTATATACACAAAATGGACTACTGCTCGGCTATAAAAAAGGAAATTTTTTGTTTGCCATTTGCAACAATATGGAGGGAACTCAAAGGCATTTTGTTAAGTGAAATAAGTCAGAGAAGGACAAATACCATATGATTTCACTTATATGTGGAATATAAAAAATAAAACAAAGAAAAAAGAAACCAAACTCAGATTCATGGTTATCGGAGGGAAGGGGTTGGAGGCTGGGGGACAACTTTATGGTGACAGATGGTACTAGACTTACTGCAGTAATCACTTTACAGTTTATACAGAAATTAATTATTTTGTTGTACAGCTGAAACTAATTTGTTATTTTTGTTGTTGTGGTTTAGTTGCTCAGTCCTGTCTGACTCTTTGAGACCCCATGGACTGTACCCCGCCAGGCTATCCATGGGATCCCCCAGGCAAGAATACTGGAGTGGACTGCCATTTACTTCAACTAAAAAAAAAAAAAAAAAAATCTACATGATAACATTTCAAATAATTATTAAAACAACTTACTTTCTTCTTTCTTGCTAATAATCGCAGGCAGGGTATAAATCTAAAAAACAAAAGAAGTCAGCCAGTCATCTGCAGTTAAGGAGCCACAACAGACAATGACCAGGGTGGTACTGGTTCAGTGATATAAACAGGGAGTGTCTTGATTTCAGGTCCTACCACTACTGTGTGCACAACGCCCTCCTCCAGTCTTGCCTCCCACTCCTTTTCCTCCCTTGCTGTCCTGCCCTCGGCAAAGGTTTATGCCTTTCCCTCTGATCTAAGCATTTCATTCTATTTTCCAACACGAGGCACAATCTACTTTCTTCAGGAAGTACCTCATGATGGATGCACCTGATTGTTTCCTCCTCAAATTACCTGCTTGGCGTTTTTTCTCAGCGTGTACCCTAACTTGTGCTTGTTAAGCTATCACACTGTCTTCTAAATTTCCTCTAGGTCAGGGCTTGCCTCTCAACTATTAGCAGTAAAGAGACAAGTTGCTTTGTTTTTAATTTTTAATCCATCACTGACAGATTATTTTGTAAATTACCAAAAAAAAAAAAAAGTAAATGTAATAAACAATCAAGAATAGACAGTCTAAATTTTTTTATTATTAAATTCAACAGATATAAAATGACTTCTAATTGCTACAAAATTTTCCAGATCCTTAATCATAATCTCTGTACTCAGTGTAGCCTGGTAATAGTTTGTAGGATAGATTCAAAATCTAGGGTCCACACTTTGTGTAGCTCTGCTGTTGCACAGGCACTTTTCACAAGTTCTTTGCCATTTAAAAGACAGTTTTCAAGAGACAGGCTGGTGTCTTCTACTGGCTCTGTGAGCTCATCCCTCTAAGCCCTCAGTGCCGTGTGCGTCACAGACGTCATCAGTGACGTATTCCCTTTTTTATATAAGCCTCCCTGATCATTTCAAGTAAATTTATGTCAACATCAAAATATCTATGAGAAAAATGGGGATCTGGATTGAGGGAAATGTCAAGTTACAAACAGTTTTATCAAAGGAGACTTCTAACCTGTGGTCTAGGTTACCCTGAAATTTGTTCATCATGCTGATCATAATACCTCACACTGGCCTTGCAAAGAGTAGACACTCAAGAACTAGCAAAATAAAGCAATCCAATCAATGTAGCCAAATAAAATTACTTTTTGAAAGTAATTTTAGGGTTTTAAATTAGTCCTAGAAGTCTCCCTGAAAAATAAATTCAAAAGTTGTTGTTATGTGCCAGTGACACAACATTAGAAAACAGTAAGAGTCTCTACTCCTGATTTGCTATTTTAATATTTTCAAATATACTATATATAGGCATATAAATTTTTTTATATGTACTTTGCAATTATTAAAACAATAAAATCAAAATTAGAGAATGTGTTGTCTTCCTACCGGTTCCTTTCCATCCATGGCTTCAAGCCAGAGTTTTCGATTAGCTTCTGAAAAGGCTTGCAGTGTGATGATCCCATGCCTATTAAAAATAAGTATTATATATATTCAATTCACTTATTTATGCCTTTAAACATATGCTGTTTATTTAAATTCTTAGTTAACAATAAATTAAAATTTGAAGAAAAAGCAGGAAAGATAAAAAAATGAAAAGAGAGCAAACAATATAGATAGGAGAGAAAAAAAGAAATTAAAAAATTGAAAAGAAATTCTAAGTGTTTTAGGTATAAGACTGTCTGAAGGAGGCTAGTCTCAAACTAATTCCCCTAAAATGACTGAAAAGGATGACAGAGCCACAGTCATTAAACTTCAAAACCACCTAAACATTCCATAAGATGTGAATAATTAAGAATATGACCCAGGGTATTATCATCTAGTCACTAAAAATAATGATAATGAATATATAGCAATGTGAACCTCCCTGGTGGCTCAGACAGTAAAGCATCTGTCTACAATGTGGGAGACCCGGGTTCAATCCCTGGGTTGGGAAGATCCCCTGGAGAAGGAAATGGCAACCCACTCCAGTACTCTTGCCTGGAAAATCCCATGGACGGAAGAGCATGGTAGGCTACAGTCCCTGGGGTTGCTAAGAGTCAGACATGACTGAGCCATTTCAGTTTCATACAGCAATATGAGAAGCCTTATACCATAACTAGTTAATTTTACAGAAGACAATAAGACCAAAGTGTTTATACAATGATCACAGTATTACCATTAACACTTCAAAAAACAACTCTCTCCCATGTGCCCATTCTGAAATAGCTACTTGAGGATGTGCTTCAAGAAAGAGCAAGCAAAAGGAGAGATGAAATCAGTATGAGAGAAAAATACAGAAAATCCAGGAAAAAAGTGAAATTAACCTAATGAACTATGCAAGCTGTTCATAGGATAAACAGAAGCTTAGAGAGCTCTGTGACAAGGTAAACAAGAAGGAAATCTCATTTAAATATTGTGTAATGGGGAAGCCAATTACAAGCCTAGAATGAGCTAAAACTGTGACAAAGGGATATGTCTTCATGGATACAGGAAAATGGATCATTATATTGATAAGAAATGGAGAAACTGATTAGAAAGATCAAAGTAATTTTATCTTGGGTAATTTAAGCCAGTTTAAAACAGGAGTAATAACAACAATACTTGTAGGCTGTTTATTGTGTGCCAGGCACTGTTATGTCTCCTTCATTAACCTATTTATTCCTCACAACAACCCTTTGATGTGTGTAGTGACTAGCCTTGTTTTACAGATGAAACAACTGAAGCACAGGGTTTAACAGCATGCTCCAAGGTTTTATATCTAGAAAGCACTGAAAAAAGAAAAGAAAAATCACTAATATGTTAGTATTCATCTACACAGAAAAATCAAGAAGTCCCTATCACGAAATTATTAAAACCAATGGACATAGATTGATATATAAAAAAATTACTCGTCTTTGCACTGCAGTTTCAACCATAAAACAAAAATGAGTTTCTACTAATGAAAGAATGCTATTCAAAATTTCAATGAAAAGAAGACACCCAAAAACAAAATGGGGGAAAAAAAAGATATATAAAATCTTAGGGGGAGTTCAATTCACCATTGTTTAACTAATAACTTAATAGAACTCCAGTCAAAAATCCCGAAGGAATTTTTGGAGAGAAAAGCAAACTTGCTCAGCAGATCTACAAAGTATAAAGAACACAGGGCCAAAGCAGCTAATACTGTTTTAAAGAAGCATAAGAATGGGGCCATGTCCTACTAAATAATTATAGTCTATAGTATATGTAAGCTATGGTATATAACGGTGTATACAATATGTCAGAATGTTATATATATATGTGGTATATATTCACGCGCAAAGCTAGAGTATTCAGAAGTATGGTGGTAACACAGGGGAAGAATAGATTATGGAATACAACAGAGATCAAGAAACATACTTACATACTTTTCCTGACTTTGTTTCTATTCTACTTGAAATGATAAATGAGTACAGCTAAACAGTTCAGTTAGACGACGAGCTTGGCTGCACAACCTTTATGTCTCTCCCAATATCCTTTGACTAAGAATGCCCAGAACAGTGCTGTGTGCATGGAAGGCACGGAATTTCACTGGCCGAAGGAAGCTTACGGCAAGTGCAGCAGTGTCTTTTTTCATACTTTGGCACAAGGCCACTAGGTTTCAAAACTGTACAGAAAGGCTGGCCCAGGAGCCATGAACAATGCTGTCAGGCTCCTTCACTGGGAAGGGGAGCTTAGTCCACAATGTGTGCTTTTGACCAAGACAGTCATTTACACGATTTTTCAGATTCTTCACTGCATGACATTACCCTTTGGTAGCACTCTGTGTCTAATTTATTTTTTTGAAAGCATCATGTAATCCATATTTATTGAATAAACAAGTGAGAGAATGAATTAAACATATATTGCTTTTTTAAAAAGAGACTGAAAAACAAGCACTTTATGCTGGTTCATATTTATAGCTATACACAGAAAAACATTAATCTAAACCAAATTAAAAAATACAAAGTGAAAAGTTCAAACCTTTCGACCACTTCTATGTCAAAGCAGAATCGTTTATCAATTGAATCTGTCTTTCGTCGGATACAAGATTTTAATTTAAACATTTCTGGTGAGCTAGTAACAAGGCCATTCTGAAACAAGAGGTGGAACATATTTTTGACATGATGACAGAGTGAACTGAAATATATTAAATATACCATATAAAGTTTCCATATTAAAATAACTTAGAGTACAGTTTATGTATAAAGATCATAATTATGCCCTGTTTCAATAAATATTAATACAAAGATGTCTGGCTAATGTTAACTTCCCAACTGTAAGACAACAAAGCATTTATTAATAAATTAATCACATATATATGTTTTATTCAAAGAATTCTGAGAATTCTGTGCCTATCACCCTTCAACATATTTACTTATCATGTTAAATTATACTATAATGTGTACATATTTGAATGAGAGCTGTGCAGTATTAAATGACAGCTGACAGTTGACTCCAAATCTCAAGAGAGTTACCAAAATAATAAAGCTCTAGTAGATACTTGTTATAACGCTATTACTATCATGCATACCATGTGATTCTTCTGCTGGTAACCAATTGCTAGTCTGCTTCTGAAACTAAACCTCTTTGCACAGAATCCAACATAAGCTCAAGTCATAATTCTCTTCTATACCTGAAAAGCCATTCAATTTTAAGGAGAATATTTACCTAATGCCTGGTTAATTCTATTGTCTCTGGTTGCAAATCTTACAGATTTATTAATAGAACTCTGGCTTGGTCTGTTTATTATCTCACTACTGTCCAATGAACTCACTTCTGGGCAACAGCTTTTCTTACGAAAACTTGAGTAGAAACTAAGGTGTGATTACAGCATTTAACAACTTCTCGTGATGGTAGCAATCTAAGATTTCTTTTTCTCTGGTATGTGCTCCTTTACTTTATATCTGTCACTTTGAATCATTAGACTCTATTGAATGCCCAAGCACAATAAGTTTCAGTTGATATATTTGAATATGTGCCTAAATTAGGTCAACATTTACTACTCCATGATCTATACCACAAATTAGGTGGGGAGTCACTTACTTTCTACCATCTTTATCTTCTAGACAGTTAAAAGGAGGCGAGTCTCAATAATCTTTAGGATAACCTCCAGCTCTAGGACTCTCAGATGATGGCTCAGTCATCTTATTTGTAGGTCTCATCGTCTGCCATATTCATATCTTAACTCACAAAAAGATTGCAGACTACACGAAATAAAGGTGCTGCACTCGGCGGCACTTCCGCAAACAAAGTACACTTAGCTTGTACCGTTCACCACCCATGTGCGACATTCAGTGACTGACTGGCTTCAGGGGGAAGTGAGCACTCACTGATTTCTTTTGAGAAACTTTGTTGGCCAGCATTTCAGTAAGAAGGACTCAGTGCTTGCAGGGACTGTGGCATGCAGGGACAAACACGGGCTCCCACAGGAAACCACCGGGAAGAAAGAGGCGGACTCCGTGAGCCTCAACCTGCCCCTGACAAACTCTGTGGGCTGCTGGCAAACCAACACCACAAACGACTCTGCTGCCAGGAATGTGAGATGCCATCCACCAAGGTGTCCGTACATGTAATGTAACTGCGTATAAATATTCACAGCCAAAGTGAAAGAGAAGTACTGGCTGTTCTTTTTAAGTCATCAAGGTCATTTAAAGTGAGAGAAAACTTCTGTGACTTTTCAATTCTTAAAAATTGTGAACACGTTTATTAGAAAAATACGTGCAAAAGATTTTTATTTCCATTACTTAAATAACAAGTTCAGTTAAAAAACAATAGAAAAAAAAATGACTCACCATTTTCCCACTGGACTTCATCTCTGAAACACTCATTGTAAAAGTTTTACTTCCTTTATCATATGTACAATAATGTTTAACCCATGTAAAACCAAGAGGTCCTAATGAAAGGAAACAAACAATACAGACTGTTAATATATGAGTTGCATCCAAGTTTGTGCAGTTTTCGATGCTATGAAGTACAACTGAGGATTTCCATAGACCATGCAAGTCAGGAATGCTTACTGTGAGTGAGAAAGGCCAGTCTGTAGCTAGAGTGGTGTAGGGTAGAGTGTCTTGCAACCAGACAACTTGGCTTAATTTGCAGCTCTGACACGTACTTGGTACAATCAAGAGTTACTTTAGCTCTCAGCTTCAGTTATCTCGTCTGTGAAAGTGGTTTACCCATGGATGTGGGAAGGATGAGAAGGACAGTCTGAGGTGCTATAACAGGTCTCCTTACATCTTCCTTTATCGTCTACTTTCAAAATTGCCAGAAATACCCTGCTCAAAATTTAGCCAGGTCATTTCATCCTTTTGTTCAAAACTCTCCAGTCATTTCCCACATCTCCCCAGATAGGCTCCAAATGATCTGGATAGAAGGATATTATTGGTCTTACTGCCTTTTGCCTCCTACACTCAATGCTAGTTACACTGGGCCGTGCTGGTCTCTGAACATGGAGAATGCATTTCTACCCCAGAGCATTTCCACTCACAGGATGACTCTTCCTTCAGATGCCTGCATGACTTACACTGTCACTTCCTTCAGGTTTTTTCCTAAATGGCCCTTTCTGTAGAGATAGCTAAAATCACAACACCTTCACCATGATATTTCGTTTCTTATCTCTCTCTCTCTCTCTCTTTTTTTTTTTTTTTGCTTTACTTTCTTCTCAGCAGTTAACAGGTATATGATCAACACTTTACTAATTCATCTTATTTACTGTCTGCATCCATCGCTAGAATCTAAAGCTCTATGAGAGAAGGAACAAATGATGTTCTGTGGAATAGCATATTCTTAATCCATAGAACAGGGCGAGACACATAGTTGCTCTTCAATAAAGATTTGATGAATGAAGGAATGAATTATTCATCTTTCTCTAAGACTTTATTGACCACAGAGCTGTTCCCTTTTAACACTAATCTGAAAAAATTAAATTCAAATCTCTCTTTAAAATGAAGGGTTGGTTTCCTTGGTGTCTCAGACACTAAAGAATCCACCTGCAATGCAGGAGACTCAGGTTCGATCCCTGTGTCAGTAAGATCCCCTGGAGAATGGAAAGGCAATCCATTCCAGTATTCTTGCCTGGAGAATCCCTTGGACAGAGGAGCCTGTGGGCTTACAGACCATAGGGTCAATGGTGCTAGTGGTAAAGAACGCACCAGCCAATGCAGGAGCTGCAAGAGATGTGCATTTGTCTCCTGGTTTGGGAAGATCCCCTGGAGGAGGGCATGGCAACCCACTCCAGTATTCTTGCCTGAAGAATCCCATGGACAGAGGAGCCTGGTGGGCTACAGTCCAAGGAGTCAAACACAACTGAAGCAACTTAGCATGCATGCATGTATAATGTTCCCTTTCTTTTTCCCATAAATATAACCTCGCTGGGGTATGCAACCCTTTCCCACTGCATACCACTCTGTCATCCAGTGTTCTCCTTAAAAACTGGTTGATGCTGCTTCACCTGGGCAAACGGATGAATCACAAGTTCAATTATCTCATGACCTCGGTAGAAGACTTCATCTTTCCCACAGGGAAGCCAATTATCTTGCACCCAAGTGCCCCAGTGGGCTGAGTGGGTTGAAAGTGGAGCTTGTTTCCTAAAGCTTCTTCACACAGGGGCCTGTCTGGATTAACACCTGGATCTCTCTAGCAACAATTATATACAATGTTATTGCTGGCTGGGTTTTATAACAATGTATTCAAAACCAAGAAACAGAATTGTAAAAATGTACCTCTTGAGAAAAGTGTTTCATGAGCCATTTGAATTTTTTTCTGTAATAATAGTGCCCTTGGTGTCATATGTAGCTTGAATACTTAAACCACTCCAGACTTTAAAATTATGGGGTGCAGCTCTATACTTGGTAATCACAAAGGATTACTGCAATTAACTTCAATTCTGTTTTGGGACTATTTCACACTGTAATACTTAATAATACTTGTTGATAACTCTGTTACATGTGGTGTAAAATACTTAAAGGCTTATATTTTATTAGTGGAGAGTGGCTGGATAGAAATCCTTATAGTGATTTTACTACTTAGGAATCAATTTATGAAGCAATATTAGCTATAATTTTTAAATAAAGCTGCTACAACACTCTGATGACCTATTAGACCCAAGACCTTTCATCCTGCCTCTATGTTAACTTCAGAACCCCATGCATTTGGTCTTCAACAGTGCTGCACAGACATGCTGCTTTCTTTAAAGTTGCTTGGCACCAGGCCAGTGCAGATGTTCTTAGGCAAGTGATTCTGAAGTCCCTAAAAAAAAGTCTGGGAAAATAAAATTTATTACAGCTCTGAAGTTGCAAACCAAAACAAGTTTAATTATCTTATCCAGTGATCATCTGAGGTTGCTGAGATGATGTCTGTGGATTGGGAGGGAATTAACATTCACTGGATACCTACTAAGAGTCAACATTTTATCTAGAAACTTTCAAAGTCAGACATTATAAAGAGCATTTTACATAAAAGAAAATAAAGCTTAAGAGCAGCAGATGGTGCTGCTTTCTTCATTAAGAGGGCATGTGGTTGGAGTTGTTCTTTTTAGAGGAACAATACTTCTCAGGAGTTGTTTTAAGAATTAAATGATATAAATACAAATTGCACAGAATAAGGGCTCCTGGAAGTACAGTGGTATTACTATGCACCACTACTGATAACAGAGACATTCTAGATACATTATCTCTAATTCTTACAATGTTATTATGAGATTAGATATGAATATCCCTCTTTTAAAAATGAGGAGACTGAGCTCAGAAAGTTCCTTACCCAGAATTACCCAGTTAACAGGTGGCATAAAATTCCAATATAGCTCTATCTGACTCTGGACCCCATGCTCTTCCTGCTTAAACTGGAATCTACCAGAATGCAATTCACTGTATACCTGGAGGTGGGTAACATACAAACCACATACTCAGATGAAGTGGAGTGCTGTGTCTAAATAGCAATCATCTGCTACCATCCCATTACATCCATCTCCATTTATCAAATCAGTTTATAGCTCTGATATTTACTATTGATCACTGGTTGCTAATTGTGTAAGTCTCTCTGTCTTATACCTCCCACAACTGAATAAACATCTTGGAGCCATATTCTTCATCTCCTCTTCTGTTCTCCACAAGACTTACTCAGTGATAGCAAGAGCACAAGCAGTGTGTCTTAGTGAAATGGTCAGATTTTCTTAATATAAATGCTCTCAAAGATTCCAAGAAGAAAGGGGCTTTGAGTACTTTTTCCTCATAGAAAGATAATTCCAAAGCATATAATCCCATTCACTTTCCCTTTTAAATCCCTAGGCAAAAGGAAGAAGTGAGGGTGGTAAGTGGGAATGAAAGGAGTGAGGGATTACAGTGAGGCAAATTAACACTTTTGAGAGTGATGAATACATGTGTTATGTTGACTGTGGTGATAGCTTCATAGGTGGATACATGTGACAAAATTGATCAAACTGTACATTTTAAATATGTGCAATTTATTGCATGCCAAGTGTGCCTCACTAAAGCTATAAAAACAGCACAGGCAGATATACAGTAAAATGGAGATGGATGCTGTCCTGGGAACAGGAAGAATGTCATAAGAGAGGATGCTACAAATAGAGAGGAGCCTTGAATGCCATGCCTGACCACGGCCATCACAGGAGAGGCACAACCAAGCAAGCACTGCAGAGGAAGCTGCTGGAAGCTCTCTGAGAACGGACTGAGGTCGACAAGCCTGGAGGCAAAAAAGAACAGTAAGGAGGCCAGTGCAAGACTATGGAGATGGAGAGAAGGTACAGGTTCACAGGTTATTTAGGAGATAGACAGATTTGGTCCCAGGCTACAGAGACACTGGAATTGAAGATTTACCTGAGTTCTGTAGCCTAAAGCAGATGTTAGAGGGATAGGAACTCTCAGAGAAAAGGTCAGTGCCACAGAGGGCCTTATGATCATTTCAGACTGACCCAGAGAAGAAGTCAGGTATCTGAGAATAAAAGATATCAACATCAGACAGGTGCATAAAACACTGCATTCTGTCTATGCATCCAGACCCCAGATTATTCAAGGGCTTATGCTTTTAGTATGATCCAAATGTCCAACAGCTGGGGAATAGGTAAGCAAACCTTGGCACCATCCAGTGGATGGGCTACCAAGTCATGGCTGAACAGGACATATGTGAAGATTATGTACACAAGAATTTTGCTAGGTAATCCAAAGCTTTTTTGATTAGAACATGATATTGTATACCCACAATGATTTTAGCAACTGTGTTAACAAGAGGGGTGAGGGGGGACCTCAAGAAATAAAGTATTGCTGAGCTGCAATGAACAAAAAATCTTTGGGCAACAGGATCGCACCTCCTCTACCAGATGCAGATTTGACAAGCCTCATTATCTACATATTCCTCCACTAGGCACAGTATAAGCTCCTCTCCATGTACCCTCACACCGAGGCTCTCCAATATGGAAAAACTATTCAGTATGCAGAATCTTTCTTAGGGTCCTGAGTTAAATCCAAATACTCTTGCATATATGATCAATGAATTGGTCTTTTCTCAAGAAATTTTGGAAAAACCTATTTATTATATTTTAATTATAGACTATAAAGGCAGGACATTCGATTCATCATTTTAACATCTGAAAACAGTAGACTGGTCAAGGTAGATAGCTATGAGAGGGAAAATCCTGAAACCAGATCCCCTGAGCCAGCAGCCCACTATCACCAATGTAGTAATAATTGTTTGCTGAGACTACTGGATCAAACTGTTATCTGCTTCTGTACTGTTAAGGAACAAATGACAATCATCTGATCATGTCAAATATAAACTACCTTGGCATATTAGTGATCATTTTGCATTATGCCCCCAAAACTTTCACAGTCAACATCTACAGCTTCCACATCTCAAACCCTTTAACTATAATGTCTTCAAGAAAACTACCCTGATCTAAGGTCTAGAGATGGGGAGACTTAGGGCAATGTTACTTCATGTCATCTTCAAGTCCACACATGTGATAAAAACTACAGAAAGTGAAAATAGGCATTTACCAACTTTTAGAGCAATCTGAGATTACTGCACAATCCACGCACGTGATTCTGTGTTTTATGAAGACCCTGGCCCATGATGCACTGGAAATGCAAACAAATGTTCCTTCAACACGAGTAAGAGAGTGCTTTAGGGCATTCTGGTTTGAAACAGAGAGTTAATTTAATCACTCGTTCCACTTAATGACAAAAAAGGACCCTAGTTATACAAGTTTGAATGGCTTTTATTAACTTTTGTGAGAAAAACTTTCTCAGAGTGAGGCAATTATAATAATGCTCTATTGGATCTGAAGCTTATTTCTCAATACCAGGAAGTAAACAGTGCCAGTTTGATGTTATGTAATTGCCAGTTTTACTCCTGAAAACTGTCAGAGCACAGAATTAAATGAAATAATGCTGCTGAAGGGGAAAACCACTACCAAAGTCAGCAAGATGATTCATCTGATAAAGGCTTTGGGTTTTAATTCTCCATGAAACTTTGCATTGAGATCAGACACCATAACTGAATTCTAAAACTGAACTCATGTTACGGTATCATCATGAAAATTCTAAGTTCCAAGTTTAACAACATACCAGCTTAGAGAATCCAATGGTGAAAAGTGGAAAAACTTCCACATTCAGTGATAGTCGCTGGCCAAGGAGACCATATAGGATAAAGCTGTTAGGAATTTTAGTCTTCCTTCTTGAAGGAAAAGCAAGTAACCAACTCACATCTCATAGAAACAGAATGTTAATCTTAAGAGACATTAATTTACATCTTTGCAACTCACGTTTCTCCTGGACATACAAGTAGCCTTCCATTGTCCACTGGCTGGGTGGCCTGTAATCTTGATTGGCAGATTTCATCCTCTGCATCAATCGCTCTACCTCTTGTCGAGTACTTTCGAAATTATTCCTTGTCTTTAGTAAATAGAAACAACAATTTCATTCAGTGTTTTCTACCAGTTTTGAGGAACACTCAGTCTAAGGTTTCAAAACTACAAATGGTGCAAAGGATAACCTTGACTCTTTCAGGACTGTTCACCATATCCACCACCATCTACACTGAATCCTATGCTCTAATTTTGAACTGCTTTAGTGAAACTTTTCTGAATGACCTTCTGCATTTTTCTCTTTGAATCTGTGTATGTGTGTATGTTATCCAATTTCCCACTTAACATTATCTAGGGAACAACTTATAGCTTTACAAATATAAGATATTAATTAAAATAACATTTTATATCCCATAATACCTAAGATAAAAAAAAGCAGATACACAACAACTTAATTTGTTTTGAGGGTTAAAATAAATTCACATAATTTTGATATATGTGCCACTTATCGAGAAAAAGGTTCATCATTTTTATTCCAAACACCTCTTTGAAGAAATATCACTTACCTTGTTTTCCCAAAATCCTAACATAGTTATCAGGAGGTCAATGCATAAATTAACACATAAAAATGAATAGGTTTCCAAGTTCTAACATCCTGTATTGTAGGAAATAATTTACTTACACCATAGCAAGTTTACTTAAGGGAAGATATAGAAAGTATATGGCTTTTCTCTATGAAAATCAATTTTGCATTCAGGTCATATTATCTCAACAATACGCACTTGGAAACATAAGAATAATCACCAACCTATGAGACAGTGATGATGACCATTTTGTTATGGCCCCTAATAAAAGATCTGAATCTCAAAGTAAAGTCAGGAAAGTTTTCTTAATTGCCACTTTTGCTGCTTTTCCCTTTGAAATATAAGGATATGAACTTTTTCCAATACTTTACCTGTCTCTTGTTCTCAAATCCGAGGAATCTTACTGCAATTGCATTTAATATGGAAATAATAAAAATACTTTGGGTTTATAAGTTTCCCTTTTAATATTTACTGAGAAAGCTCAAATGGATTCCATATTGAAAAACAATGGAATGAACTGCATGTGAAATTGATTCTGTGAGAAAATCTAGGTTAAATAAAAAGCTAAATGCAAAACACAAGTAGAATAACTGCAATTACTTATTTCTCATGGTACACTCCAAATACATATTTCTATTTGCTGAGCATCTTTACAATGACAAAAATCAGGTAAGGACTGAAAGGCATGCTTTTTATAGAAAATTAAGTGAAACCTTCACAAACTATTTTAGCTAGAGTACCAGACACGGTTTCAGAAATAACTCTTCATTTACACAAAATCCTCAGCAATTAAGATTTTGTTATTGGCATCATCCACTCAACGGACATGAGTTTGAGCAAACTCTGGGACATAGTGAAAGGACAGGGAGGCCTGGTGTGCTGCAGTCCAGGAGGTTGCCAAGAGTCCAGACATGACTTAGCAACCGAACAAAAAATTTGATAATACAGAAAGGATTGGCTACCTTTTGAAAGTGTAACTGGTATTCAGTACATGTAAATCAGAATTCGTATAACTGCAATCAAATATTAAAAGCATTTACTGGACAACTTTACAAAGTAAACTGTCCCAGAAATAGATAGGGTGTTTTTAAATAATTCTCCCTGAAGCTTTAAAGCAGCTTTTATGGATGCTTGAAAGCCACATTTTTAGAAAACAGTAAATATCAGCTATAAAATAAACAGCTTCAGGGAGGAAAGGGACAGAGCATGAAAGTCCATTGTGAAAGTTCCTTTCACAAATATAGAAATACTGCCCTCTCAGGAAATATGCATGCCTAGGGTCACTCAGCAAAATAATGAAAATACTAGATAAAGGCAACAGTTTCCAAGGTTTCTGCACTCAGATATTTTCATTTTCATGAAATTTGGCAATATATATTTTTCAAACATGAGATTAGCTCTTATTTTAAAAAGTTAATAAATTTATTAAGTGATTTTTCTAAATGAGTGAGGCTTTATTGTACTCAGATAAGTTTTTGAAAGACTCCAAAGTTCAGCTTGGCTATAACTCAGTTGCCCTGGGATCATCTGATTAACTAAGGAGAGGCAGTGAGAACAGGTATAGTCTTACATTCTGCAAGTTGAACTGCAGCTGTTGTTTATATGGTGCAAATTCCTGGGCGAGTTCATATCCCTCGTGGTAAAAAGTAAATAAACCCTGAAGGAATGATAAAAGCTGCAAAAACAAAGAGATAAAAAATAAACCATAAAAATGTGTTTTTTAAAAGGATGATCATCAAATAAAATAAATTAGAGAAATTATATTTCATTCTAATTCCTCTAGCTAGTAAGTTTTAAATATCCTCAGCTAAGTTGGCACTAGAATTACAGATATGAAACAGAACCCATGGAACCTAATTTTTACTTCCTTTTTGGCAGACATGATTTAACTTTTAGGTCTTGTCATGGACAGTTGTCATGTTAACTACTCTTCAAATGCACTGACAAAATATCCAGGAGAGAATTAATGGGGATAAAGATGAAAATAACACAGTTCAGTTCAGTACAGTCGCTCAGTCATGTCTGACTCATTGCGACCCCATGATCAAGAGTCTTCTCCAACACCACAGTTCAAAAGCATCAATTCTTCGGTGCTTAGCTTTCTTTATAGTTCAACTCTCACATCCATACATGACTACTGGAGAAACCATAACTTTCACTAGACAGACCTTTGTTGGCAAAGTAATGTCTCTGCTTTTGAATATGCTGTCTAAGCTGGTCATAACTTTTCTTCCAAGGAGCAAGTGTCGTTTAATTTCATGGCTCCAGTCACCATCTGCAGTGATTTTGGAGCCCCTCAAAACAAAGTCTCTTACTGTTTCCATTGTTTCCCCATCTTTTTGCTATGAAGTGATGGGTCCAGATGCCATGATCTTAATTTTCCGAATGTTGAGTTTTAAGCCAACTTTTTCAGTTTCCTCTTTCACTTTCATCAAGAGGCTCTTTGGCTCTCCTTCACTTTTCGCCATAAGGGTGGTGTCATCTGCATATCTGCTGCTGTTGCTGCTAAGTCGCTTCAGTCATGTCTGACTCTGTGCGACCCCATAGACGACATCCCACCAGGCTCCTCTGTCCCCGGGATTCTCCAGGCAAGAATACTGGAGTGGGTTGCCATTTCCTTCTCCAATGCATGAAAGTGAAAAGTGAAAGTGAAGTCACTCAGTCGTGTCCAACTCTTCACGACCCCATGGACTGTATATCTGAGGTGACTGATATTGCTCCGAACAATCTTGATTCCAGCTTGTGCTTCATCCAGGCCAGCATTTCTCATGATGTACTCTGCATATAATTTAAATAAGCAGGGTGACAATATACAGCTTTGATGTACTCCTTTCCTGATTTGGAATCAGTCTGTTGTTCCATGTCCAGTTTTAACTATTGCTTCTTGACCTGCATACAGATTTCTCAGGAGGCAGGTAAGGTGGTCTGGTATTCTGATCTCTTTAAGAATTTTCCACAGTTTGTTGTGAGTCACACAGTCAAAGGCTTTGGTGTAGTCAATAAAGCAGAAGTAGATGTTTTTCTGGAACTCTGTCGCTTTTTTGATGATCCAATAGATGTTGGCAATTTGATCTCTGATTCCTCTGCCTTTTCTAAATCCAGCTTGAACATCTGGAAGTTCACAGTTCACATACTGTTGAAGCCTGGCTTGGAGAATTTTTAGCACTACTTTGCTAGTGTGTGAGATCAGTGCAATTGAGTGAGAGTTTGAGCATTCTTTGGCATTGCCTTTCTTTGGGATTGGAATGAAAACTGATATTTTCCAGTCCTGTGGCCACTGCTGAGTTTTCCAAATTTGCTGGCATATTGAGTGCAGCACTTTCTCAGCATCATCTTTTAGGATTTGAAATAGCTCAACTGGAATTCCATCTCCTCCACTAGCTTTGTTCATAGTGATGCTTCCTAAGCCCCACTTGACTTCCCATTACAGGATGTCTGGCTCTAGGTGAGTGATCACACCATCATGGCTATCTGGGTCATGAATATATTTTTTGTATAGTTCTTCTGTGTAGTCGTGCCACTCCTTTTTAATATCTTCTGCTTCTGTTAGGTCCAAATGGTAACAGGCTTCCCTGGTGACTCCGACGGTAAAGAATCTCCCTGTAATGTAGGAGACCCTGGTTTGATCCTTGGATCGGAAACATTCCCTGGAGAAAGGAATGGCTACCCACTCCAGGATTCTTGCCTGGAGAATCCCATGGACAGAGGAGTCTGTTGGGCTATACAGTTCATGGGGTCAGAGAGAGTCGGACATGACTGAGCAACTAACAGCAACTAACTAACCCTAGAAGAGATTCTAACCAGAAGTCGGAGATCAAAAATGTGCAGATGTGAGGAATACTAAACCAGTAAGCCAGAAATAAGAAGTACCCAAAGAGAACGAATAAGGATGGCCAGGTGAAATTCAGGAAAAGATCATGAGGTGGCAGTACTGGCTTATGTAATAAACAGACAGTATTTTTGCAAGCAGCAGGAAGAACTCAAAAAAGAAGCAAGAGTTGAGCAAAAACATGGAGCTAGATACAGATCTTTTCATGTAAGAGTTAAAATAAAATTTTCTTTGCAAAAGCACAATTTCCATGACCCTAGCTTTCTAATCCCACATTCATATGCACTTATTTATGATGTTTTTATTTGTAAAGAGCAGCTGTCCAAGGAGTTATCAGACATGGTCATTTATATGAAATGTTATAACTGAAAAATAATTTATTTAATTTTTTCATTTAATTTCCTGGGATTTTATTCCATATACATGTCATCAATTCAATCTCTTCCATAACTTCTTCCTACAATAAAGTTAGAAAACACATTTGAGAAGATGCTAATATTTTTATAATTCAAACAGCATAACGTGTCTGTAAACTTTTATTTTATATGAGGAAAGAAACACAGTTTGAAATCATCTTTATGTGTGAATAATATCCTGTCATTTCCTCTGTCTGGGGAAGAAGGAGGATTCAGTCAAGCATCAATTGGTATGTGTGTTATGATTTTCAACAGTTAAATACTGGTTCTGCAATGATCTAATGCTTCTCTTCCTAAACAAGTTAACTTCTTACAAAATCATACATGTTTTGGAAAGCATATACTTTCGAATTGGTGTTAAGTTGTTACATTTTAAGGAATTTCCTTTATTTGTTCAACAGTTCCTGATGATGTGTCAAAATACATTGTCTGTAATTTTAGAATTATTTTATGCTGTCAATTTAATATCAACAAATAATTATTAGGGAAATGAAAGATTTAATAGATAACCCTTTATTAAAAGGAAGCTACATACATTTATTAAATTATTCAATAATATAAGATATATAGTCTGCACATATTGGGACCCAATTTAAAAGAACTGTATCTTAAAATAGTATTAAAAAACCTTTAATTAACCATAGCATAGATATGTAAATTTAGAGATTTTCAGAGACAAAATAAGAAAAAGCCTTTGAAGTATATACTTAGGCAAGAGTAGCCTTCTAAATATTTGCATAGTAGTTATGAATTTTGTTTCATTTCTTAATGTTTATACTGTCTTACTAGGAACTGAATATCATAAAAGAAAGATACTATTGTAATATTATGCAAAGTATAGAGAATTCAACTTACAAAGGAGATACTTTAAGAACATCTGCAATAAATATTCCGTTAAGACACCCAATTCCTTGAGATACATTTCCTACTGGCAACTTCTGGTAAAATTCAGATTTGCTTAGTCATAAACAAGTATGTTTTAATCTCACAGTGCATGCTGAGAACCCACTAGGGAAAGGACAGTTCTTTAGGGTGTAGAAGAAAATTATATACAAAGAGTTATCCACCTTTTACTTTTGTTCCACATCTACTCTGAAAGCAGTATTTGAGAAAGTTTAATCAAGACAGCATGTATTACATAATTGCCTCTAGGTGGTGGCAAAGTTAAATGTTTAGTTCATTTTATCCTTAACAAATTCCATGATGCTACATCAAGGAAATTTAACAGGACAGCCTGACAGTTTAGGAATTGCATTTCCACTGTGTCACTTTCTTTGTTCAATGTGCCTGGGTGGGTGCAGTGGTAGGAAAAAGATTATTGTCTCAGCTTACCTTAAAGTAAACCTGACATTTAAAATGATAATATCAATAACAATAAGCCAGTATGTAGATTAGGTTTTAATATTAAGGCACTTTTACCATCAAGAAAAACTCATATAGCACTTTATCATTCCCAAGGGTTTTAAAATCAATTTACCTCACCACTGCAACAAACTGACCAAATATAAAAACTGATACTGCATTTATAGATGAAAAATCATTTGTGACATCGTACAGGAGACATGGATCAAGACCATCCCCATGGAAAAAAGGCAAAAAAGCAAAATGACTATCAGAGGAGGCCTTACAAATAGCTGTGAAAAGAAGAGAAGAGAAAAGCAAAGGAGAAAAGGAAAGATATAAGCATCTGAATGCAGAGTTCCAAAGAATAGCAAGGGGAGATTAAAAAAAAGCCTTCCTCAGTGATCAATGAAAAGAAATAGAGGAAAACAACAGCATGGGAAAGACTAGAGATCTCTTCAAGAAAATTAGAGATACCAAGGGAACATTTCATGTAAAGATGGGCTCGATAAAGGACAGAAATGGTATGGACCTAACAGAAGCAGAAGATATTAAGAAGTGGTGGTAAGAATACACAGAAGAACTGTACAAAAAAGATCTTCACGACCCAGGTAATCAAGACGGTGTGATCACTCACCTAGAGCCAGACATCCTGGAATGCAAAGTCAAGTGGGCCTTAGAAAGCATCACTATGAACAAAGCTAGTGGAGGTGATAGAATTCCGGTTGAGCTATTTCAAATCCTGAAAGATGATGCTGAGAAAGTGCTGCACTCAATATGCCAGCAAATTTGGAAAGCTCGGCAGTAGCCACAGGACCGGAAAAGGTCAGTTTTCATTCCAATCCCAAAGAAAGGCAATGCCAAAGAATGCTCAAACTACCACACAATTGCACTCATCTCACATGCTAGTAAAGGCATGCTCAAATTGTCCAAGCCAGGCTTCAGCAATACGTGAACTGTGAACTTCCAGATGTTCAAGCTGGATTTAGAAAAGGCAGAGGAACCAGAGATCAAATTGCCAACATCCGCTGGATCATGGAAAAAGGAAAAGAGTTCCAGAAAAACATCTATTTCTGCTTTATTGACTATGCCAAAGCCTTTGACTGTGTGGATCACAATGAACTGTGGAAAGTTCTCAAAGAGATGGGAATATCAGACCACCTGAACTGCCTCTTGAGAAACCTGTATGCAGGTCAGCAAGCAACAGTTAGAACTGGACATGGAACAACAGACTGGTTTCAAACAGCAAAAGGAATACGTCGAGGCTGTATATTGTCACCCTGCTTATTTAACTTCTATGCAGAGTACATCGTGAGAAATGCTGGGCTGGAAGAAGCACAAGCTGGAATCAAGATTGCTGGGAGAAATATCAATAACCTCAGATATGTAGATGACACCACCCTTATGGCAGAAAGTGAAGAAGAACTAAAGACCCTCTTGATGAAAGTGAAAGAGGAGAGTGAAAAAGTTGGCTTAAAGCTCAACATTCAGAAAATGAAGATCATGGCATCTGGTCCCATCACTTCATGGCAAATAGATGGGGAAACAGTGTCAGACTTTATTTTGGGAGGCTCCAAAAATCACTGCAGATGGTGACTGCAGCCATGAAATTAAAAGACGCTTACTCCTTGGAAGAAAAGTTATGACCAACCTAGATAGCATATTCAAAAGCAGAAACATTACTTTGCCAACAAAGGTCCATCTAGTCAAGGCTATGGTTTTTCCAGTGGTCATGTATGGATGCGAGAGTTGGACTGTGAAGAAAGCTGAGCACTGAAGAATTGATGCTTTTGAACTGTGGTGTTGGAGAGTCTTCTTGAGAGTCCCTTGGACTGCAAGGAGATCCAACCAGTCCATCCTAAAGGAGATCAGTCCTGGGTATTCATTGGAAGGACTGATGCTAAAGCTGAAACTCCAGTACTTTGGCCACCTGATGCGAAGAGTTGTCTCATTGGAAAAAACTCTGATGCTGGGAGGGATTGGGGGCAGGAGGAAAAGGAGATGACAGAAGATGAGATGGCTGGATGGCATCACCAACTCGATGGACATGAGTTTAACTCAACTCCAGGAGTTGGTGATGGACAGGGAGGCCTGGCGTGCTGTGATTCATGAGGTCACAAAGAGTCAGACACGATTGAGTGACTGAACTGAACTGAACTGAATCATTTAGCAAAACCCATAGCAAGTCAGCAAAGGAATAGCTTATTCACAATTTTTCAGCTGATTAATCACCAGGTCACAGCTTAGTTGGCAAAGAATCTACCTGCAATGCAGGAGACCCTGGTTCTATTCCTGGGTTGGGAAGATCCGCTGGAGAAGGGATAGGTTACCCAGTCCAGTGTTCTTGGGCTTCCCTTGTGGCTCAGTTGGTAAAGAATCCGTCTGCAATGTTAGAGAGCTGGGTTCTATCACAGAGTTGGGAAGATCTCCTGCAGAAGGGAAAGGCTACCCACTCCAGTACTCTTGCCTGGAGAATCCCATGGGCAGAGGAGCCTGTTGTGCTACAGTCCATGGGGTTGCAGAGTCAGACACAACCAAGTGACTTCACTTTCACTTTTCACTTTTCTGCATTGGAGAAGGAAATGGCAACCCACTCCAGTACTCTTGCCTGGAGAATCCCAGGGATGGGGGAGCCTGGTGGGCTGCCATCCATGAGGTCGCAGAGAGTCGGGTACGACTGAAGCAACTTAGCAGCAGCAGCTAGCATGGGAGTGAGGAGGATGCCTCTGAAGCAATCTGGAGTAATTTTAGTAATTTCACATGACTGATGCCCAAACTGGGCAGAACTAGAATAATGAACACAGTGTGATACTGGAACAAGGACAGACATACACATCAATTGAAGAGAACTAAGAGTCTAGAAATAAACTCAGATATCTATGAACAACTTGTTTTTAACAAGGGTGCCAAGATCATACAATGTGTAAAGAATGGTCTTTACAACAAAGAATTCTTAGACCACTGAAGAGCCACATGGAAACGAATGGAGTTGGATGCCTACCTCAGACCACAGACAAAAACTAATTAAAATTGTGTGAACTGAAGAGCATGTGTATTACATCCCAATAAGAGTGTTTTTTAAAAATACAAACACTTCTCATAAACAGAGCATCGTAATGTACTAAAAGAGATCAAAGTCTGATACAGATGTCTACATCTGGCCACTGAAATCTCCAAGAAGACTGGAAAACTAGAGCACAGGTAAGGCATAAATTTTCATCATGTACACATGTCTGGCCTAGAAGATAATCCTGCAGTCTTTGCTATTCTTTACTTGGAGGAAAACAGAGAGAAAAATCACAAGGGATAGCTTCTGAATGACCACAGAGTACTTTAAGTCTAATGTATAGACTGAATGGGAATGAAAAAGTATCAATATCTAATGCAATGAATGAGAAAACCGAAGGAAAAAGAGTCATGGCTGGAAAGTGGTCAGTCAGTGTGGCATTGGGGGACAACTTGTCAAAGAGGGTAATAATCAGAGAAGCTGTGTTGTTGCAAAGTTGCCAAGTCCTATCTGACTCTTCAACCTCAAGAACAGCAGCAGGCCAAGCTTCCCTGTCCTTCACCATCTGCTGCAGTTTCCACAAACTCATGTCCACTGAGTCAGTGATGCTATCTAACCATCTCATCCTCTGCAGCTCCCTTCTCTTGCCCTCAATCTTTCCCAGCCCACGGTCTTTTCCAATGAGTCGGCTCTTCACATCAGGTGGCCAAAGTATTGGAGCTTCAGCTTCAGTCCTTTCAATGCATATTCAGAGTTGATTTCCTTTAGGAATGATTGGTTTGATCTCTCTGCTGTCCAAGGGACTCTCAGGAGTCTTCTCCAACACCACAATTCAATAGCATCATTTCTTTGGTGCTCAGCCTTCTTTATGGTCCAATTCTCACATCTGTTCATGACTAATGGAAAAACCATAGCTTTGACTATATTGACCTTAGTCAGCAAAATGATATCTCTGCTCTTTAATACGCTGTCTAGGTTTGTCATAGATTTTCTTCCAAGGAACAAGCATTTTTAAATTTCATGACTGCAGTCAACCATCCACAGTGATTTTGAAGTCCAAAAAAATAAAGAAAGAAAGTGAAGTCACTCAGTCATGTCCAACTCTTTGTGACCCCATGGACTGTAGCCCACCAAGATCCTCGGTCCATGGGATTTTCCAGGCATGAATAGTGGAGTGGGTTGCCACTTCCTTCTCCAGGAGACCTTCCTGACCCAGGGATCAAACCTGGATCTCCCGCATTGTAGGTAGACACTTTACCATCTGAGCTACCAGGGAAGCCATTTTAAATAAATTAAAAAAAATAAATAAATAAAATCTGTCACCGTTTCTACTTTCTCCCCATCTATTTGTCATGAAGTGTCATGGGACTGGATGCCATGATCTACATTTTTTGAATGCTGAGTTTTAATCGAGCTTTTTCACTCTCTTCTTTCACCTTCATCAATAATAGGCTATTTAGTTCCTCTTTGCTTTCTGCCACTGGGGTGTTAGCAACTGCATAACTGATGTTGTTGATACTTTTCCCAGCAGTCTTGATTCCAGCTTGTGCTTCATCTAGCCCAGCATTTCTCATGATGTACTCTGCAGAGAAGTTAAATAAGCAGGGTGACAATATACAGCCTTGACATACTCCTTTCCCAATTTGGAACCAGTCTGTGGTTCCATTCCAGTCCTAACTGTTGCTTCTTGACCTGCATACAGATTTCTCAGGAGGCAGGTCAGGTGGTCATATTTCCATCTCTTGAAGAAGTTTCCACAGTTTATTGTGATCCACACAGTCAAAGGTTTTAGCATAGTCAATGAAGCAAAAGTAGATGTTTTTCTGGAACTCTCTTGCTTTTTCTATGATCCAGTGGATGTTGGCAATTTGATCTCTGGTTCCTCTGCCTTTCTAAATCCAGCTTCAACATCTGGAAGTTCTTGGTTTACCTACTGCTGAAGCCTGGCTTGGAGAATTTTCAGCATTTTTTGCTAGCATGTGAGATGAGTGCAATTGTGCAGTAGTTTGAACATTATTTGGCATTGCCTTTCTTTGGGATTGGAATGAAAACTGACCTTTTCTAGTCCTGTGGCCACTGCTGAGTTTTCCAAATTTGCTGACATATTGAATGCAGCACTTTCACAGCATCATCTTTTAGGATTTTCAATAGCTCAGCTGGAATTCCATCACCTCCACTAGATTTGTTTGTAGTAATGCTTCCTAAAGCCCACTTTACTTCAGACTCCATGATGTCTGGCTCTAGGTGAGTGACCATACCATTGTGGTTATCTGGTCATTATGTCCTTTTATGTATAGTTCTTCTGACACTTGTATTCTTGCCACCTCTTCTTAATCTCTTCTGCTTCTGTTAGATCCTTGCCTTTTCTGTCCTTTGTTGTGCTCATCTTTGCACAAAATGTCCCCTTGGTATCTCCAATTTTCTTCAAGAGCTCTCTCGTCTTTCCCACTCTAATACTCTGTGACAGTGTGCAGGATTCTCACTGTGGTGGCTTCTCTTGTTGCAGGGCACCAGCTCTAGACTCAAGGGCTCAGCCGTTCTGGTGCACGGGCTTAGTTGCCCCATGGCCCGTTGGATCTCCCAGAGCAGAGACTGAACACATATTCCCTGCATTGGCAGGTGTATTCTTAACCACTGGACCACCAGGGAAGTCAATGAAAAAAGTATGGAAGAACAAATGAATGAATGAATGAACAGATATGAACACAGATTCAAGTAATTTAAAAAGCCAAAACTTTCTGAAGTCATGGGTATATATTGCCTCAGCAGTGAAGACTCACTGGAGTTACTAAAGATGAATTTCTAATATTTCAAGGGGATGCAATTCAGATGAAACAGATAGGGCTGAAACTTCTTTGGAAAGAAACAAGGCAATAAGGAATAGTCAGCTTATCTTTTCAACTAAATGGGAATGAAGAAGGTAATGTGGCCATCAATGTGATAAAATCCAGCAGAAGCTATGTTTAGACCAGGCCTTTACATGATGGATTTCTAAAATTAAGTATAAGAGATCAGTCAGTTAAATAGATAGAATGCATTTTTCTGACTTCTCCAAAATTCTTCATGGTCTAACAGTCACTGCAAACTTCAAACTTTCAGTAACAGTACCTAGAACTAAATCCAAAGGCCAAGAAGCTTTTATTTAAATGTATGCAACCTGAGGAGAGCTTTATTGTTTCATTTTTATAGAATGACTGCACTTAGATTTTCAGCAGAATAGAAATCTAATTTTTAGTCCTACAATGTCTTTTTAAAAAAAATAATACTGTCTTATTTTCTCACTTTAATCTACTCTAAATTTTCTATACTAAGGTTAACCAATTATATTGAAAATGAACACAAAATCTTTTGCTTTCAGGACCTGAATGTCTACATACTATCTGATAGACCTTTTTAACTTAGCAAGTAGTTGTTCAGTTTCAAAATTATTCACATCTATTAGAAAAGCTAAAAAGCATTTTATAAGTATACTTCATCATATAATAAGCTAAAGAGCTAAAGCATGTTAACTAAATTACCTTAGATTTTTTTCAGAAAATGATTTAAAAATAAATTTAACAGTCTAAGGGATGAGTATTAAAAGGAGCATGCTTCAGTTTATATTTAATTGCTTATTTTCACTTTTCCACGTGACGTTTAAACATAATACAAAAAGACTGAAGTCTAAAAAAATAAAGTTAAAATGTTCTTATAGAATTTAGATGCATATTTTAAAGCATGTTAAAATTAAAAATGTGGTTTTGAAAAAGCTTTATCTGGCTTTGAAGCACACTGATAAATGACTCATCAATATTGTTTTCTTATCTAGTGATAACAGTCCACGCGCAAGCTCACACTAGCTTATTGATGCTTATGACGAACCAGGTACATTGTGTATTACCTGCATCAGATGTGACAATTCTGTGAACTACACACAAAGTTTATCCCCGACTGACAGATAAAAACCTGAGGATCACAGAATTGGAAAAGCATTCCAAATTCACAGAGCTGCAAGGCTGAAGCCAAATTTCAACTTATAGTCACTAAGCCATTATACTTTGTCTCTACATGAAAAGTGGCCAGTTTCCTGTGGCCTCGGGAGACAACTTAAAACAGAATTATGAAAGAAGGATGGAAGAACAAGTGAATGAATGAACAGATATGTGCATGGACTCAATCATCTTTACCAAAGTGAAGAAAAATCTCTTCTTTTCTTCTTCTAATGTTTGAGGAATTAAAATAGCTTTACAGTCCAGTTTTCTAGGGTCATCCATTTTATTTGGTCAGAGCAAGCAATAAGAACTAACTTTTGTAACGAAGCAGTCCTTAAGGCTGTTGGCAGTATGAAATAGTTAACTCTGGACTTGGGTTCTGGCTTCCTGGTTCTCCCTCTCTTTAGGTTTGTGACCTCAGGCAACTAATATTCTTTCTGTGACTTAAGTTTCTCATCTTGAAGGATAAAAACTACCAATAATAAAGCCATGGTGTGGTTCACATGGGAGAATGCGGAAAACACAGGACACAGAGTAGTTGCTCACAAAACTCTAGTCCCAACTATGTACGCTTGCGGGATACAGTCAAAACATCCACCAACTGCAGCTGAATGAACCGTAAGGGAGTTAAGTTATAAAAAGATTATTTTGGTTTTCTGAGCCACAAACTTCATGTTCCATAACAGACTTTCAAGACAGGGTATTCAACTCTCTTATGTAGGCTGTTCATGTTCAGCTACTTCTCAAGGTTTTTCTCCTAATCCCTCAAAATTCTCATAAAATCTGGGCAACTCTGAGAAATAGGAGGATCTTACAATCAAGAATCAGGAAATCATATTTCTCCCTCTCTGATCTCTTCTCCCCCACTACAGACCTGAACTCACATATCTTGTTGGCAAATCTGAAAGAACACAGTCTAGCACTGCTAGACAGAAATATAACACAAACCACAAAGGCAAACGAATGTGAAAATTTTGATTTTCTAGTAGTCACAAGAAACTTAAACCAAGCAAAATTTAATATTTTATACAGTGTATTCCAAAGATTACAATTTCAACATGTAATCAATATAAAAGGATTTAATGATATTTCTTTAAAAAAGAAAGGCTTTCTTTTTTGTACTAAGCCTTTGCAATCTAGTATGTGTTTCAGGTTTGGAGCACATCTTAATCTACACTAGTCTCATTTCATGGGTTTGACAGTCATACATAAGTAGTTGCTACCACACTGAGTAGTGCGAGTCTAGAGATCATGAATTAGCTACCATCGCATTCCAAATAAACTATGATAAACAGGGGGAAAAGGCCATTAAAATCATATAACTATTGGAGAACTGAGTTTAAAAAGCTGGCTTTCTGTATACTTCAAAAGCAGTAATTTATAAAAAATTTATAAATGCCCCTCTTTTCGCATATATTAGACCCAGATTCTCCTAAGAATAATGAAGCTGTAGGAACATCCTTTCCTGGTACCACCTGAATATTCTGTAGACATTTTATCATAAGTACAAGTTGACCCTTAAACAATGTGGTAATGAAGGATGCCTATATGCTTATGTGCATGTGTGTGCACACAACACACACACACACCTTTTGGAACTCTGTGTAAAACTTTACAGACCAGTCGTGGCATCTGTTGCTCTGCATCCGCAGACCCAACCAACCCACAGACTGTTTAGTACTGTGGTAATTATTGAAAAACATCCACATATAAGTGGGATCCACACCGTTCAAAGTTGTATTGTTCAAAGGTCAACTATAAGAGGATCTTGACGTTAATTGAAATCATGGAAAATTAGTCTCAAATGATCATCATAAAGTAAGAATATTATTTAATGGGAATCAACAGGACTATTTATATTTTCTACTTGCTATCACAGCATCTGTTTAAGTCGCACCCCTAAAGTACTTTGCTTTACTCTAATGCTTTTTTGTCAAACAAATCTCAGCTAAACTAGCATAGATTGCTTCATTTCTTCAATATAAAGCTTTACACAACAGGAATTGGATTTCTGCAGGAAATAACCTTCAAAGATATTAAAGTATCCTCATGTGTTTTTATCTTTATAGCTCCTGGGGGCTTTGTTTTTGAAATCTTAAAGGCTTTTTTCCTCTAAATTAATTTGTAAATGTATAACCTAAAGAGCAGCAACCCCATGTTCTAGTGCTCCCGTTTCTATTCTTCTCAGTACGGGGGTGGAAATTAAGTAAAATCCCATGGATGAGACTTTGTGGCTGGAAATGGAATGAGACTAAACTGACAGCACTATTTGGTTTGGCCAGACATTCTAATAAGAAAAATCCAGCAGCCAGGAAAATATTTTGGAAGAAGAACAAATTTAACATCGACCTTGACTGTGGTGTCACCAGAAAGGCATGCATTACAGAAGACTTATCAGACCATCCCAGTATGGGATACCACAGAGGGAAGGAAGAAACATTTCAGTTGAAGGACAGTTTCCACTTCTCTACCTGTATTGTCACATGAATTCACAAATACTTAGCATTCCTTCTGTGACCTGTGAGCAAATGATTTTATAACCTTTTCCTTATATTACCTGATGTCATCTTACAGAATGGTCTGGTTCACTGTTCCCAGACAGGATGGGCTATAAAAGAATCTTGGATGGGGAAACGGGCTACACGCGTGCCTCTTCAGAGGAGAGAGTTACTACAGCTGTGGAAGGATCATTCCAGGTGCGAGGAAGACCCGCACAGCAGATGAGCAGAGTATCTGCAGGGAATGGGAACACACAAGGAAGGAGGGTGATGGGAAAGTACCAGAACTAATGGGGGCACTCTAACAAAGAGCTGACATTCAGAAATCCCAAGGGGCAGGCCAGATGGGGAAGTGTGCCAACAAGGAGACAGGCTTCAAAACCCATGATACGACTCAGAGGCAGGACCTACTCCATGAGAAGAGGAGTAGGAATTTTAAGAATTAGTCATCTTCCTTGACGATCGCTTGTCAAGCTGACCATATGTCCAAGAATCCCAGCTGAGTTTCAGAAAGCCAAGTAAAAGTTTATCAGACCCCAAAGGATCTGCTAAATAAGAGGCTATCAATTCAAACTAGGGGGTTTAAGGACTTAGTGTTTGGAAACAGAACTTGGAGTCAAGGCTGTCATTACAGTGAAAGTTGCTCAGTCGTGTCCGATTCTTTGCGATCCCATGGATCCCATGGATCCTATACAGTCCATGGACATTTCCAGGCCAGAATACTGGAGTGGGTAGCCTTTCCCTTTTCCAGGGGATCTTCCCAACCCAGGGATCGAACCCAGGTCTCCCACATTGCAGGTGGATTCTTTACCAACTGAGCTATATAAAGTTAAATTCTTGAGCCTGTGGTGTGGTCTTCAGTCCCTTAAAGCGTTGGAGGTGAAGGGTTGGTCTTGGAAACTTGTGAAGTGGCCAGCAGAAAGGCAGGTGGCTCTAGCTGAAGGGACAGGAGTGAAGCAGGGGTACAGAGCCAGGCAGGGGCTAAGACACTACCTGGACTCTTCTCTGTCCCAGTTTCCCATCACCTTTAGGTAATCATTGATGGGTTTTCATCAGGAAATAAAATTTCCAAATATATTTAGAAATGTATCTCCCCTTCTCCCTATCGTCCACTAAATTAGAAATAGGGTATTTTATTGCTCATAATAAGTAGTTTTTTTTTTAATAAACTGACATAGGAAGAAAAGATGGATTAAATTATATATTTGATTTCTTATATATTTTATGATCAATACCCTATCATCTTGACTATAGAACTTACCCTTATTCAGTCACAGATGATTCCTCATGAAAATGCCTATTCAGGCAATATTGTAATATATTAAGGTATTACTTGGGAAAAAATGCCAAGAAAACGAAGTAAGTTTATAAAGACCAGCCACCTGTTCTTTTCTGCAATGCAGTTTACATTAGGGAATCCATTACTTTTTACACTCACTTAAGAAAATAAATGACTTCACTGGAAAGTCAGGCAGGTCCCCGCCTTGTAAGGAAGCAGAGTGGAACAAAGGAAGAAATACAGCCTTACCTTCTCTCCCTTCAACTAAAGGTTTGATAAATGGGTCACTGTAGTGGTGAGGTGTTTTCCTTTAGGTGTATGTACTATACATGCTTTAATGTTAAATTTTAGGCTTTTTAAATCAACAGGCTATTTCAGAGCAGTGCTAGATTTACAGAAAAGCTGAACAGAAATTAGAGCTCACCACCCACCCTGGCCCTTAGCCACACGGGCTCCCATTATTAACACCTTGCATCAGTGCAGCACATGGGTTACAAAATGATAACCCAGTACTGACATATTATTATGAAGGTTCATAGTTACATTACAGTTCACTCCTGGTATTGTACCTGCTACACACGTTTTGACAAATGTATAATGAATAACATGTATCTACCATTCCAGTGTCCCATAGATTAGGGCATTTCATTGCCCTAAAGTGCTCCATGCTCCACCTACATACTCTCCCATGCTTCTCTCTCCTTTTATTTTTAAAAACCATAATTGTCAACAGAAAAAAACTGCAAATTTTTCTTAGAAGGTGTATTATAGCTACTATTATTATACAGAAAATAGATCTTACCGGTTCGACAAATTCAAACTTCTTTTTTTCCTGAACCTCTTGAATTTTAAAGACGTATTCTAGTGATGACTCATAGAAGTTCTGATGTTCTCGGTCAACCTGTGTATCTGCCTAAAAAGCACACAAAGGCAAATCATGACATAGAGAGTGATTATTGAAGGTTCTGTGTTAGAGAGGGAATCAAATATTATTCTGCTCTGAAACCTTTTTTAAAAATTAAGTCCTACAAAAAGTTTGAATATAGCAATTGTATCTTGGGAATACAAAGATTAGGAAAACACAGTCTTTGTCCAAGAGAGCTTATAGTATATGGAATGGGAAGAAAATGCACATGCGCACACACACACACACACACTCACACACACAGAGCAAACATACAACATTCATTAAATTAAAAATGATTATAAAACGGTACACAAATCTATATGAAAATCTAAGCAATCACAAAAGAGAGTCTAAATTCTGGAAAAAGAATGGTGGTGTTCTGAGTTGGATCTTAAGATGAATAACTGGCCATGAGTAGTCAAATATAACAAAGGGGTCACTCCCATGAAAATGTAAAGAGGCATGAAAAAGTCTGAGAGAGTCTGCCTTCAGAGTAGTGGAGGGAAGGAGGCAGAGGCAAGGCTGGAATAACACTACAAAAGATCCTGAAAACTGCATGTGGTGGTTTAGTCACTAAGTCGTGTCCAACTCTTAGAACCCCATGGACTGCAGCCTGCCAGGCTCCTCTGTCCATGGGATCCTCCAGGAAATAATGCTGGAGTGGGTTGCCATTTCCTTCTCCAGGGGATCTTCCTGACCCAGGAATTGAACCCAGGTTTCCTGCATTGCAGGCAGATTCTTTACCACCTGGGCAATGAGGGAAGCCCCGAAAACTGCATAATGTCTTGATTTAATTGAGGAAGAATCATCTCAGAATATTCAACAGCAGGCTTTCCTGGTGGTTCGGACAGTAAAGAATCCACCTGCAATGTGGGAGACCTGGGTTCGACTCCTGGGTTGAGAAGATTCCCTGGAGGAGGACATGGCAACCCACTCCAGTATTCTTGCCTGGAGAATGCCCATGGACAGAGGAGCCTGGCGGGCTGCAGTCCACGGGGTTGCAAAGAGTTGGACACGACTGAGTGACTAAGCACACACATTATAGAGATAATACTGGTAGCAGAGTTCCCAAAGCAGAGGTTCTAAGCAATGACTCATGCTGCAACAACGCTGTGCCCATTCTCTTCCCTCTTCTATGCTCATCATCATCCTCGCATGCTGTCTTTAGAACTGACTGGTTCAGTAAAAAGGCATGATTTTACCTTACTTTCATTGCCCAACTACACTACTACTCACTGCCAGCTGAGATTAGTAAAGGCAGATGAGTAGAATGGCCTCTCCAGAATACTAAGTATCTGCCAGCGACAATTTGGGAATAGGACACTGCTTTGGAGCCATCTTACACTGATAATTTAACAAACAAAAGCTTAAAGAAAGATAAAATTAGGTTTTCTGGCTTTGACAGCATAGCATCTTAAAACTTCATTTGAAAGAAGGACTTTTAAAAATACTTACATAATTAAAAATAACCCAATAAGTAGTTCATTAGTGATGGATAAACTTGAGAATTCCAGGTTTATAGACTAATATATCAGAAAGTGAAAGTGTCAGTCATGCAGTTGTGTCCAACTCTTTGCAGACCCCGTGGACTATATAGCCCACCAGGCTCCTCTGTCCATGGGATTTTCCAGGCAAGAGTACTGGTGTGGGCTGCCATTGCCTTCTCCAGGGGATGTTCCTGACCCAGGGATCAAACCCTGGTCTTCCGCATTGCAGGCAGATTCTTTACCGTTTGAGCCACAGAAGGAAGCCACAATACATCAAAAGAATAATATAAACCAAGCAGGAAATTTGGACCAGTAGCTTTTCAGTACCCTAAGTTAGTATTTCACACAAATTACATACATTTTATTCCTACCCCTTAGAGGAACACACTATTTATAGAATAAATGGTAAGGGGATACAGGTGGTGGTATGCTAATAAAGTTTAACAATTGGCTTCCTTGGGAGGGGGGGGTGTGGGTGGAATCCCAATTTATACTATTTGCTGGTTTTTGTGGTATAAATATTCCCAAAATAACCAGTTCCAAAGCACAAATACAACATCACTGAACCAGCAATGAGAAAGAGATGAGAAAACTGGTCGGTCCTCCAAGAGAAAGCTCCAGTGTACACCACAGGGTGTAAAAGATGCAAAAATATTTTCAGTCTCAGAGTTAATAGTCTATCCAACAAATTATTTCTGAAGCTTCTGTTTACTTTAAAAGATGATCTTTGTGTCAACTCACACACAGGAACAAACCTGAATGCTTGAAACACTGTTAGAGCCTAAAATTATTATTTTGGGTTAACAGAGCTGTGCATAAAAGAGTTCACAGAGCAGGCACGCTAGCCATTGAAAGGCCTGCTTCGATTAAAGAGCTAATACTGGTAGCAGAGTTTCCAGGAGCAGAGGTTCTAAGCAATGACTAATGCTCCAACACTACGGGAATGTGGATTTTAGGAGGGTTCCCACCTGAAAGGAAGGAGCAAATGAGCAAGAGGGTGTGGCCAGCTCTCCCCTCCACATCCTCTAGCTCTCACCCTATGTTTTGTAAATCACGACTGTGTAACAGCTGAGAGCTCTTACAGCGCAGGCACGTGCCCGTCACAGCGAACTCGCCTGGCCACGGGCTATTTGTGTTCCGGAAGCATCCGTGAGCTCCACCTGAAAGAGCCCCTGGGGCCACCTTATGGTCGGGAGGCTGAGTCACGGCTGCAGCCTGGGTCAACACAGAAGAGAGAAGATGGCGTGTCTGCTGCTCTGGCTGCCACGCCAGTCGGGAGAGAAGAAATGTGTTCGCGGCTCCAACAGCTCCTTGAGTTTTCTTCCCGTTTTCCTGCTTGCGCCTTGCCTATCTTGGGTTCCACGAACACTGTGCAACAGTGTGAACAGCGAGACACCACCCGCCTAACGGATGAAAGTAGTTCACTAATGCTAAAACTGTGCAAGTGATATGGTATGTTTTGAACCCCTGCTTTGTATGTGGGAGTCTGGAATTTGCCTACATGAAAAGCAGAAGGTGTCTACATGACCAGCCTCCAGTTAAAACCACTGGCTCTCAGTCTACGAGATTCTAGTAGATACCATTTCACAGGTGGTGTCGTGACTCGTTGCTGAGGGAATTAAGTCCTGTGTGTCTCCTCTGGGAGACGATTCTTAGACGCTTGTGCCTGGTTTCCCTTAGACATCGACAGCTAAATTTAATATACAAACCTGCTTTGAAAGGTCATCTAGAATGCACAGTTCTAACAGAATACAATAGCTTAATTTTTTTTTTTTCAGTACCAGATTTAGAAAGACATTTTTTACCTCAGATGAATTCCTTTAGTCCTTGAGCTCATAGCATGTATCAGTTGCTATACACTCATTAACAAGTATTTTGTGGTCAAGTATTTTGTACTGGAGAAGTAAGATTACTTCTCTGTAATTCATAGTCCAAACGTTTATAAATGAAAGGGAATAGTAATTACTCCAGAACAACAGATTGCTTAAGTAGCTGTTGTTTACATAGCAAAGTCATCCCAGTAAGAAATCAAATTAGGTACATAAGAAAACCGCACAGTTCAGCAGATAGCAGATACCTAAATTCTTCCCCACACACCCTAAGCTGTCTCAGTTCAAAATAGAGGAAAAAGGAATAGTGAAAAAAAACTATCATTCAGGTGACAGCTGCTGATTTATTCCCAGAGGGAAAAGGATTTAAGTTGGATGCTGAGGAATGGAGAGGTTCAGAGAAGGCAGAGGTAAGAATTTTAGTGAGGGACTAAAGTCAGGAGAGATTATGTTCTCGTAGATGGAGCAAAGGGCAGAGCAACCTGTCTGAAACTGTCAGAAGTGAGAGCTGAGGCAGCACAGAGAGAATGAGTACACACTCATCTTATAAACCAGACAAGAACTGGAGGAAGGTGTGGTCAGGATCAGAGCTGGACTTCAAGAAACTTAGAAGATTAGTGTGTGCGCATTGTAGAATGCATCTACTCAACGGTGAAGCTGGGTGCACCTGAATATAAGGAGACCTCTTACTTGATACGGGTGAAGGTGTTTGGTATATCCTAGTAAGACAAGCTTGTGCACCTGTGACAGGCGCGCTAAAGCGCAGGCGGGTGGCCGAGAGGAGCTACCCCACGTTTGACGTCAGGGGCAGAAGCTGGGAGGAACCCATGCCTGAAGGGCTCCGGCCAAGAGGAGTTACCCAACGTCGGAGGTCAGGGGAGGTGGCTGAGAGGAGATACCCAGCGTCCGAGGTCAGGGGCAGAAGCTGGGAGGACCCCATGCCCGAAGGGCAGTGGCCAAGAGGAGCTACCCCAAGTCCAAGGTCAGGGGAGGTGGCCGAGAGGAGATACCCAGTGTCCAAGGTCAGGGGCCATGACAAGAGGAGTTACCCCGCGTCTGAGGTCAGGGGCTGCAGCCGGGAGGAGATACCCCACTCCCTTAAGCCTGAGTCCAGGGTTGGCGTGGAAGGAGCTACCCCACGCCCCCACGCCCGAGGCCAGGGGCGGCCGCCGGGAGGAGCAACCCCACGCCCAAGGCCAGGGGCAGTGGCCGGGAGGACCAACCCCAGGCTGTGGCTGTGCGGGACAGGAGGGCCTAGAGGAGCTATCCGATGTTGAAGGTCAGGAAGGGCAGCGGTAAGGAGATACCCCTCGTCCAAGGTAAGGAGCATTGGCTACGCTTTGCTGGAGCAGCCGTGAAGAGATACCCCACACCCAAGGTAAGAGAAATCCAAGTAAGACGGTAGGTGTTGCAAGAGGTCATCAGAGGGCAGACACACTGAAACCATACTCACAGAAAACTAGTCAGTCTAATCACACCAGGACCACAGCCTTGTCTAACTCAATGAAACTAAGCCATGCCTGTGGGGCAACCCAAGATAGGCGGGTCATGGTGGAGAGATCTGACAGAATGTGGTCCACTGGAGAAGGGAATGGCAAACCACTTCAGTATTCTTGCCTTGAGAACCCCATGAACAGTATGAAAAGGCAAAATGATAGGATACAGAAAGAGGAACTCCCCAGGTCAGTAGGTGCCCAATATGCTACTGGAGATCAGTGGAGAAATAACTCCAGAAAGAATGAAGGGATGGAGCCAAAGCAAAAAGAACATCCAGCTGTGGATGTGACTGGTGATAGAAGCAAGGTCTGATGCTGCAAAGAGCAATATTGCATAGGAACCTGGAATGTCAGGTCCATGAATCAAGGCAAATAGGAAGTGGTCAAACAAGAGATGGCAAGAGTGAATGTCGACATTCTAGGAATCAGCGAACTGAAATGGACTGGAATGGGTGAATTTAACTCAGATGACCATTATATCTACTACTGCGGGCAGGAATCCCTCAGAAGAAATGGAGTAGCCATCATGGTCAACAAAAGAGTCCGAAATGCAGTACTTGGATGCAATCTCAAAAAAGACAGAATGATCTCTGTTCGTTTCCAAGGCAAACCATTCAATATCACAGTAATCCAAGTCTATGCCCCAACCAGTAATGCTGAAGAAGCTGGTTGAATGGTTCTATGAAGACCTCCAAGACCTTTTAGAACTAACACCCAAAAAAGATGTCCTTTTCAGTATAGGGGACTGGAATGCAAAAGTAGGAAGTCAAGAAACACCTGAAGTAACAGGCAAATTTGGCCTTGGAATACGGAATGAAGCAGGGCAAAGACTAATAGAGTTTTGCCAAGAAAATGCACTGGTCGTAACAGACACCCTCTTCCAATAACACAAGACTCTATACATGGACATCACCAGATGGTCAACACCGAAATCAGATTGATTATATTCTTTGCAGCCAAAGATGGAGAAGCTCTATACAGTCAGCAAAAACAAGACCAGGAGCTGACTGTGACTCAGACCATGAACTCCTTATTGCCAAATTCAGACTGAAATTGAAGAAAGTAGGGAAAACCACTAGACCATTCAGGTATGACCTAAATCAAATCCCTTATGATTATACAGTGGAAGTGAGAAATAGATTTAAGGGCCTAGATCTGATTGATAGAGTGCCTGATGAGCTATGGAATGAGGTTCATGACATTGTACAGGAGACAGGGATCAAGACCATATTCATGGAAAAGAAATGCAAAACAGCAAAATGGCTGTCTGGGAAGCCTTACAAATAGCTGTGAAAAGAAGAGAAGCGAAAAGCAAAGGAGAAAAGGAAAGATATAAACATCTGAATGCAGAGTTCCAAAGAATAGCAAGACGAGATAAGAAAGCCTTCTTCAGCGATCAATGCAAAGATATAGAGGAAAACAACAGAATGGGAAAGACTAGAGATCTCTTCAAGAAAATTAGAGATACCAAAGGAATATTTCACGCAAAGATGGGCTTGATAAAGGACAGAAATGGTATGGACCTAACAGAAGCAGAAGATATTAAGAAGAGAGGGCAAGAATACACAGAAGAACTGTACAAAAAAGATCTTCACGACCCAGATAAGCATGATGGTGTGATCACTGACCTACAGCCAGACATCCTGGAATGTGAAGTCAAGTGGGCCTTAGAAAGCATCACTACGAACAAAGCTAGTGAAGGTGATGGAATTCCAGTTGAGCTATTTCAAATCCTGAAAGATGATGCTGTGAAAGTGCTGCACTCAATATGCCAGCAAATTTGGAAAGCTCGGCAGTGGCCACAGGACTGGAACAGGTCAGTTTTCATTCCAATCCCAAAGAAAGGCAATGCCAAAGAATGCTCAAACTACTGCACAATTGCACTCATTTCACACACTAGTAAAGTAATGCTCAAAATTCTCCAAGCAAGGCTTCAGCAATATGTGAACTGTGAACTTCCTGATGTTCAAGCTGGTTTTAGAAAAGGCAGAGGAACCAGAGATCAAATTGCCAACATCCGCTGCATCATGGAAAAAGCAAAAGAGTTCCAGAAAAACATCTATTTCTGCTTTATTGACTATACCAAAGCCTTTGACTGTGTGGATCACAATAAACTGTGGAAAATTCTGAAAGAGATGGGAATATCAGACCACCTGATCTGCCTCTTGAGAAATTTGTATGCAGTTCAGGAAGCAACAGTTAGAACTGGACATGGAACAATAGACTGGTTCGAAATAGGAAAAGGAGTACGTCAAGGCTGTATACTGTCACCCTGCTTATTTAACTTATATGCAGAGTACATCATGAGAAACGATGGACTGGAAGAAACACAAGCTGGAATCAAGATTGCCGGGAGAAATATCAATAACCTCAGATATGCAGATGACACCACCCTTATGGCAGAAAGTGAAGAGGAACTCAAAAGCCTCTTGATGAAAGTGAAAGTGGAGAGTGAAAAAGTTGGCTTAAAGCTCAACATTCAGAAAACGAAGATCATGGCATCCAGTCCCACCACTTCATTGGAAATAGATGGGGAAACAGTGGAAACAGTGTCAGACTTTATTTTTCTGGGCTCCAAAATCACTGCAGATGATGTCTGCAGACATGAAATTAAAAGACGCTTACTCCTTGGAAGGAAAGTTATGACCAACCTAGATAGCATATTCAAAAGCAGAGACATTACTTTGCCAACAAAGGTTCATCTAGTCAAGGCTATGGTTTTTCCTGTGGTCATGTATGGATGTGAGAGTTGGACTGTGAAGAAGGCTGAGAGCCGAAGAATTGATGCTTTTGAACTGTGGTGTTGGAGAAGACTCTTGAGAGTCCCTTGGACTGCAAGGAGATCCAACCAGTCCATTCTAAAGGAGATCAGCCCTGGGATTTCTTTGGAAGGAATGATGCTAAAGCTGAAACTCCAGTACTTTGGCCACCTCATGCGAAGAGTTGACTCATTGGAAAAGACTCTGATGCTGGGAGGGATGGGGGGCAAGAGGAGAAGGGGACGACAGAGGATGAGATGGCTGGATGGCATCACTGAGTCGATGGAGATGAGTCTGAGTGAACTCCGGGAGTTGGTGATGGACAGGGAGGCCTGGCGTGCTGTGATTCATGGGGTCACAAGGAGTTGGACACGACTGAGTGACTGATCTGAGTAAGACAAGCTTGAGGACGCAGGTGTGAGAAGCAAAGGGGGAAAAAGTCGAAGATAATTCTGACATAAGAAATAACACCAAGCATTAACAGAATTAAAGAAGTGAGAAACAGGGTCAAATTGGAGAAGGTTTTCAGATGTGTTAGTATGGTGTCATAGGAACCCGTCAGTGGACAGTGCAAAGATGGTCAGGATGGGAAATATGGTGGGAAACACTCACATGGTGGGAAACACTCCCTGAGATGTTACCAACAATATGAAAGGCGTAGAACCACTGGGGACACAGAGAAGGACAAAAATAGCAGTAAGCAGAACCTGAGGGATTCCCTTCACTCAGGAGGTGGGAGAGGAGAACCTGCTGAAGCATCTTTACTTACAGATATTAACAGAAACCCAAACTCTTGGCTCCTAAAAGTAACCCCTATACTATTCTCCTAACTATAAAATTAATAGATACTCATTACTATATGTTTATTCATTGTTCATTATTAAACAGGGAAATGTAAAGATAATAAATTAACTGAGGGCTCACTATAAATGTTTACAACACACACACAAAAAATTACTTTAAAAGACATGAATAATAGTATATATTCTGGTTTAAATCCTGTTATTCCACACTTAGGCTAACAAATATTTCCAAATATCTTTAAATGCTTTTCCAAATAAAACTTTCACAGTCATATCAATTCTGTTTTTGGCCAAGCTCTATTTGTGTATTTATCCCAATCATTCTTTTGTGCTATTTTGGATGTTTCTAAAATTTTTATTGTGAATAACTCTTGGATCATCATATTTACACAATTTATTCTTATACTCATTTCTGATCATTTCTTCTGGTCAAATTCCTATCAACAGAAATCATTTCAGCTCTCTTGGACATATAAGGTTGATTGAAATATGGTCAAATATACCTCAAAAGTTTTTGAATGATTTCATATTCCCACCAGAAAAGCCAAAGTCTGCTTAGTTACCCATACCTTCACTAACAATTGATATTATCTTTTAATAAATTAATGTGCTACTATTAAATTATACTTTAAAAATATATGATATAGAAACTTACAATATTTATTATGGTTTATATTTCTTCTTTGAGGAAATGCCCTTTCATATTTTTACTCCATTTTTTCCACTAAAAGCTTTATCTTTTCCACACTGATTTCCAAAAGCATCTTATATATAGGAGATGGTTATCCTGTGTCATGTTATATAAGTCCCTTAATACTTCATCTTTTAATTTAAGGTCTTTTGAAAGAGACAGATTACTTTTATGCATTTTGGTCTTTTTACATTTCCTTCATGATCTCTTCCTCATAGTTTATGCTTAGAAAGAAATTATATATTCACATTTCAAATGTTACTTCTTTTGTCTACTGTAAAGTCCATAATTTTGACAAGTCTGTTTCCAATTCTGTGTACTCCAATGGTCCATCTAATAGATGGCCTTAGAGCTTTACCAATACAAGCTGACCCCTAATTCAGTCCTGGTAATGGGTAGTCAGTCGCATTCCATGAGCAAAACGAACAAAGAGTCAGCTGTGTCAGTGAGAAGACACAGAAGGGTCTTTCTGAGAACAACTTCATAGGCTTGGTGCCGACAGAAGGACCAGAGCTGCTCTGGAAGTGAACAAATGAATTTAATGCCATGTTACAGAATTAAACATGTGCGTAGCAGCATCTCCCTGTAACAGGTTTGACTACTGGAAGGACCGAGGAAAAAGTAAAAAACAAACTACATTTTTCCTTTTCTACACTATATGCTCCGAGGAGTTGCTTTACACCATATTTGTGTTGTATTTGTATTTGTGTCATATTCTATCATGGGCTGTGCCTCCTGGAAAAAAGTGTGTGTGTGTGTGTGTGTGTCTATGTGTGTGGTGGGGCAAATGGAAGATGCTACTAACCATGTTAAGGGTTTTTTCTAGCATCCAACTAAATATAAAACCAGAATGAATATTCTATTCCATCATATCCCAAGGGATTAGGAGCCACTAACAAGTATTAAATATTGAGCTACACTGTCAGGGAAAATAAAGCATAACCTCTAGAGGACTTTACAATTATGATAGAGTTACGAAGTCAAACCAAGCAATCCCTAAGGGAAATCAGTCCTGAATGTTCACTGGAAGGACTGATGCTGAGGCTGACGCTCCAATACTTTGGCCACCTGATGAGAAGAGCTGACTCACTGGAAAAGTTTCTGATGCTGGGGAAGATTGAGAGGAAAAGGAGAAGAGAGTGGCAGAGGATGAGACGGTGAGACAGCACCACTGACTCAACGGACCTAAGTGAGAGGGAACTCTGGGAGATGGTGAAGGACGGGGAGCCTGGTGTGCTGCAGTCCACAGGGCTGCAAAGAGTCAACCAGCCAAGGGCAGCCTCTCATGTTCACCAAGAATCTGATAAGTCTTCAGAGACTATGCATTGCCCTTAATTTTGAGGCAGTTGATTTCCAGAATGTGACTTGGCCTTGGTCTTTGGTACATGATGGTAACAACTGGGGGAGCCTTTCTACAGATGACTTCATCTACATATTGCATTCTCTCTCAGGTTTATTCTAAAGAAATGTTTAAAAGTTTAAATAGACACACATTTAAGGAGTTAGAAATATGTGAACACAATATTAAAGAACATAGTATACTATATAAGATTAAAAATGTCCATGAAAATTAAAAATATAATTTCTCTTAATAACAGATTTTTCTCCACTTCACATTAACCCCAAAATCTTTCCATAGGCACCCAACGGTCTATTAAATTATCCTATTTTAATAGCAGGTATTAATAACAAGTTATTTATTATAGTGAAATACAAATCTTTCCAATGTTCAACATTTTAAGTGAGGAAATTCAATTCCCTCTAGGGGAACATAAAAATACAGTAAAAAAGAATCAGAAGTAACTCTTCCATGACTTTTTGACTGCAGTTCCACTGCACTTGAACTCGTCAAGCATGCCTCATGGCTGAACAAGAAGGTCAGAGAAATAAGAATACAAATAAGTAGGGCGGAGGACCAAGCTGAACTTGAACAACAGTTCAGGAAGGAAGGTGACTTTGCTAGAGGATCAGAATGAGACATTTAAAAGAGTTCAACGATGCAATCCCTAGAAATACAGAGAAGAGATAAAGAAGAGACTGCAGGAGGCTCAGCGCCATGCAAGATTCCCTGGGGCAGGCTGGGGGCAGTGATAGCTGCTGGTGCTCAACAAGTCCCGGTTCAGCTCTGAGACACACTGCTGTACGCTGGGGAAAGTGTGCATGGTGAAAGACAACAGAGCCATTTAGAAAAACAAACAAAACATATGCTATCACTAGAGCTGAAACTGCATCACTCCTCAGTAAGAGTTTTCTATCTGGCTAACTATAGTTAAAACACTACCAATGAGAAGAGCAAATTTTCAGGAAAAAAGGAAGAAATATTCCTTGTATGAGAATACTGTCCACATTAGTAAAGTATTTCTGTTGACTTAAGTTGACAAAAAATAATGAAGATTTCAAAACATGTAACTGTGTATCTGTTTTCCCTTAATGCTGATGTAACAATTGAAGAACAGATATTTTTAATTTAATATAAATGTTACACCATGAATTTGGTAGGTCTTGCTATTTAGAATGGCTTTCTAGGTGGCTCAGTGATAAAGGAACACCCTGCACAACAGGAGACTCAGGTTCAATCCCTGGGTTGGGAAGATCTCCCAGAGAAGGAAATAACAACCCACAGCAAGATTCTTGCCTGGGAGATCCCGTTTACAGAGAAGCCTGGTGCGCTTCAGTCCATAGGGTCATACAGGAGTAGGGCATGACTTAGTGACTGAACAGCAGCAGCAGTTATTTAAAATATGCCCAACAGGAAGAAAAAGAAATAGCCTTGTTTCACTCTTTTTCATTATTGAAGGAAATACTAATCTTTCTCTTGGAACTGTTAATTTTAAATGTCACAAAGCACGTAAAATGCTCAGCATCATGCCTGTCTATCTATACCAAATGCTCAATTAGCTTAAATATTCTTATTATCATTATTTTATTAAACAGGAGCAGATTCTGAGATAATGTCTACTTTTGGAAATCTGGGCTTCACATGACAATGCTAATGCTCTTTTCACACTTCAACTGGAAAAACTTACCTCTTGCAAATGAGATTCCTTTTTCTTTGCAGACAAATTTAAATGTTTGTCAAGAATGGAATAGTATTTTTCACTCTCTTTGTCAAATTTCTTCTTTCCATCCTAGGAGATCACAAAAACAACAAAACATTCAAATCAGAGAATCAAGATAACCTTGATTTCCATCATTCCTGTCAAGCGTCCAATAAAATTATTTGATAAAGATTCAGTGAGCTTCAACTATGTGGAAAACTTGATGAAGTAGGAAGAAGGGTATGAAGCAAAATCATCTGAGTATGTATTCTGCTCTCAAAGAAGTTCATAGAACTATAGTATGGAGGGGGCAGGCTGCCTATAGTAGAATCCCTTTGAGCACTCTATAACTGATTCTCAAGAAATTTTGACTTAGAAGTCTGGGGCATAGCCAAGAGAAAAATGTCTCTTTTAGGCTTTTTTGGTGATTCAGATGAGTTAACATACAGTTTATAGACCACTCACAAACTCTGCAAGGAATCATAATATTTCCCAAGTCAAAAAAAAGATGCTTGATATTTCAAACAAGTCATTCTCATTTTTTTAAGTAGAATACATTTTTATGGGCTTTCCAGGTGGCTCACTGGTGAAGATCCACCTGCCAATGCAGGAGACACAGATTCAATAATTCCTGAGTTGGGAAGATCCCCTGGAGAAGGAAATGGCAGCCCACTCTAGTATTCTTGTCTGGGGAATCCCATGGACAGAGGAGCCTGGTGGGCTATAGTCCATGCAGTAGCAAAAGAGGTGGACATGACTTAGTGACTAAACAACAACAATTCTTTTATAGAGAAGGGGAGATGGGGAGGGGCTATTATAAACAAAAAGTCCACTGGAGGAAATTGGGAGTTTGAAGTATAGTGGCTTTTCAAGGGTTTAATTTGACAGTTTCACATTGGCTGAGCTGTTCAAACAGCACATTCTTGATAAAAAGGAAAATAAATCTTCACAAACTGGTGGTGTGAAATAATTAGACCAGTTCAAAGTCAAATCAAAAGGATTAGAATCATCTGTATCATACACTCAACATAACTTAATCACTGATCTTTGCAATGCCTAAAATGACATTGTTTTATGGGTTCAGCTGTAACCAGGCTAGCCCTTTGTTGGAAGAGAATACCTTTCCTCTAAGGCATACTTCTATAGAAATGCAAACAGAATACAGTTCTAAGGAGAACAAGACATGCCTAGACATATGATCTTCTCCAACTATAAATATGTTATCCACCAGGTATGTTTTTTCCATTTATGAGTCCATATGAAATAAATACTACATGACCACAGTCATAAATTTCACTGGCCAAAGAAGTACTACTCCTTCCTTTTATCTCAGTGTTTCTTGATGTGCAATGTCTAGACCACATTAATCAAAGTTAAGTATTTTAAAGGCTACTAAAAATGTAGATTCCTATTTCCCTCATATAGAGATTCAGACAGGTCTTTTTAACAAGCCCTGTGATTATTATGGATAATGGTTTTCATTTATTTGAATCAGTAAATATTTGGAAGAGATTAATTAAAAATAATGGATGAATGGATGGATGAGGAGAGGAGGAGAGACTCTGGGAGGAAGCGGGGAAAAGAGGAGAAGACAAGCAGGCCTCTGGTTTGTCTGTCTCACAATTCAGGTTGTCAGATCCAGACTAACAGATGAAGGTATTCTATCCTGATCCAGTAGCACTCTAAACTTTTATCCACTTAATTATATTTCCAGGAACCCATCATGATCTAGTTGCATGGATGGAACTTTAGAAACTTAACTGGTAAAGTTTCATTGAATGAAAAGAACAAGTAGGGTTCTGCTGTAAACGTTCTAGACCTTTGAAGAAGTGAGGGAATGTTTCTGCATTGCTGTATTATACCTGTAAATAAGGCAGGGGAGTCACATCTTCAAAGGATTTTTATCATTTAAGGAGAAAATGTGGCTCTACTAGGCGAAACACAATTGGAAAATACCAAGTGGCATTCCCATCCAAAAAAGGGGTCGGTGGAGGAACTCGCACAACAAAATGTGGCGGAGAGGAGCCAAAAGGAAGCAAAGAAGTCCAAGGTTCAGGACGGGAGGCGCTTGTCCCTCTGCTGTTGAAAGATACCTGAGTGAACATTCCATTGTCTACTCCTCAATCTGTCATTTTATGCCCACAGCTGACCTGCTCAAGCAATCTTTCCAAAAGCCTCTCTCATTAGCCATTCTGAGCACCTGTTCTTTTTTCTCTACAGACTATAAATATAAATGCTTATTTCTTCTAAGAGCCACAGCTTCAAGTTAGAGCTACTCTTCGCATCCAGCTTAAACAGACCTCATTCACAAGTCCGCTTCACCAGTTTCCTCTGCTTTGTAACTGTTCATCTAATTTTATAAATGGGTCTCTTACTGTGTTCAAGCCCTACATTGCAGCAGGGAAATGCATATCCTAAATTTACGTCATATATATATATATATATATATATATATATATATCCTATGCTTCTTAAAATTTTGAGAGAGTGCTCAATAAATATTTAATAAACATGCAAAATTATTCCTCTTGTAACAGTGGGCATTACAGTCCCTCACAAACATTCCATTTGATCAAAAAACTGATATCCATGATACAGGGGGCGATTCTGCACAAATGGCCTCAATTCAATCCCTGTGATACAAGAGCACTGTCGGGGGCGGGGGGCCACCAGCTGCCTTAGAGACGAGTACGGGAAACTGACTCACTTTCATCCTACAATAGGGGGCTTAAAATTTCTCACTGTGCGCAGAAGAAACGAGGTGGGGAGAAGGGAGCACAGCTGTGGCAACTACACTTGCATCTTTGTTTTTCAGTGTTTGCTGGCATTTTTGGAAATGTTAATTCAGTGCCAACATACCAGCATTCCTGGCAATACAAAAATCATTCCCAGAAGAACTTCCTGGACTCCTAATCAAACCCTGGCCCTTCACACCACCAGGCCAACAAAAGAGATCTACTCAAAGGTTCCAAAGATGCAGATAACACAAACACATTCAGTTCTAGTATAAAATTAAAGAGCTGAACTGAGGGCATATGAAGGACCACTATAGTCTAGGGAACCATATTCTTGAAAACAAAGAGCACTTTTTGTGACTCACATCTACCCCCAAAAGCCATGATTTACTCTCATGTAAGTCAGGTCCTATTTGGTTTTAGTAACTTAATACCACACAGCTATCGATTGTCTATTATGTACTTGCAGATATCAAGCTAAGAATTTTCTCCAAAACCAGTGCTGCAGAAAGAAGGGAAAATAATGCATGAATCTTTACGCTAAATGCTATATGTGATTACTGACTGAAATAGATGGGCAAACAGTGGAAACGGTATCAGACTTTATTTTTCTGGGCTCCAAAATCACTGCAGATGGTGACTGCAGCCATGAAATTAAAAGACGCTTACTCCTTGGAAGGAAAGTTATGACCAACCTAGATAGCATATTGAAAAGCAGAGACATTACTTTGCCAACAAAGGTTCATCTAGTCAAGGCTATGGTTTTTCCTGTGGTCATGTATGGATGTGAGAGTTGGACTGTGAAGAAGGCTGAGCGCCGAAGAATTGATGCTTTTGAACTGTGGTGTTGGAGAAGACTCTTGAGAGTCCCTTGGACTGCAAGGAGATCCAACCAGTCCATTCTGAAGGAGAGCAGCCCTGGGATTTCTTTGGAAGGAATGATGCTAAAGCTGAAACTCCAGTACTTTGGCCACCTCATGTGAAGAGTTGACTCATTGGAAAAGACTCTGATGCTGGGAGGGATTAGAGGCAGGAGGAGAAGGGGATGACAGAGGGTGAGATGGCCGGATGGCATCACTGACTCGATGGACGTGAATCTGAGTGAATTCCGGGAGTTGGTGATGGACAGGGAGGCCTGGCGTGCTGCGATTCATGGGGTCGCAGAGTCAGACACGACTGAGTGACTGATCTGATCTGATCTGATGTTATAATGGTATGGTATAATGGTTTTCTGTAGATCCACAATAAGTGCATCTGAACCAGGTAGTCATGTACAATGAGGTCATATGTATGTGTGATATGTTTATATGTGTATATTTTTAAATCTTTAAAAAATGCCATCAAAAATGGCAAGTTAATCCCCAAACCCAATCATAGTGGCAAATGTGTAAGATAAGTTCAAGGTCTGTAATCAATTTGTGTTCCAAGCTACACTGTATTTACTCTGATCACATGATCACATTATTATTTAGCATATAAGATTAGCAACTGAGGTTATGTTGCACTTTCATCATATCCCCTGAGCTAAGGAATGGGAAAAAAAACTCCAAGTGTCAGTCTTAAAGTTGTGATATATAACAAACAAATAGGCAAAAAATAAGTCAAAATACTCATATAAACAATATGTCTATCACAAATTATACACAAATGTTAAATACAAGGCCAAATGAACACCTTCTATTGACCACAAGAGGGTACCAAAGGGAATAGACTCTACCACAATACCTAAAAAGTCACAAAGAGATATATTTCAAGCTTTATCCAATTGTTTTTTCTCTATAAAAGACAACTGCAAAGCTTTGTTTAAACAACTATTTTAGCAACCTTTATCTTAACATTATCATGATCAATTTTTTTTTAAGTAGAGGCAATGAAAAAATATTTTCTATATTTCTTTTAAGGAAGCACACGTTTAGGATTTATGCATCCAATTTTTAAGACAATTTCAAGGTTATAATTGAAACACAGGATATTGGAAAATTTCCCATGCAACTATTTATGCTACCATGTTAGTATAACAATTAGCTAAATAAGCACTAAGCATATATTTTTAAAATCCTTTTAAGTGAGTGCACAGTAGCAGAAATAGTAATAATAAATACCGATAAATTTCTATTTCACAAATGCATAATTCTTATAAACTGGCACTGTGCTAGGCATTGAGAGGACAAGATACAGCCCTGACTACCAGTCTTGGCTAGACTTCCTCCTTCTCTGATAGTGGGATTTCCTCACCGCTTGGAAGAGTGACCTAGGGTGACATCATAATTTTTAAGTCTCAGAAAGAACAGCTGCTTAGATATTTCTTAGACCCAAGAGATTCCTGGTGTCCAGAAACTCAGGTTGTTGAGACCCTTAATACAGCTTTCACAGCAACATCCCAACTGCCGGTGACTGCACCAAACCATTCCCCACCATGTCTGTCCTCCTCAATCTGCTGAAATATAGACATTTCAAAAGGGCTTCCTTCTTCAGAGTTACGCCAATATAATTCACCACATCTTCCCTATTCCAAATATCTTGCACTACCACCACCAGGTGATCAGATTCCTAAGAGCCAAAGGTTTCATATTTGCCTATATGAGGAACTCCTACAAAATGGGGCTTCCCTGGTGGCTCAGCTGGTAAAGAATCCACCTGCAATGTGGGAGACCTGGGTTCCATCCCTGGGTTGAGAAGATCCCTTGGAGAAGGGAAAGGCTACCCACTCCAGTATTCTGGCCTGGAGAATTCCATGGACTCTATAGTCCATGGGATCGCAAAGAGTCAGACACGATTGAGTGTCTTTCACTTTCACTTTTAAAAAATGGAAAGATAGAAAAACAAACAGATAAAAATACAGATGAAGGATATGAAGGGATAACCAACAGAAGAGGGAAGTCAAAAGGTTAACAAGCATATAAGGAGTTTTTCGAACTCATTAGTAATTAAGAGGACAGCAAATTAAAATACTGAGATAGCACATTATATGTATCAGATATTGGTTGGCAAGAGTTATAAAGGTGAATAACAGGTTGAATGCATGTGGAAACATAGGAACTCACATATGGTGGAAACACAGGAACTCATAAAGGGGTACAGGTACAGCCTTTCTAAAGAGAAATGTTGCATTCAACATTTCTAAATGGTATATATGCATGACTTAAAAACAAGCTTCTGGGTGCACATCCCAAAAATATCCTCACAGAAAAGTCCATAAGCAAACCTGAAAGAGGATCCGTCTGGAACAGGAAGATAGCCAGGGTATTTACTGGTAAATAAAAATGCATTAGAAGCATACCACAAAGTGGCAGGCATGAAGTAAATACTACAAGTAGATGGATCTTAAAACATAGAATTCTGAGTGAAAACCACAAAACACAAAATAGGTAAGTAACACAAAATCATTTATGCAAATTGAAGTCATGAATAGAAAAATAATATCAATTTTGTAAGACAAATATATACACATTAAACTTATGAGAATGGTTGCTGTATAAGAAAATGTGAATGAGGTATGAGTGAAAGAATAAAAAAAAAGAGTTGTGAACTAAAAAAGAAAAGAGATGAGAAAAGATAAGAGAATTAGGAGATTAATCAGGAAATCCAACCTCTGACTAACAGAAGTACTGAAAGAAAAATGAAGGGAGGAATTACCCAAAAAAAAAAAAAAAAATCACAAAAATTTCCAAAACTAATAAAAAAAAGTATCCATATTAAAATGACACAATATATACAAAGCACAATAAATGAGAAAATATCTGCAAGATATATCATACACTATTACAAAACCATGATTAAAAACAAAAATCTAAAAACAGAGGTCGAATAAATATCATCAGAAACCAATGAGTTCACAATAACATCACAGGAAGTTATAAAACAAAGGTGCAGTGCCTTTAAAATTCTGAGAAATAATGAATTCCAACTCTGATTTCTATATCCAAATTGTCAATCTAGATTCATGGTAGTATAAAAATATTTACAAACATACAGGGTCTCAAAATTATTAATATCTAAAAATTTGTACCATTTTTCAGAAAGATACTAAGGTATGTGCTCAACTAAAATGATGGAATCAACCAAAAAAATCAAGACATGAGATCTAGGAAAACAACAGTTCAAAGAGGCAACGAAAATTTCCAAGAAAATGGTAATATGACCTTCGGTGAAAACAGACAGACAAATAAGCCTATGAACTTCAAAGTAGCAGTTAAGATTAGAGTCCCAGAAGGGATGTGTCTTTAAAAAATCTGGAGAAGATATTCAATGTATACAAATGTATCAAGATGCGTTTTGTAATTACACTAATGCATTTGGGAACAGAGACTTTTATGCAAAATTTAAAGGTAACTATTCACTCTAAAAAAGAAGTCTCCCCCTCCTTTATGTATATATGTGTGTTTATGTATAAGTGAACTAAATGACAGCAATGGTACAAGGACAGGAGGAATTTTGTTACTCTAAAGTATTTACACTGCCTGTGAAACAGTGCAACATTATATCTAAAGTGGATTTGGATTAGTTTTAAATGTACATTTCAAATGTACAAATTTGTAAATGTACAAATGGATGAAATAGGGAAAAAGAGAAAAAAAAGATGAGAAATGGAAAAGAGTGGGAAGCAGAGGAGGAATTTATAATGCCACTTTAGGGCAATCATTAAAAAATGTTTTAAAAAAGTATAATTGATATAGTAAGAAAGCAGAGAAAATGAAATCATATGAAGTGCCCAATTAAAATCACAAAAGGCAGAAAAATAGTGGAAGAAAAAATAGGAACAAAGAACAAGGGGAAAAAGTAGAAAACAACAGGAAATATGGTAGATATTAATCCAACTATATCAATCATCTCTTTGAGAGTGAATGGTCAAAATCCACCGATTAAAACACAGACATGGTCATAGTGAATCCAAAAAACAAGACTCAACTACATGTTTTCTATAAGAAACCAACTTGAAATGTAAAGACATATGCATTTAGAGCAGAGAGAAAGATAAACTTTGCTAACACTAAAAAAGGGAGAGCAGGAGTAGCTATATTAATGTCAGATAGATCAGATTTCAAAACAATGAAAGTTATTAGAGATAAAGAGGATTACATAATGCTTAAAAGGTCAGTTCTTCAAAAACAATAATAATTCTTAATATGCATACATCAATGTGTATGCAGAGCATAAGAGCAGAGCATCAAATATGTGAGGGAAAGACTGACAGAATTTCAAGGAGAAATAGGTAAATCCACTGTCATAGATGAAGACTATAACACCCATCTACTAGAAATGAACAGATTCAACAGGTAGAAAATCAGTGAGACCACAGCTGAACTCAACAGCACCATCAACCAACTGGATATAATGCTTTTCATTTAAGAACAGCAGATTATACATTCTTCTCAAGCTCACATGGAACATTTACCAACACAAACTACACTGTGGGCCATATCTTAGCAGATTTAAAATAATAAAAATTATTCTCGGTGAGCTCGGCTTCCTCAACATGGCAGCGCCCTTGTCAGTGGAGGTGGAGTTCGGAGGTGGTGCGGAGCTCCTGTTTGACGGTGTGAAGAAGCATCAGGTCACCTTGCCTGGACAGGAGGAACCCTGGGACATCCGCAGCCTCCTTGTCTGGATCAAGAAGAATTTGCTAAAAGAGCGGCCAGAGCTGTTCATCCAAGGAGACAGCATGAGGCCAGGGATTCTGGTGCTGGTTAATGATGCCGACTGGGAACTGCTGGGTGAGCTGGACTACCAGCTTCAGGACCAAGATAGCGTCCTCTTCATCTCCATGCTGCACGACGGCTAAGGGCCCCTCTCTGTGCCTGGGCCCCCTTGGGGTCGGGAGAACAGAAGAATCAGACAATCCCCTGGGGCCCTACTTCCAGATCTTCCTGTCCCCCTTGGCTGCTTTCTTCACTACTCTGTCCCTTGAGCTCCCTCCAGGCAGGGAAAAGAGGCCAGGTGCTAAAAATGAGCCTTTCTCGGGCACGTGAGCAGGGGAAGGCAGGCGCCCGAGCCGGGCACTCCTCCTCCCAGCAGCTGAGGTGGGGGAGGGTACCCCTCCGCATGGCCGGAGTGGAGGGGGTCTGTGCGGCCAGGTGACCCAGCTGCTGCCCCTCCTGTGTCTCCCTGAGTGACGGCTGACAAGGCACTGCCGCTCCTGGGCTGCGGTGCCTTCCTGGGGAAGAGGAATGAACCTCACTAGCTGATGGCAGGCCCCTCCCCTCTCAAAGACAGGAGGAGCCTTTGCCTCAGTTTCCCCATCTGGACAGCAGAGGGCTCTGCCTGATCCCCATTGATATCATTAGGGAACCCCAGCTGGGGTCCCCTATTCAGTGCAGACCACCCCCCCACACACACACACACACAGCTGCTGCTCCCCCACCCACAGCCCTTGACCCTAGCCAGCCTCCCCTACACAGGCCACCAGATGGGCTCCTGAGACCCTCCCCCCCACACACAGGGCAAAAGACTGCTTATGTGCAGCTCATTCCACTGGGGGTGGAGAGCGGGAGGGTGTACGCTAGACCTTGGACTGGCAAATAGAGGCCTGGGATGGGGGGGTCAATGTGCCTCAGTTTCCTCTCTAATGACAATTGAATTTTTAGAATATCTAAAAACTGAGGGGACTTCCCTGGTGGCTCAGACAGTAAAGAATCCACCTGCAATGCAGGAAATGTGGGTTCTATCCCTGGGTTGGGAAGATCCCCTGGAGAAGGAAATGGCAACCCTCTCCAGTACTCTTGCCTGGAGAATCCCTTGGACAGAGGAGCTTGGTGGGCTACAGTCCATGGGGTCTCAAGAGTCAGATACGACTGAGCGACTGACACACACACAAAATTGAGATACTTGATGGTGCAAGGGCACACTTTATCTACTCTCCCATCTCCTGCAGGAAGCAGGATGGGGCTGGCAGCACCTGGGAGGCAGGGTGACTCCCCCCATCCCCATCCCTTCTGGAAGTCTTGGGGCCTCAGTGCCTGCAACAGCTGGCCTTGGGCAAATAAAAGACTAAGTTGTTTACTGGCAAAAAACAAAACAAAACAAAACAACAAAATAACATTCTCAGAGCACAATGAAATAAGCTAGAAATCAATGACAGAAAGATAGCTGGAAAATCACAGAATACTTAGAGATTAAAGAAGCTTCTAAATGACATGTGGGTTAAAGAAATCTGAGAAGAGATTTTAAAAAAGCATTTTGAACTGATTTAAAATTAAACGTTAAAATGTGTATGACACAGCAAAGTCAATGTTTATAGGGAAAATTACTGCACTGAAAAACATTAAAGAGAACAAATGGATGAAATAGGAAAAAAGGGGGAAAAAAGATGAGAAACAGAAAGAGTGGGAAGCGGAGGAGGAACTTATAATGCCACTTTAGGCCGTGGGAGAGACAGAGAATGCTGCTGACAGTTTCTGATGATGTTTGCTTGTTAACTGTCTCTTGGGCTGTGTGAAGACAGAGCGGACTGGGATTGGGTGGGTGGATAGTACTTGGAGTCGCTATAATCTTATGGGCTCTGGCATGACATCATGGATAAAACTGAGTTACATAACTGAGCAAACTCCAGGCAGGGTGTGTGGAACACACTCCAGACAGAAAGTTTGGAAAATTATCCTGAGTGAATATAGGGATTTCCTAATTAAAAGTAACACAAAGCTCTGCTTTACACCCACATTCAAATTTCTATTCTTCTTGCTTGACAGAGACCTTGGAGAATGAAATTAAATATTCAGTTAAAAAAACAAAAAGCACTGATAACATGTAAGGAAGAACTAACCTGAGGACAAAAGACTGACACTTATGAAAGAGCATGCTCATGAGAAGCCTGCATCTGACTGAAACAGAGAGAGGTGTCTTTCCTTAACTCCCAGGGTGAAAGTCATAGCAAGTAGAATTTAATTTCACATATTATGCTAATATTATACTTTTTTAGAGCAAAATTCCTAGAAAACAGAGCCAGAGGCAAAGCTTGCCTGCTACAGCTTGGATGCAATCCCTGGGGAGCAGGAGGGGGGGGGAGGGGTGGGGGGAGAGAGAGAGAGAGACAGAGAGAGAGAGAGAGAGAGAGAGAAGGAAGAGAGACAGGAAAGGAGGAAGGAAAATACAAGCATTTATTCCTGAACTAACTGCAGAAACAGGAGGAGAAACAGCCAGTTGCTCATGCAATAAGGCAGACCTCCATTCAGGTTTCACAAAACCAACACACCTCTGGACAATTCAGTTGGGTTAGCAAGGATTTACCTGCCACTTTCTAATTGGTCAACATCTGCCCCATGGATAAGAACTCTCCTGTGTCCTATTGGACTGTCATCTGCTTGCTCAACAGCTGTGTGAGGGGCCAGAACCCAGGGCCCCCCTGGCATTCCATAAAGGGTCCAGACACGATGGGGAAGAGCCAACGGGACTGCGAGGCTGTGCATCGCTTGTGAGGAATAAGAAGCGATAATCCTCGGCCAGAGTTCTCTTCTGAGCAAACCCCAAGGGTCTGGGAAGAGCATAAACTGTGCCCAACAATAACACACACATTCCTAAGATGCAGATATAAGATTTTATCTTTATTGAGGGCGCTATATTTGCAACTTTAGATAATGAAACTGTAACATTTTCAAGGGATTTGCAGACTCATTCACAACCTTGTTCTCTAGAGCCTGTTTTGTATATTTTGCTATCAGAGGGTTTTCAAGAAGATCATGTTTATAAATAGGAAAGAAAGAGTACGTTATCATGACTCCCATATTATACTGTGGAAAAAAGAGGTTCATGGAAATTAACCATAGGCACTCAAACAGCAAGCAGAAGGGTGGAGTTCAAACTAAACTACAAGATCTTTCTCAACATGAGCATAACTAACACAACTGCTCAGTTTTAACATTTTAAAAGAAAATGATCCCCATCCTCCATGGGATTGAAGTGCCTTGGTCAAGGTCAAAGAATTAGTCACATGAGTCCAAGCTTGGAACAGCCCTCTCCTGTGTGCAGAATTCATGGAATTCTAAATTTCTACTGCTTTTTATCAAAAGCCCTTTTTGGCTGCGTGCCATCCTTTTTCACAGTAATAGAACCCCAGATTATAGCAGGGCACACAGCTGCCACAAATACGGAATACATTTCCCAATCTCCTACCAAGGAGATGTGTCCATGTGAGTAAGTTTTGTTTGAAGAATAGGAGCAGAAGCATTGCAGTGGGGGTGGCTTCCAGAAGCCTCCCAGAAATGCCTGGTGCTCCTCCCTCAACCTTTGCTCCCACAAAGGAAGAAAAGGGTCTGATGGGGCACTGCAGAATATGTCCTTTCTGCTCATTTCCTCTGCTCTGCCTTCCCTGACTTCCAGCATTAGGTTCATCTCTTAAAAAGAGTTGTACTTTCATGAGAACAGTTCCACGAAAAAGTTATTATTGCAGGTATTTCTGCCTAAAGGTCTAATTTCAACAGCCAGACTGAAGGACTTCCCTAGGATACAGATAAGTGGAAAGACAAGGAGATAGAGTCAGAGAGAGAGAGAGATACTGATTGACTGATTCAGCCCAACATGTTAACAGTGTGAAGGCTGAGAAATCCTTTACTAGGCTATCAGCTAATGCGGTATTTCCCAGTAGAGAAGTCTTAATGTGTAACTGCCGAGTGAACGAATTATAACCAGCCCATTCTGTAACCACTGTCACATAGTCATGGCCATCCTCTAGAATTGATCACCAATTGTATTACCTGGAACACTGAATAACTCTGGGGCCTTGGTCATATTATCTGTCACCTAACAGTTGGACTCAATGACTTCAGCTTAGACATTCTGGAGGCAAGTAGCATATAAAGAAGTGCTCGATTACTGAAAACACAAACATGATTATTTCTCCTGCATTGCTCTACACAAAGCTTTTCCTAGGTATACCCACCAAAAGAACCACTTCGGAGGGATGGCCATTGATGGTGTGGGCCTGCCAGCTGGCAAACAATCCCTGATATAAAAAGATCAATATCAGCAGTCAATAAGGTAGCAATTAGTGAGAAATAGCTACCCATTCACTTTCAGCTACTATAATCTTAGTTGCTCCTTAGTCTTATTGAGCTTAGGGTTTTATACTCCAAAGATAAGAGCCAATCCTCAAAATGTCACACTAATTGCCAAGAACACGAAGAGCTTAAAGGAAGGAGAGAAAGCATCGCAAGCTGCCAGCGCTGGAAGCCGTCTACTCGGCAGCTAAATGTGGAGGCCGGGGGGTACTGCTACCACTTGGCTACTTTCAAGCCACGTGACTTAAGCCACAAACTTCAGAATAAATCTCAATTTTCATTCACAAAAATATACCCTTCACTGCGTGGGTTGAGCATGCAGTGCTGTTTGTGCCTGAAGTTTAAACAGCTACATATCACTTCTGCTTTATAAACAAGAAGTCTCTGTGTTTCATCCTATAAACACGATGAGTACACTTGTGAGATGTAGTCTGTGTAGTCTAGAGTCATCGTCGCCTCTTGCGACATTACCAAAGTTACCATTCCTACAGCTCCCTGAAGTTTAGACCATATTTATAATGACGCCAACTAGGGGAGGGCTGGTCAAACCTGATGCTATTAAACTGAAATACCCTGAAGGACTATTTGGCAGAATACATTTAGACACTTCTTCAGATCATAGGAGTAGAAGAGTGGATAACTGAGAAATCTCCATTATTAGGGATCTCCAATCTCCATTATTTTTAATGGAATGCAATTGCGCTAAAATTGAAAAACATAACTCACAAACAATGCTTAACTCTTTCTCATTTATCAAATAACATAGAAAAACTAAAAGACTTTGGTTAGTAAAATGTGAGCTTAATTCCCAGGCATGGAGTAATTCACTATTTCTCAAGAAATAATTAACAAATATTTTTAATGACAATCTTAGTTTAGTTTTGAGCCTTAAAACAACCAAGATGTTAAAGTGAACAATGAAGAAAGCTAAATTAAATTTTTCCACCAAGTGTACATAGAGCTTGATTTATGAAATAGAATTATTCTTTATCAGGGAGCTTACCAAATAGAATTAGCAAAAGTAGTTCCTAAAAGTTTAGTTTTGCAGCTGCAAAAACTCCAAAATTGATTAATATGAATTTATATTATTATTTCTTCCAACTATTGACATGCCAATCAACAGAAATATTTAGGTGTTATAATTTTCATAGATTTAATATCCAAAAATACTTACTTCTCAAAGGAAGTTAAATTTTACACCAAAGGATATAATTTTCTTTCAGTGAATTAAATGAAAATAGTAGCCATCTGTGCTCTCTGTCAATTATTTTTGATTCCAAGTTTTCTCTCCCCTTAACTCTTATTTGATGGCCTTTGGGTCATTCACTGTGGTCATTCCAAATTAGTGAAAAGGAATGCTTTAGCCCAACCAAATCTACTTTGTATATTATTCATAATACACTTAGAGTTTATTAAAAAGTTCATTTTAGTGCAAAGGCTAAGAATAGGAGTTATCCATTTGTTCTCTCTCAGAGTCCAAGGAGGATGAGGGGATGACAGAGAAAAAGATGGTTGGATGGCATCATTGACTCAATGGACATAAGTTTGAGTAAACTCCGGGAGATGGTGATGGACAGACAGGGAGGCCTGGCGTGCTGCAGTCCATGGGGTCGCAAAGAGTCAGACACGACTGAGCGACTGAACAACAACAACAAGATTCCAAATATCCTCTCTCTTTACCATAAGTCCAACCTTAAGTTCAATAAATTTAAGTTGGATAAAATAAATTTAGAACAGCCTAAAGGTACAATTTAAAACCCTAAGACTCAAAAAGCTCTAATTTAATCCCATAAAGAAACACATACACACACACCCTGCTACATGTTCTCTAAAGAGTGGCATTGGTTGCAAAGGGATTCTGTCATTTCTTATAAAATGATCCCTGAATCTGAAACCACGTTATTCAAACACTTCTGGCATCCTGGAGGGATGAGCACAGGAGGGAAATCTAAGGTGAAGGAAGTAATGTACAAGTTCTTTCAGCTGCTTGTAAAATCTGAGTATTTCACATGGTGGCCACCTGCTCTCCAACTCCAGCTGAGAAAACAGCAGAAGGAAATGGACTACACCTGAGTTATTTAGGTTAGTCATAGGGAAGAATTTTTAAAGTACTTAGTATATCTGACAATGTTGGTAGACATGAGGTACTAACAACTAATAAATAGGACAGAGCGGGCCAGGAATCTTCTTTCTGAGAGCTCAGTCACGGGGTTTACATGGAAAGCCAGAGATAAAAAAAATGCTTCTGTTTTACAGGCAGAGAAAATCAATAGCTAACTTGACAGTACAAGGGAATTATGGTGACTGACTAGAACCCTGGTATTGTAAGACCTGTCTAGAAGCAATTACAAGTCCTTCTTTGAGAATATTATTTTCTTCTTCACTTGGTTCTGGACAGATGTCATACATAATCAGTTCCATTTATAAATACAAAAATGACTTCTTTTTATCACACTTTCTAAACACAGGACTCAGACACCAGATTTGACAATGTGAATCAGGGATAAGCTTACAGGATCACTTTTACCAATTAGTAAGCAGACTATTCAAGAAACTGCTGTTGGTTATAATTTGATGCAGATCAGGAGCCACAAAGTATCTGTTTTCAGAGCAATAGATTACTCCGAGGACACAGCTAGCTTGCCCCACCATGCTAGTTCAAAAATACAAACAATGAAAAGCATATCTTTCAGGTACTTCCATTGCTGCAACTTGTTCAGCCTCTGCCCACATTACACAGGGGTTTTGGTTCAGGGCATTTTATTATATACATTTTTTTTTTCTTTAGTGCTTTTCTCTAGGAATGATCTAGGGAAGACTACCCTTCCCTTCCAAACACTCTGATTTATTCATTCAATGAATACTGAGTAATCAGGTCTCTAGGGGACAAACATGAGCAAGACATACTGTGTATGTTTAAGGCCCGAATAGTTTAGGGGTAAAGGGACAAAGCAAAGCAAAAAATAAAATGCACTAGTCAGACAAAGGGGACCAGTGCACAATCAATGTAAATCAAGACATGGGTCAGGACCAAAAATTATTTGACTACTTCAAAGTGCAAAGAGGCTATTTGGGAGTTAAATCATGGCTGCCAAAGAATAAGATTTTTGCACATGCTGAAAAGTTTTAGACCCTAAAAACTATGCTTTATATCATTTGTAGATTTTTATTTGGAGGGAGGTTTCTTGGGCTCCAAACTCACTGCTGATGGTGACTACAGCCATGAAATTAAAAGATGCTTGTTCCTAGGAAGAAAAGCTATGACCAACCTAGACAGCATACAAAAAGCAGAGACATTACTTTGCCAACAAAGGTCCATCTAGTCAAAGCTATGGTTTTTCCAGTAGTCACATATGGATGTGAGAGTTGGACTATAAAGAAAGCTGAGTGCTGAAGAATTGATGTTTTTGAACTGCTGGTGCTGGAGAAGACGCTTCAGAGTCCCTTGGACTGCAAGGAGATCCAACCAGTCCATCCTAAAGGCCATCAGTCCTAAATGTTCATTGGAAGAACTGATGCTGAAGCTGAAACTCCAATACTTTGGCCATCTGATACAAAGAACTGACTATTTAGAACAGACCCTGATGCTGGGAAAGATTGAAGGCAGGAAAAGGGGACAACAGAGGATGAGATGGCATCACCAACTCGATGGACATGAGTTTGAGCAAGCTCCAGGAGGTGGTGATGGACAGGGAGGCCTGGTGTGCTGCAGTCCATGGGGTAGCAAAGAGTTGGACATGACTGAGCGGCTGAACTGAACTTAGGGAGAGAGAAAGATAAGATTTATTTTAAGTGATATTTCTCTGGCAGCAAAACAAAAGAAGCATTTGAGAGTAGAATTAGAGCCAAGAGATAACTGGAGTCTGAATTAAAAAAAAAAAAAAAAATACAGGAGTAAGCACCAAGGTACCAATTCAGGAAATCACTCATGACTTGGTGACTGTATGGACATGAGGGGTGTCAGCATGTGTGAACGAACACAAAGCTGGGGAAAAACACAGCTTTGTCTAAAAACTAAGACAGGAAACCTCTTCAGATTGCTCCCTTTCCCTAAACACCCACATCTATGTGTCCTACCTATGATTTTTGCCTTCAAAGTATATTTCAAAATTCCCTTTCTAGATTTCAAATTCACTGTAATAATTTAGGGCCTTCAGGTCTCCCAGCTAAACTTCCAACTAATTAGCACTGACCTGGTCTTCCTGCAGATGGTATTCTTGTCCCTACTGGTTATCTATATTTCAGTTAGAATAATTAATGTAAAACACAATTTTCACTATCACATTTCCCTAGGTAAATTTTCCCAAAAGTACAGAAAAAAAGTCCACTCTTGGCAAAGCAAATAAGACCTTTGGTAATGCAGCACCGACATAGCTCTCTGATTTCATCTCCAACACTTCCAACTTTATATTTTATGTTCTGGTAACACCAGCAGACCTCAAGTTCTGCCCACAAACCATCATCACCTCTTGCCTGCTTTGCTATGCTCTGTTCTGCCCAAAAGGCCCTTCTTTCCTGGCAAACTCTCACTTTCGATTCAACTCAGGCATTACCTTTCCAGAGACTAGGCTTCCACATTAGATCAAGTGCCTTTTGTGTCCACAAAGCATTATGTACCTACGTATACCTCTGTTGTTGTTCAGTCGCCCATCCATGTCCAACTTCTTGTGACCCCATGGACTGCAGCACACCAGGCCTCCCTGTCCCTCACCATCTCCTGGAGTTTGCCCAAGTTCACACTCATTGAATCAGTGATGCCACCCAGCCATCTCATCCTCTGATGCCCTCTTCTCTTTCTGCCCTTGATCTTTCCCAGCATCAGGGACGTTTCCAACGAGTCGTCTGTGTATATCAGATGACCAAAATACTGGAGCTTCAGCTTCAGCATCAGTCCTTCCATATGCATATACCTCTAACCCAGCATTTATCATGACAAACACCAGTGTTCTTGTCTGGAGAATCCCAGGGACGGGGGAGCCTGGTGGGCTGCTGTCTATGGGATCACACAGAGTCAGACACGACTGAAACGACTTAGCAGCAGCAGCAGCGGTGGATATAGAACCCACCTGGAATGCAGGAGAGGCAGATGATGCCGTTTCAATCCCTGGGTCAGGAAGATCCCCTGGAGGAGGGAATGGCAACCTACTCCAGTATTCTGGCCTGGAGAATTCCATGGACAGAGGAGCCTGGTGGGCTACCGTCCTTGGGGTCACAAAGAGTCAGACACGACTGAAGCGACTGGGCATGCACACATGTACACATATGTACACTGTCTCTTTCACCCATCAGTAGTTACTGACTTTGAGTTATTTGCTACAACATACTCATCTTTGTACTTTCAAGCCTAAGAAAAATATCTACCTGCCATGTAGAAGGGAGAAGGCAATGGCACCCCACTCCAGTACTGTTGCCTGGAAAATCCCATGGATGGAGGAGCCTGGTAGGCTGCAGTCCATGGGGTCGCTAAGATTCAGACACGACTGAGCGACTTCACTTTCACTTTCCACTTTCATGCATTGGAGAAGGAAATGGCAACCCACTCCAGTGTTCTTGCCTGGAGGATCCCATGGACGGAGAAGCCTGGTAGGCTGCAGTCCATGGGATCGCACAGAGTCGGACACGACTGAAGAGACTTAGCTTTACTGCAGAAGGTCAGTAAATGTTTTTAGACCAAAGTGTATGAGAAATATATATGAATTGAGTGAATTGGGGAACTGGGTTCAGAAGAGACAAGGACAGGAAAAGAAAAGGGATTTGCTACAGATTATAATGATTTTTGGCCTTGATTCTTCTGTGGATAAAAGTCTTATGAAATATCTGCTTGGAACTAAAATAAAGTCATATTTTAGTAAATACTTTCCTTTTGGGGGGAGGGGCTAAGAGTTGAGATATTATGATTTATAATAAGAAATATATAGTCTTCATTCCCATTTCTGGCACAGGGCTTCCAAAAACCCTTGGCATTTCCCAAGTGATAAAAATGATAAATATATCTTGATATTCATAATACATCTCTTTCATTAACACCTGAGTTTAAGTTAATAAGGTGACTTCTAAAAAGCCCCAAAAGATGGAAGTTTGTTGTCAATGGAACCAACTATGTAATTAGAGGTTTGGAACTTTCAATTCTACCACCTTTTCCCAACCCCGCACTTCCAGGAAAGGGAAAGGGCCTAGAGATTCAGTTCAATCATCAATAGCCAATGATGCAATCAATTATGCCTAAGTTATGAAGCCCCCATAAACCTCACAATGACAGGGTTTGGAGAGCTTCAGGGTTTGTGAACTTGTAGAGGTTCTAGGAGAGCATGGAAGCTCTGCATCCATTCCCATGTGACTTATCCTACCCATCTCTTTCATCTGGTTGTTCCTGAATTGTATTCTTTTATAATAAACGAGTCATATAGTAAGTACAATGCTTCTTTGAGTTCTGTAAACTATTCTAGACAATTATTCAAATTCAAGGAGAGGACCGTGGGAACCTCCCACCACAGTGAGTCAGTCAGAAGCAGAGGTGACAATTTGAACTTGCCATTGGTGTCTGGGGATTGGGGGGGGTGGATGCTACAGATTTGTAGGACTGAACCCTTAACCTGTGGGATCTGACACTATTCCACAGGTAGTGTAAAAATGAGCTGCTTGGTGGTATAGGAAAACTACCTACATCAGAAGAGTACTATTCCTTCTCATCGGTCTCATATGCCTCAGAAAAATCAGATTTATCCAGAAAATAATCTCAAAGCCAGGAAGTAGTTGTGGATAAGGGAGAGATGCCACCATTTATTTACCTTGTCTGCCCTGAGATGCTAAGAGCCCTCTCATTATCAACCACAACATCTCTCTTAGAGAGAATCATGGTGATGAGATGACACAGCTGTGAAGCAGGTTTAGCACTCAAAGACTTGGAGCTCTTTCTTCAAAAACACACTGCCGTATACCCACCTCCCCAGACTTCTAGATACTAGATTATTTTAATGAGTATCCTTGATAATAGGGTATCCCATTGCTCAGCAATGGAGTTTATGAAAGAGGAAAATTGATCTACACTTAATAAAATACTAGTTTTTGCCAGAGGCACAGAACACAAGGATAGTTCAGGTAGCATTTAAACAAAATTTTTACTTCAAAACCATTAAAATCTGTCTTACTGATTAAAAAATAATATTACATAACAATAGTATATTATATCTATACCATATAATATGTTATGAGCACAGCCTTTAGTGATAAGTCATACAGTCTGCTTCCAAATCCTGATTCTACTCCTTAATAGCTATGGAAGCCTTAACAGGTGATTTTACTTCTCAATTTTCCTCATCTATATAATAGAAATAAAAATAGTGCTAACTATGAAGTCCTTCAGCTTCCTGGTGGCTCAGATGGTAAAGAATCTGCTTGTAATGCAGGAGATCTGGGTTCGATCCCTGGGTTGTAAATATTACCCGGAGATGGGAATTGCAACCTACTCCAGTTTTCTTGCCTGGAGAATTCCATGGACAGAGGAGCCTGGTGGGCTGCTTGCAAAGAGCTCGATGTGACTGAGAGACTAATAATTTCTCTTTTACTTTTAAGAAGTCCTTTAAAAAAGTAACTGAGGCAATCTCTTATAAATTATTTAGTATTGGGTTGGCCAAAAAGTTCTTTTGGGTGTGACATCCTAGGGAAAAACCAGAACAAACTTTTTGGACAAACCAATATAGTTCACAGCACATAATGAATACTCGGTACTTATGGAACTTATAGGATAATATACAGAGTCATCAAAAGCCAATTAGACCTTTAAATCATGAAAGGACATAAACATAAAAGAACTTTGGAAAGATCACAGGCCTGAAACTTGGGGGAAGTGAAACACTAAGGATCAGGTGTTGGCTGCAGAGCTGCTTTAGATCATGAGGGGCCATCAGTGGAGGCAAAAACACAGACCTTCAGGAGAAACAGTGGCAAGTGGTGGGGTCAGAATGGCAGAGTGAGAGCAGCCCTGACATACCTTCCACCACTGTCTGTGAGAATGACCTGAAGACCAGCAGGAAGGTGCCCCCCAACCAAAGACACAGCAGACGAAGTCACAGTGAGATGGCAGACTGAGAGCAGCCCTGACCTACCTTCCACCACTGTCTATAAGAATGACCTGAGTCCAGCAGAAAAGGTGCTCCCCAACTAAAGATGCAACAGATAGAGTTACAGTGAGATAGGCAGGAGGGAGACAGATGTGGTCTAGTCAGGACACACATTCCCAGGTCAGTGACCCACAAATGGGTGAGACAGCACAACAGCAGAGATCCTACCCAATGGGCAAAGGACCTTAAATGACACATTAGACCAGATCAACTTAATAGATATCTATAGAACATTCCATTCAATATATTTCATCCAGAATGACATTCAAGTGCCCATGGGGCATTCTCCATGATGAATCACATGCTAGGCCACAAAACAAGTCTAAGTAAATTTAAGAGTGCACTCATAACAAGCATCCTTTTCTACCACAATGGTATGAGACAGGAAATCAACTACAGGGGAAAAAGCACAAACACCTGGAGTCTAAAGGATATGGTAATAAACAAGCATTGTGTCACTGAAGAAATCAAGAGAAAATTTTAAATTATCTTGAGAGGAAAAAAAAAAAAAACAACCCTTGAGATAAATGAAAATGAAACAGAAACACAATGTTCCAAAATCTATGGGATACAGAAAATGCAGTTCTAAGAAGGATGTTTATAGTGACACAGGCCTAGCTCAGGAAACAAACAAACCACAAAAAAATTAAACTAACCTTACACCTAAAAGAACTAAGAAAAGAAGAACATGCAAGACCAAATATGACAAGCCCCCAATGAGCATCATACCTTACCACAAAAAGCTGAAAGCATTTCCTCTTAAGATCAAAAACAAGATAAGAGTGACCAGTCTCACCACTTTTATTCAGTATAGTATGCAATTCCTAACCATAGCAATCAGAGAACCCTGGGAAAGCTAGTCAGATACATATAAAAGAGTTACACATTATGAATGATTTTAAATAAATTCAAATGGATTAAAGACTTAAACATAAGGCCTGAAATCATGAAACTTCTAGAAGAAAACAGGTAGTACACTCTTTCACATTGGTCGTAGCAATATATTTTTTAATCTGTCCCCAAACGGGACTAGATCAAACTATTAAATAGCTTTTTCACAGAGAAGGAAACTATCAATAAAACAAAAAGGCAGCCAACTGAAAGGGAGAAGATATTTGCAAATAATATATATGATTAGGGGTCAATATCCAAAATATATAAAGAATTCATACAATTCAATATTAAAAAGAAATCTGACTTAAAAAGGGCAGATCTAAATAGACATTTCCCCAAGGGAGACACAGAAATGGCCAATAGACACATAAAAAGATGCTCAGCATCACTAATTATCAGAGAAATGCATATCAAAGACTCAATGACATATTATCTCACACCTCTTAGGATGACTTATCATCAAAGAGACAACAAATAACAAGTGTTGGTGAGAATGTGGAGAAAAAGGAAATCCTAGGGCACTGTTGTTGGAAATAACAAATAGGTGCAGCCCCCGATAGAAAATAGTATAAGATTTCCTCAAAAAATTCAAAATAGAACTACCATATGATCAAGCAGTTTCACATCTGGGTATTCACTTGAAGAAAACAAAAGTACTAATTAAAAAAGATATATGCACAATGTTTACTGTGGCATTACTTATAATAGCCAAGGTGTGGAAGAACTCTTAATGTCCATTAATACACAAATAAACAAGATTAGTGTGTGTGTATGTATGTATGTGTGTGTATATGTGTGTGTATATGTGTGTGTGTGTGCGTGTGTGTGCTCAGTTGTGTCTGGCTCTTTGCAACTCCATAGACTGTAGCCCACCAGACTCCTCTGTCCATGGAATTTTCCAGACAAGAATACTAGAGTGGGTTGCCATTTCCTACTCCAGGGGATCTTCCTGACCCAGAGATTCAACCCACGTCTCCTGCATCTCCTGCACTGGCAGGTAGATTCTTTACCACTGCACCACCTGGGAAGCATATATATATGTGTCATATAAATATATAATAGAATATTGAAGTGAAGTGAAGTGAAATTGCTCAATCAGGTCCGACTCTTTGCAACCCCATGGACTGTAGCCTACTAAGCTCCTCTGACCATAGGATTTTCCAGGCAAGAGTACTGGAGTGGGTTGCCATTGCCTTCTCTAGAGGATCTTCCTGCCCCAGGGATCAAACCTGGGTCTCACTTAGCCATAAAAAAAGAAATCTTGCCATTTGCAAGAACATGAGAGGATATTGAGGGTTCCACACTAAAATGTGAAATCTATAAAACAAAACAAACAAAATTTAAAAAGACTCACAGATACAAAGAACAAAATGGGAGGTGCTGCAGGGAAGGTGGTAGGGGGCTGGGCAAGCAACTGAAGAGAACTAAGAGGTACAGACTTCCAGTCATGAAATAATTAAGTCACAGCAATATAATGTAACAGCGTAAGGAGTAAGGCCAATAACACTGTAGTAACCTTATACAGGAACAGATGGTTAGTAGACTTCTCTTGATCATTTCATAATGTGTTTAGATGTTGGAATCACTGTGTTATGCATCTAAAGCTAATATCATACAGTACATCAACTATATTTCAATTAAAAAATTAAAGATGTGAGCACGTGACAAAAATCTGTCTCTGGATTCTTCAGAACTGCCTTTATCAGAGTGCTGCCTTTATTGCTTAGTTCCCTAAGTCTGGGCCATCTCCCCATCCTTTGGATTTTGTGTCTTATTTCTTCAAATTTGTTTCTTACCATCCTATTCCTTTCCTGACTTAACTTCAGCCAGCAAACACCAAGTTTTTAAGCCTTCTGAATATGGTTAAGTCTTAAAAGCTGGCCTTAACTATCTGTCACTAGACACAGATCTGAGAAACTGGACTCTGAAGAATGGCCAGAACATGGAATGATAGACAAGGAAGGATAACAATTAAGTTAAGGAAATGAGGAAAGTGTGTACATACATCACCTAACAAAATGTACTGCTAGAAGTGAGAAAAGACTGAAGAGAACATACAGACTTTGTCAGGACTAGTCTGATTTTCATCTTTCAGAATAAAAAAAAAAAAAAAACAACTTTAAATATCTATAGGGTAATAATAAAAGAGAACTGGATTAAATCTGAAAACTAGAGTGTAGACCAGACCACTTATTAAATGTACTAACAAAAGGAAAGTTTCTTAACCTCTCTGACCTTCACTTTTCTCATACTGCCTAACACATTCATCTACCTCAGTGATTCATTAAACATTCACTAATCACTTACTATGGTCTCTAACTATATTATTTAAGACACAGCTTTATTTCAAAGATCTTATTTTCAAGTAGAGGAGAGAATTCAGTATGTATATTTCCATAAAGCACAATAGAAATTCCTATAGCAAATACCATAACAGAAATTTTGATAAAGTGCCCTGGAACCCAGAGGATAAAAGACTGCCTTCTGAAGTGAAAATACCACACCCAATAGATTTTCACACATTATAAAAACACGATATTAGAACTAAACCACCAACACCAGTGTGACCATCACCACTGAATATACCAGCTACTGCTGCTGCTGCTAAGTCGCTTCAGTAGTGCCCGACTCTGTGTGACCCCATAAATGGCAGCCCACCAGGCTCCCCTGTCCCTGGGATTCTCCCGGAAAGAACACAGAAGTGGGTTGCCATTTCCTTCTCCAATGCATGAAAGTGAAAAGTGAAAGTGAAGTCGCTCAGTCATGTCCGACTCTTAGCGACCCCATGGACTGCAGCCCACCAGGCTCCTCCGTCCATGGGATTTTCCAGGCAAGAGTGCTGGAGTGGGGTGCCATTGCCTTCTCTGGAATATACCAGCACACTTCTTCATATCAGGAAGAACATACTCTTGCTTCTTCTACAATGTTACATATTTTTGAAGAACCCTACTAAATCCTTTTTACTCTGTAAACAATTAAGAGTCAACTATTTTTATAATTCTAAAAGGTAAACTACTTGGAATGTTATTTTAAGCCTTTTTATGATAAAACAAAAAATTGGTTCCGTTTAGTCAACAGAATCCTTTTAAATGCCATGAAACTAATGGTAATTTGCATTTTCCACAGGCACTTAAAATATACTTTAATAAGTGAGCAAAAAATGCCAGCACTAGAGGAAAAGTAATATGTACAATTACAACAAAACCTGCACACATTCCCACACACATTCACAGCACCCTCCATTTTGTTTTAGGTCAACTATTCTAGTCTTCTCTATGCAATGCTTCATAAAATCCCAAGTTTTCTCTAAAATATATCTCAATTGTCATTTTGAGGGCACTTTTACAAAGATTGAAATGATGATTATGGACAAAAAGTTTGGTGCAGCCTGCGGATATATGTCAAGCTAAATTATGGAAAAGCATTGAAAAGGGAAAGGCTGTTTTTCATGGTGGTCAAAGACAGTGAAGCCCTAAATGACGTGTGTGGCATTAAACTTCATGGTGAAGCGTACCTTCTTATTTAAAATGCTTCCATGTCTCTCTGTCTTAACCCTTTTCACCCTGAGGAAGGTTCTATTAGTCTGAAAACAGCTTTCAAAGAAAAAACAAAAAGAAGAAAGAAAGAAATGAAAAAGCATTATTAAATAAGATATGGGACTTGAGAGGGTAACAGAGAGCAGTTTTATAAAGCTGCCATCACATAGGTTCTATCTACGAATGGATAGAGAGATGGGAACTGTGATGTGAGACGCAGGCCAAGGCTCACAAGGTGTGAGCCTTTGGAGCTAGAATCATCAGTTCCAACTGTCCTGGGGCAGGCTCTCCACGCCTTTTTAGCCCCGTTTCTATCATCCACTGCATGTGGGCTGCCTGACTGTGTCCCTACCCAAGAGAAACCCATGAGCTGGGAAGAAGCTGACAGCCATGGGTGTCTGCTCACGACAGAACTCCAACAGCAGGGACGGCAAGTCCCCCGCGAAGGGGGATCTGGGTGGTGCATCTCGCATTTATCACTTGACTTCACGCAGTTATACTGCATCACAGCCCACACCTTAGGCAAAGGCTTCAAATAAAAACGTTAAAATTACAATGTAAGAAAGGCAGGGCTTTTTGAGCTAGAGAAGGCCCAGGGAAGTCATCTAACCTCATTTCAAAAGGTGGAAAACAAAGACAGAAGAGTTCAAGGGGTTTGAATGAAGGTGAGCAAAGATATCTCATCTCTGATGGGATAAATATCTGGTGGCATATGATAGAGAACAGGATTAGATTCCATCAGCTCTGTATGAGCCTGGAGAAGGGAAGCTACAGAGATCCAGAGGGGAGCTTCCTAAGAACCTGGACTTCACAGTTGAAGTCAATGTGTGGCCAGTATTCAAAACGAGACTAGGTCCATAAAAACTGAAATGTTCAATAAAGAACTTCCGCACAGAGCTGTGGACAGCCGAAATGAATGCCTCTGAGGAGTGTCTTCCCCTCTGGCCTGAGTAGAAGGCAGGGTGAGTACTAACGGAGGGGACTGGAAAGGCTGTGGCAGGCAGGTGGTTGGACTACATGGTAAGACCCCACTTGGGAGCTGCCATGACTCCAAGTCCAAGTCTCCTAATTCCTAATTAGTGCTTTTCTTTTAAACTACCCAATTTAACATGGTACTGAAAGAAATCTTCATTTTAAATCGAGGATAATCTATATAAAGTATAAAACTGAGTGCTCTGCCCACTATAATTTATTTCTTCTCAAAAATGTTAAACCATTACTGCAATCTTGCAAATACCTACAATTTTACTGTTAATCTGGCTTTAGGTGGATCAGCTAGTAAAAAAGATACTCTGATTAATCTCTTATGATTTCTAATGATTAATTTTTTATAATTTATAATATAATTTCTTATAATTTATAATTTTCAGTACAATGGATAATGTATCAATCATTGAAATAATATGTAACCCCCGAACAGGGACATGGGCTTCATTTTGATCTGTAAAATTAATCCAGATACAAAAGCAAATTCTTTGTGACCATCATTAAAAAATTAGAAGGAATAAAGAGTTACTCCCAAAAGTCATGGGATAATTTCTAAACCAAGGAACAGAAAAGGGAGTATTTTTCTAAAAATTTACAAAATTAGGCAATCAGAGAATCCTACAGTTTGAAGAAAACTAAGAGGTCATTTAGTTCACTCTGTAAAGAAAAGTATTATTCCATATTCCCTACAGATGATTAGTCAGCCTCTGCAGGAACTTTTTGCCTCACTATTTTTCAAGAAAGTCAGTTCCCTGTAGGATAGCTATGTTTTTTAGATTAAAATAAATCACAAGAAAAAAATGCTTGTTTTGAAAAAGGACAGGCTGGAAATAAGCTCATTATAATGGAAAAGAATAATAGCTAACAGTTGAATAATACTTCAGATTTCACAAAACATTTCACATTAGAAAATTCATCTGGTTCTTTCAAAACAGAAAGAGATGGTGATGAGAGGTATTTTTTGATACAAACTTTCCCAAAGTTATCCAACTTTAAAGCTTTAAAATAAAAAAGAATGCAGCCATCAGAACTTTTAATGCAAGAGATGTTACCCATTGAAAGAGGTTAAGTAAAAGCTCAACTTGTCCTCTTGGCTTTAAAATTACTCCATTGAGAACTGTTTAAATCACAGTGCTTTTAGAGAGAAGCAATGCACTTATATTCGCAAAGTTTGAAAAGGATTTACATTCAGTAATTTGAAATATGTCTGCATAAATTTATGCACACATTTTGATTCCAGTCATCTTATCTGATTTAAAATATGTTATGAATTCTTGCAGTTGCATTTATTCCTGGGCAAAGAAATTATAAAAATCCAATCTGAAGTTTTAGACAATGCACTTTTTGTTCTATTTATTATAATTAAGCCCAAGTACTTACATGTGATAAGTCAACAACAAAATGTGTTAAAGAAGTTAACAGAAATGTAGTTTTGCAAAGAAACTCGTTATGAATTGGACTTCATAAAGCCAATTTTGAATAAATATACTCAAGCTCAAACACAAAGGTTTTTGCTTTTTTTGTTTTTTAAGTGTAAGTTAGGACAAAAGCATTTGATATTCCAGTGAAAATAACGGGATTGATTTAATCTGACTCAATGAGAAATGGAATTTGATGCTTGCCCTGAATAAGCTTTAAGGCAGCAGGGCAAGTGATATATAAATAATCAAAGCCAATGGTTGACATGTAACATTCTGTAAGATTCTATAGGGAATCAACCTGGGATAACATAACAAACATATTTAGCTCCCTACACTTTCTGGCACCAATACAGATGGTGAAATCATAGGACCCAATCACTGAATTAACTTAATTTGCCCCAATGCCCTGTCTGGCATAAGGAAAACAGCTGCTGCTAAATTTTCTTAGGCTCATATGACAAGGCACAGCAGAAGAACCAGAGTTTTCAAGTATATCGGAATCCACATCCCAACTCCACCATCTAATAAATTCTGCCTCATCTTTCTATGACCAAACCAGGACATCTTTGGGTGCTGCTGGATCTAAGCTGGCAACTGTTGAATGTGCCACATACTCAGTGAGGAAGGAAAAATACTCTGTGGTGAGAAAGTAACTCCTACACTGATGCTCAGGCTCACTGCCAGGGAAAAGCAGGCAGGGAGAACTGGCTTCATTTGAACCTGTGATGACACCCAACCCTAAAATTTCGCATTGTCACCATCATATGACCACCCAGGCTCTCAGTCTTCTTGGGCATTTTTAAGATGTGCTGCTTTTAGCATTCTTTCTGGGGCGGGGCCTTGCAGCAGGATTCAGCTCAGTTTGTACCATAATAAAACTCAGTATTTCTCGAATCCACAAATTGCTTTATCTGATTGTTAGTTCTTGAGAGGTAAGTGCCCAGAAAGGATTTGGAGATCCTCTGAAATATGAACAATAAATGTCACTGAAGTCATAATGCAAAAGAAACTTGAGAGGTAGGACCGGGGGTACAGAACTCAAATGAAACGGCAAGTGAAGTGCTATAAATCTATTTTGTTTCATCAATGACATTTTCATTTTTGTGACTTTGTCATCTAATGATTCCATTTTGGCTTCTATTTAACATTTCCGTATTAATTTGCTAGCTAGCATTAAATGATTACTTTCAACATCTTTTGAGTTTATTAGGCATATAGAATTGTTTATGAAGTTGAATTTCTAACTTTGAAATGTTAGCCCCCTCAAAATAAATACAACAGAGTAACAGAAAGAAGGCTGCATCAAAGCCTTGGGTTGGATCTGGGGACATTCACAAAGGATGTATGCGGCGTATTGTTTTTGTGGACCAGTTTTAAAGTCTTTATTGAAATTGTTACAACATTGCTTCTATTCTATGTTTTGGTCTCTTGGCTATGAGGAATGTGGGATCTTAGTGCCCTGACCAGGGATCGAACCCACAACACCCCCGGCACTGGAAGACGAAGTCTTAACCAGCGGATGGTGGAGAAGTCCCTGTGCGGCAAATTTAAAACCACTACCACCAACAAAAAGCTTACTGCTCTTAAGACAAGTTTTAACTTTTAATTACTATGGTGGTTATAAATTTTGCTGAAACAATAACTTGAGCAATTTATAGTAACCAGGGAAAACCAACTGGTACCAATCCCAGGTTGGTAGGTTTTATGTTACAGTCAAGGAACTAAGCAACTACACATTATATCCTATAATGAGGACACAGTCGTAAGACCACAAATAAAGGCAGGACTGAACAGTACAAAGTGAATAAAATGAAAGCGCCAGTGCAGGAGTGGGAACAGCCACAAAGTTCTCATTCTAATTATGCCTAAAGTAGTATCAAGGATGAGTTTACGGGTGACAAGCGTGCACAAACTGTTGTCATAAATGTAAAATTACTAGTGTCAAAATGTTCAGTATTGTACAGACAGGATAAACTACCCTGGATATTATCTTCTAAAAACATTCTGCACTCAGAGAACCACACTCATCTCTAGGGCTATGCAGGTACCTCACAAAGACCCACAGAGAGTCCTACCTTCCCTCCTGTTGACCCCAAGGATTAAGCCTGTCCCTTGTTCTTATCTAAGTATTTTTATCAGCAATCTTCATCTCCCAAATCAAACATCCAGCTCCTCAGTCTTCAGAATTTTGCTATTAGTGAGCCAACAGACATGCTATATTCAATACCAACATTTATACTCTCTTGCTCTGTGCCAAGCTCTGGAGCTATCAATAATCTGTCTTCCAGGAGCTCAGTCAGGAGACGAAGGTAGGCATGTAGGAAGATAAATTACAGCCTGGCTCAGAGGCAGCATGCTGAGCAGGAGAGTTCAGTGACTACTAAAGCCCACTGACTCCAGACTAAGAGGCAATCTTAAAATTTGAGCCCAAAAGATTTTAGTTTTAGATTTTAACCCTTTTGCCAGATGATTTTCTCACCTGAAAACCATACTGAAGACAGAGGGAAAAAAATGGCAGAGAAGAGGAAGGAGACCAAAAGCAAGCTAGAAGAGAGGAGAAAGGGGGTGATTATCAACAGTTAGGAAAAGCAGTCCTTTGGGACAGCAAGGAAATCAAACCAGTGAATCCTAAAGGAAGTCAACCCTGAATATTCATTGGAAGGACTGATGCTGAAGCTCCAATACTTTGGCCACCTGATGTGAAGAGCCAACTCATTAGAAAAGATCCTGACGCTGGGAAAGATTGAGGGCAGGAGAAGGGGGCAACAGAGGATGAGATGGTTTGATGGCATCACTGACTCAATGCACATGAGTTTGAGCAAGCTCCGGGAGTTGGTGATAGACAGGGAAGCCTGGTGTGCTGCAGTTCATGGGGGTAGCAAAGAGTCTGCCACTACTGAGCGAGTGAACAACAACAACAAGAAAAGCAGGGAGAAAAAAACTCCTGTAACATAGCCAGGGAAGAAGGAGAGAAATCAAAACTAACCAAACATCATGAGCTCAGAATCTGCAGGAATGTAAGTGACAAAGCAGAAAACGTAAATTGGAGGACTGAGAATGGAAGATGAGAATCAGACCAAAAGGAATGGTGATACCACAGTCTGCAATCTTCTGCCCCAAGAAGAAACCCCCAGAAACACTGGTGAGCACTTAATATGCTCACACACATGTGCGCGCATGCGTGCACACACACACAGAGCCCGTCTCTGAAGGAGCTGACAACTACAACCCAGCCAGAGATGACGGTGGTACAAGCAGACAAGTTCACATACATGCGGAACTGACAATTAAGCACACAGCTGGGAAAAATAATTTTCATAGATATCTCCTGAGTCATCTCTCTGAAGCCAGTTAATTACTGCAAAACCCGGGGATAATCCCCAACATAGAGAGGACCTCATTAGAGCCGCAGATCCCCAGGAAGTGACGCAGAGCAGTGCTTTTTAAACTTTATCGTGCATTTGAATTAACTAGAAATCTTGTTAAAATGAAGATACTAATTTGACAAGTTTGGAGTGGGACCAAAGATTCTGGATTTCTATTAAGCACTGAGCTGATGCTGCTGGGCAGCGGTTTGAATGAGAAGAATATGGAGAACCCTTTTTCTGCTACAAAATAGAAAACTGATGACAGGAGCAGAGATGATCAGCCAGATTATATGAATACAATCTAAAAGGAGGTAGTTTAAAGTGAGGCCAAGGAAAAGCTGGAATTAGTCCACTGCTGGAACAGAATGAATGGGAATTGACATTTATTAAGCATCAGTTTTGTACCTGGCACGTTCACACACATTCACTCTCACAAATCCCGGGAAGAACGGGATTCTCTTTTTATTGTCATGAACGTTTAGGAACTGTCCTAAAGTTAACCAAACATCATGAGCTCAGAGTCTGCAGGAATGTAAGTGACAAAGCAGAAAATGTAAATTGGGGGACTGAGGATGGAAGATGAGAATCAGACCAAAAGGAATGGTGATACTACAGTCTGCAATCTTCTGCCGCAAGAAGAAACCCCCAGCAACACTGGTGAGCACTTAATATCTTCACACACATGTGCGTGCATGTGTGCACACACACACACAGCCCTTCTCTGAAGGAGCTGACAACTACAACCCAGCCAGAGATGACAGTGGTTCACATCAAACTAAGGTCTATCTGACTCAAAAGACTCAAAAGGTCTATCTGACTTTTTCCTCTAAAAAACTGACTCTGAAAAGTCTAATTCAGGATACAGCCAATCTTGAGGCAGGAGTTTTAAGGAGAAACCATGTAAAGCTGTAGCCTCTCTTTCCTAAACATGAAGTCCTACAGGGTAACTAAAGGAAATGCAATTAAAGATTCCATCGCAAAATTCTAACATACAGAGTAAACTTACATGAGCATATACAGTAAATACTGTAGAGCCAAAAAGTAAACACAAATTTGCTTCCCAAAGGAGACTTGTTCTTCAAGGTAAACATTAAAACCAAAATTGCCCCAAAGCCAAAAAAAAAAAAAATTGCCCCAAAGCCTAAGTAAGGTAAGCAGCACAGTAGACCAGAAAACACATAAAGAAAATTTACAAAGTGTCAATGTATCTGAGTTTTAATTTTCAAAGAAGAATACTGTTCTTTCAAATTTGATGTAGTCCACAGCACATCAAGAAGCACTACCCAAATACCATTTTACACTCTAATTCTAATGGATTAAAAAAAAAAAATACAAGAATTTAGCTTAAGGAGACAGTACATCTCACAATGAGCTCACCAACATTACCAGCTGGGACCCGTTAACCACATTTACCAAATAAGGCAAGTTTTTCCAATGCTTAAAATCTTTCTACAGTGAGCTCACTTCACTTCTCACTGGGTTTCTAAAGTAATTGTAGAGGTCATCTCTCCACCTCAGGGCCAGTAAATCACCAGGCTTTCCATGCAAACGAAGGCACACAGTCCCTGGAGAGCATTCGGTTTGGCTTTATTACTGACTGTATACAGAAGAAAAAGACACAAAATCTACTCTAAAGGCAGAACAGCAGGAAGCTGTATGAAGCAAAATCTATTCATAAAATCAGTGAGAGCTGCTTACCATTGTGAATAAAAATGGCAGATCTTACTTTATTTTAATATATTTGTCCAGTTACAGAACATGCTTCTTGTTATCTAGGACTGAGTCTACACAAACATATCCACAAATTTTAATAATCTTGGTTAAAAAATGAATCATCTTATATGCAGAGTCCTCCCTCCATTTTTCCCCATTTAATTGACTGTTTTTGTATAGTGCAACTGTGTACATGGACAACAGAAAGTTAAACCTATGATGAAGTTTATCACATTCCTACTTCAAATGACACTCTTAGGAGAAGGGGTGTCCACCCTCTGTAGCAGTTCATGCTTGTATTTGAAACCTAAACAAAAGCCTGCAATTGTAAGTGGTTTTGACTTGGCCTTGTCTTACGTATTTAAATACATTCTCCTTCAGATGTAATAAGGATTTTTCACCTTCTTCTTATAAATGGCCTGTGTGCCAAACCATAGCCATGAACTGAGCATATGCACTTGGATTCAAAGGTAAAATACTCACAAAATGATAAATATATTCCATATAAAAACTCTGGTTTGTGTTACATACATGACTTTGAGTCACTTGTCCATAGAGTCACAGAGTCAGACACGACTGAAGTGACTGAGCACAAGCACACATGTGCTGAAGGTCACACCCAATTTTATCTTGTTGAAAATTCTGTAGTTTTCCAACATAGGAAGCTTAATTATGATACGCATACTAACTCTGTGATATCAGAGAAGGTCTTGCTCTTTGGGGTTTTGTTTATTTTTATTGAAGTATACTTGATTTACAATGTCATGCTAGTTGCAGATGTACAGCACAGTTACTCAGTTATACATAAATGTTTATTCTTTCTCAGGTCCTTTTCCCTTATAGGTTATCACAAAATATTGAGTATATTTCCCTGTGCTATACAGTAGGTCCTGGTTGTTATCTATTTGATATATATATAGATATATATATATATGTTATCTATTTAATCTATTTTATGTATAGTAGTACATATATCGGAGAAGGCAATGGCACCCCACTCCAGTACTCTTGCCTGGAAAATCCCATGGACGGAGGAGCCTGGTAGGCTGCAGTCCATGGGGTCGCTAAGAGTCAGACTCGACTGAGCGACTTCCCTTTCACTTTTCACTTTCATGCATTGGAGAAGGCAATGGCAACCCACTCCAGTGTTCTTGCCTGGAGAATCCCAGGGACGGGGGAGCCTGGTGGGCTGCCGTCTCTGGGGTCGCACAGAGTCGGACACGACTGAAGCGACTTAGCAGCAGCATTATATATATGTTAATCCCAAACTCCTAACTTATCCCTCCCCATGCTCTCACTTTTAGTAACCATAAATTTGTTTTCTATGTCTGTGGGTCTATTTCTGTTTTGTAAATAAGTCCATTTGTATACTTTTTTTAGATTCCAAATATAAGTGATATGGCATTTGTCTTTCTCCATCTGATTTACTTCACTTAGTATGATAATCTCTAGGTCCATCCATGTTGCTACAAATGGCATTTCTTTTTTATGGCTGAGTAATATTCCATTGTGTGTATATTATACATATTGTTTTATATATCATATCTTCTCTAATCATTCATCTATTGGTGGACATTTAGGGTGCTTCCATGCCTTGGTTATTGTAAATGGTGCTGCTATGAACATTGGGATACATGTATCTTTTCAAATTATGGTTTCCTCCAGAAGGTTCCATTTGAATGAAGACTTAAGAAACTGCAGAGGTAAAAAATGAAATTTGTCTCATGCTTTAGACCAAGGATTGCAAACTGCCTTCTGCAAGGGAAGAGATAAAAAACATTGTATTCTTCGTGGGCCATGTGGTCTCTGACACGACTACCCAACTGTGCAGCTGTAAGGTAAGAGCACGTAAAAAAACACAAATGGGCAATGTAGTGTTCTAATAAAACTTTAATTATAGGCACTGAAATCTAAATGTCACATAGTTTTCACTTATCACAAAATATTATCCTTAATTTTTAAAAAACCATTTAAAAATATAAAACCACCTCCAGTTTGCAGGAAAGAGACAGGGCCAGACTTGGCTCAGTTTGCAAATCCTTAAACATAAAGAATAAAAAGTATATTCTCAGCTCAAGAAAGGAAACAAAGAACACCCCTAAACTCTTCAGGGTGGAAAGCATTGTAAGGTAGAATGGAAGAACTTGGGTCTCCACTGTGACACTTGCTCTGAGCTAGTGCTGGTGCAGAAAAGTTGGCAAAACCCCTCACAGGAGGGTAGGCTCACATCCTCCTGTGCCTCCCTTCCTTGGGGAACTTGGTAACAGCAGAATTCACAGACAGAGAGATAAGTTTCTCATGCCCAAAGGGAAGGACAGAAGTAAATTTTATTTATTTATTCTTTTTTAATTTTATTTTTAAACTTTACATAATTGTATTAGTTTTGCCAAATATCAAAATGAATACGCCACAAGTATACACATGTATACCAGAAGTAAATTTTAAAAGGAAACATGTTGCAGACTGGAGAACTATACTGACTTGAAAAGCATTACAACGGCAACAGCAACTGAATCAAAGCAGAAAATGAGAAAGGCAGTGCCAGAAAGAAAATGTAGGGTTAACAAAGAGACTCCTCTGTGAACCTCACGGAAAAGATCAGGACTCCAGCGGTTTGTAACGTGCTGAAGGGTAGTCAGTGGGAGTTTACAGTCAAACACCTTTGCGATCTGCCACAGGCTTGAGGTTGTCTTCTCTGGTGCCCTCCTGCTGGGGAGCTTCTCTATTCCAAGCCTTGTATGGCAGGCAGTACACAGGCATGATTGGAGGCCTTGATGGTTTAACCAAATATATCCTGAATATTCTACTGAAGGTGTTGATGAATTATTGACTGGTAGCCTGGTATCTCTGACTCTGCCTCTCACAATGCTCACAAACTATCTTCTTGAAATACAGATTCAAGTTTCAACTGGCCTCATGAGAACAGGGTCATGATCAGGGACATGTGCCTTAGAGCCCAAGTGCCTGGGTTCAACCCTGATTTGTTGCACACTAGCTACCAAATCAGGAAAGGAGTATGTCAAGGCTGCATACTGTCACCCTGCTTCTTTAACTTCTATGTAGAGTACATCATGCGAAATGCCAGGCTGGAGGAAGCGCAAGCTGGAATCAAGATTGCCTGGAGAAATATCAACAACCTCAGATATGCAGATGACACCACCCTTATGGCACAAAGAGAAGAACTAGAGAGCCTCTTGATGAAAGTGAAAGAGGAGAGTGAAAAAGTTGGCTTAAAGCTCAACATTCAGAAAACTAAGATCATGGCATCTGGCCCATCACTTCATGGCAAATAGATGGGGAAACAATGGAAACAGTGACAGACTTTATTTTGGGGGACTCTAAAGTCACTGCAGATGGTGACTGCAGCCATGAAATTAAGACAGTTACTCCTTGGAAGGAAAGTTATGACTAACCTAGACACCATATTAAAAAGCAGAGACATTTGCTTTTTGCCAACAAAGGTCCATCTAGTCAAAGCTATGGTTTTTCCAGTAGTCATGTATGGATGTGAGAGTTGGACTATAAAGAAAGCTGAGCGCCGAAGAATTGATGCTTTTGAACTGTGGTACTGGTGAAGACTCTTGAGAGTCCCTTGGACTGCAAGGAGATCCAACCAGTCCATTCTAAAGGAAATCAGTCCTGAATGTTCATTGGAAGGACTGATGCTGAACCTGAAACTCTAATACTTTGGCCACCTGATGTGAAGAACTGACTCACTGGAAAAGACCCTGATGCTGGGAAAAACTGAAGGCAGGAGGAGAAGGAGACGACAGAGGATGAGATAGTTGGATGGCATCACTGACTCGATGGACGTGAGTTTGAGTAAACTCCGGGAGTTCGTAATGGACACGGAGGCCTGGCATGCTGCAGTCTATGGGGTTGCAAAGAGTTGGATATGACTGAGTGACTGAACTGAACTGAACTCAGCTACCTTATCCAAGGCAAATTAGATTACCCCTCTCTGTGGCCCAGTTTACTCTTTGGAAAGATGAGGGTGAAAATAATAACCCCTAACTCATAGGGTTGTTGTAAAGATTAAACAAAAGAATATATGAGCTCCCTAGCAAACTGTCTGACATAAATGATCATTATCTAGCCTATCCTGATCATCATAATTATCATTAACCAAATAACTCCCTGGTGCAGCACAAAACTCCCCACTATTCTGCCCCAGCTGAGTATTTTTCACTGATTTACTCCTGAGTGAAATTTTCACTAATTAGTATATTTCACTAATTTTACTGCCCCATTTTTCACTAATTTACCCACGTATTCCATTTTCATACACAGGCTAAGCTCAGATGTAATATTTATTCATACTATGGGTTACAGCATAGTAAAAAATATCAGATTACATCGTGTATATAGAAGTATTTTGGACACATAATCGCTGTTTGTGTTTTGTTTTTATTTTCTATTGGAGTAAAGTTGCTTTACAATATTTTATTAGTTCCTGCTGCAGAACAAAGTCAATCAGTAAAATGCACGTTCATATCCCCTCTTCTCCAGATTTCCTTCCCGTGTAGGTCACCACAGATCCCTGAGTAGAATTCCCTATGCTACACAATGGGTTTTCACTCCTTATCTATTTTATATATAGTAGTGTATGTATGTCAACCCCAGTCTCCCAGTTTGTCCCACCCCCTCTACCCGCTTGGTAACCATAAGTTTGTTCTCTACATCAATGACTCTCTTTCTGCTGTGCAAATATGTTCATCTGTACCATCTGCCTAGATTCCACTTACAAGTGGTATGTTACAATGTGTGTCTTTCTCTTTCTAATTTACTTTGTCTGTACGACAATCTCTAGGTCCATCCACATCTCTGCAAATGGCAGTTTTGTTCCTTTTTAAGGCTGATTGATATCTCATTGTACACATGTACCACATCTTCTATATCCATTCCTCTGTCAATGGACATTTAGGTTACTTCCATGTCCTGGACATTGTAAATAGTGCTGCAATGTACATCAGAGCACAGGCATCCTTTCAAATTATGGTTTTCTCTGGATATATGTCTAGGAGTGGGATTACTGGGTCATAGCATCTGTTTTGTCTTTTAAAGAACCTCTATAGTGTTCTCTGCTTTCCTGGTGGTTCAGATGGTAAAGTATCCACCTGCAATGCGGGATACCTGGGTTTGATCCCTGGGTTGGGGAGATCCCCTGGAGAAGGGAAAGGCTACCCGCTCCAGTATTCTGGCCTGGAAAATTCCATGGACTGTCTAGTCCATGGGGTCACAAAGAGTCGGACAAGACTGAGCGCTTTCACTTCACTTCATACTGTTCTCTGCTTCCCTGGTGGCTCAGATGGTAAAAAATCGGCCTGCAATGTGGGAGACCTGGGTTCGATCCCTGGGTTGTGAAGATCCCCTGGAGGAGGGCATGGCAACCCACTTCAGTATTCATGCCTAGAAAATCCCCATGGACAGAGGAGCCTGGCGGGCTACAGTCCACAGGGTTTCAAAGACTTGGACACGACTGAGGGACTAAGCATGACTGTACTGTTGTTTATAGTTGCTGTACCAATTTACATTCCGACCAAAGTGTAGAAGAGTTCATGTCTCTCCTTACCTTGTAAATGTTTTTGATGATGGCCATTTTGCCCAGTGTGAGGTGATATCTCGTTGTAGTTTTGATTTGCATTTCTCTAATAATTAATGCTGTTGAGGATCTTTTAACATGTTTGTTGGCCATCTGTCTGTATGTATTCTTTGGTGAAATCTCCATTTAGGTCTTCTGCCCATTTTTTCATTGGCTGTTTGTTTTTTTATATACTTTGGAGAGTAATCCCTTATCAGTTGCTTCATTTGAAAATATCTTCTCCTATTCTGAAGGTTGTCTTTTCATTTCACTAATGGTTTCCTTTGATCTACAAAAGTTTTTAAGTTTCAATTAGGTACCATTTGTTTATTTTTGTTTTCATTCTTATTACTCTAGGCAGTGGACTGAAAAAGATCTTTCTTTGATTTATGTTAAAGAGTATTCTTGCCTATATTTTCATCTGTTTTATAGTGTTGCTGCTGCTGCTGCTGAGTCGCTTCAGTCGTGTCCGACTCTGTGCGACCCCATAGACGGAAGCCCACCAGGCTCCCCCGTCCCTGGGATTCTCCAGGCAAGAACTCTGGAGTGGGTTGCCATTTCCTTCTCCAATGCATGAAAGTGAAAAGTGAAAGGGAAGTCACTCAGCCGTGTCCAACTCTTTGAGACCCTATGGACTACAGCCCACCAGGCTCCTCCATCCATGGGATTTTCCAGGCAAGAGTACTGGAGTGGGTTGCCATTGCCTTCTCCGGTTTTATAGTGTTAGACCTTACATTTAGGTCTTTAATCCATTTTGACTTTATTTTTGTGGATGGTGTTAGAGAGTGTTCTAATTTCTTTCTTTCACATGTAGCTGCCCAGTTTTCCCAGCACCACTTATTGAAGCGACTATTCAATATTATTTTTTCCATAGTATATTCTTGACTCCTTTATTAAGGTGCATGGGTTTATCTCTGAACTTTCTAGTATAGTCTGAAGTCAGGGAGCCTGATTCTTCCAGTTCTGTTATATCTCAAAATTGCTTTCATTATTCGTAGTCTTTTGTGTTTCCATATAAAATGTAAAAAATTTTGTTCTAATTTTTTGAAAAATGCCATTCGTAATTTGATAGAGATCACACTGAATCTGTAGATTACTTTGGTAGTAGAGTCATTTTCACAATATTGATTCTTCTATTACAAGAATGTGTTATCTTTCTCCATCTCTTTGTGTTTTCTTTGATTTCTTTCATCAGTATCTTACAGTTTTCTGAATAAGGTCTTTTGCCTCCTTAGGTAGATTTATTCCTAGGTATTTTACTCTTTTTGATGCAATGGTAAATGAGATTGTTTCCTTAATCATCCCTCTTTCTGATCTTTTGCTGTTAGCATATAGGAACAGAAGAGACAAAAAAAAAAAAAAAAAAAATAAGGCATGCAAGAGATCTCTGTGCCTTAATTTTGAATGTTGCAACTTTTCCAAATTCATTGATGAGCTCTAGTAGTTTTCTGCCAGCATATTTACAATTTTCTATGTAAAGTATAATGTCATCTGCAAACAATAACAGTTTTACTTCTCTGCCAATTTGGATTCCTTTTCTTTCTTTCCTTTAGCACTTATTGTAAAGCTGATTCGGTGGTGCTGAATTCTCTTAGCTTTTGCTTGTCTGTAAAGCTTTTGATTTCTCCATTGACTCTGAATGAGATCCTTGCTGGGTAGAGTAATCTTGGTTGCAGGCCTTTTTCTTTCATCACTTTAGATATATCATGCCGCTCCCTTCCCTTGCACGTTATTTGTTACTCTTCCTTTGCTGCTTTTAATACTTTTTCTCTGTATTCAGTTTTTGTTAGTTTTATGAATATGGGTCTTGGCATGTTCCTCCTTGCATTTATCCTGTATGGGACTCTCTGTGCTTCCTGGACTTGGGTGGCTATTTCTTTTCCCAAGTTAGGAAAGTTTTTGAATGTAGTCTCTTCAAATATTTTTCTCAGACCCTATCTCTTTCTCTTCTTCTTCTTCTGGGATCCCTATAATTTGAATATTGGCGCATTTAATACTGTCACAGAAGTCTCTAAGACTGTCCTCATTTTTTTTTTAATTCCACAGCAGCTATTTCCATCATTCTACCTTCCAGTTCACTTGTCCTTTCTTCTGCCTCAGTTATTCTGTGCACATATACTCAATGAATTGTGATATTAAGTGTATTTCTTAACGCAGTTCATGGTTTTTTGTTGTTGTTAAAAAAGTGGTAAAAGCAATAGCTCTAAACACAATAAAATATATCAAGGTTTTAAGCCACACTGCAAATTTTTTTGCCACTACCACTTTTCTTTTGTCAAGGATGCTATTTGCAAGCCTTTAAACTGCACCTGTGGAATATCAAAATTTCACAAAGGGCTATGCCAGCCCGCCTTCCCCTGTTAGGCAGAATAAATTGTTCCTTCCACTGTGCATATACAAGACTGCAGGCATATTTCAGATATACCACTAATCCCATTCCATCTTAATTACCGGTGTCCTTAGGGGTTCCTCTGCTATTCGGTTAGCTGCATGAAGGTAAGCATCATATTTTGTTTTTGAGTCCACAAGACTGAACACCATGACTAGTTAGTATAAAGCAGATCAATACTGCAGTTGAATGTTTTTGTATCAAAAACTTAAGGCAAGATGACTGATGCTCATCAGATTTCTAATGACTCAGCTTGGAAAGGAGAATGAGGTAGTAGAGAACCTGTCAATATGTTAGATGATAAACTCTAGATGCCAAAAAACTCATGACTTTGGGATGAAATAACTGAAACATAAGTTTCACAACCAAATCCCAAAAGTCTACCAGGCAAGCACGTACTCAAAGCACTCCAGTTAATAGACGCTGAGATTTTATTTTGACTGGAAGAAACAAAGTGGCATGAACAGTGAAAAGGTAAATAATTTTACTAGTCAATATTGATACTTTTTAAAATGAGGTACTCAGGGGCTTCATGTTCAGTTCACACTGCTAATTTTTTTTTAATAAGAATGCTGAAAAAATGAAGCTGTTCATAGAAAACAAGAGTTGGTAAGTTAAACCAACATGGTATTAAAAAAAAAAAAAAAAAGAAGAACCAAAACTTAACAGGGATGTTGAACAAATTCAGATGCTTCCTGGCAATTTTCACATTTGGTAGTCAGGAACTTTTTCTTTTTTCTTTTCCTGAACTAGACATGAACATGTTCTGTATTTCCAATGTAACAAAAGGTTTTAATTGATTTTTTAGAGGAAGTAGCCTGTGATTCTTCATAATTTTTAAATCTGTATAAGTTTTCTAAATATTTAATATTTAGAATTTTCTAAATATTTAAATCTGTATAAGTTTTCTAAATATTTAATATTTAACACACTAATTCATAATCTTTGTTGTTGTCCAGTCGCTAAGTCATGTCCAACTCTTCTGTGACCCCACGAACTGTGGCCCACCAGGCTCCCCTGTCCATGGGATTACCTGGGCAAGAATACTGGAGTGGGTGGCCACTGCCTTCTCCAGGGGATCTTCCAGACCCAGGGATCAAACCTGTGTCTCCTGCATTGGTAGGCAGATTCTTTACCACTGAGCCACCAGGGAAGCCCTTCATAGTCTTAAGAAGGTTTCTAATTACTTCAATGTATATTATAAAGTTTTAATTCTAATTTGATACACATAAAATACAGGTGATGGCAACAGGAACAGACCAATAGAGAACCATTAAAATTGAAATGCTGGCATAACTCATTTGTAAAACACTCAAAGAATAGGTTATAATGTATAATGTTTTATAATGTATAATGTTTTATAGAATTAGTATTCTATAAAATGATTTAGAAAATCCTTCATCTTTCATTTTCTTTCTTAGTTTACCCTGGTAATAAACTCTGATATTTCTCTGTTATTTTTCCCAAAAAACAAGCAACTATTACATTGTAAAGTAAAATACAGGATACCTTAGGTCACTGATGATAGTCATTTTATCAGAGATCCATAGTTAACAACAAATGGTGCTTACTAGACACTAACCTATTCCTAATGCTTGAAACAGACTTCTGTTTGTATATGCAACTGCTTCGAATTAAAAAATGTAAACATAATATAAAATGCTTCCAGTTTTACTGTCTTCTTCTTTGAGTTGTCCACAGAAGTAAGTATCAAGTTCCCTAAATATTTCACAATATTTCTAACCACTTAACTGTGGGGAAAAAAAAAAAAGTAAATCTCAGATAGCTTTCCAAGCATCTCAAGGACCACAGGGAAGGCAGTGATCCTGAACAAACAAGGTAGAAGTAAAAATAGCAACATGCACAGTAATGCTCAGAACCAACACATGTATGCTGAAATGAATTCGAGGAATAAACTCATGTATGAAAATCTTCTGCAGCAGAGTAGCCAGTACAAAGGGTACAGGAAAAATGCATCTAGAAATAAAAACACCAAGTCTCAGAACCACCTTGTTATCTGGAGAAGATACAAAGTTAGCTAGGGCAATTTGCTCTGTGGAGATGGAGCTTTTGAATTACTCACAGATGCCCTATGTAGAAGCAAGAGACCTAGAAAATTTTCATTAGAGTTTCTCCCTCCATCAGGTTAATCCTAAGTAACTGGATTTGCTACGGAGATTTCATTATAAGGAAACAGGTTTGATTCTCACTGAAGAAGGCTGACCACTGAAGAATAAAAGGAATCTGAACTGTACAACAGATTTCACTCTCCAGATCTCTGGATGCTGGTTTTAACAATGATGCTCCTTAGCAAGGTTCCACTGTATTTTATCAGTTCTTATTTATATATGGTATTTGTTAACTGTGTGAAAATTTTTAAAATTTATATACTGACCTAAAAATTTAGCATAAGAATCTTTTGTAAAAATATATATCATGGGGAATCTTAAAATATTTTTTAAGTATCAGTCTTCAGGCATCAACATAAGAATAATTAGGCGGAAAAATAATGATAATCTCAACTACAATCTATTATCATCAAATTATAAGAGCATATCTTCTTATCTGAGCAAACAGGAGCCACTTAATGAAGTTTACAATAATCTATATATGTATGTAAACACACAGAGACATTCAATACATAATGTTCCAATGTATGTGTGTGTGCTCAGTCATGTCCAACTCTTTGTGACTCCATGGACTGCAGCCCACCAGGTCCTCTGTGCAAGGAATTTTCCAGGGAAGAATACTGGAGTGGGTTGCCATTTCCTCCTCCAGGGGATCTTCCCAGCCCAAGGATCGAACCCATGTCTCTTGCGTCTCCTGCATTGGCAGGACTCTACCTCCAGCACTGCCTGGGAAGCCCCTAATATAGAAAGATGTAATATATATAAATTGACTTGTTCAGCAAAATGGTTTTTGGGTTACATTCCATCCCAGAATTCTAAGTCTATGTGAAGCTCGGCTTTCCCAATGACTGTCAGATTCTGATATATACATAAAAACACGGCACATTTAGAATTTTCAAAGTACACAGAGACACTGAATGGTACCACCTGTACAGAAATGACTACTGATTCATTGTCTCCAAAGAAAGTGGTCTGATTTGTTTCTCTAGTGGTGGCAATGGGGTCAATTAGGGCTGATAGTAACCTTACAAAATGCTGTAAAGGATGGTGAAAACACAATAAATTATATATTAAAAAAAAAAAAGGTTAACATTCCATGATGGAGGCAGGTTACTGAATCAGGTAACAGAAGCCCGGGATCTGAGTCCCAGGCAGAGTGCAGTAACCTTGGGGTTACTGGCAACAGCACTCGGTCCTTCTGGGTCTCAGTCATCTGAACAATGGTGATAGTTCCGACTCTGTAAGACTGTTATCAGTGATAAGCAATAGTGCTCCAGAGATTGTACAGTGTTATTAATTACAAGTAATGTACATTAAAGAGCCTCTTGCTTGGTAGCCCCATGAATCACTCTATGTAAATATTTAGCAATGACCTTGCATTTGTCTCTGTCCATAAAACAAAGTAAGACAAATTAACCTACATGAACAGTATTTTTACTGCAATACTTTGATTAATGCCGACACAAAGTATTACTACTAATGATAAAATATGAACAATTAACATTGTACTATTTTTCTGAGGGTGAAACCAAGGCTTTAGAAAGTAATTATCCAAGTTCACATTTCCAATGTATTAAATGCCAGGTTTTGATCTCAAATTTGTATGATTCTACAGAACTGGCTGTTAAACAATTAAAAGATAGTAATCTTGCTCTCTAAACAAGCTAACCAGACAACGTTTCCTTTTACCAGTGTAGAGAAAAGGGATTTGTGTTTCTTCAGCCTCAAACATGTGGTGGTGCTACTGAAGTACTCTGCAGGCTTGATCTCATCTCCGGCTAAAATCTAACTCTACGCCTTTCTAGTTATGTGACCTCTGCCCATCTGCTGAACCTTTCGGCACCTCATTTTCTTTATCTATCAATTTTAGCAGTTTTCTTATCTGTCGGTTGTGAGGCTTAAATGAGTTTCACCTGGTGGCTCAGCGGTAAACAATCTGCCAGCAATGCAGAAGACTGCCTATAATGCAGGAGACGTGGGTTTGATCCCTAGTTGGGGAAGACCCCCTAGAGAATGAAATGGTAATCCAGTCCAGTATTCTTGCCCAGGAAATGCCATGGACAGAGAAGCCTGGCAGGCTACAGTCCATTGGGTCACAAGAGTTGGGCACAACTTAGCAACTAAAGCACCGGCACTACCACCACCGCTACATGGAACATGCTTAGGGCAGTACTTGGTTAACTATTACAAAGAGTAATATTATTGTTTAGAAACATGACCAAATAACAAAATCAGCTATTCTGTCACTCTATATAACAGAATCTACTGATAGAAGGTACAGTAAAGGGAATTGCAAGTAATTTCAAATCAACTATCAAATGGTTTCTAGTTTGCCAAGAAACTCAGTCCCAATACAGTCATTGCCAGAGAATATCTAAGAGAGAGACTCAACTCAGTGGCCAGAAGCAGACATGAAAATCCTGACCATTCCCTGAAGGACCTGTTCAAAACAGGAGGAAAGTAAGATGATCTAAGTCCGTTGAGCACAAGCTCAGTTGCTTCAGAAGTGTCTTGACTTTTTGTGACCCCATGGACTGCAGCACTCCAGGCTTCCCTGTCCTTCACCATCTCCTGGAGCTTGTTCAAACTCATGTCCATTCAGTCGGTGAGGCCATCCAACCATTCATCTTCTGTCGTCCTCTTCTCCTCCTGCCTTCAATCTTTCCCAGCATCAGGGTCTTTTCTAATGAGTTGGCTTCTTGCATCAGGTGGCCAAAGTAGTGGAGCTTCAGCTTCAGCATCAGCCCTTCCAATGAATATTCAGGACTGATTTCCTTTAGGATTGACTGGTTTGATCTCCTTGCAATCCAAGGGACTCTCAAGTCTTCTCCAACACCACAGTTTAAAAGCATCAGTTCTTCAATATTCAGCCATCTTTATGGTCCAAGTCTCACATCTATACATGACTACAGGAAAAACCATAGATTTGACTAGATGCACCTATGTCGGAAAGTAATGTCTCTGCTTTTTAATATGCTGTCTAGGTTGGTCATAGCTTTTCTTCCAAGGAGTAAGCATCTGTTAATTTCATGGCTGCAGTCACCATCTGCAGTGATTTTGGAGACCAAGATAATCAAGTCTCTCAATATTTCCATTGTTTCCCCATCTATTCGCCATGAAGTGACAAGATCGGATGCCATGATATTAGTTTTTGGAATGCAGAATGTTAAGCTAGCTTTTTCATTCTCCTCTTTCACTTTCATCAAGAGGCTCTCTAGTTCCTCTTCACCTTCTGCACCTCACCACTTTTAGGGTGGTGTCATCTGCATATCTGAGGTTATTTCTGTTTCTCCCAGAAATCTTGATTCCAGCTTGTGCTTCATTCAGCCTGGCATTTTGCATGATGTACTCTGCATGTAATTAAATAAGCAGGGTGACAATATACAGACTTGACGTACTGCTTTCTCAATTTGGAACCATTCTGTTGTACCATGTCTGGTTCTACTGTTGCTTCTTGATCTGCCTATAGGTTTCTCAGGAGGCAGGTAAGGTGGTCTGGTATTCCCACATCTTTAAGAATTTTCCATAGTTTGTTGTGATCCACACAGTCAAAGGCTTTAGTGTAGTCAATGAAGCAGATGTTCTTCTGGAATTCTCTTGGTTTTTTCTATGATCCAACAGATGTTGGCAAATTCATCTCTGGTTCCTCTGCCTTTTTTTATTTTTTTTAAATTTTATTTTATTTTTAAACTTTACATAATTGTATTAGTTTTGCCAAATATCAAAATGAATCCGCCACAGGTAAAATCCAGCTTGAACATCTGGAAGTTCTCGGTTCATGTACTGTTGAAGTCTAGCTTGGAAATTTTTGAGAATTACTTTGCTAATGTATGAGATGACTGCAATTTTGTGGTAGTTTGAACATTCTTTGGTTGAACATTCTTTAGCATAGTCTTTCTTTGCTATTTGATGCTTCTGAACTGTGGTGTTGGAGAAGACTCTTAAGAGTCCCTTGGACTGCAAGGAGATCAAACCAGTCAATTCTAAAGGAAATTAGTCTGGAATATTCATTGGTAGGACTGATGCTGAAGCTGAAGCTCCACTACTTTGGCCACCTGATGCCAAGAACTGACTCCCTGGAAAAGACCCAGATTCTGGGAAAGATTGAAGGCAGGAGGAGAAGGGGATGACAGAGGATGAGATGGTTGGATGGCATCACCGACTCAATGGACATGAGTTTGAGCAGGCTCTGGGAGTTGGTGACTGACAGGGAAGCCTGGTTTGCTGCAGTCCATGGCATTGCAAAGAGTCGGACATGACTGAGCAACTGAACTGAACTGAACTTCTTTGGGATTGGAATGAAAACCGACCTTTCCCAGTCCTGTGACCACTGCTGAGGTTTCCAAATTTGCTGGCATATTCAGTGCAGCTCTTTCACAGCATCATCTTTCAGGATTTGAAATAGCTCTGCTGGAATTTGATCACCTCCACTAGCTTTTGTTAGTAGTGATGCTTCCTAAGGCCCATTTGACTTCACATTCCAGGAATGTCTGGCTCTAGGTGAGTGATCACACCGTCATGATTATCTGGGTCATGAAGATCTTTTTTATATAGTTCTTCTGTGTATTCTTGCCACCTCTTCTTAATATCTTCTGCTTCTGTTAGGTCCATACCATTTCTGTCCTTTATCAAGCCCATCTTTGCATGAAATGTTCCCTTGGTATCTCTAATTTTCTTGAAGAGATCTCTAGTCTTTCCCATTCTATTGCTTTCCTCTATTTCTTTGCACTGATCACTGAGGTGGGTTTTCTTTACCTCTCCTTGCTCTTCTTTGGAACTTTGCATTCAGATGGGTATATCTTTCCTTTTCTCCTTTGCCTTTTGCTTCTCTTCTTTTCTCAGCTATTTGTAAGCTATTTGTAACCAAAATAATCCCATGGATCACAACATTGTCTAACTCAATGAAACTATGAGCCACTGTGCAAGGCCATCCAAGATGGACGGGTCATGTTGGAGAGTTCTGACGAAACATGGTCCACTAGAGAAGGGAATGGCAAACCATTTCAGGATTCTTGCCTTGAGAACTTCATAAAGAAGGGGCATTGGAAATATTAAGAAGCTAAGTGGGAAGTAGATTTAATTCCATAGTCTGATCCTATAAACAACTTCCTTTTGTTTTTTTTAATTAATCTTTATTGGAGCACAGTTGGTTTACAATGTTGTGTTAGTTTCTGTTGTATAGCAAAGTGAATCAGTATATATCCATTCTTTTTAAGCTTCTTTTCCCACACAGGTCATTACAGAGTACTGAAAAGAGTTTCCTATGCTATACAGTAGGGTCTTATTAGTTACCTGTTCTACGTATGTACTGTGCTTAATCGCACAGTCATGTTGGACTCTTTGCGACCCCAATGGACTACAGCCTGCTAGGCTCCTCTGTCCATGGGGATTCTCCAGGCAAGAATACTGGAGTGGGTTGCCATGCCCTCCTCCAGGGGATCTTCCCAACCCAGGGATTGAACCCAGGTCTCCCGTGTTGCAAGCGGATTCTTTACCATCTGCACCACCAGAGAAGTAGTGTGTCTGTGTCAATCCCAATCTCCCAATCCCCCACTGCCCCTCTGGCTTTCCCCTTTGGTAACCATAAGTTCGTCACCTAGCTGAGTTACTCATCTAATTTAAAGTTTGGATTCATAATGAGAACAATCCAAAAGATAATTGCGTGGAAGTCCAGTGCCCCCTGCAGTAGGAGAGTAGAGTCATAACCACTGGACCACTAGGGGATTTGCTTTTGGATTGTTCTTAACATGAGTTCAAGTACTTGGTATGCTTTAAATTAGATGAATAACTCAGCTTAGTGACAAATTCTTTTAAATTTGAAAGCATTTGTAATTCTTCTAGATTCCCTAAACCACTTGCATATTTGAGACAACAAATTAGGATGCAATCAGTTTCCACATGAAGGAAATCTTAAGGTTGTATAGTAATTAATTGTGACAGTTATCCACAGATATATTTTAGGCACCATATGCTAAAATTATTAACATGCCTTGTCATGTAATTAACAATGTTCAGAGGCAGAACCAATTCTTCTATGGACAAAACAAAGGGACAAGAATTATCCAATTCTACTAGTTTTCACTATGAAATTAATGTAAAGAAAACCAAGTTCTATTTTTACATTACTAACATTATATCATTTATTTTTGTTTTAAAACCATGGAAGAATGTTCACATGATTTCCAGTAAAGTCTAAGTGAAAATGAAAACCAGTTTTAAAAACATTTCCCATAAAATGAAAATGTACCTTTTAACTTTAACGGGTAGTATTCCTCATGTCTCTTTTATCTAATAAAACTAGCCCAAGTTAACTGCCTACTGTATGCTGGGGAATTTTTAAATCAAGGGAGATACATTAGTTAGGCTTGCTTCAAAGTGGTCATCTTTGGGCTTATTTGCAACATTTTTATCATTAAAATGTTTCACATTGAAACATTTATTTGCTAATGGTAGAGAAAAAAACAAAATTCACAAAAGAGTATTCTAAAGAGCAGCACGGAGGAATCAAAAGATCGATGGTCCGAGGGACTGAGCTCTGGTCCTTACTCTGCCCCCAACTACCTGCTCAGTCTGTTTATATGTGGAAAAATGAGCCAGACAGAGATTTCTCCCTACATGTGTCTTTGATTAGGAACTCAGGTATGAAATTCTACCAATATTTTGGAGTCAGTTTGTGCAGGAACATATGTGCAGATGTGACTTACAATTCATTCTCTCCGGGGGCAAGGAGAACACTTCCAATGCAATGAAATATATCCATCAGTGTATACAAAAAATATGAAAAAAAGTTATCATGTTCTACAATAATGCTACCCTAGGTACATTCATATCATGGGAATTCTAGCTAGATTAATCGTTCTGAATACCTACTTTCCACTCATTTCTAGAATTTAAATCAGCAGTGTATCAGGAGGCAAATTAAAGAAACCCAACATTCACTTCTATACTCCGACGTGTGTAGTAAATAGGTGAGCCCTGCAATACAATTCCATTCTGTGTACACCCTCAGAATAAGAACCTCTAAAATAAATACACACTTGGCAAGTGTTTATGGATAATTCTTCTAATCTTTAGCTGTTCACAAAGCAGGACCCATCTCCCCTGTCCTTCAGTTCAACAATCTCATCATTAATCTTTTCTAACGTCTCTCACAGATGCAGTGGTTTGTTTTGTTTGGTTTTATTTTTCTCAACAACTGTAAGTCACTCAGGGCCTCACTTTCCACAGCAAAGGATCAGGTGTCTCAAAGCTCCATAAAAACACACTTCACACAGGGAATGTCTGTGGTCCATGGATTCTGTCCACTTCATCTAAATAGGACCATCTGCCCATGAGGAAGGGCCAACTGGATGCAGCATTTTCCACCAGCACCAACTGCGCATGTCCTGCTGTAAGGGCCCTCTCCTCTAGCTCCCTCACAGGCCTGAACTCACTTGTGCGAAACCTCCACTGTCAAGACTGTGAAAAGCAGCTGAGTATCATTTGTAGAATTAACTTTATTTACCAAGTAAAAACATAACTAAGTACAACAGGAAGTAAAGTGATAGAAAGAAATCGCCATCTTCAAGATTTTTATTCCTACCAAGATGCTTCTGCAATACCAGAAAAAAAAAGATAATGACCTAAACAAATATTGCAGAAAACAATTCCTGCTTTCTATTCACTTTACTATACAAGGATTACTTAGAAGCTGAGAAACAATATACTACTAAGAGCTATCAGGCAATTAAAATACACAAAATCAATACCACCAGGAGGCCCATTACAATCGCATTTTTGCTCAAGATGTCATCTGGATTCGATCGTAAGTTTAACCTCCCAATGAGTAGGCAAGATTGTAGAATGCTGTTGTGTGCTCCCAGCTGATCTGTTCAGCAACTGAGATACTTAAAAAACAAAATAAAATGAGTGTATTCGCTCATGCTACTACCCCTGTAGCAAACGTAAACAAATAAGAATTTATACAAATGTGAAATTTACTATTTTATTTGATCTCCAAACTTGGAATATTCTGTGCTAGAAAAAGAATTCTTCACAAAGCTTTTTAATATTATAAAAACATCACTGATGAAATGAAAGTGAAGTCGCTCAGTCATGTCTGACTCTTTGCGACTCCATGGACTGTAGCCCACCAGGCTCCTCCGTCCATGGGATTTTCCAGGCAAGAATAGTGGAGTGGGGTGCCATTGCCTTCTCCAGGGGATCTCCCTCCCCCAGGGATTGAACCCGGGTCTCCCGCATTGCAGACAGACACTTTACCGTCTGAGCCACCAGGGAAGCCCACTGATGAAATGAAATATTGTAAACCAAGACCTTGAAGGAAAATGGCTTGATTTCATACCCAGGGTCTGACTTCCCAGCTCGGGGATCTGGTGCATGCAGGTGACCTCACCATTTTCCTCACTGTAAAGCAGATGTAACTAACACCTGCACTCACCTCCCAGGTTGCTTGTGAGGATTTAATCAGGTCACAGATTTAATAACTCAGTGAAAACCCCTGCAGTCTGGATCTCAAGGAAGATCAGTTATTTTACTCTTGAAAAGGCTCTTGCTTGCTCTAAACCACCACATTCTTGTATTTTCTTCCTTCTTCCACTTCTTCCTTCTTCTTCCTCCTGTCTTCTTCCTTCTCAGCCTCCTTCTCTGTCTTTGTTTCTTTCCAAACATCAAATGTTGAGAGTTCTCAGATCATCAAGAATTTAGGTCCTCTTCTTCCTCTCTTCTTTCCCTAAGGGCTCTAACCTACTCCCATGATTTTAATTACCATCTGGAGAATGATGCCAAACACATTTCTAATTCAGATCTGAACGCATAACTGCCAAGTCACTGTCTCCACCTGGATGGTGTGGTGAGACCCTGGGTTCAGTCATCCTACCTCAAGGCCAAACTCCACATTTCTGCCATTCAAATGTAAACGCTGCCTACCTCAGTAACCGGCTGGAAAAAAATGCCCAGTTTTACAACACAGAATCCTGGGAGTTATCTGTGAAATGTCCTGTTGCTCACGTTTCAGTCTGTAACCCATTTCCTACTCTTTCCATTTTATGTCTGAAATATACTCTGCTGTCTCCATGGCTCCGTCCCCTTCTGAACCCACAGCCACTAGCGACTAACTCCCAAACTGGCTTCGCTCAAACAGTCCCCTCTCCTCCAGTCCAACTAGAGGGATGTTTTAAAGCGCAAGTATAATCACTCCTCTACCTACGTAGAATAAGAGTAAAACAGAATAAGGAGTAAACACTGAACCACTAATAAAGGTGTGCACATGTCCTCCATCCCCATGGTCCTCTATGTTCCAAACACGTTAAAACATTTTACTCTAAAATGCCAGGCTCTCTCTTTCTTCAAGGCCTTCATTCATATCCAGCCTGTTCCCTCTTCCCCTCCCTGTATCCCCATTCCCAGCTGTTTCTTTCCTATCATTCAGCTCTCAGTTTAACCAATACCTCCTCCAGAAGGCATTGCTTGGTTCTCTGGACAAGGTCAGTTCCATTAATTATATTCTCACAAGGCACCGTGCACTTCTGTTCCACAATCCTCAGTGCGTTTGTAAACACACAAACGATAATAAATGACACAAGTGCAGGGAGCTTGTCTGTCCTGTTTACAGTTGTATCCCTTAATCTTATCAACACCGTAAGTGGGCCAACAGAGATACTGATAGATGTTTGCTGAATTAATTAACACAGAATGGCTCTGGTTTCATTCTTGACTTGATAACGGCTCATAATTGGTGGGTAAGTGCACATAAAACTCTAATTCAAGGCAGACTGTGATAGCTTTTCACAAGAAATAAACATACAGATTACTTGATCCTCTAAGAAAAAAAAATCAATTCTGGAAAGGAACAGACGTATAAGCAAAGACCCATGTAAAGGAAGGCTTTTTTCTGGTGTGGAGATATGAAATAAGCCATGGAGAGCTAGCAAGACTTCAACAAGTTAAGGGTAGGAAATATTCCAGGGAGGGGAAAAATTTCAGACAGAAGGGAGAAGGATAGAAGGAGAAATATGTCTGCAGGAGAATGAAAACACTGCTCAAAGGAGAAAAGGGTTTGTCATTGATTGAATGGAAAACCAAAACAGAGAAAGGATGGGGGCATTATGACAGATGATGAATTCTGTTTTAGAAACTCAAATTTTAAGTCCTTACATGACATTGAGAATGTAGTTAAACATGGAACTAGGAAAGAAATTGCAAGTAAATTTCAGAAATTATTAGGCTCAGAGAAATTTTAATTGATCCATAAGGAATTAAACATTAATGCAGAGGCATGACAAAGATGTCTAAAGTTATCCACAAACACATATTTTTATTAAGAATAAAAAATAGAAAAAATAAAAGCGATTTTATAATTACTGCCTCAATTTTCAACATACATACCTAATTTTTATTTTATATAGGTGTTTGTAATACTTACCATATTTTTACAATGATTTTACCCTCTTTAAAACTGCTAATGTCCTACCACTGTTGGGATGGGAGAAACTCACTTATGCTGACTTTTTCTCTATTCAGTAGGAGAATACTATCTTTCTTCTGTTTAAAAGAATTCCAGTCTTTGTAATAGGCTCTGTGCAAAAATTTTAAATGACGTACAGAATTTTTAAAAGGTCATTCTAATTTCAAAACTGTTAACATCTGAAATTACATCTATTATCTTTAATTATCAAGAGAATATATGAAGAATAATAAAATGTAACACTTACTTTTGCTGCACCTATTTGTTCTTTGCGAAATTTCTCAAGTGGTGCAATTAATACATCATTAGCATTTTGAATCTGAAATTAAAAATACAAATACATTAAATTCTGTATAATTCATGCAAACAATATTGAAAAAAAGATAACTCCCTTATTCCACTTACTTAAATAAACAGTTTTTGTTCCCTTTTGCTTCTATAAATGAAATAAAAAATACCTCACACATGTCATATAGTCGCTTTCTACTTTATAATTAAATTTTCACAAATTATTTCACTTGATCCTAGCAATAATGTGACTAATGTGAAAACAAGTACACATAGTGAGATCTTAAATATTTAAATTTCATATTCTAAAATTTAACTACACATCAGACATTAAATTTTAAGATACCTTTAATTATACTGGTTTAATGTAGTCAGTTCAAGCATCATTTGAAAATTGAGCCATATAAAAGCTTTCCATCTTGCCGCTAGAATATTATAATTGTACAGCTGCAAAATAAAATCAGGCTTATTTTTTCCCTATTTTATTAGATTCCTTACACTTGGGCTTTGCCTGCATATTCTCATAATATTTCCAACCACACTAAAACAGTAACTGATTTTATTTCAATGAACGGCGTTTTAGTCCAAGACTCCAAATTGGGTTTCACTTAAACTTTCAAACAGATAAATCTTTAAATCAATCTGTACGAATACTGTGAGGGGGTTCAAGCTGGGTCAGGGGCAGTGACTGGCTACAGAAGACATATTTCTAAGGAAAGCAACATGCTGGAAGGAAATCTTGATCTTTTAAAAAAATCACTTTAACATGCATTAACATTAAACATAGGATCTTAAATATTTTCACAACAAAAGGAAATAATAATGTGGCAAGATGGAGGTATTAGCTAATGTCATGGTATTAATCATTTTGCAATACATAAATGCATCAAACCAACATATTGTACAATTTAAACTTATATAATGTCAATTATATACCAATAAAGTTGAGGGGGGGGAGGCAGCCCCAGTTAACAAAATTACCATTCATTCTACTGCTGTGATAATACTATGACCTATTACATAGTTAGCAAATGCTAAGATGAAGAGAAAAATCTATTTTTCTAATAAGTCACTATTTTAAAATAGGTTAAAGCATATACAGGAGCTCCTTATATTATTCTTTTAATTTCAAATAAGTTTGACATTATATCACAATTTTAAAATTTCAATAAATGGGTTTTACTTTCAATTATTTTCACTAAACTGGTTATTCTCTAGTCAAGCTTTATTTCTTAAATTCCATAATCTAACACACAAAGACAGTATTCACAAAAATAAAAACTAAATAATGCTTCCCATGATTCTGTCATTTTCCAATTTGTAGGAAAATGACATGACTTCTTGAGAAAAGTACCTAAAATCCTCCATTGTGAAAACATACAAAGTAGATCAATACTCAAAATCCTTCCCAAGACATTGACAGCCAACACAGATACCTCTGCCATCTGTCACCTACCTTCCTTTTTGTGAGCTCAGACAGGCCTTCATCAAGATACACTGGGCAGACATTTTACTACAGAGAGATGACTGGGAACAGCAGCAAAGTAGCTCACTTTTAATTCTCACTCTCTAAATCCTCTTTGCCCTAGTGAAACTCCAAATACATTGAAACACACACATATATATTTCTCCAGATGTTACAGAGGTAATAAATAATGGATTCTGCCTTTAAAGTTCACATAAGGAAAGACAGTGTCATGGACACTTTAGTGTAACTTGGAAAAATAGCAACAATAAAGGCCAACAGTTACCGAATGTTTGCTTTATGCTGGAAATCAGCATGACCTAATGTATTTACAGTTAATGATCTTAAACAAAGAGATATTTCTCAAGTGGTGAAAACTCAAACAATGAGGCTGAATAACAAGATATGCAGCACAACTCTTAAGTACATGTATTTAAAATCAAGAATGGCTGACTTCAACACAGTTCCATAGCTTATGAACTGCTATTTAAACATTCTGATCACCAGCTGTATCACCTAACAACTTGATTTTAAGGATGAAGATAATGAATGTAAAACACTTAGTTCAGTGCCTTACATCCAGAAAGTACTCAAAATTTATAGTTTTTAATATCTCCAAATAAACATATATAACATATATCCGTCTGTAATGATATACCTGATACACTTCTATATCCGAATCTTCTATACTACCCTTTTGGTTGAAGTATATCTATGTGCACATTATGAGAAGGTATTTTCTATGAATGTCACAAAAGACAGATGGCCTAGACATTCCCACATTCAATCACTAGGTGCTTACATATGTGCCAAGCACACTACTGAGCTATGTGGGGAAGAGAAAAAAACTAAGGTATGGACTATACCTTCTAGACAGTTGATGACTACTTGTGAAAAGGAGGAAAAAAAAAAATTCATTCAACAAGTATTTAATGTCATAAAGTCCTGCCAAAATTTTCGGAAAATTTGAGACAAAACTGATCACAGTACATTGAGAATAGTTACATGATTAACTATGCAGAATTCATCACAAACACATCAGAATTTTGACAAAAGAAAAGATCCATGAGAACTAAATAAGTCAAGGTAGTATTTGGATAGTGAACAGGAAGTATTGGATAGAGGTGAACAGGAAGTGGATATGAACTGGATACACCAAAGAGAAAAAATATCCTAGGAACAGGCATCACCATAAAAAAGGCAAGAGATAGAATTAAGCAAATATGAGGCGGGGGTGGGGGGTACAGCACAGGGTTAAATAGAAGCATTTACTACACGTTCGTTAACAGTCCATCCTGACTGTGAGTGCACCAACCAAGTTACAGGCCTTCAGTTACCTTTTTAAAAATGGAAATGGCACAGTGAATATAAAGTATGTTGAAAACTTTTGGCACAGAGCAGGTTCCATGTGTTATTAGCTATTAACATTATCTAACTGGAGAAAAGTGTGTAATTACTATTAGGAAATTCAACTGCAATAAGGAAAGAATACCCATAATCTAAGCAAAGTAACCTGGATATGGAATCACTGCTGGTTTCTAAAAAGAGGATTAACGTAAAAACTTGTTCTAGGAAGTAATATGCAGGATACTTTGAGAATGAAGAGATAAGGACAAGATATGCCAGGTAAATGGCTGGGAGAAGAACACAAGTTTGAAGAGACAACTAGGTCAGAGGCCTGTGGTGTTGACAGACGGGTAGCAGGGAACTGCAAAGGCAGAGGAATCAAAGGTGACATTAAGTTTTCAGCCTCAGGCACTGGAACTCTATCAGAACTTTAAGAACTAGGGTAAATGAGGCAGGGAGTATGTCTGGTAGAGAAAGAATAATGACAATGAATTTCACTTTGGACCTATTACTTTTGATTCCATGAAAGATTTACGGATATATCAGAGTATCCCACTTCAAAACATGGAACTAGTCAATACGAATGAAATGTTTTTTAATTGGGAAAGACCAGACAAAAGAGTGGATGGCGGATCCATGTGCTAAGACGCTAGCACTCACACTCATACCCAATAGTTCAAATCTCCGCCACAACTATTCTCTGGCTGTTACGTAAATATGGCCTGGGAATAAAACAAAACGTGAGAATATAAACTTGAGCCAAATGTGATAATTAACAACCATCCAGTGGGCAAGTATTACTTCCTATCTCTGCTGCTGCTGCTGCTGCTGCTAAGTCGCTTCAGTCGTGTCCGACTCTGTGCGACCCCATAGACGGCAGCCCACCAGGCTCCCCCGTCCCTGGGATTCTCCAGGCAAGAACACTGGAGTGGGTTGCCATTTCCTTCTCCAATGCATGAAGGTGAAAAGTGAAAGTGAAATCGCTCAGTTGTGTCCGACTCTTAGTGACCCCATGGACTGCAGCCTACCAGGCTCCTCTGCCCATGGGATTTTCCAGGCAAGAGTACTGGAGTGGGTTGCCATTGCCTTCTCCGTCCTATCTATAGTTCGTCCATATTTCTTCATCTCTTTCTTTTGTTTTGGATTTGCTCAATTTCCTTCTTTCTTCCCCCTGCTCTCATTCTATTAATGTGAAACTTAGGGAATAAAAATATAAGTTCCAGAGGTACTAAACAGAAAAAAAAAAAAAAAGAAGGGAAAGAAAAACATCCAAAGGAGTGATAAGAGATAACAAGAGATATGATTTGTTGAGTGTTTAATGTGTGCCAAGTACTATGCTAAGCCCTTCACAATATCTAGATTAAAGTTGATTTCATATGAATAATGAAGTTCAAAACCTAACAATCATCTGGAATATATTAAGAATGTGAATGCTGAAGTTAGACCCTGTTCCATTTTGAATCTCAGCACCTAACCTGCTAAGACACAATGCCTTCATCTCTGTATCTCTTAAGAATTTCATAAAAATCAAAGGAAAAATACACATATTCAAAAATTGCAAGCCTAGATTCGGCATATGGCAGGCTTTCAATAAATGTTTGTTTCATCACAGAATTCACAATGTCAACTATTGAGTTCAGAGCCATCCTCAGCAGTCTGAGAATTTCCAAGATGATTTAAAAGGTAGTTATTCAAAAGGGAGAAATTGAAATCCAAATAAATTTAACAGAAACTTTTTCAGAGTACCCATCTGCAGTGTTAGATAATAGGAACCTACATTTTTCCATAAACCATAATAACATATGTGTGGCTTTACATCTGACATATGATGCTTCTCTTGTATGCAGTCAATGGGCTGCTGTTCACAATATGTGAATCTAAATTCAAGAGATCAAAATGGGAACGCCAACACTCATAGGGCGCAAAGTGGATTTACAACCCAACTGTCTGCTCCTGACTCTCAGCTTTGAACACCCCCCACGGGACGAATGCCTTTTATCCCAGCACACTGGTCGATCACATGGATGAAATTCTCCAATTCTGACGTAATCCAAGTGTGAAGTAAAGAAGGTATTTAAAATTTAGGTAGGTTTAAAAGGGTTACTGTTACAACTGAATAATACTGGAAAATAACATACAAAATGTTAAGAAACTATAATTAAAAATCTGAATCTGGGGTACAACACTGGTGACTGTCTCAAGATTTAAAAAGCAATCTAGAGAAATGAAATTCTGGCTCACATGGAACTCTTTCTCCTCAAATTTACGCAGACTCCTTCCAAAAGGTAATAGTAGAGGATGGGGCGGGGGGTAGGGTATGGAACCAAGTCACAGAGTTCAGGAGATTCAAACTTCCATAATATTTCTGGAATGTGTTACTTTGTATGACCTCATTAAGAGGCATTAGGAAAAATACAAATGCAATTTTAATGCTCTCCCTAGATATTGATAAGATAAATTTTTAAAAAGTTCGTATTTCAGTAATTAAGGGTTAACTATTTTATAATTTTTAACCATTATCTAAACCTTGGTTTTAAAAAACTTATTTTTGTAAGTACTGGTCCATTTTCAAATTCAAAAATAATCACAGCTATTTCACTTATTTTCTGCATCAGAGCAGCAAATCTAATATTGGGTAATAAGACATTACAATACTGCATTTACTGAGTAGACACACTTTGACTGTGGGTGTATTATATTAAACCAGGCAATTCAGCTTCCTGTTGCTTTTCTTTTGCTATTTCAAGTGATTCTAATAAACAGCCACAAGGGAGTGCTCATAAATCACTCAAAAGTAATGGCTAAAAATGTTTTTATGTGGTTAGAAGAATCATTATCTAAACATGTTTGGGTTTTTTTCTCTCCAAGTACACATGAATTATAATTTTCTACAGACCATGAATTTTCAAGAGCTATCCTATAGGAATTTTCAATGCTTGTTTTCCACTGCAGAGACCCCTACCATAACTTGTCTGTCCAAGGAAGTGAGTAGTGATGGAATAAAACAAATCTGAAAAGTAATTCTTCTTACACTTTTACTTTCTCTTCCCCTTTGATGTCTTGGTTAAACTTGACTGTTGTTGGTACCAGTCACAGCTCATCACAAATCAATGATTACAGTATCCCACCAGGATGTAAGATAATTCTCTACCTCTAAAAGCTCTAAAAGACTCCAGGTTTTGAAGAGATTGGGGCTTCCCTGGTGGCTCAGATGGTAAAGAATCAGCCTCCCATGCAGGAGACCTGGGTTCAGTCCCTGGGTTGGGAAGATCCCCTGGAGAAGGAAATGGCAATCCACTCCAGTATTCTTACCTAGAGAATTCCATGGACAGAGGAGCATGGCAGGCTATGGGCCATGGAGTCGCAAAGAGTGGGACGCAACTGAACGACTAATACTTTTGAAGAGATCTAATGATTTTCTGCTATCAAAGCAACTGTTTGAGAAGGCTACAAAGAACAAGCTATTTATAGAAATAAAGCATGGATGATGTAGCCCACTGCAAAAACAATTTCCTGTTGAGATGGCTATTATAATCAATCCACACAAAGTGAAAATATCACAAAGGTACGTATATTGAGTAGACTGAACACAATCAATGTGGAAGACACCTATAAACAGGCTGAGGTAAGACTGGCTCATTGTCTCATGGGTATTTATAACTGCGGAAGTCAGATCAGAGTCCTTAGGATTACAAGCAAGTATCTCTTCGCTGCTTGTCCCAACCCCTTATCCTATTCCCGCCTGCCCTTTTGGATAAAGCTATGGCAGGTGGTCTTGGGATAGCCTGAGTTTCACTCCTAGATACTGGTAAAGTTAGCTCTCCACAACCTCAAAAGAGACATTCATCTAAGTCAGTAAACCCACAGTTTTTCTAATTGTCATGTGCATGCATGCTCAGACAAGCTGTGTGACCCCACGGACTGTAGCCCACCAGGCTCCTCTGTCCATGGGATTTTTCTGCGCAAGCATACTGGAGCGGGTTGCCATTTCCTTCTCCAGGGGATCTTCCAGACCCAGGGATCGAACCCACATCTCCTGTGTCTCCTGCATTGGTAGGCAGGTTCTTTACCAAGTAAACTAGAACTCAAAACCCAAATCTCACAGAAAGAGCGGAGGACAGACATATGAACAAGACCTTCATATAATAAGTAATATGAAGTAAAAACTAAATGCATTTTACTTTCTATCCTTTAATGTGAATAGCAACATACTCTGAAAAATCATGCCTTCATCTTTTAAAAACATGCAAGGTTATCTGGCCACCACCATAATCCATTAAATTTCTACTTGACTGTCACTTATTACTTCAATATTGGATGTTTTGATTCTACTTATTAAGTCAGTGTTCTATGATGAATCCTACTTCATTGGACTTCATCTATTTAGATCCAACACACTTATATTTAATATTAGTTTCACCTTTACTTCTACCAGTAATAATACTTTAGGAATATATTTAGAAAAAGAAATTTAAGTTTTTGGAGAATGCTGCTATAGGAATCCCATTTTTTACTTCAGAGGATAAGTAGACATATACTCTCTAGCAAAGTGCATGGGTTTGTATTTAATTCTTGAATTATCCCATGAAAACTGTGTGATTTTGGTCAAATTATTCAAACACTCCATGTCTGTTTCCTTTATGTAAAGATGAAAATATGCCTTTATCTCATAGCCTGTTTACAAAAATTTTTACATTTTATATATAATGATCATAAGAGTCTATTAATACAAAGTTGTACTTGCTTCTTAACTAAATTCATCTTTTGAGTAGGTCAACTGTAAAACAATAATATTTTTTTAAAATGACTTAGGAATTTGCTACTGCAGTTTCATATATTAATAAAAGAGTGAAATCTCACTGCAGGTATTGGATGCCAAGACTTCTTAAACAGAACACAGTGGCTAGTAGGCTAAATGGGAACCAATCCTCTCTGCTTCTACAGCTTATGACTGTCCTGAATATAACTCAAAGTAAAGTTAGCTATTTTTTAATAAAAAACCATCTATACTCATAAGACGAGGGAGCAGAAAAGCATTCATCCAAGAAGAAATTGACCATTTTCATAGTATAGCTGAGAAAGTGGAAGAGAGGGGTAAATTGCAAAATTTCATAGAATTCACTGTGATCTAATAGTGTCATAACTCTAGGTTGTACCAAATGAAATTCTCTGAATATTGAGTTATTTGGACTAGAAAGGTAAGTTATTTTTCTTAGATTTTTTTGTTGCTCTTAAACTACTTTTGCTTTATTCTTTCTTATCCAGCAATCTCTAACGGTAGATTAAACCAAAGATACTTTTAAAGATTTCAAGCATTGTAGAAAAAATCTGTAAACAGGTCTAACCATAACATATGCCCCCTCACAAACTTGGGTCTACTTATTGCCATCCTGATTACTACATTTATAACTATCATGTGAAAGTCACTCAGTCGTGTCTGACTCTTTGCAACTCCATGGACTATACAGTCCATGGGATTCTCCAGGCCAGAATACTGGAGTGGGTAGCCTTTCCCTTCTGCAGGGGATCTTCCTGACCCAGGACTCAAACTGGTGTCTCCTGCATTGCAGGCGGGTTCTTTACCAACTGACCTATCAGGGAAGCCCATAATGGAGGCTTAAAGAAACAGCACAAAAGGTCAAACTATACTTCAACTATAAATAACAGATATATGAAGGATCCAATTAAAACTGACATCTTAAAAATTACTTAAAACAATTACTCCAAACATCCTGCATATATGTTCATTGTAACAAATACCTTTCTTTTGATTTTGACCAAAAAGTATGCACTTAGGAAAACACTCCTATAGATTATATGGCTGCATTACCTCAAAGGCCATATAAGGAAAATGTTGACGTTAAACCTACCTTTGAGAACACAGTCTCCAAATAATGTAGGAAATACTGCCACCTCGGTTGTTACAAGGTATTAAATAACTGCTCTGCACTCCCCACTAGGTGAAAACATTATGCACAGAAACTGGTGGAGTTACTTCTGCAGTCCTCTACATTTAGCCATTCTCAGGAAACCCCATCGTCCCCTGAATTTGTGTACCTCTAGTGGTATTGGTTAAATTTCTATGATGCTCTCATGTTTCTCAACTCTATAGGAGATGACCAAAGATTTTCCTGTAACACAGCTTTCCCGTGTATATCAGTGTCCTCCTGCTGATGGAAACATACCTCTGCCCCTCTCCCCCACTTTAAAAATCAGAAACCCCATATATCCTGAGCTAAGTGAATCATTGTCCCAAGGAAGATTTTTTTTTTCCAGGTTTTATCCCAGAGTGTAGAGGAGTCAAAGTGGCTTCAAGTGAGGAGTCAGAGGGAAGGAGCCTCAACAAATTGATAATTTATGTAACTCCATGTTTATCACCTCCTCCCCTTTTAATGCTACTTCTTCTTGTTAATTTTCCTGTACCCTTCTAGGCCAGTTCAGTTCAATTCAGCCGCTCAATCGTGTCTGACTCTTTGAGACCCCATGAATCGCAGCACGCCAGGCCTCCCTGTCCACCACAAACTCCCGGAGTTCACTCAGACTCACGTCCATCGAGTCAGTGATGCCATCCAGCCATCTCATCCGCTGTCGTCCCCTTCTCCTCCTGCCCCCAATCCCTCCCAGCATCAGAGTCTTTTCCAATGAGTCAACTCTTCGCATGAGGTGGCTAAAGTACTGGAGTTTCAGCTTTAGCATCATTCCTTCCAAAGAAATCCCAGGGCTGATCTCCTTCAGAATGGACTGGTTGGATCTCCTTGCAGTCCAAGGGACTCTCAAGAGTCTTCTCCAACACCACAGTTCAAAAGCATCAATTCTTCAGCGCTCAGCCTTCTTCACAGTCCAACTCTCACATCCATACATGACCACTGGAAAAACCATAGCCTTGACTAGACGAACCTTTGTTGGCAAAGTAATGTCTCTGCTTTTCAATATGCTATCTAGGTTGGTCATAACTTTTCTTCCAAGGAGTAAGCATCTTTTAATTTCATGGCTGCAGTCACCATCTGCAGTGATTTTGGAGCCCCCAAAAATATAAAGTCTGACACTGTTTCCCCATCTACTTCCCATGAAGTGATGGGATCAGATGCCATGATCTTCGTTTTCTGAATGTTGAGCTTTAAGCCAACTTTTTCACTCTCCTCTTTCACTTTCATCAAGAGGCTCTTTAGTTCCTCTTCACCTTCTGCCATAAGGGTGGTGTCATCTGCATATCTGAGGTTATTAATATTTCTCCCAGCAACCTTGATTCCAGCTTGTGCTTCTTCCAGTCCAGCGTTTCTCATGATGTACTCTGCATATAAGTTGAATAAGCAGGATGACAATATGCAGCCTTAATGTACTCCTTTTCCTATTTGGAACCAGTCTGTTGTTCCATGTCCAGTTCTAACTGTTGCTTCCTGACCTGCATACAAATTTCTCAAGAGGTAGGTCAGGTGGTCTGGTATTCCCATCTCTTTTAGAAAGAGATCTCTTTCTAAAAGAGATGGGAATACCCTTCTAGGTAGTCCCTACTAAAAACATCTTTAGAGAGAGAAATTAGAATCATGTGTTTTTTTTAAAGGTACGCTTGTGAATTTAAGGAAAATTCCAATAGAAGTTTATAAAAATTTATAAAATAAATAAAAATTCATTAAACAAATTCACAGTTAATTTATGGCAGTTATATTTTAGTAGCTGGATCTTAATGTATTTAATCATAATTGCTCCGTATTTATGTAATGGGAGACTGTTAGAGCCTTAAGAAAGATTTAAGATATCCCAATGTATATGCAATTTCTTAAATTTCTTATTGCAGCCTTTGCAATAACAGGAGGGCTGGAAGAGAAGAGAAGGCCAGGACAGAGGACAGAGGGAGGAAGAAGTTTTTATCTGGACAGAGATTCATCTAAACAAAGCCGAGAATGACCTAGCTTGAACAAGGAGTGACGGAGCAAGCTTAGGAAGGTGGTTGGTGGCGGGCGAGTGCTGTGCTGGGCAGGGGCGCTGGGAAGGCTCACAGTGGCTCCTGGGGTCCATTATGAGGCATCTCTTCCCAGCCTACATTCAGCAACTTGGGCCAAATTCAGCTGAGGTAAAGATTTCTATACCTTGAAATAGGCCAGCATTACACATCAGGGTTTTATACACACGCACACACACACTGCTCCCTAAGAGTTGGCAGTTTAGTTTTTACCACACCTCACTGTTTCAGAGTTAAACGTGTATTGGGAAGGCACTAATATTAAATCATAAACTACAGTAAAGAATGCTAACTATACAAGATTCCTTTTATCTAGTTATTAAAGCATCTCTTTAAAACATGTATCTGTGGGCTTAAAATAGTACCAACTTAGTATGTCTTTCTCAATACCTAAAAGTTTAAACTCATTTGTACTTCCTTACACTTAAACTTACTTTCACATGAAACAAGGATTTTGTATTTCCTGGCTACCATAGTAACAGGAAGTTTCTGTAGTGCCGATTTAATCGATTTTGAAGCTAAACCTGGACACTGCAGGCTGATCACAAGATGTTGGCTCTAAACACCTCGTGCTAGGAAGAACGACAGCATTCATGATGCAGGTTATTCATACATCTATCTTTCCGGCCCTGTAAAGGTAGAGATAATGTCTTATTGATTTTTGAATAGTCATTCCCTAGCAAAGTGCTTTTGCCATAGTGGAAATTCAACACACTACTGCTAAATTAATAAAGTTATTTACAGTAGCCATAATTGGTGAGTGAAGTGAAAGCGCTCAGTCGTGTCCAACTCTCTGCGACGCCATGGATTGTAGCCCACCAGGCTCCTCCCTCCATGGGATTCTCCAGGCAAGAGTACTGGAGTGGGTTGCCATTTCCTTCTCCAGGGGATCTTCCTGACCCAGGGATCGAACCCGGGTCTCCTGCATTCCAGGCAGACGCTTTAACCGCTGAGCCACCAGGGAAGCCCCTTAAGTTATTTACAGTAGCCATAATTGGTACCTGCAATGAATTTCTGTAACAAACACCGTTCCTGATAATATTACTGTGGACGACAACCTACCTATAGGAAACTAAGTATTTCTGAAAATAAGAAAAGTATTTTATAAAATATAATTTTGATATATGCTGTATAACATAGGTAGCAATCTATAACTATACGGGTAGCAATCTTAAACTAAGCTAATCAATATTATCTTTAGAAAAAAATTCAGTCACACACAAAAAAACAAATAACCATTAATTTACAATGACTTCTACTACATTCACACAAGTTCTTCACTTATAAATCAGTTTTGCAAAAACATAAAGCAATATTATGCTTCAAGTCAAAATGCCACAGAGGGAAAATTATCATCATACAAACTGCCATAGTGGGTTAGAATGAAAAGAGCAGTAACTCCTCGAAATAAGAAATGCAAACCACAATCCAAATTCTTCCTACTCCTCCATCCTTAAGGTTGGTTACACTGTTGTGATGAACTGAAAACGTGAGAAGCAAAATCACATGGATCTGTTAGATTTTAGCTGGAAACCAGAACAGGGCTTTGAGCAGGGGAGTCAGGGAACACAGGCTGCAAGCATGGAGGAGAAAAGCAGACAGGTCAGAACCATCAGACAAAGGTTGGGAAAATGCATTCCACAGTACACACGCACAGCAGTTCGGCAACACTGCCTGTGGGCCAAGGGAGCTCTCCTTCAGGCCTCACGACAGCTCCCTAAAGAAAGTACTATTATTATTCCCATTTTGCAGTTAAGGATACTGAGATCCAGAGACACTAAGCAACTCACGTAAAGTCCCAGATAGCTGGTAGGTGGCAGGAGCACACCATGAACCCAAGTAGTCTAACGATATATACCACATTGCACAGTCTCAGACAATAAGAACACACTGCGTGACCAAAAGTAAGTCTTGCCCCCAAACAAAGTTATATGAAATATGAGTAAGGCTATCACTGAACAAAGGAAAACTTGAAAAAAGGGCTATAGCATTAGAGCGATGAGATGATTATTTTCCTATTTACTAATTTATAAATTCTGAAATGTAGATACATTATTTTCCTTATTCCAGATCTTTTTTGGAAAATGATACACACTTTCTATTGCATCCCCAAACAATTTCATTGTTGCGCTGATGTCATATTTAAGCGTGTGATAAAAGGTCAAGCTAAGTTGAATAATAAAGATTTTCTTGGCTCTTGAAATGCTAAGTTATGGGTTCAGGATGGGAAACACATGTACACCCATGGTGGATTCATGTCAGTGTACGGCAAAACCAATACAATATTGTAAAGTAATTAGCCTCCAATTAAAATAAATAAATTTATATTAAAAAAAGAAATGCTAAGTTATAATAATGTAATGGTGAGATAAGAATCAGCATAGACACAGGGAAGATTAGGAAGAGATTATTGCAATTATTAACTTAAAATCAGAGTATTACTCCCACATAATTCTACCCAACTAAAGTTTAGGAAATGAAAAAAAAGGAGTATTCATTCAGAAACATAACCACAATAGTACTGCCTTTTCCTAGTTCACTTTCCCTGGTACATTTACTTGGGATGTTTATGTCACATACTATCTTGGTATAAATAAATACAGGAAACATTGTAACTGGGACTTGTACATTTCAGAAAAAAAAAGCACCAGAAGCTCATACACACCCAGTATATCTTCCCTATAAACTACCACTGTAGCAACTGCTTGTATGTGAATATTTTAAGGATCTCTGGGGACTGGGGGAAGAGAAGATAATCTTTTGAAATAAATAATTCCTTAATTGAATAAACCAACAAACCGAATCACAGTGTTGTTAAAAATAAAACCGGGAAAAAAAATGGCTTAAAAGAGAAACCTTCAGAGCTTTAATACAGAATTACAGAAGTCCATGAGTACCCAAAAGTTATCTAAGTCCTACAATTTAGCAAGCAAGAGATATGATTTATTTTGCAAACATTTTCTTTTAAACTTTCCCAGGCATCTGAGCACAGGCTCTTAGTCATAGCTAAGAATTACTTCTCAAATAAGTTCCATATGTTACAACTCTCGTTCCTGGTCTTTTCCAAAACCCAGATCTGGTCATAAACTATGAGCTAGTTTACCACACTGTACAGCTGTCAAAAACTTTTCTTACCCAATGAAGTAAAGAACCTCACTCAGCCTTTTCTGTGAGGTCTTATATCATGTGAAATATGAGGGATATGTCAATACTAGAGAAAGTCTTCTTTACAACACACAACAAACATAAAAAAAACAATACGCTTTTCCTTATCTGTGAAAAGGAAGCCCCAATAGAAAATACAATCATTTAATAAATCATTAACATCTGACCTCTTTGGGGTTTACCCTCAGGCTATGGCTTGAATTACATTCAGTTCATATAACTGGGTCAAAGGATGTTAAGATTCTTTTCCAGAAAATCAAGCTTGGAACTACTTCCCTTGCTGACAGCAGCAGACAGCCTGAGACATGTATCTCTCGTGTATCCTTTAAACCTCAGCCCAAGTGTCACCTCCTAGGTAAGCTTTCCCTAATATTCCCAAGTGTAAGGTGTTTTGTTTTATTGAAGTATAGTTGATTTATAATGTTGTGGTAGTTTCAAGCGTACAGCAGAGTGATTCAATTATACCCACACATACACATATAGACACACACATTCTTTTTCACATTCTTTCCCCTTATAGGTTATTACAAAATACTAAGTTAGTTCCCTGTGCTATACAGTAGAACCTTGTTGGTTATCTATTGTGTGTGTGTGTGTGTGTGTGTGTGTGTGTGTGTGTGTATGAGTATGTATGTGTTAATCTCAAGATCCTAATTTACACCCCTTTCCATTTTGGTAACCAGAAGTTTGTTTTCTAAGTCTGTGGGTCTATTTCTGTTTTGTAATAAGTTTGTTTGTACTATTCTTTAGATTCCACATATAAGCAATATCATATGGGATTGGTCTGTATCTGGCTTACTTCACTTGGTATTATAATCTCTAGGTCCATCCATGTTGCAGCAAATGGTATTATGTCATTCTTTTTTATGCCTGAATAACATTCCACTGTGGACTTTAAGGACCTTTCTCCAACTCCTGGAGGACTGTGATCCTACACTGTCTCAGCAGATCACAGAACACTGCAGGCCACCCTGCACCAGTCTGTCTTTTCCACCAAATTATGAGTATTTCTGAGAAAATGCCTGTGCCTCCAGCTTTCACTTGTGTATCCTCCACATCCCAGAGTAGCATCTGAGGCATACTGTCACAGGCCAAAAATGCATCCTGGTACAAGCGCATTGGCTGCAATCAGGGGTGGGGGAGCAGGTGGGGAAAGGAAGCAGAAGTCAGCAAATAAAAAATGCCAAGATCAAACTGAAGTAAGATGAACAATCCTAGACTTCGCATTCATACAAACTGTTATTTTCCTATTTATAAACTAGTTTTGATCTGAAATAATATTTTATGCATTCATATACTAGTTGAGTGTGAACTAGTGACACTCCTGAAGAAGCAGAAAATGGAAGCAAATAGAAATCAGTATTAAAGATCCCCCACCCTTGTCTCTTTGGGGAGAAGGAGGATTTTAACAGATATGAAGCTAGCTCACCTTCTACTTGGACTGCAAGGAGATCAAACCAGTCAATCTTAAAGGAAATCAATCCTGAATATTCATTGGAAGGACTGATGCTGAAGCTGAAGTCCAATACTTTAGCTACCTGATGCGAAGAACTGATTCATTGGAAAAGACCCTGATGCTGGGAAGGGCTTCCCTGGTGGCTCAGCTGGTAAAGAATTCGCCTGCAATGTGGGAGACCTGGGTTTGATTCCTGGGTTGGGAAGATCCCCTGGAGAAGGGAAAGCCTACTCACTCCAGTATTCTGGCCTGGAGAATTCCATGGACTGTATAGTCCATGGGGTCACAGAGTAGGATGGAACTGAGCAACTTTCACTTCACTGACGCTGGGAAAGATTGAAGGTGGGAGGAGAAGGGGATGACAGAGGATGAGATGGTTGGATGGCATCACCAACTGATGAGTTTGAGTAAACTCTGGGAGATGCAGAAGGACAGGGAAGCCTGGAGTGCTGCAGTCTATGGGGTCACAAAGAGTCGGACATGACTGAGCGACTGAATAACAACAATCTTCTACTTGGGCACACCAGGGTATAGATTTTCACTATATATACAAACGAAAGTTAATTACAACAATAAATTTTCATTTCTACTTTTAAAGGTGAATGGATAAAATAAACTTCTGTAATTTATCCTGATTCTTTTCTCTAGCTACCATTTGGAAAGAAATCTTGAGTAAGTTCTGGGGATACGGGAGGGAGAGCAGGCAAGCTGGATGCTCTTTGGCAAGCCAAGCTTCTTAAATGTTTATTAGGGATGAATAAGCAATGCCTTCTGTCTTATCGTTGGAAGATGCCTTGCTACCCTGTGCCAAAATTTCAATTAGGCTTATAAACACCCTGGAAAGAATGAGGAATGAAACACAGAACTTCCTGTGGACTTTGAACTTACCAGCAAGGAAGCATACTATCTACATTCAGAAGGCACTAAACTACACTACTGTGTTACAGCTAGAGCATTTATCTAGGACAAAAGGCAAAAAACAAGGGCACGCTTGCGTCAAGATGTGAAGTGGGTAAAACTTGTTGTCAGAAACTTGTACCTCTTCAGTTGCCACCACAGAGGCTTTATTTGGCCTTTATTCCAGCGTGTTTACTCAGACCATGCCTCACCATCTCCTTTCTCTCACACTGGAACCCCTCACCAAAGATTACACCTCCCAGGGAATCTAAGTTCTAAATATTTCCAACCATTACCACACTCATTGGCCCATCAATAAAGTCTTATTACTTCTCTGGCTTCTTTCATTAAGACTTTTCTCCATGCTTCCTAACAACCAGTAAATCTTGCTCACTGACAGGTGCTAATCTTCGTGTGAAAGCCATCGGCCCTTGGGAAACATAAGGCAGCATGACAACCCAGGGGTGGGGATTTCAGTGCCACGCATGGTCTTCTGAGAACTGGACTTGGGAAAAAATAGTTGCCTGCTATATCTACATGTGTGGCAAAATGTGAATGGCTTCTTGTCTGAAATAATGACAACTTAATTGCAGGCTAGGCTCATTTCAAGATAGCATGCTAACAATGCTTTTCCTTCTTGGCTTAGATATATATAGATGATAGTGAATACAGGATTAATAGGCCATTTCAATGATGTTTCTTGTCCATCCAGAAGCAACACAACACATAAATTATTCTTCGTAACGTTGCAAGTGAGAACTTAAAATTAACCACAAATGAATTGCTTGTAAACCAAACCTAGACGTTTCTGAAAATTTAGTTTAAAATACAATCACGGACTTCCCTGGTGGTCCACTGTTAACAACCTGCCTTCCAATGTAGGGGACGTGGGTTTGATCCCTGGTGGAGGAAATAAGACCCCACAGGCCACAGAGCACAGAGTCCACACGCCACAAGTAGAGCGCCCGTGTGCCACAGCTAGGGAGGAGGAGCCTGCACTGCAGCAACGAGTCCACGTGCTACAACTGAGACTTGAGACAGCAGAGACACTAAACATACACTAATAAATAAATAAAATACTTCAATCATTAGGCTGTAATTCATGACTTAATTCCTGAGCTCAAATGGTTTTCAGGCAAATATTTACTACGGAATACAAAGGCCCTGCTCTCGTGACACCATTATAATTCAGAAAGACAGGCAAATTAAACAAAAATAAATAAGATAATATCAGATAATGATAGCCCTTGTGAAGAAAATGGTAAAAGTTGATGTGACAAAAAACTATGGCAGCAGAGATCTGAATTTGAGTGGTAAGCTAAAGGCTCAGTGAAGAAGCACCTCGGGGACTGAGGCATGAGTTATAATAACTCCTCCCTCTCTGTAATTTCCACCCAAAGATGGGGAGGAAGACTCCAGGCAGGGAGAATAGCAAGGGCAAGCATCTGAAGACAGAAGTATGCTGGACATGTTGATGGAAGGAGAAGACCAGTACGACTAAAGCAAGGGGAAGGCAACAGAGAATGGCCTAAGATGAAAGCAGAGTCCAGAGCATGCAAGGCCTTGAAAATCACAGTATGAAATGTTTATCGTATCCCAGAGGATGAGATGGTTGGATGGCATCACCGACTCATGGACATGAGTTTGAGTAAACTCCTAGAATGGTGATGGACAGGGAGGCCTGGTGTGCTGCAGTCCATGGGGTCTCAAAGAGCCAAGACACAACTGAGCCACTGAACTGAACTGATACAAGACACAGAAATACCGATTGGGATTAAAATGACAAAGGAATGCAAATTATACTCAAAATAGAATTCCCATTTGCACTATTGCATGCATTACTATTGATGAAAGCATTGAACCTGAGGTTTTTAAAGCTATTGTCACTGCAAAGAAGAGTGATCTCCACTGAGAGTTGAAGGGAAGTTCTGCCCCTAAGTTGAACTCAACTCCTGTACAAACCAAAAAAGCAAAAACAACAAAAAGAGCTATGGAAAAACCCTTTGGTATTAACTGCCAAGAACTTCCCATCAGATAAACCCAAATACTCTTAGCTTTTCTCTATGGCTACACAGATAAGGTTAAAGCAACTGCTTCCTAGGGTGAAAGAAAGGGGGTTTTTGTATCTGAATTAACCTGAGTGGTGACCTCCATTTATCACATTCAATGTCATGTAATAATAAAGTACGTGTCTACATACACAACAGTGTATAGCCTTGATTTGCCAAGAGACTATATTTCATGATATATCTACAAGTTGAATCTACTTTCCATATGTCAAGGTTAAAGCAAACTGAAAGCAGTCTAGAGCTAAGGGCAGCCCTGAGATGATCACATCCCCTATCGTCCCATTCAAAAGGAGCCCAAAGAGGTAAAACTGCACACATGTTGAATAGCACATTCAAGACTAACGTAGTGCCTTTTACCCACTGAACTTGAATGAACTCATGCCTGTCCTCACTCCGTGATCACTTACTAACACTTTAATACAAACTTGAGGACGATTTTAAGCACTCTTCCACATTATCAAGAAGCAATTAGGTACCTCATCAGAGAAAGACAGCTTTACACAAAAATACAAGAATCCTAAAACATGAATGCTTACGCTGTCTCTTTGTTTTTTTCTTTTATTAAACCATTCCAACTGGCAGCATATGAGCAAGATAAAGAGAAAAAAGAGGGAGAAAGAGAAAGAGAAGCAAAGAGAAAGTGAGGCTATATTTTCTCTTCTTGACATGTTCTAAAATCAACATATTTAATCAAAAAAGTTTTAAGAAATCAGCATTAAATATTAAATGCTTAGTATTGTTATTAGCATTATAAAAATAGATAATTCCAATGTATATAGCTTATTTATTGAATATCAAAGGCCTTTAGTTATTTGTGTTCAAAAGTGGGAAGTCATGAGCAGTTTCCTGAGCCACTCGTGGGAGGAAATGCTCATGGGATGGAGGAACATTTTCAAACTCAGTCTCTTCTTTGAAAATTACTGCCCTAGAAAGACACCGTGAATGACAGAAGTGAGACAGGGGCCTCTGATGAGCTGAAACAGAGAACAAAGGGCAAGTGCTGTGTGACTTTACTGTTTTAAGAAGTTGTGGACTGTACGTTTAATGCACATATTCAATATATGCTTTTAGAGGTTCTTTCCTCCTTTCTAATATTATTACTTCATAACAATGTAAAATTTAAAGGCTAGTTCATAGTTTTTACTTCTGATTTAACCTACAATTCACAAGGTAAAAACTAAGGCCTCTGGGTCACGCCGCACACCTAGGGTTGACAGAATGCTCCAGCATTGTATGGTCTTTTAGGAGAGATCTGAGAAACCATTCCAGCCCTTAGTTTGCTTCTTACATCTTCAGTTCAGTTCAGTTCAGTTCAGTCGCTCAGTTGTGTCCAACTCTTTGCGACCCCATGAATCGCAGCACGCCAGGCCTCCCTGTCCATCACCAACTCCCGGAGTTCACTCAGACTCACATCCATCGAGTCAGTGATGCCACCCAGCCATCTCATCCTCTGTCGTCCCCTTCTCCTCCTGCCCCCAATCTCTCCCAGCATCAGAGTCTTTTCCAGTGAGTCAACTCTTTGCATGAGGTGGCCAAAGTACTGGAGTTTCAGTTTTAGCATCATTCCTTACATCTTAGAAATCATCAATTATTTGACATAAAACTGAACGTACTGCCTGATTATCAATTAGTTTCTATGGCAGTGGTTCACATGATATCAATTCTGTCCTTGGGTGACAGTACTTCTGCTCTGTGCCATCTCAGGACTTTATTCCAAATATTCTCAAGCTACTCCTTTCCATTTTCTTTATAGTAGATCCTGGTAAGAGTAGATCCTGGTTAGTGGAGGAGTGCAAGTTATAGTATAATATATTTGTCCCAATTAACCAGGGAATGACAACTTTAAAACTGTTATGTTCAAACTCACTTATATTCATCTTTTTGACTACAGAAAAAGTTAATATTTTAAGAAAAAGGAGCCTTGTCTCCAATTTATGATTTATCTGAATGACCATAAAATATCAATGAGATAAATTTAGGATTTGCAGATACTGCCACATCTCAGGAACACAAGTGTTGTACGTAATATTAATGGCTAGCCAAGGGTTGTCAGTTGCTCTCCATTTAATTCCATAAGAACTGAACACTTACTTGCTTACCATACCTTGCTAGATGCCAAGAGATTATCACGATGCTAAGGTTATCATGATATAGCTGTTTTCTATAGATGATATGTGAAAGTGCAGAGTGAAAAAGTTGGCTTAAAGCTCAACATTCAGAAAACGAAGATCATGGCATCCGGTCCCATCACTTCATGGGAAATAGATGGGAAACAGTGGAAACAGTGTCAGACTTTATTTTTCTGGGCTCCAAAATCACTGCAGATGGCGACTGCAGCCATGAAATTAAAAGACGCTTACTCCTTGAAAGGAAAGTTATGACCAACCTAGATCGCATATTCAAAAGCAGAGACATTACTTTGCCAACAAAGCTTCGTCTAGTCAAGGCTATGGTTTTTCCTGTGGTCATGTATGGATGTGAGAGTTGGACTGTGAAGAAGACTGAGCACAGAAGAATCGATGCTTTTGAACTGTGGTGTTGGAGAAGACTCTTGAGAGTCCCTTGGACTGCAAGGAGATCCAACCAGTCCATTCTGAAGGAGATCAGCCCTGGGATTTCTTTGGAAGGAATGATGCTAAAGCAGAAACTCCAGTACTTTGGCCACCTCTTGCGAAGAGTTGACTCATTGGAAAAGACTCTGATGCTAGGAGGGATTGGGGGCAAGAGGAGAAGGGGACGACAGAGGATGAGATGGCTGGATGGCAGCACTGACTCGATGGACGTGAGTCTGAGTGAACTCTGGGAGTTGGTGATGGACAGGGAGGCCTGGCATGCTGCGATTCATGGGGTCGCAAAGAGTCGGACACGACTGAGCGACTGATCTGATCTGATCTGATAGATGATATGTAGGCTGTACACTAGAGCATATACTACATGGAAGCAGTATGTAATACATGTCCTAAACAGGTTATAATTTCACTGAGACACTAGAAAAACTATGAGAGATTGTTCCAGACAATGAATGTTGGCCCAAGACTAAACAAACAAACAAAAATGGAGATCAGGATGGTTCCCAAGGAAGTGAGCTGGGCCATTACTGAAAACATTCTATTTCTTTTCTTGTCGACCGTCAAAGACTGAAGAGTTATGTACTCTATAAACAGGCTAAATATTCCTCTTTTTTTCTTCTTTAAACTATCATGTTCTGATGCTTTTGAGCTGTGGTGTTGGAGAAGACTAGAGAGTCCCTTGGACTGCAAGAAGATCAAACCAGTCAATTCTAAAGGGAATCAATCCTGAATATTCATTGGAAGGACTGATGCTGAAGCTGAAGCTCCAATATTTTGGCTACCTGATGTGAAGAGCCAATTCATTAGACGAGACCTCGAAGCTGGGAAAAACTGAAGGCAGGAGGAGAAGGGGACAACAGAGGATGAGATGGTTGGATGGCATTACCGACTCAATGCACATCAGTTTGAGCAAGCTGCAGGAGATGGTGAAGGACAGGGAAGCCTGGACTGACATACGGACATGATGTAGCAACTGGACAACAAAATACTACCATGTTCTAAAACAGAATCTCCAAATGTCTTTCAAAGATGCTACCACATGGCAAGAGAAAATAATTTTAAAACAGGGTCAAAAATAAAGCAAAAGTAGAACAAGGATGGGAAGAAAAAAATGGTGATGTGAAATGAACAAATAGAATGTGTGCCCAAGGTCTAGCAAGAGAACTCAAGAAGGTTTAAACATTACAGCTGGCCATAAGCAGAAGACTACCAAAGCTTCATCCTTAGATTTTATGTGACATGAGCTAATGGTTAGTTCTTACCACCTTCGTATTGGGGACTTCCCAGGTGGCACCAGTGGCAAAGAACAGGACTGCCAATGTAGGAGAGTAAGAAATGTGAGTTGATCCTTGGGGCAAGAAGATGCCCTGGAGAAGGAAATGGCAACCCACTCCAATATTCTTGCCTGGAGAAGAGGCTCTTGGGGAGCCTAGTGGGCTATAGTCCACAGGGTCGCACAGAGTCGGACACAACTGAAGCGACTTAGCATGTACGCACCTTTGTATTACCAAAAAACATGAAAGTCATTACATGTTTCTTCTGTGGAGTACTATTTCTTTATACTTCTTTTGGTAAACTGATTGAAAGGCATGAAAATATTTTTTGTTAGAATTATTAAGAGATATTCAACTTGTGGGTGAAAATTTGATTAGGAAACAGGATGTCTACACACAGTCTTCTCTTACAAGGGACTTACTAATTCCAAAGAGGGTAAAGGGAACTTTATAGTGAGAAACATGTGACATACCATGTTAATCAAGAGATCAAAGTTTACAACAACTGTAAAAAGACAGAATAACTTAATTCTTGCCAAAACTTTACAACTTGAATTTATTTACATGAAAACAGCAGACACAAAATCAAACTGAGGTACATTCTACAAAGAAGCTAGCACAAACCTTTCAAAAATGTTAGTGTCATGAAAAACAAACAAACGAAAAGGAGATGGAAGAATCATTCCAGATGTTCATGGTCAAGGTCAAGAAGAAATTTCTATACAAGGAATAATTATGACAGCAACATTTCAAAAAATCTATGGTAACAGTAATCTCTCAGTGTAAACTTCCTAATGAGAATAACTACAACGTAGTAACATAAGTGAACGTCTCTGTCTTAGGGAATATACACTTATTGGCATGTTTTTTAAAAAAGCACAGTGGAGGCCACTTACGAGAGCAAGAAAGAGTACTAAAGCAAATTTGGCAAAATGTTAATAACTAGTGGATCTTGGTGACAGGTTCATGGGAGACTTTTGTGCTATTCTTCAATAAAATTTAAATTATTCCAAAATGAAAAGCTAAAGATTTTTAATGACTAAGAATGAAAACGTGAGAAATGTAAAATTTTGAATACTCTTCTCATATACTTCTACAAACCAAAAACATTTTCCTATAAATTATTCAGTCATGATATAGCTACATCCACAGGACATAAAGCAGAAAGTAATCCATAACATTCAAACTGTACAAAAGAGACAGACTGAAAATAACAGCAAGGTGTTTTTAAGATATATATTTAGTGGGATCTTTAACTTATCTTTGTATATTTTTTATGTATTTTGAGGTCTTTCACTTAGTTTAGCTAACAACAACACTGCCCTTGCAAAAAAACACACCGTACATGTCTCAAATCAGATTTAAAAGAGAATACTCATCACTCTACCACAAAGAAAACCTAAATATACCCAAAAATTTTTACAAAGTAAAATGAATGTCACCATTCATGACAAAATTTATCTATAAATTTAAATCATTAGGAAAAGCGGAGAGAACATTGAAACATAAATTCCTGCTCATTTAAACTTGACATTTTCCAACTATACTTCACATTTCTTTAACTCAGAGTTCTCCTGACTGACCTCATAAATATTGCACACTCAATTTCAGACCTAAATTCTAAACATTGGCATTTAACTTTAGCAAAAGGACTGATTGTCCATGATGGAAAGTTTGTTTTCTACCTTTAAAAGGTCTATATAATGCAAAATTCTAACCTTCCTTCAGGAACCACTAACATATCCACCGCTTTACACAACCTACAGAATTCCATTAGCATAGGAAAGTAAAAGTTGACATGTGAACAATTAGGAAAAAGATCTGGAACTATGAAACTAGAAGATTAAACTAATAACTGGCTGAATGATCTTGGGCGAATAATTAGAATTTTCTGAGGCTCAGTTTCTTTATCTATTAAAGAATGAGATTTAAAACTAACTAACTTCTCATCAGTCATTTTCAAAGTTCTAGTGACTTGTCAGTCAGTTCAGTTCAGTCGCTCAGTTGTGTCTGACTCTGCGGCCCCATAGACTGCAGCACACCAGGCTTCCCTGTCCATCACCAACTCCCAGAGTTTACTCAAATTAATGTCCATCAAGTCAGTGATCCCATACAACCATCTCATCCTCTGTCGTCCCCTTCTCCTCCTGCCTTCAATCTTACCCAGCATCAGAGTCTTTGCCAGTGAGTCAGTTCTTCACATCAGGTGGCCAAAATATTGCAGCTTCAGCTTCAGCATCAGTCCTTCCAAAGCATCCATTCTTTAGCGCTCAGCCTTTTTTATTGTCCAGCTCTCATACATGACAACTGGAAAAACCATCGCTTTGACTATATGGACCTTTGTAGGCAAAGTAATGTCTTTGCTTTTTAATATGAGGTCTAGGTTTCTCATTGCTTTTCTTCCAAGACACAAGCGTCTTTTTAATTTCATGGCTGCAGTCACCATCTGCAGTGATTTTGGAGCCCCCCAAAATTAAGTCTTTCACTGTTTCCATTGTTTCCCCATCTATTTGCCATCAAGTGATGGGACCAGATGCCATGACCTTAGTTTTTTGATGTCGAGTTTTAAACCAGCTTTTTCACTCTCCTCTTTCACTTTCATCAAGAGGCTCTTTAGTTCCTCTTCACTTTCTGCCATAAGGGTGGTGTCATCTTCATATCTGAGGTGACTTGTCACTCTTTCTTAAATATGCTCTTATCTGCTATTTTTGTCTTGGTTCTGATGAATGACCAAAAACTCACAAGAAGAATTCCTCATTGAGCAGCCATTATAATCACAGTAACTAGATAATTACAGGTGTAGTGCAAGCTTGGAACTGCATGATTAACCATATGATGAAAAGCATTCAAACACACTGGTGAAATTCAAAGTCAGAACCATTCCTGGCAAATACTGCCTTAAAACAACAAGGAAAGAGCAATTAGCTCTTGCTACCAATTAGAAATCTAATAGAATATATATAAATATATAATATACAAACAAACCATGTTTGTTATAACTGAATGGAAACTAAACATTTAATTGAGCTAATAATATAGACATATGCAGATAATTAAGATGAAGATGATCTAAACCACACAACTTCTGGAATACTTTCAGCTATATATAACATGTACTGTGGCTGCAATAGGTACTGTTACCATGAGTTTCCCAGTCTCAGTATCTGAGAATCTTATGTTGTTCAATTCAAATCTTCCATGAAATGAGTCTGGCCAAAAGAAAAAACTGATTTTAAGGAAAGTTACAATGCAAAGCAGTATTTAAGAATAAAAAAGCATCACCATCACAAAATTCACATAAGAACATGATGAAGCACCAAATCAAGATCACCATGGGTCTTATTAAGGTGTTATACTCAAGAATCTTCAGGATTAAATTAGAAGATTATAGTGTTCATGTATAACTGTGAGTAAAGGGAATGTATATACAGACTACAAAATGATGCAAACTCATGTAATTCCTTTGAAACTCAATAATACACACAAAGCTGGACGTCTCTTGTAGGATATTAAGCAGGAACAACAAACTACAGAGGAAGAGGGATTTCAAGGTTGATTTCCTCACTTTTTTATTCAAACCCCTTGGAGAAGGACTTTCCACTTCAACAGTATAAAACACATAGATGTAAAGATGAACCTCTATGCTAGTGGACTCATTTCAGACTTTTCATGAAAGTGTACAATTTAATGTTAAATATTATTTCACTCAGATGAAGTGTTTATGAAATTGCATAGGTGAAGTCATCCCAAAATTAGTTTCTAAGTCTTTATAAAGTTTGAAACCAAGGTTTCTAGGCAGGAAGGCCCACTCAAAAGTCAAGAATAATCACTTCAGTGTACTGGATCGAGGACTCAAATATCAAAAGCTCCCCGTCTGAAGTAGAGGGGTGGCCCAGCACACACACTGCCTCCTTCCCCTACTCTCTCCTCTTTCTCCCCCATCACTTTGTTTAAATCTTGGTCATAGCATTTCTCATCCTCTTCTTTAGATGATTTGCTACAGTTTGTCTGGATCTCTGCCCATTTCCTTTTTACTACTGATGATGCCTTCAGCATTAATGGATATCTCTTCATGATGTGAGTTTGAACTTTGGATCCTCAGGATTGTCTCTGCCTTCACTATTTGAATCTTCTTATGTCTTTCCAACCTGCTGTTCATATTCTTTGGCTTGGCTTCAGTACCTAATGACAACCCATCCCAGGTCTGATTTCTGTAGTTGTCTCAATCTACAAACTGAAGCCATATTTCAACCGAGACACCACAAAAGTTGTCCTGGACTTGGCCTCAATAGCCCAGTATACACTATATGGATCAAAACAACACAGGCAGACTAAGCTCGGCACCATATAAAGGGAATTTTCTACTAATCATAGAAGACACTCCCCCTCCTCAAAAACAAGGAATGCTCTGGGTCTAGAGAGTATATAGCAAACAGGCTATGAGAGCTGATTCTGGAATAGATAGACCTGGGCTCAAATCCAATTCCTCTGCTGTCTACCTACCTTAACCTCGCTAAGCCTAAATTTTGCCGGCTATAGAATGAGAATAATAATCACCTTAATAAAACTTTATGTCATATATAGCTGTAAATGACAGCTTGAGAGTTTTAAACGAGGTTAAATATAAAGTGCTAGAACAATGCCCACCATATAGAGCGCCAACTTGGTCCATTAGAAATTGGACATATTTATTTTTCCAAACCTAAGCTTTTACTAAGCCCTTGAGGGCTGCAGATTGGAGGTGGGAGAGGAGGGGCCCTGGGCCATGAGGGACCAGTGGGGTCAGAGGAACAGGAGGTGGGGGGCTGGGAAACCCTGGGGTGGGGTTCTAGAAGATGGGTGGGCTGGGACAGGGTGCCAGGAGGGCTTGGTAGATCAGGGTAGGGTGTCCCTGGGGCCCAGGACAAGCTGACCCTGTCACATGGTAGAGGTAGGGCAGGAGGGGCCAGGGCCTTGCTTGCCTCTGGTGTGGGCATATGAAAAGTCTTGACCTTGAGAAGACTGTTTCCCATTTACAAAGAGATAGGCGAGCTGATGGAAAGGACTGTTCTATTTTTTGTAGCTTCTAAGGAACTTGTAGGAGAAGGCAATGGCACCCCACTCCAGTACTCTTGCCTGGAAAATCCCAGGGATGGAGGAGCCTGGTAGGCTGCAGTCCTTGGGGTTGCTAAGAGTCAGACATGACTGAGCAACTTCACTTTCACTTTTCACTTTCATGCCTTGGAGAAGGAAATGGCAATCCACTCCAGTGTTCTTGCCTGGAGAATCCCAGGGACAGGGGAGCCTGATGGGCTCCCGTCTATGGGGTTGCACAGAGTTGGACACGACTGAAGTGATTTAGCAAGCAAGCTTTTACTATGAGCTCTTGAAACAATATCATATTCCAGAAAGTATCACAACTTCCTAATGATACTTAATATCATTCATTCAACATCTTACCTCTCTCATTAAAAAAAAAAAAAAAAAGTCTTCAAATTGATTAACATTCCTCCCATCAAAAGGTGAAACCCACAGCTACTTGCAAAAGAATGAAACTGTTAAACCATACACAAAAAATCAATCAAGATAAATAACAGACTTAAACATAAGAAGTGAAACCATAAAAATCCCAAAAAAAGATGGGAGTGAGCTCCTTGACATCTGTCTCACCAATGAGTTTTTAGGATTTGACACTAAACGCAAAGGCAACACAAGCAAAACAGACTGAAATTGAATGAAACTAAAAAGCTTCTTCATGGCAAGGAGACCATTAGCAAAATGAAAAGAAACCTACCAAATGGGAGAAAATATTGGCAACTCATACATATCTGATAAGGTTTTAATATCCCATATATATATATAAAAGGCTTGTACAATGCAACAGCAAAAAAAATGTCTAATTAACAAATGGGCACAAGATCTGAATAGATACTATTTCAAAGAAAAAACTTACAAATGGCCAACAGGTATATGAAAAAGTATTCAACATTACTACTCATTAGGGAAATGCTTATAAAAACTACAATGAGATACCCCTTTCCATCTGTTAGAATCACTGTTATCAAAAAACATGAAATAACAAGTGCTGGTGAGTACATGGACAAACTGGAACCCTTATGAAATGTCGCTTGAAATATAAATCAGTACCACCATTACAGAGGTAATGGAGGTTCCCCCAAAATTAAAACAGAGCTACTATTAGGGGCTTCCCTGGCAGCTCAGACAGTAAAGAATCTGTCTGCAATGTGGGAGACCCAGGTTCAATCCCTGGATCAGGAAGATCCCCTGAAGGAGCAAATGGCAACCCCCTGCAGTGTTCTTGCCTGGAGAACCCCATTGATAGAGGAGCCTGGCAGGCTACAGTCCATGGGGTCACAGAGTCAGACACAACTGAGCAACTAACACATAAACACAATATATATAATGTGAAAAAAACTTGTGTCCATTGATGGATGAATGGATTTTTTAAAAAACATGATACACATATACACACACACAAAGGAATATCATTCAGTCATGTAAAAGAAAGAAATCTTGCAGGCATGGCCAGCCCTGAGAACATAAGTAAAATAAGTCAGAGAATGATAAATACTGTACCATGTGCTCTTACTCATATACGGAATCTTAAAAAATCCAAATAGTAAAAACAGAACAGACTGGTCACTGCCAGAGGCAGGGGTAAGAGGTGGGCAAAATAGGTAAAAGCAGTAAAAAGGTACAAACTTCCAGTTATAAAATAAGAAAGTCCTAGTAATGTAATGTACAGAATGGTGACTATAGCTAATAATACTGAATTACATATTTCAAAGTTGCTAATGGAGTAGATCTTCAAATTCTCATCACAGTAAAAAACAAAACAAAACAAAAAAACCCTGTAACTATGTGAGGTGATGGTTGCTAACTTATTGTGGTAATCATTTTACAGTATACACAAATATTGAACCATTATGTGGTACATGTGTGTGTGCTAAGTTACTTCAGTCATGTCCAACTCTTTGCGACCCTATGGAGTGCAGCCCACCAGGCTCCTCTGTCCACAGGATTGTCCAGACAAGAACACTGGAGTGGGTTGCCATGCCCTCCTCCAGGGGGTCTTCCAGACCCAGGGATTGAACCCACGTGTCTTACGTCTCCTGCACTGGCAGGCAGGTTCCTCACCACTAGCGCCACCTGGGAAGTCCTATTATGTGGTACATCCAAGCTACTATAATGCTGTCAGTTCACTAAAACAAAAAAAAAAACAACATCGACAACAACAATAAAAACTAAACAGTGGTTGTTCAAATAATTGAGGATAAAGCTGTCTTTTCTTTCCCTCCAGTGTATTTTCTCTACTTTTCCTGTTTCACCTTTCTTGTGAAAGCAGTCACACTCCCTCAACTGTTGCCTGAAAATGACAAAAAATATATTTGCCCACAAACTAAGTTCATTCACAAATCTGCTCTTGTTCAACCCAGAGAACTGACTTCAAAACACTTTAAAAAGATTTATTCCAACAGGAACCTTCATAAGTTACTGACAGAAATGTAGATGGTGCAGTCACTTTGAAAAACAGGCATTTTCTTAAAAGTTAAACATACATTTATCATACACCTAGCAGTCTCACACCTAGGTGTATAGCAAAGGGAAATAAAGATATCTGTCTACATAAAAATTTGTAACAAGTGTTCACAGCAGCATTATTCATAATAGCCAAAAGGCAGAAAACAACTCAAATGTCTGTCTACTGCTGAATGGTTAAGAAATATATACGGTATGTCCATACAACGGAATACTATTCAGCAATAAAAAGGAGCGAAGTACTCACTGATGTTATAACATGGAAGAACCTCAAAAACGTATATAAGTGAAAAAAGCCAAAAACAAATGACATACAATATATGATTCCATTTACATGAAATATCCCAATAAAGAAAATTTGGAAAGACAGAAAGTAGATTAAGTGATTGCCTATGACTGTGGATTAACTGTAAATAGAAATGAGGAATTTTATTATGGTAATGAAATATTCTAAAACTGGATTGTGCTAATGTCTATGACAACTGTATAAATTCACTAAAAAATAAAATAAAATAAAACCCACTGAATTATTAAGTTCAAATGGACTGTGTAAATTTATTTCAAAATATTGAATTATTGAGTTAAAATGAGTGAATTTTATGGTATATAAATAAAACTGTATGGAAAAAGTATGCCGTGTATAGATAATCTAAAAATAAGGTTATTCCAGTCCTCCTACATTTAACTGCCTAAGTGATGTGACACAGTTCCTATACTCAACAAACTTTAAATAGAACATTAACATTTAAAATAAAATGTGGGACTTCTCCAGTGGTCCAGTGGTTGAGAATCTGTCTTCCAGTGCAACAGACACAGGTTTGATCCCTGGTCGGGGAACTAAGATCCTAGGTGCTGGAGGGCAGCTAAGTCCATGCAAGCAACGACTGAGCAGCAAACCACCACGAGAGAAGTCCCCACACTCTGTAACAGAGGCCCAGTGCAGCCAAAGCAGCGAGCAGGGCAATACAGCTTCTTTCTGGCTCTCTTTTCACTTGGAATATGAACTTTGGAAGACTTGATTGTACATGTAAGATGTCTATTCCCTAAAGGACCATGATGAAGAGAGAGCATAGAGAAAGAAATGCCCAAGGAACCCCATGCCAGTTTCAGCACCAACCAGGAGATGTGAGTGAGCCTTCAGATGGCTGCAGCTCCCCTCTGCCTTCACAATCACCCTAGGGGACACTGAGCAAAACAGTGAGGAGCAGTCCCACCGAACCCTGCCCAAACTGCAGGCTCATGAGTGAAATGAACAGTGCAGTTTCAAGCCACTAATATTGGAGTTGGTTTGTTACATGGCACTGAAAAATCAGAACACTCGCTTATCCACATCTTAAAATATTGGACAGCAGTTATAAGACAGAGTGAAAAAAAGTAACAATCTCTAAGAATGTATTCAAACTCCCTAAAACTGAGAACTTTCAGCAACAGGCTGATCCTATCCATTCCAATAAAAATGTAAAAATTTCTATTTCCATCCTGGATAATAACTTTATTCTCAGTGTTGAGTCTTACAGCAGAGATAAAGCATTAAGAGTCAAAACAACCTCTGGGGCAAGGGAAAAGAGTAGCTATTCAGACAACTTAAGATATAGAAGTATGCAAAAACAGAGTCAAGGTTTTTGTCAGCAGCCTGTATTCACAGGATATAAAGCTCACACAGTCAGCTGTGATGCCAAGCACCATACTTCCCTCCTGTTAAACTGAAAAGGAGCCCAGTTGTCTGCTCAGCATACCCATCAGAAGCCCTCCACCTCATACGTCACATTCAATTGCGTGGATTCAGGCCCAGTCTTTTTTTAGCAAAAGGGATTTATTGCCAACAGGCTTGCTTCCTTCCAGTCCACACCCTGCACCCTGCAGTGCCCAGGAGGGCACCACATCTGGTCGAGCTAACTTCTCGAGAGATCAAGGGAGAGGAGAGAGAGGAAATCCTACCAGTCAGAGGATACAATCAATAACCTACGAGAAATCAAACTCAAGAGTTCACTGAAATAGTGGACAAAGGCTTGTCAGATACTCTAGCAAACAAAACTCTTATCCAAACTCTCCAATCCTAAGAGAATTCGTGACTCTTATGGATTACAAGATCCTAAAAGCTTATGTCCACATGTTGTGTTAGAAGAGCTTTATTCTAATTCTTAAATCAGTTACAAGATTTTAAAAACAAGAGATGGGAAACCCAGTTCAAAGTGGTTTAAATGACATGAACACATCAGTCCAAACCCAGTTCAAAGTGGTTTAAATGACATGAACACATGAGTCCAAAAAACAGGAGACATAGGAGTCAGAGAAGCTTCAGTGTTGGCTAATCCAGAAAGTGAAGGACATCATCAAAGACTCAGGGTTTTCCAGTCTCTTCACCTCTCTGCCCAGAATGTCAGCTTTACCCACAGCTCCCTGTAGGAGAGCCATCAACAGACTAAAGACCTTCCTTGTTCAGATCGAGCAAAGAGAATACCTCTGCACATAAAATCAAACCCAAATCCTCGTCATCTGCACAACCATACTGCTGCTGCTGCTGCTGCTGCTGCTAAGTCGCTTCAGTCGTGTCTGACTCTGTGCAATCCCATAGACGGCAGCCTACCAGGCTCCACCGCCCCTGGGATTCTCCAGGCAAGAACATTGGAGTGGGTTGCCATTTCCTTCTCCAATGCATGAAAGTGAAAAGTGAAAGTGAAGTCGCTCAGTCGTGTCTGACTCTTAGCGACCCCATGGACTGCAGCCTACCAGGCCCCTCCGTCCATGGGATTTCCCAGGCAAGAGTACAACCATGCTACCTGAGGCCTTTGGCTAACATGGAAATATTGATGCTGAATGGCCTGGCCACGGGCCCACAAATCCTCCTTGACAAGAGGGCCAGGTGACCACAATGGGCTTAGAGCTGCTGTGACACTCGGGGAAATGGACCTACTGAAACAAACAGACCAACTTCCAAGTCCACTAAAATCCAAACCATCATTTAAATAGTCTCCTGATCAATTAGAAAGAGAGATTCTTTAGTTTCCAAATGGATTTTGTTCTAAAAGTCCACCTCACGTCAGTTTTGATCTTGAAGTTTGATTAGGGCATAGAATTCATTTTCCCACTGAAGTAATATATTTCCCATGTGCTAAATTGGTTCTTGGTGCATTTAAACCATTTATAGTTGAAGTATTTAAGCTGGGAATGCCTCTTTCCTTCTTTTCCCAGTGATTCAGAAAAAAAGAGACTCACCACCTATAGGCTATCATGCCCTGGGACCAGCAGGGTGAAAACAAGGAACTCTCCACAAGCAACCATCAGTAGGGGCACAAAGACCTCCAGGAGGAACCCATAATCCACAGTAGCAGCAGTTCAGAGGGCAGGCGGGCTATTTCCCAAAGGGCATCTGTGCTTACAGAATACCCATCAGTCACTGACGTAAGAACGTTTTATCTTGAATTAAAAATAACAAAACCTATTAACTAGTTTTTTCTAGTACAATGCTGTTAAGTCACTTCAGTCGTGTCCGACTCTGTGCGACCCCATAGATGGCAGCCCACCAGGCTCCGCGGTCCCTGGGATTCTCCAGGCAAGAACACTGGAGTGGGTTACCATTTCCTTCTCCAATGCATGAAAGTGAAAAGTGAAAGTGAAGTCACTCAGTTGTGTCTGACTCTTCGCAACCTCATGAACTACAGCCCATCAGGCTCCTCTGTCCATAGGATTCTCCAAGCAAGAATACTAGAGTGGGTTACCATTTCCTTCTCCAGGAGATCTTCCTGACTCAGAGATCAAACTTGGGTCTCCTGCATTGCAGAGCTGTGCCTTAGAGAGTACATTCTGCGATTTAATCCTCATAACAGCCTGGCAAGGTTGTTGTTGTTCAGTCGCTCAGCCATGTCCCACTCTTTGCGAGTCCTTGGAAGAAACACGCCAGACTTGCCTGTCCTTCAACATCTCCTGGAGCTTGCTCAAACTCATGTCGGTGATGCTATCCAACCATCTTATCCTCTGTCATTCCCTTCTCCTCCTGCCTTCAATCTTTCCCAGCAGCAGGGTCTTTTCCAAGGAGCTCTTCACATTAAGTGGCCAAAGTACTAGAGTTTCAGGTTCAGCATCAATTCTTCCAATGAATATTCAGGGTTGATTTCCTTTAGGATTGAGTGATTTGATCTTGTTTCAGTCCAAGGGAATCTCAAGAGTCTTCTCCAACACCACAGTTCAAAAGCACCAACTCTTTGGTGCTCAGCTTTCTTTATAGTCCAACTCTCACATCCATACATGACTACTGGAAAAACCATACCTTTGATTACATGGACCTTTGACAGCAAAGTAATGTCTCTACTTTTTAATATGCTGTCTAGATTGGTCATAGCTTTTCTTCCAAAGAGCAAGCATCTTTTAATTTCATGGCTGCAGTCACCACCTGCAGTGATTTTGGAGCCCAAGAAAATAAAGTATGTCACTGTTTCCATTGTTTCCCCATCTATTTGCCATGAAGTGATGGAATCAGAAGCCATGATCTTTGTTTTTTTAATGTTTTAAATGTTTTTTTGAGTTTTAAGCCAGCTATTTCACTCTCCTCTTCCACCTTCATCAATAGGCTCTTTAGTTCCTCTTTGCTTTCTGCCATAAGGGTGGTGTTATCTGCATATCTGAGGTTATTGATATTTCTCCTGGCAATCTTGATTCCGGCTTGTGCTTTATCCAGCCTGGAATTTTGCATGATGTACTCTCAAATTAAATAAACAGGGTGATTATATACAGCCTTAACATACTCCTTCCCCAATTTGGAACCAGTCTATTTTTCTATGTCCAGTTCTAACTATTGCTTCTTGACCAGCATACAGGTTTCTCAGGAGACAGACAAGGTGGTCCTGTTCCCATCTCTTTAAGACTTTTGCACAGTTTGTTGTGAGCTACACAGTCAAAGGCTTTAGCATAGTCAATGAGGCAGAAGTAGATGTTTTTCTGGAATTCTCTAGCTTTTTCTATCATCTAATGAATGTTGGCTATTTGATCTCTGGTTTCTCTGCCTTTTCTATATTCAGCTTGAACATCTGGAAATTCTTGGTTCATGCACTGTTGAAGCCTAGCTTGAAGGATTTTGAGCATCACTTTGCTAGCAAGTGAAATGAGTGCCAATTGTGTGGTGGTTAGAACATTCTTTGGCATGGCCCTTCTTTGGAACTGGAATGAAAACTGACCTCTAAGGTAGATGTTACTGATCCGATGTCACACACATAGTAACTCAGGCTAGGGGCACTGTGGTAATGTGCCCAAATTCACATGATTAGAATGTGGTGGGGAAAGGATCCCACTGTAACAGATTTGATTCTGAAATGCAAGCACAGACAATTCCAACTAATAAATTTGCAAGTACTTTATGAAATCGAGTTAAATAATCTTAAAAATAAAATTTAAAGTATGACCTGTTTCCCATCTTTTCAGCACCCTATACATTACTCATGATATTTTGAGAAGGGGAAAAAAAAAATAATGTTCCAAGAATGTTTCCCTCCACATTTTCCCTTTGGTTCTGAAATAGTAACATGTGGTGCCCACTGGCATTGCTCTAAGCAGGATGTTGACCTTGCCAGAGTTGACAAACCATTTCCCAACAACGCCAAATAATGGGTCATTGTATGACGTGATTGTTATAGCTGGCACTAAGCCAAGTCTAGATAACTGGTTCACTCTATGCTCAGGTCTTCTCTCACTTTAAGATTTACAAGTAATACCTGGAGATTTTGTTAAAATGCTGGTTCTCAATCAATAGGTCCAGGCCATTGAGATCCTGCATTTCTAACATGTCGTAGGTTGGCTCTGACACTGCTGCACCATAGCTCACCCTCTCAATAGTGATCATTCAGTTCATGGCAGAAAAAGAAAAGCACCGACTCTTCAAATTACAGTCCCAGCTGGCCAACATTTATCTTAAATGGCATGGTGCATGCATTCTTGCTAACTTGCTTCACTCATGTCCAACTCTTTGCAACCCTGTGGACCACAGCCTGCCATGCTCCTCTGTCCAAGGGATTCCTCTCAGGCAAGAATACTGGAGAGGGTGTCCATGCCTTCCTTCAGGGGATTTTTCTGGCCCAGGGATTGAAGTCCCACGTCTCTTTATGTCTCCTGCATTGGCAAGCAGGTTCTTTACCATGAGCACCACCTGGGTAGCCCCAATGGCATGGTATCCTTTTCTAAACTGCCATATCAAAATGGTATTTTTACTTTGCACATTCCTAAATTTGTTGCTGCCTCATGGTCAGCACTTTCCAAAGAGCACGGTATAATGCTGGTCAAGTTTGGGCAGAGTTACATGCTACCACTCTTTTCTTGGTGAGACACTGTGCACGAGCATATTTAAAACGGATATGTACTCTGGTACAAAAACTAAAAGCTTCTACTAGATTTCTGAGTATAGCCTGTATGACAGCAATTTTTCAAATGTGTCCCTGGCTCAGCTTGAAGGGTCTGAAATAAAAATAGCTCTAAGTAAAAGCCTCAAAGTCTTCCATCGAACTTTGCAAAGCACTGAGGAAATAAAACATAACTCCTCCTCCTCCTCTTAGAGGGTGTAACCCAAAAGGAGAAAAGTTTAACCTACATTTTCGCCATTATAAATCAGTATTGGTCAAGTGAGAAATCTGAATTGATTTAAGTCAAAAAACCACTGGGACCCTAAGCGTGAATGTACTGCTAAAGCCAGTTGACTTTTCCTCCATTGTCCTAAATCTGCTCAGAGGGAACAGTCCTTCACCAGCTCTCAGGATAAGACTCTGGACAGTCCCCAGGACTTTTCTGGACATTCAGGAAGACAGAAATCTCTAAATCCCCTACCCTCCCATCCCATACTGTTGCAGAGTTAAATTAAACCTATGTTATGTAAAGTGTAAATCCTAGCCAACTTCTTTTCTTTTCCACAAACTTAATTTTCCCATTTACTTCTTTCTGTTAATAACCATTTTTCAGGATTACTGGGGGTTACTAGGGATGAAAGTTCCCACTTGATACTTAATAACTAAAGACTCCTGTTCTCTGGCCAGGCAAGTGGCTAAGGCCAACTCTCTCTTGTGGGTATTTATACAGGTTCTTTAGAAACTCACTCCCCTAAAGTCCCTCGACCTGCGGCTTCCCTAATGTCTCTCCTTTGCTAGCCACTCCTCTCCCTCCTCAGCTTCCATCCCTGGAATATACACTGCAGTGTCTTACTGAGGGGTTCCCTACCCTCTGGCATGATTCCTTCTTTAAATGATCATAGGTAAACATTCCATGGGGTCACAAAGAGTCGGACACGACTGCATGACTGAACTGAACTGAACTGAACAGGTAAACATTTCTATCCTAGGTTCCCCAACACATCCTTAGCATTCACACATGTTTAAGATGCCACCAATTAGAAATACAGTCATTCCCTTAGAGGATCAGCTGTCTGTTTCATGAGTCACAGTCTACATCAGTTTCCTAAAGGATGAGTTAGACACCAGACCACTGTGCCCTCCATTAACTACAAGAAAATCATATCAAGATCCATTGGTTCCATTGACAATCTCCCATTACTCTACTGAAAGATATAAGACTCACAGCAAAGCTCTCCCAAGGAATCCTTCCCACCAAATCCTCTCTCCAGAGCCACTCTCCTTCATCCATGTGGAATACAGAAATTGTGTAATCAGTTTCTGTGATCTTTCTTTGAAAATCTGTAGCTTGGTCTTTTATCTCACCTCTGGATAGGGCATCAACAGCAAAACATTTTTCCCAGCTGAGCATCAGAAAGAAGTGCATGCCCCAGAAAGGCAGTGGTAACAACAGCAGGAGCCATTTCTCTGGAAATATATAAGACAGTCCCTAGGATTTCTAAAAATCAGTAGGTAAGAAAAGAACTTTGGGGGTCTGGAAATCATGTAATTTGAGGATTGGAGCAGCAAGCCAGTAAAACACGAGCTATTACTCTTAATACAATTTTATTAATACTCAAAACCTGATAAGAGCTATACTAATTCACCTTACTGAAATATTAATATGATAAATTCTTATAAACATCAATGTAGCCCATAAATTTTATCCAAATTTATCTTTATTTGGTTTTGAGTATTACATGATTCAGTATATCAATTACTTTCTAATGATACTGTCCCTTGGATAATAGCAAAGTTAATTTGGATATCCAGGATACACACCTCAGAGTCAAGAGGGATAAGTACAAAGGGAGTAAATACATTCAGAAGCATCCTGGATTAACAGGGGTGGTCAGTTTAGAACTTCAAAACCAAACTACAAAAAGGCCACAAAATGGATAACATACATATTCAATAACCATCTGATTCATGTGTTGCCCCAAAAGGAAATTTTAGGATGTATTCTACACCAAGCCACAAAAATATTTTCTTAAAATACTTTGCAGCAAATCATGAAAACTCTGACATAAGTGTTAGATGGATCCCTTCAATGCTATGCTCTCAAAAATACATTGAAAGAGAGAGAGGGAGTTTGAAATAAAGAACCTTTCACCAACTATAATAAACATAATTCATCCATCACTTAGACTCATTAATCCCGGATATAAAGCTTCTAATGTGAGATCAAAGACTAGTGAAGTGAAACATTTGACAATAACAGAATCTCAGTCACCGCATGGTTTTCCTCATCCTATGAGGTCCTGAGCTCTCTAGCAATCTTGAGCAATTTGAAACAAATACATAAATGAACAAACACAAAAGACTGTTTTCAAAACTGGCTGCCTAAATTGAAGCCACAGAACACATGCACACTGAATGTGGGTACATGCCCACACAAGCTGCACTTGTAAAGACTTCAACCAAAGAATGCAAAACAGAAGAGATCTGGGAGTGGCCCTTGCAGAGAGATTTAAGGTGCATGCTGCATAACAGATACAAGGCATCCTCACTTCAATCATGCAGAAAAATCATGCTACTGCACATGTAGCCAACACAGCCTGAGAGAAGAGGCAGCACCATCTGTATACACTCTGTCCCAAGATCACACAGTCAGATGCCAGGATCCAACCGTTTTCTACAAATAAATTGGGAATTAAGGGAACGGTAAAAGTGTGCACTGAAGAACTGCTGCTTTCGAATTACAGTGTTGGAGAAGACTCTTGAGAGTCCCTTGGATTGCAAGGAGATCAAACCAGTCAATCCTAAAGGAAATCAATCCTGAACATTCACTGAAGGACTGATGCTGAAGCTCTAATCCTCTGACCACCTGATGCAGAGAGCCAACACACTGGAAAAGACTGATGCTGGAAAAGACTGAAGGCAAGAGGAGAAGGGGGCGACAGAGGATGAGATGGTTGGGTGGCATCACTGACTCAAAGGACAGGAGTTTGAACAAACTCCAGGAGACAGTGAGGGACAGGGAAGTCTGGCGTGCTGCAGTTCATGGGGTCACAAAGAGTCAGGCACGACTTAGCAACTGAACAATAACAAAAGTATTTTTATTTGGATAGCTGATATAAACGAAACATTTTAATGTCATTACATTAATGGCTTTAGAGTTAGCATTTTCCAAATATTAAATGGGAAATTTTCAACTGCCCTATGAAGTTAAATTACAGTTGTGTTAACCCTTTATATGATTAGATGGGTATGGCCTCGTCTCATAAACTTACCAGAATTAACATCCAACTGGCTAAGAAACAAGGTATCATGTGAGAAATAAACACAGACCATAATATGAACAAAAATTATCATGTAAAATCTGAGTTTACACTACTCAACAATTATTAAATGAGTAGTTAGTCCACATTAGTTGAGTAATTATGAAGTATTTCAATTTTCCAGGAGAATTCTCCAAAATTCTTAAGTATATAAAAACAAGGTACTTCCACTATTATTTGCAGAGTTACATCATTTCTTGTGATTACTGTGCAATACCCCCAATCCTATTAACTGTTTTCCTTTGTTTCTCTATTAGTTTATACAAATATTCACTCATCAAAATGATTTAGCCCAGCTGTGCTATGTGCTAAGGATTCTGAAACACATAAGAGTTACAAGGAGCCTACTGCTTAGAAGAGGAAACAAAAAATAAGCAATGACAGAAACACAAAGCAAAATGTACAACTGAGGTGCACATTATTCAAAACTCTGCAGATTTCAAACTGCTTTCCTAGACAGTAAGTTTCTATATAACTCATGAATTAGGGAGGGACATTATTTAAAATCACAATATTAAAGAGCACGGACTCCAAAATTAAATCTATCATTCACTAATCGGATAACTGATTAGTGGCAGAATCTCAGCTAAAATAATGGAAGCCGAGACTCACATTATAAATTCTTTTCTCACAGTTCATGAAGGTCTGACAAAAAAGTCACCATCATACCCACAACTCGTTACTGAATTCATATGCTTCCTAGATCCGCATTCATACTGAAAAGCAAAGCAGCTAGTGCAATGGTCTCTATGCTCTGATCCTCTGAAATTTTAATGACACTCTATCCTTTATTCTCATTTCTAACCTGTCTATCTAAGCCTTTCTTGTCTTCCCTTTTCATTGAAAATGACTTGAGTTGTTACTGTGAATGAAAAACAATAAGGGCAACCCTCAGGTGAGTACCTCTAAACATTAATTTGGAAAAAAAGGGTCAAGGGCAGACCACACAATGTATATAAACATATACAGTAGCTATGTGGCCACCGACCAGTTTAATAACAACCTCGTGTTATCTGGGAGATTTCTCACAGACAGGCATTCCTCAAGCTTTACATCCAAAGGCTACACTGCTCCCCTCTCTCTGCTGTCTTCAGATATGCCTACTGTGCAAAAGCACAAACAGCCCATCTCAATTACAACAAACTAATAAACTAGTGGTTAAACTCTTGGCCAAATTATGCCCCAAATTTTTTTCAGCAATGCTTAACTTGAAAACCTTTGTTTTAATATTTTGCTTCTGAAATTGCCACCAGAATAGCATATTCTTTTCAAATACCCTCAAAGATGACATTTATAGACTTTAAATGCAGGTGTGGTTTTCAGGGGGAAAAGAATGACTGTTATTAGAGGCAATTCTTTGTTTTGACCAATGACTTCATCATAGAAGCAACTGGAGAGCTTCTCAAAGGAGGATAGAATTTATGAGGACAATTAAATAATGGTATATATCTTATAAACTAATCAACACAGTGTTTTAAATTGACAATCCGCCAGATTCATGACTGAAGGATTAATAAGAGAGGCTTTTTCCGGTTAGAAAAATATCTCAGACTTCACTGGCTGTTGCTTACTTCAAGGGCTTGCAAAGCACTCCAAATAAAATATTCCCTCTAGAAATACTTGGATTAAAATGGTGACTTGAATGTTATGGCCAATGAAGACATTAGGGGATTGCAAGCCTCAACTAGACACAGCCTCTACAACATAAAGCTGAACCACATGTATGTTAGTTTCTCAACCAAATAAATTTCGTGGAAAGATGCCAACTAAAAAAGAAAATCTACTGTTCCCCTGTCTGCACTAGTTACTAAGACAGCTCTGAAATATCCTTTTCCTGAGGAGCCCTTGAACCAGAAGTGGTGCTGCTCGCCCAACTCAGAGAAGCCTGGGGAAAATACAGAACAACAGAGACAACCCTCCAAGCTCTCCTTCAGGGCAAGATTGCACAGATGCTTTCTAGTAAAACAAACCAAATTAAATGAAGCAAACTATGCTCCTCGACCAAAAACGAGTAAGTTCGTTTCTAACTCTTTCTTCATCTGAAAGATTTTCATGTGACCCTACCCACTGTCTGGGCTTCCAAGCTTAAGGTTCATGTTTATTTTGCCTAATATCTATATTTATTTATAGATTTTACTTATCTATATTTTATAGTTTATAATTTCCGGGAACAAAAATAAGAGCTTTGAGACAGTGTAGTACAGTGGGAAGGCAACCAGACTGAAAGCGCTGGAAACCTGATGACTCTAGTCATTGCTATAATCCCTGTCCCATTAATAAACCCTTAGTTACAGACATCAGTGAAGGTCACAAACTGTCCAAATTTACATCTATTTGGTCTTGGGTATTCTATAACCCCCACCAGTGGTGTGACTGTCGACTTGTTTGGGTGCCAGGCTCCTCTATTAAATGGGACCACTAGTGGGCACTCCACTTCAAAAAGCATCCTTAACCCTCATTCACTTTTGGCTAACAAAAGCATCGTTTTTGTATCACAGACTGTTATGCACAGATGAATGTGTTAATTCATTCTTGGAGGGTAGCTTTCTGTTGCTACTAAATTATCTAAAGGCTTCTCACCCTTTGGTCACAAGTAATTACATCTGTCAAGTGCAAAACTCACTGATCTGTTGGGGGGAAACTGCACACACTGTAGAATGAAACCACACAGGCCACACGGGCACAGAGCTAATAAGCATTTTATAATGATGGATGATTGCTCTCCTCAAAGCATCTGGAAGTCTTTCAGATTAAAAAACTACAGTCTACAAATAGTGTGGAAATAATTCAATCACTTCCACCATGGCTGAGGAAATTGAGGGATAAAAAGTTTTCAGAAACCAATTTGGAAGTAACATCCGACTAACTATTTAAAAAAACAATGAGAAAACCAATGGAATTATGGAAAATGACAGTGAAATAAATAGTAATCAGTTTTATTACTAAGACTGGATGCACTTATTCATGACTGACCTCTATCGGCTACCAGTGACTCAACAGAAATTCATCTGGGTAATGATAGAAAAATAAATGAGAAAATACATTGAAAAATACTCATAAGAAAATTCTGAAGTTTTTCTGAAGATACAGCCTAAAATTTATAAATGACTTAATCTTTTGCTTTGAGGTAACTCTAATTTTTATTCCAGGGCCAAATTACTGAAAATATTTTCTTTCTGGACAAATAGTAAATCGTGCAGCCAATTAATCAAACACCACAGTATCAAACACCACACTCTAGTTAGAGTTCATGACATCTAAGTCTCATGGAAAGACTGTCTTTTAGGCTTTGGTAAAACAATTTCACATAACTAAATGTTTTACTCAAACATTTCTCTGTACTTTCAAGGACAATCACTGGGTATTCAGCATCAGGAACAGTATCTATGTAGATGAAGAAAACAGGAGAAAAATACAATTTAGTAGAAATGGAAATGATTTAAATCTAGAGTCATTAGTAATAAGCCCATCAATAGCCACCAGAGCATGTGGTTTGGATTAAGGTAAAATAAGAATGCATACACATATACACATATTGCTCAAGCTACTTCAGTTATAGTAATAAACTGTTGCTTCAAACTGTGTTGGAAAGAAAAGAATTGTAATATATAGGAAGGAAGAATTAATAGAAAAAATAAGATAGTGAAAAGGATAACCCAGCTGACTGGGCATACACACTGAGGAAACCAGAATTGAAAGAGACACGTGTACCCCAATGTTCATCGCAGCACTGTTTATAACAGCCAGGACATGGAAGCAACCTAGATGTCCATCAGCAGATGAATGGATAAGAAAGCTGTGGTACATATACACAATGGAGTATTACTCAGCCACTAAAAAGAATACATTTGAATCAGTTCTAATGAGGCAGATGAAACTGAAGCCTATTATACAGAGTGAAGTAAGCCAGAAAGAAAAACACCAATACAGTATACTAACATATATATATGGAATTTAGAAAGATGGTAACGATAACCCTGTATGCGAGACAGCAAAAGAGACACAGATGTATAGAACAGTCTTTGGGACTCTGTGGGAGAGGGCGAAGGTGGGATGATTTGGGAGAATGGCATTGAAACATGTATAATATCATATATGAAACAAATCGCCAGTCCAGGTTCGATGCAGGATACAGGATGCTTGGGGCTGGTGCACTGGGATGACCCAGAGGGATGGTATGGGGAAGGGGGTGCAGGATGGGGAACACGTGTACACCCAGGGTGGATTCATGTTGATGTATGGCAAAACCAATACAATATTGTAAAGGCTAAAAAATTAGCCTCCAATTAAAATAAATAAATTTATATTTTTAAAAAATGCAATAAAAGAGAGGGATATCTGCTGCTGCTTTGATTTTCTTTTACATTTTACTCCTTTTGTGGGGTGGGGAGAGAAGAGGAAAAGAGGAAAGTAACTTTCTCAGGAATATAAGCACAAGTTTACAGCCATGTTTCACTCCTCTGATACAACACGAGGCAGTTCTTTCACAGTTTTCAACATTCTGTCCAAAATCATGCTCCATCTGCCTCCCTGCAACAGTTTCTCAGCACTCAAAACTTGACGATCTGGTAACTGGGAGATGGTAATTCCAAACTCCTGCCGATTAAATGCTGTCACTTGCCATCTGCCTCTTCAAGGATGGAGTCACTAGCCACTGCATCCTCTGACCTTCAACACCCTCTGAAAGGAGCTCAGGGTGAAGATCAGGAATGAGGCACTCTGGGCTCTTGGAAAAAACTGACAGAAAAGGCCTTCAGATAGATCTTTTCAGGAGAAGATTTTATGAGCCCAATTTCTTGCATCTTCTCATATTTAGAAAAGCACTAAAATCATTAATGGAGACATCTGCTCCTCGTAACCAGCAGCAACCTTTTCGGGAAACTTCTGCCAAAATGAGGGCTTGACCTCTACACTTACCTCTCTGGAGCAGCTCTGCAGAGCTATTTGAGAGGCTGTTCCCTGGGCTACAGTCCTCATTTTGTCCCAAATAAAACTTAACTCACAACTCTCACTTTGTGCGTTTTTGTTTTTGTTTTTTTCAGTCAACAGTACATAACAAAGAAGCCTTGCCCTAGCCACAGGTCCTCATTTCCTTCCCTCCCCTCCACTCTGGCTCTAGGAGGGACATCTCTTCAACATACCCTCTCAAGGTCCTGCTCCTCACGGCTGTGACTTCCTCCACCTGAAAGAGTCTAGAATCTACCTGGTCTTTTCAAACCAAAATCGTACCCAGTCCTGGTCACCATAAGACCTGGTGACTTCACTCCATTCCAATTCTCTGTGTTTTCTAAATGTTGCATGTTTATGTTTTTCTCTGTAGTGAAAAGTGAAAGTTGCTCAGTTGTGTTTGACTCTTTGAGAGGCCATGCTCTGTACAATCCATGGAATACTGGACAGGGTAGCCTTTCCCTTCTCCAGGGGATCTTCCCCACCCAGGGATTGAACCCAGGTCTCCCACATTGCAGGTGGATTCTCTACCAGCTGAGCCACAAGGGAAGCCCAAGAATACTAGAGTGGGTAGTCTATCCCTTCTGCAGGGGATCTTCCTGACCGAGGAATCCAACTGGATCCCCTGCATTGCAGGTGGATTCTTTACCAACTGAGCTATCAGGGAAACCCTTTTCTCTGTAAGTGGACACTAAATCTTACTTCAAAGTTAAGTCAAATCCTTTTCTTATATTTCCTCTAAGAGCTGGAATGGGAAGTACTTAAGGTAAAAAAATGGTTTAAAATAAAAATATTAAAAACCTGATAACTGGCAATTACTCAAAAAGAATTCTCTTCCAAAACACAGACAGCCTGTGTGCTGGTTACAACTTATTGCAGGAAATCATAAACTGAACCTTTACTGCACCCTCGAAACACCCTAAGTACATCATACTATGACTTTGGTCTTCACCTGTTTCTGGCTTATCCTATTGCAACTCTCCCAACTTCAGTTACCCAGGAACCTCAGAAGTAGGAGTAAATTGTCTTTACAAATTAAGAAGTATCTTCAAAATTAGGGAAAAGAATCTATAAACACCCTCCTGTGGTAATTAAGAGGTACTGTCTAGGGACCACCAATGTGAACATGAAACTCAATACTTGATTATGGCTTTAGTATTAATATTTTATCACATCTACTTCCAACAAGAATTAGGTGTACTAGCAGATATTGCACCAAACATATGCACCAAATATGTGCTGATGTGCTCAGTTGTGGCTGACTCTTTGCGACCCCATGGACTGTAGCCTGCCAGGTTCCTCTGTCCATGGAATTTTCCAGGCAAGAGTACTGGAGTGGGTTGCTATTTCCTTCTTCAGGACACACCAAATATATGCACCAGATATTATTAATGAAAAAATCCAACTGTTCATATTCAAAAAGAAATGGGAAATGCCAAGGATGGAAAAATACTTCTGTGCTGCTAAACTCAAAAGGAATGTTCTTTAGTCAAAAATTCTTGAGTATCAGGGAGAAAAAGTAGCCCATTAGCTTAAAAATCAAGTCATTCATGTTCCATCCCTTAATCTCCTTCATTAGTCTGTATTTAGATACAGATTTGAAGAACTCTCTAGTAATTGGATTTTATTTAACAAATAAGGATATAGCCTTAATGCAGTAGGCACTGTTCTAAGACCTTCACAAACATTAATCCTACAATGGTAGGATTCTTATCCTATTACTGATTGGGAAACTGAATGTAGAAATACATGTACGTGAGGTCACACACAGTTAATTTTACAGGGCAGATCCAGGGTCTGTCCATTACAAACCCTGTGCTCCTAACTATTACGTTATACCTCCCCTAAAACACCCCAGGCTAAACTCAACACCTTCCTCGCCCTTCCCAGTCCAGCATTCCTTAGAGGTGCAATGACATCCTCATCCTCTATGTAAACTGCTCTCACACCACATCCGTATCTTCCGTCTCTCCCGCCTCTCCCGCCCTGTACCACTGGCCCCCTCCACAGTCAATTGTCCCTTAACTTCTCTTCCCACCCACCACTTGCTTACATTGTTCCTCTCCACCTCCACTTGTAGAGTTATCATTTTGTTGTTCAGTCGCTCAGTTGTGTCCAACTCTTTGTGACCCCATGTACTGCAGCATGCCAGGCTTCCCTGTCCTTCACCATCTCCCAGAGTTTGCTAAAACTCATGTCCATTGATTCGGTGATGTTATCTAACCATCTCACCCTCTGATCCTCTACTGCCATCTTCTCCTTTTGCCTTCAATCTTTCCCAGGGTCAAGGTCTTTTCCAATGTATTGGAAAGTATTGGAGCCAAAGTATTGGAGCTTCAGCATCAGACCTTCCAATGAATATTCAGGGTTGACTTCCTTTAGGGTTGACTGATTAGATCTCCGTGCTGTCCAAGGGACTCTCAAGAGTCATTTAGGACCTAATTCTTCTTAGCATTAATACAACAGCCTTATAACTAATTTGGCCTGCCTCTGGTCTTCTATGATCTGTTCTCAATACCACCAATAAAACTAACTCCGTACGCATTTGTCAAACCAGGTCCCTTGCTAAGTGCTGTGAAATTAAAAAAGAATCAAAGTCCTGCTGCAGAGAGGCAGGGAACAACACAGGTGTTCCAGCTCTGATCAGGTAATCTGAAAACACTCACTGAAGCTCTACTGTTGGCTGAACTGTGTCCAAACTCCTCACCCGTCTTCCAGGCTTTCCACAACACTAAGTTTTTTCCCACTCTTTCATACAACCCCAGTCTTCCCTATTACATCCACCCACACTTTGACATCCCCTGTGTCTGTGTTCTCTTTCCTATCACAACACTGTCTCTGCCACCTCCACGCAGTCTAGCTGAAGTCCCACCCACACAGCTGAACTACCACCACACAGCTTTCTCAATATTCCCAGCTGGACAACAGCTTCCCACAGACCAAGAACCTTAGCACCTTGGACCACATAGGACATACCCATCTGTCTTGCATTCCCCTATTTGCAAACAAGTTCTGATTTACAAAACCACATTTAAGTTTCTCCTTTGAGACGAATACATTCTCTGATACTTAACTTCAAGAAGAGGTGGCTCAGCTGAACCGTCCCTTCTCCCTGTATTTCACACTACTTGGCATTCTCTTCCCTTCTCTCCGCTTCTCCTCCATTTGTTGTGGCTGGTGTATCTTGCTTGAGACCTGTCACAAATGCAGTCTCCTCCATGAAGCCTCTCCAAATCCTCCAGTTAGAAGGAACTTCTCCCTCTTCTGAGTTGTCACAACATTGTTCCTGCACATCTCTCCTAGCATTCACCAGTTGGTACATTGTTGACACTATTTCCATACACCTCCACCAGTAACTCAGCAGCTCAAAAGTGGACACTTGCCTTACTCATTTCCAATTACTTATCATTTGCTGAGTTCTGTGCTATGATAGTGAGAACGGATGAGTATCAGGTAACGGGTGATTGCATTTCCATGTTGGTCCTGGTCAAGAAGCTAACATCATTAAAGAAAGTGAGCCAGATAACTCCAAAAGAGGCAGAATGGTGGGCAATATACTTCCCTTCTCCTTTGGTCTCCAACCTGTCCTTAGTCTATTGGAGCCAACAGGAATGCTTGTAACTTATGAAATTATGGTTTCACAAAAGCAATACCTGGGAAAAAATGAAAGTTCTTGACATGCTAGGTTGGAACTCTGATGACACTCCTACAGACAGATGGCTACTATATTGGGTTGGTTCTATGTAGTCATTCACTGAAGACCTCACACAAGGACCTGAGAACAGTTTGGCTGCAGAAATAGTTGTGAATGCAGTTTAGAGCTGCACTTCTGGATACAGGTTGAATTTTCAGTTCTGCTACTTATAAACATCAACAATACATAGGTCTCAATTTTTCCACATATAAAAATCCAGATAGGGACTTCCTAGTGGTGCAGTGGATAAGAATCCGTCTGCTAATGCAGGGGACATGGGTTCAATCCCTGGTCTGGGAAGATTCCACATGCTGTGCGGCAACCAAGCCCAAGTGCCACAACTACTGGGCCTGCGTGCTGCAGCTACAGAAGTCCACATGCCTAGAGCCAGTGCTCCACAACAAGAGAAGACACCGCAATGAGAAGCCCATGCACCGCAACGGAGAGAAGCCCCCACTCACCACCACTAGAGAAAGCTTGCACACAGCAGTGGAGACCCAGCGCAACCAAAAATAAGTAAACTAATTAATTTAAAAAAATGAAGATCATACTAGAACTTAGCTCACACAGTAAAGGTGAGAATTAAATAAGTACATGCAAGCAAAGTGCTTAACAGTGGTCTGGCATACAAGAAGGGGTTAAGCAACATTAGTGACTGTATAAGCACGTAAAACATTTTATTTGACTTTAAGAAATTTATAATCAAGTTGGAGAAAATAACATTTGCTGAAATACTTCTGAAATCAATTCAGCAACCATTTCCTGCACTTCAACTTATTATACAATAGACAACATTAGGCACTAAAGAGAATAAAGGTAAGAAATTGAGAATTTTTAAGTCTAGGAGACAAGGCCAGTAAGCATCCCCAATTAACTATAGTAAGTCAGATCACGTTAAGGAGTGACTAGTAGATACACTGGGGCTGCCCTGGCAGTGCCAGTGGTAAAGAACTTGCCTGCCAATGCAGGAGACATAAGAGATGAAGCCTCGATCCCTGGATGAGGAAGATCCTCTGGAGGAGGGCACAGCAAGCCACTCCAGTATTCCTGCCTGGAGAATCCCATGGACAGAGAAAGCCTGGCGGGCTACATCCATAGGGTCACAAAGAGTCAGACACAACTGAAGTGACTGAGCACGCATGTACACACACACACTAGGTATATGAGAATGGCTCCCTAGTAAATACCTATGCTATGCTATGCTAAGTCACTTAAGTCGTGTCTGACTCTGTGTGACCCCATAGACGGCAGCCCACCAGGCTCCCCCGTCCCTGAGATTCTCCAGGCAAGAACACTGGAGTGGGTTGCCATTTCCTTCTCCAGTGCATGAAAGTGAAAAGTGAAAGTGAAGTTGCTCAGTCGTGTCCGACTCTTAGCGACCCCATGGACTGCAGCCCACCAGGCTCCTCCGTCCATGGGATTTTCCAGGCAAGAGTACTGGAGTGGGGTGCCATTGTCTTCTCCGAGTAAATACCTAGTCCACTGATTCTCAACTGGGGACATCTGACAATGTCTGGAGACATCTTGGCTTGTCCAACTGGGGGCCCCGGAGCAGACGTGTGCTACTGGCATTTAGCAGAGGAGAGAGACGCTCCTGACCATCCTACAATGCTCAAGTCGGTCCTCAACACTAAGGAATCATTATGCCCAATGTCAACAGTGCCAGGTCAAGAATCACTGCTCTCTTCCAACTGTAAACAACTCTGCTCTGAAGATCCAGGCCCCACATCTCTACCGACTGCTTGGATTCACTTCTGATGAAACAGGCTTTGGCAGTGTGACACTCCACCAGTCTTGTGTAATAGTTGTTTCTCTTGCAGACTTACCGCCCTTTGTTCACGGCCTACCCTTCCACATGTCAACACATGCCCAACTATGCCACGATCAGATCTATGAAGCTGCCAAACCTCCTGGTTTTATCTTCCCCCATTATGGCATCTCAGCCCTGCTCAAGGTCCAGTTAAAACAACAGATGGTCTGTATGAAAATATCAAACTATCTTAATTTTTATAGCCTGCTTCTTGAAGCTGGCAGTAAAACCTTTTAAATCTTTGACTGAAAAGAATAAAAGGTAAAGTAAATTACTGTTACCTAACTGTTGTCAATTAAAATAACGAAGCTTCAAATGACTCAATTATCCATTGAGTAAACACACTTTAGACTTTTGTTTCCAGAATGATCATCATTCTTAATGATTTAATAACTTAAAATGCATACTAATTTTTCTTTTTATGTTTTGGCATTGTCTACCCTATCACAAAGCATACTCTGCATCAGTGTCTTCTGAAACATTCAGCATTTCCTATTGCTTTAAAACATTCACTACCTGTTAACCTTGTAAATTCATGGATATAAAGCATATATCCTTGCCCACCCCAACCATACCTGGAAGCAAACTTAAACATTAAAGTTGTCACACCAAATGAGATGAAAAGTAAAAGTGTTAGTCACTTGTGTCCAGCTCTTTGTGACCCCATGGACTGTAGGCTGCCAGGCTCCTCTGTCCATGGGATTCTCCAGGCAAGAATACTGGAGTGGGTTGCCATGCCCCCCCTCCAGGGGATCTTCTCAAAACAGGGATCGAATTCAGGTCTCTGACATTGCAGGTGGATTCCTTCCCATCTGAACCACCAGGGGAACCCACCAAATAAGACAGCTACTATCAAAAACAAAATGGAAAACAGTAAGCATTAGGGTAAATATTAGCCAAGATGTAGAGAAACAGGAACCCCTATGCACTGATGGTGAGAATGTAAAATGGTACAGCCCCTATGGGAGACAATACTGTGGTTCCTCATAAAATTATAAAGGATTGTAAGCAGATTCTCAAAGAGAAATTTACACTCTATACTTACAGAAGCATTATTCACACTAGTCAAAAGGTACAAGCAACCCAAGCTTCTTCTATCAATAGATGGAAACTATCAACAGATAGCTGGACAAACAAAATGCCGTATACACATACAATGGAATATTATTCAGTCTTACAAAGGAAGAATTGTGATACATGTTACAACATGGACAAACACTGAGGATATTACACTAAGTGAAAAAAGCCATTATATGTTCAGTTCAGTTCAGTCGCTCAGTTATGTCCGACTCTTTGCAACACCATGGACTGCAGCACACCAGGCTTCCCTGTCCAAAACCAACTCCCGGAGTTTACTCAAGCTCATGTCCATTGAGTCAGTGATGCCATCCAACCATCTCATCCTCTGTCATTCCTTTCTCCTCTCACCTTCAATCTTTCCCAGCATCAGGGTCTTTTCCAATGAGTCAGCTCTTCACATGAGGTGGCCAAAGTATTGGAGTTTCAGCCTCAACATCAGTCCTTCCAACGAACACCCTGGAGTGATCTCCTTTAGGATGGACTAGTTGGATCTCCTTGCAGTCCAAGGGACTCTCAAGAGTCTTCTCCAATACCACAGTTTAAAAGCATCAATTCTTTGGCGCTCAGCTTTCTTTATAGTCCTCTCACAACCATACATGACTACTTGAAAACAATAGCTTTGACTAGATGGACCTTTGTTGGCAAAGTAATGTCTCTGCTTTGTAATATGCTGTCTAGCTTGTTCATAACTTTTCTTCCAAGGAGCAAGTGTCTTTTAGTTTCATGGCTGCAGTCACCATCTGCAGTGATTTTGGAACCCCAAAAAATAAAGTCTGTCACTGTTTCCCCATCTATTTGCCTGGAAGTGATGGGACCAGATGCCATGATCTTAGTTTTCTGAATGTTGAGTTTTAAGCCAAATTTTTCATTCTCCTCTTTCACTTTCATCAAGAGGCTTTTTAGTTCTTCTTCACTTTCTGCCATAAGGGTGGTATCATCTGCATATCTGAGGTTATTGATATTGCTCCTGGCAATCTTGATTCCAGCTTGTGCTCCATCCAGCCCAGCGTTTCTCATGATGTACTCTGCATAAAAGTTAAATAAGCAGGGTGACAATATACAGGCTTTATGTATTCCTTTCCCTATTTGGAACCAGTCTGTTGTTTCATGTCCAGTTCTAACTGTTGCTTCTTGACCTGCATACAAATTTCTCAAGAGGCAGGTCAGGTGGTCTGGTATTCTCATCTCTTTAAGAATTTTCCACAGTTTGTTACAATCCATACATTCATAAGCTATGGCATAATCAATAAGGCAGAAGTAGATGTTTTTCTGGAACTCTTGCTTTTTCGATGATCCAGTGGAGGTTGGCAATTTGATCTCTGGTTTCTCTGCCTTTTCTAAATCAAGCTTGAACACCTGGAAGTTCTCAGTTGAAGCCTGGCTTGGAGAATTCTGAGCATTACTTGACTAGCATATGAGATGAGTGCAATTGTGTGGTAGTTTGAGCATTCTTTGGCATTGCCTTTCTTTGGGATTGAACTGAAAACTGACCTTTTCCAGTCCTGTGGCCACTGCTGAGTTTTCCAAATTTGCTGGCATATTGAGTGCAGCACTTTCACAGCATCATCTTTTAGGATTTGAAATAGCTCAACTGGAATTCCATCACCTCCACTAGCTTTGTTCATAGTGATGCTTCCTAAGGCCCACTTGACTTTGCACTCCAGAATATCTGGCTCTTGGTGAGTGATCACACCATCGTAATTATCTGGGTCGTGAAGATCTTTTTTTGCACAGTTCTTCTGCGTATTCTTGGCACCTCTTCTTAATATCTTCTGCTTCTGTTAGGTCCATAGCATTTCTGTCATTTACCATGCCCATCTTTGCATGAAATGTTCCCTTGGTACCGCTAATTTTCTTGAAGAGATCTCTCCACAATTAAAACTTTGTCTTGTTAATATTCAATGTGGCAGTCCCAGGAATCTTTAACTCAAAATTCTCTACATATTTATAATTGTCAATTATGCATGTTTAGTCACTTCAGTCATATCCGACTCTTTGTGACCCTATGGACTGTAGCCTGCCAGGCTTCTCTGTCCATGGGATTCTCCAGGCAAGAATACTCTAATGGATTACAATGCTCTCCTCCAGGGGATTTCAAAACTCAGGCGTTGAACCCTCATCTCCTACATCTCCTGCACTGCAGGCAGATTCTTTACCTGGTGAGCCATGGGGAAAGCCCTTGATGTCTGCTAGATGGCAGGTATTCTTTGTTTTTTTCCTGAATTCCCTCAGGGCTCACCATCCTGGTGGCTGCAGTAGCTGATGACTGTGACGTCTTTTCTTTTCTGATATGGCAGGAAGTACTCCATTTCTCAATCCCATCAGGCCAAGACCTGGTGGTTTTCTATGGGTGAACTTGGTCTCCCAGGGTATAAAAGGTCTGAAAGGCATTTTTCACTATCATAAATTGGAAGGAAAGGAAAGAGGCATGTCAATCCAGAGCACAGAGGCCAGGGATCTCGCTGAACATCCTACAGTGCACCAGGAACACTTCCATAACAAAAATTTATCTGGCCCAAAATGTCAAAAGTGCTGAAGTGGAGAAGCTCTGTCTGTGAAGCAGAGTTGCCTTTTTTCTCTCAACCTGTATGTGATCAAGGAGCAAGCCATGTTAGTATCACCTGCAAAATAAGCCCAGAATCTGACGGCTTCCACCGCTTTCATCCTGGTGCAAATGACCATGGTCTCCAACCTACTGGAATAACTAAAATAGCCTCCTGACTGGTATACATAGTTAGGAAATAACCACCTAGCTGTGTCGTCCACACTATATAACAGTCAGGTAGTCACTTCAAATTCTAGATCAGTTCACGTCCATCCTCTGGTGACCCTTCCACAGAGCAACAGACCAACCCCTTGCGAAGCCCGACACACTCCTCACATCCCACCCCACCCACGGCCCCTCTGCCCACTTTCCCATTTGCTCCTGTGATTCAACCACACTGGCCCAAGTGCTGTCCCTCAAGCCCCAGCCACTCTCCAGCCTCAAGGTCTCTGCACTTGTTGAGCCGTCTGCACCACCACTAGATACCTGCAGGAAAAACCAACCGCTCTTTCTTTTGTCTGGCTGCTGCTTAAATGACACCTAACCACGGGCCTTCCTCTGACCACCCTATGTTAAAACACACCTGCATCCTCCCTGCTCTCCGTTCTCTTTCACATTCCTTTGTCCAGAGCACCTGTTACCATCTGACACTGTCTGCTCCTGCCAACTGCAAGACAGGTAAGTCTTTTTGCCCAGAACCTGACTGCTTCCAACGCTTTCATCCTGGTGCAAATTACCATGGTCTCCAACCCAATGAAATAACTAAAATGGTCTCCTGACTGGTATTTATAGGTAGGAGATAACCACCCTGCTGTGTCTTAGCTCCTGGAGAAGAAAATCAGCATTTGGTGAATAAATGACTGCTATCTTTCCCAACTACTTCAGTGTAAAACATTACAGAAGCTTTGCTTTGTAAATAAAAAAAGAAACCACGCTATGCACACTGGTCTACCACCTGCTTTGTTTATAAAGGTATCCAAATTCTACTATTGACAGCTTCAATTTTTTCACGTAAGATACAAGCAGAATCTGGCTTAACCTATCACTTATGTGTTTACTATATGAAGGCTTATTCTTTCATAAGAAACTGAAATCAAATAGCTTTGGGCATAGTTCTTTTTTTTTTTTTCAATATGAGCTCCATAAATGAGGTGGTGAACTTGGGGGGTAATTACTGGCTATGTCTAGCAAAGTATTCAGTCAGAGAAGGCAATCACAGTCCAGAACATTTATAGCACACATATCACCTATTCCATGGATTCCAAAATTTCAGTCACTCATATACTACTTCCACAGTTTTGGCCATATCCATGTCCTATATTTTTACTTATAAATTGATCCACTTCTTTTACTATGCTTACTGCAAAGCAATAATTTCCATTAAACCCAGAGTTGTTCTTTATTTAGTACACATTAAAATAAGTATGGAATTACTAAAATGTAAATTTTTCATTCATATAATGCTTAATTATATTGCTGGTGGTTTCCATTTTACACTCTGGGAAACACAGAATATTCTTCATTTATAAAAAAGAAAACATAATTCTAAGAAGCTTACTGCTTTACTTGATGTCAACAACTGGAATCAAGATTTTTCCAACTCTGCGTTCTGGTTTCATGCTGAGTAGGAAAAATAGATTTTATTTGCATCGCTTTAACAGAATTCTGTTATGTGTGGCAAGTAGAAATTATACTGTGAATGAAATATAATGTGAATAGAATTAAAAGTTTCAGATCAGTGGGGATATTTTACTATGAGAGGCTTGAATAGAAATATAATAATAACTATGTAAAGCACTGTTCCACCACCAACTTAGTTAGATACGGTTACACAAATGAAGAGCGCCTCAGCGTTTCAAACAACAGTGTTTCTGTTGCTGAAAATATCTTAGATCCAAAGGTTTGGCAGAAATTTAGAAATATGATTAAAGTAAGGTTTCCTACTTGACCACATTTTCCAAATGAAAGAAGGAAATACACTATCTTTAGGAATAGCCTGTGGTTTACCACTACACTAGTAAAAAGTTGATCAAATTGCTTAAGTTAGACTGTTACAGTAAAACTCTCTTGTCTGGTATAGCTGAGGGGAAAAGGAATACTGGTTGAAATCATTCTTTTTAACTGACTCACTGTACTGCTTTCTGTTTAGTTATCCTTTAATTCCTTAAAATAAAGCACTGGAATTTCACACATAAAAGTCCTGTACATCCTTTGTTGAATTATTCTTAAATATCTTATTCTTCTGTTGCAATTTTGAGATGGTGTACAGAAATATAATTCATATATATGAATTATATTGGTATATAAATTATATATATGAATTATATTATATATATTCATATACATATATATTCTATCCACCTGGCTAGGCTCATATTTCTAATAAATTCTCTGTAGATTATTGAAGATGTTCTATGTGGGAAAATCACATCAATAAATTATAGAATGAAGGAAACAAAATTAAGTCCTAGATCTTCTATGCCTCTGCTTTTATTTTACTCCATAGATTAGGCCCCCTCCAAAATAATAATGAATTTAAGTAGTATTAATAGTAGTATATAAGGACGCTCATGGATCTGTCTGCAATGCAGGAGACCTGGGTTCTGTCCCTGGGTGGGGAAGATCCCCTGGAGAAGGGAATGGTTACCCATCCCAGTATTCTTGCCTGGAGAATTCCATGGACAGAGGAGCCTGGCGGGCTACAGTTCATGGGGTCGGGAAGAGTTGGACATGACTGAGCGACGAACACAATCCCTGCCTGACTCCTGTGAATGTTTCTAATGTTTGGATGCTGAGTATTATGTTTCTAAGTCCTATAAAATGTCAGACGTATACACAGTTCAGGCACAATTCACTATCATAATATTCTGCTTAAATGACAACATTAACTGGAAATGTCCTAAGGCCATGACCATACTATAACAGATAAGAGTTGGGTAATTATCTAAATTACAGTAATTTCTTCATTTCTGAAAATAATACTCATATTTAGAGGAACACATAAAACATACTCAGTCCCCTGGGCTTTGGGTGATTGGTCAAGGGTCTTTAAGTGATCTTGACTGGGCCAATCAGAGTCTTTAAAAATTTTTTTTATTAACAGTTTACCAATGGAATTTGTAATAGTTACCAATGGAGTTTGTAATTTTTTTAACTAATAGTTTACCAATGGAAACACCACCCCTGGTGGCTCAGAGGTAAAGAATCTGCCTGCAATGCAGGAGACCTGGGTTTGATCCCTGGGTCGGGAAGATCCCCTGGAGAAGGGAATGGCAACCCACTCCAGTATTCTTGCCTGGAGAATTCCATGGACAGAGGAGTCTGGCAGGCTACAGTAGTCCATGGGATCACAAACAGTTGGACACAACTGAGCAACTACACACACACACAGACACACACACACACACACACACCCCGCAATGGAAACTAGACAGGCCTCCTCCAGAAACAATGTCTGTGAGGTATGGAAGCAATGTTTATGAATCTCCATGTTGAAGAAGCCAACTGAGAGAATGAAACTGACAAGCACATGAAGGAGACAAAAAAGCCCTCTCTTTTGAAAGAGCTGATGAAGCTAGCTGTTCCTGGATGCCGCATGCAACCCAGGCCTTCCCACAGATGACTGAGACATCCCACTGTCTTCCCTGCCAGCGTGCTGTCTGCCTTGCAAATGAGTGTCCTGAATGACACACAAATGACAGATCCGCCCTGCAGGGACACAAAGCATGCTGGTAAGAATCCACTAAGAGTCAGACTTTGTCTTGAGATGATGAGTCCTGATTCTAGGACAAATGGCAAGTTTATGAACTTCTGCTATTTTAAGTTAGTATTACAACTTAAAGTAAGATGTAATGAGCTATTACCCTGTATATTTACAAAGTGTCACCATTGAGAGAAACTGGTTAAAAAATACACAGGATTTCTCTGTGTTATTCCTCACAATTGCACATGAATTTATAATCATCTCAAAAATTTGTTTAAAGTATAATTAAAAAAGCTTTCATTCTCTTTTATCTTGATGGTAATTAAATGTGCAATTTCTTCTGTGAAGCTGAAACAACATGACTCTGTGGTTTAATCATGAAAACAAAAACCTTTTGCTCACTGAAGAGTATCCCAACCTCTTATTTCTGAATATCTGTTTGATCTGTCCACTGATATCTCCAAACCATCAACAGCTTTGTCATAACTTGCAAAACTTATCCTCATGCTTATCTTTTACCTCTGATTTTCTAGTCTAACTTATGTCTACTTAGGTTTATTTTCTTTGCCTTTTAAAATTAAATGCCCAATCCAGATCTTAAAACTTTGGGGTATGCTGCCAAAATGACCCTACATTTACTATTTATGATATCAAAGTACCTTTGTGCTTCTTATCAAAAAAGAAATCAAAACATATAGATGTATATAAACATAGTAAAGACTAACACATACCCAACTCTATCAGTAAAATATGATGACCAACCCCACAGAATAAATGTATTTTTAAAAACATGACATACACAATTGTCAGAATTCAAAGTGAAGCCTATCCACCTGGGGTCAATGGCAAAGGCAGGAAGACAGGAAGACAAGAGACGGGAGGGAAGACATGGGGAGCACAGGTGCTGTGCCCAGGAGCAGACTCTTGCAGGCACAAACACCACCTAACACCCAAAGGTTCATGCCAAAGTATGAAGTAAAACTAAAAGGGATATATTCAATACAGCTTATGTCTTGAGAGGAAGGAAAAAAAGAAAAGTAAACGTCTGTTATTCATGTATCCTATTTTAAATTGATGGCTTTTAAAATAGCACTATCTGGTGGAAAAGTGCCCTTAAATCCTTCCAGACGGTCAAGGTTAATCTTAAAAAAATAAAAGAGGTCTTGGGAAATAGGAAAATATAAAGATTGGAAGCTTACTGTCACGTATCCATTTACAAATCTTTAAATCTAGCCATTTGATAGACACCCATGACATACCAGCTATGAGAACGGTGTCAAGCAAATGGAAAAAAAAAAAAGTATGCCCAAACGTTAATGAAAGTGGTATACGTAAATGCAAATATGGTCCAAAATCAGGGCTACCTCAGTTCCCTCTGCTGATTGCTAGCCAGGAAAGCAGAACTTACAATAGCATACAAACCTTCATTTAACTGCAGAAGGAATAGGCTGCTCTTCTTCTTCTGTGAGAGCAAGTATGGAGCATGACAGTCAAGTCTCCACTTCCTGTCCTTCATCCCTCTTCCTACACCGTGTGCAGAAGCGTGTGCAGAAGCATGAACAAGCAGGGAATGGCTCGAAGGCAGCCTGCCAGGACAGCTTCCCTGTCTGACACCTATACTACAACTATTTGAAGATCTTTTCAGAATTTTTACAGACATTTCTAATCATTAAGTGTGCTAAGTCTTTTCCAGTTATAGAAGCAAAAGACATAATTCACAAATATCAACACTTTGAGGCATTTTCTGAAACCCTAGCAATTATTCTATTCAAGGCCTTCACACAAAATTAACAAAATTTACTCAAAGAAAGTTTATTGCCCTTTTGCTAAGTTAAGTTGCTTCAGTCATGTCCGACTCTGTGCGACCCCATAGACGGCAGCCCACCAGGCTCCGCCATCCCCGGGATTCTCCAAGCAAGAACACGGGAGTGGGTTGCCATTTCCTTCTCCAATGCAAGAAAGTGAAAAGTGAAAGTGAAGTCGCTCAGTCGTGTCCAACTCTTAGCGACCCCATGGACTGCAGCCAACTAGACTCCTCCGTCCATGGGATTTTCCAGGCAAAAGTACTGGAGTGGGTTGCCATTGCCCTTTTAACCATAATGAAATAAGCTAAACAATCTGAGAAAGGGTAAATGAGAAACTGCAAGGACTTTCAAAGACACCTTTTCTTTTTCTGTAAAGGAGTAAATTTTTGGACAACCAAGGTAGTTTTCAGAACACCTGATATATAAAAGAAAAAGAATACAAAGCAGATCAGGCCTCTGTTCTCAAAGTGTTTAAAATTTAAGTAAAAAAGAACACACAGGATGCAACAGAACAGTGGGCTGAAGTCCAAAGAGCTGAAATTGAGTCCTATGTCTTAGACTCTGTCACTTACTAGTGGCATGTATCACTTTCAGTGCCTCACTCAGAGTCTGAGCTCAGTTTCAGGTTCTCAGAGGACAAATAAAAATATATATGAAAGCACTTTGCACACTCTAAAAATGATAAATCAATCCTGGGTCTATCAGTGATAATGAATAAAAGCCACTGTCATTGCAGGCTTGATGAATTATGTATGACCTGCCAATCCTACATTTTAATATTTCACCAAATAACTGAAAATCAGGGAAATCATGGGAAGCCTCTACAATTCAATAAAGTGAAAAATTAGAACTCTACATGGAGAACATTGAGTTTGGGTTTTTTGTTTTTTTTTTTAATTTCAGGTGACATCATTATATAAAAATGTTGGCATGTAGGCAAGCATATCTAGCTTGTTTCTAATAAATGTTAACCTAGCACATACCAGAAACGTAATCCATACTCGTATATGTGGAATTTTGGCATTTATTTATCTGAGATAATGAAAGGAACTGGATTACTTCACAGATAATTGGACTTAAGCATATAACAGCATCAATGCCAGAAACTCAGAGACTAATCAATATCATCTACGGACAGCATATGTGCAATGCAAAACTTTATAGCAAATTTTCCATTTAACAAAGGAAAATCTTGCATTGAGAGAAATAAGGATGTGCCATTTCCTCAACATTTAAAATATTCTTCAATTTCATGAATTCTTGGTTCAAAGGAGTGGAGAAAGACTTGGGCTCTCACATGTCAAAATGTAATGAGAAAACTGTTAATGGATTACTGCATTAATTGCCTGTTTAAATAAGAAGAAACTGAAAAATCTAATTTCAAAACTTGTAATACCTGTGTTCTTCCCTAAGTTTCGTAAGATACTAAACTACTACAACCTACAGCACTTAATAGAGCATTTCACATACTGTATTATAACATATGTTTTGCTATTGTTATACAGTTTTTACTTTAAAAAGTCTTAGTCTGTACCTGTATGGATTATGTGAAGGCTGTGAAGCCCAAAAGCCTGGCGTTGAACACTTGTGTACCACTCATCGTATGTGACTTTGACTTTTCTCCTCTTTAAAATGATCTGTTAATAACATACACCTGAGAGGGTTGCTCGAAGATTAAATTTGTGCCTGTCCTCAGTCACGTCTATCTCTTTGCAACCCCATGGACGGTAGCCCACCAGACTCCTCTGTCCATGGGATTTCTCAGGTAAGAATACTGGAATGGATTATCGTTTTCTTCTTTCAGGGTAACTTCCCCACCGAGATTGGACCTGTGTTTCCTGCATTAGCAGGAAGAGTCTTCACCACTGAGCCACCAGGGAAGCCCTCTAAAAACCCATATAAGAGACCAAAATCTTACATCAAAAATCAAGTAACTTATATTTGACACAATTTTCCCTTTTTTAATGCCAATCTAAAACTATTTTGATTTCATCCCTTATTAACTCTTGTATAGGACTGATTATGGGGTTCCCCTTGATGGCTCAGTGGTAAAGAATCCATCTACCAATGAAGGAGACAAGGGTCCGGTCCCCAGGTCGGGCCGATCCCTTGGAGAAGGAAATTGCAACCGACTCCAATAATCTTGCCTGGGAAATCCCAGGGGCTGAATAGCCTGGTGGGCTACAGTCCATGGGATCACAAGAGTTGAACACGACTTAGAGACCAAATAACAACAACAACAGGACTGATTATGCTTTTTTTAAAAAAGTATAACAACAACAAAAACAACAACGTATAACAAGGGAAAAGTTTCAATACTCTTACAAAGGAAGTAATTATTAAAGTTATACATTTTCCCTCCTAGTATCTCATCTTTTTGCTGTTGTTGTTTCCAAAGATTGCCTTGACACCTAGCCCATTTCAGTAAAGTACTTTCATTGCCCTAGAATAAAAAAAGATTAACACTGGCACTGAGGAGAAAGAATATAAATCCCAAGAAACCCGTCCACCACGGCTTGGCACTGGCCATGGGTGCTTGCCATCCACCCCTACAAGGATTAAATCACGCACTGCAGCAGCTGCCGACCTCCAACAGCCCCAAAGGAGTTCCAGGTGGAGAGCAGGACGAGGCCCTCTGTGCTCCCAGAAACGGGCAGGATGGGTCTTCAGACAGTTAGATATTCTCAGGAGCTGGTTTTCTAAGCCCAGTTCTTGTATCTCCTCATGTCTAGAAAAACACTAAAATCCTTCACGGTGACAACTTTCTTGTGACAAGCAGCAGCTTCACGAGGCCAGCAGAAACTTCCTAAAAAATACATGTGCTTGATTCCATGTACTGCCCCTTTAACAAAATCACATATATACCAACCTTCCCCCTTTCCTCTTTGGAGCAGTCTCTCAGAGCTATCTGAGGTGCTGTCTCCCAGGTTGTAGTCCTCCTATGAAAGTGAAAAGTTAAAGTGAAGTTGCTCAGTCGTGTCCGACTCTTTGAGACCCCATAGGCTGTAGCCTTCCAGGCTCCTCTGTCCATGTGATTTTCCAGGCAATAGTACTGGAGTGGGTTGCCATTTCCTTCTCCAGGGGATCTTCCCAACCTAGGGCTCAAAACCGGGTCTTCCGCATTGTAGACAGACGCTTTACCGTCTGAGCCACCAGGGAAGTCCCCAATAAAACTTAACTCGCAACTCTCACGTTGTGTATTTTTTTTAAGTCAACAAACCTAAAGCAAAATTTTGTAACTCACACAGGTCCAATGTAAATGTTAAATGCTATGGGTAATAACAGTCAAAATAAGAGGTTTCTTACATTAATCAAAATGAAAACTATAAGAAACAAATTCACCTGAATAAACTGTTCATGGTAAACACAAGCTACAATATTCCAAAGCTGCGGCTTCCTTAACTGGAGACAAAGTTGGCTTTGTTTCCTTAATTGGAGACAAAACCTACATTGCTACGCACACACATCCACACCCAAAACAACCGAACAATACACGTACACACCAAAAATTTTCTTTGTCAAGGTGAGGGACTGAGAATCCCCAGAAAGTGAGGGCCCCAGAGGCAGGGGTGGAGGAGCAGCATAGAGTGAACCAGATGATGTGGAGCCTCTATCCTGAAAGAAGGCGGAAGCCACTGGTCCACAGCCTGGGAGTTGCTATTTATTATCACTCGACATCTCCACTAAGACCAGGAGAATAAACGGGACTTTGAAGAAGCTGTCCAAACAGCTTTCTCCTGATTCTGCTACAGATCCACACCTCCTTTGCTGATTCTACCCCATCTGAACAAAGTCTGGATTCTACACCTCAGGGCTTGACCCTCCCATCTCGTCTCTTCTGTCTGCACGCTCACAGACTGGGTGAGCTCATACATTCCCACAGCTTTAAACACTCTCAACATGTTGACAATGTCTAAATTTATATCTCCAGTTCCACCTGCTCCCCTGAACTCCAGACTCATATATCCATACACTCCTTTGACAAGGTTACTTGGATATCCAGTAGGCATCTAAATAGATCCAACATTTAACCATTTCTTCCTCATCTCCTTCATCCCAATAAATGGCAACATATTCTATCAGCTACATTAGTTTTATTTCTAGCATTTACCTCCCTCAGATTTAATTTGTTGACATGTCTGTTTCTTCCCAGCAGACTGCAAACTGCATGAATGCAGCTATTTCTATTGTAATACATAAGAACCAAAGGAGACTGATTTAAACTGTATGGAAAGTGCGGGCCCCCACAAGGTACAGGAGGTGAAGTCTGGAGGAGAAAATGGAAACTCTCATGAAAGGATACGAATAAGGATGCTCAAGGCAGAAGAAATGATGAATGCAAAGGTCTAAATTCAAATGAGGCTTGTAGAGAGACACACACACTAGAAGCAGAAAGAAAACCCAGCAGGATGGAGAATAGGAAAACAGAGGAAAAGTACTGAGAAGGCAGGAATGGCAGGAGAAGGAGCGAAGGATAGTTTCAGAGATTCTGGGAGAGGGGATGTCAAGACCAAAGGCCGACAGGAGAAAGGGTCAAATTCAGCGCTTCAACAGAAATGACAAAGAGAAGGCTACCAAGATCTCTTCTGGAGGGCTTCAACTGAGCATTTCATTATTCTCCAGAGGGGTCTCTTGATATGTTAATATTAATTTTGAACAGTCTGGGCAAAATGGTATCATTTTCATGGCCCAGTCAGCTGTGATCTGAAGTAAAATAGAGCAGTTCCTATGGAAGTATGGAAATGGAAGCGATCTTACCAGGAAATTTATTTGGCTGAGAATTCCCTCTCTGCACTCGGGATCGTCTCAAAATATTTCCACCAAGACATCCGATCTATGACATCTCTAATCAAAAGCATGCAAGTGATGCACTCTGTAGGGGAAAATCCTAACATTTCCAATAAAGATGCACTTAAAAAAAAAAAAAAGCCTATGTCACTAATCAATACCATATCCTGACTTCGAGTATAAGAATTTTACTAAAGTCATTACAAAAGGCTATTAAATTCTTTCTTACACTTGTGCTGTTAAAAGGCTGTCCTCTCATAGCCACTTGACGGCAAGTGTCAAAAGGCTTCTTGGGGAATGTCAAATCACGGAAGATGGACTTTTGAGTGAGAAGTATGAGAGAGAATAAACTATGCCCACACAAGTTCTAAAATGGGTATTTTCAAACTTTTCTTCATTATTTTGCCTTTTTTTATCTCAGACCTTCTCTGAAACAACAAGTAAGGCAATCAAAACCCTCAACAGGACTTCACTCATGAATACAGAATTCCCTTATTGCCCCAACATTGAGAGACACCGCTGAGGGCAGAAATATAGATCCCTGAAACACCATGAGCTAGTAGGCCAATCTCCATCTCCACTGCTTATGAAATACGGTACCATACTCCTCGGCCACTGTTTCTTGGTTTTCTCCCTTTATTCTGTCATCATATTAAATCTCAACATCCTGCTCATAAAACATCCAAATGCCAAAGCTCAGCCTTCTTAATTTCTAAGGACTTTCTCTTTACGCAGCTATACCTTAAGTTTATCACTATGCAAACCAGCGCCATGGCCAAGTTCACTGTTTCAACTCCCCCTCTTGACCACAGCTTCCTTGTCTCTCCTGTGATCCTAGTGTAGCCTTCAATACAATTAAGCCATCATGCTTGCCCTCTCTGCTTCCTAAGGCCATCAGTATCCTCCTGCCTCAATCATCACTGTACTCATATCATTATATATATATACAAACCCACGGCCCTGTAATCCAACACCACGTCTTCTAATCCAACCACCCCCTGAACCCCTGACTTCCCAACTATTCTTACCACTCACAACCCAGGGCTCTGGATACTGTTAGAAATATCTGTGAAAACATGGTCATTAATCTTTCCTGGACGTACTCACGATGTCTAGCTTCAGCGTCTCTTTATCCCTAGGCAGGAGTCCCTCTCCTCTTGTAGAAACTGTTCCTGGCTGTTCTAAACTATTTCTACTAACTCCTCTCTCAGCAGATGACCATTTCTTCCTAACAATATTATCTATCTGTCCAACCAACCAATTTACTGTCCAAAGATCTGTGTTTTAGTCAATCCTCCTCCTTTTTGTCCCAGCTTTCCCCCTGATGTTTGCAGGCCTCCCCTCAGTGCAATAAGAACATTCTCTAGGCTCATCTTCCTCTTGCAAGCTACAACACACTTTCACATATTCTTTATACATTTTCTAAAATTATAGCCCATGCTAGTTGACTTGAGGCAGGAGACAGATGGGCCTCCAAGCTAAGAAGCTGGAGTCTGTCCCCTGTGGACAGATACTCCAAATAAGCAGGAGCTCGAGAGAAGCTGAGCCCTGCCCAGATAAGAGATAAAAAACCCACATATTCTTCATTCTCGAAGTCAAGAAGACTTTCCTGAGCACGTACGCACAGAAAGGCTCCTTGGAGGTCAAAGAGAGAGGGCATCACCTCATAGTAAGTGATGTCGACCTAGCCTTATGCTGCTTCGCAAGACTCCATCCTGGCTGAGAGACACGTGCACACATGGGAAGATCTGAGATATACTAAATGCGGACTCAGGACCAGGCAGAACAAGATGACTGACCAAAAGAGACCCAGAAGAAACACCGCATCAAAGTGACCCCAACTACCACAAGGGCGTGGCTCTCTCTCTGAGTCTACCAGTGTATCTAACCATACACACTCTTCTTCTAATAAACACTTTGTTCACTACTTTCCATCTCTGTGTGGAAATTCCTCTCTACACAGCTGGCAGGCCAGGGCCTTGTCACTGGTGCCTAGTGGTCTAGTGGCTAGGATTCAGCTCTCACTTCTGTGACCCAGCCTCAGTCTCCAGTGGTAACCGAAATCCTGCTTCAAGCTGCTGCAGGCTGAGGCCACCCAAGATCAAACTCATAACTCTCCTCAACTATTTGCACAAGATTTAACTTGCTCAATGCAGAACCCCAACTAACACAGGAGTTAGGGGCACAGTGGAATATCCACGTGCAACTGATGGTTGGCCCTCCACATCCATGGATTCAGCCAACAGTGAATCATATAGAACTGCAGTATTTAATATTGAAAAAAATCTGCACATACCTGGACCCATGCAGTTTCATCCCATGCTGTTCAAGGGTCAACTATATTTTCCTGGCTCCCATGTAATTTCCAACTTTTTTTTTTTTTCACGTCTCCTTAACCATTCTTTCCCACTTCCATCATCAGCTTGTGATCTGAGCCATAAGTGCACATACTACCCACAAGTCTCCATGGTACTTGAACTTCTACTGTGAAGTTCAGAAAATCAGAGTGAAGATTATACTTAAAGCATTTGAAAGTGTCGAGTCACCTCCACAGACTGAGCCAGAGTGAGTCAGTCTCCCACAGTGACTGATCTCTACCTAGATTATACCGCATGGCTGCCTCTCTGATGGGACTAGACCTAGGTAGGCTGATGTTTCCTGATAAAATATGGTCACCCTTCCTCCACAACATTTCTTCCTCGATCGTATCTCCCCAACAGAGCCACCAAATTAATCTCTTGTAAATCCCACATTGATCCTCTCCTTCTATCAAAAAACTCTAGCAATTTTCCCACAAACTATAACACACAACTCAAGCACTCAAAGGCAGGGCTGGCTCAGTCTCTGTGGGGTCTTTGAGTGCTGGTGTGCAAAGGTTTTGTTTGAGCCCTCCAAGCTTCTCTGGCGGGTATGGCGTTTGAATCTAAATGTGATTTCGCCCCTCCTACCATCTTGATGGATGAAGCAAAAGCTAGAATCCAACAAGACTGTTGAAGCTTGGCTGGAGGAAGCATAAGCTAGAATCAAGATTGCTGGGAGAAATATCAATAACCTCAAATACGCAGATGACACCACCCTTATGGCAGAAAGTGAAGAAGAATGAAAGAGCCTCTTGATGAAAGTGAAAGAGGAGAGTGAAAAAGCTGGCTTAAAACTTAACATTCAGAAAACTAAGGGAGGCTGTCCTAAGATGGTGGAGGAATAGGACGGGGAGACCACTTTCTTCCCCACAAATTCATCAAAAGAACATTTAAACGCTGAGTAAATTCCACAAAACAACTTCTGAATGCTGGCAGAGGACATCAGGCACCCAGAAAAGCAGCCCATTGTCTTTGAAAGGAGGTAGGAAAAAATATAAAAGACAAAAAATAGAGACAAAAGAGGTAGGGATGGAGCTCCGTTCCGGGAAGGGAGTCTTAAAAAGAGAGAAGTTTCCAAACACCAGGAAACACTCTCACTGCCGAGTCTGTGGCATGCCTTGGAAGCACAGAGGGCAACATAAGAGGGAGGAAAAATAAATAAATAATTAAAACCCACAGACTACAAGCCCAACAGTAACTCCCCCAGCAAAGCAGCAGCGCAGATGCCTGCACCCACCACTAGCAAGTGGGGGCTGGGCAGGGAGGCCCGGGCTGCATTGCTTAGAGTAAGGACCGGACCTGCATGACCCAAAGGCAATCTGAGGGAACTAACTTGGGCTAGCAAACCAGACTGTGGGATAGCTACCACGCACAAAGCCAGCCCTAACCTAAGACACCACCAGGCCATGCACAGAACAAAGGACTGAACAGAGATAGCTGGCTGCAGACCATCCCCCTCCGGTGACAGGCAGCCAGAGCCAGAAGAGGGCAATCGCAGCCCCAGAGAGACATTATCTAACAAACTGCAAGCAGGCTTCTTTGCTAACTAAGACTTCTTGGGGTTCTGGACAGTCAACATCCACCTGAGAAGGTGCGCTGGTTGTACACCCAGAAAACTGAGGGGCAGGGACGGGGGAGGTGATAAGTCGCAGCGACTGCGCTCGCCAAACACCTCATCACCTGAGCTGCTCGGACCTCGGAAGGGCACAAAACACAGGCCCAGCCGAGTATGCGACTCTGAGGGCTACCCGAGTGCCTGAACCTGAGCAGCTTAGACCTGGTAGGTGCATGCAGCCCAGGGCCGGCCTCGGACGGTTCCTGGAGGAGCAACCTAGGGCCTGAGCAGTGTGGAAAGGGATGGCACATGCGCCGTGAGCGGGAGCAGGCCCAGTGTGGCTGAGGCACTGTGACCACACGCCAGTGTTATTTGTTTGCAGCGTCCCTCCCTGCCCACAGCACAACTGAACAAGTGAGCCTAAAAGAAAGTGTCCACCACCACCCCATTTGTGTCAGGGTGGAAATCAGACACTGAAGACACCAGCAAACAGAAGAAGCTAAAATAGAGGGAACTGCCTTGGAAGTGACAGGTGCAATAGATTAAAACCCTGTTGTTAGTACCGACTACATGGGAAGCGGCCTATAGATCTTAAGAAATATAAGCCGGCCCAAGGAACTATTCAAAAATAAACTGACCCCACAATACCCACAACAACACCAGAGAAAGTCCTGATATATTTTTACTATTTTTACGATCATTCTTTTTTTTTTTCTTTTTTTTAACTTTTTAAATTTTTAAGTCCTCTATTACTCCTTTAATTTTCACTTTTATAACCTACTATTACTTTGCAAAAAAAAAAGACCCTAGTTTTTAAAAGCAAACTTCATATATACATATATATATTATAATTTTTGTGACTTTGTTTTTTTTTCTCTTTCTTTTTTTTTCGTCTTTTCTTTAATATTGTATTTTTGAAATTCTAAACTCTAGATTTTTAATCTGTGCTTTTTGGTATTTGTTATCAGTTTTGTACCTTTAAGAATCCAATCTTCAGTATCCATTTTAACTTGGGAGCGAGATTACTGGCTTGACTGCTCTCTCCCCCTTTGGACTCTCCTTTTTCTCCACCAGGTCGCCTCTGTCTTCTCCCTACCCCCTCTCTTCTCTACCCAACTCTGTGAATCTCTGTGTGTTCCAGACGGTGGAGAACACTTAGGGAACTGATAACTGGCTGCATCTGTCTCTCTCCTTTTGAATCCCCCCTTTTATCCTCCTGGGCACCTCTGTCTCCTTCCTCCCTCTTCGCTTCTCTGTATAACTCCAAGAACATCTCTGAGTGGTCCAGTTGTGGAGTGCACATAAGGAAGTGATTACTGGCTAGCTTGCTCTCTCCTCTATTGATTCCACCTCATCTCATTCGGGTCACCTCTAACTCCCTCCTCCTTCTTCTCTTCTCCATGTAACTCTGTGAACCTCTCTGGGTGTTCCTCACTGTGGAGAAACTTTTCATCTTTAACCTAGATGTTTTATCAACAGTGCTGTATAGAAGGAGAAGTCTTGAGACTACTGTAAAAATAAGACTGAAAACCAGAAGCACAATAATAGTGGGAGACTTTAATACCCCACTCACACCTATGGATAGATCAACAAACAGAAAATTAACAAGGAAATACTAACTTTAAATGATACAATAGATCAGTTAGATCTAATTGATATCTATAGGACATATCACCCCAAAACAATGAATTTCACCTTTTTCTCAAGCGCACACAGAACCTTCTCCAGGATAGATCACATCCTGGGCCATAAATCTAGCCTTGGTAAATTCAAAAAAACTGAAATCATTCCAAGCATCTTTTCTGACCACAATGCAGTAAGATTAGATCTCAATTACAGGAGAAAAACAATTAAAAATTTCAACATATGGAGGCTGAATAACATGCTGCTGAAAAACCAACAAATCACAGAAGAAATCAAAATATGCATAGAAAGGAATGAAAATGAAAACACAACAACCCAAAACCTGTGGGACACTGTAAAAGCAGTGCTAAGGGGAAAGTTCATAGCAATACAGGCATACCTCAAGAAACAAGAAAAAAGTAAAATAAATAACCTAACTCTACACCTAAAGCAACTAGAAAACGAAGAACTGAAGAACCCCAGGGTTAGTAGAAGAAAAGAAATCTTAAAAATTAGGGCAGAAATAAATGCAAAAGAAATAAAAGAGACCATAGCAAAAATCAACAAAGCCAAAAGCTAGTTCTTGAAAGAATAAATAAAATTGACAAACCATTAGCCAGACTCATCAAGAAACAAAGGGAGAAAAATCAAATCAACAAAATTAAAAATGAAAATGGAGAGATCACAACAGACAACACACAAATACAAAGGATCATAAGAGACTACTGTCAGCAATTATATGCCAATAAAATGGACAACGTGGAAGAAATGGAAAAATTCTTAGAAAAGTACAACTTTCCAAAACTGAATCAGGAAGAAATAGAAAATCTTAACAGACCCATCACAAGCATGAAAATTGAAACTGTAATCAGAAATCTTCCAGCAAACAAAAGCCCAGGTCCAGACAGCTTCACAGCTGAATTCGACCAAAAATTTAGAGAAGAGCTAACACCTATCCTACTCAAACACTTCCAGAAAATTGCAGAGGAAGGTAAACTTCCAAACTCATTCTATGAGGCCACTATCACCCTAATACCAAAACTTGACAAAAATGCCACAAAAAAAGAAAACTACAGGCCAATATCACTGATGAACATAGATGCAAAAATCCTTAACAAAATTCTAGCAATCAAAATCCAACAACACATTAAAAAGATCATATACCATGACCAAGTGGGCTTTATCCCAGGGATGTAAGGATTCTTCAATATCTGCAAATCAATCAATGTAATACACCACATTAACAAATTGAAAAATAAAAGCCATATGATTATCTCAATAAATGCAGAGAAAGTCTTTGACAAAATTCAACATCCATTTATGATAAAAACTCTACAGAAAGCAGGAATAGAAGGAACATACCTCAACATAATCAAAGCTATATATGACAAACCCACAGCAAACATTATCCTCAATGGTGAAAAATTGAAAGCATTTCTCCTATAGTCAGGAACAAGACAAGGGTGCCCACTTTCACCACTACTATTCAACATAGTTTTGGAAGTTCTGGCCACAGCAATCAGAGCAGAAAAAGAAATAAAAGGAATCCAAATTTGAAAAGAAGAAGAAAAACTCTCACTGTTTGCAGATGACATGATCCTCTACATAGAAAACCCTAAAGACTCCACCAGAAAATTACTAGAACTAATCAATGAATATAGTAAAGTGGCAGGATATAAAATCAACACACAGAAATCCCTTGCATTCCTATACACTAATAATGAGAAAACAGAAAGAGAAATTAAGGAAACAATTCCATTCACCATTGCAACGAAAAGAACAAAATACTTAGGAATATATCTACCTAAAGAAACTAAAGACCTATATAGAGAAAACTATAAAACACTGGTGAAAGAAATCAAAGAGGACACGAATAGATGGAGAAATATACCATGTTCATGGATTGGAAGAATCAACATAGTGAAAATGAGTATGCTACCCAAAGCAATCTATAGATTCAATGCAATCCCTATCAAGCTACCAATGGTATTTTTCACAGAGCTAGAACAAATAATTTCACAATTTGTATGGAAATACAAAAAACCTCGAATAGCCAAAGCAATCTTGAGAAAGAAGAATGGAACTGGAGGAATCAACCTGCCTGACTTCAGGCTCTACTACAAAGCCGCAGTCATCAAGACAGTATGGTACTGGCACAAAGACAGAAATATAGATCAATGGAACAAAATAGAAAGCCCAGAGATAAATCCACGCACCTATGGATACCTTATCTTTGACAAAGGAGGCAAGAATATACAATGGAGAAAAGACAATCTCTTTAACAAGTGGTGCTGGGAAAACTGGTCAAACACTTGCAAAAGAATGAAACTAGAACACTTTCTAACACCATACACCAAAATAAACTCAAAATGGATTAAAGATCTCAACGTAAGACCAGAAACTATAAAACTCCTAGAGGAGAACATAGGCAAAACACTCTTCGACATACATCACAGCAAGATCCTCTATGACCCACCTCACAGAATATTGGAAATAAAAGCAAAAATAAACAAATGGGACCTAATTAACCTTAAAAGCTTCTGCACATCAAAGGAAACTCTAAACAAGGTGAAATGACAGCCTTCAGAATGGGAGAAAATAATAGCAAATGAAGCAACTGACAAACAACTAATCTCAAAAATATACAAGCAACTCCTGCAGCTCAATTCCAGAAAAATAAATGACCCAATCAAAAAATGGGCCAAAGAACTAAATAGACATTTCTCCAAAGAAGACATACAGATGGCTAACAAACACATGAAAAGATGCTCAACATCACTCATTATCAGAGAAATGCAAATCAAAACCACTATGAGGTACCATTTCACGCCAGTCAGAATGGCTGCAATCCAAAAGTCTACAAGCAATAAATGCTGAAGAGGGTGTGAAGAAAAGGGAACCCTCTTACACTGTTGGTGGGAATGCAAACTAGTACAGCCACTATGGAGAACAGTGTGGAGATTCCTTAAAAAACTGGAAATAGAACTGCCTTATGACCCAGCAATCCCAATGTTGGGCATACACACTGAGGAAACCAGAACTGAAAGAGACACGTGTACCCCAATGTTCATCACAGCACTGTTTATAATAGCCAGGACATGGGAGGAACCTAGATGTCCATCAGCAGATGAATGGATAAGAAAGCTGTGGTACATACACACAATGGAGTATTACTCAGCCATTAAAAAGAATGCATTTGAATCAGTTCTAATGAGGTGGATGAAACTGGAGCCTATTATACAGAGAGAAGTAAGCCAGAAAGAAAAACACCAATACAGTATACTAACGCATATATATGGAATTTAGAAAGATGGTAATGATAACCCTGTATGCAGGACAGCAAAAGAGACACAGTTGTATAGAAAAGTCTTTTGGACTGTGTGGGAGAGGGCGAGGGTAGGATAATTTGGGAGAATGGCACTGAAAAATGTATAATATCATATATGAAGCGAATCGCCCGTCCAAGTTCGATGCATGATACTGGTTGCTTGGGACTGGTGCAGTGCGATGACCCAGAGGGATGGTATGGGGAGGGAGGAGGGAGGGGGGTTCGGGATGGAAAACACGTGTATACCTGTGGTGGATTCATGTTGATTTATGGCAAAACCAATACAATATTGTAAAGTAATTAACCTCCAATTAAAATAAATAAATTTATATTAAAAAAAAAAAAAGACAACTAAGATCATGGCAAATAAATAGAGAAAAAGTGGAAACAGTGACAGATTTTCTTTTCTTGGGCTCCAAAATCACTGTGGATGGTGACTGCAGACATGAAATTAAAAGACACTTGTTCCTTGGAAGAAAAGCTATGACCAACCTAGACAGCATATTAGAAAGCAGAGACATTTCTTTGCTGACAAAGGTCTGTCTGGTCAAAGCTATGGTTTTTCCAATAGTCATGTATGGATGTGAGAGTTGGACCATAAAGAAACCTGAGCATCAGAGAATTGATGCTTTTGAACTGTGGTGTTAGAGAAGACTCTTGCGAGTCCCTTGGACTGCAAGGAGATCCCACCAATCAATCCTAAAGGAAATCTGTCCTGAATATTCATTGGAAGGACTGATGCTGAAGCTAAAGCTCCAATACTTTGGACACATGATGGCAAGAACTGACTCATTTGAAAGACACTAATGCTGGGAAAGATTGAAGGTGGGAGGAGAAGAGGATGACAGAGGATGAGATGGTTGGGTGGCATCACCAACTCAATGGACATGAGTTTGAGCAGGCTCTGGGAGTTGGTGATGGACAGGGAGGCCTGGTGTGCTGCAGTCCATGGGGTCACAACAAGTCGGACATGATTGAGTGACTGAACTGGTAACAAAAAATAAAAATAAAACTTCTTAGCCCAGCTCTTAAACCCTACATATTCCGCAAACTACCAACCAATCTTCTACTACTACCTTCTAAGAACCTTCTGCCTTATTCTACAAATGTACACAGTACTTTCTCACCCTGTGGCCCCTGCTCAGGGTCACTTACATAACTACCATGCCCTAGTTGTGTGATCTCCCTCAACTCAGACAATGCTCTCTAGAAGTCAGGGCCACCTTAAGGACACTCTCCTCAAACTGCACTTCCTCATCCGTGGGCAAAATGACACCAAACTGTGCTGGTTTCCCAGCACATTTAATTCACAGCCTGACTATTTTATGTACGTGAATCTCAACAAGGTGGTGAGGCCAGCAATATCAAAGATGATGTTTTAAATAAGCCTGTAATCCTCATTGTAACTGACAACCAACATTTTTATCTCCATCAACACTTATTCATTATGTGCCAGGTACTTAGACAAAGCTTTACAATGATCCTGTGGACTATATATTACTATTTTTCCCATACACAAATGGGCAGCCTGGTTCATAGACAGGGGCCTAATGGGTACAAAACTATCTCTGTGATTTGTATTCTTAATACATTTATATTAGTGATAAATGTATTCCTAATAACTATGCTCTGATCCTATTTATTAGTTTATTAGTTAATCTGTCAAAGTAGAAAGTTTTCCTGTTCTTCCCAGTCAAGCACAATCTTCTGAGCCTTCAAGACCCAATTCAAACGTCACCTTTTCAGAAAGTCTCCTTATTACACCCTGGCAAAGTTAGTTGCTCCTTCTGAGAACTATCTTTAATCCTTGTAATGTGTCTTCACTACAACACTAAGGTTATTTAGCAGACTGCTCAGTTAGAATGGGTTTCTTAATGGCAGTTTGTTCAATACTTTAATTTTCAGAACAATTAAATGGAAAGTAAAATGAATGAAATTTATATCTACTGGCCAAATAAAACAAAAAGAAATGGTATATCTTATTAGCAATATTTGATCATCATACTCACAAATCTTTTCTGTATTATTCAGTACGTGTATCACATTATAAAATGAGTTATGGCTGAGTGTAATTCAGAAGACCTATTCTTCTTTTCAATATGTTCAAACAAAGCTTTATTCTTTAAGAAATGGGGAAGAGACTTACCAATCTTCTCCTTTCCTCTTCTACTGCGATGAGTAGTCTTGCGAATTCTTTTAGTGACTGAGCTATTTAAAAGATAATTGCACAAGAATAAACATTACAATAAAGATACTCATAAATTTGTATATATTCTGTGGTTTTATGTTTTTATAAGCACAAGACAGTATATACAATGGATTTCAACGACTAAAAGTTATAGGTAAGAAATGGCTACAAACTGAAGCTTAGCACATACCAAGTATAATATTTGTTCTTCATAAGCACTAGGGAAATATAGTTTATAAATTTAATAAATAAAATTTACACATTAACAAACAAAAGTATTGTACTGGAATCACTTCTAAATAAAATTTTTACAAATAATAAATTCATTAAATCTGAACGCACCATCTATAAGAAGCAATAAATCCAGTTCTATTTGGATGTATTATACTTAGTTAAAGTGAGTAAAAGCCACTCGGTCGTGTCTGACTCTGCGAATCCATGGATATACAGTCCATGGAATTCTCCAGGCCAGAATACTGGAGTGGGTAGCCTTTCCCTTCTCCAGGAGATCTTCCCAACCCAGGGATCAAACTCAGGTCTCCCACATTGCAGGCAGATTCTTTACCAGTTGAGCCATGACGGAAGCCCAAGAATACTGGAGTGGGTAGCCTATCCCTTCTCTAGTGGATCTTTCTGATGCAGGAATTGAATCGGGATCTCTCGTATTGCAGGTGGATTCTTTACCAACTGAGCTTTTAGGGAAGCTCATTATACTCAGTAGCAGCTAGTAATGCAAAGTCTCCTACTGACTTCTTTCTAGAAGCTCAACATGTATAAATACTTAGAAATGGATTCTGTATTCTGTCTTGCTGTATTACTCTCATATCCAAGGTACTTTAGACCTTCGCTAGTCGGAGTGGTCAGAGAATGACCAGCATCAGTATTTTGGGAGCTTGTTAGAGATACAGACACTCAGACCTCATCCCAGAATCTGCATTTTAAAAGGATCCTCAGGTGATTCCTTTATACATTAAAGTTGAGAAGCATTACTTTAGAAAACTATCTGAAACTGTATTGCTGTGGTTTGCAAAGTATTCAAAAACTATGGAAGGACAAACAAAGAAATTAAAAAAGTGACAACAGCATATTCTTTAAAAATGCACAGAGCTGTGAAAGATGAATTCATCCACATTAATATGAATTATTAAGTAAAGTCAGAATGTTTGGAGTACAAAACTAACAAAAGAAATAGTGAATGCAAATTTTGTTTTGATTTAAGCTAGACCCTTCCCATCTATGTCTTTATTCTTTAGGCTCCCACCTCTTTCTTCATCCACATTAATAGTGAAAATACCATGAGACCAGAAGTTTGGTAATTCTGGCATAAAGTCTATAATAAAGGCAGGTGAGTAGTGATAATAAATCAAGAGTCTCATCAACAAAACTTATTGAATGCTTATAAGAATGCTTTCTATTCAAGAATTTAAAATTACAAACTTGGATTTTTTTTCTTTCTCTCTTCTCAGAATTACTAGGTTTACATTAACTAAACTGGTTTGAAATGCTACCTCTATGATAACTTCACACTGTATTTTATTCAGTTACCAGGACAGATTAATCTAATAAACATATGAATGGCCTTAGAGTTAAGTGTAACTTTTTTAAGTGTTTAGAAAATGTGATTTTCATTTCTGCAAAAATACCTTTAAAATATTATAATACGATACAACTCAGTTTTGACAACAATAAGCTGAAGAGAAAAACATTTTATTAATACAAATAGACGATTTTAACTGGTGTGTGCAATAACATATTATATTTTTGTAACTTCAGTAAAAAAACAAACAAACAAAAAGGATCCAAACACCATCTGGCAACTATCTACTGCCAACTGAAGATCTGTCGAAGAATCTGGAAAAACAAGCCCCATGAAAGTTTGGATGGTGAAAGGTAATGTTATAATGCCTACAGAGAAAGAAGCCAAGAGACACTGAAGGCAGCAGGCACTCCTGAGGTGAGAAGACAAGAGGAGATATAAAGAGTGGTTCAAAGTCTGAAAAGAAGCACTTTTACCCCCAGATTTTTAACTCAATGTCTCCCAAACTTTTTAATAAGTATCAAAAACATACAAAAACAAAGAACCTTACCCTCATATGCTTCTTTTTATCGAAAGCTATTGGGTTAACACACTCTACTGAAACACAGGAACAAAACAAGAGCAAAGGATATGAATTCTAGCAAAAAAAAAAAAAGCAAATGAATTCTCAGGACAATACAAAACTATTCCAGAACAACAGTTGTGCCAAACTTCCAAAGGCTTTTGTCTACATTGGGGCAACAGATTAGAAGCTCCAGGAAAGATCTCCAGAGAAAGAAAACAAAGAACTGATCAATATCCTGACACATCTAAATGCAATGAGAAGAAATTTACATTCCTTTTTTTTTTTAAAGAAAATTCAAAGACAATTATAGTTAATGATCAAAAATATTCAGGGGGGAAACATTCCAGAAAGCTCAAAGCTTGAATTTGCTACATGCAATGTCACCCCATTCTAGTACTCTTGGCTGGGAAATCCCATGGGTGGAGGAGCCTGGTAGACTGCAGTCCATGGGGTTGCTAAGAGTTGGACACGACTGAGCGACTTCACTTTCACTTTTCACTTTCATGCATTGGTGAAGGAAATGGCAACCCACTCCAGTGTTCTTGCCTGGAGAATCCCAGGGACGGGGGAGCCTGGTGGGCTGCCGTCTATGGAGTCGCACAGAGTTGGACACGACGGAAGCAACTTAGTAGCAGCAGCAAATGTTTACATAGCATTTACACTGTATTAGGCAGTATACGGAACATAGAGATGATTTAATATAGTATGGGATGGTATGCACAGGTTATATGCAAATACTATAAGGTTTTACATAAAGGACTTGAGCAGTCAGGGAGTCTGGAATCCGGGAGTACCGGAACCAATCCCCTCCAAATACCAAGGAACAACTGTATTGACTCTCGTGAAAGCAAAGTGATACAGCTAACACTATCAAAATAGTTCAGATAACAGAGTTGTGAGTAATATGTACTAAGTCACTGAAATATAAACACTGACAGAGTCATTAAGAACAGGATACCACAAAAACTGGTTAAAACCAACTAACTCCAAGATGGCGGAAGATTTAGCTTTCAGGGGACTCTGAGCCTCATTATACATGTATTGTAATGAATTAGCATGCTAAGTGACACACCCACAGGTGCCATGACAGTTCTGAAGCCAAAAAGCAAGCAGCGGCCCAATTCCTGGAAATCTCCACGCCCTCCCCCAAATAGTTAGAATAATCCTGCCCCTTGTTAGCCTACGAAATTACCCAGCCTTATAAAACTAACCACTCCACATTTTGGGGCAATCTTGCCTTCTGAAACAGACCACATTCTGCCTGTGGAGTGTGTATCTCTCAAAGTAAATGTGCTTTCATTTAACTAAGACTTGCTCTTGAAATTTTTCCTGATGGAAGCCAAGGACCCTCACTCAGGGACCTGTCCAAGACCCGGGGCATAACCATCTTCTAGCACCCCATTCTCCTGCAATAGTCCTTCTGTGGAATTAGTGGCAGGGACTGGTAGAAATGGAGATTGTTTGTTTCTGTTAAGCTGAAAATAAATCTGTAACTTCTCAAACAAAATTGCAAATAAAAATGCTTTACCTCCCTACTAGCCAACACCACAAGCAGGCACAGACCAGGTATTATTAATTTTCTCAAAGGGTTAAATAAATATCTAGCACACCAAAGCCTATCAGCAGGTATTTTTGAAACACATGAGACAATAACTTAATGTTAGACTGGCAGGGGTACACAGTGTGTGTGTATTAGTCGCTCAGTCGTGTCCAACTCTATGAACCCCATAGACTATAGCCACCAGGCTCCTCTGTCCACAGGATTCCCCAGGCAAGGATACTGGAGTGGATTGCCAAGCTGTCCTCCAGGAGATCTTCCCAACCTGGGGACTGAATCCAAGTCTCCTGCACTGCAGGCAGACTCTTCATCATCTGAGCCACCAGTGATACTCCAGAAACTCCCAATTGGTCAACCCAGAAAACGTTCACCACCCCATGTAGCATGCCCTAGTAGTCCTGGGGTGTATTTCAGGATGATGAACTCAGAAGTCCAAAGGCTTCCCCAAGGTAACTACTACTCAAAAACTGTGGAGTTGTCTTAAATCAGATTTTGGTTACAAGAATCTGCCGGCAGTGCAGAAGATCTGGGTTCGCTTCTTGCCTGGAGAATTCTGTGGAGAGAGGAGCCTGGCGAGCTCCAGTCCATGGGGTCTCAAGGAGTCAGACATCACTGAGTGACTCACACACCCACACACACACCCACACTCACACCCACACACACCCACACACACACACTCACACACACGGAAACTCAAGTTCTCGGTTTGCTGTTGTATTTCTACATCCAAACTTAATGATGCCATTTTATACTTTACTTGAGTGGTTTTCTGATCTGTTTCCCTTATAAATACTATTTATAGGCTCAGTACAATAACAGTAGATTATAACAAGAAAGTCGGAAGAGAAATCTTAACTTGCAGAAGCACATGCATGTTTGGCTCCTCACAACAAAAGCTACTCGCCTTCCAGCAGTTTTCTGGGTCTGCCCCAATTTGACAATAACTTTTGCTCCCTCTTTTTCTTCGGTTGATTTTTTCAGGGAAATGACTTCATAAAAATTAAACTAAGATTGTTCTCTTTAAAGATTATAGTCCTAGTTCTATACAATCAAACTGTTTCTTGGTCCAAATGAAGCTTTCAGGTTCATCTTTTGCTCTGTAAGACAATCAACAGCCCAGGAATACTAAATATTAGTAATTTATTTCATGAATTAGGGGCAGTGGCCAACTAATTTTTAAACCTGTACCTAATGTTTTCCCTGTATCTTTAGATTTATGATGTTGAAGTATCACATAAGCAGTTTACTAAGCACAATATACCACAGAATAAAAACAGGAATTAACAATCCTATAAGACAAGAATAAAACAATTCAAAGTATTATCACATAAATTGGGTTTTAGGAGAAGGGGCTAATGGAGAGTCACTCACTTGCCTGCCCCACTCTCAAAGTCTAACAGGTACCTCTGACACAAATCAGGCAGATTCAAGCTGCCCAGTGTATCCCAGCAACAATCTAGAGATTAGAAGCCAGTTATTAGAATCTCCAATGCATGGGACCCACAAATGCCTTAAGCGACCATGAAAACAAACCTTCTCCACCAGGCCCTGGGCACACCACATATACAAAATGACTCTTCCACACTCATCACAGGGTATTATACAAAATGGCTACTGATTTTGTAACTGCTTGAGCCACTGTTTTTCAAAATTTTGCTTAAGCAAAATCTGAAAATATTTTTTATTACATGCAAATTTCTGATACCCAAACATTTTCTCTTATAACAAATTATTTGTGATGCTCCATATTTTATTAATTTAATATCCACATAAATAAAAACCACTGCATTATCTGATTTAGGAGGTTCAAACTAACACTGAATATAACAGCTGGTCCTGTGATGCAGTGGTAAAGAATCCACCTGCCAATGCAAGAGACTCAAGAGACTTGGGTTCAATTCCTGGGTTGGGAAGATCCTCTGAAGGAAATGCAACCCACTCCAGTATTCTTGCCTGGGAAATCCCATGGTGAGAGGAGCCTGGCAGGCTACGGTCCATGGGGTAGCAAAGAGTCAGACGGGACTGAGCAACTGAGCACACACACCTGCAATTATAGATTCTGACCATACCGAGGTGGTATGACAGGAGTTTGATTTAGTGAGAGTAATACTCCAAAAACAATACTTAATACACAGTGGGCTTTCAATAGATGGATTTAAGGAAACATTCCCACCAGCTATTTTCTCTGTAAGGAGAAACATACCAACTTATTCTAGGCTACATAAAATATTATGAAAAGAATAGGCCAGAGACTGAAAAATTATGTTAGCTATTCACATTCTTGCCACCTGCGTGAAGCTTTCCTGGCTGTATTCACCAGTAATAATCTTTCCCCTTCCTGACCATCTGGACTATGAGATTACTGGAAAGCAATCAAAATATAGCTTTATATATAAAATTTAACTTTCAAAAAATTACTGAGGTCAAGAACACTGCTATAGGTTTCCTTTTTATCTCTACAATGTGATATTGAAAAAACACTTTTGGAACAAAAGAAGTCCATTACTCAGATACATTTATGACAGCCCCAAGAGCATAAACATTCACAAAGATAACAGCTGAATTCTACCTAGATGGTGAAGAAGTATGATAATGGCTTCTATATTTACTAATACCATAAATTCTGAAACATTTATGAACTATCTAAAATATCTATTTCCTAAAATTCTTTTCAAGAAGCTTAAATTCATCCTACTATTTTCAACTGTGGAAAACCTGTTCAGAGTCTGGGAGTAAGAATGAGTGAGAATAAAGAAAATTGGTCCTTGTTCATTGTTGATATAAATTCCACTACCTTAAAAACTAAGCATTATACTCTATTAAATATTTTAACAATTTAACAGCTTGGGCTTTACAGATTTCACAACTAGAAGAAATGAAAAAGAGTATCTCCCCTGCATCTAACCATCATTTATATTATAGTCAGACAATGATGTGCTAAGTATTTCTTCTAGGAGCCTTTCCTCAAACTTAAACAAAGATACATACTCAAAAACAAACAAACAAACAAAAAAAACAAAAAAACAAAGAACAGATCACAAATTCAGTGATATACAGAATTATGTTCACAACACATTTTTCTCACTTTATTAGAGTGAGCAAATCACTTATGAAGTTCAGATATGCTGATGAATAGAGGGAACTGGGTTAGCAGTAGGATTTAGACTTGGATAAACCAAAAGGAAAACATGAAAACCTGTAAAAATCTATAAAAGTCAGACTGAACCAATGCAACCACATTTTGTAATCCAGATGATGCCCTTGACTTTTCTATTTAGGTGTGAGTGGGTTCTGTCAAGCTCTTTCTCTGGGACCGACTTTTCATGAAAAATAGTAGCAAGGCAGTAAAACATCAGTACTGAACTGAGGTTGTGAGCCAAAGCAGGTGAATTCATCATATCCTTCTGGGCCACATGGAGAAAAATTACAGCAGAATCAACCTACATAGCCAAGGGACCCCAGCACTACACAAGCATGCAATCATCTAACAGGGTATCACATCAGCAGTTCACAGCTGGAACTCCCACTGAGGGAGTTTTCATTGTTTGAACACTAAAAAGATCAAAGGTAGCATACTGGCTGAAGTATCCAATAGAAAGTTTTGTTGGTTCAGGAACAATTTAACCCATAACCAGAGCAGGCAGCATGGTCAGTCTGTGGTATGTCTGAATAATAAATACTGTGTCTGCAAAACAGACAGAGTGATAGAAAAAATGACAACAATTCTCCCACCAGATATTGTAAGTCTTTGGTAACAATTAATATCCCTACTGATGGGCTGTCCACTCTGTCTGCAATACTGGCACTATTTGCAACCACAAACTCTAGCTATTCTTTTCTGAAAGCCACACATCAAATAAGATTTTTCCACTCCATTTGTGGCTTCAAGCTCCATGGATGCCTAGTTGCAAAGTCAATAAATTGCTTCCTAAACCAACAGAAAAAAAAGTCACAGGCCCGCTGTGGAATTCTGGCAGGTCACAATAATATACACCAGTACTCAGAGCAACTGATCTTTTTTCTAGCACTTCACAGGCCTGTGGAATCCAAGGTCTCACAAGCACATTTAGTTCTCTTTGAGGTAACTGAACTGGGTTCTCCACAATGTCCCCAGGTTAGTGTTTTCTTTAATTGCCAAATACATCAAAAAGCAAGATTAACTTGAAAAAAAGCCCCTTTAAATGAATTTAAACATGAATTTAAATTCTTTTATCAATACACCCTGCCAATGCATCCTTGTGTAGCAGTGTACTCAAGTGAATTCAGTTCAATTCAGTTCAGTCACTCAGTCGTGTCCGACTCTTTGCGACCCCATGAATCGCAGCATGCCAGGCCTCCCTGTCCATCACCAACTCCCGGAGTTCACCCAGACTCACGTCCATTGAGTCAGTGATGCCATCCAGCCATCTCATCCTCTGTCGTCCCCTTCTCCTCCTGCCCCCAATCCCTCCCAGCATCAGAGTCTTTTCCAATGAGTCAACTCTTCGCATGAGGTGGCCAAAGTACTGGAGTTTCAGCTTTAGCATCATTCCTTCCAAGAACACCCAGGGCTGATCTCCTTTAGAATGGACTGGTTGGATCTCCTTGCAGTCCAAGGGACTCTCAAGAGTCCTCTCCAACACCACAGTTCAAAAGCATCAATTCTTCGGCACTCAGCTTTCTTCACAGTCCAACTCTCACATCCATACATGACCACAGGAAAAACCATAGCTTTGACTAGATGGACCTTTGTTGGCAAAGTAATGTCTCTGCTTTTCAATGTGCTATCTAGGTTGGTCATAACTTTTCTTCCAAGGAGTAAGCGTCTTTTAATTTCATGGCTGCAGTCACCATCTGCAGTGATTTTTGGAGCCCCAAAAAATAAAGTCTGACACTGTTTCCACTGTTTCCCCATCTACTTCCCATGAAGTGATGGGATCTGATGCCATGATCTTCGTTTTCTGAATGTTGAGCTTTAAGCCAACTTTTTCACTCTCCTCTTTCACTTTCATCAAGAGGCTTTTGAGTTCCTCTTCACTTTCTGCCATAAGGGTGGTGTCATCTGCATATCTGAGGTTATTGATATTTCTCCCAGAAATCTTGTTTCCAGCTTGTGCTTCTTCCAGCCCAGTGTTTCTCCTGATGTACTCTGTATATAAGTTAAATAAGCAGGGTGACAATATACAGCCTTGACGTACTCCTTTTCCTATTTGGAACCAGTCTGTTGTTCCATGTCCAGTTCTAACTGTTGCTTCCTAACCTGCATATAGGTTTCTCAAGAGGCAGGTCAGGTGGTCTGGTATTCCCACCTCTTTCAGAATTTTCCACAGTTTATTGTGATTCACACAGTCAAAGGCTTTGGCATAGTCAATAAAGCAGAAATAGATGTTTTTCTGGAACTCTCTTGCTTTTTCCATGATCCACCGGATGTTGGCAATTTGATCTCTGGTTCCTCTGCCTTTTCTAAAACCAGCTTGAACATCTGGAAGTTCATGGTTCATGTATTGCTGAAGCCTACCTTGGAGAATTTTGAGCATTACTTTACTAGTGTGTGAGATGAGTGCAACTGTGCAGTAGTTTGAGCATTCTTTGGCATTGTCTTTCTTTGGGATTGGAATGAAAACTGACCTGTTCCAGTCCTGTGGCCACTGCTGAGTTTTCCAAATTTGCTGGCATATTGAGTGCGGCACTTTCTCAGCATCATCTTTCAGGATTTGAAAGAGCTCAACTGGAATTCCATCACCTCCACTAGCTTTGTTCGTAGTGATGCTTTCTAAGGCCCACTTGACTTCACACTCCAGGATGTCTGGCTCTAGGTGAGTGATCATACCATCGTGATTATCTGGTTGTAAAGATCTTTTTTGTACAGTTCTTCTGTGTATTCTTGCCACCTCTCATGCTGCATAGTAGATATTATTTTAGTAATAAGAAATTACTATCACTGTGTAATTTTCTAATTAAGTATTAAAGAACTGGAAGAAATGCAGAGCCTGCAAATGAAAACAGTTATAAAATTAAACTTTTATCTAGTTGACCAGGGACTTTGCCCAGAGTTAGGAGCTGCCTTGTCCCTGCTTCTTCACTTGCTCCATTATTCCATCAGCTGAGCTATCAGCCATCTGGGCAGTACTTGGATGCCAATGCAGATGCCGAACAGGCTCAAGGGCAGAATCCTCACTTTGGAATCCACTGGCTTAATATCAAGTGATTGCTTCCTGCTTTCTCTTGTTCCTGTTGATCCTCTAAGAGTACCCAGAATTTTGCAGGGGTTATAACCAGTAATACAGTCTCCTTTTAAATTCCCGACTCCCGATCCTAGCGCCTCCCTCCACACTTGGGTTCACACATTCCTCGGGTCCCCAGGCACTAACCTCTGGTAGACTTTGATTGATCAATATGGGTCCCAACATTAACTGTCACTGCACCTTTGGGCTGAGATTCAAAACTTGTGGCCAAACTGTTAACCTTTCACTCTTTTCCGGTCTAACCAGATACACAGTCTGGCTTCTCTTTTCCTCACTGGTTTAACAACTAGACTGAAAAAAAACTGTATATCCTGTAAACCAGGGGCTTCACCCACAAATGAAAGCTACTGCTGCTACTACTGTTATAGATTGTTAAGATAACGACTAAAATACAGGAGAATTATGATGCTAAGATGAAAGTCACAATGGATGCACAGAAATAATTCTAGACTATAGGTCTAGTGATTTTCCTTCATACAGTCTCTCTGAATAGGAATAGGACTTTCTAGTAAGATCTGCTTTAAAACTGTCAAATTACCAGGAGCTTGAGAATTCTAATATTTTCTCTCTATACAGACAGATAGATGATGTAGATATATAGACAGGATTTGTTATTTCATATAACAAGGTATAAAGTAAGTAAGATTTAGATATAAAGCAAATAATAATTAAAGTAAATAATAATTCACATAAGTCCAAGTTTTGACAAATAAATACATACAAATACAGAAAGGCAGCCTTTCACTTTTACACAATTCCAAAATTTGATTCCAGCTGCTTTCTCTCACAACTTCATCACACTACTCATTTCTTCAAATTAATTTCATCTGATTCCTAGTTAAGATTTTTTTTTTTTTTTTAACTAGAGATTTTGTGTTGATATAGTAAACATTGTTGTGTATAACATGGTCTGTAAGTCACATATATTCATTTAGTTTTCTTTCCGGGCACACATGTTAGTTAAAAAATGAAGCACTGTGCAATTCTGATGTTACTTTGTCTTAGCTCTTGTTTTGTGGTGTTTGACCTGTTTCCCAAAGCCAAAACAACTCCCAATTCAGAAAGCATTTTCCTAAGATGTAGACCACTCCCATTTTGGAGGGCCTCTTCCAAAAGGTAGAGATGCTACATAAACTGGGTCATTGAATGGAACTAATGACGGGCAGAGCTGAACTCAATGATATGAGGTACGGAAGTAAGCATTATCTTCATTTTGCACATGAGGAAAGGGGCAATCAGCTGGCGTAGTTTGTCTGATGATATCACAGTTAGTAAGTGGAGAAGCAAGTATTCAGTTCTGACTGTTTGATTCCAAAGTCTGTTCTCCTCCAGCAAATCATTATTGCCAATGGAGGTAAGTGGATAAAAGGTAGTGCCAGCCTACTACCCAGCTATATTACAGGAAATAGCAGGCTTATCATCTCTAAAGGCAAACAGAGCCAGAGCTATTTGTGCTCAGAGGATAATCAGGCGCCAAGTATCCGGGCTTAAAGGGAACAGTCAGTAACTTGCTGCTGACAAACAAGCACTTACACCAAATCCCCCCCTCCAATCCTTACTGCCGTCAGGAACTGACCTAACACTCCTTCACATTCCACAAAGCCTCGAGCACCCCCATCATCCCCCTCCTCTGCACCCAAACCTCCTGCCACCACCTACTAAAGCTTCAGACATCTGCGTCCTCGTCCAATATGCAACCTCTCTCTTCCACAACCTCTTAACCCCCAATGACCTCCTCGCTTCTGTCATTTACACACCCACAAGAACACGAAGAGGTCAAGCGATCTAACCCCTCTGCTTCCTGGCAGTCTTTTTCTTCAACTCTAGTTTACTCCTAATCTTATTTCCCACAGTGGCTATCTAAGAAGAATGTTCTCCTTTCTCAAGAACCCAGCCCCAAACTTCCCTCGCTCACACCAGATGGCCTGGCCTCCTGCTTCTCTGATCAACACTGTCTCCATTCATTCTCCTCAACTTGCCTGTTTCAGAGGAGGGGCCCTCTTCCTCTCGAAAGTTAACAGCTCTCCATCAAGCCTCCGGTCTCACCCTTTGCCATTTCCAGCTATACTTTTCTGTCTCCCTATCTCTGACTTCCCCACCATCACCCTCTCTCCTTACAAGCTATTTTTCCTTCTCCTAGTCCCAAACTGACTCCAGTTGAAGCCCATCCTCACGAAAGAGAAAGAGCTGGAAGACAGGGCTAGAGAAAGAGCTGGAAGACAGGGCTGGGGAAACAGCAGACTGGGTACCCACACCAGCATGGGGCACGGCTATTTCATCCTCAAAACACCCTAGGAGGCACTCACAACTAAAACTCCCAGATCTTCCACAGCCATTCTCCTGTTTTTCAAATATTAAACTGATATATCCAGGTTAAATAGTATGCAAGGTCATGGAGCTAATGGCTTGCAGAGCTGAACTTTAAATTCAGATTAGCTCACCTGAAACTTACACAATGTCCCTCTACTCGAGGCAGAGTCCCACAACACCACCTCACTGTTCTAAATTTAACAAATCTAATTATACATCCTCGGAATTGCCATTAGGAATTTTGTCTGAATCTCAAAACTTAACTTGTACCAAAACTTAACTCATGATTCTGCTCCACCCCCAGGAACACTGGCCACATATAAACATATAAATGGACACAACTCTCCTGTAATTCAAGTGATGGGTTATCCTCCGTCCTTCCTGCCACACATCCCATCACCAAAGGCTGCTGTTCTCTCTCCTCTACGCTTCCCCAAACCCACGTAAGGGAAACACTTCATCTCTGCAGTGCTGCTACAACAGCCTAGTTACTGGTTTTCCAGCTCCTACAGCTCCAACTCACCATATGCACTGATGGTCAGAATAAAATTCCTAAAGTGCACCTTTGATTATGTCATTATCCAACTCAAAAGCTGAATGAGTGAATCAAGTCCAAAGTGCTGAGGCTTCAAATGATTTGAGGCTTCCATGACACAGCCATAACAAGTACCTTTCCAATTATGTTACCCTGAGATGTTACTACTTCTAATGTCTAACTTAGGACTTTGAAACTACTAACATTCCTATCGGAGAAGGCAATGGCACCCCACTCCAGTACTCTTGCCTGGAGAATCGCATGGACGGCGGAGCCTGGAAGGCTGCAGTCCATGGGGTCACTGAGGGTCGGACATGACTGAGCGACTTCACTTTTACTTTTCACTTTCATGCATTGGAGAAGGAAATGGCAACCCACTCCAGTGTTCTTGCCTGGAGAATCCCAGGGACGGGGGAACCTGGTGGGCTGTCATCTATGGGGTCGCACAGAGTCGGACACGACTGAAGTGACTCAGCAGCAGCAGCAGCAGCAACATTCCTATAGTATCCCGCTTCCATGTCTTTCCTTTAATACACATATCCTAAACTGGCCCTTACCTAGACATTAGGACACAGTTAAAATATCACCTTCTTTCCGGGCATCTTCTGATGTCCCTTTTTCCAGCTCTGGGGATCTCACAGCATTTCTGTTACTATTATACCTAAACCACTCAGCACATTCTCTTGAGTATTACAATGATTGTATCATAAAGCTATTTTTAGACCCCCTTCTATTTTCTAAGCTTAATAAGGATACACGAAGATCCTATTCATGTTTGTATGTACCAGAAAAGGTTCTTTGCATTCAGAAAATATTGTTAGTAGGGAATTTTAAAGAATCCGACATCTATATGAACACAAACTAAGTTACATCTTACATGTGATTTTAATTTGAAAAGCTGATTGTGTTTTTCATCCCTGAGAAATCTGCACAGCATCTACACTAGCCCATGAACACTGTCTCTCGTTCTAAAATAGATAGGCAGTTAGGTAGATATTTTGTCTGCATAAACCAAAACTTTTTCTAGGTTGTGAAGGAAAATGGAGCAACAGATGACCAGGTTTCCCCACAAACACATGGCTTCTATGGCCTCAGTGGCTCCAATAGCAAAATGCTGGGCATCAGGGGTCTGGTGACCCACGGAGCACACCTCTGGAACAGACTTCTTCCCAGTTTTAGTACCTTCCCCAGCTGTGCCTCCTTCCCTTGGTATAAAGCACACATATATTGTTTAGAGTAGTGGTTTCCACAGGCTATGTAAGACACTAAGTATCTCCATAAAATGAAAGGCTCCTAAACTCTCAACCCAGGGGATTCTACCCTAGTTCACATCTGGGGGTGGAGCTCAAGAATCAACATTTTAAGGCTCCCCATTGGTGACTCTGATGGTATGCAGCTGACAATTGTTGACTTTGGTGGGTTGGGGTAGGAAGGCATGCTTTGGATGAGGAATTAAAGCAGTATATACATATGTATGTGTGTGTGTGATTTTTTAAACTGAGGTTTGTTACACTGTCCTTGAGAGCAAAACTGTACTTTCAACGGCAGAAGTAGACTCATAGCCCTCACTGTTCTGGAGGACACACACACTAGGTCTGAGTCCTAAGACTCGGGAAGGCCCCAGACCTCCTCTCCCTACAGCCCTCCAACCATGACTCAGCACCCATCATTCTCCCAATGACTGGGAGATTACTCCAGTTTAGCTCTTGTCCCAGCCACATATTCCTTGATAACTATCCAGGGTGAGCTTTTCTTTCCTTTACAGGCCTGTTATTTAACTGCTTTCTTGCTTTCTTCCTCCCAAATCTGTGTCCATTGCTCCTTGTTGTCCCTGTCAGTGAGTTTTCCATCAGTCTCTGAGTGCCCATGCCCTGCCTTCTAACTCACTTATTTCAGACAGAGTCTTCAGAACTGTTGCCTGTCTGGTCCAAACCTCTTACGTCAGAACTGAACTGTAACTTTTATGATTTCATTCACATTTAGAAAGGTTCTCTTCCAGTCCATTAAAAAATGCTGATGAAGGCAATCTCTGACTCAACTCTGAACTGGCCAAGACTTCCGTGCTATAATTTATCACATATACTCAGTCCAGAATTAACTTCTTATAAAGGCAGCTTCAATCAGGCCTGAAGTGTCTCCTGAGGACATGCAAACTAAACTTGAGACTATGTGGCTAAGCCCTCTGTGATATTCTCTGGAAACCAATCCTTGTACTCTGACTAGGAAGGCACCTTTATGTCTTTTGCACCAGTTGGTTCAAATCTAGAAACAGGTCAATGCTCACATGGTCATGCAAATTTTATTGATCACACAGGGAATGGAGGGTAAAATGAAGTTCATTTTATAGGCAGTTTACAGTAAAATCACTATCTTAAAATTAGGTACCTGTATATTAAAAATGCTGAAGAAAACTTTTAAGCAATCTCCTTTCTCGTTGTATCTCTACAGCACTTATTGTTGAACTTAATACATAATAAAGTTATATATTTTATCATCTAACTCCTCTAACAAATGGCAAACCCATTAGGGTGGGGATGTTTTCTTTCTCTTTTGCACATTGATGTGTCTCCAGCACCCAAACAGTGTCTAACAAATCACACGTGCTTTACTGAATGAATGGACAAGTAAACTCACAAAGTGCATTACCTAGGAGCCAGGCAATCAAGGTTCTAATACTTGTGTGACTTTATAAAATCATTTCGCCTAAGTCAACATGAAAAGACCCTGATGCTGGGAAAGATTGAGGGCAGGAGGAGAAGGGGACGACAGAAGATGAGGATGGTTGGACGGCATCACCGACTCAATGAACATGGGTTTGGGTGGACTCCGGGAGTTGGTGATGGACAGGGAGGCCTGGCGTGCTGTGGTTCATGGGGTTGTAAAGAGTCAGACACAACTGAGCGACTGAACTGAACTGAAATCAACATGACAGATTTAGCTCTCATATTCTCCAAGGTCTCTTTCTACTCTAAGATATTAAGCTTGGGATTCTAAGAAACCAAGCTAACATTTCTGTTAGAAGCAGTGTTTTCTGAAAACTTAAAAAAAAAAAAATAGTAATAAAAATAGCTTGTGCAACTTCCCACTCTCACAGGTACATAAAGGAAGTACAAGAATTATCCTAGAACTAAAGAAATGAAGCTCCCAAATAGAAAAATATATACTCCACACCAAGAAGATAACTGTGACACAATACTGTCCTCAAAAGCTGTTTTCAAAGTGGATATAGAATTTACACAGTGGATAAACTCTATTAAGCAAAGCAGAAATTGAACCAACAAAAGTGCAAACTATGCACCCACCATACACATGGGCCATGGCTTACCTTTCTGATACCTGATATTTACTGACATGCAATAAAACATATTTCTGTTATTATGCAAAAAATTATGATGAAAATGTCATCAAGAGTATGCCTTCCTTCAGACTTAAAAGTATAAACTAATCATATGGTTCCAAGGCCAAAAAGAAATATACTCCAAAAGTGGTTCTGTGGCTCAGTGCAAGTGCATTAAAACAAACCAACCAAGTATTCACATTATTAAGCTCTAAAGCCAAGCTTCCCATGCCCTATCTTTGTTATCGAGTCCAAAGTCACTCTGCTTGCTGCAAGACAGACCAATAAACTGGAAACGAAGTAGTGGGGCAAGGGATAATGACTTTATTTAGAAAGTCAGCAGACCGACAGGATGGTAGACTGGGATCAAAAAGTAACCATCTTATCCGGGTCTGGATGCCAGTTTCAAAAAGAGAGGGAAGGAGGTAAGGAAGAAAAGTAAAAGGGCATTAATTGTGCAAATATCTCCTGGAATATGCAGACTCGGAATAGAGATGTGTTAAGCTCTTCTTTCTCACAGCCTTTCAGCAGTGGACAGGGTCAGGCTAGTTCCCTGAACAAAGGCACTTCGGTTCACCATTCAGGCAGAGGGGCATGGTTCCCCGAGGTTGAACATTATGTATAGACACCATAACAAAAGCAACAGGAAGCAACACGGAGTCAGTTTCTTCTTCCCTGTAACATTTTCTCCTGCGCATAAACCCAGAGAAATGGTCAAGTACAACATTGTAAGAAAGTTCATCTGGGGCAGCCTTCTTAAATGTTCCATAAGGCAGTCAGAGTAATCTTTTTAAATGCAAATATGTCATTTCTCTGATTAATGCCAAGCAATGGCCTCCTAGCTCTTGTCTACCTGCCCATAACCTTCAAAAAACATAATCTTTTTTCCCCTTTGGCTGTCTCCTTTCCTTCAGACTGATTTAAACATCACTTTTCTAGAAAAGTTTTCCTTCATCTTACTACTCACTTAACCAGACTTCAGTTCAATTCAGTCGCTCAGTCGTGTCCAACTCTTCGCAACCCCATGGACTACAGCACGCCAGGCCTCTTTGTCCATCACCAACACTCAGAGCTTGCTCAAACTCAAGTCCATCAAGTCAGTGATGCCATCCAACCATCCCATCCTCTGTCGTCCCCTTCTCCACCAGCCTTCAATCTTCAGTCCTTCCAATGAATATTCAGGACAGATTTCCTTTAGGATTGACTGGTTGGATCTCCTTGCAGTCCAAGGGACTCTCAAGAGTCTTCTCCAACACCACAGTTCAAAAGCATCAATTCTTCGGTGCTCAGCTTTCTTTATAGTCCAAATCTCACATCCATACATGACTACTGGAAAAAAAAATAGCTCTATCTCGATAGACCTTTGTTGGCAAAGTAATGCCTCTGCTTTTTAATATGCTGTCTCTGTGTGTCATAACTTTTCTTTCAAGTAGCAAGCATCTTTTAACGTCACGGCTGCAGTCACCATCTGCAGTGATTTTGGAGCCCAGGAAAATAAAATCTCTCACTGTTTCCACTGTTTCCCCATCTATTCACCATGAAGTGATGGCACCAGATGTAATGATCTTAGTTTTTGAATGTTGAGTTTCAAGGCAGCTTTTTCACTCTCCTCTTTCACTTTCAGCCCTGGTCTATCTTAAATATATTCTCTTAGCATAATGTATTTTACATTTATAGCATTCGACACAATAGCGACTAAACTGTAACTGGTATTTAATGCTGGTCACCCAGGGAAAGGGTTTCCCAGATGACTCACCAAAGCACATGACTTAAAGGACATGAGTTTGATCCCTGGGTCAGGAAGATCAGATGGCGACCCACTCCAGTACTCTCACCACGAGAATCCCATGGACAGAGGAGCCTGGCAGACTACAGCACACAGGGCAGCACACAGTCAGACTCAATTTAAGCAGCTTAGCATGCACACATGCATCCAATGAAAACAAATACAAATTACTTAAGCCATAGATGGTAATTTAGTGTGGTTAGCACTTGAATATCTAGAGAATAAATAAGTTTCATCAGTAGGAAACAGAAGCATAAACAGGTCAAAAAAAATGGAAGAAAGCTACAAAATCAAGTTTCGTACTCTAATCTCTGGTTCTTTGGCTGGTTAAAATAACCAGCTAAGGCTGAAAACGGGGTCACCTGTGCAAAACTCCACAAAGCCAAAGCAAAAACAAGCCCAGGGGTGGATGTGACTGGTGATGGAAGTAAACCTATGCTGAAAAGAACAATATTGCATAGGAACCTGGGATGTTAGGTCCACGATTCAAGGTAAATTGGAAGTGGTCAAATAGGAGATGGCAAGAGTGAACATTGACATTTTAGGAGTCAGTGAACTAAAATGGACTGGAATGGACAAATTTAACTCAGATGACCATGTAGGCAAGTATCCTTCAGAAGAAATGGAGTAGCCACCATAGTCAACAAAAGAGTCCAAAATGCAATATTTGGGTGCAATCTCAAAAACAAAGGAATGATCTCTGTTTGTTTCCAAGACAAACCATTCAATGTCATGGTAATCCAAGTCTATGCCCCAACCAGTATCGCTGAAGAAGCTGAAGTTGAACAGTTCTATGAAGACCTACAAGACCTTTTAGAACTAACACCCAAAAAAGATGTCCTTTTCATTACAGCGGACTGGAACGCAAAAGTAGGAAGTCAAGAGATACCTGGAGTAACAGGCAAATTTGGCCTTGGAGTACAAAAGGAAGCAGGGCAAAGGCTAACAGATTTGCCAAGAAAACACACTGATCATAGCAAACATCCTCTTCCAACAACACAAGAGAAGACACTACACATGGACATCACCAGATGGTCAACAACGAAATCAGATTGATTATATTCTTTGCAGCCAAAGATGGAGAAGCTCTATACAGTCAGCAACAACAAGACCGTGAGCTGACTGTGGCTCAGATCATGAATTCCTTATTGCCAAATTCAGACTTAAATTGAAAAAAGTAGGGAAAACCACTTTGACCTAAATCAAATCCCTTACAATTATATAGTGGAAGTGACAAATAGATTCACGGGATTAGATCTGATAGACAGAGTGCCTTAAGAACTATGGACAGAGGTTCATGACACTGTACAGGAGGCAGCAATCAAGACCATCCTGAAGGGGAAAAAAATGCAAAAGGCAAAATGGTTGTCTGAGGAGGCCTTACAAATAGCTGAGAAAAGAAGAGAGGCAAAAGGCAAGGGAGAAAAGGAAAGAGATAACCATTTGAATGCAGAGTTCCAAAGAATAGCAAGGAGGGATAAGGAAGCCTTCCTCAGCGATCAACACAAAGAAATAGTGATCAATGCAAACAACAGAATGGGAAAGACTAGAGATCTCTTTAAGAAAATTGGAGATACCAAGGGAACATTTCATGCAAAGATGAGGATAATAAAGGACAGAAACAGTAAGGACCTAATAGAAGCAGAAGATATTAATAGGTTGCAAGAATACACAGAAGAACTATACAGAAAAGGTCTTAATGACCCAGATAACCAGGATGGTGTGATCACGCACCTAGAACCAGACATCCTGGAGTGCCAAGTCAAGTGGCCCTTAGGAAGTATCACTACGAACAAAGCCAGTGGAGGTGAAAATTCCAACTGAGCTATTTAAAATCCTAAAAGATGATGCTGTGAAAGTGCTGTACTCAATATGCCAACAAATTTGGAAAACTCAGCAGTGGCCATGGGACTGGAAAAAGTCAGTTTTCATTCCAATCTCAAATAGGCAATGCCAAAGAATGTTCAAACTACTGCACAATTTCACTCATCTCATGTGCTAGCCAAGTCATGCTGAAAATTCTCCAAGCCAGGCTTCAACTATACATGAACTGTGAACTTCCAGATGTTCAAGCTGGATGTAGAAAAGGCAGAGGAACCAGAGATCAAATTGCCAACATAGAAAAACCAACAGATTTCCAACTTCTGCTTTATTGACTACACCAAAGCCATTTACTATGTAGATGACAGCAAACTGTGAAAAATTCTTCACGAGATGGGAATACCAGTCCACCTTAACCTGCCTCCCAAGAAATCTGTATGCAGGTCAAGAAGCAACAGTTAGAACCAAACCTGGAACAACAGACTGGTCCCAAATTTGGAAAGGAGTACATGAAGGCTGTATATTGTCATCCTGCTTATTTAACTTCTATGCCAGAGCACATCAAGCAAAATGCCAGGCTGGATGAAACACAAGCTGGAATCAAGATTGCTGGGAGAAATATCAATAACCCCAGATATACAGATGACACCACCCTCATGGCAGAAAGTGAAGAGGAACTAAAGAGCCTCAAAAGTTGGTTTACAACTCAACATTCAGAAAACTAAGATCATGGCATCTATGGTAAATAGATGGAGAAAGAATGGAAATAGTGAGAGACTTTATTTTGGGGGGCTCCATAATCACTGCAGATGGTGACTACAGGTATGAAATTAAAAGACACTTGCTCCTTAGAAGAAAAACTATGTCACCTAGACAGCATATTGAAGAAGCATAGACATCATTTTGCCAACAAACGTCTGTCTAGTCAAAGCTATGGTTTTTCCAGTGGTCATATATGGATGTAAGAGTTGGACTATAAAGTTGAGCGCCAAAGAATTGATGGTTTTGAACTGTGCTGTTGGAAAAGACTCTTGACAGTCCCTTGGACTATAAGGAGGTCAAACAAGTCAATCCTAAAGGAAATCAGTCCTGAATATTCATTGGAAGGACTGAGGCTGAAACTGAAACTCCAATACCTTGGCCACCTGATGTGAAGAACTGACTCCTTGGAAAAGACCCTGATGCTGGGAAAGACTGAAGGCAGGAGGAGAAGGAGACGACAAAGGATGAGATGGTTGGATGGCATCACCGACTTGATGGACATGAGTTTGAGCAAGCTTCTGGAGAAGAAAATGGCAACCCACTCCAGTATTCTTGCCTGGAAAATCCCATGGACAGAAGAACCTGGTAGGCTACAGTCCACAGGGTGCAAAGAGCCGGACATGACTGAGCGACTTCACTTCTCTTTCTCTCTTTCAGGAGTTGGTGATGGACAGGGAAGCCTGTTGTCCTGCAGTCCATGGGGTCCCAAAGAGTTGGATATGACTGAGTGACTGAACTGTGCTAACTGTGCAAAACTCCACATCACCAAGCCAAAACTTAAGTTTCCATGCTGGCTCTCCCAAAAAAATAAGGCCTATCTCAGAGAAGGCAATGGCACTCCACTCCAGGACTCTTCCTGGAAAATCCCATGGATGGAGGAGCTTGGTAGGCTGTAGTCCATGGGGTCATGAAGAGTCGGACACCACTGAGCGACTTCATTTTCACTTTTCACTTTCTTGCATTGGAGAAGGAAATGGCAACCCACTCCAGTGTTCTTGCCTGGAGAATCCCGGGGACGGGGGAGCCTGGTGGGCTACCATCTATGGGGTTGCACAGAGTCCGACACAACGGAAGCGACTTAGCAGCAGCAGCAGGTGAACCCATCACCCTGGCTTGCTCAGCACAAGTTACTTACCAATTTCTAAAAATTCCCTTTGTTCCATATAAGGAAGCTTGTATGTGTGCATGCTAAGTCATGTCCAACTTTTCGCAATCCCATGGACAGTAGCCCACCAGGCTCCTCTGTCTACGGAATTTTCCAGGTAAGAATATTGGAATGGGGTGCCACTTCCTCCTCCAGGAGAGCTTCCTGAACCAGGGAAACATCTCTTGTGTCTCCTGCATTGGCAGGTGGATTCCTTACCACTGCACCACCTAGGAAGCCCCCTACATAAGGAAAGTAATCAGCAAACCTCTAATCACCCTGAAATAAGCCTTTTTTAAGTCATGTTGTCCTCTAAAGAAAAGATACTGCTCCCAGTTTATCCCTTAGTCTGTACACTCCATAAGGGCAAAAGCTCTGACTACTCTTTCACCACCAAGTCACTGGGGATGGGCACAGAGCTGCTCACCTAATAGGTAGTCAGCAAACATTGAATAAACTAAAGAATATTAAAACATTTAGCTCTGGTCCAGATATTTACAAATATTAAGATATTTGTTCCAAATCATTCTCAATCATATGCAAAAGCTGCTTATATGTCTGTGCTATATTTGTGAATGAATACAGTTGACTCTCTCTATCCACAGGTTCAGCACCCTCAGTCAGATTCAACCAACTGCGAACTGAAAATATTTGAGGATAAAAAAATTCCAAAATTTTTCAACAAGCAAAACCTGAATTTGCCACCTGATGGCAACTATCTATATACCACTTACATCAAAATTACAACTACTTGCGTAGTGTTTATATTGTATTAGGTATTATAGCTAAACTAGAGATAACAAAGTATATACACAAGAGGACTGTGTAAGTTACATGCAAACACTACACCACTTTACATAAGGGGCTTGAGCATCTAAGAATTTTGGTATCCATGAAAGCTCCTGAAACCAACCCTTGGTGAATACTGAGGGATGGCTATAATATATATTTTCCCTCTCAAAATTTAGTTTATTACCATGCTGAAAAGAATCATCTAGATATATGCAAATATGTACATATTTTATTTTTTAACATATGATCCTAAAATTTTATTTATGTACCTTAAAGTGATATGTTTCTATAAACATTTACTAGATTTTCCAGGTGGATTTTTATGTAATAAATATTTACTAAGCTTCTGCTACAAACAAGGTGCTAAAGAATTTTGCAGGAATCTAAACGTGAGAAAACGTTCTGACCTCAAAGAGCATATAATTTGCTGGAGAAGGTAAGAGACTTGCGTTTACTATGAAAAAGCCAACCACTTTTTGTTTAGTAGAACAACTCACAAAAGACAGAAAGGGGTTCTAATGTACATCAATAAACTAAAAGACAATTTTTTTTCTTTTAGATGTGCCTTTTAACATGAAAAGTTTTTTTTTTTTTATTTCAGATTCTGGAAAAACAATCTAAGCCTTTGAATTTCAAATTAAATCAAATAAAGTTCTTTAAAATATGGAGATAATATGATGAAAACATCTCTCCCAAATGGCATGTTTTTTTAAAGACAGGAACTCCACCTGAAATGTGCAACTTTCCCAGCTGTTTCAATCCTTAATTGTGGGTGGTTTCTGTGTGGGTGCAAAAATAAGGGTGGTAAAAGAAAATGGAAAACAATAATTCAATTGTCCAACTGAGAGCCATAAAAAGTCAAATATGCTTTCTCCACAGAGTTCAAAAGAAAATGTTATTTATATAAACAATTTAGGCATTTGGAAATGTTCCACTCTAATAGAGGACTTCCTGATTTATATAACCACATTTAAGTGGGTTGTAATGAAGGTCTGTAATAACTGATGGATTTTCTTTTGACTCAGCAAATGAGAAGGTAATTTGTTTCCTAGAATTTAATAAAATCGCAGGTTTTTTTTTTAAAGAGTTCAGTTGTGGTTGGTAATGGCATTGTCTCTAGTTTGCTAACTTTTTCCTAAGAGAGGCCCAAGAAGAGTTTCAGGCCATGCTCTACCTTATGTATCCTGCCATCATCAGATAGTAGTGATCGCTATGGATGAGGATTTGTAGCTCATAACTGAATCCTTAGGAAAATCTTTACAGAAGCATTTTCAGTTTAGTAGCTTAATAACTGAATTTTATTAGTTTAAGTTGAAGAAAATAGGTATGTTTTCTTCTTAGCTAAAACCATTTATGATTTTATTTGTTTTATTGTTTAAGTGAATTTCCTGGGATTTATAAATATATTGATCCTTTTTAATCTGAAATATAGGCTCCTATTTCTCAAAGTGTTTCTATTCTATAAAGGAATCCTCTCAAAACACACAAAGAAAACTGTTTGCATACCTCCCACACTAGACCATATTCTTGTTTATAACTTGGAAAATTGGATCAAACACTACCTTTCCATGAGACCTAACAGATGCATTCTCAAAGGCAATGGATGTATTTGATAAAGATTTATGCATTTGCGGGCAGCCTGCAATGCAGGAGACCTGCGTTCAATCCCTGGGTCTGGAAGATCCCCTGAAGAAGGGAATGGCTACTCACTCTAGGATTCTTGCCTGAAGAATTTCATGGACAGAGGAGCCTGGCAGGCTACAATCTATGGGGTTGCAAAAAATTCGACACGACTGAGCAACTAAGCACAATTCCTCTAACAAGGAAAAGGAAAATAATTTTCAAATACTCCCCTGAAAAATGTCTTCTACTTCACACCCTCTGAGAAGGCATTAATGATCAGTTTCAGGCTTCAGTTCGTATTCTTGGGCAATTGCACTTAATCACTGTGTTACACTGGTGCACACTTAGCTTCAGAAAGGTAATCTAACAACAAATATTTGCACCTGGGTAAAGCACTGTTTTCTCAGGAAGATACAATAAAGTTCCTGTGACATAAAAGGTCAGTATTTTAAATTCGTCTCCTATAATCTTACCTTTCAGTGCAGTCTCCTAAAGTCAGAAAAGAATTCAAAATATAAGGCACACTCCAGCCAATTCAGTATAGAAAACTTAAGAGTTCAAGTTACCATCTGTCAATATGTACAGATATGATTCACATGTAGAGTTTCATGTAAAAGGGCTTTTAAAAAATATATTATGCTCTTCATTCTAAGAACTATTAAGCACTCACCACTGTTATGGCTATGTCTGCATATCTGCATTCAAAACAGAGACCTGAACACAGACACATGAGTTATGTCAGACCTATCTGGACAATTATTATGAAATATATTTTGATCTGAATCACCTACTTGATGGCCTCATTTCTCCACTCAGAGTTAAGAGCAATAACCTTAGTTGACAAGCGGTTGGATGTTGCCTGTCTCTACCAAAGGAATTTTCTCTTTAGGTGTGTCTAAAGGAGAAAGTCCCCACCTAAAATATTTACTAGCAAACTGCCTCTCCTTCCTGGTAAATGTTTAATCTCTTGAGTGCAAAGGTCATATGGGCCAGGACTTTCCTGAGCACTGCGATAGGCCATCACAGAACATCACTAACCAAGCTGTTTATGACAAACCACAACTGGACTTTCCAATAGTTTCCAAGATTACATAGAATGAATGAGCTTTGCCTCATATTAATGACTAATATTTTTACTGGCACTGGTTCAGCATGACTAACAATATTTGATTTTGTTTTTAATCTAGACTTCTTTTAAGACTTGGTTAAAAGTGTTTTCAAACTACAGGCATGAATAGGCAGGAAAAAAAATATAGTCACTTACAAGCCCCAAACTTGGTATGGACATAAATTCTGAAGTGATACACTAAGATTTACAGACCTTTATTATCCCATACTCTAAAGTGCTAAATTAACCAAGTAAAAACCACCACCTCAGATAGATTCACAGTAATATCTTTGAGCTTCTACTTGCTTGAATGAACCACTATAGAGTTTTCAAAAGACTAGTGTTTTTATGTTCTGTAGAGAGTATTTTATTAACTACTAGTAAGGTTTTAGGGATGGACACATAACATCATCAATTTCCAGGTATGTACCAGGGTTAATGCAGCAGGTATTATCTTCTGTATAATTATGGTTATGCAATAGATACGTTTTGTATCAAGTCTGCCCCAATCTGTTTGCCAATGCAGGACACGCAGGTTCAAATCCTGGTCCAGGAAAATCCCCTGGGGAAGGAAATGGCAAGCTGCTCTAGTATTCTTGCCTGGGAAATCCCATGGACAGAGGAGCCTGGGGACACAAAGAGAGACTAAACAACAACTAACCATATAAATAGGTTATTGAGGAGCACTGACTCTTTCGCCAGTTTGTGATCACTCTTCTCTCCTCCATCATCAGTTTCTAAGCCCCAAGTGTCCAGCTAATCAAGTCCTAACGTATTTCTAACTCAGCGTCTTTCCTCAGTCCAGAAAAACAAAGCAGCATAAAAAATGGACAATTAGAACAGCTGTAGGAAGTTAAGCTGGATGGCCTCCCATTGGGCCAGCACCGTGGTGGGCAGATAAAAGGAAGCAATCAAATGCTCAGAAGCAGCTCAACCATCCTCAGAGGAGGGAGGAGGACTGGCTTCTTGCTGCTCTAGGATGAGAAGGAGGTGCTCCAGGTAGAGTGCAGGGTGCTGTGCTGCTTAGCACTTCAGTTCTGGAAACAACTGACCTGCTCTGTGAGCCACAGGAATTCCCCACTGGGTCCCAGACGACTAATCCCATTTTGCTTCCTTCCAAGCCAGCAATGTCTCACTGGCACCAAGAAAACAAACAAACAAACCAACAAGCACATGGCCAGAAGGGTGTGAGCAGACAGGGACAGCTGAAGAGTGGGTCTGATTTACAGGACAGACACAGGCCCACACATCTCACAAACTCCCAGAAGAGCTTGCACAGGTTCACTTGTGACCCTGATACAGTAACAGCACTCTCTTTTCCTTACTTTGCTCAAAATCTGTTTTTCACCTTATTCTACTATAAGCACACTGAAAGCAGACATCTTACTCATCTTTCACCCACTCTCACCACCATAACTTGTACACAGAAAAGTTCACAAATGTCTTTATAAGTTATTTTGCAGAGACACCGCTTGCTTATAAAAGGTGAGCTTTTTTTTGTAAGTCACTCTTTGCAGTGGTTACATCATTGTAAGTCTCAAGGCTGCTCTGGCTGAGGATAGTGTGACTATTACTTAGCCCGAACCTTCACAGCTGTCCCCATTTCACGCCTCTTTCATTAAGTCAGAAGAATAAAGAAGAACCTGAAACTGGGGCTTCAACTAGCTGTCTTAAAGACAGCCGAAACTGCATCTTCCCAAGTGGAACTGGAGCTGATGAAGGTAAGGATAGTTCTTGCACTCCATCCACACCCGCCTTACCCATTATTCTCAGGGATACATTCCTAGACCACTGTCCTTGGTAAACAGCTGTGGTAGCCTCACAGTCTTTTTTTTTATTATTATATCCTAGTTATTTTTAACAATTTACAGTGCATTTGGTGGTGTAGTAAAAGGATAAAAAGTGCTGAATGGTGAGGATATGGGAATATATCTATATTTTTACAATAGTTTCAGAGATAATTTTTGTTTATAAATCTCTGTGCTCTAAATTAGGTTTTCCTATCAAAGCACTGGTGTTTAAATCAGATTCCCAGTAGGAGCTAAATAAGTCTCTTGATTTAAAAATAGTGAATAATTAAAAAATAATAAAAATAATAATATAATAATTTAAAATTATTAAAAAATAATAATTAAAAAATATTTAATAATATCTTTCCCCTATGTAGTATTCACCTTCCACTTGCCCAGCTTGGATCTAATTCCAAAAAGCCCTGAAAGCATTGGAACTTAATATTCATTGCCTATCATAGTCTTGGCTTCCCTGGTGGTTCAGTGATAAAGAATCCTCATGCCAATGCAGGAGATGCAAGTTCGATCCCAGGAAGAGCCCCTGGAGGAGGGCATGGCAACCTACTCCAGTCTTCTCTCCTAGAGAATTCCATGGACAGAGGAGCTTGGCAGACTACAGTCAATGGGGTCACAAACAGTCAACACAACTTAGCGACTGAATAAGCCTTCATATCCTGATCAATTCACACCTTTCCAATCTAAACTGCAAGAGCCAAAATAATAACATCCATTCAGTCAAAGTGGAAACAGACAGAGCACAGTTGAGATATCAAGTTCACCACAGCCAGGGAAAACTGCCTACCGTCGACCCGCCTGCACGGTTGAAGAGCGTAGTGATTCAAGTCCCCTACCTCTGCTGTTACACCATATGGCTTCAAAAAAGTTTTTTAAGTAAGACACTTAATGGAAATTATGAAGAAATGTATTTATTGTACTTTTAAAAAGTAAAAGACCAACTAGAAGCAACCTGAGTGTATCAAACAGAGTATTTCACAAATTCATGTATAAAAACCTATGTAATATTTTAAAATCATAAAATGAAAAAGTATAATACCTATAAAAAAATCCAGAAGTATTTTCTATAAAGCTCTTTATAAAGAAGAAATAAATTTTATATAATATATAGCTATATGCAGTATAACTATATATAATTGTATTAGAAAAAGATACACATAAATGAAAAAAATGAAGTTTATAAGCGAAATTATGTCATTTATTCAACAATTTAACCAAGAGTTTACCAAGAGTCAGACCCTGGATCAGGTGCTAAAGTGAAATGACTGAAAGAAAAAAAACAAAGGAAAAGATCTGGCCTCTGTCTTCTTGCACTTTATAGTCTCATTCAGTTCAGTTGTTCAGTTATGTCCAACTTTTTGTGACCCCAAGGACTGCTGCATGCCAGGCCTCCGTGTCTATCACCAACTCCCGGAGCTTACTCAAACTCATGTCCATTGAGTCGGTGATGCCATCCAACCATCTCATCCTCTGTTGTCCCCTTCTCCTCCTGCTTTCAATCTTTCCCAGCATCAGGGTCTTCAATGAGTCAGTTCTTCGCATCAGGTGGCCAGAATATTGGAGTTTCAGCTTCAGCATCAGTCCTTCCAATGAATATTCAGGACTGATTTCCTTTAGGATGGACTGGTTGGATCTCCTTTCAGTCTAAGGGACTCTCAACAGTCTTCTCCAACACCACAGTTCAAACGCATCAATTCTTTGGTGCTCAGCTTTCTTTAGGGTCCAAACCTCACATCCGTACCTGACTACTGGAAAAACCATAGCTTTGACTAGATGGACCTTTGTTGGCAAAATAATGTCTCTGCTTTTTACAGTCTCATTACTAAGTGGAAATAATTGCCATTATATGAGTATGTGAGTGTTCTTTCTTTTTCTAAATAACAATGCTACTATATTAACATTTTAGTAATACAGTCTAGGTTTTGTCTGTGAGGTATGTGTTACAAAACCTATGTTGGGGGCTAGACACTTATGATATAGACGTCACGAAGCGACACACAGGATGACGCCATCGTTCCGGCTGTGGGTGTCATGTGACCCCTGACGCACCATGCCCCGCTCGTCCTGTAAATAGGAGGAAGTCATGTCGCCGGGGGTCCACCTGGCAGCCCTCTCCTCCTTCTGAGAGGCTCCCTACCGACACCTCCACCAAGTCAGGCTCAGCCACCCTCCTCCACAAACCTGAGGGCAGAGGGAGCCACTGGCGATCCTAACACCAGCCACATCCACACCGGAGTACCAAGGGGTGGGCAAATCATCGACTGCCTGGCAGGGGCCTCTGCAAGAGCCCGGCCTGGCCACTCAGGGTCCATACGACATGAACCCCACAGCAGGAGTAGCGTGTCTGTGGACGGGCAGGTGACTTCTCCAGAAGGGACCTTAGTGACGGTCACAAGCTAAAGCCACCCAAGGAATCAGAAACTCTTCCAGCTTTTCTTCTTGAGAGCCCTTTCCTTCCACAGTGGGGTTTGGACTTGATACTTTAGGTTTTCGAAAACAATAAAAATATTGAGAAATACGTATATACCTGACAAAACTATAAACGAAAAAGAAAATTCAGAAGAAGGAGAGAAATAAGATTGTGGAGAAGCGTGTCAGGGATTTCAAAGTCCTGCTACTCAAAGAGAGGTCCGTGGACCAGCCTTCAAGTGTGTAAGAAATGCGGAAACCACACTCCACCTGAGACCTTCTGAATCACAGTCGGCATTTAATGATATCGCCACGTGTATCATATACATATTACAGTTCAGGAGTCTATCGTAAATCCTTACAATATTCTATTTTTATCTGGAATGTGAGTACACTTGATGTATTATTCTCTAAAATGTATACACATATTTTATACAGTCTCCTGACTGCCTGGAAAATCCCATGGACAGAGGATCCTGGTGGGCTGCAGTCCATGAGGTCACAAAGAGTCCGATACGACTGAAGCCACTCGGCACAGCTGACTGCCTGACTCTAACCCAACCTACAGATTGATCCCATGTCTGCAAACTGACAAGTAGGGATTGTTAAAACGTGGGGGAAAGAATGCTACATGAACCAGACCTTCAACCAGTAAAAACTCAGCTACAGATAAAACTTGAGATCACGAAACCCAACCTTTTCACTAATGGGAAATGAAACCACCCGATTCAGGAAGGGACATGCTTTCACCAGGGTTGGATTGCTAAATATGAGGGAAAACCAGATTAAGTCTCAAGTCTTCTGATCCCAGTAACATTCTCTGTCCTACACTAATATTGGTTAACACATCATGACTGATACTTTTTTCTCTTACTACTGATTTCTCTTTTAACTTCAGTATTAAGAAATACTGAAGTTAAAAGAGAAATCAGTAGTAAGATTAAAAAAAGTGAGATAATTCTTAAACTAATACCTTGTATATTTAATAGTAGATAACCAATATGTATTTGTTTGAATGAATGATTCACTTTTGTTTTCTGTTTTGTTTTGTTTTTGCCACAACCTGCTGCTGTGGGATCTTAGTTCCTAGACCAGATATTGAACCCAGGCCCTGGGCAATGAGAATGAAGAGTTTTAACCACTAGACTGCCCAGGAATTCCCTGAATGATTCACTTTTAGGCAAGAAAAAAGGATGTTATCCACATTGTCTCAAAGGGCTGAGCTGAATTATACAATGATTAATTTCCTTATGGAAAAAACCACAGACCTCAATTTTAAAACAATTTATAACACTGTTCCACAGCAACCAGAAATCACCCTTACACTTTTATCAAAGTCAGAATATTTGACATACTTAGTATTTGGGCGGGGAAGGCAATGGCAACCCACTCCAGTACTCCTGCCTGGAAAATCCCAAGGACGGAGGAGCGTGGTAGGCTGCAGTCCATGGGGTCATGAAGAGTTGGACACTTACTGAGCGACTTCACTTTCACTTTTCACTTTCATGCACTGGAGAAGGAAGGGCTGCTGTCTATGGGGCTGCATAGAGTCGGACATGACTGAAGCAACTTAGCAGCAGCAGCAGCAGTATTTGGGTGTGTGTTATCTGTTTGATTTCAATGAAGTTATTATCTGAAGTAAGACTTTTAAAATTATTACCTAGGATATTGAAAAACAGCAGTACTTACCGATACTAATTTCATCATCCGTTTCAGCATCACCAATACATTCGAACTGGAAATCCTGCAGCGACTGGGAAAATTTCTGTACTGCCATAGACAGATCTGTAATTAAAAGTTTAAAAACTTTAGTTTTAAAAAAATCCTAAGGTGAAGATACCATGAAATACTCAAGATTTTCCGCATGTATTTATATAACTTTGCTGCTAATGCTATATTAACCAGAACCTTTTTCAATACCAGCTTGACAAATTTAAACAAAATTTAAAGAGACTACAAAAGAAATGTTTTAGGGATTAGATCTCTTCTGCTTCCAAAGGAGATCTGCCCCTTTAAGAAAGTTTTGGTGCTAGCTGTGCATTATCTGGAAGTCAATTTCCCAAAGGTTTTATCAAAGAATTACTATTCACTACAAATGCACCATTTATATTTTAAAAAAAAAAGAAGAAGAAGAAATAAAGAATTCTACTGGGGTTACTAGTGGAGGTGGGGGGGAAGCATCGAATCTTTGATTAGAAAGTGTCACTGATGTTATTCTACACAGACTGTGGAGGAGACAGGGAATGTACTTTTACCAAAAAACACATTCTCCTTAAAAATTGAAAATACACCTGAAAAGTTGTTTATGAATAACCTTGTGATTTATAGGAGACCTCATGTTAAACAGACTCCTCAGTCCTGACTTCAGTCTGAACAAAGTCCAGAGTAACTAAATCCAGAAGAAGAATAATTCTCTATTCATGGAGAGAATAAAGAAAAGCCCAGAATAATGAGAAGTGAATCCCTGGGAGGCAAAAGCCTAGGATGCAACCTAACAGAGACTAAGAATGCAGACACTGAAGCCAGGCAGCCTAGGTTGAAATCCAACTCATTATGTGACCTTGGGCAAAATTTTTAAACTCCTCTGGGCCTCTGTTTCCTCATCTATAAAGAGTGAACAACAGTGGCATAACCACTTTATAGGGTTCTTTTGAGGATTAATTAACATAACACTTGCAAAGCGTTTAGAACAGAGTCTGACAATAAGCACTATTTATGTTTGTTAACTAAAATTAAAAATCAATCTGACAGTGCAGCATCAGGGCAGCTTTAAAGGTCCCTCCTTTCAGGGCTACTGTGATCATCCATGCTAATCCTTCACACAAGTCTGCCAGTAGGAATACGCATTTCTCTAGAAGTCACTCTGGTGGTAGTGGTTTAGTTGCTAAGTCATGTCTGACTCTTTGTGACCCCATGGACTGTAGCCCGCCAGGCTCCTCTGTCCATGGAATTTCCCAGGCTGGAAATACTGGAGTGAGTTGCCATTTCTTTCTCCGGGGAATCTTCTTGACCCAGGGATCAAATCCACGTCTCCTGCACTGCAGGCAGATTCTTTACAGTTGAGCCACCAGGGAAGCCCACTGAGCACAGCTATTATACATCAAATGATATGAGATACAGAAAGATGAATAGGTGGGAACACATCACATATGTGTGATTTTTGCCTGTTAGAAACTTAAGAGGAATATATATACATATTAGTCACAAAGTCAATTTTCTATTCAAAGGCATCTCATACGTGTTGAGGTAATTTGGTGAAGTTTTATTCTGATTTCAAAAGAAGACTTTACAGTGGAAAACGGCCCTCACTCTACACTTCATTTAATGTTATCTCCCAGCGGTTCATATCTGCCACCTTGAATGCATAACATTGAACTCAAGCAGTCACACCTGACGAAGACCCTCTCCTTGACCAGTCTTCCATCAGGCTCCTCGGAGCCTCCTTCTTGTCCAGGCCTCTACCTGGGCTCCCTATCCTCACTGAGCCTACCAATCCTAGTGTTAGCACAAATTCTGCCAAGTCAGTGTAGACAAATTCTCGACTGGATATCTGACCAAGTTCCTCACCCCACCTCTGATGCTGAAGTCCTCGACCTGCCTCCACCAAGAACCCTCCAACCCTTTACGTCTTCCCTTAGTGATTTTCCATCCACTGATAGGGCCCACCACCCAGAGGGTTCCTTGGCTGCTTAAATCCTCATTTGCTCTTGTTGCATTCAGAGTTGAACCCGAACCCTCTCCCCTACTGTAACACTCTTGATATCTACAGCAAGTCCTGAGTAAAGTCCTCCTTACCACTGTAACTAGAGTTGGAATCTTTTTTTTTTTTTCCTTAAGAGAAGAACTGTGGCCTGGTGTCTAGGCCTGACACCAGGACTTAACTGTAAAAACCCACCACTCAGAAACCTCAAGCCCACCTAACAATCACAGTAAGGACCCACAGGAGACTAGGTTTCCAAACACGAAGGTCACTTAATGCCCCATGTGAACCCAGAAATTACCAACACCCCCACCACTGACAATTCTGAAGACCATAGGCCTTGAGCCTCAGAGAGGCTTTTAACACACACACATACACATGAGAGACAGATTTTCTTAAGTCTTGTTTGAAAAAATAAATCATGCTCTGGAAAGACGGTGTTACTACTCACAAACTAACACCTCTCCCCAAAAGAGGGACAGAGGTTTGTGGCCAGCTGCACATTCTACCTAAGAAGTATTCTGAATTGAATGGAATGGAATGGTCTATCTACCAGCTCAAGAATGGTCCTGCTTTGGGTTCTCAGGAAGAAAACTGGAAAGAGCCTCCCTAGTGGATTGTTAGTCAATGAGGAAAACAAAGGCTTCATCAGAACTAGACCTCCCCCGCTGGCTGTGAGACCTTAGGCAATCACTCATCCTTAATAAGGCCTGTTTTTCTTACTTTTGCAACAAAGAAGCAATATAGATCTCAGAGGTTGTTATAAACATGAAGTGAGGTCTGTGCCTGGTACATATTAGGCAACTTGCTGCCGCTGCTAAGTCACTTCAGTCGTGTCCAACTCTGTGCAACCCTGTGGACAGGAGCCCACCAGGCTCCTCTGTCCACAGGATTCTCCAGGCAAGAATACAGGAGTGGGTTGCCATGTCCTTTTCCCAAGGCAACTTAATAAATGTTATCAATTGTTATCATTCAAGCTCAGCTCAAAAGGTGAAAGAGTTAAGTGATTTTTCGGACAGAAAGGGGCTTCCCTAGTGGCTCAGCGGTAAAGAATCCACCTTACAGTGCAGGAGATACAGGAGACTCGGGTTCAATCCCTGGATCAGGAAGATCCCCTGGAGAGGATATGAATGGACAGAGGAGTCCATAGGGTTGCAAAGACTGGGACACTACTGAAGCGACTGAGCATGCACACACCAGACAGAAGGGACCCGTGTGTGCAAAGGTATGCAGTTACCTGATATTGCATAGCTCTGGCTAAGGGTAAAGAAATCATAACACCTCCAGTAAATGTTCTGAGAAGACACACACACACAACAAATCAGACTCCTAAGATAATTTTTCAGCGGAGCTGTGTGCAGGCACCCTTCCTGAGGCATTGGAAAAGTGTTCCATGTAGTATGTATTTATTTTTCTACCTATAATGTATAATAGTCCTTATGCTAAACTGGACTTGGAAGTCATAGATGGAATTCCTATAGCAGAGAAGGGGTAGTGGGTAATACGGGTGCATCAGGAAGCTTAGGAAGCTTGGAAAAGATAGCCTTCCTTCTCTCCCCTCATCACAAGTTCCTGTGCATCTCCCCGCAAACTCAAGGAGCCACCTGGAAGCTCTGTCCTAGGAAACTCCTGACAGAAACCCTCACAACAGAACATGTCTTCCAGGACCATTCTTTGCTTCCCGTGGCCTTGCTTCTCGACTGAGAAAGGCAAGCTGCTTCATCTTTTCACTGAGATCTCAGTAAGGACACTGTACAGATTCCCGTCCGGAAGAAGAACACAGGAGCCCACCATCAATCCAGAGTACGGGCTCCAGTGGCAGATGATGTGGACTGGCTTCCCACCTCGACCAGGCAGTGGGGCATGGCCATGGGCCGCCTTCATAGCCCCTCTGGACCTCATCTGTTAAGGGGAACAGAACCCATCTCCCAGGGTCACTGTGAGGACTAAGTGAGTTAATACAGATGAAGCACTCAGAACAGTGTCTGGCACATAGCGAAAGCATTTGAAAAGTGTTGGCTATTTCCACGCTGAGCGTCTCAAAAAAGAAAGGAAAAGTTTAATTTTCAGGAATGAAGCTGGCAGCTAGTAGGCCTCAGGTAACCTTGGCAAGAGCTCAATAAAGTAGTCTGTTGACTGCAGTTTCAAATTCTCTCTTGATGCACTGCAGTCAAGCGTAACAGACTACCTGATTATTCAGTGTTTCTGCATGAAGGATGGGCATCTATTTCAATGCTGGAAAGAATCAAGAATGCGTGAATGATCCTTTTTGAAGCGTAATGAGACAGGACTGTACAGGAAAATATGGTTCTCAACTAGTTCAGATTAATTCCAAAAATACAGGGGAAGTTCAAAAAATGACTTATTTTCAACTTCAAGTGCCTGGGATCCTCATTTTCCTTTTATTTGTTCTCATTTTCTAAAAACCAAAGTGACAATGAGGTAAAAAATATGACAACATTATCTTATGATATTTTCTGGCAATCATATGGATCAATCTGAAAAATGAAGAATCCAGATCATCCTTTTAATATTGACTCCATCCCCCACTGAGTGTAATTCTGAACTAAAAAGAACAACACCTTTCACTGACATCACTCCATGGAACACATTCTTCCCTAATTGTCTAAAGTTTCTAAACAGCAGTCAGATGCACAAAACAGAAGTACTGGTCCTTGTAAATAAAACTGATTCACATATGATTACATGGACCTTGAATGTAAAACCTAATTCAGTTCTTAAAGTTTATTGTTGAATTTCAAAGTCTCAAATTGTGTAATGATAGGAGTTAACATTTCTCTTAAAAACAAAATGAAAGATCGAGTGTCTCAAATATGACAAGCAGAGAATCTAGTCTAGGCAAGAGTGTCTCCTTCTCCCTACTTCTTCCCATCTATTAGAACTTGAGGACAAACAAGGGAAAAATCCCATCCTGGCTACATTCAAGGTGAAGGGGGAGGAATATCATTTACTAGGGGTCAAAGTTGTACACAGTAAAGATGCTATGACCATCACTCATACCACAGCCCTTTCTATTTACCTAAGCTGCAACTTAAGCATAGGGTGTCTTCACATGTATTCACATTATAACTTTGAAGAAATTACAGTAGGCTCTAATTAGCCAGCGATGTTTTTGTATCAAGGAGTTAACCTGTAGCACTCATGATTAGATGATGCTAATGAAACATTAAAAGTTTCATTTCATTAGAAATACTTCAACCTCATTAGAGAAATACAAAACACTTGGCAAATATTTAATTACATCTCCTTACACATATACTTAAGAGCTGCAGTTACTTGTTACTTTAGAAGTATCAATGGAATGACTGTCACAATGTTAGCTATATTTATCTTAGAACAAGTACAACCAGCTGGTCCACTGATCTAAGGCAGTTTTTCTTAAAATCTGGTTGCTCTGGAATTAGCTTTAAGTAAGACTCACAGAAGCAGACATATGTGTCGTAGAATTACCATCTTCATACTACTGTACAGAAGGTAGACTATGAAGGGTATACAAAGGTAAAAACAAGATATGTCTTTTTCTCAAAAAGGCACAGCCCCGTAGGGACATGAGGGATGTAAATAAATCATATCAGAGGACAATGGATAAAACCTCCAACAGAGGCTAATAAAAACATCACTGCAGACAGAGCTTACTATGTGCCTGAAACTCATCCTATAACTTATTGTAAATTAAGCCATTAATCATCACAACAGCCTCTTGAAGTAGGTATCATCATTCCCATTTTACAGATGAAGGAACTGAGTGAGGTTAAGTGGCGTCCCCAAGGTTGCTCAAGCTAGTAAAGGACAGAGCAAGAATTTTGATTCAGGGAGAATGGCTCCAGAGACTCCACTTAACCACAACTGCTCTGCATACAGAAGTAGCAAATAAGGGCCCAATCCAGCTTGAGTGCATAGTGCAAGGCTTCTCAGAGGAATCAATGCAGGGACTTGAAAGGTGTGACGACACAATAGGCAAGGCCAAATTAACAAGATGTCCAGAAGCTTTCAAAAAGCAGCTTCCGCCTACACATCCAAAAACCTCTAACAAGACTCACATCAAGCAGAGGACTGGTTACCACCAGAAACAGACTGCTCAGTCTCTTGTACTTATTTTTATATCATTATTCCACCTTGTAAGGACACGAGTCTTCTCTCAAGTTCTGATTCAAGATCTCTCTCTCTCTCTCACTCAAGTCCCTACTTCCTCCAAAAAGCTCTTCCTGATCCCTTCCACCCTGGCATTATCTCCTCCTTTATACATCCCACTACACGCTGTGACACTCTTGCTGTGCTTTCTCTATTTTACCTTTTATCAAGTTATCCATGAACCTAGGTTATTCACCTTATTTTAAATAGTGTTTTAAAGGCAGAAAACTTTACCATCAATGAACATATTCCAAGTATGCATTATCATATCATCTGTACAAGAGCTCATGTTGAAACCATTAATTTCTGCAAGATGGATAAATGCTCCAACCTTCCACATGTAAAATACGAGTTATCTACTTATCCATCTTCCAAGGTAGGAAGATGTTTTACTATTTAAAAGAAGATTTCACATACATTTACAATAATGATAACAATAGTGTTGGTATGACATTTTACTCGCTCCAAGTCCTCACATATTTTCCTTAATTATCACACAAAGCTATGAGGGCTAAAGTTCTGAAAAGTTAGGTAATAACTTAAGTTGCCCAGGGTCTAAGACGTCAACTCCAATCTGGACAGGTCTTCTATTTCCAAAATTGGAGGCTTTTTCTACTATATGTCATAGTCAATTCCCAAAGAGATTAAAACAAGGAAGTGTGCCACCTTTACATGACATCTAGTTAATCCCTTACCTGCTGTATAAAATCTAAGCTAGTAAGACTTTGTGTATTGAACATGGGAGTGATCTCAGTTCAGTTCAGTCGCTCAGTCGTGTCCGACTCTTTGTGACCCCATGAATTGCAGCACGCCAGGCCTCCCTGTCCATCACCAACTCCAGGAGTTCACCCAGACTCACGACCATCGAGTAGGTGATGCCATCCAGCCATCTCATCCTCTGTCGTACCCTTCTCCTCCTGCCCCCAATCCCTCCCAGCATCAGAGACTGATTTCCAATGAGCCAACTCTTCACATGAGGTGGCCAAAGTACTGGAGTTTCAGCTTTAGCATCAGTCCTTCCAAAGAACACCCTGGACTGATCTCCTTTAGAATGGACTGCTTGGATCTCCTTGCAGTCCAAGGGACTCTCAAGAGTCTTCTCCAACACCACAGTTCAAAAGCATCAATTCTTCAGCACTCAGCTTTCTTCACAGTCCAACTCTCACGTCCATACATGACCACAGGAAAAACTATAGCCTTGACTAAACAGACCTTTGTTGGCAAGGTAATGTCTCTGCTTTTTAATATGCTATCTAGGTTGATCATAACTTTCCTTCCAAGGAGTAAGCATCTTTTAATTTCATGGCTGCAATCACCATCTGCAGTGATTTTGGAGCCCAAAAAAATAAAGTCTAACACTGTTTCCACTGTTTCCCCATCTGGCGTACTTATTAGCTTGGAATAAGCTATCAGCAAAATGCATTAATTAGATAGTCTAAATGTCAAAAGAAATGCACATTCTTTTATTTTCTAGTGCCACAGATAGGAGAAGGAAATGGCAACCCACTCCAATATTCTTGCCTGGAGAATGCCAGGGACGGAGGAGGCTGTTGGGCTGCCGTCTATGGGGTCGCACAGAGTCGGACACAACTGATATGACTTAGCAGCAGCAGCCACAAGATAACTGAATAATGTTAGAGGTGTTCAGTTTCTTTTTGTTGTTCAGTTAGTAAGTCATATCCGATTTTTTGTAATCCCATGAACTGCAGCACGCAAAGCTGTGCTCAAATTCATATCCATTGATTTGGTGACGCTACCCAACCATCTCATCTTCTGCTGCCCCCTTCTCCTTTAGCCTTCAATGTTTCCCACCATCAAGGTTTTTTCCAATGAGTTGGCTCTAGGAGCTTCAGCTTCAGCATCAGTCCTTCCAAGAAATATTCAGGGATGATTTCTTTTAGGATTGATTGTTTTGATCTCCTTGCAGTCCAAGTAACTCTCAAGAGTTGTCTTCAGCACCACAATCGGAAACCAGGAATTCTTTGGCACTCAGCCTTCTTAACGGTTCAACTCCATACATGACTACTGAAAAAACCATAATAAACCATAGGTTTGACTATATGGACCTTTGCCAACTAACTGATGTCTCTGCTTTTTAATGCACTGTTTAGGTTTGTCACAGTTTTCCTTCCAAGGATCAAGCATCTTTTAATTTCATTGCTTCAGTCGCCATCCACAATGATTTGGGAGCCCAAGAAAAGAAAATCTGTCACTGTTTCCATTTTTTCTCCATCTATTTGCCATGAAGTGATGGGGCCAGGTGCCATGATCTGTTTTCATAATGAGCTTTAAGCCCGCTTTTTCATTTTCCTTTTTTTACCCTCATCAAGAGTCTCTTTAGTTCATCTTCACTTTCTGCCATTAGAGTGGTATCATCTGCCTATTTGAGGTTGTTGGTATTTCTCCTTGCAATCTTGATTCCAGCTTGTGATTCACCCAACCTGGCATTTTGAATGATGTACTCTGTATATAAGTTAAATAAACAGGGTGATAACATACAGTCTTGTTGTACTCCTTTCCCAATTTTGAACCAGTCCATTGTCTCATGTCCAGTTCTAACTGTTGCTTCTTGGCTGCAAATACGTTTCCTAGGAGGCAGGTAAAGTGGTCTGGTATTCCCATCTCTTTAGGAATTTTCCACATTTTGTTGTGATTTACATGGTCAAAGGCTTTAGTATAGTCAATGAAGCAGATGTTTTTCTGTAATTCCGTTGCTTTCTCTATGATCCAACGAATGTTGGCAATTTGATCTCCAGTTCCTCTGCCTTTTCTAAACTCAGCTTGTACATCATTGTACATCTGGAACTTCTCAGTTCATGTACTGCTGAAGCCTAGCTTGAAGAGTTTTTGGCATAACCTTGCTAGCATGTGAGATGAGTACAATTGTGTGATAGTTTGAAATTATTTGGCATTGACGTTCCTTGGGATTGGAGTGAAAACTGCCCTTTTCAAGTACTGTGGCCACTGCCAAGTTTTCCAAATTTGTTGGCATATCAAGTGCAGCACTTTAAAGCATCATCTTTTAGGATTTGAAATAGCTGAGCTGGAATTCCATCACCTCCACTAGCTTTGTTCGCAGTGATGCTTCCTAAGGAAGGCCCACTTGACTTCACACTTCAAGAAGTCTGGCTCTAGGTGAGTGACCACACCATCATGGTTATCTGGGTCATTAAGACTCTTTTTGTATAGTTCTTTTGTATATTCTTGCCACCTCTTCTTGATCTCTTCTGCTTCTATTAGGTCCTTACCATTTCTGTCCTTTATTATGCCCATCTTGCATGTAATATTCCCTTCGTATCTCTAATTTTCTTGAAGAGATCTCTGGTCTTTCCCATTCTATTGTTTTCCTCTATTTCTTTGCATTGTTCACTTAAGAAGGCTTTCTGAGCTCTCCTTGCCATTCTCTGGAACTCTGCATTCAGGTGAATCCATCTTTACCTTTCTCCTTTGCCTCTCACTTCTATTTTCTCAAGCTATTTGTAAAGCCTGCTCAGACAACCACTTTGCCTTCTTGCACTTACTTTTCTCTCTAAGCTGGTTAAAGGTAGGTATCTATTGTTCCTCTCTCTTCCCAATTAGTGCCCAAAGCAAAACAGACACAGAGAACAGAGGGACCCAAAGGGAAAAAGTGTACACCAACTACCAGTGGATTCATGACACAAGAATCCACCAGAGATAAATTACTGAAAAGCTTATGGTACTGGGAACATGAATGAGGATCACTGCAGGCCTTCACTTAATAAAAACCAGACCGTGTATTACATAGGAAGATATGTCAAGCAATTACCAAACAACCCTTGGCTTTTAATATCTGCAGTTATGCTTTTAATATTCTTTCACAGAACTTCAAGTGTTAGATAGTAAGATGGAGAAAAGTCAGAGGAACACAACAGCGGGTGTGTTACTGTAAGTGTAAGAAAAAAACATCATGAGACCCTCTTGTCAATAGGAATCATTCCTATGGCTCTTATTTGAACAAAGTTTGAAAATGCCCACTTTGGTACACAAATGTGCAATCGTGGTTATGTAAGGGATGTGCTCAGATATGAGAAAAAAAATCCTTCCTTCAAATCAATCATTCTTTCATGTATGGACTAAGTGTGCACAAGATTCAGACACGGACACCAATCCAGGGTCCACCACTTACTGCAATATTCTTAGAACAAGCACTTAGCTTTTCTGAATCTCAGGTTCCTCCTGTACAAAGGGAAGATACTAATCCCTTACAAGAATGTCATGACCATTACATGAAATGAACTTAACACAGTGTCTGGTACAGAAGAGAAACTTGAAGTTCTGGTCCTCAACAAATGTTAACTTATTTGTAAACCACTGTTTGTTATGATGGCAAGTGTAGAATATGAAATATTTTCATTGTAGGCATAACATTTAATGTGTATTAAATTACTATCTTCACAATAGCTTCAGAGAAAATAAACAGTGGTGCTGGCCTCTAATAAAGACCAAACAGTTTGTAATCCTATAAATGATATGTGTCTGGGAAGCAGTTCCCGAAGATTCCAGCCAAAAAACAATAAACAGGAACCAACACTTGGCCAGATTTTATCCACAATTTCTATAAAGCTACAAATTCCATAAAAATTAAAAATGAAAAACCACAAAGACTTCACTATTGCTACAACCCAAGTTAAAAATAGAAAGTTTAAAGGAAGAACTAAACCACCCATCTCCCAACCCTGGGGATAAATCTCAGGGGTGGGGATAGCAGGGTGAACAGAAACCACACACTGCAGTTTCTCTGGATTCTTTTCCTGACTGAGCCTTCCTCTCCTGCCTCTGTTGATAATCTTCCTCATACACTATTCTTCAGGACAGATAAACCAATCTTTAGCTACCTTGTTCTAGTTCAATATATGTTTTCTTTAAAAAGCACTACCTGTGTGTCTATGTGCAGGCAACTCCTGAGTGGCCATTAAGTCTGGATGCTGGAATTGCCAACAAAAATGTATGAACTATCTCCCTTGCCTTTTTTTGACTTAACTAAAAAATATTGAGCTATCCAGCACAGAAAACCAGCTTTCCTAAGCGTATCAGCAACACAGGTATGGTCTGGCACACTTTACTGAACTTCCTGGTCTACCTTCCTACACATGACCTCTTCCTTAGGCCAAGCCTTGTTTGCTGGGCATCTACAACGTTTGCCCTTATCAATAGATTTGGTAATGGAAAGTGCTGAGTGTTCCAGCCCTCCTTTCTCTCACCTACCTGAAGTATCTATGCAAGATGATGACTCTGGAAGAGCGCTTGGCGTTACTTTTTTTTTATGTCACCCATCAGCCTGTCTCCAGCTCTTAAAACTTACCTCCCTTTTCCATCAGCTCCTTCTTGGTATCATACGACAAACACATTTATAATAAAATCATGATCTAACTAGTTTAATCTCCTTTTTAAAGCACCACACTAAATTGTTCAGTTCAGTCCCTCAGGTGTGTCTGACTCTTTGCAACCCCATGGACTGCAGCATGCCAGGCCTCCCTGTCCATCACCAACTCCCAGAAATTACTCACACTCATGTGCATCAAGTCGGTGATACCATCCAACCATCTCATCCTCTGTCGTCCCCTTCTCCTCTCACCTTCAATCTTTCCCAGCATCAGGGTCTAAATTGTTACCTACTAACTAATTAAAGCACATCATCTATCCTCTATGTTTCTAAGGCCATCTTCTTTCTCAAACTGGTCTTTGCACCATCAATGTTTTAGCCAAACCAAAGAATCTAAACTTCTGCTGTCTCAACATCCACAAAGCCATTCTTCAAGTTGGAAGCACCCATTTGTCTCTATTGTGACCTTCAAATGCCTTCCAATAAGCCAGTACTCACAGCTCCACTGTGAAGCTGGATTGTACTTTATAAGAGCATCTGGCTATCCTTGAGGACAGTACATGGAGCTTCCTTTACACCTTTTTCAGCACCTATAAGATCAGCTTCTTTCTGGATTAATTAGAAAGTCCCACCCTAAGTAATCCAACCAGGCCCACACATCTGCTGATACTTATAAATACCAAATACTGGCATGCCGTATGGCACACACAGTAGTGTACCAGGAGCAGGAGTACAGAAGCCATGGATACCTGCAGTGTGTTTTTCTGGTACTACAACTTTTATTAGAAAACTAAAGAGAAGGAAGCAAAGCAGTTTTATCCTGTTTTACATTTTTTAAAAATGTACCATATCGCCAATATCGCAGAATTTATATGAATGAACTTGACTCTTGTCACTTCCATTGAGGCAGCTAGTTTGGGTCATGTTTCCAGACTACTGAGAATGCATTTTTCCCCTACTCTGATATAATACTCTGAGAAGTACTGTACTACCATAATCTAGCACCTTTCTGCATGACTACTGAAATACCCTATAATTATATTATATATTTAATAACATTTGTGTCTAAGTCCCATTACCCTCACCAAACATTAAGCCCATGGTTGACAGGGAACCTCTCCAGTCTTTACTGCCTCAGGCACAGGGCTTTAAAAATAAGAGGTTGCAAGAATTTAGAGTATTTAGAAAAGGTAAAACTAAGGTCTTTTCAGGACTGGCAAAGATCAATTAGAGATAAGAAGCCAGGTGGTTAGACTCAGCCCCATCTCTAGCTATAAAAGCTGTAATGGGAACAGAGGAGCCCCAGCAAACAAACACACCTAAGAATTAAGTCAAGTAAATGAAATCAGAGGGCCAGAGGGAATGGCTATAAGCTTCTTTCATTTAGGATCTGTTGACAAGCTTTACAAAAGGCAAAGGAGTGGAAGTTGACAGAAGCAGACCAGATATTTTAGGTGGTAACCTAAAATTTCAGTATTGCTTTAGAAAAAATCCACCTCTAAAAATGATTCTGGTAATCTAATCAAGCTTGATGGAGAGAGCATCCAGTTAAATAAAAAACAACAACAATAAGCAAAAAACAACTAAAAGTTCCACAAACTTTAATCACTATAGAGAAAGCTAATCCAGGTTATTTCCTTGTACCGTTTTCTAATACAAACAAGTTTCATTTTAAAAAATGATAAGACCAATGGTTTTGGTGTCAAACAGACTACCATTTTTGCTATATATAGGAAGGTTACTTAAACCCTTCAAGTTTCAATATACTTATTTATAAAATTAGTATAATATTAATACACCTACTTTGTAAAACTGTTGCAATGACCAGATGAAATCATGCATGTCAAGTACATAATAAGAGCGTGGTAAACTATCATAATCAAAACCACTGTTACTTTTAAGGAAGAAATCATTGGCTAGAAAGATATGTTACTGTTGGTTCCTCGTTACTACTCTTAGGTTAAGCTTACATCTAAGGACCTAAAAAGACAATTACCACTTTAGGATGGCACCAAACTGAATGCAACCAAAGTACCTTCCAACCTAGAAAACAGTCAAGGGACATCAAACATCGTAACAGTCAACTGTCTCTATTCCAAAGGTAAATTTATCATTTGCTCGAGAATATTTTCCCATCATTAGTTTAGATCAGGCACCATTACATTAATAAGAGTTATATGACACTCATATTGCTGCTGATGAAACTTCAAAGTATCATCTCAGTAGTTAACAGATTATCCACATTCCAGCATCCCCTAAGAAAACATTTTGTTGTTGCTGTTTAGTCGCTAAGTCTTGTCGGACTCTTTTGCGACCCCATGGAGCCTGCTAGGGATTTTGTCCATGGGATTTTTCACTCAAGAACCCTGGAGCAGTTTAAATTTCTTTCTCCATGGGATCTTCCTGACCCAGGGATCGAACCCATGTCTCCAGTGTCTCCTGCATCAGCAGAGACTTCACCACTGAGCCACTGATCAAGCAAAGAAACAATCTAACATATGTGAACCTCCAAAAATGTTCTAAGTTCAATTTAATGGACTGGTGAGCAAAATGTGGGTCTAGCATTCTAATGTGGCTGGCTGTGTTTATTGTGAGCACATATTTGGGTTTACATTATTCTATTTTTATTTACTTATTTTCTTTGGACAAACAAAAGTGCATTATATTGTGTAATATCATGACTACACATGAACAGTCTAGTATGGCAAAATAAGTTTTTCACATAGCAACAAGGCTAACGTCCTCTTAAAGACTGGAAACATTTTATAATGAATAGTAATTGAAAGCCGAATACATAAGCCTCTGTCTTGGACAAGATGTGGAAGTATGCTGGCATCTTGCCTTGTTCTTCCAAAAAGAACAGAAAAGAATAACACTGCAAAACACAGTTGAGCCTGGGCTGCCAGGGAAGTAAGGGCACAAAGATCATCATTCTCCATTTACACAATGTTTTTTGTAAGTTGTTTTCAATAAACTTGCTATCCCACATGTTTACAGACTTCATTTTTCTGCTGTCCTGCCCCATTTTGAAATATTAAAGCAATGTCTCAGAATATTTCAGGAAAACTTGGGTTTTAACAGTGTAGCTTTCATTTTGCACCTTTGAGCCCATCCCATCTTTAAGGTATCACAATGGAGAAAATTTTGTTGGGATACATTATTTTATTACTTTTTTGTTCTACTTTAAGATTCAAATATTCTGCTTTTAATTAAATGGCTTATTATAGTCATCTCACTATCTTAAAGTTGAAAAAAAACCTTTTTTTTAACCAGATCATTTGCAGTTTTCTTATCATTTCCTCACTTGAAAAGACAATTTCTTATTCTTATGGATCTTATTGCATCTCCATTATGTAACAGTTTTAACTGTTGGTGTTTCATATATTTAGATGGCATGGTCATTATAAAAATGCTTTAAGTGGCTTTGAAGAAAATACTTTAAATATATGATGTATACTGTTTTAAGGGTGACTGATTATACTCATCAAAAAACCTGAAAATAAATGTCAATCTTTTATTCCAAAAACTAAAACTCATTCACCTAAATACCATGCTGAGTTTCCAATACGCATGCACAATGATCAGTACACAGTCAGCAATTGCCTGCTGTGACTCTGAATAGCTAAGACTTTTATTTAGCAGTCACAACTGAGGAATTCCAACTGTGTCAACTTGTGCAACTCTGTCTGGCTTCAGAGCTTCCCACACCCTGGGAGACACATTGTCTCTAATTATTTTATTGCTGCAAATAAAGAGACTTTTTATAGAAACGATACACATAATTTACGCCAGGCTCTTATCAGACAGCACACAGTCAACCCATGATGAGGCCATCATTCAATTTCAAACTTAAAAACGTGTATGTGTGACCCCATGGATGATTCATGTCAATGTATGGCAAAAAACACTACAATACCGTAAAGTAATCAGCCTCCAGTTAAAATAAATTAATTAAAAACTAAAGTGAGTTCCAATAATAAAAAAAAAAAAAGAAAAGAAATCATGTATGTCGCTTTCGAGTCTTCTAACCTGGTATGTTTTATCTACTTCAAAATTTATTAGTTTCTCAGCTACTAAAAAGTGCTATAATTTTTATTTACTGTAGTTTATACATTCTAACCGGAGAAGGCAATGGCAACCCACTCCAGTACTCTTGCCCGGAAAATCCCATGGACGGAGGGGCCTGGTGGGCTGCAGTTCATGGGGTCGCTAGGAGTTGGACACGACTGAGCGACTTCACTTTCACTTTTCACTTTCATGCACTGGAGAAGGAAATGGCAACCCACTCCAGTGTTCTTGCCTGGAGAATCCCAGGGACGGGGGAGCCTGGTAGGCTGCCGTCTATGGGGTCGCAGAGTTAGACACGACTGAAGCGATTTAGCAGCAGCAGCAGCAGCATACATTCTAACATGCTAAAGTGTAAGTCCCCTACCCAATTATAGAGATAAATAAAAACTACAATTTTGGCTCCCTGAGCCTCAGTGTATCTTTATATTTTATATTTCACCCAGTAACACTGAACAAGACATCTTCTGCAGCATTTGACACTGTACCCCCAACCTCAAGGAGCTAATCCTCTACAGAAACAGCCAGCACACAGTGCATTGCCTCCAGGGCCTTTTTCTAACTCTGAATGCTACAAAAACCTACCACCAGGAAAAGCCTGTGTCAGAAATATTGGATCTCAGTTGTCCCTACCCATTATGAGAGTGAGAAATAAGAAATCAGCTCTCTAGCTTAGCTTCTCATTTCTTTGACATATAAAAGGCCTGAAGCCTTGAAGCCACCCTGTCCCTTGGGCTTGTTTCTGGGCTCCAAGCCTAAAATAAGAGCCAAAGAGAGCTTCCAGCAGCTGTGTGCTCGTGGAAGCCACCTGAGACCACCAGAAATACTGTAACCATGGGACTGTGGGCACTATTTCAACAAGGGCTATACAGATAGTGAACAAGACAGTGATACACTGGAGACTCCCTCTGTATTTTCAGGAAGAAAATTCATGAAAGAAATAAAAACCAAGAAATGAAATTGTGTATACTGTTTCTGTTTGCTCCACATGCTCCTGAACTTAACTTTTTCAGTGTAAAAAATTCTGTATATTCTAAAACTCACATTCAGTTCCAATGCAGTGCAGTTTAGGAGGCAACACATTGTGATTCAGGGTCTCTGACAGTCATGAAGTCAAGTTTGTGCATTAGTCACTTTAAGGCTAGGGCAAAGCTAAGTATTGTCTTTAGCTGACTAGTAACTTGAGCTACATCAGAACAGTGAAAGGTATAACCTAAACTTCTCTCTGAGAATCCCTAGAAATCATGCCTTTTAGTGACTAGTATCTGCTAGTATAGTAATACTGCAAAGTTATACTGAATATCAGACTAACTACATATCTAACTTACTAGCTCATTTCAGTGAAATTAAATGGTGGATTTCTTCAATCACGATGACTCAAACTAAAAGAGTAAAGAAGTATTGACCAAGCAGAAATTTACCTTTACTAAATTGGAAACCTGATAAATAATTAGGTTTCATTAATTTATAAAAACATCAATTAAACCTAAATGGTAGTTTCTAAAGGGCTTGAGAGATTTTCCAACTAAATCCCTTGACAGTTTTCCCGCAAACAAATCTTTGTGCTATGAACTTGCACCTTAAAGAAACTGTCTGCTTAAGAAAAGGCAAGATTTAACCCTGCATTAGTTATAATGGCAATGAATCCTCAGTTAAAACAAGTTAATGAGTTTCTTATTGAAAATGTTATGATGCAATAGAGGAAAAAAACAACAAAGTGGTTCTTTTTATCAAAACTTTCCCACATAAGCTAATACAGTCAATTCAAAGGTATGTATTAACATCCTTATCTGTGAAATTTCTAAGCCACTTGGTTCTACAAAGATCTAACTTCCTATCACCCAGACCCACTGGTAAGAAAGAACTGAAGTGATCTGGAATGTCAAACTGCTCCATGACTACTAGAGGTAGGTGGAGAACAAGCTTTGCAGGATTACAGAAACTAAAGAAACTACTTTCATCAACCCCAAACAATCAGCTGTAAGGGGAGTTTGTCAACTAAATTGAGAATCACCTTCAAATTCTAAAGGCAGTGAGAGATGAATAATAACAGTATACCAGCTAGCTAAAAATCACTAAAATGAGAATCGCTGAGAGTCTCTCAGTCATGTCCGACTCTTTGCAACCCCATGAACTATACGGTCCATGGAATTCTCCAGGTCAGAATACTGGAGTGGGTAGCCTTTCCCTTCTCCAGGGGATCTTCCCAACCCAGGGATCAAACCCAGGTCTCCCACATTGCAGGCAGATTTTTTACCAGCTGGGCCACCAGGGAAGCCTCAAATGAGAATTTCAGTCAGTTCAATTCAGTCGCTCCGTCATGTCCGACTCTTTGTGACCCCATGGAATGCAGCACGCCAGGCCTCCCTGTCCATCACTGACTCCCAGAGTTTACTCAAATTCATGTCCATTGAGTCAGTGATGCCATCCAACCATCTCATCCTCTGTCGTCACCTTCTCCTCCTGCCTTCAATCTTTTCCAGCATCAGGGTCTTTTCAAGGAGTCAGTTCTTACAATCAGGTGGCCAAAGTACTGGACATTCAGCTTCAGCATCAGTCTTTCCAGTGAATATTCAAGACTGATTTCCTTTACAATGGACTGGTTGGATCTCCTTGCAGTCCAAGAGACTCTCAACAGTCTTCTCCAATACCACAGTTCAAAAACATCAAGTCTTCGGCACTTAGCTTTATAATCCAACTCTCACATCCATACATGACTACTGGAAAAACCATAGCTTTGACTAAACAAGCATTTGTCAACAAAATAATGTCTCTGCTTTTTAATATGCTGTCTAGGTTGGTCATAGCTTTTCTTCCAAGGAGCAAGTGTCTTTTAATTTTATGGCTGCACTTACCATCTGCAGTGGTTTTGGAGCCCAAGAAAATAAAGTCTGTCACTGTTTCCATTGTTTCCCCATCTATTTGCCATGAAGTGATGGAACCGGATGCCATGATCTTAGTTTTTTGAATGTTGAGTTTTAAGCCAGTTTTGTCACTATCCTCTTTCAATTACTGTGGGATTCTTGCCCACATTAGTAGATAAAATGGTCATCTGAGTTAAATTCGCCCATCCCAGTTGATTTTAGTTCACTGATTCCTACAATGTCAATGTTCACTCTTGCCATCTCCTGTTTGGCCACTTCTAATTTGCCTTGATTCGTGGACCTAACATTCCAGGTTCCTACACAATATTGCTCTTTACAGCATCAGACTTGACTTCCATCACCAGTCATATCCACAACTGTGCACTGTTTTCACTTTGCCTCCATCTCTTCATCCTTTCTGAAGTTATTTCTCCACTCTTCTCCAGTAGCATATTGGGGACCTACCGACCTGGGAAGTTCATCTTTCAGTGTCACATCTTTTGCCTTTTCATAATGTTCATGGGGTTCTCAAGGCAGGAATACTGAAGCAGTTTGCCATTCCCTTCTCCAGTGGACGACATTTTGTCAGAACTCTCCACCATGACCCATCTGTTTTCGATCGGGTCATATGAGCATGGCTCATAGTTTGATTGAGTTAGACAAGGCTGTGGTCCATGTGACCAGTTTGATTAGTTTTCTGTAATGTTGCTTTTCATTCTGTCTTCCCTCTGATATACAAGGATAAGAGGGTTATGAAAGCTTCCTGATGGGAAAGACTGACTGTGCAAGAAACCAGGTCTTGCTCCAATAGGTGGGCCATGCTCAGTAAATCTTTAATCCAATTTTCTGTTGATGGGCGTGGCTGTGTTCCCTCCCTGTTGTTTGACCTGAGACCAAACTATAGTGGAGATAATGAAGATAATGGTGACCTCCTTCAGAAGGTCCCATGCAGGCACTGCTGCACTCAGTGTCTCTGACCCTGCAGTAGGCCACCGCCAACCTATGCCTCTCCCAAAGATTCCTGGACACTCACGGGCAAGTCTGGGTCAGTCTCTTATGGGGTCACTGCTCCTTTCTCCTAGGTTCTGATGTGTACAAGGTATTGTTTGTGCCTTCCAAGAGCCTGTTTCCCCAGTCCTGTGTAAGTTCTGTAATCAAATCCCAATGGCCTCCAAAGTCAAATTCCCTGGGGCTTCTCTGTTCCTTTGTCAGATCCCCAGGTTGAGAAATCTGTTGTGGGTCCTAGAACTTTCTTAACAGTGCAAGAATTTCTTTGATATAATTGTTCTGCAGTTTGTGGGTCATCTTCTTGGTGGCTTTATGGTGGGGCTAATGGCAACTTTCTCCAAGAGGGCTTCTGCCACAGGCTACATGACCCAGGTCTGATGCACCCAGAGCCCCTGCCGAAGAATGATGCTTTTGAACTGTGGTGTTGAAGAAGACTCAAGAGTCTCTTGGACTACAAGGAGATCCAACCAGTTTATCCTAAAGGAAATCAGTCCTGACTATTCGTTGGAAGGACTGATGCTGAAGCTGATGCTCCAATACTTTGGCCACCTGATGCAAAAAGGCAACTCATTAGAAAAGACCCTGATGCTGGAAAAGATTGAAAGCAGGAGAAGAGAACGACAGAGGATGAGATGGTTGGATGGCATCACCAACTCAATGGACATGAGTTTGAGTAAGCTCCAGGAGTTGGTGATGGACAGGGAGGCCTGGTGTGCTGCAGTCCATGGGGTCACAAAGAGTTGGACACGACTGAGGGACTGAACTGAACTGATTGCTGCAGGGATGGGATCACAGGTCAACATGCCCCCTGGTTCCCTGTGACCATGGGTACCCCTGCAGCCAGCAATCTAGGGCTGTCCACACCACCTTGTAGCTGCTACCAGTGAAGTTCTCTGCAGCTCTGGGCTCAGTCAGCCTGGCTGGTCTCATAGGCACCACCTCCTCTGGTCTTCTAGTTTACCCAACTTTACTTGGGTGGTACGTTGGACAGAGGAACCTTTGTTGATTTATGGATGTTTTATTGGTTATAGATTGAAGATAAGAGACAGTGAAAGCATCCCACGTTGCCATGATGTTGACCTGATCAATACACTTTATTCATTAATTTCCCTCCCCTAGTTAAAATATAATTTCTATGAAAGTATGAATGTTTGCCTTTTTTGTTCACTATTCAACAAACAGCTCTGGGCCTGATACATGAAAGATATTTAGTTTTGCATAAAGAGTTGAAAGAATAAAAAAGCATGTAGTAAAAACCTCTAATAGTGCCCATTTTAAAACAGGATATGTGTATCGTGTAGTGGAGGAATACAGGATAAGCCTAACACTTCATTAGGGAAAAAAAGTATTATGAAAGAAAGCTATTAAAAAAAAAAAAAAAAACACTCAAAAGAAGGTGTCGCTTGTGATAGGCAGAATGGAGCTATTTAGTGATCGGTCAAGTAGGGAAGAGTAGTAGGTGTTTAGAATGGGTTGTTTCCTCTTAGAAGTAATATTGTAGGAACATGTGGAAAGCAACATTTTGGAACTAAAACTTAGCCAATAGAAACAATTACACTTTTTAACACACTTGAAAAGAAATGTGTTTCCCAGTTACATATCCCGCTATTAAGGAATCTTCTTTAAAGCTACTGTGAATCAAGTATTTAAAGACTAAAATTTTCAGTTTTTTTCCTACAAGTATGGAATAGAACTTAGCCACGGATAAAGAAGATAGTCAGGAATTGACAAAAAAAAAAAAGGACATGGCCTGAACTCAAATTTCCTTAAGTGGTTTCTGAGAGGAAATTGGCCATCCTCAATCAACTGTGTCTTCTTCTACATCTTAAACTTAGCACTTGTTACATGAAAAATCTTTTATTTAGTCTTTATCCCCACCCCGCCCCCGCCTCCCAGTAAAGATTTTAAACATGTCTGATGTCTAGGTCAGTGCTCAGTTTTAATTCCAATTCTTTAATTCTCCTCCACAATCTACTAGTACCCTTGTTCACAACGACTAGTAAAAATCTGTATTTATTTAAATAAACTACTATGTTTAAGTGCTCCAAAAACCTTACCAATTTGATGAGAATAATTTTTTTGAAACCCCCCCAATCGGCTAGCTTAAATTTCATTTATATTCGTTTTATCATGTGGTTATACATAGTTCTGAAGGGAATTAACTCATTACAGATTTAGAATTAAAATGCTCATCTAATACAAAAAACATTTATACCTCATGAAACTTAAAAATACGTAGACTTTGGATTATTACTCACACATAACTGGACAGAGTGTCAGAAGTCAAGGGTTGCAGTCCCAGTTCCACTGGTATTTACCACATGGCCCTGAATGACAAGCTACTATGCACTTACTTCTCTGGGTCTGAGGGGGAACCTCATTTTGGCATGAAGTAAGTGATCACTAACTCAATGAAGGCTTTCTAATTGCTAGGATCTGTTGTTTCAAATTATTAAGCACTTTTCTTCCAAACGAATCTCAAAGCACTTCAAATATATTAGCATCACCAACCACAGGTCACATGCCTGAAACCTCGGCTAGTCACAGCACTGAAAAGTCAAGCCCCTGTTATCTGGAACTCCAGGCTCCTGCACCGCGTTCCTATAGGACAGTGAACTGCAAACTATAGTCACTGCTAGAGATGTCATGGCCATTTCAGTCCAGAGGCCAGCTTCCTGGCAAACTTTCAAAAGAAATGAAGGAAGACACTGGTTCTGGTTCAATAATGATAATTGGTTAACATGAGAAACACAAAGGCCTACCTATTATGTTATACAAAAGATAAGATCCTGTCTCTCATCCAGAGTAAATAGACTGGTAAAGAATAAACAGTAGTTTCATTTCTAGGATCCGTGTGATGATAGAATTTGACTCACGGTGAGACAGAAGCACAAAGAGACCGTTTGACTCATGAGCATGAGCTTGCTTGGGGGGAAAAGGGCGGTGTAGGAGGACGGGGTGGGGGGGTGGGGGGAGACTAGCTATCATTTGTTTAGAATAGCTGCCCTTCACTTTCTGTTTACTGAGATCACTAAGATTTTCTCTAAAGTTTATTTTTTTTTAATCCTCCTCAAAAAAACAAAAAGTCTCAGATTAAAGCAGACCACCTGCTGAATTTCCTTCTCAAGCCCGGACACGCCAGAACTACACATGGCCCATCACTAGCATAAATACAACGTAATTCATGCTCTCAACTTGGTTAAGGAAAAGAATCACATTTTCAGCTTAAGAGAAGTATTTCTCACACTAAGTCGTTTTTACCAAAATTTGTCTCTACTCTCACCGTGGAACACCACAGAGGAAAAAGTCTTCTACAAGAGAAACCCTGCTTTCCAGGCAGCATTTCAGGGACAAGTGTCCTCTAACCCTTTCATTCAGACGCAGAGCAGTTAACCAGGGTGGCCATCATCCAGACTCACAGTAACCGAGACAGAACAAGGAAGCTCAACCTTCCGTGTTCCTCAGTTGCGGCCAGGGCCGCAGAGAGCGGCCAGGGCTGGTCGGAGGTCAGTGACGCAGCTGACAGGCTGGAACAGGAAGCGCTCCACTGCGGAGCTTCCTGGGTCCCACACTGCTCTCCTCACACATGCTCAACCCTCACACCCTGTAGCAGCTTCTGAGGAAGCTCACATCTCACTAAGTCCAAGAGTAAGACTCCCTCTTTCTTCTCTTACAACCTGTACTCCACACAGCGGCCTGGCGTTGTTGCTGCGCAGTTACGGCCGTCTCTTCCGCAACCCCCACCATGCACTGCGGCCTGGAAGTCTCCCTGTCCGTGGGATTTCCCAGGCAAGCATACCGGAGTGGAAGGCCATTCAAACCCACGGACTGAACACGATTCTCCTGCCTTGGCAGGAGGATTCTTTCCCCATGGAGACCCCAGGGAAGACCCAAGTGGCCTGTAGTCCATCAAATAAACCTGCCTGCTTTTCCACCCGAGCCCAGTGAGATGAACCCGGGGCTCACATCCTTGCTCCAGGAATAACTCATACAGAACCCTAACACCTCCTGTCTCCTTAGGACAGGTGAAATCAAGTATCATCACGAGTATTCCCTTTATGTGTATGTCTCTTAAACAATCAATTCCCAAAACTGGATTAGCGTTAGGGTTAGGGTTAGCCTCAGGGTCAGGATCGGGGCTGGAGGACTCTCTCCTGAGGCAGCAAAGTCTGACACTGGACTACAGGACCGAGTTCCTACAGGACCGGACCTAGTTCCACGACTGACTAGTTTTTTGCTACTTTGGGCAAAATACTTAAGCTTTCCTTTGCAGTCTCAGTTTTCTATATATAATAAAACAATGCTATTGCTTACTTCAGAGTGTTAGTGGGAAGTTTAGAGATACTCAGTTTTTCAAACAAACATGTTTCTCTCCCCATTATAACAAAAGAAGAAATGTAGTGCATCACATGAGAACTGAGGTGGAGGGTGGAATGGATTGTGACCAGCATAACCTGGTCATTTAGAAAACTCTTATGTTCATGATAAATGACACAGAACAAGGGAATCTAAAGTTATGTTTTAGCAACTAGATTTCACTGTCAGCAGCAAAATTTCCAGAAATAATACAAAAAGGATGTACAGGCACACACATACATACTAGCTTCAGTGAGTCCAAAATTAGAGAGAAAAAACAGACACTAGTCAACCTGTAGCTTCCAGGATCACACCAAGCAACAGATTTTTTTTTTTTTTTTAATTTTCTATATACATGCAATATATCACACACAAAATGCCTTCACAGATATTCACTACTCTAGGTAAAAGCCTTCCCCACTAGTGCCGTAAGAAGCTGCAGCTGGACTCTGGGTCAGATGGCACTCAGCAGCTTTGAGTGTGCTGGGGGTGGGGTATGTCAGGAATGAATGTGGTTATCAAGGCATTTCTAAGTACGGAACCTTGGAACAACATTAGAGCGAGGGTCATGGGAAAAGAAGCTTTGCTCACCCTACTTCCTGGCAGCATTTTCAGTACGCAAGCCATAAGCAACTCATGTTTACAAGATGGAACAGGAAAAGAGGGGCTTATTAGATGAAGGGGGGCAGGGAGAATCAATGCATACGTACACACAGATTATAAATTATGTACACTTTTAAAATTTTTATTTTAAAACTCCAGAAAGTTTAAACGTCTTCTATATCATGTTTCATTGTGCAAAATATCCTTACCTCTTTAATGAACTGAATTAAGTTAGAATATTTTTATTAGTGTCAATCACACAAATGAAACTCAATCAGGAAGAAAACAATCATGATATATCTATTTCACATTTCTGAAGAAAAAAATGTAATTTGGAATTATTTTTAGGAGTTATAGAAAAAAATATTTCTCAGGACTTCTGAGTTTCAAACCTAGAATTCATCATGTTAAATCAAGATAGTTTAAAAAGGAGGTGAATATATCCTGAAGTTGATGTAAAATTCAAGAGCATTTTATTTACCAAGGGTCAACAGTGCCTCACTTTTTACTGCTGCTGCTACTGCTAAGTCACTTCAGTCGTGTCCGACTCTGTGCGACCCCATAGACGGCAGCCCACCAGGCTCCCCTGTCCCTGGGATTCTCTAGGCAAGAACACTGGACCTTGCAAAAATTCACAAAGGATAGCCAGTTAACAAATCTCAGATTATTCAACTAAGACTAGCTATCTCTTTTTTTAAAAAGAAGGGTCTAAGACAATTCAACCTAAGGTGTAGGGGAGCCGCAGCCAAATCTATATATTTCTATTTTGTGTTTCCTGGTTTTAATCCTGGAAATCTGGAGAATTATAAGCACTTTTCAAAAATATGTCAAACTAGGTCTGGGCGCAACAAGCAACTTTTTTCTTAAATTCTGAAGTACATGCTTTCTTTATAGCTATGGATTTACCAAGGAGAGTGTGCTCCTGATTGCTGTTATGCTTGAGTGTTATTAAACTAAACAGACAAAATATGAAGAACCGACCTCGGCATGGAACGCCACAGGCATAGTTTTATCTCCCCCTCTGCTTCTTCTTAAAAAGAAAACAAATATCCAAACTTGAAATGTAAAAATACAGATCTCCACATGTTTGCTTTACTTGTAACACAGCATTTCACTCTTTGGTAGTAGTAGCAGCAGCAATTGTATAACATACTCTATCATTTTATGTAGAAGAATATATTGTTTACCAGCTTCACACATATTACACTCATGGATGAAAATCAAACCTTTTCCTTTACATACTAAAAAGGTAAGATGCTCACATGCAATGTTCTGATCAAACTGCAAAATGAGAAGAAAAGAAAATTCATTACAATTATTGAACTACGCTTGTTTTATATCTTTAAGCTAATGTCAGATCCTTTACATGGCTAATATTTGAAACCTGAAACAAAGCCAGCACTTAGCTGTTAGATTCAGACATCAGGATTTCCCTCACAGTGCTGTGAGGTTCTGAACATACAGCATATCTGAATTATAAGCATCTAATATATCCTTGTTATTCCAGTGGCTTTTAGTCTTTCTACACATGAATGCCAGCCTACATTAAAGAACTCTCTTTCCCACTCACCCCCAATTATTAATATTCAAGGTGAAGAGAGAAAACATAGGAAAATAATTGCCTCTGAAGGGTTACAACTACAACCAAATCAATATTTGACAGCTGTCAATTACAGACCACAACAATATCTCTACAACTAAACAGTTTCTCTAAGCACTTAAAATCACTTCTTATAGCACATATTCTCCTGACTCCCCATGAAGATATCCAAGAACAATTCCAGTACAAAATATACAGCCTTCTTTGACATCTAGCATCTGCCTACTCTGTGCAAGAAACTATAGAAAGGAGTCTAATATGATTTCTTCCTCACGTTATAATGAGTTTATAACCTAATTAGAATCAGTTTATAATCTAATTAGAATGGCCACAGGAGCACTTTCTGAGGAAGAAGAAGAAGGGTCCTGATTGGGCAAAAAGTGAATGAATGAAACACTAATGTGAGGGTCCAGACACCAGTGTCCACTACAGTGCTAGAGTATGCATGTGTGCGTGCTCAGCTGCTTGAGTCATGTCTGACTCTTTGTGACCCCCATGGACTGCAGCCCTCCAGGCTCCTCTGTCCATGGGATTTTCCCAGCAAGAATCCTGGAGTGGGTTGCCATGCCCTCCTCCAGGGATCTTCCTGACCCAGGGATCAAACCTCTCTCCTGCATCTCCTGCATTCCAAGTGGATTCTTTACCTGCTGAACCATCCAGGAAGCCCCTTTTACATCCTCACCCAGCAGGTTGGTCAGTGTAAGTCCAGGATCATTCAGTACCAATAATAAGCATTTCAATAAAGATTAATTTGTCTTCTGTAAGTTTTACAGAAAGTAGAGTTTATTCATTCAACAAAATATTAAGCATCTATTCAAAGCAAGTCACTGGCCCTGATAAAACTTAGTGATGAGAGTACAGTGAACAAAGCCAAGATGCGCCAAGATGTCTAAGACTTGTGCAACAGGCCATCTATGATAACTGTCAAGGTACTGAAGGTGCAACAGGCCATCTATGATAACTGTCAAGGTACTGAAGGTGAGGACACAAACATGTTCACCAATAGGGAAGTGTACAAACGTTTTAAAGAACAAGCTCACGTTAGAATTAAAATGATACTTGAAACTCACTTAGTGACAATAATAATGAAAGCAGTAACAGCAACAAAATGTAAGAATCCCGGGCCAGACTGTGCTGGGACCCTCATTCTATATTCACATCAACACTACAAAAGCCTCCACAATAATCATCTTCATTTCACAGATGCAGAAACTGACCCTGGGAGAGGTTAACGGACTTGTCTCACTTGTGCCATGTGGATGGGGAGACAGAGGGTGCTCTTACATGACCATAAGGCTATTATCATTTGTAACAAAATTAATGATTTTTTAATATCATCAAAAGCTAGTCCACATTTAAATTTCTCCAATTACCTCTAAGATTTGTTTTCTTACTTGCTTACAAATAAGGATCCTAGCAAAATCTACTCATTGCATTCACTTACATCTCTTAAACTTCTTAAATCCCTTTTAATATAGAATAGTTACCTGTTTCTTTTTCCTTCGTGTCCCAAGCCACTGACTCTTGACTAAACTGATTCAGTCATTCTGTCAGTCAGTCAGTTCAGTCACTCAGTCGTGTCCGACTCTTTGTGACCCCATGAATCACAGCACGCCAGGCCTCCCTGTCCATCACCAACTCCTGGAGTTCACTCAGACTCACGTCCATCGAGTCAGTGATGCCATCCAGCCATCTCATCCTCTGTCGTCCCCTTCTCCTCCTGCCCCCAATCCCTCCCAGCATCAGAGTCTTTTCCAATGAGTCAACTCTTCACATGAGGTGACCAAAGTATTGAAGTTTCAGCTTCAACATCAGTCCTTCCAATGAACACCCAGGACTGATCTCCTTTAGGATGGACTGGTTGGATCTCCTTGCAGCCCAAGGGACTCTCAAGAGGCTTCTCCAACACCACAGTTCAAAAGCATCAATTCTTCAGTGCTCAGCTTTCTTCACAGTCCAACTCTCACATCCATACATGTCTACTGGAAAAGCCACAGCCTTGACTAGATGGACCTTTGTTGGCAAAGTAATGTCTCTGCTTTTTAATATGCTGTCTAGGTTGGTCATAGATAACTTTCCTTCCAAGGAGTAAGTGTCTTTTAACAGAGAGGAAAAAAAAAAAAAGAGTTGTTAGAAAAAATACACTCAAAGATCTCTTCTTGGGTGTGACTCTGTCTCTACAGCCCAATCCCAGGCTGTCACATTTGATAGCAACTCCACAGTTTATGTGCCCAGAGATCCATGATTTCTCAACCCACGTTTATTCCAGGAAGGCAGCTCAGGGGATTTCCACCAAGTTTTCCCTCTCACCAGAGCCATCCTCAAGTGATAATCAGGAAGCCCTTGGTGCGGGTCCACAGAGGTGACTGTGGAAAATGGAGAAGAATGAAAAACGTTCACAAAGCTCCATAAGTCGAAAGTTCTCTAACCCTATTCCTTGCTCAAATCCACTGAGGCCTCAGCTTTCAAAAAAAAAAAAAAAATCAAACCTTGGATTCAATACAATATGTCCTCTCCCATCACATTCTCTAGAAGAGTCCCGGGAGAGGTAGTTGGCCATGACTTTAAAGAAAAACATGTCCCAACTCTGAAAACTAACTTTCACTTTCTACCGTTTTCCTTTCCTTTCTGATTTCTGAGCACTGTATGAATGGCCTTTCCAAATTACCTACGTACTCAAAGACTCAGTAGCATATGAAACAGCATTTAAATGGCGTCAGTGAGATACTATCCTATCACAGACCTCTCCTCACCCGTTTCCGTCCTAAGTTCTTCTTTCTAACTGGTAAGAGCCCCCAAAAGACCGGCTTCCATACAGATTTCTCCCTGAATAAGCAATGACACAGAAAATGACGTCAAGTGACTTTGCATTAGAGTCATTTTCAGCATTTCCTCTTCCATAGTTTAGCAAGCGTCTTATGAGGCCAGGGACAAAAATGGGGGATTTCACTCCCTGAGAGAAACCAAACTAGGAGAAGGAGCAGGAATTCATTTGATCTGGCACTGGCTTTGGCTTAGCATTAAACCCCAAACACATAAAATTGAAAGGAATCATTAAAACAAAAATGTATTTACAAGAGAAAATCAAAGCAAGATGGGAAATTAGAGCTTGTTTTGGCAGGCCTAACTCTTCACCTCACAGTGAGGAGCCCAAAGGGTTGGGAAGAAAATTTCATATCCGGTGGGTTTTTTTGCTATTTTTTTTTTTAAGCTATTTCACGCTGTCTTTAATGTGTATTTGTATTCCACTTCCTTCTCTTCCATCACTGTGAGCCAACTACCTCTTTATACTGAGGAACTGAACACATTCAAGTTTCTGTTTTCATAGCACACTGGACATCTCCAAAAATTAGAAAATGGAAAACTTCAGTCTATTCTGCTATAATGTCTTTCTGTAATGCGAATTAAGCCATTCACGATTAACAGATAAGGCATGACATGAAACTCAGATTGGTTCAAGTGTGATTTTTTTTTTCCTCAACACACTGACATTTTAAAGACATCAGGGATAGGCCTTTTCACAACTAAAAAGTTTTTTTACCCATACAGAAAGACTTAAAGAGAAAAGCCAGAAATCCTGCAGAACTGTCTTTTGGTGTAAGAAGTGGGGGATTTGGTCGATTCAGTATCTACACTTCCACAGCATTAAGTTATTTGGTAAAGCTGTACATGCAGACTCTGCATGTTTATATTAAGAACAAAAATCAACATTATGGAGCAGATTTTCTGAAGAAAGCAAAAGAGCCAGAGTTTAAGGCTGCATGGGATCTACTGGTGGTGGGTACAAATGCCAGTTTAATTCTGCTGGTATTTTTATCAGAACTGTTTGCTTTTCTTGATGCTCTAGTTAAAGTTGCAGACCATTTTAATTATGTGCCCTTAACCCTATTTATTGCCAGTAAGTCCTGATACTTGCAGAGGTATGTGTGTGGAGGTGTGTACAGTATCTCAATAGGATAAGACATATGTATTTTCAAAACTACAATGTCTCACTATGGCAGAAACACCTGTCTGTGAGAAAAAGCAAATTCATAAGATATTCAGGTTTCACAAATCCATCAAATCATGTAAAATCAAACTAGCCTTTTGTACTGCACATTTGCATGAGAACTGTTCAGTATGTTCTCTCTATATATAGTCTAAGCACTTCTCAAAATTTTCTGAGCATTTGTATCCATTGTCAAACACAGATCCTGATCTGTAGGTCTAGCACAGGCCCTGATGAGTTCAGGACATTAAACAAAAGCTGCTGGGTTGATGGGGATGCTGCTGGTTCATGAACCACTGTTTGAGCAGCAAGTCTCTAGGAAACACAATTGTTCACTGGGATCTTCCCGACCCAGCTGGTGTAATGGTAAAGAGTCCTCCTGCAAATGAAGGAGACTCAGGAGACTCATGTCTGACGCCTGGATGTGCAAGATACCCTGGAGTAGAAAATGGCAACCCATACTAGTAGTCTCGCCTGGGAAATCCCATGGACAGAGGAGCCTGGCGGGCTACAGTTCATAGGATCTGAGCTGGACACGAATGAGCACACACACATCAGCAGGTTTGTTTTTTTTTTTGAAGAATTTAGGGCTAAGCACTTTCTGAACATTTCTTCTAACACACATTACTAGGAGAGACAGGGATAGAGGGAGAGATAATTAAAATGAAAGTACATTTTATCCATTGATCTACTTTTGGCAGCATATAAAAAAAGAATTTGTTGAATCAATGAAACCCATTTCAGCAGACAATTTTGAGTCTTCATTATTAGGAAATCCTTGATCTTCTATGAATAAGCTATGTACTATTTAATAAATACTTTCCTGAAATTTAAGCTTTTTTGTTTATAGTATAATAAAAAATTTTATAGGATACTTCAACCATGGTTAAAACTGAATGGGATATAATATTTACTGCTATGTTTTTAAAATTAGAGCTCACTTGAGAACAAATGCCAGATACTTAAGATAAATCCACAGGCTCCACGATACTCCATAGTTTCATGTTTATGAAATTGGCCTTAGTGATGATTTTAAATACTGAGGGTTAAGGTATCATCTTGCAGTTTCTTTACCATGCAAGCATTACCCTGTTGAGCAAAAGTTGCAGTGCATAATACATCTAATATTTACACAGTAGTTGTTACATTTATATGACAGTACAAAAAAATTAACGAAATTTGATCCGTTCTAAAGTAAATGCTTTCTTGATAAAGTGCATGTGAGAGAACTAGAGAAGAGAAAAGATGAGGGAAGGCACCAAGAACAGTGAAGGAGGCAGAGACAGAGGCGATGGAAACTGTATCCACATCTTTTAGGACCTTCAAATGTATTCAGGCCTGCTCCTTCAAAACCAGAAATTCTGCCCTGTGCTTTCCTATTCCACCCTCCTCTTAGTCTCAACAAAGGTTAAAAATTAAATAGCTAAAGCACTCCATATTGCATTAAACCTTTTGATTTAATAACAAAGATCATTTAAAGAAAGAACAATCCTGAAACCTTGGCTTTTGCTGGAACGGTTTCTTTACTACTTAAGGAGTTTTCTAGAAACCACTGTGTACATCTAAGTTGTAAAAGTAAAGTTCATCTTAAAAATACAAGGAGAGCTTGATCACTTAATGATTTCTGCTCTTAATCTGTCTATGGCATCTCACTCATCAAACCATTCATAACCAAAGTATGTGCTTAGAATGTGGTTTTACAAGTCTGTTTCCTTTCTTAACTCTACAGTGCTGTAGACACAAAGGATCTTCGACAAGTGACTATATTTAAGCTAACATTTGCTGAACACTTACTATGTGCTAAGCACTTTGACAAGGGCTTTATAAGAAATCTTACATACTCATGACAACTCTATAAGTTAAGTGCTTTCATGCCATGTCATAGATATGGAAACTGAGGCTTAGATATATTAAGTCTGAACCTAAATCTGAATCCAGCAGTCAAACTACAGAATCAGGGCTTTTAACCGCTATGCTATTTTCATACTTGGTTTGCATAAACTGAGTGCATGGCAAATTCCAAACTTTACATGTGTATGTGTTATACTGGATTGCAGTGAAATTAGTTATTTCATTATGAGTAAAATGAAATACGTGAATAAGTTAATCTGAAAACATCTTGGGGTGAGCTAAAAGCGTCCTAAGTGAATCAACATCTCGATGTTAGATAATTCACATATAAAGTCTCTCTCAAGATTTTAGGCCTGGCATAAAAAGAATTAAGAGATAATTTTTCCATTGGTAACACTGTTGCTTCGGGTAAGGGATCTGCAGAGGAATAAAAGCCCCCAGTCTTTGATTATTTTTAAATTTATTTGGCTGTGCAGAGTCTTAGGTCTTATTTGTGGCACATGGGATCTAGTTCTCTGACCAGAGATGGACACCAGGCTCTCAGGACTGAGACTGTGGAGTCTTAGCCACTGGACCACCAGTGAAGTTCCTCCTCTTCTTTAAATGAATAAAACACTCACTATGCCACAGGCCCAGCTCTCCAATCCACAGCTTCTTGGACTGGCTCCACATCAAAGATCCTGGCCGCTTAAGCTGATCAGAGGACCTACCAATCTAGTCCCAAGAATGTCCCAGCATCTGCTTTAGAGAAAAACTCTCACGTAAGGTGTTGTTTATTTTAACTGAGGGACCTATATGAGGAATTCCCACAGCCAAACATGGCTGGTCCTTGATGTTTAGTTGCTAAATCATATCTGACTCTTTTGCAACCCTGGACCATAACCTACCAGGCTCCTCTGTACACAGGATTTCCCAGGCAAAATACTAGAGTGGTTGCCAATTCCTTCTTCGGGGCATCTTCCCAACCTAGGGATGGAACCTGTGTCTCCTGAAATGGCAGGTGGATTCTTTATCACTGAGCCACCTGGGAAGGTATAGCTGCTCCTACTTACAATTAAAAGCCCACAGTTTTGGCTAAATTTGGTCTGAAGCAATATACCTACTTTTATGAGTTTGCATACCAGATTGATTATATTCTCTGTGGCCAAAGATGGAGAAACTTGATAGCAAAAACAAGACCAGGAGCTGAATGTGGTTCAGATCAGGAACTCCTTATTGCAAAATTCAGACTAAACTGAAGAAAGTAGGGGAAACTACAAGGCTATTCTGGTATGACCTAAATCAAATCCCTTATGATTATACAGTGAAAGTGACAAATAGATTCAAGGGATTAGATCTGATAGAGTGCCTGAAGAATTATGGATGGAGGTTCCTGACACTGTACAGGGGGCAATGATCAAGACTATCCCCAAGAAAAAGAAATACAAAGAGACAAAATGGTTGCCTCAGGCGGCCTTACAAATAGTTGAGAAGAGAAGAGAAGCTAAAGGCAAAGGAGAAAAGGAAAGATATAAGCATCTGAATGCAGAGTTCCAAAAATAGCAAGGAGAGATAAGAAAGCCTTCCTCAGTGATCAGTGCAAAGAGAGGAAAACAATAGAAAGGGAAAGACTAGAGATCCGGTCAAGAAAATTAGAGACACCAAGGGAATATTTCATAAAAAGATGGGCTCAATAAAGGAGAGAAATGGTAAAGACATGATAGAAGCAGAAGTTATTAAGAAGAAGTGACAAGAATACACAGAAGAACTATACAGAAAAGGTCTTAATGACCCAGATAACCATGATGGTGTGATCACTAACCTAGAGCCAGACATCTTGGAATGTGAAGTCAAGTGGGGCTTAGGAAGCAGCACTATGAACAAAGCTAGTGGAGGTGATGAATTCCAGTTGAGCTATTTCAAATCCTGAAAGATGACACTATGAAAGTGCTACACTCAATATGCCAGCAAATTCGGAAAACTCAGCAGTGGCCACAGGACTGGAACAGGTCAGTTTTCATTCCAACCCCAAAGAAAGGCAATGCCAAAGAATACTCAAACTACCACACAATTGCACTCATCTCACATGCTAGTAAAGTAATGCTCAAAATTCTCCAAGCCAGGCTTCAGCAATACGTGATCCATGAACTTCCAGATGTTCAAGCTGGATTTAGAAAAGGCAGAGAAACCAGAGATCAAATTGCCAACATTCATTGGATGATACAAAAGACAAAAGAATTCCGGAAAAACATCTACTTCTGCTTCACTGACTATGCTAAAGCCTTTGACTGGGTGGATCACAACAAACTGTCGAAAATTCTTAAAGAGAATTTAAATTTAAGAATAATAAATTTAAGAATTCATTCTTAAAGGGAATACCAGACCACCTGACCTGCTTCCTGAGAAATCTGTATGCAGGTCAAGAAGCACAGAATTGGCCATAGAACAAGAGACTGGTTCCACATAGGGAAAATAGTATGTCAAGGGTGTAGATTATCACCCTGCTTACTTAACTTATATGCCGAGTACATCACACGAAATGCTGGGCTGGATGAAGCACAAGCTGGAATCAAGATTGCCAGGAGAAATTATCAATAACTTTAGGTATGCAGATGACACCGCTCTAATGTCAGAAAACAGAGAAGAACTAAAGAGCCTCTTGATGAAAGAGGAGAGTGAAACAGCTGACTTAAAGCTCAACAGTCAAAAAATGAAGATAATGGCATCTGGTTCCATCACTTCATGGTAAATAAATGGGTAACAATGGCAACAGTGACAAACTTGTTTCTTGGGTTCCAAAATTACTGCAGATGGTGACTGCAGCCATGAAATTAAAAGATGCCTGCTCCTTGGAAGAAAAGCTATGACAAACTTAGACGGCATGTTAAAAAGCAGAGACATTACTTTCCTGACAAAGGTCTGTCTAGTCAAACCTATGGTTTTTCCAGTAGTCATGTATAGATGTGAAAGCTGGACCATAAAGAAAACTGAGAGCCGAACAATTAATGCTATTGAACTGTGGTGTTGGAGAAGACTCTTGAGAGTCCCTTGGACTGCAAGGAGATCCAACTAGTCCACCCTAAAGGAAATAAGTCCTGAATATTCATTGGAAGGACTGATGCTAAAGCTGAAACTCCAATACTTTGGCCACCTGTTGGGAAGACCTGACTCTCTGGAAAAAAAACCCTGATGCTGGGAAAGATTGAAGGCGGGAGAAGGGGATGAGAGAGGATAAGATGCTTGGATGGCATCACCAACTGGATGGACATGAGTTTGGGCAAGCTCCAGGAGTTGGTGATGCTCAGGGAAGCCTGGCGTGCTGCAGTCCATGGGGTCACAGAGTTGGACATGACTGAGTGACTGAACTGAACAAATTTGCAAGAGTGGAGATTATTGACTCCATCTGCTTCTAACTAGTGACATCAATTTAATCATCAATCATCGTTCATTAAACATTTATTGGGCACTGTTTAGGTACTGAAATCCAGCAGTAAACAAAAGATAAAAACTCCTGCCCTCATGAACTTACCTTCTAGCAGAAAGAGAAACACATAATGTGTCAGCTGGTGATTAAGTGCTATATGGGAGGGGTAGGAAAGTGGATGATGAGAGAAAGTTACTCAGCTATAAGATGGTAAGTGAAGGGCTCTCTGAGAAAGCAACTTCTGAACAAAGATCTGATAAAATACAATATTCACCAAATAGAAGCTATGCATTCATATAACTGCCAACGGCACTGGGCAACTGGCTACACAAAGATTCTTTTCTTGTCAGCAGTTTATTTAGAGACTCAGCATAAGTCAGCCCTATGCACTCAGCTTCCTCAATAGACAGCTCCAACCATACCAGCTCCCTGGGCCCCGAGACTAGCCCCACAAAGAGCCAGTCCCCCCTCTCCAAGTTCAAGAACCCATTTCTCAGAAATAGTACCTTCCCATTGACCAGAGCTGGATATCCAGCAAAATGAAGAGATCTTCCCAGTTATTTAGAGTCACTAAAATACAATTCTTTACAGTCTTGACTTCAAATCTTTAAAAGTACACAAAGATTTAAGTACATGCTATATAGTAAGGCAAAGCATCATTTCTTATTTTAAAGGGTATTCAAAATGCCTTTATACTGAAAGGTGAAAAAAATACTGAAAGACAGCATGAAATGATACAGAAAAAAAAAGTAAAAACCAAGTATCATTGAAGCAACCCATTTGAAGGGAAAAAATTGCAATTCAAACTAATTTATTTGATATGGCCTTTGTCAGCATTTGCATGAAGTTTAATCAAAGACATACGCCATTCTGATAGTCCTTGAGAGGAAAGGAATTCAAGCTTTGACGTGCATCTTCAGTGTTTCTTAAAAATCTCCTTGTGAGAAAGCAGGATTGGCTTTCCAGCTGTAAATAAATTCCAGGCTAAAGAGGCCATTCTTGGTCAGAGGACTTCTCTGCACTCACCCACAAACTCAGCAGCATTAATATACAAGCTTTAATAGCCACAAGTACCTCTGAGGTCAAATGCAAGACAGCTGATCGTTGCCTAAAGAGAATTCAACTGCAGCTGCTTAGCAGTGAACAGAAAGATGTACCGCAGAGAGCAAACCCATGACACAGTTTTTGAGTTTGTCTCCCTGCTGTGCAGTTGATGAAGGAAATCATGACACCCAGGTGGAAAATGCAGCTACACAATCCACCATATATCAAACCTTCCCAAAGTAGAAAGCTGCCACCTCGTGTATTCGGTCACACTAATCTTGAAATGTACATGACAAATTTACTAGTCAGTGGTTGTATTGACTTTGTAAACTCTGAGTCTTGACATTTAACAACTGTTACTAATTATTAATAAATACATTTTTTATAAAGGTAAAAGCTACCGCCACGGTATAGTGAGAGGTAGGGGAAAGCACACCTCCATGAGATGCTCTGTTTACTCTCTAAAATAACTCTTTAGCAGTGGAGTGTTATAGATGACTCCAGACATAAAGAAAAGGGAAGAGTAAACTGTGGGCTCAGAAGCGGGAGGCCATGAGTCCCCGTTGCTTTCTGAGACCTCTGCTACGCATCACCAGTGTCACAGAGTTGGGGGGGGGGGGGCGTGGTGCAGAGAGGCTCAGGCGCTTCTATGGTGGTGGTGGTTTAGTTGCTAAGTTGTGTCCAACTGTTGCGACTGTAGCCTGAGTCTGTAGGCTACCCCATGGACGTAGCCTGCCAGGCTCCTCTGTCCATGGGATTCTCTAGGCAAGAATGCTGGAGTGGGTTGCCATTTCCTTCTCCAGGGGATCTTCCTAACCCAGGGATTGAACCTGGGTCTTCTGCATCATAGTCAGATTCTTTACCAACTGAGCTAAAAGTGAAGCCCAGTGCACACCTACCTGGCATCAAAACCAAAGATTTTATCTATTCATAGACTCTGCGTTAGCTAACATGAACACAAGTACATCATTTCAGAAAGGTTTAAACTGTGACTTTTTGAAAGTTATCTTCATTTATCTATAAAATGTACGTGCACAGACACCATTTTCTCTTAGTGACGAGCAAACTCACATGAAGCACAGCTGGAGGACGATGATCAAGCAGCACAGACTCTCTTCATAGACCTGAAATGTAACTTCACCTGGCATAGTCCCTAAAACCAGGCCAAATCCAGGACAGGGGCAAAATCTCCTTAACGGATAACAGCTATGGTTTTCTTATGCTTTAATTTTCAACTTCTTGATGCCCAGGTTTCCTTTGCCTCTTGAAATGTGGATATGCCTACTAACATCTGCTGAAATGTCATGATTCATGGTTTACCCCTCCTCAGTAAGTGAGTGTGTCATCTTAAAGTCACCAAACATCCTTTGGCCAATATATTAATGATATAGACACTGGTCTATTTTTTGTTACAGTTACCAGAAAATTAAATGTTTGGGCTAATTAAGGGAGGGCTTCCCAGAGAGGGCTTCCAGATGGCGCTAGTGGCGAAGAACCTGCTACCAACACAGATGTTAGAAACATGGGTTTGATCCCTGGGTTGGGAAGATCCCCTGGAGGAGGGCACTGCAACCCACTCCAGTATTCTTGCCTGGAGAATCCCAAGGACAGCGAAGCCTGGTGGGCTGCAGTCCAGTGGGTTGCAGAGAGTCAGACATGACTGAAGCAACTTGGTGGTTCAGTAGCTAAGTCAGTGTCCAACTCTTGCGACCCCATTGACTGTAGCCTGCCAGGCTTCTCTGTCCATGGGATTCTCCAGATAAGAATACTGGAGTGGGTTGCCATTTCATTCTCTAGGGGATCTTCCTCACCCAGGGATCTAACCCAAGTCTCCCACATTGTGGGAGAATTCTTTACCAGCTGAACCACAAGGGAAGCCCAAGAATACTGGAGTGAGTAGTCAGCCCCTTCTCCAGCGGATATTCCCGACCCAGGAATCGAACCAGGGTCTCCTGTATTACAAGCAGATTCTCCTGATCCAGGAATCGAACCAGGGTCTCCTGCATTACAGGCAGATTCTTTATCAACTGAGCTATCAGGGAAGCCCCAAAGTGACTTAGCATGCATGCAACCAAGAGAAACCTTTAACTCTTTATTTTCTGACTCTATTTTTGGAGGTAAAATATATTTATATATAAAGAAAGTTGCTCACATAATTTCATTTATTCAAGATTTATTTAGACCTACTATGTACCAAGCACATAGTTGTCTACTTCCATGGAGCTTACAGTGAGGACAACAGAGAAGTAAACAATTGCAATGCACGGTGTAAGTGCCACAACTGGCAGCTACTCCTGCAGAGGAAAAGGGAGAAGATGCAACTCCATATTCTTCAGTGTTACTGTTTCTCTCCTGAGTCATTCCTACTCTCTCAACAAAAATGCTTCTAGCCCCTGAATCAACGATTAAACAGGAAAGCTCTGGAACTCCTATCCATGAACCTCCACCTCTCTGCCAAATCACCACCTAATATAATTATCCCACCCCTACTTCTCCTGCAGGTGGAAACCCAGGTGTAGCCTTTTCATCAGCTGATTGCATGATTAAGGAGCTTCAATCTTAGCAGGCTCATTGGCAGAGGCATCAATACATGCAGTCTTCTCAGACAGGAACAAAATTTATCAACCAAGCCCATGTATATTTTTAGCAATTACCAGCATATATCATTGCATGCTAGGCTTCAACATTACACGAACCAAGACGTTCCAGACATCCAAGCTGGGTTTGGAAAAGGCAGAGGAAGCAGAGATCAAACTGCCAACATTCACTGGATCTAAAGAAAGCAAGGAAATTCCAGAAAAAACATCTACCTCTGTTTCATCAACTACACTAAAGCCGTTGAGTGTATCATAACAAACTGTGGAAAGCTCTTAAACAGATGGGAATACCAGATCATCTTCCCTGTCTCCTAAGAAAACTGTATGCGGGTCAATAAGCAACAGTTAGAGCCCTATATTGAATAACTGATTGGTTCACAATTGAGAAAGGAGTACAACACGGCTGTCTGCTCTCACATATTCAACCTATATGCTGAGCACATCATGAGAAATGCTGGGCTGGATGAGTCTCAAGCAGCAATCAAGACCAGCAGGAGGAACATCAACAACCTCATATATGCTGGTGAAACCGCTCCAGTGGCAGAAAGTGAAGAGAAACTCGAGTCTTGATGAGGACGGAGGAGGAGAGTGAAAGAGCCGGCTTAAAACTAAGATCATGACATCCAGCCCCATCACTTCATGGCAAACAGAAGGGGAAAAAGTCAAAGTAGTGACTGGGCTTCCCAGTTGGTGCTAGTGGTAAAGAACCCACCTGTCAATGCAGGAGATATAAGCGACACAGGCTTGATCCCTGGGTTGGGAAGATCCCCTCGAGGAGAGCGCTGCATCCCACTACAGTATTCCTGCCTGGAGAATCCCATGGACAGAGGAGCCTAGTGGGTTACAGTCCATAGCATCACAAAAGAGTCGGACATGACTAAAGCGACGTAGCACAGCACAGTGACCAATTTCTTCTTCTTTGGCTCTAAAATCACTGTGGATGGTGACTGCAGCCATGGAATCAGAAAACAACTGCTTCCTGGCAGGAAAGCGATGATAAACCTAGACAGTGTGTTGAAAAGCAGACATTATTCTGCTGACAAAGGTCCATATAGTCAAGGCTCTGGTCTTCCCAATAGTCACGTACTATTGTGAGAGCTGGACTGTAAAGAAGGCAGAGCACAAAGAACCGATGCCTTTGAATTGTGATGCTGGAGAAAACTCCTGAGAGTCCTCTGGACAGCAGATCAAACCAGTCAATCTTAAAGGAAATCAACCCTGAATACTCAATGGAAGGACTGATGCTGAAGCTCCAGTATATTGGTCACCAGATGTGAACAGCCAATTCATTGGAAAAGTCCCTGATGCTGAGAATGACTGAGGGCAGAAGAAGAGGGTGTCAGAGGATGAGATGGTTGGATGGCATGACAGATGCAATGGACCATCAACTTGGGCAAACTTTTGAGAGATAGTGAGGGACAGGGAGGCCTGGCATGCTGCAGTCCATGGGGTAACAAACAGTTGGACATGACTGGGCAACTGAACAACAATAGCATATATCAGTATCAACCCATGCAATAAATGTTAGTGATTTTCAGGTATGTTGCACAAAACTGTTTCAAATCAAACTGTTTATCAGAAAAACAAAAAAGCTTTTCAGAATAAAACAATAACTTTCTCTTAGTCTTCCGTTCTTTCATCTGTAGCTCTTCAAACACATAGCAGCAGGCAGGCACTCATTTTCACTGATCCCTGCTGAGGAGCAGAGGAATTAAAATCAACCTGTACTGAAATCATGCCCCTAAGTTGACAAGACAATTCTGCAGCATTCCTCAACTTTCCATCCCTCTTGGATCACCTCACCTCCCCCTTGCAAAGATGACTTCAAACTGGGCAACCTCAGATGAATGCCGAATAAAGACCAGCTAGCACGATACAATTCTACACAAAAGTACCATGAGATGGTCACCCAGCTGAGCTCAGCCACTTAAGAGAATGCAACTCCAATCATTTCCACAACAACGGAGACAGCAGAGCTCTGAAGGAGCTGAAATATGCAGGGCTTTCCTGGTGAGGTTCTATAAAGACTCTCTGGTAGAGTTCCATGTAAATTACAGATACAGAAATACAGCTCCCAAATAATAATGCTTTCTTTTGCAAATAAACTCAATTTTCCTTAGAAGTAAAAAAAAGTTTTGGTCCTTTTTTCATTTGCATGACACAGTTTTTCTAAACAAAACAGTAGCTGCCATTTAACTCATTAGTTTACATTCACTAAAAATGAACAAAAAAGATATCTTTTACCCAAAGCAGTTATGTGGCACACACGAGTTTGGGTTTTATTACAATTGCTGAATAGCAGTGATCATTCACTGAGTACCTGCTGGGTGACAAACTGACTTAATTACTTTACCTCCATTTAATCACCATAACCCATCAGCATCATCCGTACATCTACATTTAACAGAGAACAGAGCCAGCGACGTAAAGGGCCTGGATTTCAATCCCCTTGCCTTACCTGTCAAGACTTCGGAGATACTTTCTCAAGTGGACAAAACCAGAGACTTTGTTCACTACTCTAAGATCCTCAGAGTACATTTATTTCATCTGTAAGGTAAGAACCTTTCATTTCTACTCCTTAGTTCAGGCTGCAGTTAATTCTCCATTCCACTAAATTCTAAATAATTAATCAATCATTTGGTCAACAACTTGGACAGACTGTTCAGAAAACTTGGAGAAAGAAACTCGGGAAAAGGAAGTCAATCAGTTGTTAGCACTTTGTATTGTAATTTCAGCACTTTGATACTGTGGTGAGGTTCCCTGATTTAGGGCCTCTCAAATCCGTCTATGGGGACTAGCTCCGCTGCCAAAGTGATCTATCCACCCGCTCAATTCACAGCTCCCACTACTTCTATACCCAGCCATTAACCCTGGACAATGACATACCTTGTTTTTCTATTTATGCTTATCAGCTTGTATGTTGTGCCTTAACTTTTCACTTTACTTCAATCTCACATCAAATATTTGATTTGATGCCTCCTACTCATTTATATATAATGATTCTGCTTACATTTTAAAATGGAAGATTCAGTGGTATGCTTTTACATTGTTTCTGAAAATAAAACCTGCATATAATAGTTTAAAGAGAATTATCAAAATCTATAAATCCAGTAGAAATACATACTAAATAAGCAATAGATACACATTTACATAGAACACATTCAGAAGTGAAACACTAGCAAGAAATGTTAAAACAGCAAACACTTGGGCATACTGGAAGCTACGGTTTCATCACGTGGTCCCCTCTCAATAACACTAAGGTTAAATGAATGAATGGACAATAAAAGGTCCCACCTTTACTGGTTTTCCACAATTTCTATTTTTGGAAACTATAATGTTATGTGGAAGAATGGCAGTATAAACATACTAAGTTTCATTTACAAATGAAATTAGAATGAAATAGACAGTTAAGCACTTACATATATGTCACACTGATAAAAATTGAGTACTCTCTACCCAGTTAACTATAATTTATTCAAAATCCAGTTGATTATTCTATCGAATGCATAGTCATGGTACTTTCTATCTGCTAAATGAACTGAATGAAAAGGTGATTTAATATTACCTTTAATATTTAATATTAAAGATCAAATGGCCAACATACCCTGGATCATAGAAAAAGCAAGGGAATTTCAAAAAGCATCTGCTTGTGGTTCACTGACTATGTTAAGCCTTTGACTGTGTGGATCACAACAAACTCTGTAATATTCTTAAAGATATAGGAATACCAGACCACATTACCTGTCTCCTGAGGAACCTGTATACAGGACAGGAAGCAACATTTAGAACTAGACATGGAACAAGAGACAAGCAACATGGTTCCAAATTGGGAAAGGAGTACATTAAGACTGCATAATGTCATCCTGCCTATTTAACGTATATGCAGAGTACATCATGTGAAGTGTGGGGCTGGATGAATCACAAGCTGGAATGAAGATTGTAGGGAGAAATAGCAACAACTGCAGATATGCAGATAATACCACTTTAATGACAAAAAGTGAACAGGAACTAGAGTCTGTTGATGAAGGTGAAAGAGGAGAGTGAAAAAGCTTGGCTTAATTCAAAAAATGAAAATCATGGCAGCTGGTCCTGTCACTTAATGGAAAACAGATGGGGGAAAAGTGGAAATAGCATTAGATTTCATTTTCTTGGGCTCCAAAATCAATGCAGACGGTGACTGCAGACATGAAATTAAAAGATGCTTGCTCCTTTAAAGATCAGCTATGACAAAAGTGAAGTGAAAGTGAAAGTTGCTCAGTCATATCCAACTCTTTGTGACCCCATGGATTATACAGTCCATGGAATTCTCCAGGCCAGAATACTGGAGTGGGTAGCCTTTCCCATCTCCAGAGGATCTTCCCAACCCAGGAATCAAACCCATGTCTCCCATATTGCAGGTGGATTCTTTACCAGCTGAGCCACAAGGGAAGCTATGACAAAACTAGACAGCATATTAAAAAGCAGAGATATCACTTTGCTGACAAAGGTCCATCTAGTCAAAGCTATGGTTTTTCCAGTAGTCATGTATGTCTGTAAGAGTTGGGCTATAAGGAAGGCTGAGTGCCAAAGAATTGATGCTCTCAAACTGCGGTGCTAGAGAAGACTCTTGAGATTCCCTTGGACTGCAAGGAGACCAAGCCAGTCCATCCTAAAGAAAATCAATCCCGAATATTCATCGGAAAGACTGATGCTGAAGCTGAAGCTTCAATACTTTGGCCATCTGATGCAAAGAGCTGACTCAATGGAAAAGACTCTGATGCTGGGAAAGATTGAGGGCAGGAGGAGAAAGGGACGACGGAGGATGAGATGATTGGATGGCATCACTGACTCAATGGACTTGAGTTTGAGCAAACTCAGGGAGATAGTGAAGGACAGGGAAGTCTGGAGTGCTGTAGTTCATGGGGTTGCAAAAAGTCAGACACAACTCAGCAACTGAACAGCAACAACAATTTTACCTTCAATATTTAATATTAATAAAAAAAGACTACTAGCCTAGAATTCTGAATCCAATGAAATTATCCTTCAACAGTGAAACGGAAATAAAGACTTTCTTAAACAAAAAGTGAGGGATTGTGTCATCAGTTGACCAGTCTTGCAAGAAATGTTAGTTCTTTAGTCCTACATAAAAAAAAAAAGAAGAAATAAACATAAAACAAAACATTTATTTTCTTTAAAGAAGGAGAAATTGGGAATACTCAGATATAAGGTAACTGCCTGGAGAATCCCATTGACAGAGGAGCCTGGTAGGCTGCAGTCCCATGGACAGAGAAGCCTGGTGGGCTACATACAGTTCATGGGATCACAGAATCAACTGAAGTGACTTAGCATGTACTACAAATGATGCAGGATAATGTTATTTGAAAGTGGACCTGCACTAGTTGTATACTGTAGATTCAGGGGCAAACACTTTAAAAATAATTTAAAAAAATATAATGGCATGCAATAGAGGAGGGAAAATGGAATCATATAAAATCCCCAAATATTTGGAGATTAAACAACACGTTTCTAAATAACACATGAATCACAGAAGTCACAAGAGGAATTTTTAAATATTTCCCATTAAATGAAAATAAACAATGTAATAAAAAAAAAATTGTGGAAAGCAATGAATGCTCTGAGGAAAATTTATAGCACTGAATGCAAATATTAGAGAAGAATATCTGAAATAAATAAGCTGACACCTTAGGAAACTAGAGAAAGAAGAGCAATATAAGCCTAAAGCAAGCAGAAAATACGAAATAATAAATATTATACAGAAACAAATAAAATTAGAAACAAAAAATCAATAGAGGAAAAAAATAAAGTCAAAAGCTGAGCAAATATAAAATTAGAGAAATCACTATTAATGATATGGACATTAAAAGGATAATAAAGGAACAATATGAACAACTCTATGCCTACAAATTTGGTAATTTAGATGAGATTCACCAATTCCTTGAAAGACACTAACAACCAAATCTCACACAAGGAGAAACATTATCTGAACAGAGCTATAAATACCAAAGAAAGTAAATCAATAATTTAAAATCTATGCCTCCCAAAGAAAAAAACACATCATGCCTAGGTGGTTTCACTGGTGGATTCTATCAAATATCTAAGAAAGAAATAGTAACAATTGTCTAAAAGTTTTGCCAGAAAATGGAAGCTGAAAGAATACTTCCCAAGTCATTCCATGAGGCCAGCACTACCATAAAACCAAACCAGACAAAGATAAAATCAAATTACTTCTCTCATGGTTGTTGTTCAGTCACTCAATCGTGTCCAGCTCTGCAACCCCATAGACTGTAGCACACCAAGCTTCCCTGTCCTTCACCATCTCCCAGAGCTTGCTGAACCTCACGTCCATTGAGTCAGTGATTCCATCCAACCATCTCATCCTCAGTCATCCCCTTTCCTGCCTTCAATCTTTCCCAGCATCAGGGTCTTTTCTAATGAGTCACCTCTTCGCATCTGGTGGCCAAAGTATTGAAGCTTCAGCATCAGTCCTTCCAATAAACACTCAGGACTGATCTCCTTTAGGATGGACTGGTTGGATCTTCCTGCAGTCCAAGGGACTCTCAAGAGTCTTCTCCAACACCACAGTTCAAAAGCACCAAGTCTTCGGCTCTCAGCCTTCTTTATAGTCCAACTCTCACATCCATACATGACTACTGGAAAAACCATAGCTTTGACTAGATGGATATTTGTTGGCAAAGTAACGTCTCTACTTTTTAATACACTGTCTAGATTTGTTATAGCTTTTCTTCCAAGGAGCAAGTGTCTTTTAATTTTATGGCTGCAGTCACCATCTGCAGTGGTGTTGGAGCCCAAGAAAATAAAGTCTGTCACTGTTTCCATTGTTATGCCATCTATTTGCCATGGGACCAGATGTCATGATCTTCGTTTTTTGAATGGATATAGATGTAAAAACCCTCAACAAACTATCAGAAAATTGAATCCAATAATTATAAAATAACAACTTAAGATTATCCTAAATATATGACTTATTCAATATTTGAAAATAAATTAATGTAATCCATTACACCAATATCTGAAGGAAAAATGAATCATATGATCACATCAATAGGTGTGGGAAAAGCATGTGACAAAGTCCAACACACATTTATAATAAAAACCCAGTAAACTAGGAATAGAGGGGAACTCCCACAACTTGGTTTAAAAACATCTAAAAGAAATCTATTGCTAAAATCATACTTAATGGTAAGAAACGTATAGACTTTTCAAGACCAGAAACAAGACAAGGATGTTCCTTCTCACTATCCTTCAACATCATGCTAGAAATCCTAGCTCGTGCAATAAGACAGAAAATAAAAGGTACACAATTTGAAAAGAAATAAAACTGACTTTGTTTACAGATAACATGACTATTTACGTAGAATGTTCCAAATAATTAACAAAGACACTCTTAGAACTAATAAGAAACCAGAGCAAGGTTGCAGGATACACGAATAATATATAACAATCAACTGCTTTTTCATATACAGAAAAGAACAACTGGAATTTGAAATTAAAAAACATTTCCACTAATGCCAAAAAGTAAAATACTAAGCATTAAATCTAAAAACAAACAAAAAAAATGTACACGTTCTAAATGAAGAACGTGTATGCACCACACGTTCCTTCATTTAGAAATGAAGAAAATCCCAAAACTCTAATGAAAGACATCAAAGAAGATCTTCATAAATGGATAGATATTCCATGTTCATGGATAGGAAGACAATATTGTCAAGATGTCAGTTCTTCCCAATTTGATCTATAAATTCAATACAATCGTAATCAAAAGGGTCAGCAAGTAACTTTGCCTAACTGATTCTAAAATTTATATAGAAAGGCAACACAACCAGAATAACCAACAAAATGTTCAAAGAGAAGAACAAAGCCAGAGGACTGAAACTAGCCAACTTCAAGACTTAGTATAAAGCTACAAATAAAGCTATACAAGACTAGTATAAAGCTATACAAGACTAGTATAAAGCTATTTACTTGGGATAAAATGTTCTAGGCCAATATATTTCAGACTGCAGGGCTGGTTCTAATTTAGAATTGACTACAGACCTGGAGTTAAGGGAAAGAAGTGCTGGCAGTCCAGCCCAAGACTGTTAAGAGACATTAACATTGAGACAGTGTAACATTAACAAAAGATGAATAGATCAACCGAACAGAACAGAGAGCCCAGAACAGACCCCAAAAGTAAATTCAAATGATATTTGACAAAGTAGCAAAAGAAATTCAATAGAATATGAACAGCCTTTTCAACAAATGATGCTCAAACAATTGGATATCCATATGCCAAAAAAAGAAAAAGAAAAAACTTTTTGAAGAGTCTAGACATAGATCTTACATGCTTAGCAAAAATTAACTCAAAGTGTATCCTAAACATAAAACTCTTAGAAAATAATATACGAGAAAAAGTAGATGACTTTGGCTTTGGCAATGATGTTTTAGATCCAACACCCAAAGCACAATCCATTAAAAAAAAAAATTGGTAAGTTTGAAATCATTAAAAGTAAAAAAAAAAAATTACTCTGTGAAAGACACTGTGAGAAAAATAAAAAGCCACAGACTGGGAGAAAATATTCGTAAAACATGTATGTGACAAAGGACTCATACCTAAAATACACAAAAACTGTTAAATCTCAACAAGCAAACAACCCAGTTTTTTAAAAATGGGCCAAAGAGCTTCACACCTCCGCAAAGAAGATCTCCAGGTGGCAAACACACACATGGAAGGAAGGAAAAAAAAGACAGCTCCACATCATGTCATTGGAAAATAAAAGATACAACAAGATGCCACTACGTACATTTCAGAATGGCCAAAATCCAAAACATTGACAACATCATATGCTAGAGAGAATGTGAAGCAACTGAAACACTCATTCATCCATTACTGGTGGGAATGCAGAGTGGTTCAGCCATGCTGGAAGATAGTTTGGCAGTATTTTACATAACTAAACGTACTCTTACCATACAATCCAGCAATTACACTCCTTAATATTTACCCAAAGGATGTGAAAACTATGTCCACACAAAAATCTGCACACACGTTTATAGCAGTTTTATTATAATTGCCAAAACTTAGAAGCAACCAAGATGTCCTCAGGTAGATGAATGGATAAACAAACTGTAGTAAATTCATACAATGGTCTATTATTCAGCAATGAAAAGAAAGGAGCTATCAAGCCACAGGAAAGCACAGAAGGACCTTAAAGCATATTGGTAAGTGAAGAAAGCCAATCTGAAAAGGCTATATATAACATTCTTGAAAAGGTAAAACTATGGAGATAATAAAAAGATCAGTGCTTACCAGGGGTTTGGGAGAAAAGGAGAAACAAATGGTTTTATTAAGGGATGCACAGGGCATATTTTAGCCTTGTGAAACTACTCTGCCTGATACTATAATGATGAATAAATGACTTTATGCATTTGTCAAAATCCTTAGAACCATACCATATAAACAGCACATGAAAATATAGACTATGGACTTTAGTTAATAATAATATCAATACTAATTCATTCATTCAAATAAAAGTACCACACTAAAGAAAGATGTTAATAATACAGGTACCTGTATGTGTGTGTGGATGTGGGAAAGGGGTGAATAATACAGGAACTCTATATATTATGTGCTCAATTTTAGTAAATAGGCTTTTTTAAATGTGCATAAAAACTGAATGATAATTATATGGTTGTTGATTATAACAACCTCTCTAATTTTCAGTGTGCTTGAATGTTTAGATAAAAAGTACTAAAAAATTTTAATAAAGCAAAATCCTAGCTAGAAGATCATTTACATTTACATTTTAAATTGTTAAAAGCAATATGTGCTCCGTAATATCAGATAGTCAGAAAAGAAACAATGTTACTTCAAACAACACTCAGATAAAATTAACCTTAAAAAGTCAACATTTTAAGTTTCTTGGGTTTTTTGTTTTTTAGAAAGATTTTTCAAGATCAAGAATCTAAGCATGTTACTTTTATATTAATAAATATGTAATTTTCATCTTGGGCTTTTTTCTCCTACAAGAAAAAAACCAGTTCTGTTATTATTAAGAACTATTACTACTATTACATAAGCAATATGAAACATTAAAGAAAAATGGGAAAAAACAAAAGTAAATTATATTCTCATCATCAGAACTATCTTCCAATCTTTCCCCAACATTATTAACAACTGTTACACATTAATAATTTAAATAAGGAATCCCTGAAAGTCAACTTAAACTTTCCATTCACTTTAGCTCTTAAGCAAAATAATCCATTTAATTAATCAGGTCATTCTGGTTTCTGGGTACTCAGTAACAGACTGGAGCTGAATCAAGGGGATTTGTTTAGACTTCCCAGCCTCATAGACACCAGGTCATCTTACCACACAGCCAGCAACCATTGTGTGTCCAATTTAGGAAAACCACAATATAGGTCCATCACAACCAAAGCATGGAGACCACTTCCCCCAGAGAGACAGATAAAGAACAGTGATCTTGCTCTAAAGCAAGGATTCCAAGGTTATAAATGTTGACTGCAACACCAAGCCAGCTGGGGCATGATGACTCATCCCATAGCAGACACTGCACCAGCCAAATTCATCACAAGAGGCAAGGCTGGCAGTGAAACCATGGCTTGGAATAGAGCCTGGGATGCAGAAGTAATAAATAACTTTGTTTATAGGCTTTTTCGGCTTCTTTTTTCTTTTTCAAGCACCTGTCTCTATGAGTGTAAAAGATGGCTTCGTTTTTCTTCTTTGTAAAAAAACAGATTTAGGACGTGCAATATCTGAACGACAGGCAGAGTTGGTATGAGCCAAGAGTGTCCCTTTGCTGCCAATTTCACCGTCTGTTAGTCTGAACTTGCCCACACACACACACGTGGGCAGCACACACACAAAGAGGAGGGCAGAGAGGGAAGCAGAGACATGGGTGAGGCTGCCTGTGAGCAAATACCAGAACCTGGAGCGAAAGGCTATGTTTGCAGCACAGACTTACCCTCCAGCCTGCTGCAGAGTTCAGGCAGACGCACGTAAGCTAAGGAAAATGCTAATAGGATGCCCAGAGAAGGCCAGCTCCCAGCTCCTCTTGGACAGGACCACTTACATTCCCCTGAAACAATCTATTTGCCTGCCTAGATGTTTCCTCCTTGTTGCCATGCAGACTGATGTTAAATAATTATCATGGCCAAAATTGCCAACCGAGGTCAAAGGGACCAAATCCTATCGTCATAGCCTTCATCTGCAATAAGATCTGTCTAATCTGAAACTATCATTGAACACTCAATTGTTTTCTGATAATATGCAACATGGCTGGTATTTCAGCAAAAAGAAAAGGACAACATCCAGTGGAAGCAAGAAATCTGAGTTCATTTAGCTCTGTCCTGACATTTAAGTTCATCCAGCACTAAGTATTTATTTTTAGTTTTTCAATTAATTCAAAGGTCTTTCCAATACTTTTCCAGTAATACCGGTTTTCTTTGAAAGATGCATAGCCCTTTCAGGGCTTCCCCATAGCTCAGTTGGAAAAGAATCCGCCTGCAATGCAGGAGACCCCGGTTTGGTTCCTGGGTGAGGAAGAACCCAAGACAAGGGATAGGCTACCCACTCCAGTATTCCTGGACTTCCGTGGTGGCTCAGCTGGGAAAGAATCCACCCGCAATGTGGGAGACCTGGGTTTGATCCCTGGGTTGGGAAGATGCCGTGGAGAAAGGAAAGGCTACCCACTCCAGTATTCTGGCCTGGAGAATTCTATGGACTATATATAGTCCATGGGTCGCAAAGGGTCAGACAATACTGAGCGACTTTTATTTTCACTTTCACAGTCCTTTCAACCTACTATGGAGTCACTCTGTTCAATAAGTCACATAAATAAAAATGTGCAATGAATCATTACAACCTCCCCTAATTTCCTCCATCACAAACACCATTCTGAAGTTTGAATCAAGTACCACAGGATCTACCAAATGCAATGAATGTTTAAATAAGTTATGCTAAATAAAATACTGAACCATTATTTGCACAAGAAACTAATTTACATGATAGTTTATTCAATATAAGATTCAATTTAACTCATATTTTTTGCCAATATGTGCATCAATATATAAACATATCCCTAAGTGAGAAATTACTATGTACCACATAGTAGATGATTTCAGTTTTATCAAATTTTGTATTCTTCAGAGACACTTTTATTTTCCTCTTTGAAATCCATTTTTAAATATCCTACCTATATGTAACTTTAATTTTTTTACTCGATGTATTCAAGTTGTGTCTAATTTATTATCCTCTGCTAACCTTGTAAGATCACCTTTGCTCACCGTTTCTGACTCACTCACTTATAAATCTTCCTTCTAACAACCAAGCTATGCTCCTCCAAAACTGTGAAATATGCTCAATAGGACAAAATAAAAAGACATGGTTTCTTTTAGAAGTATAGGCCTTCACACAGAAAATACCTGCTTTCAAGAACTAAATATATTCTCTTTCTTGCCCTTCATGTCAGTAGCTTGGTACTGTAGCTGTGACCGCCCTCAAGAGCTATTTGCACTGGAGTTGACCAGGATCTGCTTTCAAGAGCCTCACAGGACCCAAGCGATGTGCCACTTGCCAAGATCTCTGTGACCTCAAAACACCTGGGAGCAACAAAGCATTTCTCTTCCCCCTGCACCTGACCATTCACCTGCCTAAAGAAAACTTAATCAGCCTTCACCACATACATCTTACACAGACGCACCTTAATTCATGAAATAGCTTTCTCATTTTTTTTACAATTCTTGAAAAAACATTGTGATTTTTTTTCACATTTGTGTCCACGACTCACAGTAAGAAACATATTTTAGAATCCAAAATTGTCTACTCATTCACATGTACTTATAAAACAGAAATAAGTTTCATTAAACAATATTTTCCCATAATACATTCAACACACTGTGATATCTTATTTGTTCTATTTTTTTCCTAATACCAGTTCAATCACCAAATCTATTTTAAGAACCCTCTAGGATCCCAACTCACAGTCAGAAAACCAAAGGAAAATCTGAATATATAATATTTTACATGAGTGAACTTCAGTGCCAGTATTAACACTCAAGGCAGCTCTGTGAAGAGTAAATACCAAATTCACATTAAGCTAAAATTATATTTCCTTCACTATTTGCAAGAAACAAAACCAGGACTGGTTCTCCATGGTTTCCTTTTATCAACACGTCCTCTACCTAATCTAGAATCATCCTGAGATGATAAATGTTCAGTGATATTTGTTATTCAACAGATGTTTGAGCTGCTGAAATCCCCCATGAATACTTAATTCTATAGCTTGAAGTCCCTAAAAGCTCATCCTGGAATTTTCTTTCCTGGCTCTCTCCTTCACTTCAGGGGCTCTGCACTGATAACCACTGTCTTTCTCTCTTTGCTTATTTAATATTTCTTGTTGCTCTCCACTCAACATATTCATTCTCAAAATAACCTTGAGACAGTTATCTTCCCCCAGTGAAACACACTTTAACCCCAAAGGATATAAAATCATAAAAATACAGTTCTATTTCATGTCATAAACATGTTGTTGTTGTTGTTGTTTAGCCACTCAGACCTGTCTGACTCTTTGTGAGCCCACGAACTATAGCCCGCCAGGCTCCTCTGTCCATGGGATTTTCCAGGCAGGAATACTGAAGTGGGTTGCCATTGCCTTCTCCGGGGGATTTTCCTCACCCAGGGACCAAACCCATGTCTCCGTGTCTCCTGCACTACAGGCAAATTCCTTACTGCTGAGCCACCAGGGAAGACCCGATAAACCAGTAAGTCAGGAGAAAGAGCTGATGCTTCAGAAATCAACAGTAAACTCACTAACTGGAAAACTTCTACTGGTTTACTTCTTGATTTAAGTACTCAATTTTATTATATTCATTAATGAACTACAGCATTGCTTTGACCCAGGATCCACCAACTTTTTTCACTTACATATATGAAGTTTCTGTGCCTTAATTATCTAAGCCTAAAAATATCCCTTGTAACACACCACAAAGGAGTTTTAACTAAAATGCATACACTGATACATGCCACATTGCTGGTCAGGGCCGGTGTTCAACATCTGACTCCACACCCCCCGAGGATTCAGCTCAGTTCAAAAGACGGAAACTGCAGTGAATCAAAATACAGAGCAAGCGAAGTTCCCAAGGAGCTCACATCTAGTGGACTCTCTTAGTCAGGGTCATTTTCAAAGACATCCACAATATGCGTCTCCCCAGTTTTCTTCCCTTTCTTATTTGTTACCTGCTTCAGTTAATATAGGGGCTTCTCTGGTGGCTCAGATGGTAAAGCGTCTGCCCGCAACGCGGGAGACCTGGGTTCGATCCCTGGGTCGGGAAGATCCCCTGGAGAAGGAAATGGCAACCCTCTCCAGTATTCTTGCCTGGAAAATCCCATGGATGGAGGAGCCTGGCGGGCTACAGTCCATGGGGTCGCAAAGAGTTGGACACGATTGAGCGACTTCACTTTCACTTTTCAGTTAATATAAGAAATCAATCTGCCAGCCCTCCTCTCTACTTCAGTGCCACTATCCGTGCACAGCTGGCCTTTCTCTTCACACTTGTCCAACCTGAACACAGCACCCTCTCCGAGACATGCTGACTGCAATTCCCCTAGTGACCTCTCACCTTCCAAAATGAATCCACTTTGTTCTCTTCACATCTCTGCTCTGCTTAGGTTGTAAGCTTTTCAGGAACAGAAATCACTGCTTCTTAATGCTTATAAAGCCCCTAACAACTGGTATAGTTGTAGTTTCCCTGGTAAATAGCAGGTGAATCCTCTTGACATTTAGCTTTCCTTGTGTTGATATTGAGCTTACCCATTCAGTTATAGTTTTAATTTAAAAAAAAAAAAAAAAGAAAACTTTTTAGTAGGGCCCAGAGTAGCGACTGAGCGACTTCACTTTCACTTTTCACTTTCATGCATTGGAGAAGGAAATGGCAACCCACTCCAGTGTTCTTGCCTGGAGAATCCCAGGGATGGGGGAGCATGGTGGGCTGCCGTCTATGGGGTCGCAGAGTCGGACACGACTGAAGTGACTTAGCAACAGCAGCAGAGTAGGGAAAAAGAAGTAATAATCTCATAAATCAAAACAAACATTTACCTAGAGCCATAAGGACCTGCACTGTTTATTCTTCTTACCATCTTCAGATAAACATGTTCCCAAGCAGCAAGCAGAAGAGGAAGTGGAATAGAGACGGGGAGTCCCCTCACAAGCAGATCATTGCTTCCACCAAGTTTTAAGTCTTGTCCCAGCCCAGAGCATTTAAGGACAAAAAGAGAAAAGTTGGGTCCCCCTATTCTCAAACCAGAGACAAGAGTTCAACAAGACTGCACAAGGGTACAATTACCTTGGGATCCAAAGTCAAAATTAAATAAGAATTGGGTTAGATCTGTCTCCTGGAGTTCAACCTGAACAAGGAAAAAGAAAAAGAATCTGAGAAGCCTAGAAGGTATCTCCTGTCTTCTCTGAGTGATGTTTGCTATCTCTTCATCAGGCCCAAGAATCACCTCTAGATGAGAGGGCTGACTGTCACATCTGCTCCAGAAAATTCTCTTCAAGTTGGAACTCTGAATTCCCATTCCCACCAGTGGTAAAAAGAAAGCTAAAGGACCTCAGCAACGTTGGAAGTAGGGGCTCAGTGGGACTGGCTGCTTCATATGGCAGTAAATGATCTCAAATATCACACAAGAGAAAACACACAATAATTTGTAACCTTTACATATAAATGGACATAAAATTCACTTCTGTGTTCATCCTTTGAAGTGTTTTTATAAACTTTAGCAAATCTAGGAAAATGAAATGCCATTAACAAAAGCCTTTTCACAACGCAGCATTGAAGAACCGACTTCACAGGTAAACACGTTTTAAACCTCTTTAAGCAGATCACTTCGTAGTCTCTCTAGATCATTTAAAACCTCTGCTAAAAAGATTCCGCTTATTTCCACAAAAACAGGATTTCAGAAATCTTTGCATCATTCTGCCCACTATGGTTACTCATGATTTAAATAACAGAATTCACAGGATATTGATACCATATTACAAAACCATACCTGGCCAGAGTGGCCAGACAGAGCCCATCAGCCAAAATTCTTGCCTTGGATTATTTTTTCTTTTTCATTAAAAAAAAAAAAAAGTATAGAAAAGACAACTGTGGCATAACTTTGTTAGAAAGGATGACTAATAAATACAATGAAATTCAAATCACATTAAAAATAAAAGACCCATGAATTACCAAAGTTAACAGAATGCAACAAATTTGTTTAAATTTAAGCTTGGCACAGAAAGGCAATGAACACAGCAGACCACTTACAGTAATACTTCCAAAGGAACAAATTTTCACAGATTCCCTAAAGAAATCCCCAAAGTATAGCCAAAAAATTGTTTATGTTTTATTATTCCAAATTCTTCTCAACTACATGCTTTAAAATTTCCAAGAATTTTTTAGCAGAAACTAAAGAGAACCAAGTTATCATTTTACTGTTATTCTATACATGATAATCTGAATTTAATTTAAAATACTATGTTCCTTGCACAATGCCTGATCTACAGTGGATGATTAACAGTTATCTGATAAATGAATGGATTTAATTATCAAGCTTTCTCCTTTTAACTCTGACCCATCTGCTCTGATATTTGTTACCTCAGAGATTAATAAAGTCACATTTTTCCTGTACAGTTCCTCTACGGGATTTTCACAGGAACTAGATTTGTTTCTTATAGTTTATAAAATGTTACAAAAGAAATCAAACTCAGCCCAGGTTCTAATGCTTAAACCTTGACCAGAAATATACTCCCAACATAATTAAAAGCTGAGTCTATTTTCAGGAGAACCCTTACTGCTAATACTAGTTGTTTTTTTTTTTTTTAACACAACACTAGGCTTTATTGACTATGCCAAAGCCTTTGACTGTGTGGATCACAATAAACTGTGGAAAATTCTGAAAGAGATGGGAATACCAGACCACCTGACCTGCCTCTTGAGAAACCTATACGCAGGTCAGGAAGCAACAGTTAGAACTGGACATGGAACAACATACTGGCTCCAAATAGGAAAAGGAGTACATTAAGGCTGTATATTGTCACTCTGCTTATTTAACTTCTATGCAGAGTACATCATGAGAAACACTGGGCTGGAGGAAGCACAAGCTGGAATCAAGATTGCTGGGATAAATATCAATAACCTCAGATATGCAATGACACCACCCTTATGGTAGAAAGTGAAAAGGAACTAAAGAGCCTCTTAATGAAGGTGAAAGAGGAGAGTGAAAAAGTTGGCTTAAAGCTCAACATTCAGAAAATGAAGATCATGGCACCTGGTCCCATCACTTCATGGCAAATAGATGGGGAAACAGTGGAAACAGTGTCAGACTTTATTTTTGGAGGGGCTCCAAAATCACTGCAGATGGTGATTGCAGCCATGAAATTAAAAGACGCTTACTCCTTGGAAGGAAAGTTATGACCAACCTAGATAGCATATTCAAAAGCAGAGACATTACTTTGCCAACAAACGTCCGTCTAGTCAAGGCTATGGTTTTTCCAGTGGTCATGTATGGATGTGAGAGTTAGATTGTAAAGAAAGCTGAGTGCCGAAGAATTAATGTTTTTGAACTGTGGTGTTGGAGAAGACTCTTGAGAGTCCCTTGGACTACAAGGAGATCTAACCAGTCCATTCTAAAGGAGATCAGTCCTGGGTGTTCTTTGGAAGGAATGATACTAAAGCTGAAACTCCAATACTTTGGGCACCTCATGCGAAGAGTTGACTCACTGGAAAAGACTCTGATGCTGGGAGGGATTGGGGGCAGGAGGAGAAGGGGACGACAGAGGATGAGATGGCTGGATAGCATCACCGACTCGATGGACATGAGTTTGAATGAACTCCGGGAGTTGGTGATGGACAGGGAGGCCTGGCATGCTGCAATTCATAGGGTCACAAAGAGTCGGACATGACTGAGCAACTGAACAGAACTGAGGCATAATTAATTTGTCCATAAAAACAGTGTGTTTAGCTCAACCAAACAAAACAGGCCAGGCTTGTACATGTGTATTTTAGTTGTGCTGTACTCAGTCACCTCTGACTCTGTGACCCCATGGACTATAACCCTCCAGGCTCCTCTGTCCACAGGAATTCCCAAGCAGGAACACTGGAGTGGGTTGCTATTTCCTCCTACAGGCGATCTTCCCAACCCAGGGATCAAACGCGCGTCTCCAGAGTCTCCTGCATGGGCAGGTGGATTCTCTATCACTTAGCTCTGTGGGAAGCCCATGTGTATTTTAGGATAGCCTCAGTATGCTATTTTTAAAGGAATAAAGAGAGAAGCTGCTCAAAGACAAATGGATAAATGTAGAGAAAGCAAATGAAATAGCCAGAAACTGGAGGGTGGGAAAGCAGGGAGGGAAAGAATGTGAGGAGTATAAACGAAAGAAGTCACCAGCCAATTATTCACAGGGAATTGTTAATGGATTGGAAAGAAATGCAGTTGAAGAGTAAGGACAGTATTTATCTCCGCTACCTCATCAGCTCTTGGTAACTGGCTGGAGCTTGAGAGCAGGCTGCCTCTGACTCGACCTCCGACCCCTGGAAAACGGCGAGGACACCTGCAACTTCAGCTGCAAAGCTCTCGGGAAGGAGCGGTGCAGACGCCTAGGACTCGCTCTCCAACACCTCCCGCGAGGGACTCTCTCTCATCTCACCACCCTAGTAAGCTTATGTACAGCCGTTTCTTTCTTATACTATCACAAGCATCTTTTTCTTTCATACAATGATGAAAGCAGCACACATTTCTGTACCTTGTTTTTCATTAACTTAGATTTATAGCCCCAGGGTTCTCTTGAATTCGCTATTTAAGTAATGACTGTCAACGTTTACAAATTTAGTTAAGTCATTGCTAATTATTTTCTAAGTAAATCATAATTACTGACCAAGTTTGTGATCAGGGTTCCCCAACTGCATGCAGTACCACCAAAAACTCAGGGGGGGCGCTGTTAGTCACTGAAACCTGAGAGAAACAGAGCTGATGTCCCTTAAGTCAAAATAGTCAGAAATGGGTTATGGGCAAGGGCAGATGTGTAACTCAACAAATCAGGATTTACCCCTGATTGGGGGAGAGGGGTGTGTTCCAGAATAAACCCAATAAATAAAGGGTTCTTACAGAAAGAAACACACAGACAGTGTGTGTTTACAGCACAGACAATGGGTGGGAAATCAACATTACCCACTATAGGAAAAAAAGCAAAATTGGGATCACTGTAACACTGTACTCACTAAATCCTTTAAGGGTCTTAAAGCAAATTACTAATCTACAATACTATCAGCAGCATAATGAAAGTAAGTGCCTTAGTACACCCTAATTAAAACAAGGTATTTTTTTTTAATATTTTAGCTAATAGAAAATGGATACCTTACTCATATTCATTTGTATTTCTCTGACTCCTCCTGATAAAGGTTAGCAACTGTATTTATCCTTCAGCTAATCAACCATACTGAGTTCTAGTGCTCAATTATCTACAAGCCTCCTAACCTTCTCCCTCCTTTTATCTTACAAATACAAACCATTTGGCTTTGGATATATATTCCTTACCATAAATTTACAGCTACTGAAAAAAGCTTTCTTTGTACAATATGAGCACCTACATTCAAGAGGAAAGAAGAGGTAAGGGAACTCTGAAAAACTAAACAGAAAAAGTTGGAAGACTGAAGATTCTTAAGAGAATAAGGCTCCACAAAAGTCAAGCGAGAAGAAGCTTCAGGAAGCAAAAAGTGACTGGCAGGGTTAAATATACCACAATCCAGTACAATGACAACCACAGTGTCCTTCAGATTTCACAAGTGGTCACTAGAGTTCTAAGCTTTAGAATGTATCAGTGTTAAATTTCCACAGGCTTAACATAACTGTGTATTCATTCAACAGTTACCTGGCCATAAATATGTACCTGGCAGAGTACTAGACACAAAGAGATATAGACCGTAGTTTAGAGGGTCCTAGATAGAAACGTGTACACATGTACAATTTGAGGGGGGTGCTGGAGCAGCAGGGGAAATTTAACAAGTGGTCAGAAAGACTATGAAAAGCCAAAAAATACCCAAAGGAATGAGTTTCTCCTCTCTAATTAGGAAGTTAACTCCCTTAAAATGTACAGCATTTATAACATAAAAAAGATAATTTATCATTCAAATACACTAATTAATTTAGGACCTGAAAAGAAACATACAAGACTAAGTTCTCCACATTAAGGTAAATAAGCAATCTAAATGTCTGAAGAAGATTTTAAAATAGTTAATTTTTATTTCTAGTCAAGTTCAGCAGATGCCACAGTTACACTTCAAAGACAGAGTACGTGGGGGCTCCCCAAATTCATGTCACAAGGTATATATCACAGGTTTCATTTCAGAACAATAGATGAATGCAGATTTTGGACAGGAAAAATTCTTTAAAACATGAAAGTCTTATTCTATCACACAGCTAATACATGATCCAATTTCTTTTTAGTGAAGTGCAGTATACTGCAGATGTTTCTTTATACAAAATGAAATCCACTCTGGTTTTACTTACATTTCAAATGTAGACTGCTCTAAATTACTTACACATAAGCATCACCTTCAATCTAAGGACTTTTGGCCATAAATATGGTAATAATAAAAATATGCAGAAGCAAGGAAAGTATCTGACATTATGGTATTAATTTATATATAAATGGTATGTACATTATTGTATATTTTTAAGTATATTCATGTGGACATGGAAGGCAAAATTAAAAATAGTTTATTGACCTAGAAAGGCACTGAAAACATTTCCATTTTAAACATCCTTCATATCAGGATTACTTCATTTTTTTCTGCTAAAAGATATAATGTGATTACTATACCAACACTGGCTGACTTCCGTGTGCCAGGCATTATGGCTAGGTATATCTAACAAGAGTTTCAATCCCCATAAAAAAACAAAAGCAGGGATTATTATTACTGCTATTAGTCCCATTATTAAAATGAGGAAACCAGGGCTTAAGAAGGAAAGTGACTTACTACAGTCAGTCAGCATACAGGCATGCATGTGCTTGTGCGCACGCACATACACACACACACACACACAATATCTAATATAGTATCAAGTGCCTGAAGTGTGGTAGACGATCCCTAAGTTTCCTTAATAGATCCGAATGAATGAAGAATGGACACCCATAGTCTCACATGAGATCCCTATGCTGCACTGACTGCTATAACTGTTCACTTCAGTTCAGTCCCTCAGTCGTGTCCGACTCTTTGTGACCCCATCAACTGCAGCATGCCAGGCTTCCCTGTGCATCACCAACTCCTGGAGCTTGCTCAAACTCATGTCCATTGAGTCAGTGATGCCATCCAACCATCTCATCCTCTGTCGTCCCCTTCTCCCCCTGCCCTCAAACTTTCCCAGCATCAGGGTCTTTTCCAATGAGTCAGCTCTTTGCATGAGATGGCCAAAGTATTGAAGCTTCAGCATCAGTCCTTCCAATGAACACCCAGGACTGATCTCCTTTAGCATGGACTGGTTGGATCTCCTTGCTGTCCAAGGGACTCTCCAGAGTCTTCTCCAACACCACAGTTCAAAAGCATCAATTTTTCGGCGCTCAGCTTTCTTTATAGTCCAACTCCCACATCCATACATGACCACTGGAAAAACCACTCTGTGAAAGAGAAACGGTGTCTAGAGGAAACAAAGTGTATACACGGTACCACCAAGTCCAAGCAGGAACAAACTACACAGCACACAGCATCAGCAGCACATCCCTGGCAATGTGAAGAACCCAGAAGAGTTGGGCCTCAGTCTGTGCTGTATTTCCAGGGCCTAGAACAGTATGAGATATAGCAAGTGCTAAATAAACATGCTGAATGAATATGTGAGTAAAACTCCATTTCCTCTTTCTTCTCCACACCTCCTCTGGCTTATCAGAGTGACCTTTACATTTTCTCCTTGTTTTCTTCCCTCTGCTTCTCTCGCCACTCTTTGCATATCAGAATAATACTTTTTATGTATATGTGTACTCTTTGCATATACACAAAAAGTATTATTACTCTGTATTTACATTATGAGATTTTTAAATACTTATTCACCTATAATGAAAAATAAAAGCACAAGGGAACATTTCCTCTTTAAACATCCACCAAATGATTCTGCTTTCTCCAACAAAACATAAAGGCCATCACTGAATTTGTTATGGGAATTTATACCTTAGCTTTAAATATACATTTAGATCTCAAAGTGCTTTCTATCATAAGAATGTAACATAAATGCTTATAAAGCTATTACATTTCTATTTATAATGGTGAGTTCCAACGCAGAGTTAACACATGACCCAGCAATTCCATGCCAAGGGATATATCCAAAAGAATAAAAACGTATGTCCACACTATGGACAGAGAAGCTAGGGCAGGCTACAGTCCATGGGATCGAAAAGAGTCAGACACAACTGTGAGACTAACTTTCTTTCACACAAAAACAGGTACACGAATGTTTATAGCATTATTCATAATGGCAAAAAAAAAAAAAAGCAGGAAACAGCCAAAATGTCCATCAACTCATGGATGGATACACAAAATGTGGTGGTACATTCACACAATTGAATATTTGGCAATGAAAAGAATAAAGTACCAATACATGTCAAAATACAGGAGAACCCTGGAAACATCCTAAGTGAGAGAAGCCATTTCACGAAAGGCCACAAATTGTATAATTCTATTTACACAAAAAGTCCAGAGCAGGCAAATCTGTAGAAACAGAGGGAAGACAGAGAAAAGGAGTAACAGCTAATGCGTGTGAGATTTCTTTGAGGGCAATGAAACTATTCTAAAATTAGGCAGTAGTTCCAAAATAAACATTAAGGAAAAAAACAAAAAAGTCATGCAACTCAATAGCACACAAAAAAATCAAAATCGGACAAAAATAAGCAGAGAACCTGAACAGATATCTTTCCAAAGAAGACATACAAATTGCCAAGAGGTACATGTAAAGGTGCTCGACATCATTAATCACCGGGGAAATGCAAATCAAAGCCACTTCACACCTGTTAGCGTATTTATCATCAAAAAGAAGAGAGAGGGCAAGCACTGGCTAGATATGGAGAAAAGGGAACCGGGGCATTTTTGGTAGGAATGTAAACTGGTTCAGCCACTATGGAGAACACTACAGAAGTTCCTCAAAATATTAAAAATAGAAATAGCATTGTTGTACAGTTGCTAAGTCACGTCTGACTCTGTGATCCCATGGACTACGGCACTCCAGGCTTCCCTCTCCTTCACTATCTCTGGCAGTTTGCTCAAACCCATGTCCACTGAGTCAGTGATGCCATCCAACCATCTCATCCTCTGTCATCCCCTTCTCTTCCCGCCCTCAATCTTTCCCAGCATCAGGTCTTTTTAAATGAGTCAGTTCTCCACATTAGGTGGCCAAAGTATCAAAGCTTCAGCTTCAGCATCAGTCCCTCCAATAAACACCCAGGACTGATCTCCTTCAGAATGGACTGGTTGGATCTCCTTGTAGCCCAAGGGATTCTCAAGAGTCTTCTCCAACACCACAGTTCAAAAGCATCAATTCTTCGGCGCTCAGCTTTCTTCACAGTCCAACTCTCACATCCATACATGACTATTCGAAAAACCATAGCCTTGACTAGATTGACCTTTGTTGACAAAGTAATGTCTCTGCCTTTTAATATGCTGGTCTAGGTTGATCATATGGCAACCTACTCCAGTACTCTTGCCTGGAAAATCCCATGGGTGGAGGAGCCTGGTAGGCTGCAGTCCATGGGTTCGCTAGGAGTCAGACACTACTGAGCGACTTCACTTTCACTTTTCACTTTCATGCACTGGAGAAGGAAATGGCAACCCACTCCAGTGTTCTTGCCTGGAGAGTCCCAGGGACGGGCGAGCCTGGTGGGCTGCCGTCTATGGGGTTGCACAGAGTTGGACATGACTGAAGCGACTTAGCAGCAGGTCGGTCATAACTTTCCTTCCAAGGAGTAAGCGTCTTTTAATTTCATGGCTGCAATCACCATCTGCAGTGATTTTAGAGCCCAAAAAAATAAAGTCAGCCACTGTTTCCCCATCTATTTGCCATGAAGTGATGGGACCTGATGTCATGATCTTAGTTTTCTCAGTGTTGAGATTTAAGCCAACTTCTTCACTCTCCTCTCTTACCCTCATCAAGAGATTCTTTAGTGCATCTTCACTTTCTGCCATTAGAGTGGTATCATCTGCATATCTGAGGTTATTAATATTTCTCCTGCCAATCTTGATTTCAGTTTGTGCTTCATCCAGCCCCACATTTCGCATGATGTACTCTGCATAGAAGTTAAATAAGTAGGATGACAATATACAGCTTTGATGTACTCATTTTGCAATTCTGAACAATTGATCTGCATCCAGTTTTAACTGTTGCTTCTTGACCTGTATATAGGTTTCTCAGGAGGCAGATAAGGTGGTCCAGTATTCCCATCTCTTAAAGAATTTGCCAGTTCGTTGTGATTCACACAGTCAACGGCTTTAGCAGAGTCGATGAAGAAGAAGTAGATGTTTTTCTGGAACTCTCTTGCTTTTCCTATGATCCAACATAGCAATTTGTTCTCAGGTTGCTCTACCTTTTCTAAATCCAGCTTGAACATCTGGAAGTTCTCAGTTCACGTACTGTTGAAGCCTGGCTTTAAGGATTTTGAGCATGACCTTGTTAGCATGTGAAATGAGCACAAATGCATGGTAGCTTGAACGTTCTTTGGCATTGCCTATCTTTGGGACTGGAATGAAAACTGACCTTTTTGCAGTCCTGTGGTCACTGCTGAGTTTTCCAAATTTGCTGGCATATTGAGTGCAGCACTTTAAAGAGAAAAGAAAAGATATACCCAACTGAATGCAGAACTACCATATGATCCAGCAAACCCACTTCTGGGTACATATTCAAAGGAAATGAAAACAAGTTATCCAAGAGGTACCTGCATTTCCACTGCTGCAATATTTATAGTAACCAAGATATGAGAAAACCTAGTTGTCTATTAATGGATGAATGGATAAAGAGGATGTATATGCATAGTGAAATATTACCCAGACATGAGAAAGAAGGAAAGTCTGACATTTGTGACAACACAGATGAACAGAGAAGGCAGTATGTTAAGTGGAATAAGCCAAACAGAGAAAGAGAAATACTGCATGTTATCACTCATGTTAAACAAACAAACAAAAAAATATCAAACTCATAGGAATAGAAAGCAAATTGGTGACTGCCCGGGACTAGGGGAGTAGGAGAAATATTGAGAGGCTGGTGAAAGGATACAAACTTTAAGTTATAAGATGAATCAACTATGAGAATATAACATAAAACATAGTTGGTAACACTACTGGACAACTGAAATTTGCTAAAAGAGCAGAACTTAAATGGTCTCACAAAAAAATGAAAAATAAACATGTATGCAAGATGACGGACAACTAGCAAGCAGGGATCTGTTGGAATTTTTTCACAGTGCATACACATATTAAATAGAAGTACATACACCTTGTCAACTGTACCTCAATAAAGATGAAAACATGTAATAAAATTAGACAGTGGTGACAGTTGCACATTTCTGTAAACATAAGAAAACCCACCAGATTGTATTCTTTTAAAATGGATGGATTTTACGGCAGTGAACTGTATTTCAATAATACTATTTAAAAAGCAAATGACATTTTTAAAAGAAAGCATTTCCACACAGAATCAACACTTTGAAATGGCATCTTGAAAATAACACATGCAATACTCTGTTACAAATAGGAGACAACATAAATCATTTGTGCAATTACACTTTCTTAGCAACATCTTTTGTATTAGAGCCACTAACATATTAATGTCACTGCTGAAGAGAAAATTCATTCTTTAATACAAATATCAATTCCTTGAATATGCCTGTTCAAATCACTCTCATTCTGATAAATCTACATCCTATGCAACTGGCTTTTTCATTAAGATATTTATTTTCTAATAGAAAGTTTTGGAATTGATTTCAATATTAAATGCAGTGACAACCTGTGGACTTCTCTATCTCCAACCATTAGTTTGATACCACTTGCTATAAGTTCGGTCATATAACAGGCATTGACAAAAAACAGATCATGTGTCCAGCTCCAGAGTCCCAAAGACTTGCTACCAGTTCTTACACAGCTGACTTCCTAGAGAGAAAAACAAGCAAATAATCAAATGAGCAAACTAAAGCATGATGGATACCATGTTTTCTACGAAAGCACAACATCTCTGACATGGAAAAGATGTCTTAAAAAGATAACTACACCATTCCATGGAAGCAACGACTTACTTCGCACTGCAAGCCGCATGAATGATACCAAGTCAGGAAACATGATAAATTTCCACGGCCACAGCTCTCCCATCAACATTAAGCACAGTGCTCTCTCAACATATCTTGTACATCTCCCCGGTACGGTAGAGATTTTGCTTAGAAAAACCACCTCACATTCTGTTTTGAATAAAATATAATGACAGTTGTTATTCATAACTTGATCTCAACATGAGCTACAAATGAGACAGATGAGAAGATTAATTTTAATATCAAGTATCATACACGGTTCTAGACACTTTACATGTGTTATCTTACTTAATTCTGCAAATATGCATACGAACCAAACATTCCTTCCATATTATAGACAAGGAAAACTACAAAAGAAGCCAAATAACTCGCTCACAGCCATGTAGCGAATAAGTGATGGCACTGGGACTGAAAAGCATTGTCTGATTCTAAAGCCCAGGCTCCTTCTATTAAAACTACACCGGGCTGACTGCTATTAATGTTAAATCTGCAATGAACCTACTTAACATTTAATTGTTCTAATAATTAAAGATTAAACATTTTTAGCACTGCACATGTGTCAATGATAATGCTAAACTTAGCTGAAGAGCAAGCCCTCTGTTTCTTTCAATTCAGTTCAGTTGCTCAGTTGTGTCCGACTTTTTGCGACCCCATGAATTGCAGCATGCCAGGCCTCCCTGTCCATCACCAACTCCCGTAGCTCACCCAAACTCATGTCCATCGAGTCGGTGATGCTATCCAGCCATCTCATCCTCTTTCGTCCCCTTCTCCTCCTGCCCCCAATCCCTCCCAGCATCAGAGTCTTTTCCAGTGAGTCAACTCTTCGCATGAGGTGGCTAAAGTACTGGAGTTTCAGCTTTAGCATCAGACCTTCCAATGAACACCCAGGGATGATCTCCTTTAGAATGGACTGGTTGGATCTCCTTGCAGTCCAAGGAGTCTTCTCCAAGACTCTCACGAGTCTTCTCCAACACCACAGTTCAAAAGCATAAATTCTTTGGTGCTCAGCTTTCTTCACAGTCCAACTTTCACATCCATATATGAACACTGGAAAAATCATAGCCTTGACTAGATGGACCTTTGTTGGCAAAATAATGTCTCTGCTTTTTAATACGCTATCTAGGTTAGTCATAACTTTCCTTCCAAGGAGTAAGCGTCTTTTAATTTCATGGCTGCAATCACCATCTGCAGTGATTTTAGAGCCCAAAAAATAACGTTGCCACTGTTTCCCCATCTATTTCCCATGAAGTAATGGGACCAGATACTATGATGTTCATTTTCTGAATGTTGAGATTTAAGCAAACGTTTTCACTCTCTCTTTCACTTTCATCAAGAGGCTCTTTAGTTCCTCTTCACTTTCTGCCATAAAGGTGGTGTCATCTGCTTATCTGAGGTTATTGATATTTCTCCAGGCAGTCTTGATTCCAGCTTGTGCTTCTTCCAGCCCAGCGTTTCTCATGATGTAATCTGCATATAAGTTAAATAAGCAGGGTGACAATATACAGCCTTGATGTACTCCTTTTCCTATTTGGAACCAGGCTGTTTTTCCATTTCCAGGTCTAACTGTTGCTTCCTGACCTGCATATAGGTTTCTCAAGAGGCAGGTCAGGTGGTCTGGTATTCCCATCTCTTTCAGAATTTTCCACAATTTATTGTGATCCACACAATCAAAGGCTTTGGCATAGTCAATAAAGCAGAAATAGATGTTTTTCTGCAACTCTCTTGCTTTTTCCATGATCCAATGGATGTTGGCAATTTGATCTCTGGTTCCTCTGCCTTTTCTAAAACCAGCTTGAACATCTGGAAGTTCACAGTTCACGTTCTGCTGAAGCCTGGCTTGGAGAATTTTGAGCATTACTTTACTAGCGTGTGAGATGAGTGCAATTGTGCCGTAGTTTGAGCATTCTTTGGCATTGTCTTTCTTTGGGATGGGAATGAAAATTGACCTGTTCCAGTCCTGTGGCCACTGCTGAGTTTTCCAAATTTGCTGGCATATTGAGTGCAGCACTTTCTCAGCATCATCTTTCAGGATTTGAAATAGCTCAACTGGAATTCCATCACCTCCACTAGCTTTGTTCGTAGTGATGCTTTCTAAGGCCCACTTGACTTCACATTCCAGGATGTCTGGCTCTAGGTCAGTGATCACACCATTGTGATTATCTGGATCATGAAGATATTTTTTGTACATTTCTTCTGTGTATTCTTGCCACCTCTTCTTAATATCTTCTGCTTCTGTTAGGTCCCTACCATTTCTGTCCTTTATCGAGCCCATCTTTGCATGAAATGTTCCCTTGGTATCTAATTTTCTTGATGAGATCTCTGATCTTTCCTATTCTGTTGTTTTCCTCTATTTCTTTGCATTGATCACTGAGGAAGACTTTCTTATCTCTCCTTGCTATTCTTTGGAACTCTGCATTCAGATGCTTATCTTTCCTTTTCTCCTTTGCTTTTTGCTTCCCTTCTTTTCACAGCTATTTGTAAGGCCTCCCCAGACAGCCATTTTGATTTTTTGCATTTCTTTTCCACAGGGATGGTCTTGATCCCTTTCTCCTGTACAATGTCACAAACCTTCGTCCATAGTTCATCAGGCACTCTATTTATCAGATCTAGTCCCTTAAATCTATTTCTCACTTCCACTGTATAGTCATAAGGGATTTGATTTAGGTCATACCTGAATGGTCTAGAGGTTTTCCCTACTTTCTTCAATTTAAGTCTGAATTTGGTGATAAGGAGTTCATGATCTGAGCCACAGTCAGCTCCCGGTCTTGTTTTTGCTGACTGTATGCTATGCTAAGTCATTTCAGTCATGTCTGACTCTGTGCGACCCCATAGATGGCAGCCCACCAGGCTCCCCCATCCCTGGGATTCTCCAGGCAAGAACACTGGAGTGGGTTGCCATTTCTTCTCCAGTGCATGAAAATGAAAAGTGAAAGTGAAGTCGCTCAGTCGCGTCCGACTCCTAGCGACCCCATGGACTGCAACCTACCAGGCTCCTCCGTCCATGGGATTTTCCAGGCAAGAGTACTGGAGTGGGGTGCCATCGCCTTCTCTGTGCTGACTGTATAGAGCTTCTCAATCTTTGGCTGCGAAGAATATAAATCAATCTGATTTCGGTGTTGACCATCTGGTGATGTCCATGTGTTAGGAGAAGCACAGATTGAAACCGCCCACCCTGGCCAGGTACCATGGTAACCATTTGCATGAGTTGTTTTATGACAGGAGATCCTGATAAGGGATGAGGAACTAATAAGCCACCACCAACCAGAAGAGTTCGGGAAAGGTCTAAAGGAGACACCGCATGTCCGTCCACTTCCCAGAATCCCTCTCGCTAGCATCCATCTTGGCTGAGTGATGCGTGTGCCACCAGGAAAGACTCTGAATTAGAATGATTGGCCAAAGACCACCCAGAAACTAATCCCATCACCATAAAACCCGAGACTGCGAGCCACCCAGCAGAGCAGTTCTCCTGGGTTCCCTTACCCTACTGCTCCCCACCCAGGTGCCCTTTCCCAATAAAATCTCTTGCTTTGTCAGCACATGTGTCTCCTCGGACAATTCATTTCCGACAAGAGCCCATTTTCGGGCCCTGGAAGGGGCCCATCTTCCTGCAACAAATGGCGACTCTGGAGGGGACTCTTCTTCGCTGAGACTGACATCCTGACCACTCGGGGTACTCAGGGGCCAGCTTGCCTGCCAATGGACCAGACCCAGTGGCAGAAACTGGGACCCTTTTGTCCCTGGTCTCCTCCTGACGTGGACAACTGGCCAGAGTACCCCGACCAGTAAGGAACAAAAGACTTTATTGACCTCTCTCCTCTTCTCCCTCTCTTTCCTCTCCTTAACCTTTGCTAGCCTTCTCTGATTTTCTAGTCCCCTGGTCCTGGACGCAGGAATCTGGTCAAAGGGCCCTCAGCCTGAGCTGAGGATTGGAGACTGATCACCTCCTCTTGGCAGAGAACTCAAATTCTGGTTCTGGTCTGGTCTGATTTCTGGTAGGGCCGAGTTTCAGTCCTCCCTTCTCTGGAGGCCCAGGGAAAAGTCCCATAATGCCTGGGTATCTGTAGGTGGCAGGAGACATCTGTAAGGCCACCTCTTTCGCCCCCCTCTCCCTCCTCCTCCCCCTTCTTCTTTCAACCTGGCTTCCTTTCCTCCCTTTGAAATCTTTGATGTTAGTACTTGGATCTGAAGTTCTGTGTCTCTATAGGAGGTTTTCTGAGAGACTGTATTCTTGTATTTAAGGGAGTGTCTGATGAGGACTACCAGGTTTACACGTGTGTGTTTTAACTCTGTGTTCTGTGTTGTGATTTTTTATGGCCATTTTGCTTTGTCTGGCCACCATTTGGTTTAGACCTGCCGCCATTTTGCTAGAACTTGATTTTCTTTCCCTGTGCCTTGAGACCAGGGCTCTCAGGAACACTTATCTAGACCATCTCTAAGTCCTGAGACTGAGGGAAAAGGGGAAAAAGAGTTTAAAATTTTTATTTATTTCAACTCTTTTTTTATAAACTAGTAAATTTTATATTGTAATATCTAATTCATGACTAAACTTAGAAAATGAAGCCAGATCTTGCCCTGTGTCTGTCTAAATATGTTTTGGTATGTCTTTGTCTCTGGGTAATATTTTTGAGGTTAATTTGTAAATGAGCTCTATTTAACTGGCTTAAAAGAGGTAAGCGCTTACAAATCAAATAATTCTAAATTAAACAATAAATTCCAGGTTCATGTGAACTGGGAAATATTCAGTATTAAATACCTAATATTAATGTTTGTTTGTTGACCTATCTAATATAGACATGTCAGAGTAATTAACATTAAGTAGAATATTTTCATTGTACCTAGGTTTAATATGTTAAATATTATATCTGTTACAAGTTTGTCATAAGGAAATTACCTCGAGTGAAGAAACTTCTAAAAATGTAAATGAGATATGAGCTTTTATATAAACTCTATTAAGAATAATTATTCTTTAGATTCTTTAGGTAGATATATTCCTAAGTATTTTATTCTTTCCGTTGCAATGGTGAATGGAATTGTTTCCTTAATTTCTCTTTCTGTTTTCTCATTATTAGTGTATAGGAATGCAAGGGATTTCTGTGTGTTGATTTTATATCCTGCAACTTTACTATAGTCATTGATTAGTTCTAGTAATTTTCTGGTGGAGTCTTTAGGGTTTTCTATGTAGAGGATCATGTCATCTGCAAACAGTGAGAGCTTTACTTCTTCTTTTCCAATTTGGATTCCTTTTATTTCTTTTTCTGTTCTGATTGCTGTGGCCAAAACTTCCAAAACTATGTTGAATAGTAATGGTGAAAGTGGGCACCCTTGTCTTGTTCCTGACTTTAGAGGAAATGCTTTCAATTTTTCACCATTGAGGATAATGTTTGCTGTGGGTTTGTCATATATAGCTTTGATTATGTTGAGGTATGTTCCTTCTATTCCTGCTTTCTGGAGAGTTTTGATCATAAATGGATGTTGAATTTTGTCAAAGGCTTTCTCTGCATCTATTGAGATAATCATATGGTTTTTATTTTTCAATTTGTTAATGTGGTGTATTACATTGATTGATTTGCGGATATTGAAGAATCCTTGCATCCCTGGGATAAAGCCCACTTGGTCATGGTGTATGATCTTTTTAATGTGTTGTTGGATTCTGATTGCTAGAATTTTGTTAAGGATTTTTGCATCTATGTTCATCAGTGATATTGGCCTGTAGTTTTCTTTTTTTGTGGCATCTTTGTCAGGTTTTGGTATTAGGGTGATGGTGGCCTCATAGAATGAGTTTGGAAGTTTACCATCCTCTGCAATTTTCTGGAAGAGTTTGAGCAGGATAGGTGTTAGCTCTTCTCTAAATTTTTGGTAGAATTCAGCTGTGAAGCCGTCTGGACCTGGGCTTTTGTTTGCTGGAAGATTTTTGATTACAGTTTCAATTTCCGTGCTTGTGATGGGTCTGTTAAGATTTTCTATTTCTTCCTGGTCCAGTTTTGGAAAGTTGTACTTTTCTAAGAATTTGTCCATTTCTTCCACGTTGTCCATTTTATTGGCATATAATTGTTGATAGTACTCTCTTATGATCCTTTGTATTTCTGTGTTGTCTGTTGTGATCTCTCCATTTTCATTTCTAATTTTATTGATTTGATTTTTCTCCCTTTGTTTCTTGATGAGTCTGGCTAATGGTTTGTCAATTTTATTTATCCTTTCAAAGAACCAGCTTTTGGTTTTGTTGATTTTTGCTATGGTCTCTTTTGTTTCTTTTGCATTTATTTCTGCTCTAATTTTTAAGATTTCTTTCCTTCTACTAACCCTGGGGTTCTTCATTTCTTCCTTTTCTAGTTGCTTTAGGTGTAGAGTTAGGTTATTTATTTGACTTTTTTCTTGTTTCTTGAGGTGTGCCTGTATTGCTATGAACTTTCCCCTTAGGACTGCTTTTACCGTGTCCCACAGGTTTTGGGTTGTTGTGTTTTCATTTTCATTCGTTTCTATGCAAATTTTGATTTCTTTTTTGATTTCTTCTGTGATTTGTTGGTTATTCAGCAGCGTGTTGTTCAGCCTCCATATGTTGGATTTTTTAATAGTTTTTCTCCTGTAATTGAGATCTAATCTTACTGCATTGTGGTCAGAAAAGATGCTTGGAATGATTTCTATTTTTTTGAATTTACCAAGGCTAGCTTTATGGCCCAGGATGTGATCTATCCTGGAGAAGGTTCCATGTGCGCTTGAGAAGAAGGTGAAATTCATTGTTTTGGGATGAAATGTCCTATAGATATCAATTAGGTCTAACTGGTCTATTGTATCATTTAAAGTTTGTGTTTCCTTGTTAATTTTCTGTTTAGTTGATCTATCCATAGGTGTGAGTGGGGTATTAAAGTCTCCCACTATTATTGTGTTATTGTTAATTTCTCCTTTCATACTTGTTAGCATTTGTCTTACATACTGCGGTGCTCCCGTGTTGGGTGCATATATATTTATATAGAAAACTATAAAACACTGGTGAAAGAAATCAAAGAGGACACTAACAGATGGAGAAATATACCATGTTCATGGATTGGAAGAATCAATGTAGTGAAAATGAGTATACTACCCAAAGCAATCTATAGATTCAATGCAATCCCTATCAAGCTACCAACAGCATTCTTCACAGAGCTAGAACAAATAATTTCACAATTTGTATGGAAAAACAAAAAACCTCGAATAGCCAAAGCGATCTTGAGAAAGAAGAATGGAACTGGAGGAATCAACCTACCTGAGTTCAGGCTCTACTACAAAGCCACAGTTATCAAGACAGTATGGTACTGGCACAAAGACAGAAATATAGATCAATGGAACAAAACAGAAAGCCCAGAGATAAATCCACGCACATATGGACACCTCATCTTCGACAAAGGAGGCAAGAATATACAATGGATTAAAGACAATCTCTTTAACAAGTGGTGCTGGGAACTCTGGTCAACCACTTGTAAAAGAATGAAACTAGAACACTTTCTAACACCATACACAAAAATAAACTCAAAATGGATTAAAGATCTCAACGTAAGACCAGAAACTATAAAACTCCTAGAGGAGAACATAGGCAAAACACTCTCCGACATACATCACAGCAGGATCCTCTATGACCCACCTCCTAGAATATTGGAAATAAAAGCAAAAATAAACAAATGGGACCTAATTAACCTTAAAAGCTTCTGCACATCAAAGGAAACTATTAGCAAGGTGAAAAGACAGCCTTCAGAATGGGAGAAGATAATAGCAAATGAAGCAACTGACAAACAACTAATCTCGAGAATATACAAGCAACTCCTACAGCTCAACTCCAGAAAAATAAATGACCCAATCAAAAAATGGGCCAAAGAACTAAATAGACATTTCTCCAAAGAAGACATACAGATGGCTAACAAACACATGAAAAGATGCTCAACATCACTCATTATCAGAGAAATGCAAATCAAAACCACTATGAGGTACCATTTCACATCAGTCAGAATGGCTGCGATCCAAAAGTCTACAAGTAATAAATGCTGGAGAGGGTGTGGAGAAAAGGGAACCCTCTTACACTGTTGGTGGGAATGCAAACTAGTACAGCCACTATGGAGAACAGTGTGGAGATTCCTTAAAAAACTGGAAATAGACATGCCTTATGATCCAGCAATCCCACTGCTGGGAATACACACTGAGAAAACCAGAAGGGAAAGAGACACGAGTACCCCAATGTTCATTGCAGCACTGTTTATAATAGCCAGGACATGGAAGCAACCTAGATGTCCATCAGCAGATGAATGGATAAGAAAGCTGTGGTACATATACACAATGGAGTCTTATTCAGCCATTAAAAAGAATACATTTGAATCAGTTCTAATGAGGTGGATGAAACTGGAGCCTATTATACAGAGTGAAGTAAGCCAGAAAGAAAAACACCAATACAGTATACAAACGCATATATATGGAATTTAGAAAGATGGTAACAATAACCCTGTGTACGAGACAGCAAAAGAGACACTGATGTATAGAACAGTCTTATGGACTCTGTGGGAGAGGGAGAGGGTGGGAAGATTTGGGAGAATGGCATTGAAACATGTAAAATATCATGTATGAAATGAGTTGCCAGTCCAGGTTCGATGCACGATACTGGATGCTTGGGGCTGGTGCACTGGGACGACCCAGAGGGATGGAATGGGGAGGGAGGAGGGAGGAGGGTTCAGGATGGGGAACACATGTATACCTGTGGCGGATTCTTTTTGATATTTGGCAAATCTAATACAGTTATGTTAAGTTTAAAAATAAAATAAAATTAAAAAAAAAAAAAAAAAAGAATAATTATTCTTTAGAAATATCTGTCTAAAATAGTCTCTCCAGATTGGCGTAACTTAAGTTTCTAACGGTTGTGCTAAGTGTGCTAAGTGTGGGAAGTCTACTGAATAGTTAGGTCATTTCCAAATAAAATAAGATTTTGAAACATTTACTACTAAACACTAGTTTCCTTTTACAGAGAAACTAAAGAGATTTGGGACTATAAATGAATAATGTTTGGTGCCATCCTAAAATGTTCTAAGAAAGCAAGGGTTTTAGAAATTATCACTGGCATTTATGCTCACCAATTTGTAAAATGCTAATATAAAAGTTAGTTCTTGGTTGCTAAATGAAAGTAGGAAGTGTGTTTTCAGTTAAAAAAAAGAAAGAAAAAGAAAAAGTTATGAAAAATACTAAAAAGAGTTATGCACGATCAGGATTTTCTAAAACTGGATTACAATTAGTTAGATAAATGGATTTTGTTAGACATGACACAGCCATAAGAAAACTGGTTAGAGTTAACTAGGTCCAAGATGGCGGAGCTGACTTTCACTAGACCTTGAGCCTTGGTATTTAGGCCTATTGTGACTTATCAACAAGCTAAATGATACACCCATCAACATTGACTAAATCTGACAAATGTTCTAAACCCTTTTAATTGATCTTTTCGATAAAACTTCTTAAATAGAATTCTTTTGAAGTCCTTTTGACCTCTAACTAGCTTTGGGATGCTTCAGAGGGCCCCTGAAACATCCCAAAGAGAGATATTAAACTGTGTTTATTTGGTTGGTTAAATTACATGAAAAAGATTATCAAATGAGTAGTAAATCTGCTCATGTTATAATGTATGGTAAAATTACTAATACAGATATCCTAGAAATTATATGGAGTTCTTAACATTCTGATATGTCCTAGTATTCTAATGGAAAACCTGATGACTTCACAAAAGTTAAAAAAAGGACTGAATGAACCAGTGAATATGCTTATAACTTTTATGGTTTCTATCTGAAAAATTATGGGTTTGAATCTTATGTTTTTAGGGAGTAGGGAAAACCTTCCTCTCAAACTTATGACAACACTTTGGTAAAATTAAACGTTATAAACAAAATAATTATATTTTCTCTGTATCTGACTCCTCCAAAAATTGGAAATTCTTAGGTTTCAAGTAAGTTTATCAAATGAGTTAGGAAAGTTATCTCACGGGTACAAAAATCTCAAGAAATTTTTGAGACCTTAAAAAGGGAAGAATTCACCCAGATTTGTTAGGCAAAATCTGTGATAAGCCTTTGGTGTGAGTTTCCCAGCCCTGTTTTATTTAAAATGTTCAGCTTGAGACTCTATAAATGTTTCAGCAAAATAAAAAGTCTATGATCAATTATGGTTATATAAACCATCAGACCAAAATTAGTGAGAACAGACCTATTTTGCAAACAAGCTAGCCTTAATTTGGTTATATCTGATTAAAATGAGGGTAACTTTAGGGAGAAAAAGATATTTCAAAAAATATTAAATCCCAGTTTGTTAATGCAGGTCTGCATCTAGTAAGACTCATCTCTTAGATAGTTCTTTGCTGTTATGTGATATTAATGTAAAATTTAATTGAATTCTTAAAGAACACCCTAAGTTTGTTTCTGAAGCTTATCTCAGTAATCTATCTTTGGATGAAGACCAGATGCCTCATGACCTGCAACCAGGACTGGAAAAAGACATAATTTAAGGGACTGTCTCCAACCTGGATGGAAGGACTTTTTTACCAGGTACTCTTAACTAGCTCATGCACAATGAAACTGAAGGGAAATTAACTCTTAGATTAATTCCCACTTCCAAAGGCCCCTACAGTGGATTGGTCTATAGAGAGGACAGCTGACCTGATTTCACCTTAAAATGATGCTCAAGCAGGAGAAACTACACTACACCAGGATGAGAAGATGACGACATCAGAGGTAGACAGCTTGCCCAAGATGCTGGACCTGATTTGTATGATCATTTATGTTTTCTTGACTTCTTAGACCTTTGCATATAAATCAAATGCTTTTCTATCATAGGCCTGATTCTATGCTAGTTTTAGAAATCAATTCAATTGTTGGGTTTGTGGTCAATTACCTGTGTCTAGTTCTGGGTTACTTTGTTAAATTTCTCTACTACAAGACTCTAACTGGATGGCCCTGAGAAAATTTAATTAAAAAAAAAAATTATAGTCATATTCAGGTTACTGTGATATTACTAGATGGGATCCCCTCACCGGGCCAATTAATACTGCCTGCTCTGACTCTGGCCATAAGTTTGAGCTTTTTTCTATTACTCAAGCTCAATCAGGGCAACAAGAAAGGTTTCAGGAAAGGAGGAAAAAAATCTCCCACAATTATGGGATGGATTTATATCGATAACACCAGGCTATGGTAATTTAGGTCTAAAGTCTCCTCTGTGTTGGAAACAATTAAATCATACTAAGGACAATCAGTCTAGTAACACTAGAAAACGGGGCTATGTGCCTTATAGATGGTGCCAATATATAATTTCCCTGGAAGATAAAGATTCTACAGAGCAGACTAAGTCAGATGACCTGAGATATACTGGGCTACATTTAATGGAAGCTCTTAAGTCTTACTTGTGACTTTACTAATACTGCTGGCTATGTTATTTGTATTTCACCTGTTTTACAAAATTGCTGTTTCTTACACTATCAAATGTGTGTCTGAGGCCTCTAATAGAATAATATATAGCCCCATATGAGATCAATGATGGTAACACTGTAACTCTATATATGGGAAGAAGCAAAAAGAAGGAATATTTTCCTGGACCAAGAGGCTAGAAAAACAGGTGGTCCAGAGAATTTTGGATACTGTTTTATGGCCTAGTCCAGTAACAGCACACTGAGTGGCCTGTCAACAAAATCTTTGCCAAACCTGAGAATGGACATTCTCAGCACCATGAGATAAAATGGTCATGAAATGCCCCCCTCAAAATCATGGTCAAGTTTATGAGCAAAAAGGGGCTCTGCCAACTGAAGACTGACACTTGCCATCTACATCTACAAAGATTAAATCATGGCCGCTGCAACTGCTGACTTTCAATGCCCCTGAAAGGAGTTCAGGATGAAAACCAGGAATGAGGCACTCTGTGCTCTGGGAAAAACTGGCAGAACAGGCCTTCAGATAGTTAGATCTTTTCAGGAGAAGATTTTATGAGTCCCAATTCTTGCATCTTCTCATACCTAGAGAAACACTGACATCATTAACGGTGAAATCTGCTTTGGCTGTTAAGGAAAAGTTTACAATTAAAAGTCAAAATAGAGTAGCTATTGTTCAGATATCCTGGGAAATAACTAGGTGATGCTATGGGTGTACTTTCAGATTAGACCTTGTATTGCTAAACACTTGAGTTTTCTGAGTCGTGTCAGGCTTGGATGCCACCATTCTCAAAACAATGTCTGCTGGAAGCTAGTAGCTGCAACCTTACTTTTTATAAAACCAGGCAACTGGCTACAAGTCTCCCTGAAGTGCCAGGTCCAGACTGGGTTTCAGGCCTATTCTTCTAAAAAGAAATGAGATTTATTTTGTCTACTAAATTCCAGTTATCACTCCTCCAACTACTTCTAACTGGGTCTGTTACACCAAAATGGTAGACCAAGGGATTGAGGTTTTAATCATACAAGACTCAGATCTAGAACTTGGAACTCAGAAATACTTCCAATTCAGTGTCTATACTCCAAGCTGAGGCAGTCCTATGCTCCATTTTGAAAGGAAGTTATCACAGTCATAGTTGCCTATTTCCCTAAATTAAAACTGAGTAGAACTCTATGGGGCTCTGGAGTAGAGATCAGTTCTGTGTTCTCCACACATTTCTTGCCTGTAGGATATAGGCTTCATTCAGCCTCCTTGACCTTCCCCGAGTTCCAAAGTGTGGATTCAAACAATTGCTAATCAGGGAAGGGAGGGGATACAGAAACAGGAGAAACAATGAAAGGTTGGTACAGCCTCCAGACAGAGTCCCGGTTCCTACCCAAAGAAATATACATAACAGTGTCTTTGAGCCCCCACCCAGGTGGAGGATGGTAACTTCAGACTGAACACAAGATTCCTGGAGCACAGCTCTATTGCCTCACCACCAACCAATCAAAAAGGGTCACAAATCCTGCAACCCTCACCCTAAATGTTGCCTTCTGTTTCCGGGGACCAGAGATGACCATCCTGTTAGGTCTCCTGTTTGGCCCTTGTCTAGTTTATCTCTGAGAGGGGCCAACAGTTTCAAACTAAATTGCTGTTACTACAAGGGTGGAAGCTGGTTTCAGATGTGGAAAACCCCAATTTAGATCAGGTAGAGAGAGGCTTCTGCTCTGCTAGGCAGGCCTACGCCCATGCACAGCAGGAAGAAGTTACAGAAGAAAGAGACCTCTGCCCCAATTCCCAAGAAGTATGTTGAGTATGAAGTCTCTCGGGGGGAGTTGTTTGGGGAAGCACACTGATTGAAACCGGCCACCCTGGCCAGGTACCATAGTAACCATTTGCATGAGTTGTTTTATGACAGGAGATCCTGATAAGGGATGAGGAACTAATAAGCCACCACCAACCAGAAGAGTTCCGGAAAGGTCTAAAGGAGACACCGCATGTCCGTCCACTTCCCAGAATCCCTCTCGCTAGCATCCATCTTGGCTGAGCGATGCAGTGCGCCACCAGGAAAGACTCTGAATTAGAATGATTGGCCAAAGACCACCTGGAAACTAAGCCCATCACCATAAAACCTGAGACTGCGAGCCACGCGGCAGAGCAGTTCTCCTGGGTTCCCTTGCCCTACTGCTCCCCACCCAGGTGCCCTTTCCCAATAAAATCTCTTGCTTTGTCAGCACATGTGTCTCCGAGGACAATTCATTTCTTTTCTTGTTAGACAAGAGCCCAGTTTCAGGCCCTGGAAGGGATCCATCTTCTTGCAACACATGTGTAGAGTCTTCTCTTGTGTTGTTGGAAGACGGTGTTTGCTATGACCAGTGTGTTCTCTTGGCAAAACTCTATTAACCTTTGCCCTGCTTCATTCAGTATTCCAAGGCCCAATTTGCCTGTTACCCCATGTGTTCCTTGACTTCCTACTTTTGCATTCCAGTCGCCTATAGTGAAAAGGACATCTTTTTTGGGTGTTAGTTCTAAAAGGTCTCATAGGTCTTCATAGAACCGTTCAACTTCATCTTCTTCCGCGTTACTGGTTGGGGCATAGACTTGGATTACTGTGATATTGAATGGTTTGCCTTGGAAAGGAACAGAGATCATTCTGTCATTTTTGAGATTGCATCCAAGTACTGCATTTCGGACTCTTTTGTTGACCATGATGGCTACTCCATTTCTTCTAAGGGTTTCCTGCCCACAGAAGTAGATATAATGGTGATCTGAGTTAAATTCACCCATTCCTGTTTCTTTAAGCGAGATTTAATATTCAGGTTATTTGGATATTTTGGGATTACCTTAAATGAATATCTGTTCTGACAGAAATGCAAAACTCCATCTCAAACAAGAAACAAGTGGGCCTAAGCTGTAACCTAAGGACTCAAAGTGGGACGAGTACAGAGAAACTGACATCTGCTTCTCCCTGCTCCTCCCCTCATCAGAGAGTGTCACAAAACCTCAAGGTCAGCCAGTCACAGATACTCACTGAATCCTCATTTCCATAAGAGCAGTCTGAAGAGCCAAGGCAACACTGACAGGGAAAAAAAAAAATGCATCCAACAGGATTTAAACCTGACAAGTCTGAAAGTTCTCATTCACTTGCTACAACTATTCCTTATTCAGGATTATTCAGGATCTTTATTTTCTTTCTTTATCCCCTGAGACTGGCTTTTTTCAGCCCTTGCTTTACTTTCCAAACTGTCCCCAAAGTCCAGACTTCCTGCTGCAGCCCCTGGGTAGAGCTTCTCTTAAGCTCACAGATTCCTTAAGGAGAAAACACACACACACATACACACTTTAAATAATCTATTTTGTCTTTATGTGCTGTGCTAAGTCAGTTCAGTCGTCTCTGACTCTTTGCAACCCTGTGGACTGTAGCACGCCAGGCTCCTCTGTCCACGGGATTCTCCACGCAAGAATCCTAGAGTGGGTTGCCATGCCCTCCTCCGGGGCATCTTCCCAACCCAGGGATCGAACCCACAGCTCTTATGTCTCCTGCACTGGCAGGTGGATTCTATTACCCCTGTGCCACCTGGGAAGCCCCGTCTTATCTTTAGGGTACCATCTAAATAGCCTCTTCCAGCAATTCTGACACCTATTCACTCACACCATTTTTTCCTGGATCAACTGGCTTACAGGTTCAATTTAATTTTCTCACTAAGCCAACTGAATCTTCCTCTTCAATTCCTAATTCAACATTGTCTTTTCCCATAATTTCCTGCTCCTAGACCCTCCAGCAACACCCTACCAATCTCATCATTCTTTTCTTACCAATAACCATTAAAATGATATCACCACAAACATAATTACATTTACAAAACATCTGTGTAGCATAAGAAATACCTCAGAAAGCACTTTTCTAAGCCACTGTCTGCCTGCAATGCATGAATCAATGTGGGGAAAAAAACCTCCCTTCTCCATTTTGACCTGTTATAGTACATGAAATGACCCAAGTATTTATTTCACTTCTGACAACATCACTTTTAACAACTTTTACAGACCAATGACCTAAGCCAACAGCATCAAGGCAGCAGCAGACACATCAATAAAGTCTCAAAATCTACACTACCAGTTCATGATTATCCCTAAATGCCAACCCAGTGTGTCCTTGTTCCTTGGTTCCCAGATCACAGTAGATAATTATTTGTTTAAAAGTAAAAAGCTAAATCAAAACCATGCCACATCTCATGATCACTTCCTACCAAAAAGATTTAATTTGGGGACAAACACATGCTTTAACATTCCATTAAAGCATTTCTATCTGAATCATCTTGTCTATGGACTACGATAATAACACTGACAAGAACCTATTCAAGTCAAGCCTTGAAAAAAGCTGAAGTTATCTGGCTTACAAAGATCCTGCCTAAAGCAAGTGAAAATAATACCACATTTTAAATCATGTTGTTAGGCATTTTGTTTACTGGCCACATAAAAATCCTACAAGGAATCTATGGCAAATATATTCCCATTTTTTTCTGAAAATAGGGCCTGGGACAAATGGCTTCTCCCCATGACACTACTTAGTGTCAGCAGCAGGACTAGGATGAAGCCCCAACTCCAGATGCCATCTGCCGTCCCCAGGTTACCCAGACCTAAAAGTCAGTATGACTCTGACAGGAGAAATATTCAAGAGCAAACTTGCAGTCCCCATTTCCTGGCTCATTGGCTCCACAGATAATCAAAATCCTTCTCCATATCATGTTCTTAGTAAAATGTAAACTGATTCATGTTCACCATTACTGACTATTCACAATGCAGTCAAATTAGAATACAGATATACAAGCCCCCTCCAAGTTTATACTCAAAAGACAGAGTAAAATTTAATAAACAAAAATACACAGTGAATACTCTGTGTGACTGCAAAGGCAGAGACTGGAGTAATACAGCTACAAGGCAAAGGATGTCTTGGACTTGATGTCTCGTTCTGACAATAGAACGAGATAGAAGTAGCAAAAAAACATCCTCCCTTAGAGCCTTTGGGCTTCCCTGGTGGCTCAGCTGGTAAAGAATCTGCCTGCAATGCGGGAGACCTGGGTTCGATCCCTGGTTCGGGAAGATTCCCCTGGAGAAGGGAAAGGGTACCCAGTCCAGTATTCTGGCCTGGAGAATTCCATCGACTGTATAGTCCCTGGGGTCACAAAGAGTCTGGACACAACTGAGCGACTTTCACTTAGAGCCTTCAGAGACAGCATGCTCTGCTGACACATTGACTTCGGATTTTGGCCTCCAGAGCTGTGAGAGGAAATATTTCTAACATTTTATGCTAAGAAAAAAATTATTTCGTATCTACATACACAGAGACGCACACACTTAAGGACTATTGGTGCAGGCAGAGAACATCACATTCAAGATAGTGTAAGCACAGAAAATTGCAGGACCAACCAAATGCTGGAATCTGGGTGGAATGAAAAAAAAAAAAAAAAAACGCTAGCTTAAAACTGGAGTTTACAAACCAGAGGAGAAGGAAAGCAGAAGCATTAGAAAGTGGTTTCTCTCTAAGACAACCAGGTGGGTGAGCAAATAACTGACCGAACGGGAACACAAAGAACAAGCTTTGGCTGGACACGTGGTATGTGAAGGGCCCGCAGCACGCCCAGGTGGGGACAGGTAGCAGGATGCTGAAAATCAGACTCAGAGCTTGGCTGAAGACGGTCCAAGCTGGAGCCCTGCGGGCAGATGTTGTCACACAAGGAAAGCAAACAGCAGAAGGACCCCTTGCACACTACCAACACTGAAGAGAAGGCTAGACGCAATAAGGAAGAAGGATTCTGCAACAGTGTACACTGTGGAAAAAAAGAGGCCATGAAGCAGCTGGGATCTAGAGGCAGTAATAACATTTTTAAAAGGATCACCTGAGGAAAACCAGGACCGTCCCTTCCTATCACCTATGCTGACATGTCTTCAGGAATACACAACTTTCTCAAATCTTCCCCAAATGGTGTACCCCTTAAAAATTCACACCAATTCTCTCTTATTTGACAATTTTTACACTGGCCCTCAAACTTTCTGAAACCAACCTTTAAAACAATTGTAACCTCTTACTCCTTTGACCGTTCAGTGTCACATAAGAACTTGCTCACAGAAGGCACAAAGTCTGATACAAGTTCCAAAACCACACTATTTAAATTGTTTTCACAACTCACTTTAATCTGCTTCTCCTTGCTAATCCCTCCCACCACTACCACCACTCCTTTTGTATTTGTTTTGAGGCCTTATCTTTCAAACATGTTAAGGAATAAGAAAATTAAATAAATGAAAAAGAAAAAAGTCTCACCACAGCAAAGTAATCAATTTACATAGCTTCCATTCGAAAGGAGATACACTATACAATACTCATTTCACATTTTACAAACACATATCAGTTTTCTAAATTAAATCATCACTTTTCCTGTGTACTAAAGAGACAACTGAAGCTGGGGCTTTCATCTGGATAAACTCCAGTATATGTTTACACATGAGGGAATACTTTTGGCATGTCTTTCATAAACTAGCAAGCAGTATGGCTTTTTAGATTTGTGCAAGGAAATACAGAAATTCCACTACTGAGAAATGTGTCTGACTTTCAAACGAAAGGGGTCATTTTGTGTCTATCCACTTTTTACCAGAATAAAGCCAAGGTTCAAGAGAGTACTATTCATGTAACAAATGTGTGTAAATTGTGCATTTCTTCCCAATATTTTCTTACCACCCAACACTGAGAATCATCCCAGGATAGTTCCCCATCCTTCACAAAATATATTGCACCTGATAATCATCCAAATTACATAAAATGACAATATATAAAATGTCATGTTTGGACATTTTAAAAATAACATTTGGGGAACTTTCTTGATGCTCCGGTGGCTGAGACTCTGCTCTCCCAATGCGGGGATCCTGGGTTCAATCCCTGGTCAGGGAATGAGATTCCCACAGGCCACAACCAAGAGTTCACAGGCCACAACCTAAGATCCTGCATGCCGCAACGGAGAATTTGCACAGCCAAATAAATAAATGTATATTTAGAAATACCATTAGGCATGGAGACTTTTACCATTAAAAATCTAAAAACTGCATGTCAAAAATCTATAATAAATAATATAAAATAATCTACAAAGTGTTAACTATTAGTCTTATCCTAACCTTTTTCCCCACCATATTCCATGTAAAAATTACAAGTAGGTGAAATACTTTCAAATAAAAAATTTTAAATTCTAGAGAAGTAGGGCTTATGTTTTCTTCTTTTATGAATATACTCTTCAGCAACAAAAGAAAAAGGTTGGAAAAACTGACAGATGATCAGCTACCGTACGGTATGTTGTATGTGTGCTTAGTCGCTCAGCTGTGTCCAATTCTTTGCAACCTCACGGACCACAGCCCACCAGGCTCTGCTGTCCAGATCTCCCGCATTGCAGGCAGATTCTTGAGCCACCACGGATGCCTGTGTGGCACCTTACTAGTCTGCAATTCATTTTTTCTGAAACAAATCACTTCCCTTACAGAGGATTATACATGCAGGTTTTGCCGCAACATTTTCTTCAACATTATAACTAGATTCTTGATTATAAAATCGGAAAACTGCAGATATGAACAATGGCACATTCTGATGAACCAAACATTCCAGTTAGCTGGAATCCTAGAGAGGAGGTTCCACCATACAGGAAATATCCAAGCCAGTGTTTAAATATGCCTGGCCAAAAACAAATCTGTTAAAATAACTAAACTTCCATTATCTATCTTGTTATTGTCCTACCCGAAGGGCCATTAAAATTAACAAATTCAATGGAAGTCACTACACTTATATGAAACCCAGCCATTAAAAGTCAGAATACTGGCAGCTGCAAAAGCTGACGCACAGATTCCTTGAACTGGAGAGCCAGGAGCTCAGCAACTGGTTTTCATTTTCATGATGAAAGTCAGCAAGAAGCAGGTAGCAAGTCCTCAGCTGATAAGGCCAGAGCTGCTGGGGATATGCTCCAAGGATGCTGAGATGCTGGGCAGAGGTTCAGGAGGCTGGAGGGAAAGGGAAGGCTGGCAGGGCTGCCAACTGAACCGGGTGGGCGGCAGGTGGACCAACAGGGAGTCTGGCACCTGCCAAGAGGCTGGAATGAGTGGAAATTACCATCCAGACAAGACAACAGGGATGGCTGGGGCCAGAACAGGTGGCAACCACAGCTCTGGCAAGAAACAATACTCTGGAAAAAGATTCAAGACTAAATAACCCCCTTTTCTTCACCCTTTCTCATCTGTCCACAATAAACATTTCATTGATGCATAACATTTACTGAATGTGGCTTAACAGCCTGAACATTTTAGCATTTCTCTTTATAAATCTAGAGAAGTTTTGCCATTCCATGCATACATTACTTGAATATACTTGGCACCAAAGCAATACTGAATGTAAGCTTTATTTTTTTTTTATATAATCTGAGAAATGCTTCTTCAGCATCATCATGAACATGATTAACACTGGGCTCTAAGAAATGTTAGTAACCGAAAGCATGTCTGTTGAAGCAGCTTTTCAGTGATTTCAAAGTTTTGTGGTTACCTGAGTTTTCTGCATCTCAGAGTACCCTATCACAGGAGGCAATGTAAGAGGTGGTTACTGCCACACCAGCCTCTTCCACTAGACAGGAAATAGGTTCTGTTCTCCCAGAAACCCACTCCTTCCTAACAAGGCAGCTCCTCAGTTACTACCTGCAGAAAAAGGAAATCCAGGACTTCCCTGGTGGTACAGTGGATAAGAATCTGCCTCCTAATGCAGGGAATAGGGGTTTGATCCCTGGTCTGGGAAGATTCCACATGCCACGGAGCAACTACGCCCATGCTCCACAACTACTGAGCCCACACACTAGAACCAGGAGCCAAAACTACTGAAGCCCATGCACCTAGAGCCTGTGTTCTGCAAGGAGAAGGCACCACAATGAGAAGCCAGTGAATGCAATGAACAGTAGCTCGGCTCAGGACAACTAGAGAAAGGCCGAGTGCAGCAAGCAAGACCCAGCACAACCACAAATAAATAAGGTGTCATTTTAAAAACAGAAAGACATTCAGCAGAGCTAAAGATACTGTTAGAGGACACCTGTCAAGCTCATGTAGACAATCAGAAGACAGGTAGACGGAAGTTCTCAGCCAGCTGAATTTAATTCCACTTTAATGAATGCCCAGGCTCCCATTTAAATGAACACAAACCGAACTGCTCTTACTTGTACAGGGCTCTGAAGCAGAACCTTAGAGCACTTCATTCTTAATCTACCCGTTCCTAAATTAATTACAGTTCATCTGAAAGATACAATTATTTCTGCTCATTTAACTCAGATTCTAATGAATGACTGTAAGAACCAGAAAAACGGTGGAAGTAATTACACATCCACATCTCTGACAAGGCTGCCCAGCTCAACAAGCAAAATAACGTAAGTGGAATAAGCAAGAGTGAAGGAGCTCTTGCAGGGTAAACGGGAATCTGCACTGAGTTGTGGTAAACCAAACAAAATCTAGGTCCAAATTTAAACACCAAAAATAGCCTGCAACAATAGCAGCTCTCACTAAGATCTCAAGGATGACCAAATAAAAAGTGCAGTAACTACAGAACGTCTTTCAAATTCCTTAAATTTGTCACTGTTTCTTCCATTTATTTAACTCCTTCCCTGTGCCACCAAACACTGGTAGCAAAGTGGACCCTGAACACACACAAAATAGAGACGGGCTTAAAGTGAAAAACCGAGTCAAACACAGCAAATGGAAGGCAGGAGTCTCTCAATCTCAGCCTCTCCAAGATCTCTGAATGCAGCCTGTGCACTCAGGGTTTCCTTTCACGCTAAACATCTACTTTATCCCCAGACTGCAAGTGCACCGCAGCAGCATGCTTCCAACTGAGGCTGTGGACACTGAACGCAGACACCTCTAAGAAACTGTGTGTGTTTCCTAGATGAACTCACCTATGAAACAGACTCACAGACACAGAGAACACAGCTGTGGTTGCCAAGGAGAAGGAGAGGCTGGGAAAGCGATGCGCCAAGAGTTTGGGATTAGCAGATGCAAACTATTACACAGAAAATAATGAATAACAAGCTTCCCCTGTACAGCACAGGGAACTATATTATCTCGTGATAAACCATAATGAAAGGAATGTGAAAAAGAATGCATATGAATGTATAACTGAATCACTTTGCTGTACAGCAGAAAGTAACACAACATTGTAAACCAACTATACTTGAATAAATCTGAAAAAAAAAAAAAGAAATTGTGTGCTTCCTCTTGCTAATGTCTTAATAAACTGCATATTCTGTAGCAATTTATGAGCAACCAACTCCTAGCATTCTAGCATGCCCCTGTTTGTGCCATGGATCACTAGTGCTAGAACAACCACTTTAAGAACAGACGAAGAAATAAGGTTTATGAGTCAGAGAAGGCCATCAAACAGACAAGTAGATTTTGAAAACCTGCACTTTCAATCAGGAAAAGCGATAAGAAAATGAATCATCAACAATACGTAAGATATTATCAGCAGTCTTTATAGAAGAGAAAATGTCATTTTGGCAAAATAATATCATCCATTCAGTTCAGTTCAGTCGCTCAGTCACGTCCGACTCTTTGGGACCCCATGAATCGCAGCATGCCAGGCCTCCCTGTCCATCACCAACTCCTGGAGTGCACTCAGATTCACGTCCATCGAGTCAGTGATGCCATCCAGCCATCTCATCCTCTGTCGTCCCCTTCTCCTCCTGCCCCCAATCCCTCCTAGCATCAGAGTTTTTTCCAATGAGTCAACTCTTCGCATGAGGTGGCCAAAGTACTGGAGTTTCAGCTCTAGCATCATTCCTTCCAAAGAAATCCCAGGTTGATTAAATGTAGTTTTGTAAGTTTTATATTGTATTCACAGTATTATTTATATTTAATTTGTAAGTTGATCTGCCTTTAAGATGGCATGAAAACTAGTTTCATGAATATATTTAACTGTCATAAAAAATAAATTATATTAGAGTCCATTAACTTTTTTTTCTTTAAAAGAAGCTCAGCCACACAAGGTTAAGAAACACTCTTTTAAAGGTAGAGGGAAAAACTGACCAATTCTACTTTAAGGTGATGAGAGGAAGTGTTATAATAGATAGTTACAAGAAGGGTGGGATGGCCAAGATGCTGCAGGTTAGATGGGAGGAAAGAATATTGATAAGCTCTCCACATAATCAATTCTATTTAATGAGTACAATTGCATTTCAACCCTTCCCCCTCTTTTCCTCTTCTTTTCTTTGGAGGGAGGGTCTGTCTAGTCTTGGAAAGACTATGTTCTACTTAAAGATGGTTCTTTGAACTCAAAAGGTTTTATACAAAGTTTTGAATTCAAAAATTTTATTTGAAGGGGAGATTATATTTTATACGAAGTAAAGGGGGAATTATATGAGAAAGACACTTTGAAATGTTTCTTTGGATATGGTCTATAAAAGGAGAAAATTAATAAGCAAAATGAGCCTATAACTTCACAACCCAAAATTTAAAACTGGCACCTGTTAAAGGAACAAAGTTCACAGACTAACATTTGATAAGAAGAGTAGAGACTGTGAGTCATACAGCATGAACTAAAACCCAATTCACCAGTGTCATATATTCTCAAATACCACTCACCAAATGACTAGATGGCATGTAACGAAATGAACAAACAGTCCTAGTGGTGAGATCTTTATAGCTGTTCCCTCCCCGTAAGGAAAGGTAGGACCCAGAGGTTGTTACTTGCGAAGCATCACACAGCATTTGACAGCATCAGAACGTAAACTCAGGTCTACATTAATCCCTATATTAACTCGTTTACTGTCATCCATTTTCTCTGAGTGGATGTGAGAGTGAAATGCAGTTCAGTTCAGTTCAGTCGCTCAGTCGTGTCTGACTCTTTGCGACCCCACGGATTGTAGCACGCCAGGCCTCCCTGTCCATCACCAACTCCCAGAGCATGCTCAAACTCATGTCCATCCAGTCAGTGATGCCATTCAGCCATCTCATCCTCTGTTGTCCCCTTCTCCTCCTGCCTTCAATCTTTCCAAGTACCAGGGCTTTTTCTAGTAAGTCAGCTCTTCACATCAGGTGGCCAAAGTATTGGAGTTTCAGCTTCATATCAGTCTTTCCAATGAATATTCAGGACTAATTTCCTTTAGGATTGACTGGTTTGATCTCCTTGCAGTCCAAGGGACTCTCAAGAGTCTTCTCCAACACCACAGTTCAAAAGCATCAATTCCTCAGTGCCCAGCTTTATAGTCCAACTCTCACATCCATCTTAAAAATATGTTAAATGCCTTACACATTTAAAATTCAAATCATCTAGTCAAGGTCCTCATTTATAATGATCATTCAAAATTCGCTCCTAAAAAAATGCACACCCGGAACCCAAGCTGAAGGAGCACATGTGACTCTCACTGAAACAGTAAAACATGTGTTACCCAAGAGAGCTCGCCAAGACTTTCAGCAGAAAACTTATTAAGTAGGTTGGAAATAATATAAGATGCTTAGAAATGCATGGAAGATTGTCAGCTCAGGAAAGTTTTATTAAGAAACCATTCATTATAAACGACGGCAAAGTGCTACATATAAATCTGAAGTGGATAATGGATACACTTACAGAAACAACAGGTATGGAGAATAGAAAGGCATAGTTTAAGGCTGGGGAAAACTGAAGGCTTCCTAAGGCAGAAAGGAAAAACAGAAGGGGCAGAACTGAAGAAAGGAGGGCTCCTTGGTGGATGTGGGATAGAATTATGGCAGCTTCAAGTCTTTAGACACACTCTGTCCTCCTACAGGACCAGCTTCAGAAAGCAGGCATTTAGCAGCTGCAGCAGAACCCCAGAGCATCTTCCCCAAGGGACAGAGGTCATTTGCTGGGAAAAAAAGAAGTGCCCTCATATGACTTAAAGGGTTTCTCGGCTCCAGATCTGTCCTGCTTGGCAGCTAATGCTGGATATTCTTTTAATAAATGCTTTCTTTCCACTACAAGAAAAGCAATAACCAAATGTTAATATAATGCACTCTCCTCACAAATCCTGGAAAGACAGATTGTACATTTTATGTGTAGAAGGTCAAGTTTATGAGGCAGGGTCTGTGTGTTCAAGGAACTTACACTCTCGAGATATCCTCACTTATAAATGGAAGAACAAACCTACAACGGAAGCACCTGATAGTTGCAAGGCTAGATTCAATCATAATACAGTTAATAAGATTACTAGTAAAATGATGTACATTTCAGAGATTTTACCACAGCTATGGAAGTGTTTTCCACTTTTGAACCACTGGAATTGATCTCTGGCAGAACGAGAAGAAAATGTCATTTGTAGACCATCTGGCAGCTCGAGCAAGAATCAGTGCTCTGAGAGAGGGAAACTCTTTTTAAAGAAGCATCATCCTCTCCAAGATGCAAAGAGGCTCAAGTGGGCTTTGTAAATCAGATGGAAGCTAAGTTCACCTTTGTATACACAAGATGGACAGAACTACAGATAAACTCGTATTTTTTTTACAAATCAGTAAATACTATTATTATCAGTAGCAGATTCAAATTCAGAAATTAAATGAATGTAGGTACAGAACATATTTTCTTTACCCTGGCTAAGTTAACACAAGTAATAAGTAAATGTTTTAGCAATTAGGATGGTTTAAATAGACAGGATTTGGAGCATACTAATTTCAAGACATTTTGCTAAGGTTCATCTTTACCATGAATACATGCTTCTAAATAGAGATCAGATGCTAATGTCGTCTTAGTTTCTGGCACACACACACACATCCATAATGTTGTTAATGACATACACAATGATGCTTCCCCTACCTATCTCCTAGGGTAGCCATGTCAACCAAAGGACTCTTCACCTTAACAAAAATACCTCACTCATCTAAGAGAGACCGGAATTTCCAGGGCTGCATTTCAGAGGCTTTCTATTAAAAAGCAAATAGGTCCTCAGAAAAATAACCTATAAAGCCTTATCCTTTAGTCAGTCAATTCTCTATGAGAAGCTCTAGTGTTTCTTTTACTAAGACTCTCTGGGACCCCATGGAGGTAGCCTGCCTGTAGTCCTGTAGTCCTCGGTCCGTGGGAATTTCCAGGCAAGAATACTGGAGTAGGTTGCCATTTCCTTCTCCAGGGGATCTTCCAGACTCAGGGACCGAATCAGAGTCTCCTGCATTGGAAGGCGATTTCTTTGCCACCGAGCTACCTGGAAAGCCCAAGGCTCTCTTTTGTGCTAGTAACTGAAAGTGAAGATTCAGAGAATGCAAGATGCACAGAAAATCTGAACGGGAGGTGTGTGGGAAAGGAGGTGGGAAAAGTTCCTAAACTGAGGCAGTCTTTACTTTCTATAGATCATCAGAAGTTCTGATTGGTCTTTAGCCATTAGGGACTCACCACACCCGAGTTAGAAGGCAAACCGAAAATTAAGAGGCACCAAAAAAAACCTTGAAAAGAGATAAAATCCACTGGTGCCATGCTGTCTTCATCTTGCAAAGCTACAAATCTATAAAGTGCCAATGCAATGATTTATTGCAATGATGAGTCGCTGATGTACCTAAGAACTTAATCATTTCTTTTAATATCACTAAATAAGCTAGCTTCATTTTTATCCTTCAGATAAACTCCTGAGTCCTTCCTCAAGGGCTTTTTTTTTTTTTTAAGCGTTTAAACTAGGCAGAATAAAGTTACAAAAATGACAACAGTCCCCAATACTGTTCCAGGAGCGTTAAACAAAAAGATGCCGAACAACGTTCCTCAGGATACGCTCCGGGGTCCAGCAGAGACCGCTCGCTTCTCTGCAGCCTTGGAAGTAAATAAGTGAAGAACACCTCCGAACAAACTTTGTTGGCCACCAGCAGGGGAGCTCTTCAGCTTTTGTCCCCAAACCCATTCAAACAAAAGAAGCTCCGCTTCCTCCAACCCAGCCCTGAGACCCCCCACCCCGCGGGGGCTCCCCCGGTCCCCGCGCCCTGTCCTCCCGCCGGCCGCACTCACTCCTCAGCGCGCCGATGAGCAGGGAGCCGTCCTTAATAAGCTCCTTGATGAACTTGTTGGTTCGCTCCAGCTCAATCTCGTGACACTGCAGGCGCTCCCTGAAATCCGGGCTGTCCAAGTAGGAGTCGCTGAACTCCAGGGTCGGCAGCCCCATGGCAGCGGCACGGCCACCGGCCGCCGGGAACGCGTCGGGGCCGGCGGTCAAGGCGGGCACAGCCGGCGACCAACGCCGGCCGCCGGGGCGCGCGATCGCGTGGAGCGAGGCGGGCCGCGCGGGCGAGCGCAGGGGGAGCTGGTCCCGCGCCTCCCGCGCCGGGATCGGGGCTCAGGCTTCCTCGCCGGCGGGGAAGCGCGCGCACGCACGGGCGGCGGGTCCGCTCAGCTCGCCGTCCTCCGGGCGCATCGTCGCCGCGAGCGCGGAGGCGGCGGGGTCCCGGGCCGCGGGCGGCGCAGGGAGGCAGGCTCTCGGCCGGCGCAGGGACGCTCTCGGCCGGCGAGGAACGCGCTCGGGCGGCGCAGGAAAGCTCCCGACAACTCCGCCCGCTGGCCCACTCGACAGCGCTCTGCGCCGGGAGCCGCCAGCGCCCAGCCGCCGCTCCGGCCGGGCCGCCTAAACCCGCCCCCGCGCCGGACGCAGGCTCAGCGCGCCGGCCGCCGGGCCGGCTCCGAGACCCTCCTCCTGCCGCCGCGCCCCCGGCCCGCGCCGCCCCGCCCTCCGCCCGCCCCGCCCGCTCTGCGCTCCCGGCTCTGCGCTCCGCCTGCTCCCGTGCGTTACTCCCGCTGCCTGGGGGTGGGGGCTCGCCCCGCGGTAACACTCCGGGTTCCTCCAGTCCACAAAACGATTCCCCATTCCCGACACGCCTCCTTGCCCTTCACCACCCGCTCCCTCGACTTGAACCAGCGTTAATTTTCCCTAAAGTTTAAAGCTAGGTTTTGAAGATGCTACTTTGGAGCGTTCGTTTAGATTTTACTTCTCAAGTCTGCACTGCAATGCATGTATACTCCAGGTTGAAAAGTTTTCCTCTCTTTCCCACCGTTCACTGCCTTGATCTTAGAGAGTCAAGTTTTTTGGTTTTTGTTTGTTTGTTTTTAATACTCTAAACGAAAAGCTACAGAGGCCCAAAGGCTGTTTTGTGGTTGTTTTTCCTAGTTGCTGTGAAGGTGGGAGGATTTTAGGTCGTTTTTATTCCACAAACAAGCACCTAGGACTTAGGTGTTCCTCCTCTAGAAGAGGAACTATTTGCATCACAATACTATATCTTTTATGGTCGCCTCACCTGGAGGGAATTAGCCTACAAGCATGGAGATTTTTCAAACTGTCGAAGTTGGCTGAAGTTCCAAATGAAAAGTTAATTCGTACCAAGAGGCAGTTACCTCTCCTCTGGTACAGGCTCACCTAATAAATTTCCGTTCTCTGAAAACCTTGACAGCGAAAGAAACTACTGCCTTACATCTAGTCCTGCCATCATCTATAGGATTTCTGAGAACTCAGTTATTTTTCTTAAGGATCTGCTTTTAATTTCTATGTTTTCATTGCTTTGTCCATTTGAACCATCTGTTAAAAGAAAATCTTCTACAGATCATGGGAAAAATTCCGTTAAAGTGCTTTACATTTTTCCCAATTAAGTTTCAGAATCTGTCAGGACTTTTAGTTTCATTTTTTTAAGTACACATGAACATTAAAAATAGCATGGAAACTAAACCAAGATAAGATGATGTAAACAGTGTATTTGATGGCTTTGATTTTAATTCTTCTGAGCCAAGGAAGTTGGACTTTAACTTTCCATCCATGTTTGCATCATTAGACGTCAAAATATTGGCAGAATGGCCAGTCACAATTAGAATCCTTTTAACGTTTAGTAGTTGACCTGTCAGTTGAATACTTCTCTTCTGGGAAGGTGGGGTGGGGTGGAGAGCAACAATTTATTTGTCAGTTAATGGTGTGATACAAGCTGCAGTGGGACTGATTTTCCCCTGAGGTGATTTTACATCTATTCATCGCACAGCCTGAAAGAAAAAATTAGTCGGGCCAAATAGTTCCCCTTCAACTTTTGCCATGTTGCTGTTACAAGCAACTAAATCCAATGCCAACTGCTGAGATATGAAATAGGATAAAATATAATAATCTCTTCCTGCTTATCATTAAATGAAAGTCCTATGATTAATTCTTTAAAAATGCATCAACAGTCCTTGATATGTAACATTACATAAGTTGGACGTCAATTTTCACCTTTTCTTTAAAAGTCTTATATGTCAGGACAAATTTAATCTAGATTCTAAGATATACATTACCATTTACCCATTCATGTATGTAATTTCATGCTTTATGCCTACTGTATACATTATTAGGATCTGGGCAGAGAAATGATTTATTTCATCATCAGTTCGTTTATATAGAGTTTGGATTTTTTCCTCCCACCCTCCATCATTTAACCTCTAAAGTTTAGTGTGTTATAATGGACTTTTCCCCTGTATTTTCAGAGTTACCCATGACTTATTCCTGTGATTCATACTTTAATTATACCTGCTAGTCAGGCTTTCTCATATGCCACATTAACCCAGACGCTTGAGAGACACCAGAAATGGTTTTGCTTTAAGGTGGATTTACAGTCAGTTTTGAACTGACTGTAGTTGTTTTCATGTTCTATTTCCCTATCATAATGATAAAAACAGATTCTTTCTAATTTTCCAAAAAAAAAGAGTGTCCATATCTGCAAGCTCTTTTTCATAGGAAATTTTAATGGACTGAAATGTAGCCTCTCCAGAAATTTCTACTTCATGGTATGTGACCCTGTCAACTGCATGGTGAGTTTCACAAACCCTACTGGCTGACATACACATTGGCATGGTTACTGGCTCAGAGAAATGGCTGTTTGCTTAATCCCGAAATGGGGTGTGTGGGCTTTGCTTGTTTGTTTATTTTAAAGAGCAAAATAATGAGGTAAGGATAGTAAACTAATATGTATTTGTAAATCTACCTAAAACATTTTTGTTGACCTGTATTATGTCAGGCACTTAAGCCTGGTGCTTAATTTGTACTTAGTAAGTGAAACTGTTGGGTATTATTAATTGTAATTAGTTTTGTAGACATGGGCCTTCTAGACTAAGATATTCTGAGGCTAAATTCATGGCTTAGTAAGAGATGACGAAATAGAAGGGGAATGCACCCAAGAAGACTAAATGCACCCTTCAGCCCTCTCCATGTTCCTGTTTGCATTCACATCTGGGTGTTCTCCTTTCTCAAAGCATACTCCTTGGAAATGGGTTTATATCATTCTGGTTCAACTTTCTGTAAGGTCTAGAAAAACAACATTCACTCCAAATATGCAAAATGCATGATTCAATTTTTAACATACACACACACACACACACGTATATATATAAACATACAATTTACCATTTTATTTACTTTAAGTGTACATTTCTGTGGCATTAAATACATTCACATTGTTGTGCAGCCATCACCAGCATCCAACTCCTAAACATTTTTATCTTCTCCAGCTGAAACTTGTTATTCAACAACTTTCCATGCCCCACTTTCCCCAGCCCCTGGTCAACACCATTTTACTTTCTGTCTCTATGAATTTGACTTCTAAGTACCTTATATAAGCAAAAATCACACAATATTTGTCTTTTGTGTCTGGCTTATTTCATTTAGATAATTTCACTATTAATTAGAGAAGCAAGGAAGACAAGACTCAGTTAGTGGGGCCGTGGAAGCAGCAAAGTCAAGACCACCAACTAAGGAAGCAGGAATAACTGCAGATGGTAGATTTGTCCCACATAATAGTATGACTTCTAAAATTCCCTTCTAGAATAAAATTAAGATTTTATGATAATGACAGATTTCTGAAGAACAGGCTGGAGGAAAAGAACAGAATTCTAATATGAATTGACCATTATCATCAACTAACTACATTTACCAGGAGAAGATTTTACCAGGGAGAAGATACAGGGAGAGAGACAGAAAGAGAGACATGGGAGTTGGGGGAGAAACTGACTACTACTTCAGGGAGATTTTTTGGTATGGGTTTTTTGTTTATTTGTGTTTTGGGGTCTTTTCGTAAAGATTTCAATTTCCATTGAGTATTGCCCCCTTGTGGCAAACCATTATGTTTGCTGACAAAAACTGACAGAAAATCATAAAAAGAGCAAACGCTAAAGGGACAAAAATGTCCTGTGCACCTCCATGTGTTGAGTTTGATAAGAAGAATGAATTTATGTATCACAGAGTGCTTACGCGTGTCACCTCATCTAAACTTCTCCATGAGCCTCTGAGATAGGTATTGTCTACGGACTGATAGCCTCACTTTTGCCCTCCACTCTTCAAGGAAGAGGAACCAGAGATCAAATTGCCAACATCCATTGGAACACAGAAAAAGCAAGAGATTTCCAGAAAAACATCTACTTCAGCTTCATTGACTATGCTAAAGCCTTTGACTGTCTTGATCACAATAAACTGGAAAATTCTTAAAGAGATGGAAATACTAAACCACCTTACCTGCATCCTGAGAAATCTGTATGCAGGTCAAGAAGAAACAGTTAGAACAAAACATGAAACAATGGACTGGTTCAATATTGGAAAAGTAGTACATCAAGGCTGTATATTGTCATCATGCTTATTTAACTTATATGCAGAGTACATCATGCAAAATGCCAGGCCAGATGAAACACAAGCTGGAATCAAGATTGCTGGGAGAATTATCAAGAACCTCAGATATGCAGATAATACCACCCTTATGGCAGAAAGCAAAGAGGAACTAAAGAGCCTCTTGATGAAGGTGAAAGAAAAGAGTGAAAAACCTGGCTTAAAACTCAACATTTAAAAATCTAAGATCATCTGGTCCCATCACTTCATGGCAAATAGATGGGAGGAAAATGGAAACAGTGACAGGCTTGATTTCTTTGTCTCCAAACTCACTGTGGATGGTGACTGAAGCCATGAACTTAAAAGACACTTGTTCCTTGGAAGAAAAGTTATGACCAACCTGCTGCTGCTGCTAAGTCACATCAGTCGTGTCCGACTCTGTGCGACCCCATAGACGGCAGCCCACCAGGCTCCCCCGTCCCTGGGATTCTCCAGGCAAGAACACTGGAGTGGGTTGCCATTTCCTTCTCCAATGCATGAAAGTGAAAAGTGAAAGTGAAGTCGCTCAGTCGTGTCGGACTCTTAGTGACCCCATGGACTGCGGCCCACCAGGCTCCTCCATCCATGGGATTTTCCAGGCAAGAGTGCTGGAGTGGGGTGCCATGACCAACCTAGATGGCATATTAAAAAGCAGAGACATTACTTTGCCAACAAAAGTCCATCCAGTAAAAGCTATGGTTTTTCCACTAGTCATGTATGGATTTGAGAGTCGGACCATAAAGAAGGTTGAGTGCTAAAGAATTGATACTTTCAAACTTCGGCGTTGGAGAAGACTGTTGAGACTCACTTGGACTGCAAGGAAATCCAACCAGTTAACCCTAAATGAAATCAGTCCTGAGTATTCATTGGAAGGACTGATGCTGAAGCTGCAGCTCCAATACTTTGGCCACCTGATGCAAAGAACCAACTCATTAGGAAAGACCTTGATGCTGGGAGAGATTGAAGGCAGGAGGAGAAGCAGACGACAGAAGATGAGATGGTTGGACGGCATCACCGACTCAATGGACATGAGTTTGAGAAAGCTCTGGGAGATGGTGAAGGACAGGGAAGCCTGATGTGCTACAGTCCATGGGGATGCAAAGAGGCGGACATGACTGAGCAACTGAACAACTTCTCCAGTAGCATATTGGACACCTTCTGATCTGGGGGGCTCAGTTTCTGGTATGATATCTTTTTGCCTTTTCATATTGTTCATGGGGTTCTTGTGGCAAGAATAATGGAGTGGGTTGCCATTTCCTCCCCCAATGAACTAGGTTTTGTCAGAACTCTTCACTCTGACCCTTCCATCTTGGGTGGCCCTGCATGGCATGGCTCATAACTTCATTGAGCTATGTAAGCCCCTTGTCCTGATAAGGCTTGATCCATTAAATGCCAAAATTGGCAAAGAAGTATAACAAGGCTATATAGTGTCACCCTGCTTATTTAACTTATATACAGAAATGCTGGGCTGGATAAATCACAAGCTGGAATCAAGATTGCCAGGAGAAATATCAACAACCTCAGATATGCAGGTGATACCACTCTAATGACAGAAAGTGAAAAGGAACTAAAGAGCCTCTTGATGAAAGTGAAAGAGGAGAGTGAAAAAGTTGACTTAAAACTCAACATTCAAAAAATGAAGATCATGGCAACAAGTCCCATCACTTTATGGCAAGTGTGTGTGTGTGTGTGTGTGTGTGCTTTGTCACACAGTTGTGTCTGACTCTTTGTGATCCCATGGACTGTAGCCCACCAGACTCCTCTGTTTATGGGATTCTCCAGGAAAGAATAATAGAGTGGGTAGCTCATGGAAAATATAAGGGGAAAAAGTGGACGCAGTGACAGATTTTATTTTGTTTGAGCTCCAAAATCACTGCAGATGATACTGCAGCCATGCTCTGGGAAGAAAGCTATGACAAATTTAGATGGTGTTTTAAACAGCAGAGATATCACTTTGTTGACAAAGGTCCATATAGTCAAAGCTATGGGTTTTTTCAGGAGTTATGTGTGGATATCTTCTTTATGGAAGAAGAGCTGAGGAATTGATGTGATGCTTTCAAATTGTGGTGCTGGAGAAGACTCTTGAGAGTCCCTTGGACAGCAAGGAGATCAGAGCAGTCAATCTGGAAGGAAATTAACCCTGAATATTCATTGGAAGGACTGATGCTGAAGTTCCAATAGTTTGGCCACCTGATTTGAAGAGGTGACTCACTGGAAAAGACCCTGATGCAGGGAAAGATTGAAGGCAGAAGGAAAAGGAGGCAGCAGAGGATGAGCTGGTTGGATGGCATCACTGACTCAATGGACAGGAATCTGAACAAACTCCGGGAGATAGTGGAGGACAGAGAAGCCTGGCATGCTGCAGTCCCTGGGGTTGAAGAGAGTCGGACACAACTTAGCAACTGAACAACAACAACAACAGCAAGTCTCATTTTTAATAGGTGGATAAATCATGACTAAAAGTGGTGAAATAGCTAGAAGGTACTAGAATTGGGATTTCAACCCAAGGGCCATCTTTAAAGAACCAAATGGCCTCAAGAGGAAGTTTTGGTATCAGTTATATACCTGTCCTGTCATAGATGCTGAGAATACAAGGATAAACATAAACTCAGCTCATACCTGCTCTAGAGAATTATAGTAGAGACGTTAGTCACATGGTTGCATAAAGGCCATTTGTTAGCAATGTTACTTAGGCAAATTTACCTGTCAGGCTTTCTGTGTCCCCTAAACATAAAATCGGGAGTGATAGTGGTTATTTTGAGCACTTGCAACAGGCTAGTCACCGTCCTAACCTCTTTGCATTCACTGTTTCACTTAGATTCCTTTGCATCCACTGTTTGACCTAGGTCCCTTTTAGCTCTGTATCAGAGACATCGCTGGGCCTCAGAGTTAAGATGGGCAATCTCCTCCACACTTTCACAAAGAATAAATTATGGGTAGAGTATTTCTGAAACTTCACCCATGTGTCCTGAGAGACTTACTGCTGTTTGGAGAGAAAGTTCTGAATTTCCTTCACTCTCACTGCAACCCCTGCAGAGGTGGTGGTTCTGGCTTTCACAGCAACCAGCAGACCCAGAGGAAGGCACACAGCAAGCTTCGACTGAGCAGCTGCAGCAGTGCTGACCCACTCAGCCTACCACTCTGCTCTCCACCTCTGGAGGTAAGAATTTTATAATGAAGATGAGGACACTCAGAAAACCCACAAACAAGCCAACCCTCTGGGATAAGCAGCTCTTTGACTCCCAGACCACACAACTGTGAACATCTCTGTTAGGATGCTTACGATACACGTTTGGGGTATATAAATTGTATATAGCTTTTTCCACACTGACATCCTCTGTTTTTAGACTCTAAACTTTCAGTCCATGTCTTCTCGTTTGTATCTCTTGCACTCCACACACGAGCAACCCACAGAGAACACCTATACCTTCTTCTAAATAGTGTCTTGACTTTTGGGGTAGAGGTGCCTGCGCAGATCTGTAGGGACACAGATGAAGGGTCCTCCCATTTGGCTCGGAGGGCTCCCTGAGCGTGGAAGGCAGTTGGAGTTCATCGTCCACGCTCCTGGGTCCCCCGTGTCCGCGCTCCCACCACCGGGCCCAGCCCGCTCTAACAGGCCCGGGCGAATGCGGTGAAAAATGCGATGAAGAAAACAAGCGCGGAAGGAGCTTAAGGAAACTAACTCAGATGAATGAGTCCACACCCCGCAGGGAGAAGTCATAACTCAATCAGAGGGAACCATGTTAACGAATGTGATAAGAAGGGTAATTGAAAAAGAACAGACCCACCCTCTCCATAGGTCGAACATTTCAGATGGAAAAAAAGACCAAATCTGCAAGAGAATCTGCAATCTGTGGTCCCAGTGGCAACGAAGTTTATGAGGAAGTGTATGCTACTATTCCTGAAAATGTACATTCACTTACATTCTGTCAGAGTGAACTGTAACTGATAATGGAATTAGAAAATTTTACAAAATCATATATGTAATAATGACAAAGTTATTTTCAGAAGGGGTGAGTTCTTATTTTTACACTTCTTAATGAATTCTTTTTCCCCCTCCAGCCGCCAGTTTATACATTTTTGTTGAGACAGACATGACTTACAAAGATTAGACTTTAGTTTACTAGATAAATAAAAGTCGTCTAACTGGTCTGGATTTCACTTAATGCTCCAGCACATTTTGCCTTTCTAATCCTTTCCTCTGTGATCTTTTGCAGAATGCTGCAAAGATTTGTGAAGGTCTCTGAACTGTGTTACATTATGGTGTCAAGTACATCAACATTTACCATGTACTGAAAATCTCTTTGGTATGAGAGACACATATTTGATTAATTATTTTAACTCTTCTAAACCTGCTTTTCCACTCACATTTGTATTATAAAAATTTTCAAACATGCAGAAAAGTTGAAAAAATAAGACTACATTTATATATATATAGCTGGTTGAAGTGCTCAAACTATCTATCTATATATATATAAAATTAGGAGAGAGAAACAAATATGGCAAAATGTGAACAATTTTTGAATACAGGTAGAGAGCATGTAGGTATTTATTATACATACAGCTGTAATATATATAATCTATTTATCTATCTACAATATCTATATATAAAACATTTTACTCACTATATATAACAGAAAGTAAAAAGTTATACTTCTTCATAACATATAGATACTATAAATAGATTATATATATTGTAACTATATGTATAATGCTACATGCTCTCTACCTATATTCAAAGAATGTTCACATTTGCCATATTTGTTTCTCTCTCCTAATTTTACATATATATAGATTAGTTTGAGCACTCCAACCAACTATATATATATATAAATATATAATGTTATTTTCTCAACTTTTCTGTATGTTTGAAATTTTTTATAATATAATAGATATCTATATATAAATAGATATAACAATATAATGTATACATATATTTTTCTGAAAGATTTAAAGTTAATATTAGATATCTTGACATATAGAATGAAGACATTCTCCAAATGACTAAAACTTAAATAAAATTAATATATTATTAAAAAAATCATCAAATATCCTATTGTTCCATAAATATTCTCTATAGCTTAAGGAAAAAAAAAACAAAAAAAACAGGATCTAACCAGTGTTCCAAACTGAGTCATAATCAACAGCCCATATAGCCACAAAATACTATTTTGGAGGACAGAAAACAAGCTCATCAATTATCATTTCACTAATTCATAATTTGAAATAACTGAGCCTAGATTATATGAGGTTTCCCTTCTCACTGTCCAGAAGAAACTGTTTGCTAATCATTGGCTAATCATATTAGTGGAATAAGACTGTGTTGAAGAGAACCATGTCAAAAATCCCTAAGCCCCTGAATTTGTCACTGAGGGTTTCTGGGAGAGGACTGCCCCAGGGGAAGAGAATGCTACACAAAATACACTGTCTGTCATACAGTGTGTGATCAGTAAATATTTTTTGACTAAATTAATAAGTGAAATACTGTGGCAGACAGAAGACAAACTGAATCAAAATTGCATGAGAACTGATTAGAAATACAAAATTTTCACGTCTGTCTATGAAATCAGAAACTCCTGGTGAGACCTAGCATCTGTATTTTAACAAAATCTCCAGGTAGTATTGATGCTGGCTAGAATTTGAGCATCAATATTACCTGGAGGATTGATGCTGGCTAAAGCTTGAGAGGGAACCCAGGTGACACCGTGGTAAAGAATCCGCCTGGCGATGCAGGAGACACGGGAGATGCAGGTCCAATCCCTGGGTCAGGAAGGTCCCCTGGAGAATGAAATGGCAACCCACTCTAGTATTCTTGTCTGGGAAATTCCATGGACAGGGGACCCTGGTGAGCTGCAGTCCATGGGGCCACAAAGAGTCGGACATGACTGAACACACACACACACACACACACACACACACACACACACAGAAATTTGAGAACAGCTGATCTGGAGCTATTCCTGGTAGGCATAAGATGGAAGAGGAGTCTTAGAAAACAGAGTGGAGGATGTAGCCTTAGGAGAAAAGATAAATGAAATGACAAGCAGATGTTTAAAGATGCCAATATCTTCTGCACTCAGGGCCTTTGCTGGTAGCTGACAAGAAAGAAGCCAAGTTTCAGTGACATTGTTTATATCTAATGATCTTGCTTTCACTCTCACTGTTGATGTGAGTTTTTGGTATACTTGCAGGTAGTTTTTATCTGCAGAAAAGTTGATCAGAGTGTTTTACTTCTTAATGTTAATAACTGACACTATTAAAATTATAGGGATACTTTGTTTTACTGCATTTATTACTTCTCACAGATAATGCATTTTTTATAATTTGAAGGTTTGTGGCAACCCTAAATTGACCAAGTCTATCAGTACCATTTTTGTAATAACATTTGCTCACTCAGTGTCTCTATGTCACATTTTGGTAATTCTCACAATATTTCAAGCCCTCCACGAGCAAAAGGATTACAACTCTCTGAAGGCTCGAATGATGGTTAACATTTTTAACAATACAGTAATTTTTATTTAAAGTATATACATTGTTTTTTGCCACAATGCTATTGCACACATAATAGTCTATAGTATAGTATAAATATAATTTTTATATGCACTGAGAAACAAAAAATTTGTGTGACTTTATTTTTTGTGATATTCACTTTATTGCAATGGTCTGAAATCGAACCTACAATATCTTCAAGGTGTGCTTGTATGATTTATTTTTTAAAAATGGTTTTGTCATAGGCTTCTGAGTTAAAATTACAAATGGCAGTATTCTACTTGTAAGTATAGCAAATGTTAGCAATCATTCTTAAGGAAACTTTGAATAATATTTGATTTCATTTACAAATGTAAACACCCTTCTAATTAACAACAATTTAATGGACCAATATTTAAACATTTAATATTCATTTTTCCCTGTTTAGATCTTCAGTCTTCTACCTAAACAAAATCTTTCTGAATCTGAACAGTTATATAAATTTAGTACCATAAACTTAAAAATGGCTGATCACAAGCTCTCTTAAATATCCTAGTATTTTCATAAAATTTTTAAAATTTCAGTGCAACTTAAACTTTCTAAAATGAAGTTATTTTTAAAAAACAAATTCTCATAAACATTCAGTTCAGTTCAGTTCAGTTCAGTCACTCAGTCATGTCCAACTCTTTGCGAACCCATGAATTGTAGCACACCAGGCCTCCCTGTCCATCACAATCTCCCGGAGTTCACTCGAACTCACTTCATAAACATTACAGGTATATAAAATATCAAACTACATTTACCTGCGGAGAAGGCAATGGCACCCCACTCCAGTACTCTCGCCTGGAAAATACCATGGATGGAGGAGCCTGGTAGGCTGCAGTCCATGGGGTCGCTAGGAGTCGGACACGACTGAGCAACTTCACTTTCACTTTTCACTTTCATGCATTGGAGAAGGAAATGGCAACCCACTCCAGTGTTCTTGCCTGGAGAATCCCAGGGACGGGGGAACCTGGTGGGCTGCCGTCTATGGTAGAGTCGACATGACTGAAGCGACTTAGCAGCAGCAGCAGCAGCACATTTACCTGAAAATTTAATGCTACGATTTTCATTCTTTTAAATCTTTCTCAGTGTGCCAAATTTTAAATTGCCTTGGGGGTTAAAATATGGCAACCCACTCCAGTATTCTTGCCTGGAAAATTCCATGGACAGAGGAGCCTGGCGAGCTACAGTCCCTCTGCCAACTCACAGGGCCGGACACGACTGAGCAACTAAGCGCATGCACACACACACACACACACACACACTCTCTCTCTCTCTCTCTCTCTCTCTCTCTCTCTCTCTAATTGAGGAGAAGCATGGAGACAACATGAGGAAGTGCTCTGGATGAGGGGTAGGCGCAGCACTGCGAGCCAAGGGAACACTGCAGGTGTTTTAAGTTACTCCCAAAAAAATGGACAGGGCCCCTCTCCAGGGACTCACAGCCTACTGTGTGAAGAAGAAGTCTCCCTATGAACCATTAAGCACTGATACACCTGCTATATCATCCAGATGGGTTCCACTTGTTCTGGAGGAGAGGCCAAAAAGGCACAGAAAGAATGGAACTAGGCAGGAAAGACAGACATAGTTGCCTGACAGGATGAGCTTCTTTTCCTGGTCCGGTCCCTTCCCTTGGGATAAAATTTAGTTAAGACGGGGGAGGGACAGCCTTCGTTTCCACGATGACTCTCTGGATTAGGTTTAAGGGCAGTATCAGCCTGAAACAGGTATGCTGGCATCTTGTCTTATAGATGCTTTACTCAAAAAGTAGACAGAAGGCTCAAGACCTGAATGACCTGACTTTTCTTTCATGCTAGAGATGAAGTCAGTGGAAGAGGGAAAAAAAAATATTGAGAGTGCATTTGACAACAGTGGGAGAGCAGAGAGGAGGGATTTCCAAGACATCTTTGCCGCTCAGGTGGACTCCAGGTGACTGAGGGTGACGGAACAGGAAAAGTGAAGAATGGTTGTGCGTCTTTCTTAAAAGCCATGTGCACCTGTTGGTGAGATTTTGTTTCTGATAATAGCTTCTTTCTGCCCTTCTAGAGAGTTTGTAGTGGCTGATGTATGAACAAAGGAGACTGCTACTTTGTACAAAGAAGATGGCTAAAGATGAACCTTCTCTAAAGCAGGGAGGAGTGTTACGTAAAACATAATTTTTTTTTTTCCGGCAAATAAGAAAAGACCTCACAGTTCTAAGCCATTTCAGGATACTTTCAAAAATGAGAAAAACAACTGGTAGCTAAATCCTTTCTTTAAAAATGCGTTTATCCTTGTTAATGTAGGAGTCAAGACCCTTAGCTGTGACAATATGGAAAGAATCATAATTATGTCCAAGAGTGTAGAACTAAAGTAGATTTTTCATAAACACTGGGAGTCCATTTTAATATGTAGATTATATGGCAGCAAGGCAATAATTTTAAATTCCACCGCTTCTCCATAAGTTATTTCCTGATAATTCTGCTTGTAATCGTTTCACCCCTCCCAAACCTACATATGCAGGCAGACTCTTTGTCACAGCTGCTCACTGGACATCTCCGCAGTGGATATTCCAAAGTTTCCTCGAATCCAGTAAGTACATTTTACTATGTTGAATCCTTTTTCCTAAACCTGCCCTTGGAATTGCTTTTCCGGCCTTAGTTGGCTGAGAAAGCATTTTGACATGCCATCAGTCACCAAGTTGCCTCCTTGCTATCTCTGGTGCCTGCCTTCCCTTCAGCCCCAGCTTCTGTGCTAGGTCAGCCCTCCTTGCTGGGGCAATTAAAGTAAGCCCTTAGCTTGTCTCCATGGCTCCAGCCAGCCGTCCTCTAATCCATGATTGCAGCCCGAGTAATCTTTTGAAAAAAGCAAATCTCATCATTCTCTCCAGGGCTTAAAGTCCTTCAGTGGCTCCTCATTGATTAATGGATAAAGTCCAAACTCCTTAATTTGCCACACCAGGCCAACCTTATTGAATGCCATATCTTTTAACCCTGTAAACACATTTCAGTCAAACTGGATTTTGTGCTTTTTTAAATTTTACTTTTATTTTTGGCTGCTCTAGGTCTTCATCACTGCACACAGGCTTCCTCTTGTTGCAGCGAGCGGGGGGACTCTTCTTGCGGGAGTTCTCTGTTGTAGAGCGCAGGCTTTAGAAGTTGCTGCACGCAGGCTCTAGAGTACAGGCTCAGTAGCTGTGGTGCACGTGTTTAGTTGCTCTGTGAATTTGGAATGTTCCTGGACCGAGGATTGAACCTGTGTCCCCTGCATTGGCAGGTGGATTTCTTAACCAACAGACCACCAGGGGAGTCCTATGGATTTGTTTAAATTCCACTCATGGACTAGCAAGAGAGACCCTCAGGAGGTCAAGAGGTCCCTATGAGAAGTTTTCTATTTCATGTTTTAATTCTGATCATTATCTTCAAAAACAATATAAGCACATTTTGAATCATCTAGATAGTGCTTTTCAAACTTTAATGTGTCCAGGAATCACCTAGAGGTCTCATAAAGGGGCTGACTTTGAGTCGGTAAGTCCTGTGTAGCCCAAGGCAGTTCTAATAAGCTCCCAGGTGATGCCAATGTTGCTACACTGTGGACCATATTTTGAGTAATAAGGGTCTAGAATGATCACTTTCTAATTGAGTACGACCACAAAATTGTCTTGTTATTATTGATTAATGAACAAAGAAGGAAAGCAGATTTAATATTTTTAATGACATATTGGTTACAAATGAAGACCAAGTGATGTTGCAACTTGTACGAATAAAGATCTAGCAATGGTTCTAGTTAAAAAAAAGATGGAAGAACTGAATCATCATTTTATACAGAATAGGGTATAGGCACGTCAATCTCAAGTCACAGCAATTAAGACAACTCTGTCACAGTAAAAATTATTACTTACACCATTCAATTGATATTTGGAATGATATTATTTTTGTATTTTTCTTTATAATTATATAATATCATAAACATTAGGGTTTATACTTAGTTTTATGTCTACACTTAAGAAAAAAACAATTTGACTTTAGGGTACAATAGGACTTTTATGAGTTCTACATATTATTCAACTTTGAGAAACACTGGACTAAGCCAAGTCATACCTCTTTGCCTTTGTTCTTGCTGTCACCTCTGCCTGGAATCCCTCCTTAATCCCTTGCCAACCTTGCCCCCTTCCATGTCCATTTAGCAAACAGCTACTTTTCCTTATGGCTCTTTTTCAGAAACCTGTGGTCAGTGTCATATTACAGCTGTGCCTTATTTTCATCTCTTTCACAACCTCTCTAACACGCTGCTGCACATTTGATTGCAAGTATTTGCTTATTTTGTTGACTCTCTCTTCTATCCCAAGAAAAAGGCCTTGTCTTTGTCTTCTTCATATTTGTTCAATTTTGGGGATGTAACACTTGTTCAGTAAATGTTTTTGAATGCATGAATAGATACAAAACTTGGCTTGCTTCTGCTTGGAGAGAGAGAAAGAGTATGTCAACATACCATGTGTTCACATTTGTGGGTGAAAAAATTAAAAGTATAAAATAATTATAATATTCTTCTACATGCAATTTGCTTTCCATGTAGTAACTGAAAAGCTTTGTTCCTAGAGTGTCTGCTGATAAGTCTGTATTTTTACTAACTTTTCAGAGACCTGCTTGTTGAGGTTAAAGCCTAGAGAGTTTTAAAATTATGTTAAAAAAAAACACACTGATTACATTTTGGCGATGCATCATCAGAACTAAAAATAGAATGGAAAGACTGAAAAATCTTCACTCAAACATCCAGCCAAAGAACAGTTAAACATTTATGGGTGAGCTGGAACTGTGGCTGACTTTCAACTTCCAGTTATGCAGAACAAATTCTGTAGCCCATTAAGACTCCTGACCCTAGCTTCCTCATGTTTTGGTTTTGCCATTCAGCTTTGGTTACCACCTTCATTGGAGTTGGAAGAGGGAGTGAAGCCCAGTATGCCTTTAAGAACAGGAAAAAGCCTGACTTATTTATTTTTTTGACAGTGAAATCGATTTTCTGGCCTATATGCAAGAGGCCTACTTCCCAATAAGACCGTCTCTAAATTAACCAGGATGATGTACAGTGTGGGATTGGGGTTGGGGTTGGGGTTGGCACAAAGAGCTAAAAACCACAAAATGAGTTCCAACCATTTCTGTCCATATGTAAAAATAAAAATATGGGGCTTCTCTGAGGCTCAGATGGTAAAGAATCTGTGTTCAATGTGGGAGACCAGGTTTGATTCCTGGTTGGGAAGATCTCCTGGAGAAGGGAATGGCTACGCACTCCAGTATTCTGGCCTGGAAAATTCCATGGACAGAGGAGCCTGTTGGGCTTCAGTCCGTGGGGTTGCAAACAGCTGGACACGACTGAGCGACTAACAGTTTCACTTTCAGTAGCGCTATGCAAACACTGTTTGAGAGAATGGCTCTGATGGAACAAATTTGGGCTGGTACAGCTCAGAACTAGGTTTTCACTCTGCATAGCCATTGCCACGTCATTATCAGAACAATGTTCTTTTGATCCTAGAGCCGTGGAAACTTGTACAACTCAATGGTTTTGGAGTATAATTAATTCATTTATGGCTTCAATTAGACATTTCTCTACTTAGAATAAACAGTCTTGGGGATTTCTCTTCCGACTCTTTCTGAGTTATTATTTGACTCTCTCGTAGTATCACAGTGTACTCCAAGCTCATCAGAATTTCTTACCTCTTCCTGGAATGGCCCTTCCTATCTGTGGTGGCTAATATTATGTCAACTTGACTTGGTTAACTGATGCTCAGATGGCTGGTAAAACATTACAGACAGGTGTATTTACGAGGGCATTTCCAAAAAAGATCAGTATTTGGACTGGTGAACAAAGATAAGCAGATGCTGCTTGCTAATGTAAGTGGACATCATCTAATTCACTGAGGGCCATAAGGAAAAAGAAAAAACTCTTGGGGAAGGATGAACTTGCTCTCTCCATTTGAGCTGGGGCATTCATCTTCTCCTGTCCTTGGACTTTGGTCCTCCTGGCCCTCAAGTCTTCAGGCTCCATTGAAACTTACACCATTGCTCCTTCTCTTTCCCTTCTCCTTCCTCTTCTCAGGTCTTTAGACTCAGACTGAATTACACTACAGACTGTCCTGGTTTTCCAGCTTGCAGATGGCAGATTTTGGGACTTCTCAGTTTCTTAATCACATGAGCCACTTCTTATAATAAATCTCTATGTAAATCTTCTTGGTTTCCCTGAAGAGTACTAAAATATTGTCCAAGGGAAAATAATTTTTTCAAAACCCTAACCAGGGTTTTTCCTTCAGAAAACTTCCCAACGATTCCCAGGGGGAATTACTCAACTTCTCCTCTGGACTCGTTTCACATCTTTTATGAGGTTAGTTAATATACAACATTCTATTAGTTGACTTGATCTAAACAGGGAAGGAATAGACAAATGTAGGCATGTGGAATATTAAACCCATGGTGCAATGAAAAGAGCACTTGACTAGGAGTCAAAAGAAGTGGTATCAAGCCCTCCTTCTCCATATGGCCAAGTAGAGAAATTTATCATTCTTGCATCTTATACATTGGTCTTCTGTAGTTGATTTTTCTCTTTGGGGGTAGAATATTAATGAGTTTGCAGGCCTACTCTCTCACCCCATTCCTGACATATAGTGTGTGTTCAAATATTTATTAAATTGAGCTAAATTAGACTTGTCATTCTAGTTATTGCACCAACACTGTCATCTGTGTTTCACACACAGGAACTTGGTACAAAAACCGTGGGCCCTTTTCCATTAGGTAAAGAGGAAAACTCTCAGAACAAAAACAGATTTGTCCCATTTATTTTCTGATGTGTCAGAAAATTGTTCAACCCACATGTCAGAACAGAAGTGCTATTTAACATCACTGTGCATTTTACTGTCTAGCATTATACTTATAACAGAACTGAGTGAGCCTTCTAGACTTTATTTTGCTTGATGTCTTTGCTTCACCTGTACACTGCGTTCATTTCCAAACAGACTCCTTATTCTGGGAATCCCATTTTTGAGACAGATATCTAAGCCACAATCTGCATTCTGAACATCTTAAATGCCTACGCACTAACCACAACAGTTTGTTTATCCCGTATTACAACAGGGACAAATATAGTCACTAATTTTTGCCTTTTAAGGTAACAACCCAATTTAATACTTGGGAGAAGGACGAGAGCCATCATAGTCATAGGAGAAACAAAAACACAAAATATCATAGCAATCTGTGCTCTTTGAACATTCACATTGAAGACTAAAACAATATTTACACAATATTATTTAAGGGAACAGGAGCAATTCTGTGATAGATAGTCTATCTAAGTGATTGCTTTTGAGGACCAGCTTTTGAAACTTACATCATGTGGTAAGGTTCATCAGAGCTCAGCCTGATTTTTCTTTATCCATATGTTATCACCAGAAATTCAGAGTGATCTCCAGAAGGGAAAGTCCTCACCCCCTTTCCTGCTTATTTTTGGTTATGGGATGTGATTGTAAACCATGTAATGAGGATGTTCATATTTACCAAGTGATCCCCACATGGTCCAGTCCTGACTATACTTCACTGACACCAATTTCTAGCCATGATAATTTGGGGGGATGTCATCCTTGAACAGTAATGTCTGCACACATCTTTATACTTTGTATACTTTATCTTAGTTATAATCCTTTATATTAGTCTCAACTTCTTCAGTTATAAGAGATAAGAACCATTTTGAACCAGTAAAGAATTAAAGGGAGATCTTTTTGGAGGGCAAGGGCACACTTGAAAACCTCAGGAATAGTTCTGACTTTGAACCTGGCAGAACTAAGGTGTCTAACTCAGGTCAGCTTTTCTCTCTGCTAACTCAAAGTCACATAACTTTAGCTTCACATATTTGTGTTTGTTACCCTAGAGGATAGATTCTCTTTGTGTCTTTATAGAGCAAATCTCAAAGAAGGACTCCAATTAGCCCTTTGTAGGTCATTTGCCCTCCTCTGGGACCAATCACAGTGGAGAGAAGGTTGAGCTATTCTAACTGGCCAGACTGTTGTCACTTGCTAAACTTATGATCAGGAGATTGGTGGGACTCTGGGAATTAACAACTGTATGGGGTAGAGAGTTTCAGTTCCCTGATGGAAAAAGGGTTGCTGGGAATTTGAGGATAGATATCCACTCTGTTATCATAAATAATATAAGAGGTATTGTTTTTCCTATTTTAGAAGCTCAGAGAGATTGATCTGCTAAAATTCATGCAGCTGGCAAGTAGCTAAAGTAAATCTTCTAATCTATCATATTCCTTTTCAGTTCAGTTCAGTTCAATCACTCACTCAGTCATGCACGCTTCTTTGAAACCCCATGGACTGCAGCACACCAGGCTTGTCAATCACCAACTCCCAAAACTTGTTCAAACTCATGTCCATAGAGTTGGTGATGCCATCCAACCATCTTATCCTCTGTCATCCCCTTCTCCTCATGCCTTCAATCTTTCCCAGCATCAGTGTCTTTTCCAATGAGTCAGTTCTCTGCATCAGGTAGCCAAAGTATTGGAGCTTCAGCTTCAGCATCAGTCCTTCCAATGAATATTCAGAACTGATTTCCTTCAGGATTGACTGGTTTGATCTTGCAATCCAAAGAACTCTCAAGAGTCTTCTCCAACACCATAGTTCAAAAGTATCAAGTCTTCAGCATTCAGCTTTCTTTATAGTCCATCTCTCAAACCCATACATGTCTACTGGAAAAATCATAGCTTCGGCTAGACAGACCTTTGTCGGCAAAGTAATGTCTCTGCTTTTTAATATGCTGTGTAGGTTGGTCATAGCTTTTCTTCCAAGGAGCAAGGATCTTTTAATTTCATGGCTGCAGTCACCATCTGCAGTGATTTCAGAGCCCAAGAAATCAAGTGTGTCATTGTTTCCATTGTTTCCCCATCTATCTTCCATGAAGTGATGGGACCACATGTCATGATCTTTGTTGTTTGAATGTTGAGTTTTAAGCCAGCGTTTTCACTTTCCTTTTTTACTTTCATCAAGAGGCTCTTTAGTTCTTTTTTGTTTTCTGCCATAAGGGTGGTATCATCTGCGTATCTGACATTATTTATATTTCTCTCAGGAATCTTGATTACAGCTTGTGCTTCATCCAGCCCAGCATTTCACATGATGTACTCTGCACATAAATTAAATAAGCAAGGTGGTGATATACAACCTTGACATACTCCTTTCTCAATTTGGAACCAGTCTGGTATTCCATGTCCAGTTCTAACTGTTGCTTCTTGACCTGCATACAGATTTCTCAGGAGGCAGATAAGGTGGTCTGGTATTCCCATTTCTTGAAGAATTGTCCACAGTTTGTTTTGATCCACATAGTCAAAGGCTTTAGTGTAGTCAATAAAGCAGAAGCAGATGTTTTTCTGGAACTCTCTTGCTTTTTCGATGATACAATGGATGTTGGCAATTTGATCTCTGGTTCCTCTGCCTTTTCTAAGTCCAGCTTGAACATCAGGAATTTCTCAATTCACATACTGTTGAAGCCTAGCTTGGAGAATTTTGAGCTTTACTTTGCTAGCGTGTGAGATGAGTGCAATTGTGCAGTAGTTTGAGTATTCTTTGGCATTGCCTTTCTTTGGGATTTGAATGAAAGCAGACCTTTTCCAGTCCTGTGACCCCTGCTGAGTATTCCAAATTTGCTGGCATGCTGAGTGCAGTACTTTCACAGCATCATCTTTTAGGATTTGAAATAACTCAACTGGAATTCTATCACCTCCACTAGGTATGTTCGTAGTGATGCTTCCTAAGGCTCACGTGACTTTGCATTCCAGGACGTCTGGCTCTAGGTGAGTGATCACACCATCGTGGTTATCTGAGTTATTAAGATCTTTTTTGTATAGTTCTTCTCTGTATTCTTGCCACTTCATCTTAATATCTTCTGCTTCTGGTAAGCATTGTAAAAACAAAATACAAAAATGTACAAACTTTTTCTGTAACTCTTTTTTCCTGATTGGAAGTAACAATCTAAAAAATAATTATAAAGTTTTACTGTTGGTATCATTTCAAAATAAATTTGAAAAAACACCACTATCAGAAAAAAACCCTTTAAAATGGAGTACAATGTGCTTTTAAAAATGCAGTTGCATTGTCCCATTTTCCCATATATATTCATATGAGATATCTAGGTGAGGTGTCAGAAAGAGTTGAGTCAAAATGACATGGGGAAAGGGCAGAACCAGGTGAAGAAAGCAGTCTTTCTGTTAAGGGGTAGCTCCATACAGGTCTGATGACAGAGGAAGCCCAGGAGAACAAAGGCAGTAATAGAGGTCATAGTAATAGGGGCTTCCCTGGTGGTTCAGATGGCAAAGAATCTGCCTGCAGGAAATGTGGGTTCCATCCCTGGGTTGGGAAGATCCCCTGGAGAAGGGAACAGCAGCCCATACCAGTATTCTTGCCTAGAGAATTCCATGGACAGAGGAGCCTGGCCAGCTATTTTTCATGAGGTCGCAAAGAGTCAGACACAACTGAACAACTTATACACACACACACACACACACACACACACACACAGTAGAGATCAAGCTGTCTGGTCAAAAAGCTAAGTGTATACACCTGACATATTTCGTCTGCTCATGGAGACAAACAATGAACCCAGTGGATTGTTCTCCCTTAAATCCTAGAATTTCTAAAGCCTAATTATGAAGGCATATTTTCAAATTTAGCAATTGATTATTGTATAATTTCATCATAAGTTTTCTTGCCTTATAGAGTTTCCTAACAAGTATCAGAAGCATCAAGATAGCCCCTCAAGAAATGAGGAAGTTAAAAATAAAAACTACAAAATCATTGATAGAAGTTTTGTGAAGAAAATAGAGAAGAACACTAGTATTAGATTGGACTGAGGAGAAAAAAAGTACAACTTTTTGCCGTGGGCTTACAATGTTGATTGTAAAGAAAAATGTGTTAGATTTTATGGGAAACCTTATTAAATAAGATAACCAAAATAAATTGTAAGTATATGGTTTTAGGGAAGCAAATTCATGTGTTATATATCTTGAGGTCTGACCAAGAAAAAATGACCATAACTTAGAAATATTCTGTAAGCAATAAAAAATTTTAACCACATAATTAAGAGGCTTCTCAAAAATAGCCTAGGACTTAAAATAGCCTTGTGGATTTTTACTGTGAAGATGGGACAATGTTTTTGGTGTTAAAAAAAAAAGAGAAAAAACAGGCACTGGAGAATTAAAAAATGCTACATGTGTTTAAAATAAGCACTATTTTCAAAATCATTTGTGGGGAATACACTGACCCCATGTCTGTGGAGATTAGACAATGTCTGCAAATTTATATGCAACAACAAATAACAGATGTGTTAGTTTCAATATTTTTAAATATTTCTAAAATCTTCATGAATATAACTTATCTTTAAATAAGGAGTGGACATTTGATACTAATCTTGGTTATTTCATCTTTTATTTATCAGTTTTTCAAAAATATTTCTGAAATACTGTACATTTTAGTAGCTAATGGCAGTCTACACCAACTTTTCTTGTGTGAATCAGATGAGTTTTTGTTTTCAAGAGCAGCAGGAGTAAAAAACACAGTGCCAGAGGTTTTTTTAAAAGAGTTGACCCTCTCACTCTCATCCTTGGATTCTTATCTGCACTCTGGTATAGTCAGAAAGTTCTTTGATGCTTATTCAGGCAACTGGGTAGTGGCTGACCGATGCGCCCAGCAAGTGGCTCACCTGGAAGGGCCCAAGGGAAAAGCATTGACAGAGGATCAATATGTTCACCTATTGCTCAATGCTTCCTTCTTTGATAAACTTTCAACTCACCAATTTCCAGGTAGGAACAAAGATTCCTGATCCCTCCTGGAACACAGTGTTGGCTATTATTTGTATAAACCTCTATGGACTAACAAAAACAACTTTTATATGCTTCTTGGTATTTCATCTGTTTGAAAATAGAGGAGTTTCTTTATTTCCTAAGTGATGCAGGGACAAAAGCTTATGTGTGATGAGGATTTTTTTGAGGGACTAGGAAATAGTGTGGCAAGTATACCCTCACTATTCAATCTATAAACCATCTTAGAGCTGCTGCTGCTGCTGCTAAGTCACTTCAGTCGTGTCTGACTCTGTGTGACCCCATAGATGGCAGCCCACCAGGCTCCCCCGTCCCTGGGATTCTCCAGGCAAGAACACTGGAGTGGGTTGCCATTTCCTTCTCCAATGCATGAAAGTGAAAAGTGAAAGTGAAGTCGCTCAGTCATGTCTGACTCTTTGCGACCCCATGGACTGCAGCCTACCAGGCTCCTCTGTCCATGGGATTTTCCAGGCAAGGGTATTGGAGTGGGGTGCCATTGCCTTCTCTGATCTTAGAGCTACACTGAGACAATTGCATTTGGTTTAACAAAACTGGAAAACCTTTCAAGCTTCAGCTCATAAACCTGATTACACTGTCATTTGTTTCCAATTTGGAAACTCAGATGACTTAAACTAAAACTTGGAGTGACTTTGACTGTAGCAGTAGAAGCAGCTATCTTAAGAACAAGAGCCTACTAGTTTTTTCTTTATTATTATTGCAGCATAATTGCTTTACAATGTTGTGTTAGTTTCTGCTCTACAAGGAAGTGAATCAACTGTAGTTATACACATATCCCCTTCCTCTCGGACCTGCCCACCATCCCACTCACCTAGGTTATCACTGAATACCGAGCTGAGCTCCCTGTGCTATACAGCAGGTTCCCAGTAATTATCTACTTTACATAAGGGGCAGGAGGGACGAATTGGGAGCCTTCTAGTTTTTGCCTAGAAAACATATACTTTTGGCTATCAACTAGATCCTACAACAGTTTCAAACTCGTTTCCTCCTTGTCTTTGGTAAGTAGGTCTTGCTTCAATTATGGTTTTGTAGCTTTTGTCCTAGATTCACTTAAGGACTCAGTCAGTCAGTTCAGTCGCTCGGTTGTGTCCAACTCTTTGGGTCCCCATGGACTGCAGCACGCCAGGCTTCCCTGTCCAAGACCAACTCCCAAAGCTTGCTCAAATTCATGTCCATAGAGTTGGTGATGCCGTCCAGCCATCTCATCCTCTGTTGTCTCCTTCTCCTCCTGCCTTCATCTGTTCCCAGCATCAGGATCTTTTCCAATGAGTCAGTTCTTTGCATCAGGTGGCCAAAGTATTGGAGTTTCAGCTTCAGCATCAGTCTCTCCAATTCAGAACTTCCCTCCCATCTCCCTCCCCATACCACCCCTCTAGGTTGATACAGAGCCCCTGTTTGAGTTTCGTGAGCCATACAGCAAATTCCCTTTGGCTATCTACTTTACATATGGTAATATAAGTTTCCATGTTACTCTTTCCATACATCTCACCCTCTCCTCCCTTCTCCTCATGTCCATAATTCTATTCTCTATGTGTGTTTCTCCATTGCTGCCCTGTAAATAAGTTCTTTAGTACCATTCTTCTAGATTCTGTATATATGCATTAGAATATATTTATTGTTCTTTCTGACTCACTTCACTCTCTTTAATAGGCTCTAGGTTCATCACCTCATCAAAACTGACTCAAATGTGTTCCTTTTTATGGCTGAGTAATATTCCATTGTGTATATGTACAAAAACTTCTTTATTCATTCATATGTCGACGGACATCTAGGTTGCTTCCATGTCCTAGCTATTGTAAGTAGTGTTGCAATGGACATTGGGATACATGTGTGTTTTTCGATTTTGCTTTCCTCAGGGTATATGCCTAGGAGTGGGATTGCTGGGTCATATGGTGCTTTTATTCCTAGTTTTTAAAGGAATCTTCATACCATCTTCCATAGGGGCTGTATCAATTTACATTCCCACCAACAGTGCAAGAGTATTCCCTTTTCTCCACACCATCTCCAGCATTTATTTTTTGTAGACATTTTGATGATCGCCATTCTGACCAGTGTGAGGTGATATCTTATTGTAGTTTTGATTTGCAATTCTCTAATAATGAGCAATGTTGAACATCTTTTCATGTGTTTGTTAGCCATCTGTATGTCTTCTTTGGAGAAAAGTTTGTTTAGTTCCTTTTCCCACTTTTTGATTTTTTTTTTTTGTTTTTGTTTTTGTTTGTTTGTTTGTTTTTCTGGTATTGAGTTGTATGAGCTGCTTGTATATTTTGGAAATTAATCCTTTGTCAGTTGTTTCATTTGCTATTATTTTCTGGCATTCTGAGGGTTGTCTTTTCACCTTGATTATAGTTTTCTTTGCTGTGCAAAAGCTTTTAAGTTTAATCAGGTCCCACTTGTTTAGTTTTGTTTTTATTTCTGTTATTCTAGGAGGTGGGTCATAGAGAATCTTGCTTTGATTCATGTCATTGAGTGTTCTGCCTATGTATTCCTCTAAGAGTTTTATAGTTTCTGGTCTTACATTTAGGTCTTTAAGCCATTTTGAGTTTATCTTTATGTATGGTGTTAGGAATTGTACTAATTTCATTCTTTTACATGGGGCTATCCAGTTTTCTCAGAACCATTTATTGAAGAGGTTATCTTTGTCCCATTGTATCTTCTTGCCTCCTTTGTCAAAAAATAAGGTACCCATAGGTATAGGGGTTTATTTCTGGGCTTTCTATCTTGTTCCATTGGTCTATATTTCTGTTTCTGTGCCAGTACCATGCTGTCTTGATGGCTGTAGCTTTGTAGTATAATCTGAAGTCAGGAAGGTTGATTCCTCCAGCTCTATGCTTCTTTCTCAAGACTGCTTTGGCTATTCAGGGTTTTTTATGCTTCCACATGAATTGTGAAACTTTTTGATCTAGTTCTGTGAAAAATGCCACTGATAATTTGATAGGGATCGCACTGAATCTGTAGAATGCGTTTGGTAGTATAGTCACTTTCACAATATTGATTCTTCCTACCAGGAACATGGACTATCTCTCCATCTGTTTATGTTGTCTTTGATTTCTTTCATCAGTGTCTTATAATTTTCTGTGTACAGTTCTTTTGTCTCCTTAGGTAAGTTTATTCTTAGATATTTAATTCTTTTTGTTGCATTGGTGAATGGGATTGATTCTTTAATTTCTCTTTCTGATTTTTCAGTGTTAGTATATAGAAATGCAAGTGATTTCTGTGTATTGATTTTGTATCCTACAACTTTGCTAAATTCACTGATTAGCTCTAGTAATTTTCTGTTACTATCTTTAGGGTTTTCTATTTACAGTATCATGTCATCTGCAAACAGTGAGAGCTTTACTTCTTCCTTTCCAATCTGGATTCCTTTTATTTCTTTTTCTTCTCTTATTGCTATAGCTAGGACTTCCAGAACTATTTTGCATAATAGTGGTGAAAGTGGACACGCTTGTCTTGTTCCTGATCTTAGGGGGAGTGCTTGCAGTTTTTCAGCATTGAGAATAATGTTTGCTGCAGGCTTATCATATATGGCCTTTACTATGTTGAGGTAGGTTCCTTCTATACCCATTTTTTTAAGTGTTTGAATCATAAATAGGTGCTGAATTTCGTCAATGGCTTTTTCTGCATCTATTGAGATTATTGTACAGTTTTTATCTTTCAGTTTGTTAATATGGTGTATCACATTGATTGATTTGTGTGTATTGAAGACTCCTTGCATCCCTGCAGCAAACCCAACTTGATCATGGTATATGAGCTTTTTGATGTGTTGCTGAATTCTGTTTGCTGAAATTTTGTTGAGGATTTCTGCATCTACGTTCATCAGTGATATTGGCCTGTAGTTTTCTTTTTTTCTGTTGTCTTTGTCTGGTTTTGGTATCAGGGTGTTGGTGGCCTCATTGAATGAGTTTGGAAGTGTTCCTTCCTCTCCCATTTTTAAAAGAGTTTTAGAAGAATAGGCATTAGCTCTTCTCTAAATGTTTGATAGAATTCTCCTGTTGAAGCCATTTGGTCCTGGGCTTTTGTTTTTTGGGAGATTTTTGATCACAGCTTCAATTTCAGTGCTTGTAATTGAGTTGTTCATAATTTCTATTTCTTCCCAGTTCAGTCTTGGAAGATTGAACTTTTCTAAGAATCTGTCCATTTCTTGCAGAGTATCCATTTTATTGCCATATAGTTGTTCATAATAGTCTCTTATAATCCTTTGTATTTCTGCATTGTCTGTTGTAACCTCTCCTTTTTCATTTCTAATTTTATTGATTTGATTATTTTCTCTTTTTTTCTTGATGCATCTGGCTAAAGATTTGTCAATTTTGTTTGTTTTCTCAAAGAAACAGCTTTTAGTTTTATTAATCTTTGCTATTGTTTCCTTCATTTCTTTTTCATTTATTTCTGCTCAGATATTTATGACTTCTTTCCTTCTACTGATTTTGGGGTATTTTTGTTCTTCTTTTTCCAGTTGTTTTAAGTGTAAAGTTAGGTTGTCTATTCAATGCTTTTCTTGTTTCTTGAGGTAGGATTGTATTGCTATAAACTTCCTTCTTAGAACTGTTTTTGCTGCATCCCATAGGTTTTGAGTTGTGTTTTCATTGTCATTTGTTTCTAGAAATTTTTTGATTTCCCTTTTGATTTCTTCAGTAAGCTGTTGGTCATTGAGAAACATGTTGTTTAATCTCCATGTGTTTGTGTTTCTTAGTTTTTTTTTTTAATTGATATCTAGTCTCACAGTGTTGTGGTCAGAGACGATGCTTGATATGATTTCAATTTTCTTAAATTTACTGAGGCTTGATTTGTGACACAAGATATGGTCTATCCTGGAGAATGTTCCATGTGCATTTCAGAAGAAGGTGTATTCTTCTGCATTTGAATGGAATGTCTGGAATATATCCATGAGATCCATCTCCTCTGGTGTTTCCTAATTAATTTTTTGTTTCAATTATCCATCCATTGGTGTGAGTGGGACATTAAAATCTCCTACTATTGTTGTGTTAATGTGAATTTCTCCTTTTATGTCTATTAGTGTTTGTCTTATATATTGAGTTGCTCCTATGTTGGGTGCATAGATATTTACAATTGATATGTCTTCCTCTTGGATTGATCCCTTGATCATTATGTAGTGTCCTTCCTTATCTCTTGTAATCTTCTTTATTTTAAGGTTTATTTTTTGTCTGATACGAGGATTACTACTCCAGCTTTCTTTTGCTTCCCATTTGCATGGAATATATTTTTCCAACCTCTCACTTTCAGTCTATGTGTGTCTTTACGTTTGAAGTGTGTCTCTTGCAAACAGCATATGGGTCTTGTTTTTGTATCCATTCAGCCAGTCTGTGTCTTTTGGTTGGAGCATTTAATCCATGTGCATTTAAAGTAATTATTGATATACATGTTCCTATTGCCATTTTTCTCAATTGTTTGGAGTTAATTTTGTAGATCTTTTTTCTTCTTTTTTATTTCTTGACTATATAAGTCCCATTAATATTTGTTGTAAAGGTGGTTTGGTGTTACTGAATTCTGTCAACTTTTGCTTGTTTGAGAATCTTTTTATTTCTCCATCAGTTTTGAATGAGGTCCTTGCTGGGTACAGTAATCTTGGTTGCAGATTTTTCCCTTTCAGTACTTTAGCTATATCCTGCCATCTTCTTCTGGCCTGTAGAGTTTCTGCTGAAAGATAAGCTGTTAAGCATATGGAGTTTCCCTCGTATGTTACTTGTTGCTTCTCCCTTGCTGCTTTTAATATTCTTTCTTTGTGTTTAGTCTTTGTTAGTTTGATTAGTATATGTCTTGTTGTGTTTCTCCTTGGATTTATCCTGTATGGGACTCTTTCTGCCTCTTGGACTTGATTGGCTATTTCCTTTTCCATGTTGGGGAAATTTTCAATTATAATCTCTGAAAATTTTCTCATACCCTTTCTTTTTCACTTCTTCTTCTGGGACCCCTATAATTTGAATGTTGGTGCATTTGATATGGTCCCAGAGGTCTCTGAGACTGTCGTCAGTTCTTTTCATTCTTTTTACTTTATTCTGCTCTTCAGAACTTATTTCCACCATTTTATCTTCAAGCTCACAGATTCGTTCTTCTGCTTCAGATATTCTACTATTGATTACTTCTAGAGTATTTTTAATTTCAGTAAATGTGTTGTTTGTCTCTGTATGTTTATCCTTTAATTCTTCTAGGTCTTTGTTAACTGATTCTTGCATTTTCTCCATTTTGTTTTCAAGGTTTATGATCATCTTTACTATCATTCTGAATTCTTTTTCGGGTAGTTTTCCTATTTCCTCTTGATTTATTTGGACTTCTGTGTTTCTGATTTTCCTTCATTTGTGTAGTATTTCTCTGCCTTTTCATTATTTTTCTTTAGCTTATTCTGTTTGAGGTCTCCTTTCCCCAAGTTTAAAGGTTGAATTCTTTCCTCCCTTTGGTTTCTGCCCTCCTAAGTTTGATCCAGTGGTTTGTGCAAGCTTGTATAGGGTGAGATTTGTGCTAAGTTTTTGTTTGTTTGTTTGTTTTTCCTCTGTTGGGCAAGACTGAGTGAGGTGGTAATCCTATCTGCTGATAGGATTTGTATTTTTGTTTTGTTTGTTGTTGTGACTTCGCTGGTGGCTCAGATGGTAAAGCATCTGACTACAATGCAGGAGACCCAGGTTTGATCCCTGGGTTGGGAAGATCCTCTGGAAAAGGAAATGGCAACCCACTCCAGTACTCTTGCCTGGAAAATCCTATGGATGGAGGAGCATGGTAGGCTACAGTCCATGGGGTTGCAAATAGTCAGACATGACTAAGTAACTTCACTTTCACTTGTTTAGATGAGGCATCCTGCTCAGGGCGCTACTGGTGGTTGGGTGATGTTGGGTCTTGTATTCAAGTGGTTTCCTTTGTGTGAGTTCTCACTATTTGATAGTCCCTAGGGTTAATCACTGCAGATGGTGACTGCAGCCATGAAATTAAAAGATGTTTACTTCTTGGAAGGAAAGTTATGACCAACCTAGATAGCATAATCAAAAGCAGAGACATTACTTTGCCAACAAAGGTCCGTCTAGTCAAAGCTATGGTTTTTCCTGTGGTCATGTATGGATGTGAGAGTTGGACTGTGAGGAAGGCTGAGCGCTGAAGAATTGATGCTTTTGCACTGTGGTGTTGGAGAAGACTCTTGAGAGTCCCTTGGACTGCAAGGAGATCCAACCAGTCCATTCTGAAGGAGATCAGCCCTGGGTGTTCTTTGGAAGGAATGATGCTAAAGCTGAAACTCCAGTACTTTGGCCACCTCATGGGAAGAGTTGACTCATTGGAAAATACTCTGATGCTGGGAGAGATTGGGGGCAGGAGGAGAAGGGGACGACAGAGGATGAGATGGCTGGATGGCATCACTGGTTTGATGGACTTGAGTCTGAGTGAACTCCGGGAGTTGGTGATGGACAGGGAGGCCTGGCGTGCTGCGATTCACAGGGTCGCAAAGAGTTGGACACGACTGAGCAACTGAACTGAACTGAGGGTTAGTTCTCTGGTAGTCTAGGGTCTTTGCTCCCACTGCAAAGGCTCAGGGCTTGATCTCTAACCAAGAAAGTCCAACATCAAAATGCATATATACATGGTTATCAGGGAGGTAGGTAGTGGCATCTCTATTTTCGGTGAAGGAACTATGTAACTGGTACAAAGCTCATAGCTGGGAGAGGATCGAATATTGAGTTTTAAGCCAGCTTTTTCACTTTCTTCTTTCACTTTCATCTAGAGGCTCTTTAGTTCCTCTTCACTTTCTGCCATTAGGGTGGTGTCATCTGCATATCTGAGGTTATTGATATTTCTCTTTACAATCTTGATTCTAGCTTGTACTTCATCCAGCCCTGCATTTTGCATGATATACTCTGCATAGAAGTTAAAAAAGCAGGGTGACAATATACAACTTTGACATACTCCTTTCCGAATTTGGAACCAGTCTGTTGTCCCATGTCCAGTTCTAACTGTTGCTTCTTGACCTGCATACAGATTTCTCAGGAGGCAGGTAAGGTGGTCTGGTATTCGCATTTCTTGAAGAATTTTCCACAGTTTGTTGTGATCCACATAGTCAAAGGCTTTGGCATAGTCATTAAGGCAGAAGTAGATGTTTTTCTGGAACTCTCTTGCTTTTTCAATGATCCAGTGGTTGTTGGCAATTTGATCTCTGGTTCCTTTGCCTTTTCTAAATCCAACTTGAACATCTGGAAGTTCATAGTTCAAGTACTATTGAAGCCTAGCTTGGAGAATTTTGAGTATTAGTTTGCTATTGTGTGAGATGAGTGCAATTGTGCGTTAGCTAAAGACTGGTATCAGGGAAAATACTTTTCTTTTTTATTGGGGTATAGTTGCTTTACAATGTTGTGTTGAGTTCTGCTGTACAACAAAGTAAATTAGCAATATGTTTACGTATATTCCCTCCCTCATGAACCTCCCACTGCTTCCCCCATCCCACTCCTTTAGGTCACCACAGAGCACCAACTTTAGTTCTCTGTTTGCTGTGCTCTATATTTCTGTGCTTCTATTTCACTATCCACAAAAACATTTCAGGATTTCATTGCAAGTAACCACTTTCAAACATCTTCCAGGGCTCAAACTAAAGAAGTTATATGCATTTAAATATTATTTTTATAGGCTTTGACATTTGACATTCTTTTTCATTTTAGCAATTTTCATGAGAGTTTAAATATAATAATGCTTAATTATTATTATCTACTATTTATCCAATGATCTCATGGTAGCTTATAAACACTAATTAATTGAGATTTACAAAACTCTGTGAAGTTCCAAGTGACCAGGTTATATTTAACCACTTATTTCTCTAAATGCTGCTTTGAAGTCTTTGAATGTTTAACTAGTGATTATAACTCTGTCGCTGTCTGGGAAACTTGAAGTAGACTCATTTTTATCTTGTTCCCATGGATTTCAAATTAAGGTTTTATTCATGATTTCTGGAAAGAGAAAACTTGACTAAGTAATTTTGACTTAGAGTTGACCCTATATCTTTACGTATTTTCAGATTAGTGAGAGAGCTATGCTGACATCTTCAGTCGGCCACAACCGTTGTGGTGACACAGCATTATTCACACTATTTCCTATATTTCCTATTATTTCCCACGACACATTATTTCCTACTATGCCTGTTCCACAGCAGCCTTTAAGGCTTCAGACTCTGGCCCACAGAGCACACTGGTCTCACAAAGGTTTTGTCATGAACCTATCTCCTCCTTTTACACTTTCTTGGCTTCTTTCTTTTGAACTCTGACCCAAATTAAAAGTATAGAATACAGCTATGACCTGGGTGAACGAAGGCCAATAGTACTCTTAGTAGTAAACAATACACTGATTTCACCTGTTTAACATTTTTTTAAAATAACAAATGCAGGCAAAATAATACCTATCCTATTTATCAACATAGTGGTCATCACAAAGTGAGATTATATATAAATATGGTTATTCTTCTTTGGACTCTCTGTGTGTTTTATTTTCACTCAACAAATATTTATTCAATGCCTCTTATGTCCCATGCTCTGTTTGAAGGACTGAGTTGTTAGTTCTTAGTTGTTAGTGAATAAGCTAACAACAACAACAACAAATCATTGTTCTCATATGACACATATTCTAGTGGGCAGGGAGAGATAAAGAAAACATATAATGTTATATATGGTAGTAAATATTACAGAGAATCCTGTCAATACAAGTTCTACCACTTACGAAATTTGTGATCTTCAGAAAGTTAGCACACCTCTCTGTACCTCAGTTTTCTAATCTGTAAAATGGAGAAAAGAATACTATTTACATTTTAAGGTTGTTTTGAGAATTTACACCCATCTTATTACAAATTGTCCAGTTTGATATTCCAGTAAGATTTAATAAATTCCAATACATCTTACAGTCGTGATAACAAGAAAGCAAAGAGAGTTTCTATGACAAACAGCTTGTATTTCTTATACATGAGATTTGCATGCAGGTGGTCTGATTTAAGGTTCCTGTGCTTAATAGTGGCCTGTATTACCTCCACCAATAATAATAGCTAAGAGCTTCACATGTGTAACCTTATTTAATCCACACAAAAACCCTAGAAAACAATAAACATAATGTTCTCACTTCACAGTCCCCTCCTTCAAGCTGGAGAGTTACAATCACAGCTGGGTAGAATTCTCTCTAACAGATGAGAAGACAATAAAGGACAGAAACAGAATGGACCTAGAAGCAGCAGAAGATATTAAGAAGAGGTGGTAGGAATACATAGAAGAACTATACAAAAAAGCTCTTAGTGACCCAGATAAGCATGATGGTGTGATCATTCATCTAGAGCCAGACACCCTGGAATGTGAAGTCAAGTGGGCCTTAGGGAGCATCACTATGAACAAAGCTAGTGGAGGTGATGAATTCCAGTTGAGCTATTTCAAATCCTAAAAGATGATGTTGTGAAAGTGCTACACTCAGTATGCCAGGAAATTTGGAAAACTCAGCAGTGACCACAGGATTGGAAAAGGTCTCCCTCATTGCAGGTGGATTCTTTACTAATATATAACATATATTTATCTTTTCTGATTGTGGATGTGTTAGATAAGTATTTCTTTGGGTTATATCATTAAAGAACAATGGCTAATAGTGTTAAGAGGTTTTATTCTGTCAGGGAAATTATGGATGATTTTTATTATTGCCTTCATAATATTCTACATTTCTGTTTTTTGTTTCAATAAGAATATTTTTTATTTTTGTAATGGAAAAAATGAAGTTTTCCACTGTCCCCGGATTAATGCCATTAATTTTGCCACTATCACAGGATGAGTTTTACTTTCCTGTGATTTAGTGAATCAGCAACTTTCAGCTGTATAATAATCAAAATAAGTCATTAAGTCAACTGAACTATTGGTATGGTTCATTTGTTTGATCAATTCTTTCTCCTCAAGGGTAAAAGTAATTTTCAGTAACTCAGAAAATCATAGCATCTCTAGGTTGTAAAGGACTTTAAACGTCCTAAAGAAGATTTCAATTTTAATATTAATATATATATAATTCTATAACTTAATAAATAGTTAAATATTTAATATGTTAAATATTAGGAAATCCTTAAGGCATTCTAGTCTTCTCGCTCTGCTCTTATCCTTGAAAAACTCATCTGAAACAAAAGTTTCTTCAGTTACTGACTATAATCATTCAAAATATCATGGCCTATACATTCTCTGATCTCCTCATGAAGTGAAGTGAAGTATTAGTCACTCCATCGTGTCTGACTCTTTGTGACCCCATGGACTCTACCCTGGCAGGCTCCTCTGTCCTTGGGGATTCTCCAGGCAAAAATACTGGAGTGGGTAGCCATGCCCTTTTCCAGGCATCTTCCCAACCCAGGAACTGAACCTGGGTCTCTCCCATTGCAGGCAGTTTCTTTACTGTCTGAGCCACAGGGAAGTATGTTTCTAGGAAAATTAAGAATAAAGATTTGCATTGGAGGAAATAGGATATAGATTGTATATGCAATAAAACTGGATCAAGAATAGAGGCAGATATGTAGCCTCTGCAGGTAGAAAAGAATACCTAAGTTGGGAATAGAATGGAGGAGGAGAATAGAATGTGACCTCTGACAAAGACCAGGCAGATCTGATTTAGTCCATTTATGATTCGGTGAGTGGTGGGTCATCAGATGGAGAACTCAAGATCAGGGATGTTGCATAATTCACTGATGAACAGTACAGGTTAGGCACCTGAAAGCCAAATCAAAGCATCAGTTCAGTTCAGGGCCCCCATGGACTTCAGCATTCCAGGCTTCCGTATCCATCACCAACTCCCAGAGCTTGCTCAAACTCATGTTCATCAAGTCGGTGATGCCTTTCAACCATCTCATCCTCTGTCATCCCCTTCTCCTCCTGCCTTCAATCTTTCCCAGAATCAGGGTCTTTTCCATTGAGTCAGTTCTTCACATCAAGTGGCCAAAGTATTGGAGTTTCAGCATCAGTCCTTTCAATGAATATTCAGGACTGTTTTCCTTTAGCATTGACTGGATTGATCTCCTTGCAGTCTAAGAATCTTCTCCAACACCAAAGTTCAAAAGCATAAATTCTTCAGCACTCAGCTTTCTTTATGGTCCAACTCTCACATCCGTACATGACAACTGGAAAAACCGTAGCTTTGACTAGACAGAACTTGGTTGGCAAAGTAATGTCTCTGCTTTTTAATATGCTGTCTAGGTTGGTCATAGATTTTCTTCCAAGGAGCAAGCGTCTTTTAATTTCATGGCTACAGTCACCATCTACAGTGATTTTGGAGTACAAAAAAATAGTCTGTCACTGTTTCCATTGTTTCCTCATCTATTTGCAATGAAAGGATGAGAACAGATGCCATGATCTTTGTTTTTTGAATGTTGCATTTTAAGCCAGTTTTTTTTTTTTTTTTTACTCTCTTCTTTCACTTTTATCAAGAAGCTCTTCAGTTCCTCTTCACTTTCTGCCATAAGGGTGGTGTCATCTGCATATCTGAGGTTATTGATATTTCTCCTAGAAATTTTGATTCCAGCTTGTGCTTCACTCAGCCTGGCATTTTGCATGATGCACTCCGCATAGAAGTTAAAAAAGCAGGGTGACAATATACACCCTTGATGTACTCCTTTCCAAAATTGGAACCACCGGGCTGTGGCCCAGGGCCAACATTCATCCCACCAGTTGGCTTCTGAGCAGGTCTCAAGGGCCCGATAAAGTAGCTCCTGAGTTGCAGTCCCTGCCCTCTGGCAGGGAGGCACCCCCTGCACCCCTGTGGCTCAGCTCAGGAAGGTCAGACCATTGACCAGCAGTATATGGTTGGAGCTGAATGGGTACAGAGGGGGACAAGTGCTAGGGGGAAAAAAAATTGGAACCGGTCTGTTTTCCCATGTCCAGTTCTAAGTGTTTCTTCTTGACCTGCATACAGATTTCTCAGGAGGCATATCAGGTGGTCTGGTATTACCATCTCTTTAAAAATTTCCAACAGTTTGTTCTTTGAAGAAGTTATATTTTCAAATCATTTGCTTCTTTTAAAATTGAATTACTTGGTTTCATGCTGTCAAGCTGTAAGAGTTCCTTATATATAGTTTTGGATAATAACCCATATTGGGTATATGATTTGCAATTAATCTCTCCCATTTTATAGGCTGGCATTTCACTGTATTGATCCTTTCACATTAATGTGCAGATTTCACTCTGTTGATTCTTTCCTCTAATTTGCAGGAGATTTTTAAAATTTTTAATTGAAGGATAATTGTTACAGATTTTTGTGGTTTTCTGTCATACATCAAAAAGAATCAGCCATAGGTACACCCATGTCCCCTCCCTCCTGAACTTCCCTCCCATCTCCTTCCTCATACCACCCTTCAGCTTGTCACAGAGCCCCCTTTGAATTCCCTGAGTTATACAGCAAATTCTCATTGGCTATCTATTTTACATATGATATAGTAAGTTTCCATGTTACCCTCTCTATACATCTCATGCTCTCTCTCCTCTCCCTGTGTCCATAAGTCTGTTGTCTATATCTGTTTCTCCATTACTGCCCTGGAATATAAATTCATCAGTGCCATTTTTTTATAGTCCATGTATGTGTGTCATTATATGATATTAATATTTCTCTTTCTGATTTATTTTATTTGTATAATAGGCTCTAGGTTCATCCACCTCATTAGAACTGACTCAAATGCGTTCCTTTTTGTGACTGAGTAGTATTCCTTGTATATATGTACCACAGCTTCTTTATCCATTCATCTATTGATGGACATCCAGGTTGCTTCCATGCTCAGGCTATTGTAAATAGTGCTGAATGAACATTTCGTTACATGTATCTCTTTCAATTTTGGTTTCCACAGGGTATATGCCTAGGAGTGGGATTGCTGGCTCATATGGTGGTTTTATTCCTAGCTTTTCAAGGAATCTCCATACCGTCTTCCATAGTGTCTGTTTCAGTTTACATTCCCATCAGCAATGCAAGAGTGTTCTCTTTTCTTTACACCCTCTCCAGCATTTATTAGTTGTAGACTTTTTGATAATGGCTATTCTGATGGTGTTAGGTGGTATCTCATTGTAGCTTTGATTTGCATTTCTCTAATAATGAGTGATGTTGAGCATCTTTTATGTACTTGTTAGCCATCTGTATCAGAGAAGGCAATGGCAACCCACTCCAGTATTCTTGCCTGGGAAATCCCATGGATGGAGGAGCCTGATGGGCTGCAGTCCATGGGGTTGCGAAGAGTCAGACATGACTGAGCGACTTCACTTTCACTTTTCACTTTCATGCATTGGAAAAGGAAATGGCAACCCACTCCAGTGTTCTTGCCTGGAGAATCCCAGGAATGGGGGAGCCTGGTGGGCTGCCGTCTATGGGGTGGCACAGAGTCGGACACGACTGAAGTGACTTAGCAGCAGCAGCAGCAGCCATCTGTATGTCTTCTTTGAAGAAATGTCTTTTTAGGTATTTTCCCCAATTTTTGATTGTGTTGTTTGTTTTCCTGGTATTGAGTTGTATGAGCTGCTTGTATATTTTGGAAATTAATTCTTTGTTAGTTGTTTCTTTTGCTATTATTTTCTCCCATTCTGAGCATTGTCTTCACCTTGTTTATAGTTTCCTTTGCTGTGCAAAAACTTTTAAGTTTAATTAGGCCTGGCGTGCTGCGATTCATGGGGTTGCAAAGAGTTGGACACGACTGAGCGACTGAACTGAACTGAACTGAGGCCCCATTTGTTTATTTTTGTTTTTATTTCCATTACTCTAGGAGGTGGATCATAGAAGATGTTGCTGGAATCTATGTCAAAGAATGTTCTGCCTATGTTTTCCTTTAAGAGTCATGGATTCTGGTCTTACAGAATCTTGATGTCTTTAATCCATTTTGAGTTTATCATTTTATGGCATTAGGAAGTGTTCCAATTTCATTCTCATGCACATAGCTGTCCAGTTTTCCCAGCACCACTTATTGAAGAGGCTGTCTTTGCCCCATTGTATATTCTTGCCTCCTTTGTAAAAAATAAGGTACCTATAGGTGTGTGGTTTTATCTCTGGGTTCCCTATCTTGTTCCATTGGTCTATATTTCTGTTTCTGTGCTAGTACCATACTCTCTTGATGACTGTAGCTTTGTAGTATAATTTGAAGTCAGGAAAGCTTATTCCTCCAGCTTCATTCTTCTTTCTCAAGACTGCATTAGCTATTTGTGTTCTTTTGTTTTTCCCTATGAATTGTGAAATTTTTTGTTCTAGTTCTGTGAAAAATGTCATTGGTAATTTGATAAGGATTGCATTGAAGCTGTAGACTGCATTTGGTAGTATAGTCATTTTCACAATATTGATTCTTCCTACTCAGTAACATAAAAATCTCTCCATCTGCTATGTTATCTTTTATTTCTTTTCATCAGTCTTATAATTTTCTATATACAGTTATTTTGTCTCCTTCAGTTCAGTCAGTTCAGTCACTCAGTTGTGTCCAACTCTTTGTGACCCCATGAGTTGCAGCACGCCAGGCCTCCCTGTCCATCACCAACTCCTGGAGTTCACTCAAACTCATGTCCATCGAGTTGGTGATGCCATCCAGCCATCTCATCCTCTGTCGTCCCCTTCTCCTCCTGCCCCCAATCCCTCCCAGCATCAGAGTCTTTTCCAATGAGTCAACTCTTTGCATGAGGTGGCCAAAGTATTGGAGTTTCAGCTTTAGCATTAGTCCTTCCAAAGAACACCCAGGATTGATCTCCTTTAGAATGTACTAGCTGGATCTCCTTGCAGTCCAAGGGACTCTCAAGAGTCTTCTCCAATACCACAGCTCAAAAGCATCAATTCTTCGGTGCTCAGCTTTCTTCACAGTCCAAAGGTAGGTTTATTCCTAGATATTTTATTCTTGTTGTTGCAATGGTGAATGGGACTGATTCCTTAATTTCTCTTTCTGATTTTTCATTGTTAGTTATAGGAATGTAAGTGAATTTTGTATATTGACCTTGTGTTCACTGATTAGCTCTAGTAATTTTCTGACAGTTTCTTTTGGGTTTTCTATGTATAGTACCATGTCATCTGCAAGCTGTGAGTGTTTTACTTCTTTTCTGACCTGGATTCCTTTTATTTCTTTTTCTTCTCTGATTGCCATTGCTAGGACTTCCAAAACTATGTTGAATAATAGTAGTGAGAGTGGACGCCCTTGTCTTGTTCCTGATCTTAGAGGGAATGCTTTCAGTTTTTCACCATTGAGAATAAAGCTTGCTGTGGGCTTTTCATATATGGCTTTATCTATGTTCTTGTAAATTCTTTCTATGGCCATTTTTTGAAGAGTATTAATCATCAATGGGTGATGAATTTTCTTGAAGGCTTTTTCTGCATCTACTGAGATTATCATATGATTTTTATCTCTCAGTTTGTTAATATGGTGTATCACATTGATTGATTTGCATATATTGAAGAATCCTTGCATCCCTGGAATAAACCTGACTTGATCATGATGTATGAGCTTTTAAATGTGCTGTTTTGCTAGAATTTTGTTAAGGATTTTTGCATCTATGTTCATCAGTAATATTGGCCTGTAGTTTGTGTGTGTGTGTGTGTGTGTGTGTGTTGTGTTTGCCTGATTTTAGTATCAGGGTGATTGTAGCCTCATAGAATGAGTTTGGAAGTGTTCCTTCCTCTGCAATTTTTGGGAAGAGTTTTAGAAGGATATAGGCATTAGCTCTTCTCTAAATGTTTGACAGAATTCCTCTGTGAAGCCATCTGGCCCTGGGCTTTTTTTTTTTTTTGAGAGGTGGGGGGAGATTTTTGATCACTGTTTCGATTTCAGTATTTGTAATTTGGTTGTGCATACTTTCTATTTCTGCCTGGTTCAGTCTTGGGAGGCTGAACTTTTCTAAGAATCTGTCCATGTCCTCTAGGCTGTCCATTTTATTAGCATATAGTTGCTCATATTATCATATGATCCTTTGTATTTCTGTGTTGTCTATTGTAACCTCTCCTTTCTCATTTCTAATATTGTTGATTTGATTTTTCTCCCTTTTTTTTCTTGATGAGTCTGGCTAGTGGTTTCTCAGTTTTGTTTATCTTCTCAAAGAACCAGCTTTTGGCTTTATTAATCTTTGCTATTATTTCCTTCATTTCTTTTTCATTTATTTCTGCTCTGATCTTTATGATTTCTTTCCTTCTGCTCACTTTGGGTTTTTTTTTGCTCTTATATTTCCAGCAACTTTAGATGAATAGTTAAGATTGTCTACTCAATGCTTTTCCTGTTTCTTGAGGTATGATTGTATTGCTATGAACTTCTCTCAGAACAGTTTTTGCTGAATCCCATATGTTTTGGGTTGTTTTGTTTTCATTGTCATTTGTGTCTAGGACTTTTTTGATTTCCTTTCTTATTTCTTCAGTTACCTCTTTGTTATTTAGTAATCTCCATGAGTTTATTTTTTGCAGTTTTTTTTTTTTTTTTTTCCTATAGTTGGTATCTAGTCTCATAGAGTTGTGGTCAGAGAAGTTACTTGAAGCAATTTCAACTTTTTTTTTTTTAATTTACTGAGGCTTGATTTCTGGCCCAAGATGTGGTCTACCCTGGAGAATGTTCTACGTGTACTTGAAAAGAAAGTGTATTATTCTGTATTTGGATAGAAAATCCTGAAGATATCAATTAGGTCCATTTGGTATAATGTTTAATTTAAGGTTTGTGCTTCCTTATTGATTCTCTGTTTTGCTAATCTGTCCATTGATGCAAGTGGGATGTTGAAGTCCCTTACTATTATTGTGTTACTGTCGATTTCCCCTCTTATGCCTGTTAGTGTTTGCTTATATATTGAGGTGTTCCTATGTTGGCTGTGTTAATATTTGCAATTGTTATGTCTTCTTCTTGATTGATCCCTTGATCATTCTTTATTTTAAAGTCTATTTTTTTTTTGAAATAAGGATTGCCATTCTGGCTTTCTTTTGGTTTCCATTTGCATAAAATATCTTTTTCCATACTTTTACTTTCAGTCTGTCTGTGTCTCTAGGCCTGAATGGATCTCTTGTAGGCAGCATATATAAGGGTCTTAATTTTGTATCCATTCAGTCAGTATCTTTTGGTTCGTGCATTTATTCCATTTACATTTAAGGTAATCATTGATACATATGTTTCTATTGGCATTTTCTTAATTGTTTTGGGTTTGTTTTTGTAGGTCTTTCCTTTCTCTTGTGTTTACTGGCTATGTAAGTTCCTTTAGTATTTGTTTTAAGGCTGGTTTGGTGGTGCTGAATTCTCTTAACTTCTGCTCGCCTGTAAAGCTTTTGATTTCTTCATCAATTTTGAATGAGATCTTGGCCAGGTATAGTAAGCTTGGTTGCAGATTTTTCTCTTTCATTACCTTAAATATATCCTTCATTCCCTGCATAGTTTCTGCTGAAATATCTGTTGTTAATTATATGGGTTTTCCCTTGTATGTTACTTGCTACTTTTCCCTTGTTGCTTTTAATATTCTTTCTTTGTGCTTATCTCTGTTAGCTTGATTAATATGTGTCTTGATGTGTTTCACCTTGGGTTTATCCTGTAAGGGACTCTGTGCTTCTTGGCTTGACTATTTCCTTTCCCATGTTGGGGAAGTTTTCAACTATAATTTCTACAAAAATTTTCTGTGTCTTTCTTTTTTTTCTCCTTCCTCTTGGACCTCTATAACTCTAATGTTGGTGCATTCAAAATTGTTCCAAAGGTCTCTGAGGTTATCCTCAATTCTTTTCATTCCTTTCCCTTTATTCTGCTCTTCAGCAGTTATTTCCACCATTCTGTTTTCTATCTCACTTATCCATCCCTCTGCCTCAGTTATTCTATTGGTTCCTTCTAGAATATTTTTAATTTCAGTAATTGTGTTATTCATCTCTGTTTGCTTATTCTTTATTTCTTCTATGTCCTTGGTGACTGTATTAACTATGTTAAATGCTTCTTGCATTTTCTCCATTCTATATTCAGTCTTTGGAGCACCTTTACTATCATTATTCTGAATTCTCTTAAAGGTAGATTGCTTATTTCCTCTTTGTTTATTTGGTCTTGTGAGTTTCTACCTTGCTCTTTCATTTGTACTGTATTTCTATGTCTTTTCATCATTTTTTTTTTTTAACTTGCTCTGCTTAATGTCTCCTTTTCCCAGACTTTAGGGTTGTATTCCTTCTTCCATTTGATTTTTTCCCTTGTAAGGAAATGTTTGTGTGGTGGTTTCTGTTGATTTTTTGTTAGGGGTCACTTGTGCCTGTTTTCTAGTGGGAGGAGATCAAGCAGATCAAACAGGTAATTACAGAAATAATGGGACATATACACACATTTCCACACACACAGTTATAACGAAAGTGTTCTAAAGAAGAGTACAGGAGATTGATTTGGTTAACAAGGAAAACCAAAAGTTTTCAAGTTAAAAGCAGAGCTAACTAATGGTGAATCTGGAAATCTGAACATGAGCAGAGGGCCAACTGGGGAATATAGCAAAGAGAGCTCAACAATTTAACTTACTTGGTGAAGAAAGAAGGAGTGAAGGCAAAAAGGGAGAAGAAAAAAAGTGAGAGAAAATAAAAAGAGGAGAAGGGAGGGAAAAGAGAAAAGGAGGAGGTGGAAAAGGGGTAAGAAAGAGAGAGAAAATAAAATATAGAAAAGCAAAGATGAATAGATGTATGTGGAAAAGATTTATATATATTCAGCAAAAGCTATGGCTGGTAAAGGACTATAGAAAAGAATACAGGAGATTGACTTGGTTAACAAGGAAAACCAAAAGTGATATCAACCAATTTAACCAATTGATATTGATATCAACAAATATCAGTCAAAAACAAAATTAAAAAACTCATCAAGAAAGGGTGTAAAATGAGAAAAAAGAAAAAAAAAATCTTAAAATGAATTCTCTTTTGACAAGAGACACAAAGAGCTCCACAAAAGACTCCACAGCACTGCAAAAGGCTAATGTGAAGGTGAAAATGTTTAGGGGAATAAACAGTGTCATTTATAAGAAAAAAAAAAAAGGTTCTCAAGGTTGTAGTTCTTCATGGTTGTGGAGTCTGTCCCTGTGGATGGGTTGGATTAGCGTCCTTGACATTTTTCTGGTTGGGGGAGCTTGTGCCTGTGTTCTGTTGATGGATCTGGATCTCATCTCTCTGAAGAGCAGGGCAGTGTCCAGTAGTAGGTCTTGGGGTGTCTATGGATTCAGTATGCCTTTAGGCAGTCCTTCTGGTTTTGGCAGAGTTCAGTTCAGTTCAGTTCAGTTGCTTAGTCATGTCCGACTCTTTGCAACCCCATGAATCACAGCACACCAGGCCTCCCTGTCCATCACCAACTCCTGGAGTTCACTCAAACCCACCTCCATTGAGTTGGTGATGCCACCCAGCCATCTCATCCTCTGTCATCCCCTTTTCCTCCTGCCCCCAATCCCTCCCAGCATCAGAGTCTTTTCCAATGAGTCAACTCTTCGCGTGAGGTGGCCAAAGTACTGGAGTTCCCGCTTTAGCATCATTCCTTCCAAAGAACACCCAGGGCTGTTCTCCTTTAGAATGGACTGGTTGGATCTCCTTGCAGTCCAAGGGACTCTCAAGAGTCTTCTCCAACACCACAGTTCAAAAGCATCAATTCTTTGGTGCTCAGCCTTCCTCACAGTCCAACTCTCACATCCATACATGACCACTGGAGAAACCATAGCCTTGACTAGATGGACCTTTGTTGGCAAAGTAATGTCTCTGCTTTTCAAGCATATCTGAAGTGCTGCCAAGCCCCCTACTTGTCCCTGGGGTCCTCGTTGGTGCTTCTGTTTTGCTGTCCCGCCCTGTACCGCTGACTGAAGCTGGCTGGGTAGGGGCTTGTGTGGATCTTTTCTTGTGCCCTCTGCATCACGGAGACTTGTGTGGGCTTCCCTCAGCCCCCTGAGTTCACCCTCTACGTCACGGGGCTTGTGTGCCCTTGTCTTGGCTCCCAGGGCCTGCCTTCTTCAGCACGGGGCTTGTGTGCACTTGTCTCAGTTCCCAAGGCCCGCCCTCTTTGTCGCGGGGCTTTTGTGCACTTGTTTCATCTCACTGGCCTGCCCACTTTGTCACAGGGCCAAGTGTTCTCCTTTCTGCTCCCCAGGCCCACCTCTGTGCCACGTGGGTTGTGTGCACTGCCCAAGTTTGTGTGCCTCCCCTCCCAGGGCACCCGGCCTGCCCTTTGGGCTGTAAGTGTTGTGTGCGCTCCAGGGGTTTGTATGCCATGCCACACTCGGCTAGCCGGGCCCGCCCTCTGTGCCACATGGGTTGTGTGCACTAGAGGGGTTTGCATGCTTCCCCACTCTCGGTTTCGGAGCCTGCCATCTGGTTGGGGCCACAGTTCATGAGCCGTTAACGGGCTGAGAAGTGCAGTTTTCTCTGTTTTCTGCCCTCAAGTCCCTGCTTTGCCGGGTTTTCCAAGACTCTGCAGCTCCCCGATGGGCCCGCCTGCCAGGGAGCTTCCCTATGCCCGGATCTCCTCCACCTCCTGCTGTTGTGCCCCACTCAGGGCACAAGTTCCTGCCCAGACGTTCTCTGTCTTTTCCCTTTTTATGTCTCCATCTTCTCTCCTACCTCATTCCAGGGAGCTTAGCCTGTCCCCCTGGAGGCCTGGAGTCTTCTGCTGTCGTCCAGAGGTTGCTTTGTAGGAGTTGTTCCATGCCTTCATGAGTTTTTGGTGTATATGTGGGGAGGTTGGCAATCTCCCCATCTTACTCCTCCACTATCTTCTTCTGCCTCTAATGTGCAGAAGCTTTTCAGTTTGATGTAAGTCTCGTTTGTTGATTTTTTTCTTTTGCTTTGTGATTTTTCTTGTGCTTTTGGTGTCATATCCAAGAATTTGTTTCCGAACCTAATGTCTTGAAACATTTTCTGTTTTCTTCTAGGAGTTTTATAGTTTTAGATCTTATGTTTAGATCTTTGATCCATTATGAGCCATTTTTGATATATGATACATAGTTTAGTATCCAAATTCTTTATTTTGTATATAGATATCCAGTTTTTCAAATGTTGCTGCATAGGAATTTCACAGACGTGATAATGGATTCTTCTCAGTCAGCTAGTTCATTTCTGAGGGTAACTTCAATCCTTTGGACAAGGTGATGTTTGCAAGGTTTTAGGAGTCATCACTTGACAATTGTTTTCTTTCTTCCTCTGTGTTCAATTCTTGACTTACTCATGTGGATTTTACTATTTAAATATTTATTGAATCCATTGATTTTTCTTCTGTGTCCCACTGACCTTCACTGCCTCAAATGTGCTTTTATTTTCTCTAGGAGCCCCTTTTCACACCATCTTTGTCCTTTGTTTTGTTTGTTTGGTCTTTGTTCTGATCTCATCTTAAACACCACTACTTCTGGAAGGCCTCCCCTGAGGCCTGATCTTCCTGATAAGAATAGCTCAGGTCTTTTATTTTACATTCTCACAGCACTATATGCCTCTTCTTCATAGGAATGTAGTAAATTTAGATTTTTTTTGTGTAATTCTGGATAAACATTTATCTCCTTGAAAAATGGCAAATTCAATGTCAGCAGAATTGGTTGCTTGCCTTTTGACAGCACAAAATGTCTGGTTCATAGCATTCATAAATAATAGTCTAGTAATAGTCACAATAATAATAGCATCAATGCTGAGTAGCTTTCAAACTGTGATACTGGGGAAGACTCTTGAGAGTCCCTTGGGCAACAAGGAGATCAAAACAGTCAATCCTAAAAGAAATCAACCCTGAATATTCACTGGAAGGACTGAAATTCCAATACTTTGGCCACCTGATGTGAAGAGCTGACTCATTGGAAAAGACCCTGATGCTGGGAAAGATTGAAGGCAGGAGGAGAAGGGGACAGAAGAGGATGAGATGATTGGATGGCCTGACTCACTCAATGGACATGAATTTGAGTAAACTCTGGGAGATCATGGAGGACAGGGAAGCCTGGCATGCTGTAGTCCAGCAGCACATGTTGCAAAGAGCTGTACGTGATTTAGTGACTGAACAGCAGCAATAACTCTACTCAGTTTACACCATCTCTGTACTACCTCAGACAAGCAAATGTGATTAAAATATAGTTCATGAAAACAATTTATTTGAATGTTTATGAATTTTCATTTATGTAATCTTGAGTAAATTATATAATTGTGTATCTGCTCTGGGTAACTTATTAGATAGGCAAAACATATTATTAATTGCAATAAGGGGTCTACAAAAAATGAAACCATATCTGTAATTTCACAGAGAAAACTGTATAAATAGCAACCAGTATTTCTTTAAAATTATTTTTGTGTTGAGACACATACTTTTTTTCCTGCATTTGTAATCTTACAAAACTCAAACTGCATGAAGAATTCTTTTTAAACAATGATCTCCTAAATTCTTTTTAAACAATAATTTTTCATTACTGGTGCCATTAGCAGAGTAAACAAAGAGTGAGGATGTTATAAGTTCACAGTGGAAAGTAAACCAGGATTTGTATTTTTAAATGAATGAAATTAGAAAAAGAAAGAAATCATTCCCCAAATAATCACCCTATGGCTTAAATGTCATTTTTATACCTGCAAGTATTTACTGGTCATATCTTCTTTTGAGGTCTTTGACTTCCATCACCAATGACATTCTCTGGCTTTAACTGTTGTGCCTGTGCTTTTAGCTGCTAATGGTCAACTGGAGAACATTTGCTTTGGACAACCTTTGAAAGGATAAACAGACTAGATTAACTTTATTAGTCTTTTAATTACAAATTGTATGCATGCAATTTTGAGATCTTCAAGAGCATCCACAGGGCCCTGTGGAAGAGGAAGTGGTTGTTTTGCTTCTTTAGAATTTGTTTGCAATAGTTATCATTAACTTGAATTTGATTAATGGTGTGTGTTGCTTGGGTTGAAGGAGTAAAGAGTGAATCTTTTGGTACATATTGTACTAAAGATGCTCAGTGAAAATTTGCACATATATCTATAATTTATTTTAAAAAATATATGTCTGGAGTACAAATATAAAAGTAATTGGCAAGATCGGCTGATTGAGTGAATTTTTCATTACTGGAAAAAAATAGGTGTTCCACATTTTTTATGGATACAGAGAGTAGTCTTGTTATCTACATAAACTAAGAGCCACCTGAATTTGCTTTATTTTGGAATCTGGTTTAACCTCCGTGTTCTTTTAAAGAGACTGAAAAAGCTTTGGCAATGTCAGGGCACAGGCCTGGATTCTGGGGTCCAGTGTTCCCTTTAAGATGGGTGTACAAACTATTTTATGGAATGAGGGGAGAAATCTACTTTTATCTATGAATCTGACTGAGTAATATTTTATCATCAGCCAGAATATGAAGGAGAGATTGCAGTACAGCCAGTTGATTCAAAATAGAAATGATGTTGTAGCTCAATTTCTTTTAAGGCAATAAACTAAGAAGCTTCTTTATGGTGTACAAAGTAAATGTTTTTAAAAAAAGAAGCATTATGTGCTGTAAATCTGTGTACAGAGTAAAAAAAAAAGTTGAAGTTTTTGTTATCATATAAGTAGTCATAACTGTTACAGGAAACACAGAGGCAAAAAGTAAAAACATATATGTATATGATGCCTTTAACATACACATCTACAATTTTTTATAGAAAAAAATGGGAACCAACTGCTCATTTGTCACTCAGCTATATATCACTAATCTCTTTCTGCAATTTAAAATATTCATCTGTTAGGTTGTTTTAAAATTAATTTTCAAAGCAGCATAACCCTTTTATCTATTATGTAGTCAATTTTACTTTACATTTTGAAAAAAAAAATTAGTGATCTGATTTAATTAGAAAAGGGATTGTAATCCACAAGATGACAACCCCACAGCTCCAGGGCAAGTTCCTATTGTACAGTCCCCAGCATCATTTCAAATGCTGTGCAGTATCCATGATATTGCCACATCATGATTTATCAAACATTTTCACTACTGTTGAGCGTTATGTTGCTCCAAGTATTTCCTAATCAAGTACAGAGCTGTAAACAATACCCTTGAGACTGATTTACACGCATATCCATGATTATTTCTCTGGAATGATTTCTTGGAGGTGAAATTCCAGGCTGAAAAGTTAAATATTTTTAAAATATATTTTAAAATATAGATAGCTAAATTGCTCCCCATAAAGGGCTTTTAAAATATCAATATATTGCCCTAACAATAATGTTGGGAGAGTTTAATCACCAAAATACTGAATGAAGTATTGATTCAAGCAAGCACATGCTTGAAACTTGAAAACATTACACTTAATGAAAGCAATCACAAAAGACCCCATGTTGTATAATTCCATTTATGTAAAATGTCCAAAATAGGCAAATCGTTGGAAACAGAAAGTAGATTAATGATTGCCAGAAGCTGGGGGGAACGAGGAACAGAGAGTGGCTGCTAATGGGTGTGTGGTTTCTTTCGGGGACAATCAAAATGTACTAAAATCAGTGGTGATAGTTGCACAACTCTGTGAATGTACCGAAACCACTGTATTGTAAACTGTAGTTACTTTTATCTCAGTAAGGCTATTTTTTTCTAAAGTTACTAGAAAACTGGACCAATGAAGGAAAAAAAAAAACAGTAGCTCTGGGATTTGGCTTTCCATTAACAGTGATATTGCACTCCCCCCTGCTCCACCACCACCGCCAACACACACATGTATTGTTCCTTTTTTTTTTCTTTGGTGAGTTATTTGTTGTGTCTCTCATTCTTTTCCTTTAAAAAGCATTCAAACTTTTCTTAATAATTTGTGTATTTCTTTTATGAAGGAGGATAATAATGTCTGTCTTTTAATATGTATCTTTCTAAATACAAAAGAAAATACCTTTAATATACTATTTTAAAATTTAATATTCTGGGCACCATGATACCCATTTTATATCAGCGAGAGGCTGAAGCAGGGTTTTAATACCTTAATTTAATTCTAGAATCCCTGTACTTTTGATAATTCTTTGGGAAGTAAAAAGCAAAAGCTATTGATTCCATCGAAATTAGTTTCAGTGTTAGAGGTAGTCACAGCCTGCAGTAGCTGGCATTTGCTCAACCCCTAAATTAAATGTCAAATGTAACTGGAGAAGGAACATAACCTGGCAAGTGCCCTAACAACGTATATCAGTTCATAACATGCTTTGGAAAGTTAGAAGGTGCAGAAAACAGTTGATGGTGCTAAATGGAAGCTGTGTCACCGGTTATTTTATGATGAGGTAGCATTTAATTCCATACTGCAGGATAAATTAATCAAGGACTAAAAATTTATTCTCTTACTGCTGAGAAAAATATTCATTGGGTAGAATAAAAAACAAAAAAAGCAACATTCTTTCAAAAATGCTATTTTCAAACACTGAAATCCAAATTTTACCATGTATTTGTAAGAAACAACACTAATACTTGAGGGGAAAGATCAGCATGACTGTGTTAAATGTATGCATCAATGATAATTGTGTTAAATGTATGCATCAGTTGGGCTTCCCTTGAAGCTCAGTTGGTAAAGAATCTGCCTGCAATGCAGGAGATCTGGGTTCAATTCCTAGGTCAAGAAGATCCCCTGGAGAAGAAAATGGCAACCCACTCCACTATTTTTGCCCGGAGAATCTCATGGACAGAGGAGCCTGGTGGGCTGTAGTCTATGGGGTTGGAAGAGTTGGACACAACTTAGCAACTAAATCACCACCACCATCATCAATTATAAAATTCATCACAGGACTTCCTTGGTGGTCCAGTGGTTGAGAATCTGCCTGCCAATGCAGGAGAGGCGGGTTGGATCCCTGGTCCAAATGCCTCAGGGAAGGATTCCACATGCCTCAGGACAGCTAAGCTACTGAGTCTGAGCACCCTAGAGCACTGCTCCACAAGAGAAACCACTACATGAGAAGACTGAGCACTGCAACTAGAGAGTTGCCTGGCTCCTTGCAACTAGAGAAAGCCCATGTGCAACAATGAAGACCTACTGCAGCCAAAAATAAATAAGTTAAAAAGAAAAAAAACCGCGCTATTTTAGAAAAGCTACATCATGAAAGATATGTCTTAGTATTGTAAATATGTGGCATTCGATGCCTTTTGATGATAAGGAAATTGTGAACATTGAACTGGTAGGAGATTTTATCTCCCTAAGGAACATTTGAGCTTCCCTAGTGGCTCAGACGGAGAAGGCAATGGCACCCCACTCCAGTACTTTTGCCTGGAAAATCCCATGGGCAGAGGAGCCTGGTAGGCTGCAGTCCATGGGGTCGCTAAGAGTCGGACACGACTGAGCGACTTCACTTTCACTTTTCACTTTCACGCATTGGAGAAGGAAATGGCAACCCACTCCAGTGTTCTTGCCTGGAGAATCCCAGGGACGGGGGAGCCTGGTGGCTGCCGTCTATGGAGTCACACAGAGTCGGACACGACTGAAGTGACTTAGCATAGCATAGCATAGCATAGCATAGTGGCTCAGAGGGTAAAGCATCTGCCTGCAATGAAGGTATACCTGGGTTCGATCCCTGGGTCAGGAAGATCCTCTGGAGAAGGAAATGGCAACCAACTCCAGTACCTTTGCCCGGAATATCCCATGGATGGAGGAGCCTGGTAGGCTACAGTCCATGGGGTCGCAAAGAGTCAGACACGACTGAGCAATTTCCCTTTCCCTTTCCCTTTCCAAGGAACATTGGGGCCTCCCTGGTGGCTCAGACAGTTAAGAATCTGCCTGCAATGCAGGAGACAGGGGTTTGATCGCTAGGTAGGGAAGATCCCCTGGAGAAGGAAATGGCCACCCACTCCGGTACTCTGGCCTGGCGAATTCCATGGACAGAGGATCCTGGATAGGGCCACAACTGAACAACAACAATAAACATTAAATCTTTTTATGCCTTAGTGTAAAATGTTCATTTTCAACAATGGAGCCCAGAAAATGGTGAATTACATGCAGATGAAGATTTTAACTAAGGAGGGAGTAGAACTACAGAGGCCAGATTATAATCTATACTGTTATGTTTATTGTGAATTTGTTATCTGGCCAAACTGAGGCCTTCAAATGCAATTCAAGAGCTAATTAACTGTAAGTTACTGCTTGCAAGTCACTGTACAAAGAGCTTCTGGGATGCAAAGCTGAATAAGTCCTTGTTCACTGTTTCTGCCCTTGGGGAGATTTATACAATTGTTTTCTTCTTTTTGTTTGGGGGAGAGACTGGGGAGATAAGTACAAAATTTTAATTTGCTCCTTTTAAAAGGTGAAAAGAGGGGTCGTTTCTCTGTGATTAAAGTAGGGTGAAGCAAGAGACAGGAGTGGTAGAAAAGTTTGGGCCTAAAGAAAGAGCACCGGGGGAGAAGTCAAAGACTAGTTAAAAGCAAACCCTCTATGAAGGAGATGTTGGGGAGGGAAGACTTCTGGATCAGGGGTGGTTCAACACACTCTGAGTCATGGGGAGAGCAGAGGCAGGCTTTGCAGTGGGAAAATTGATGATACATCACAGCACAAACAAACAACCTTCTCAAAGAGTGGGTCACTTGTCGAGAATGCCGAGAACAAGAGCAGGCAGGCTCCCTAGGAAACCCTGTGGGGATGAAGGGAGCTGGTTTTGGGAGAGCAATCAGAACAGCATACGAAGTTTGTAAGTAAACACATTTTTCAGACTCAGATGAAAACATGTCTATTTAACACTTCTCATATAAGGACCTAGGAATGCTTTAGTGACATTTACATTGATAGCTCCCTTCTATTCCCAGGGAGAGAAACAAAATTGCAATGATTTGGGGAGCTGTCTCTTGTCCTGCAGTTTGATGGAATTTATTTCCTTTGAAAGAGAGACAATATAGAATCAGGGTTATGTTAACAATAGGGTAGTAATAATAGAATAGAATTTTAGATGATTTTTAATCCCAAATTACATAAAATGGGAGGCCATGAACAGGTTTGGTGACTTTTAGCTTCATAACACATTTCTGATGTGGAGAGAACAGCACTTTCATAGGGGGACTCTATGGGGTTTTGATGAAAAGTAATGAGATTATATCTGTGCTTTGAATTTCTTGGAAGTGGTACAGGGCATTCACACATAAGTACTACACAGTTTTAGTTTTTTACAAAACTATAATGAATATGAAATAAAGTGAGGCTTGAGTTTCTAAGACTAAAATTTCATCCATTTTGGAGGGAAACAATTTTATCCAAGATTTGATGTATTTCATCTACCAGTTTGTTTGACTTTTCAACTGTTCTTGTAACTTCTCAGAAGGCACCCTGCTCACAATTAAAATAGGAGTTTTAACAAATTTCTCAGGAATTGGGATTTGGAAATAAAAGACAATGTATATGAGTCTGCAAAGGCACATGTAAAAATGTTTGCTTATGTATTTTTTTCTAACTTTGCTACAATAAATACGTACAATTGTGCCTAATACCACAACCACTACAAAGAGGAAAAATTGAGATTGAAGGACAAAAAATGACCACGATGAAAGACTACATTCATAATTCTTTTTGTTTAAGCGTGTCTTTCCTACAAAGAGAAACTTTGCATGTAAAAACTCATTCTTGAGCTTTCAGGACATATGAAAACAACAGACGGTGCCAGACCAGTGGGAGACAGCAGATGAGAGCAAGAGGAGGGAGAGGAGGAGTAAGAAAGTACAAACGTGGGGAACTCCGCGGGCAGCGGGCAAGCGGAGATCCAAGTGCAAGCCAGTAGGAGGCGATGGGACATGGAACTTGTTGGGATTTTAGAGACTGTTGAGTTCCAACCCTTATCCTTTTGTTAAACACTGCAGGCAGAGGGTTGAGATTTGCCAATGGTCCCAGAGCCTGCTCTATGTCAGCACTAAACTCTCGGTCAATTATTTTCCTATATCCTGTGGGTCTCTTCCTGGACCTAATTTGTGACAGGAATCCTTTCCCCAGGCAAGTGTAACATAACAATCTGGAATTGTGAGCTTTTCTGTTTCTAAGATAACTGAGAAGAATCACAAGGAAAATTCTGAGAAATCTATAAATGACAAAAATCCCAAAGATGGAAGACAACTCTGTAAATCCTCATCTCCCTCCTTTATGTCTCTTGTGCTTGATGCTCCAGCTCCTTAGCAAGATCACTCATTTTTTATCTCATCTTGTTTTTCAGTAGGAGGAAGATTTGCATTGTGATTCAGTGTATTCTAATCTCCTGGGTTTGAATCATAGACTCTAGAAATGAGGTATAATCTTGAGCTAGTTACAAAATACTTTGTGCCTCAATTTTCCCATCTGTAAAGTGAAAATTATAAAATAATACTGACCTCCCATTGTGGTTGAGAAAATTCAATGATTTGCTTAAAAGAGTGAAAATGGAATGCTTAGAACAGTGTGGACACTTGAAGTGTCCAGCATCTATTAACAGCTATTATTATTTCATTCTCCACTCCTTTGAGTGTTTTGCCTCTGCTACAAATGGCCAGTTCACCTTTCACATCGCAGTTCCTCTAGACGTGTTTCCAGATTTTCACAGACTGCCTTGGATAATTTCTTTGCTGCTCCTTTGAGCTTGTGCATACATCTATTAGAGCAATTATACTGAGTGGTATAACAGAAAAAAATACCAGTCTCATAGTTTAAACCGAAAAAGCCACTTTTGTTTAAGGTTCCCCACTGAATTTAGTAAATCTGAATGGGAAAATAAATATCCATGCTACTCTTTTGCCTTGTAAGGAAACTCGGGGCAGAAATTTCTTAAGACCCCTGACAGATTCTCAGGGCTGTTAAAGAATGGAGAACTGTTACTGGGCAAGGCTCTTAATTAAAAAGAGGTCCTTGGATTTGCAAAGGTAGCATGAGGGGAGACGTTTGTCTCCAAAGTTCAGGGTAAGTGGGCTATCAGAGACTTCTGAGGACAGTAAGGTCTGAGCAGCATGATGATGCAAAATACAAGCTAGCGACGTCGCCTATTTATACAAATGCCATGGAATAGTGACGTGTGCACGTGAGTGACGGGAAGAGTCTCAGTTCTATGGCTGAGCCAGTGCAGTCAGGTTCTGGGTTCCCAAATATCACTAATGCAATCTGTGATAAGACAAAACTGAGTGTATCACTTACCACAGTGAGGAAGCACCTCACCTCGACAGAGCCTTGGCACTGCCTTGGATCAGGAAAAGCGAGGTCAGGATTTATTTATAGAGAAGTGGACGTTTGGTGCAGTGTGAAAATGTGCACAGGAGAGTAAATAGGTCTACTTCAACTCAAGTAGGTGCTCAGAGCTAAATTTTACTAGGCAATATGTAAGCTACCACTAGAATTCTTAAAAGACTAGAAGAGACCCAAGGTTGAACATATGAAATGAACTTTGTGCAGTTTAATCAACAGTCGTGAGCAGTATGCCTTCCATTTCACTGCTGGTCAAGGTTGACAGTGACTCTGCAATTATCAGACCCAACACTCTTTTTAGGAGTCGCCTGATATGCATCTTGTTGTTGCTCTAGCAGTAGCAGGAAACCTTTCATTTCTCCTCTAAACTCCTGCTGCCATCTCCTCTTTCATCAGACATTCCATAACTTGCAGGCAAAGACTTCTGAGGCTCCTCTGCACTTTCTAGGAAAATATTGAGTATTAACTTGGAGTAGAAGGTGGTTCATTGTGGACCCTTTGTACTTACTTACCTCTCCAACATCCTCACTTGGTGAGCTTTATTCTTTGACACCATTTTCAACTGCACAGAACACTGCCAACCTCCCTGCTTAGAAAGTACCCACGTGGTCTTTCCCTCTTCTGTCTAATGACGCTTGTCTTTTAACACTCTAATCATATTCCTTCTCTGACAGTTCTCACTTGATAATACACTGGTTAAATCAGTAATATTTAAAGTACTGAACTTGGGAGTTCTCTGGTGGTCTGGTGGTTAGGATTTTGGGCTTTCACTTCCATGGCCCAAGTTCAATCCATGGCTGGGGAAATGAGATCCCACAAGTCACATGGCATGGGAAAAAAAGAACAACAACAAAAAGAGTCAACTAATGAGCTTAACAGATGGTACACATGAGCTCTAGCCAGTCAGAACAGACGCTGGGTGGAAACAACGGTATAAAGCACGGCTGTCCTGAGTGCATCTGCCCGTTCTTGTGTGATGTGTCCCCTGAACTCCGTAGACATAGTCTTGCATTTGTGTGTTCCCAAGGCCATTTTCCCCTGAGACTGTAAGCCTCATGAGAGCATGGACCACACTTATTAATTTCTTTACTTCTAGAACCTAGTGGTAATAAAGGCACACAGAGATTCGTAATGTTTACTGACACTAAACATGAGAAATATCAGAGAGGACTGGATGCAGCCTTGGCCAAAAAAAAAAAAAAAAAAAAAAAAGGATTCAAACATTTAGCTGATGAAGAAAGTATGACAGAAGTTAAGTAAATTTGCTTGTATTCCCACAGGTACTATGTAGATTCAAAACTGAGATAGCTGATCTCAAGCCCAAGTCCCTGGTTTGCTTTGGGTGGAGTTAAGGGACTAGGGCTGGAAGGAACACAGGTCACCAATCCCTCTTCTCTCCAACACATTGCGGCATCCAACCTCATTGCTGAGTCTTTCTCTTACAGGTTCATTCATTTCTTCCTTTGTCCTTTCATTGCTTTGTTCCTTAGTTTCTGCTCTCTTCCATAATTATTCTTTGAGAAATAAATTTTTTTTTGTCTGCACTGTGTCTTTGTTGCAGTGCATAGGCTTCTCTGCTTGCTATGTGTGGGCTTAATGCCCCTCAGCATGTGGGACCCTAGTTCTCTGACCAAGGACTGAACCCACTTTGCCTGCACTGAAGGCAGATTCTTAACCACTGGACCACCAAGGAAGTCCCTGAAAAGTATTTTAAATGAAGTGACACTTGGACATATGTTTTAAAAAAGCAGGAACTTAAATAGATATTTGTACACCAGCATATTAGCCAAAAGGTAGAAATATCCCAGATGTCCATCAACAAATAAATACAGTGCAGATAATGGGGAAACAATGGAAACAGTGACAGATTTTATTTTTGGGGGCTCCAAAATCACTGCAGATGGTGATGACGGCAGCCATGAAATTAAAAGATGCTTGCTCCTTGGAAGAAAAGCTATGACCAACCTAGACAGCATATTAAAAAGCAGAGACACTACTTTAGCAACAAATGTCCATCCAGTCAAAGCTAGGGTTTTACCAGTACTCATGTATGGATTTGGAAGGAATGATGCAAAAGCTGAAACTCCAGTACTTTGGCCACCTCATACGAAGAGTTGACTCATTGGAAAAGACTCTGATGCTGGGAGGGATTGGGGGCAGGAGGAGAAGGGGACGACAGAGGATGAGATGGCTGGATGGCATCACTGACTCGATGGACGTGAGTCTGAGTGAACTCTGGGAGTTGGTGATGGACAGGGAGGCCTGGCGAGCTGTGATTCATGGGGTCGCAAAGAATCAGACACGACTGAGCGACTGATCTCATCTGATCTGATGGATGTGAGAGCTGGACCATAAAGAAAGCTGAGCGCTGAAGAATTGATGCTTTTGAACTGTGGTGTTGGAGAAGACTTTTAAGAGTCGCTTGAACTGCCAGATCAAATCAGTCAATTCTAAAGGAAATCAGTCCTGACTATTCATTGCAAGGACTGATGCTGAAGCTGAAACTCCAATACTTTGGTTGCCTGATGCAAAAAGCTGACTCATCTGAAAAGACCTTGATGCTGGGAAAGATTGAAGGTGGGAGAAGAAGGGGATGATAGAGGATGAGATGGTTGGATGGCATCACTGACTCAATGGACATGAGTTTGTGTAAACTCCAGGAGTTGGTGATGGACAGGGAAGCCTGGTGTGCTGTGGTCCATGGGGTCAAAAAGAGTTGGACACAACTGAGCGACTGAACTGAACTGAGATAATGCTACAATAGAATATTATTTAGCCTTTTATAAAAAGAATGAATTTAAGATGTATGCTGCAACAAGATGAACTTTAAAAATAAAATGAAATAAATTAGACATAAAGGGAAAATATTGTATGATTCTACTGATATGAAATACCTAGAATAGGTAAATTCAAAGAGACAGAGACTGGACTAGATTAAAAGCGGCTGTGTGTGTGTGTATGTGTGTGTGTGTGTGTGTGCTCAGTCATGTCTGATTCTTTGGGATGCCATAGGCTGTAGCCTGCCATGCTCCTCGGTCCCTGGAATTTTCCAGGCAAGAATACTAGAGCAGGTTGCCATTTTCTATTCCAGGGGAGCTTCTTGACCCAGGGATCAAACCTGTATCTCTTGCATTGTCTGAATTAGCAGGCAGATTCTTTACCACTGCACCACCTGGGAGGCCCATAAAACGGACTGGGTAGTGATTATTTAATGTGTACAGAACTTCTATTTGGGATGGTGAAAAAGTTCTGTAAATAAATAGTAGTAATGAATATACTAATGCCACTGAATTGTACATTCAAAATGGTAAATTTTATGTTTCAGTTCAGTCGCTCAGTCGTGTCCAACTCTTTGCGACCCCGTGAATTGCAGCATGCCAGGCCTCCCTTTCCATCACCAACTCCTGGAGTTTACCCAAACCCATGTCCATCGGAGTCAGTGATGCCATCCAGCCATCTCATCCTCTGTCATCTCCTTCTCCTCCTGCCCTCAATCTTTCCCAGCATCAGGATCTTTTCAAATGAGCCAGCTCTTCGAATCAGGTGGCCAAAGTATTGGAGTTTCAGCTTCAACATCAGTCCTTCCAATGAACACCCAGGACTGATCTCCTGCAGGATGGACTGGTTGGATCTCCTTGCAGTCCAAGGGACTCTCAAGAGTCTTCTCCAACACCGCAGTTCAAAAGCATCAATTCTTCAGTGCTCAGCTTTCTTTATAGTCCAACTCTCACATCCATACATGACCACTGGGAAAACCATAGCCTTGATTAGATGGACATTTGTTGCAAAGTAATGTCTCTGTTTTTAATATGCTGTCTAGATTGGTCATAACTTTCCTTCCAAGGAGTAAGCGTCTTTTAATTTCATGGCTGCAATCACCATCTGCAGTGATTTTGGAGCCCAGAAAAATAAAGTCAGCCACTGTTTCCCCATCTATTTCCCATGAAGTGATGGGACCAGATGCCATAATCTTAGTTTTCTGAATGTTGAGCTTTAAGCCAACTTTTTCACTCTCCTCTTTTCACTTTCATCAAGAGGCTGTTTAGTTCTTCACTTTCTGCCACAGGGTGGTGTCATTTACATATCTGAGGTTATTGACATTTCTCCCGGCAATCTTGATTCCAGCTTGTGCTTCTTCCAGCCCAGCGTTTCTCATGATGTACTCTGCATGTAAGATAAATAAGCAGGGTGACAATATACAGCTTTGACGTACTCCTTTTCCTATTTGGAACCAGTCTGTTGTTCCATGTCTAGTTCTAACTGTTGCTTCCTGATCTGCATAGAGGTTTCTCAAGAGGCAGGTCAGGTGTTCTGGTATTTCCATCTCTTTCAGAATTTTCCATAGTTTATTGTGATCCACATGGTCAAAGGCTTTGGCATAGTCAATAAAGCAGAAATAGATGTTTTTCTGGAACTCTCTTGCTTTTTCGATGATCCAGAGGATGTTGGCAATTTGATCTCTGGTTCCTTTGTCTTTTCTAAAACCAGCTTGAACATCTGGAAGTTCACGGTTCATGTATTGCTGAAGTCTGGCTTGCAGAATTTTAAGCATTACTTTACTAGAGTGTGAGATGAGTGCAATTGTGTGGTAGTTTCCACATTAAAAAATAGTACTGTAAGGCATGTAATAAAAACTATTAATAGTTGCCTCCCTCCATGTATCTTCCCAATTTCATTTCAATCCTTAAGGTTAACCACTTGTTACTAATTTTCTTCTGTTATTCACCTCTGTATTTCTAAAATTTATATTTATAATTTTTGATTTATTACTTCTTGACAATACCTGATTATTTCTTTTGGCGAATGAGGATTTGGCTGTCATATGCTTCTTTTTCTAGAGATCCAAGGGATGAAACTGGGACCTTGGGCTACAATTGGAGGAAACAATTTGTACATTCACAAGAGAACATAAAGTGCCATGAAGGTGGGGCTCCTGGAAGAAGTACATGATTAGTGTAGGACAAAAATAAGCAAGACCAAGATGAAAAAATAGGTAGAATTTCTAGAGTTGAGTACTTGAACTTCAGCTTTTTCTTCTGCAGTAATAATATGTATCATACCTTCTTCACAGGGTTTCTATAAAGAGTGCATTAAATGAGACATATGAATGTAACATTCAGTTCAGTACAGTCGCTCAGTCGTGTCTGACTCTTTGCGACTCCATGGACCACAGCACACCAGCCTCCCCTATCCATCACCAACTCCCAGACCTTGCTCAAACTCATGTCCATCGAGTCAGTGATGCCATCCAACCATCTCATCCTCTGTCATCCCCTTCTCCTCCTGCCCTCAATCTTTCCCAGCATCAGGGTTCTTTTCCAATGAGTCAGTTATTCCCATCAGGTAGCCAAAGTGTTGGAATTTCAGCTTCAGCATCAGTCCTTCCAATGAATATTCAGAGTTGATTTCCTTTAGAATAGACTGGTTTGATCTCCTGGCAGTCCAAGGGACTCTCAAGAGCCTCCTCCAACACCACAGTTTAAAAGCATCAGTTCTTCAGCACTCAACTTTCTTTATAGTCAAACTCTCACATCCTTACATGACTACTGGAAAAACCAGAGCTTTGACTAGACGGACCTTTGTTGATAAAGTGGTGTCTCTGTTTTTTAATATGCTGTCTAGCTTGGTCATAGCTTTTCTTCCAAGGATCAAGCGTCTTTTAATTTCATGGCTACAGTTGTCACCATCTGGAGTGATTTCTTTCACTGTTTTCATTGTTTCACCATCTATTTTCCAGGAAGTGATGGGACCAGACGCTATGATCTTAGTTTTCTGAACGTTGAGTTTTAAGCCGTTTTCTCTCTCCTCTTTCATGTTCAACAAGAGGCTCTTTAGTTCTTCTTCACTTTCTGCCATAAGGGTGGTGTCATCTGTGTATCTGAGTTTATTGATATTTCTTCCAGGAATCTTGATTCCAGCTGGTGCTGCATCCAGCCTGGCATTTCTCATGATGTACTCTGCGTGTAAGTTAAATAAGCAGGGTGACAATATGGAGCCTTAACGTACACCTTTCCCAATTTGGAACCTGTCTGTTGTTCTATGTCCAGTTTTAACTGTTGCTTCTTGACCTGTATACAGGTTTCTCAGGAGGCAGGTCAGGTGGTCTGGTATACTGATCTCTGTAAGAATTTTCCACAGTTTATTGTGATCCACACAATCAAAGGCTTTGGTATAGTCAATAAAGCAGAAATAGATGGTTTTTTGGAACTCTCTTGCTTTTTCAATGATCCAGTGGTTGTTCGCAACTTGATTTCTGGTTCTTCTGCCTTTTCTAAATCCAGCTTGAACATCTGGAAGTTCACAGTTCATGTACTATTTAAGCATTGCTTGGGAAATTTTGAGCATTCCTTTACTAGTGTGTGAGATGAATGCAACTGTGTCGTAGTTTGAACATTTTTTGCCATTGCCTTTTTCTGGGATTGGAATGAAAACTGACCTTTTCCAGTCACGTGGCTGCTGCTGAGTTTTCCAAATTTGCTGGCATATTGAGTGCAGCGCTTTCACAGCATCATCTTTTAGGATTTGAAATAGCTCAGCTGGAATTCCATCACCTCCACTAGCTTTGTTTGTAGTGATCTATCATAAGGCCCACTTGACTTCACACTCCAGGATGTTGCTCTAGGTGAGTGATCACACCATCATGGTTATCTGGGTCATGAAGATCTTTTTTGTATAGTTCTTCTGTGTATTCTTGCCACCTCTTCTTAATCTCTCATGCTTCTATTAGGTCCATACCATTTCTGTCCCTTATTGTGCCCATCTTTGTATGAAATGTTCCCTTGGTATCTCTAATTTTCTTGAAGAGATCTCTAATCTTTCCCATTCGATTGTTTTCCTCCATTTCTTTACATTGATCACTGGGGACAACTTTCTTATCTTTGTTGCTATTCTTTGGAACTCTGCATTCAGATGGGTATATCTTTACTTTCCTTCTTTGCCTTTAGCTTTTCTTTTTTTCTCAGCTGTTTGTAAGGCCTCCTCAGACAACCATTTTGCATTTTGGTATTTCTTTTTCTTGGGGATGGTCTTGATCACTGTCTCCTGTACAATGTTATGAACCTCCATCCATAGTTCTTCAGGCTTCTATCAGATCTAATCCCTTGAATCTATTTGTCACTTCCACTGTATAATCATAAGAGATTTGATTTAGGTCATACCCGGATGGTCTAATGGTTTTCCCTACTTTCTTCAATTTAAGTTGAATTTGGCAATAAGGAGTTCATGATCTGAGCCACAGTCATCTCCTGGTCTTGTTTTTGCTGACTGTATAGAGCTTTTCCATCTTTGGCTGCAAAGAATATAATCAATCTGATTTCGGTATTGACCATCTGGTGATGTCCATGTGCAGAGTCTTCTCTTATGTTGTTCGAAGAGGGTGTTTGCTGTGACCAGTGCGTTCTCTTGGCAAAACTGTGTTAGTCTTTGCCCTGCTCATTTTGTACTCCAAGGCCAAACTTGCCTGTTAATCCAGATATATTTTGACTCCCTACTTTGGCATTCCAGTCCTCTATGATGAAAAGGACATCTTTTTTAGGTGTTAGTTCTAGAAGGTCTTGTAGGCCTTCATAGAACCGTTCAGCTTCAGCTTCTTCAGCATTACTGGTTGGGTCCTGGACTTGGATTACTGTGATATTGAATGGCTTGCCTTGGAAATGAACATAGTAGGTGTCATAGCAGGTATGATTCTTGGTCCCAAATGTCAAGGGGAAAGAAATTTATTTTTTCATTGCAAGCTCCATTCCCTCTAATAACAGAAACTTCATTTTGGTCAGTTTGGGGTTTTCTCACCTCTTTTCTTTTGCTTGCAACTGAGTTCCTTGGACTCAATTTGGCTTATTTAATCAATATCTGAAGACTCACCATATGCAAAACACTCAAGAATATAAAAAAAGGTTTGTTTTCTTTCACAAAGAAGTATGAAGTCCTGTACTTTGCTCCTTTTAAAAACTTTACCTTGAATCCATGAAGAATATCCTTGAATTCATGAAGATATCCAACTTTCTCTTGCATAAAATGTCACATGGCTTTGCTGCATGGTGTGACTTTCTAAGTACCACATAGAATGTGATGTGAATAGGACTGCAAACTTGTGTGGTGCCTCAGCATGAAACACAGTTTATTTTTTGATGTTCATTTTACTTTTTTTGCATTCCAACAGGGATGCACTCTTATGTCTATATAAGAGAATTTCACAAATATGATTGTGATTTATGAAGCTTGCCATTGCAGAGAAAGGAACATGCATTAAAAATAAAGTCACTCAGGAGTACTATTTCTAGGCATTGCTCTGTTTATTCCCATGTCTAGCTAGTTTTTAATGTTCTGTAAATAACTTCTAATATTTAGTAAATGTACTCTGAATGCATGAATGAATAAAAGAATATAGAGAAAAAGAAAGTGATATGAAATAACATATAACTTTGTTCTTTGGTGGTTTAATGGCAATTGCCTGGCCTCCCCACCCACCACCTCCACCTCCACCACTAATGAAAAGTTGGCTCTCTTTCAGAGTATCTGCTCAAAGTTGATTGTCTGAAATGCAGAAGTCTCCTCTCCCTATTCTGATCTGTTTTCCAGGCTAGACCACCTGCTTGGAACACCTTCCTGGCTTCAGCTCTCCAGACTGCTTTTCCCATTCTTCAGAGAGCTCTTGAAATTGTGCAGCTCCTGATGTAAACACAGGAGGTGGCTTTCCAGAAAGGGAAGCATGCTGGAGGATGGCCAGGAATGATTAATTTAAAGCCTGAGGTGAATAGAGAGAGGCACCCTGGAGATTTGAGGGTATTGGAGACTGTGGGGGGCAAGTCAGTGAAGGTCTTACAGCAGAACAAAAGGCTCTATAACTTAACCGAAAGGTGACTTGGAATTTCCTGCATACGTCCTGAAAGCAATGTGGGTTATTGCCTGCTTCAATTTTCATGTATGAGAAATAGCAGCCTGGCTGGAGCTGCTCTCTCTTGTTCTTGTTCTTTATTATCCCACTGACCTTATAATTTACATATATATGTATATAAAATTATATAAAATAAACATTATTTATTTTATATAAATATATATTATATATTGATTATATATTATAAATAAAAATATAAAATATATAAAATTATATATATATTAGGTCTGAATAAAAGCATTTCCAGTAGCCCTTCTTTTCCAGCACAGGGAAGCCTGGTGTGCTGCAGTCCATGGGTTGCAAAGAGTCAGACATGACTGAGCAACTGAACAACAACTCTTTCCCTAAAATCTATGCATTCATGGCTAAATTGTATCTGTTCATTCCTAACCCATGTGTCTTTATCTTCCTACAAGAACATATGTGTGCTACAATTTCCAAAATCATTTAGTCTCCAGGCACAACCTCACCTCCTTGTCATTGTTTCATTTACTGAAGATGTCACTGTTTCATCTACTCTTTTCATTCTCCAGTTGCTAAATTTTTCCTTCCCTCAAAAGTTCCTCTCTAGTCTTACCTACTCCCCACATGTTGGTGATCTGTTGTCTAGGCTTGGAATACCTTTAAACCAAATAATCTTTGCACCTAATGTGCTTAATTACATAAGTCCTGACATCTATCATATAGATTTCCAAATATTTGAGTAAAGTTTTAAGAGTATCACATATTTATTTTAGAAAAATGAGAAAATGAAAAAAAATTAAAGGAAGAAAACTGTGATCAACTTTAATGTTATCATTTTATAAAGCTGCTGCTTCTTACATAAAAACATTTTATGGATTCTCCACAAAATAGTTATACTTTCAATATTTTGATTGAACAAGTATATAATGAATAAAAAATCACTATGACATCAGCAATGCTTTTAAACAAATCAGTAATTTCTTTTCATGACAACATTATCCATGTTTTTTTGAAAAATAGTAGTTCATGTATGACAGAGAATTTTGCCTAGGTTACATTTTGAGTTTGGTAACACCTATTTTCAGGGTCCTTTGTGTGTTCTGGATTGACAATTTTCCTTTTTTAAAAAATGCAATATTGTGTCATTGAGCTAGAGATTTGTAAATGCTAAGGACCTAGGCAAGCATTTAAACACAAATACCTAACACTTGCACAGTCATGCAAGTAGTTATTTACATGTTTTTAATGTTATATATAATGTATATTATGTCATGCTTGTGTAATCTGTATATAAATCACATGGCTGAACTATTTATACCATTGGAAGTCAGAGTTTTCCAGGTGGACAGATTAGAATTACAAAATTATTGATGCTCTGTTGATGTTTTTAAAGCCTAGCAATAGAGTAGCAGAGGCAGTTATTTTTTTTTTTTTTTTAATTAGTATTTTTATTCAAGGATTGCCTTGCATGCTATACTGGTTTCTGTTTGTCCCCAGAAAACTGTGTAATCCTGTCTACAATGTCCCTTTTTCTGAGCCTGGCCTTATAGCCAGCATAATCTCTCCATGGTGACCTGCTGGGAGCAAGGTGGGTGAGAGGCAGCTGTACCACGTGTCTGGTCAATCTGAGATACACAACAGAGCTGAGGTTAGAAGAAAATGAGTGCTATGGCTTGGATGCTTCTCTCAGATGCTTCTCTTTTGAGAGAAGGAGAGACCTAGTGCAATAGCAAAGTTGAGATTTCAGTAAAGTTCAATTCTGACTTCTGCTTTGGAAATATCATGATCACACTACACAGCCACAGAATCTAGGCTTCCCTGGGCTTGCCCATGTTTGACCACTTTATGGGGATATATACTCTAATTTAAATATCAGCAGGAGAATAGAATAGTTCCCACTACTGAAATAAAAATCTGCCATAATAGCAACTAACACCTCCCCTTATAGTGCCTCTGAGGTTGTAGATATCAGAAAGAAGAAGCAAGTGAGAAAGTCAAAGAAGATAAATGCAAAACAGTGATCTTGGCTCCAGGAAAGTAATCCATAAAGCAGATAATTGAGAGCTTAGTATAATCCTTTACAAAGCTGCTTTCTTTCAGATTTTCTTGCTGCATAAATTACTCAACAGAATTAAACTAAGCACTTTTAAAGTTCCATTAACATATTCAATCTGTGAAGTTACTGTTAATGCTCTAAGGGATAACTTACTGAATTGCTACGTCTTCATGGCAGAAAAAAAAAAATGTGAAGCTACTATAAGGCAGCACATATATATACTTGGAGGATCTGCTTAGTCAATGTCAGTTTACTTTCTCTAATAAAAATAATTTGGGTTTTGAGAAAGAGGAGACAAATGGAAACTACCAACATCAAGTGATTCTTTGCCTCTAGAAAATTCTCCTGTCTTCTCTCTCTGGATACTATGCTACTGTGGTTCTCCTGAGTAACTCAGTGTCTCCAAAAATTTATTCCATAGAAAAGTGATTCCACAAGATGATAATTTTAAAAGTTTCCTTAACCAGATAGATTTGAGAAATGCTGTATACTGTATCACTGTCTTGGAATTAGTGTGCACACTAGCATATTAACCATCTTAAAATTTTGCATATGAAAGAAATCTTTTTAACTTTATTTAGTAGCTCATTTCCAAAACTTGCTTAAATGAAATGATATTACAAAATATTTACAGCTATTTTTCCATATTTGAAAATATTGCTGCTCCAAGGTTCCCACCTTTTGAAGCAATGAGTTTTGGAGTTTCAGACACAGGGTGGGTTGAACTAGAATGATAAAGGCATTATTCAATTCTGGCTGTCAAATAGCATTTGCTTTTGGCTCCTAGGAGGGAAATAGTCTTGAGCTGCAGGCTTTGTTAAAAGTTGAGATCCCTATATGCCACAGGGAGAGAGCTCTAAAGAGATGTTATAAGGTAGTTCTTACCTTGGAGAAGGCAATGGCACCCCACTCCAGTACTCTTGCCTGGAAAATCCCATGGACAGAGGAGCCTGGTAGGCTGCAGTCCATGGGGTCGCTAGGAGTTGGACACGACTGAGCGACTTCACTTTCACTTTTCACTTTCATGCATTGGAGAAGGAAATGGCAACCCACTCCAGTGTTCTTGCCTGGAGAATCCCAGGGACGGGGGAGCCTGGTGGGCTGCCGTCTGTGGGGTCCCACAGAGTCGGACATGACTGAAGCAACTTAGCAGCAGCAGCAGCAGCAGTTCTTACCTTACGGAAGAAAGCCTGAGTCTTCTAAATGGAGGCATATGGGATGAATAGAGTCAAAGGTCAGAAGAGCAAATGTGGTCAATGGTTTTACCTTTAGACTAAGACCCTGTGGCAGAGGATTGATCGGTGTATCTGCCATGAGGAAAAGTCACAGTGAAGGGTTTTTGCAGCATTTATGGGTCAGACCTCTGGGAAAACATCACTATATCAACTGTACCAGCTGGAATAAAAACGTGGTGTGGCAAATTCCTACAGACACTGAGCCAAAGTTTGGACCTCTTTTAGATCCCAAATGGCATAGAAAGATCCTGGGAGTTTCAGTAAGACCTATGGACTGGTTCCAAGTTGGGAAAGGAGTACATCAAAGCTGTATATTGTCATCCTGTTTATTTAACTTCTATGCTGAGTACATCATACGAAATGCCAGGCTGGATGAAGCAAAAGCTGGAATCAAGATTTCTGGGAGAAATATCAATAACTTCAGATATGCAGATGATAGCACCCTAATGGCACAAAGTGAAGAAGAACTAAAGGGTCTCTTGATGAAAGTGAAAAAAGAGAGTGAAAAACCTGGCTTAAAATCAACATTCAGAAAACGAAGATTATGGCATCTGGTCCCATCACTTCATGGCAAATAGATGGATAAACAATGGAAACAGTGAGAGATTTTATTCTTTTTTTGGTTTCAAAATCACTGCAGATGGTGACTGCAGCCATGAAATTAAAAGACGCTTGCTCCTTGGAAGAAAAACTATGACCGACCTAGACATACTAAAGAGCAGAGATATTACTTTGCTGACAAAGGTCCATCTAGTCAAAGTTATGCTTTTTCCAGTAGTCATGTAAGGATGTGAGAGTTGGACCATAAAGAAGGCTGAGTGCTGAAAAATTGATGCTTTTGAACTGTGATGTTGGAGAAGACTCTTAAGAGTCCCTTGGACTGAAAGGATATCAAACCAGTCAGTCCTAAAGGAAATCAGCTCTGAATATTCATCGGAAGGACTGATGCTGAAGCTGAAACTCCAATTCTTTGGCTACCTGGTGCAAAGAACTGACTCATTTGAAAAGATCCTGATGCTGGGAAAGATTGAAGTCTGGAGGAGAAGGAGATGGCAGGAGATGAGATGGTTGGATGGCATCAATAGACTCAATAGACATGAGCTTGAGTAAACTCCAGAAGTTGGTGATGGACAGAGAAGCCTGGTGTGCTGCAGTCCATGAGGTCACAAAGAGTCGGACACAACTGAGTGACTGAACTGTACTGAACATATATGCATCTAATACAGCAACATTTAAATATATAAAGCGAATATTAACAGACATAAAGGGAGAAATTGACAGTAATATGATCATAGCAGGGGACTTTACTCTAACTCCCCACTTAAATTAATGGACAAATCACCAGGACAGAGCATTAATAATGAAAGAGTGGTTTTAAGTGGCACATTAGACTGGTTGGACTTAACAGATATCTAAAGGACTTTCCATCCCCAAATAGCACAATACACATTCTTTTTCAAGTACACATGCAGTGTTCTCCAGGGCAGATCACATTTTAGGCCAAAAAAAGGTCTCAACAAATTTAAGACAATAGAAATTATATCAAGTATCTTTTCCAACCAAATGGTATGAAGCTATAAATCAGTTATAGAAACAAAAATGTAAAAGTATCAACATACTGAAGACTAAAAATATGATACTAAAAAAAAATAATGAATTGCAATGAAATCAAAGAGGAAATCAGAAAATACCTACAGATAAATGAAAATAAACATGGAACTTTCCAAACACTCTGGGATGTTGCAAAAGTAGTTCTAAGATGGAATTTTATAGTAATACAGGCCTATCTCAAGAAACAAGAAAAATCTCAAATAAACAACCTAACTTTCCATCCAAAGGAATTAGAAAAAGAAGAACAAAAAAGTCCAAAGTCAGCAAAAGAAGGATACATGCTTGGTCATTCATTCATGTCTGACTCTCTGTGGCCCCATGTAATATAGCCCTCTAAGCTCTTACTCTGTCCATGGAATTTTCCAGGCAAGGATACTTCAGAGGGTTGCCAACTCCTACTCCAGGGCATCCTCCTGACCCAGGGATCAAATCCACATCTCTTGTGCCTCCTTCATTGGCAGGCAGATTCTTTATCACTAGCACCACCTGGGAAGTCTGAAGAAGGATATACTAGAGTGGAAATATGTAGAGACAAAAAGAAAAGAAAGAAAAGAGAGAAGAAGAGATCAGTGAAAGCAAGACCAGGTTTTTTTAAGAAGACAAACAAAGTTGATAAACCTTAGTCAGGCTCATCAAGAAAAAAGAGCACAAATGAACAAGGTAAGAAATAAAACAGCAGAACTAACAGTAGATATCACAGAGATCCAAAAATACCATAAGAGAATGTGATTCGGATGGTAAAGAATCTGCCTGCAATACAGGAGACCTGGGTTCAATCTTTGGGTTGGGAAATCCCCTGGAGAAGGGAATGGCTACCCACTCCAGTATTCTGGCCTGGAGAATCTCATTAACAGAGGAGTCTAATGGGCTACAGTCCATGGAGTTACAAAGAGTTGGATATGACTGAGCAGCTAAGCAAGCAAGGAATGAACAGTTATATGCCAATAAATTTAACAACGTAGAAGGAATAGACAAATTTCTAGGAGCATCCAACCTTCCAAGACTGAATCAGGAAGAAATAGACAACCTGAAAAATAAAAGAACCCTCAGCAAATAAAAATCCAAGAGTGGACATCTTCATAGGGGAATTCTACCAAACATTTAAGGAAAGTTAACACCTATCCTTTTCAAAGTATTCCAAGAAATTAGAGATGAAGGAACACTCCCAAATTCATTCTATGAGGTCACCCTTACCTTGATATGAAAACCAGGTAAAGAACTATGAAAAAAGAAAATTACAGGCCAATATCTCTGATGAATATAAAAGCAAAATTTCTCAACAAGTTATTAGTAAACTGAATCCAACAAGATATAGAAAAAATCATACACCACCATCAAGTGGAAATTATTTCAGGGATGTAAAGGACGGATTAGCAGTCAGAAATCAATCAATGTAATACATCACACGAAGAAAAGTAAGGATAAAATTACATGATCATCTCATTTGAGAAAATTCAACATCCATTCCTGGTGAAAACTCCCATCAAAGCTGGTATGAGGGATATATTTCAATATAGGAAAGGAAATTTATGACAAACCCACAGCTAACATCATAATCAATGGTGCAAAGCTGAAAGTCTTTCCTCTAAAATCAGGAACACAACAAGCATGTCCACGCTCATCACTTTTATCTAACGTAGTATTGAAAGGATTAGCCACAAGAGCCAGATAAGAAAAAGATATAAAACATCCAAATGGGAACAGAAGACGTGAAACTGCCACTATTTGTGGATGACATGACACCATGTATAGAAATCCCTAAAGTCTCCACCAAAAAAATGTTCAAACTAATAAGTGAACTCAGTAAAGTTTCAGGATACAGCATTTCTATGTACTAATAGTGAACTATCAGAAAGAGAAAGCAAGAAAACAATCCCATTTAAAATAACATCAAAATAAATAAAAAAGTGAGGGACAGAAGTCACTCAGCCGTGTCCGACTCTTTGTGGTCCCATGGACTGTAGCCCACCAGGCTCCTCTATCCATGGGATTTTCCAGGCAAGGGTACTGGATTGGGTTGCCATTTCTTTCTCCAGGAGATCTTCCCAACCCAGGGATCGAACCCAGGTCTCCCGCATTGTAGGCAGACACTTTACCATCTGAGCCACTAGGGAAGTCCTCAAAATAAATAAATAAATAAAATACCTAGGAATAAACTTAACCAAAGACCTGTACTCTAAAAAATATGAAACATTGATGAAGGAAATTGAAGGTGATACAAATAAGTGGAAAGAGATTTGTGTTCATGGATTAGAAGAATTAACATTGTTAAAATGTGTTTCCTACTAAAAGCAATCAACATATCTAGTGCTATCCTTATCAAAGTACCAGTGACATTTTTCAGAGGCTTAGAACAAATATACCTAAAATGTATATGGACCCTCGAAAGAGTCAAATAGCTAAAGCAATCTTGAGAAAAGGAACAAAGGTGGAGGTATGCCACTCCCTGTCTTTAGACTATACAGCAAATTGCTGCTGCTATTTAGTCACTGAATCATGTCCGACTTTTTCAACCCCATGGACTGTCGCCCACCAGACTCCTCTGTCCTCAGGATTTCCCAGGCATGAATACTAGAGTGGGTTGCCATTTCCTTCTCCAGGGCATTGACCCAGGAATCAAACTCGTGTCTCCTGCTTGGCAGATGGATTCTTTACCACTGAGACACTTGGGAAGTCCATATAGTAAGTTACAGTAATTAAAAAAAATATGTGTACACACACACACTGGAATATTAGTCATAAAAATGAAATTCTATGTGCAACAATGTGGACAGGTATAGAGGTTATTATGCTTAGGGAATGACTCAGAGGAAGACAAATAATCTATGTTATCACTTACATGTGGATTCTATGATATAAGACAAATGAATGAATATAGTAAAACTGAAACAGACTCAAATGACATAAAGAAAAGCTAGTGGTTACCAGTGGGAGAGAGAAGGGGAGGGAGAAGATCAGGTAGGGGATTAGGAGATACAGACTGCTGTATATAAAATAAATAAGTACGAGGATATATTGCACAGCAAAAATAAAACAAATATATATATATTTGGCTTTGGCCCAAAGGTTGGTTTCATGGCTCAGGTTTTCTTTCTTCTTGGATCTCTACTATCAGTCAGTCACTCAGTTGTGTCCAACTCTGTGACCCTCATGGACCGCAGCACACTAGGCTTCCCTGTCCATCACCAACTTCCAGAGTTTACTCAAACTTATGTCCATTGAGTCAGTGATGCCATCCAACCATCTCATCCTCTGTTATCCCCTTCTCCTCCTGCCTTCAATCTTTCCCAGTATCGGGGTCTTTTCCAATGAGTCAGTTCTTTGCATCAGGTGCCCAAAGTTTTGGAGCTTCAGCTTCAGCATCAGTCCTTCCAATGAATATTCAGGCCTGATTTCCATTAGGATTGACTGGTTGGATCTTCTTGCAGTCCAAGGGACTCTCAAGAGTCTTCTCCAACACCACAGTTCAAAAGCATCAATTCTTTGGTGCTCAGCTTTCTTTGTGGTCCAACTCTCACATCCATACATGACTATTGGAAAAACCATAGCTTTGACCAGACAGACCTTTGTCAGCAAAGAAATGTCTCTGCTTTCTAATATGCTGTCTAGGTTGATCATAGCTTTTCTTCCAAGGAGCAAGCGTCTTTTAATTTCATGGCTGCAGTCACCATCTGCAGTGATTTGGGAGCCAAAAAAAGTCTCTCACTGTTTCCATTGTTTCCCATCTATTTGCCATTAAGTGATGGGACTGGATGCCATGATCTTAGTTTTCTGAATGTTGAGTTTTAAGCCAGTTTTTTTTCACTCTCCTCTTTTACTTTAATCAAGAAGCTCTTTAGTTCATTTTCTGCCATAAGGGTGTTTATATATACATAACATAAGTGCGTAGATATACATGTTTATGGGCTTCCCAGGTGGCATTAGTGGTAAAGAACCTGCTTACCATTGCAGGAGACTTAAGAGACATGGATTCAATCCCTGGGTTGGGAAGATCCCCTAGAGGAGGGCATGGCAGCCCACTCCAGTATTCTTGCCTGGAGAATCCCCATGGACAGAGGAGCCTGGAGAGCTACAGTCAACAGTGTTGCCAAGAGTTGGACACGACTGTAGTGACTGAGCATGCATACGTGTATTTGTTGTTGTTGTTCCTTCGGTCAGTTGTGTTTGACTCTTTGCGACCCCATGGACTGCAGCAGGCCAGGCTGTCCTGTCCCTCACCATCTCCCAGAGTTTGCTCAAACTCACATCCATTGAGTCAGTGATTCCATCCAACCACCTCACCCTCTGTGCTCCCCTTCTCCTCCCACCTTCAATCTTTCCCAGCATCAGAATCTGTTCCAAAGAGTCAGTTCTTAGCATCAGGTGGCCAAAGTATTGGCGCTTCAGCTCCAGCATCAGTCCTTCCAGTGAATAGTCATCGTTGATTTCCTTTAGGATTGACTGGTTTGATCTCCTTGCTATCCAAGGGACTGGCAAGAGTCTTCTCCAGAAACACAGTGCAAAAGAACCAATTCTTCAGTGCTCAGCCTTCTTTATAGTCCAACTCTCACACACACAATTGACTACTGTGTAGCTTTGACTATACAGACTTTGTCAGCAAAGATATCTCTGCTTTTTAATATGCTGTCTACATTTGGCATAGCTTTTCTTCCAAGGAGCGAGCATCTTTTAATTTCATGGCTGCAGTAAAATATATAAATATTTAAAAATATATACATATGTTATATATTTAAATTTGTGAGTCTCTATCTCCAGTATGACACCACATCTAAAGCTCAGGAATATAAAATTCATTTCTTCTTGGTCCTCTGTCATCTTATCTAGTCAATATATTCATAACCAAAGCTAATGTTTTCACCACTCTCAAGTCAATCTCTACTTTCTTTACTCCCACTATTCTTGGAATCAATCATTCTTCTTCCCTCTGTTCACACTCACTTGTAAGTAATGTTTATTTTACTTTTTACCTTATTTTTCACTCTCCTTGCCACAGCCTGAGTTCAAACATTCATGATTCCCCATCTAATTAATCAGAATAGTCACTGTGCATAATGATTTTTCTTTTATTTCAAACACATATCTTTTGTACATAATTAAAATGGTTTATCATAAAATTAGAAAGTATAGTTAAACAAAAATAAATAAACAAGCTAAAGATAACCCTTAAATTCCACTGCTCTATTTGTTATATAGGATTTGTTTAATCTCATTTAGCTAACACAACTTTCTAGACCTTGTGATCAGTCTTTTTCCAAGTTATGAATATGTGTATGTGTGCATGTATAGGAGAGAGTGAGAGAGAGAGAGAGAGGCACCGTGCTAGGCAGTTTACATATATCATCTTCTCAGATACTCACAAACTTCCATGAGGCAAATATGATTATTCTCATTTTACAGATGAATAAATTGGGTCTCGGAGAGTCCTACAACATTATGTAGCTAGTTAAATGGAGGAACAGAAGAAGTCTGATAAATCCCAAGGTTTGTGCCTTCATCACCATATGATAACGCAACCATGGGAGCACATTGTGCACACAAGAAATGTGACTACTTTATGCTTGTTATTGCTGATAAGTCGCTAAGTCATGCCCAACTCTTTTGTGACCCCAGGGACTGTAGCCGGCCAGGCTCCTCTGTCTATGGAATTTTCCAGGCAAGAACACTGGAGTAGATTGCATTTCCTTCTCCAGGGGATCTTCCTGACCCAGGGATTGAAACCGCAGCTCCTGCCATGTCTCCTGCATTAGCAGGTGGACTTTTTACCCCTGAGCCACTGGGGAGGCACAGATTAAATATTCATTTTACAAGCATGGATTCACAGTGTGCATATTATATCTAACCAAATACTAGGAATTCCCTGCTGGACCCACGGTTAAGAATCCACCTTGCAGTGAAGGGGATGTGGGTTCAATCCCTGGTGAGGGTCCCACAAGCCGACGAGTAAGCTCGTGCACTCTGGAGCCCTTGCACCACAGTCCATGCACCACAAAGAAGATCCTACGTGCTGCAGCTAAGATGACACAGCCAAGTAAATAAATATTTTTTAAATGTAATTTCAATATTTTTGTATCAAATATATATTTATAATTTTAATAAGAATCCATTGAATGGCTGCTTTTATTTAACTCTCTATTGATAGGTATTTTGTTATTTTCATTTTTGCACTGTAAGAAAAAAATTTCAGTAATATTTGTATATATCTATCTTTATGGATGGAGGGATTGCAAGTATTTTTTATGCTTCTGTGAAATTCTCCACGTTTAAAACACACACATATAGTCTGTGGATTCAACACACACACACACACACATTGTGGACTGGCAGCAAAGGGGGCAAGAGAATGAAGGGACGTCATGGTCAGGGCCCACGGCCAGGTCATATTTTCACAGACCACAGAGGAGCAAGAGATTTATAAATTCAAACCTGATTTATTTATAAATTCAAACCTCCCCATGGTGTTATAGTGTTAAAGTTTTAAGAAAGAAGAAGAAAGGAGACAATCCTAGCCTAGTGGTTGCCTAATCTATGCTTGAATAATTGCAGAAGCAAGGAGTTTGTTATTTTTCCAAAATCCCAATTGAGTTCATGCCCATCTTTAAGATTCTGGGGACCCAGAGCAAGAAGCCCACATACTATGTGCCTAAATATTTAAAATAAATCCTTTAGGCTAAAAAAAACTATGCTTTTTCCCCCTCCTCTTGGCACCATCTGATACTATGAGGTATCTGGCCTGTCTGTGTGTGGACATCTTGCCCACAAGTCTGAGGTTTGAATATTTCTGCCTTGGCGTCCCCAGGCTTTGATGCATACATTAGAAAGGAAACTCTTAGAAAAGGCTTGTGAATATGCATAAGGATGAGATTATTTCCAACTGGTGGAATGTTTTCATGCAAGTAGGGCATTTAAGATATGAACTCCCAACAGTGGAATGGGAAAGAAGGGAGGAAATATGTATGAGGTGTGGACAGAAGTGAAGGAGAGATTGAATGCTGGTGTGAGTGAGAAAATGGTGTGGTGAGGAAGCTGGTGGGGATTTTGTGAGACAAGGGCCTATGGTTGATTAGGAGGACCTAAACTGATGTAAGGAGGTAGAACTTTATCCTGCAGGTAGTGGCAAGTTTTTGAATTTGTGAGCATGAAAATGACACAATTGGTTAGACCTGTATTTTAGGTCACCAACTTCAGTAGCAAAATCGAAGGTGAATTTTAGTTAGTTATTGACCAATAGAGAAGCTGAATAGTCTTTCAAATTTCCTGCCTCTGAAACTTAACTTCACAATTCCCTCATGTGCATGCTAAGTCACTTCAGTCATATTTGACTCTGTTTGACCCTATGGACCGTAGCCCATCAGACTCCTCTGTCCATGGGGATTCTTCAGGCAAGAACACTGGAAGTGAAGTCGCTCGGTCATGTCCGACTCTTTGCGACCCCATGGACTGTAACCTACCAGGCTTCTCTGTCCATGGGATTTTCCAGGCAAGGGTACTGGAATGGGTTGCCATTTCCTCCTCCAGGGGATCTTCCTGACCCAGGAGTCGAACCTGCATTGCAGACGGATGCTTTACCCTCTGAGCCACCAGGGAAGGCCAAGAACACTGGAGTGGGTTGCTATTTCCTCCTCCAGGGGATCTTCCCAACCCAAGGATCGAACCAGCATCCCTTAGGTGTTCTGTATTGGCAGATAGCTTCTTTACCTCTAGCACCACCTGGAAAGCCCCAATTCTTTCACAGTAGTGGAATAAAAATTATTAGTTGGAAAGTAGACTGTCATGTGTAGAAAAACAAATGGTGAGTTTAATGTTGGCCCCTAGGTCTACCATTATACAACACATATAGCAGAGGAATAGCAGCATTATCTCAGCAGACACTTGCCTTCAGAAAGATGTCCAGACCTGTTAATGCAGAACCCATATGATGTCATAAAAGATGTTTTGGTTTTCGGAGTTTTGGCAATAGGTTTTTTTGGTGTGTGTATGATATCGAATACACAGATGTTGAAAATCTGAACCCTGCTTACTATCTACAGTGTTTGGTGAGGGGCAGAGAGCAACAGTTTTCAGTATGACTCTGTCCTGAAGGAGCTGTTAAAAAGCAGAAAGAGGGAGAGAGAGGTAAAGACAGTTACTTTTGGGATCTAATTTGGGAACCTGGAGAACATTGCAAAACAAAATCTGTGTACACGCGGGGAAAGTAAAATATCTAGCAATTATATTGTGTTACTCTAGGCATAATTGTGGACTTTAAAAAGGCACATATTATTTATAAGGAACACTATAATTATATTCATTCCATGAAATGCATTATTTCCTAGACTACCTGCAATAACTCCTTTGAGGCTGTCTGTGAAAGGTCAAATTATTGTTCTAATTTTGGTCTGTTGACCACGACACAGAGCTGAGGGCTGGTGGCAGTCTTCACTGCCTCTCAAATAGGCACAATCACATGTCACGAGGAAATGTCAGGATATTTTTAGGGCGAAGTCCAGATATTGCATATAAAGCTTCTCAATTTTAAAAAAAGGCACGTGATTTGGGTTTGTTGTCTTATCTATTTACTTTGTGAAATTGAATGCAGAGCTGTTGGAGATGTTGGTGTTGCCCTCCCTCAATTTATATTCTTACTGATGACGTCAGTGACATTTCCTTTTTTCTTTGCTCTGGTTATCCAGCCCTTCGCTCTGCCTCACAGCTTTTCCTCCTGACCCCTTCTCTATCTTCTCTGCTTGTCATATTTCCTGGCCTGCTCACAAAGGAAGATCAATGAAGCAAAAGCTGACCATCAAGAAACTTGGATTTTTATAATCTCAGCTCAGTCACTGACTAACTGCATTAACACTGGGCAAACCCTATTACCTTCCTTACCCTAAATTTCTTTCATCATTACAAAGTGGAGTACGAAACAGGTGACCTCCAAGGTACCCTTCAACTCTGACATGTGTAACTCTACCAAACCTGGAAAGTAATTACTATAACAGTTGTAAGAAGTATAATTAAAGGAAAACTGCTCAAAAATATGAAGTGCTTTTGTGGTAATACTACAGAGATATCATGAATGCTGTAGAACACTCCATGTGAATTAATTTTGTTATATTTTTATGAAGGTCTTTTCTCCCCCTACCCCCCAAACTATTTGTCAATGGGGAAATGTACTCTATTTTTTCCTTTAATCACCATATGTTACTGTATTCAAAATTTAAGGTCACTCTGGCCACTAATAATATGCTAACATTTCTCGTGGAAGAATATTCAGAGAGTTGGTAGGTACTGCAGTTATTAAATCCCATGGATAATTGATTGGCTATATAACAGACTCTGTTCTCCATCAAATAATAAATGAAGAGCAGTTATCCAGAAATTAAACATTTTGCAGAACATTGATTACTACAAAGAAATTGAGATTTGGAAGGCAAGACCTGAGTTTCAGTTCTGGATTCAACAATTCTTAGTTTGTACCCAAATCCAGTTGGGTCCAACTGACTCAGAATCATAGCATTGTATTTACTCATTGAGGAAAATATTCTTGAAAGAAAGCATGATGTAATTTCTAACCAGAAATAAAGTAATAGCAGTATTCATGAAAAGCAAAATGCATTTTAGAAAAGTTATGAAGCAGAAATCAATAGGACCAATTGGATTTGTGATCAAGGGAGTTATATTTGACTAATACAACTCCTGGTTAATAAGATTCAGGCCAGAATGATTGTGGCAGAAATAAAGTCGGAAGTCATTTGAGGAAGGGAAAAGTGGAGTAATGAGCACAGTATTAGAATATATGACTTTGAGGTGGTAGAAAAGTTATTTGTGGACATGTCTGACAGAAATTGAATGCAAAGCCTGGCAGTATATGTTGAGGTGCTATTTGTGCAGAAGCCTTTTCAGTAGATCTCTGAGAGCATAGAGCACAGATTTTTAGACTTTAGTGGGAATGAGAATATTTTGGAGTTGGTGGTTCTGACCTCAGAGGTTCTAATTCAGTAGATTTAGAAATCCACATGGGACAAAGACATTCATATATTCTACTAGCACTCCTAGGATTTTTTATGCAGAAAGTCTGTGTGCTACATTTTAGGGCAGTGGTTCTTAAGCTTTAACATGCATCAGAATTAACTGACAGGCTTGTTAAACTACAGATTGCTGGGCCTCACTTCTATGAATTCTGATGCAGCAGACCATGGGGCCAGACAAATTACTACTCTAACAAGGCAAATCCTGATGCTGCTAGTCAGGGGAGCATGTTTTGAAAATGCCTGCCTTATGGTGCATTGATTTCACTGACACAGAATTTAAAAGAGATTCAGGAGCAGAATTCTGGAAAGCAATTACATTCAGTGGCAGCACAAAGAAGGGGTGCATGCTTATAAGCCCAGAGGAAAGCACCACAGGAGGAAGGCGGCTGGAAGATGCAAGTGAGTGAGGGACTAGGAAAGGGAGCAGTGGTCTGGAACAGTCTAAAAGGATGCAGGTAAGTCATAGGAAGAGAGAGTCTTTAAAATGAAGGTCATATCACTTGACGGCATCAAATCTACAACTACACATAGAGCAACTTTCACTGAAATGGACCTGAAGACAAGCAGACTGGTACAGACTCTCTACAACTGAGGTTGTAAAGAAAGAACCACGCTGGGCTTGATAGGAGGGGAGAAGTGATCTAGTTGGGACCTGAACTCCCGGTGGGTGACGCAAAGAAAATGGGAGCATCATAGGCTCAGAGAGTCCCCCCCGGGGACTGAGGAGTTCAAGGCACACACTAGGCACAGCAATCAAGGGATCTGACACCAGGAAGACAAGCCCCTTAGTTGGTTTGCAAACCAGAGAGATTTACGAGAGGGTTGTAAGAAACCCAGAATCTGTTCTCAGAGAGCATGCATAGTCTTGCTTCCTCCTGGGAACACTGGAGCCTATATTGAAAATTGCCTCCCGTTCTGGCCAGCTTGCAGGACCACCTGGACATGACCTCCAGCACAATTGGGCTCCTGCTCCAATATCTCCTGCTTTCCTGCTAAGATGGAGGCAGCCATTGCCAGGAAGACTGTGCATATTTGAAAGGAATGGAATTGACCTGGGCCCTGACCCTGCCTCTGACCAGAGTAGGAGTCTGTGTAGCCTTGGGAGGGAGTGGAACCAGCTCCAGGGTGGAGGCCATCACCACAGGTATGCGCATCCACATGCAGACCTGGGAACATGTGGAAACAGCTCAGTAGTGTGATTCCAGCCCCTTCAGTCCTGACCTGGTCTCGAACAAAGATGGTGCACCTGGGAAATAGTAAAGCGAGTGCAAAAGTGCAGCCCCAGGATCTCAGGCCCCAGCTGTAGCCTCAATCATCATGGAGATGGCTATCACATCTGGGAGGAAATCCAACACCCTCCACGCTCCTGCTCCAGCTCCTTGGGCCCTGGCCCCACACCTGATAGGGCAGTGGTTGCCCTCTAGCCCTAGCTCATACCTGGCTCTGACTCTAGCCCTTCTGAATCCAGGCCAACCTCCCAGCAAGATGGTTGCCAGATCACCAGGAGGGAAGATTCAGTCTGAGATCATTTCAGATTCAGCTGTCCTGCCAAAGCTGCTGGGCATACATACGCTGCAAAGGGATGCTCCCACACAAGGATATGCCTTCAAGACTGGGGTAGATAACTGTTTCACCTAATTTCATAGAGACAGAGAAAGGTAAACAAAATGAGAAGAGATAAGCATATGTTTCAAATGAAAGAGCAAGGAAAAAACCCTGAAAAACCCTAATGAAAGAGAGATAAATAATTTACTTGATAAAAAGTTGAAAGAAATAGCAATAAGAATGTTAAGTGACTTGGAAAAACGGTAGATGTGCAAGTGAGAATTTCAACAAAGAACTAGAAAATATAAAAAAGAACCAATGAGAACTGAAGAATACAGTGAAAGTGAAAGTGTTAGTTGCTCAATCATGTCTGACTCTTTGTGACCCCATGGACTGTAGTAGCCTGCCATACTCCTCTGTCCATGGAATTTTCCAGGCAAGAAGACTGGAGTGGGTAGCCATTCCCTTCTCCAGGGGTTCTTCTCAACCCAGAGATTAAATCCAGGTCTCCTGCGTTGCAGGCATATTCTTTACTATCTGAGTCACCAGGGAAACCTTATAACTGAAATGAAAAAATATGGTAAAACAGAAGAAGGGGAAGGGGATTAAGAGATACAAACTACTATACACACACACACACACACACACATATATATATATAATAAGTAAGATACAAGGATGTATCTTTATACTAACTTTAAATGAAGTATAGCCTATAAAAATTTCCAACAATTATGTTACATACCTGAAATTAATATAAACTTGTAAATCAACTGTACTTCACAATTTAAAAAGTTGAAAACAGGTGCTCAACATCAGTAATTATTAGGAAAATGTTAATCAAACCAAAAATAAGATAACTGCAACATACCTAAAGTAGATCTAAAATTTAAAAAACTGAAAAGTTTTTTTAGTATTCACATGGATGTGGATCATTTGGAACTCTCATATACTGCTGGTGACAATGTAAGACAGTATAACCATTTTAGAAAGTGGAATGGCAGATCTCTATAAAGTTAAACATGTACCTACCATATGACCCAAACAAAAACCTATACATATTTATAGCAGATTTGCTTGTAATAGTAACAAGTGGAAACAAATAGGTATCATTCAACAGGTAACTAGAAAAGTAAAACTGAGGTACATCCATACAATGGAATACTGTACAGCAATAAGAAAAATGAACTATAAATTCATGTGTAAACATAGATGAATCTGAAATGCATTTTGCTAAGTGAAAGAACTCAGATCTGAATGGCTACACCATGTATTACAATTATATGACATTCTGCAAAAGGAAAAACTATAGGAAGGAAATCAAGTCCAAACAAATGATGTCTGGAACCATTGGGTGGGCAGAAGAGTTGTCTTTAATGGTGTAGCACATGGGAATTTGGAGGCAGGGGGGCTGGGCGTGGGTTGGGGATCAGAACTCTTCTCTATGGATCCATGGTGGTAAATACATGACACCACACATTTGTAGATCCTTCAGATGTATACATCACAAAAATAAACAACCATTACTGCACATTACCAGAAATTCAACAAGGAAGAGAATAAAGATGGAATACAGGCTATACAGAAAGGAAAAAAAAATGGAGGCCATTGTTAACTAATTGGATGTCAGAAGAAAAGATGTCAAAATCAGAGTTTTTTTTTTTTTTTTTAAATAAAGAGAGGGGAGAAATCTTCAACTAATTGTTCCACTGAGAAATCCTTGTTTTCTTTCTTTTCTCTGGAGCATTTGTTGTAAAAATTTCCATTGCATGTTTGGTCAGCTCCTAATATGGCTAATGAGTACCTCAAGTAACTAAAACCTTCTCAGAATAAAAGTATCAACACCATATGGGGTTTCCAGGTGGTACTACTGGTAAAGAATCTGCCTGCCAGTTTAGGGGACATATATCCAGGGTTTATCCTGAGTCAGAAAGATCCCCTGGAGAAGAGAATGGCATCCCATTCCAGTATTCTTGTCTAGAAAATCCCATGAACAGAGGAGCCTGATGGGCTACAGCCCATGGGGTCGCAAAGAATTGGACATGACTGAGCAAATGAGCATAACCCCATGTGTTATCCTATGTTTTCCCACCTAAGCTCTCTTTCACATTTTTCATATTCCCAAATCCATTTTTGAAATTGCCTAGCATATCCATTATATCTCCCCAAGACTCTCAGTGGATAATTGGACAGCCTCTTTCAATATCTTGAATATTGATACTTTTGTTTTATTTGCCAGTGTACAGAATCGAACAACTGATTCTCTATCATCCTCCAAAATTGAGCAATGAGGTTGTTTTTAGTATGATCAAGAACTTAGGGATTTGAAAATATTTTTATGTTTTTATCAATTAAAGTATTGTTTTCTTGATATTAAAATTATCACATTTTTTCTTTTTTAACAAATTATTTATTTTAATGGAGGATAATTACAATATTGTGATGGTTTTTGCTCTACATCAGCATGAGTTGGCCATAAGCATACAGGTGTCCTCTACCTCCTGAACCTCCTTCCCACCATCCTCCCCACCCCATTCCTCCAGGTTGTCACAGATCACCAGCTTTGGCTTTGGGTTCCCTGTGTCATAGATCAGACTCCCACTGGCTCTCTGTTTTACATATGGCAATGTATATGTTTCAATACTATTCTTTATATTATTACATTTTTGTCCAGTAGGAAATACTTCAAATTGGACATGTCCTGCTGGTTGTTGTTCAGTCGCCAAGTCATGTCTGACTCTTTGCGATCCCATGGATTGCAGCACACCACGCTTCCCTATCCCTCACTATCTCTCAGAGTTTGCCCATGTTCATGTTCATTGAGTCATGCTCAATGGACTTAATTGAGTATATTGGTGATGCTATCCAATGACTTCATCTTCTTCTTCTGCCTCAACCTCTCCCAGCAACAGGGTCTTTACCAGTGATTCAGTTCTTTGCATTAAGTGGCCAAAGTATTGGAGCTTCACCTTCAGCATCAGCCTTCCAATGAATATTCAGGGTTGATCTCCTTTAGGATTGACTGGCTTGATCTCGCAGTCCAAGAGACTCTCAAAAGTCTTTTCCAGCACCACAGTTCAAAGCATCAATTCTTTGGTGCCAGCATTCTTTATGGTCCAACTCTCACATCCATACATGACTACTGGAAAAATCATAGTTTTGACTATACAGACCTTTGTCAGCAAAGTGATGTCCTTGCTTTTAATTCACTGTCTAGGTTGGTCATAGCTTTTCTTCCAAGGAACAAGCATCTTTTAATTTCATGGCTGCAGTCACCATCCACAGTGATTTGGGAGCCCAAGAAAATAAAGTCTGTCACTGTTTCCATTGTTTTCCCATCTATTTATTAAGTAATGGGTTGGTTGCCATGATCTTAGCTTTTTGAATGTTGAGTTTTAAGCCAGTTTATTCTCTCTCCTCTTTCACCTTCATCAAGGAGCTCTTTAGTTCCTCTCTGCTTTTTTCTATTAGGGTGATGTCATCTGCATATCTGAGGTTATTGATATTTCTCCCTTAAATCTTAATTCCAGCTTGTGATTCCAGCCTGGTATTATGGCCTCTGCATATAATTTAAATAAGCAAGGTGGCAATATATACCCTGACATACTTCTTTCCCAATTTTGAACCAGTCCATTGTTCCATGTCTGGTTCTAACTGTTGCTTTTTGACCTGCATACATGTTTCTCAGGAAGCAGGTAAGGTGGTTACAAGGTTTAAACAGTTACAAGCTGGAAATTATAGGGTGTTCAGAATTATAGGAAGTTTTCTATTCTCTTTTTGAAGCACCCTCCTTCTGTTTTCAATACATGATTTTTCTTTAACTCATCTAGATGATTCTTCTCAGTCTTCTTAAATGTTGATTTTCCACACACTCTCAATATACACACACTCACTGGGTAATCATATCCATTCCTCTAAACTACACCCATCTGACAATATATTTCAACATAAGCTACCAGCAAAGGTCTCTTTTATAAACTCTCTATTCTTCATCACATTTTTTCATTCTTTTTTCTTTTTAAAACTTTCCCTCCCTTACACCTTGTACCTCTCTCTATCCCCTGCATCTCTGTAACCCTGTTCCACCACCATCCATGCAGATTTAAGTCAAAAATCTGGGATTCCTAGTGGAGTCCACCTCTTTTTCTCAACCCTAATTTGCAGCTCTTTGCTGAGTCATGTCAATATAAACTACTACCAGGGAGGTCTACAACACCCAAACCTCAGAGGTCTTTAACACTCCTAGTGGGTATACTGCCTTGACTCTTGGACCCTCTTTAATCTGCTGTCATACAGCAACTGGTAGAATTTTTAGAAATGCTTAAACACTGATTTCAGCCTAAACCCCAAGGCTTGTCATCTCATTTAGAATAAAACCCAACCCTTTCTCATGGTCTTGCAGGCCTCTGTTTACTTTTCAGCCCTGATCTGCTCCAGTCTCCCCTTGTTTACACTTTGTTAGCCAAATGGCTGAGTGTCCTCAGACACATGGCCTTCCCAGGTGGCGCTAGTGGTAAAGAACTCACCTGCCAACGCTGGAGACATGGGTTTGATCCCTGGGTCAGGATGATCACCTGGAGTAGAAATGGCAACCCATTCCATTCTCCAGTCCTTGCCTGGAGAATCCCATGGATGGAGGAGCCTGGCGGGCTACGGTTCATAGGGTCGCAAAGAGTTGGATTTGACTGAAGTGACTCAGCATTCAGGCCCTCACTCCTTAGACACACCAGGCTCATTCTTCATATTGGGTCTTTGCTTTCTCCAGTGCCTCTCTTTGGAAGGTACTCCCCCCAATACCTCTTATTTCAGATAGCTGTCTTAGCAGTTTCCTCATTCATTTGGAATTTCATTTGGAATTTATTGCAAATGTTTATTAAATAATAGAATGAACAAGCAGATAAAGCTGAATAAATTCATATTTCTTTCCTTAAGTTTGTACTCCTTCAGAATTCCTCTGTATTGATGTCAGAATGAAATCAAGCACCAGGAGTAAAGGGAGAGGAAAGATAAAGAACATGAAGAAAGGGAATGCTTAGTACAACTATTGTAGTTTGAGTACTAGAAAATTCAGTGAAAAACATGTAGAAAGTAAACTGGCATGCCCTGTTGGAGTCTTATGTGAATGTTAAACTTTAGATTGTTGACAGTAACAAGAACACATGATATTTAGAATCTATAGCTTAGGCAGTTTTAATTGATATGGAGACATGCTACTGTGTGTCTAGCTCCTAACAGTGTGCTAAATATTCACTTAAGAGTTCTGTGATGTGAGACATGAAAATTTGTGAAAAGAAATGAAAAATATTATTTTCATGTATATGTAATTGCATGTTAACATAATTATTAACAATTATTTGGTATTCCTTGGATAACTATAAGAAATAATGTTTTCAGGGAAATTTATAACATTTAAAGTTTTGTTCTTAATACAGTTCAGTCACTCAGTCATGTCCAGCTCCTTGCGACCTCATGGACTACAGAATGCCGAGCTTCCCTGTCCTCATCAACTCCCGGAACATGCTCAAACTGATATCCATCGAGTGGGTAATACCATCCAACCATCTCATCCTCTGTTGTTCCCTTTTCCTCTCACCTTCAGTCTTTCCCAGCATCAGGGTCCTGTCCAGTCCAGTTGAGTCAGTTCTTTGCATCAGGTGGCCAAAGTATTGGAGTTTCAGCTTCAACATCAGTCCTTCCAATGAACACCCAGGACTGATCTCCTTTGGGATGGACTGGTTGGATCTCCTTGCAGTTCAAAGGACTCTCAAAAGTCTTCTTCAGTACCACAGTTTGAACTGCATAAATTCTTTGGCACTCAGCTTTCTTTATAGTCTGACTCTCACATCCATACATGACTACTGGAAAAACCATAGCTTTGATTAGATGGACCTTTGTCAGCAAAGTAATATCTCTGCTTTTTAATATATTGTCTAGGTTGGTCATAACTTTTCTGCCAAGGAGCAAGGATCTTTTAATTTCATGGCTGCAGTAACCATCGGCAATTATTTTGGAGGTCCCCACCCCCAACACCGCAAAGTAGTCTCTCACTGTTTCAATTGTTTCCCATCTATTTTCCATGAAGTGATGGGACCAGATGCCATGATCTTCACTTCGAATGTTGAGTTTTAAACCAACATTTTCACTCTCCTCTTTCACTTTCATCAAGAGGGTCTTTAGTTCTTCACTTTCTGGCATAAGGGTGGAGTCATCTGCATATCTGAGTTTATTGATATTTTTCCCAGCAATCTTGATACCAGCTTGTGCTTCATCTAGCCTGGCATTTCACATGATGTACTCTGCATGTAAGTTAAATAAGCAGGGTGGCTATATACAGCCTTGATGTACTCCTTTTCCAATTTGGATCCAGACTGTTTGTTCCATGTCCAGTTCTAACTGTTGCTTCTTGAACTGCATACAGATTTCTCAGGAGGCAGGTAAGGTGGTCTGGTATACCCATCTCTTGAAGAATTTTCCACAATTTGTTGTGATCCACAAAGTCAAAGGCTTTGGCATAGTCAATAAAGCAGAAGTATATGTTTTTCTGGAACTCTCTTGTTTTTTCAATGATCCAATGGTTGTTGGCAATTTGATCTCTGGTTCCTCTGCCTTTTCTAAATCCACCTTGGACACCTGGAACTTCATAGTTGACATACTGCTGAAGCCTGGCTTGGAGAATTTTGAGCATTACTTTGCTAGCATGTGAGATGAGTGTAATAGTTTGAAAATTCTTTGGCATTGCCCTTCTTTGGTATTGGAATGAAGACTGACCTTTTCCAGTCTTGTGGTCACTGTTGCATTTTCCAAATTTGCTGGCCTATTGAGTGCAGCATGTTCACAGCATCATCTTTTAGGATTTGAAATAGCTCAACTGGAATTCCATCACCTCTACTAGCTTTGTTTGTGGTGATGCTTCCTAACGCCCACTTGACTTTGCATTCCAGGATGTCTGGCTAGGTGAGTGATCACACCACCATGATTATCTGGGTCATGAAGATCTATTTTCTACAGGTCTTCTGTGTATTCTTGTCACCTCTTCTTAATATCTTCTGCTTCTGTTAGTTCCCTTCCATTTCTGTCCTTTATTGTGCCCATCTTTGCATGAAATGTTCCCTTGGTATCTCTAATTTTCTTGAAGAGATCTCTAAATGCTTCCCATTCTATTGTTTTTCTCTATTTCTTTGCGTTGATCACCGAGGAAGACTTTATCTCTCTGTTGCTATTCTTTGGAACTTTGCATTCAAATGGGTATATCTTTCCTTTTCTCCTTTGCCTTTAGCTTCTCTTCTTTTCTCAGCTATTTGTAAGGTCTCCTCAGACAACCATTTTGCCTTTTTGCATTTCTTTTCCTTGGGGATGGTCTTGATCACTGTCTTCTCTACAATGTCAAAGAACTTCCAACCATAGTTCTTCAGGCACTCTGTCTAGCAGATCTAATTCCTTGAAACTATTTGTCACTTTCGCTGTATAATTGTAAGGGATTTGATTTAGGTTATACCTGAATGATCTAGTGGTTTTCCCTACTTTCTTCAATTTAAGTCTGAATTATGCAATAAGGAATTCATGATCTGATCCACAGTCAGCTCCCAGTCTTGCTTTTGCTGACTGTATAGAGCTTTTCCATCTTTGGCTGCAAAGAATATAATCAATCTGATTTAGGTATTGACCATCTGGTGATGTCCATGTGTAGAGTCTTCTCTTGTGTTGTTGGAAGAGGGTGTTTGCTATGATAAGTGCATTCTTTTTTCAAAACTCTGTTAACCTTTGCCCTGCTTCATTTTGTACTCCAAGGCCAAATTTGCCAATTACTCCAGGTATCTCTTGACTTCCTACTTTTGCATTCCAGTCCCCTATGATGAAAGGGACATCATTTTTGGTGTTAGTTCTAGAAGATCTTGTAGGTTTTCATAGAACCGGTCAGCTTCAGCTTTTTCAGCATTACTGGTTGGGGGATAGACTTGAATTACTGTGATATTGAATGGTTTGCCTTGGAAACAAGCAGAGATCATTCTGTCATTTTTGAGACTGCATCCAAGTACTACATTTTGGACTCTTTTGTTGACTGTGAGGGCTACTCCATTTCCTCTAAGGGATTCTTGCCCACAGTAGTAGACATAATGGTCATCTGGATTAAATTCTCCCATTCCAGTCCATTTTAATTCACTGATTCCTACAATGTCAATGTTCATTCTTGCTATCTCCTGTTTGACCACTTCCAATTTACCTTGATTCATGGACCTAACATTACAGGTTCTTACGCAGTATTGTTCTTTACAGTATCAGACTTTACTTCCATCAACAGTCACATCTATAATCAGGTATTGTTTTGGCTTTGGCTCCATCCCTTCATTCTTTCTGAAGTTACTTCTCCACTGATCTCCAGTAGCATATTGGACACCTACTGACCTGGGGAGTTCATCTTTCAGTGTCCTATCTTTTTGCCTTTTCATACTGTTCATGGGGTCCTCAAGGCAAGAATACTGGTTTGCCATTCCCTTCTCCAGTGGACCACATTTTGGCAGAACTGTCCACAAGGATCCGGCCATCTTGGGTGGTCCTACATGGCATGGCTCATAGTTCCATTAAGTTAGGCAAGGCTGTGGTCTATGTGATCAGTTTGATTAGTTTTTGGTGATTTTGGTTCTTTATCTGTGAGTTTTGTTCTCCTGTCTTCTTGAAACAGAGCAGGACCATATGGTCCTTGCACACACAACCAACCCCCCTCCCTCCCCACCCCACACATACCATGTCCTCTGTCTGCCTTTTACCTGTGGAAAACTTTAGTCAAAGAATAAGTTTAATCAAAGAAGTGTGAAATGCTGGAACAAAGGAAAACAGACAAAGGAGATGAAATAATAATAATACAGTCATTAGGCATAGTCAAGCACCTTTAGCTCTTTCTCAGTGGCTAAAGATAATATTCTGAGTCATGTCCTGTGAGTCATCTTATAGATACTGAAACGCCAGTTGGAGAAATTAACTACATGATGACCAGACTGTACCCAGGACATGAGCTGCCACAATTCTGAGAATTGACCACAAAGCAATGGGAACAAATGGACCCTCAAACTGAAGAGTAATTGTATCTGAACCAATCAAGATGATGCTGGTCAGATCACTGATGACCAATTTGGAGTTGACTGTCGGAGATGACTATGCTGTTTCTGCATGGAACACCCTTCCCTCACTCTGTCTATAAAAGCTCTGACCCCTGGCTTGTCAGGGGAGGGGAATTGGCCTTTGGATAGATGTCTGTCTCCACCCCATTCGCTGACCAGTGCTTGCATCTGAAATAAAGCAAAGTTTCCTTTCCATCAACTTGGCCTGTTTATTGGCAGTGAGCATCTAAACCCACAAATTCCTTTTGGTAACAATTTTTCCTCTGTTATTTCTGATGAGGAATTATGGACAAATTGTTGTCCCCTTCCCTCGTGGCTCAGATGGTAAAGCGTCTTGTTTACAATGCGGGTGACCTGGGTTTGATCCCTGGATTTGGAAGATACTCTGGAGAAGGAAATGGCAACCCACTCCAGTACTCTTGCCTGGAAAATCCCATGGCTGGAAGAGCCTGGTAGGCTACAGTCCATGGGATCGCACAGAGTAGGACATGACTGAAGCAACTTAGCAGCAGCAGCATATATAATGTATAATATTTTCTCCAGATGCTTTTACTGCATTTTTTTTTCTGATTAAAAAAATTGTTTTTTTAGCAGTGTGACTGTGATGTCCCTAAACATATGGTTTTCTTTGCACTTATTCTACTTGGAGTGTACTGAGCTTTTTGAATCCATATATATATATATTTTTATAAATAAAAGTTTATAAATAAAAAGTTTTATACTTGAGAATTTTAAATTTATTATTTCTTCAAACTTTTTTTTCTATTCTATTATCTCCTCTCCCTCTGGAACTTCAATTATACATGTTAGCTATTTTGTTTTCTTTCTATAGACCCTGATCATTTGGTTTCATTCTTTTCTTCTGTTACTCAGATTGGATATAATTTGAATGATCTGTCTTTCAGTTTGCTGGGTCCTTTCCACTATGGTATCCTTTCTGCTTTCAGCCTATCTGGTATATTTTTCATTTTTCACATTTTTTCATTTTAGAATTTACATTTGGTTTAATTTTATAGTTTCAATTCCTTTGCTCATATTTTCTATCTTCTTATTCATCACAAGCATATTTTCCTTTACATCACTGAGCAGAGTTGTAACAGCAGGCATAAAATTTTTGTCTACTAATTCTCACACATAGGTTATCTTGGAAATAGTTTCTGTCGATTTTTTTTTTTTCCTCTTGAGAACTGTTGATATGTTCTTGATTCTTCATTTGTAAAGTGATTTGGCATTATATTCTATACATTTTGCATATTATGTGTTGTGGCTCCAAATTCTGTTACTTGCTTATGAGAAATGTTGATTTTTGTTTGTTTGATGTTTATTTTTTTAAAATGTTTGCTGGTTAAGCAGACAGTTAACTTGTTTGGATTAAAATGGAAAACTCTTTCTCTTGGGTGAAAGCTCCAGTTTCAAGCATATTCCCTTATTATTAGGTGGGTGAATTTTGGTTGCATGGTTCAGGGGTTACAGAGATTTGAGCACAGTTATAGAGAGAAGTTGTAGCTCAGTTGGTAAAGAATCTGCCTGCAAGGCAGGAGACCCAGGTTTGATTCCTTGGGTTGGGAAGATCCCCTGGAGAAGGAAATAGCAACCCATTCTGGTGTTCTTGCCTGGAGAATCCCGTGGATGGAGAAGCCTGGTAGGCTACAGTCCATGGGGTCACAAGAATCAAACACAACTGTGCAACTAGAGAGAGAGAGAGAGAGAAGCTGAGGGTCCTCTCTATCTTATCTCTATTTTTCAAATTTCCCCCTTTACTATCCAGTTGCTTTAGTTTCCTAAATTCTTTCTTATATTCAGTCTACAAGGACTATCTATAGGTTTTCAATAAATAGTTTTAGTAAATCCATTAGATACTGAGTGCCTTAACCCTTGGGTTAAAAGTCAAAAGAACAGGAAAGACTACAGTAGTCTCCCTTCCTTCTGTCAAGCGCTGATTTCCTTCTTCTGTTTGACCGCTCTACAGCAACTTCAGGTATATTATTTTCTGTCTGTTTATTTGTTTTATTTTGTTTTTGCACAGAGTTTATAGTTGGTATCTGCAGGAGATTCAATATAATAGAGGTGTATTTAGCTATCCTGGAAGTGGAGTTTTAAGGGATATTCTTTTAGAAATAAAGTTTATGTAAAATTTTAATTTCCTTGATATCAAAGTGTAAGATGTATTTTAATAACAGACAATAGTTACTGTTTATTATTATCCAAAACCAAGTTGTTTTTTTTTTTTTTCCTTCAAGACTTTGCCTGGACTTTTAGAATTAAAGAGTATAGATTAGTTTCATAGTTAGTTAGTTGAGTCACTCAGTCGTGTCCAACTCTTTGCGACCCCATGAATTGCAGCACACCAGGCCTCTCTGTCCATCACCAACTCCCAGAGTTCACTCAGATTCACGTCCGAATCTCATCCTCTGTCGTCCCCTTCTTCTCCTGCCCCCAATCCCTCCCAGCATAAGAGTCTTTTCCAATGAGTCAACTCTTCGCATGAGGTGGCCAAAGTACTGGAGTTTCAGCTTTAGCGTCATTCCTTCCAAAGAAATCCCAGAGCTGATCTCCTTCAGAATGGACTGGTTGGATCTCCTTGCAGTCCAAGGGACTCTCAAGAGTCTTCTCCAACACCACAGTTCAAAAGCATCAATTCTTCGGCACTCAGCTTTCTTCACAGTCCAACTCTCACATCCATACATTACCACTGGAAAAACCATAGCCTTGACTAGATGGACCTTTGTTGAGCTTATGCTTTTTCACAACTTATTAAATACTATTTTCATTGCTTGGTTTTATTCAGTGGCAGTTATGTGAGGGCATAGTTCATGCCTGTGGATATGTGTTAAAGGGTAAATTAGAATATCTGCTCTCAAGAAGCTCTATTAAGAGAGCAGACCAATACATCAACAAATATTGTAACAGAGGCTATTAACTGCTATATCATAGATAGGTCCAAAATGCTTTGGGAACACATGGAAATGTAAAATTAGCTTCACCTTGTAGAGTAGGTGTGGAGGGATCAAGGAAGACACCATAGGAAAGATAATACTTATAAACCAAGTCTTGAAAGTATATAAGCACTCACGAATTTAAAAAAGCTACACACACACACACACACACACACACACACACACAGTGGATGTAAAAAACTGAATAGTTTGGACTTACTTTTTTTTTTTTTTTTAAATTTTATTTTATTTTTAAACTTTACATAACTGTATTAGATTTGCCAAATATCAAAATGAATCCGCCACAGGTATACATGTGTTCCCAATCCTGAACCCTCTTCCCTCCTCCCTCCCCATTCCATCCCTCTGGGTCGTCCCAGTGCACCAGCCCCAAGCATCCAGTATCGTGCATCGAACCTGGACTGGCAATTCGTTTCATACATGATATTTTACATGTTTCAATGCCATTCTCCCAAATCTTCCCACCCTCTCCCTCTCCCACAGAGTCCATAAGACTGTTCTATACATCAGTGTCTCTTTTGCTGTCTCGTACACAGGGTTATTGTTACCATCTTTCTAAATTCCATATATATGCGTTAGTATACTGTATTGGTGTTTTTCTTTCTGGCTTACTTCACTCTGTATAATAGGCTCCAGTTTCATCCACCTCATTAGAACTGATTCAAATGTATTCTTTTTAATGGCTGAATAATACTCCATTGTGTATATGTACCACAGCTTTCTTATCCATTCATCTGCTGATGGACATCTAGGTTGCTTCCATGTCCTGGCTATTATAAACAGTGCTGCGATGAACATTGGGGTACTCGTGTCTCTTTCCCTTCTGGTTTTCTCAGTGTGTATGCCCAGCAGTGGGATTGCTGGATCATAAGGCATGTCTATTTCCAGTTTTTTAAGGAATCTCCACACTGTTCTCCATAGTGGCTGTACTAGTTTGCATTCCCACCAACAGTGTAAGAGGGTTCCCTTTTCTCCACACCCTCTCCAGCATTTATTACTTGTAGACTTTTGGATTGCAGCCATTCTGACTGGTGTGAAATGGTACCTCATAGTGGTTTTGATTTGCATTTCTCTGATAATGAGTGATGTTGAGCATCTTTTCATGTGTTTGTTAGCCATCTGTATGTCTTCTTTGGAGAAATGTCTATTTAGTTCTTTGGCCCATTTTTTGATTGGGTCATTTATTTTTCTGGAGTTGAGCTGTAGGAGTTGCTTGTATATTCTCGAGATTAGTTGTTTGTCAGTTGCTTCATTTGCTATTATCTTCTCCCATTCTGAAGGCTGTCTTTTCACCTTGCTAATAGTTTCCTTTGATGTGCAGAAGCTTTTAAGGTTAATTAGGTCCCATTTGTTTATTTTTGCTTTTATTTCCAATATTCTGGGAGGTGGGTCATAGAGGATCCTGCTGTGATGTATGTCAGAGAGTGTTTTGCCTATGTTCTCCTCTAGGAGTTTTATAGTTTCTGGTCTTACGTTTAGATCTTTAATCCATTTTGAGTTTATTTTTGTGTATGGTGTTAGAAAGTGTTCTAGTTTCATTCTTTTACAAGTGGTTGACCAGAGTTCCCAGCACCACTTGTTAAAGAGATTGTCTTTAATCCATTGTATATTCTTGCCTCCTTTGTCGAAGATAAGGTGTCCATATGTGTGTGGATTTATCTCTGGGCTTTCTATTTTGTTCCATTGATCTATATTTCTGTCTTTGTGCCAGTACCATACTGTCTTGATAACTGTGGCTTTGTAGTAGAGCCTGAAGTCAGGTAGGTTGATTCTTCCAGTTCCATTCTTCTTTCTCAAGATCGCTTTGGCTATTCGAGGTTTTTTGTTTTTCCATACAAATTGTGAAATTATTTGTTCTAGCTCTGTGAAGAATGCTGTTGGTAGCTTGATAGGGATTGCATTGAATCTATAGATTGCTTTGGGTAGTATACTCATTTTCACTACATTGATTCTTCCAATCCATGAACATGGTATATTTCTCCATCTGTTAGTGTCCTCTTTGATTTCTTTCACCAGTGTTTTATAGTTTTCTATATATAGGTCTTTAGATTCTTTAGGTAGATATATTCCTAAGTATTTTATTCTTTCCGTTGCAATGGTGAATGGAATTGTTTCCTTAATTTCTCTTTCTGTTTTCTCATTATTAGTGTATAGGAATGCAAGGGATTTCTGGGTGTTGATTTTATATCCTGCAACTTTACTATAGTCATTGATTAGTTCTAGTAATTTTCTGGTGGAGTCTTTAGGGTTTTCTATGTAGAGGATCATGTCATCTGCAAACAGTGAGAGCTTTACTTCTTCTTTTCCAATTTGGATTCCTTTTATTTCTTTTTCTGTTCTGATTGCTGTGGCCAAAACTTCCAAAACTATGTTGAATAGTAATGGTGAAAGTGGGCACCCTTGTCTTGTTCCTGACTTTAGAGGAAATGCTTTCAATTTTTCACCATTGAGGATAATGTTTGCTGTGGGTTTGTCATATATAGCTTTGATTATGTTGAAGTATGTTCCTTCTATTCCTGCTTTCTGGAGAGTTTTTATCATAAATGGATGTTGAATTTTGTCAAAGGCTTTCTCTGCATCTATTGAGATAATCATATGGTTTTTATTTTTCAATTTGTTAATGTGGTGTATTACATTGATTGATTTGCGGATATTGAAGAATCCTTGCATCCCTGGGATAAAGCCCACTTGGTCATGGTGTATGATCTTTTTAATGTGTTGTTGGATTCTGATTGCTAGAATTTTGTTAAGGATTTTTGCATCTATGTTCATCAGTGATATTGGCCTGTAGTTTTCTTTTTTTGTGGGATCTTTGTCAGGTTTTGGTATTAGGGTGATGGTGGCCTCATAGAATGAGTTTGGAAGTTTACCATCCTCTGCAATTTTCTGGAAGAGTTTGAGCAGGATAGGTGTTAGCTCTTCTCTAAATTTTTGGTAGAATTCAGCTGTGAAGCCGTCTGGACCTGGGCTTTTGTTTGCTGGAAGATTTTTGATTACAGTTTCAATTTCCGTGCTTGTGATGGGTCTGTTAAGATTTTCTATTTCTTCCTGATCGAGTTTTGGAAAGTTGTACTTTTCTAAGAATTTGTCCATTTCTTCCTCGTTGTCCATTTTATTGGCATATAATTGTTGATAGTAGTCTCTTATGATCCTTTGTATTTCTGTGTTGTCTGTTGTGATCTCTCCATTTTCATTTCTAATTTTATTGATTTGATTTTTCTCCCTTTGTTTCTTGATGAGTCTGGCTAATGGTTTGTCAATTTTATTTATCCTTTCAAAGAACCAGCTTTTGGTTTTGTTGATTTTTGCTATGGTCTCTTTTGTTTCTTTTGCATTTATTTCTGCTCTAATTTTTAAGATTTCTTTCCTTCTACTAACCCTGGGGTTCTTCATTTCTTCCTTTTCTAGTTGCTTTAGGTGTAGAGTTAGGTTATTTATTTGACTTTTTTCTTGTTTCTTGAGGTGTGCCTGTATTGCTATGAACTTTCCCCTTAGGACTGCTTTTACCGTGTCCCACAGGTTTTGGGTTGTTGTGTTTTCATTTTCATTCATTTCTATGCAAATTTTGATTTCTTTTTTGATTTCTTCTGTGATTTGTTGGTTATTCAGCAGCGTGTTGTTCAGCCTCCATATGTTGGATTTTTTAATAGTTTTTCTCCTGTAATTGAGATCTAATCTTACTGCATTGTGGTCAGAAAAGATGCTTGGAATGATTTCTATTTTTTTGAATTTACCAAGGCTAGCTTTATGGCCCAGGATGTGATCTATCCTGGAGAAGGTTCCATGTGCGCTTGAGAAGAAGGTGAAATTCATTGTTTTGGGATGAAATGTCCTATAGATATCAATTAGGTCTAACTGGTCTATTGTATCATTTAAAGTTTGTGTTTCCTTGTTAATTTTCTGTTTAGTTGATCTATCCATAGGTGTGAGTGGGGTATTAAAGTCTCCCACTATTATTGTGTTATTGTTAATTTCTTCTTTCATACTTATTAGCATTTGTCTTACATACTGCGGTGCTCCCGTGTTGGGTGCATATATATTTATAATTGTTATATCTTCTTCTTGGATTGATCCTTTGATCATTATGTAGTGACCATCTTTGTCTCTTTTCACAGTCTTTGTTTTAAAGTCTATTTTATCTGATATGAGTATTGCTACTCCTGCTTTCTTTTGGTCCCTATTCGCATGGAAAATCTTTTTCCAGCCCTTCACTTTCAGACTGTATGTGTCCCCTGTTTTGAGGTGGGTCTCTTGTAGACAACATATGCAGGGGTCTTGTTTTTGTATCCATTCAGCCAGTCTTTGTCTTTTGGTTGGGGCATTCAACCCATTTACGTTTAAGGTAATTACTGATAAGTATGACCCCGTTGCCATTTACTTTATTGTTTTGGCTTCGAATTTATACACAATTTTTGTGTTTCCTGTCTAGAGAATATCCTTTAGTATTTGTTGGAGAGCTGGTTTGGTGGTGCAGAATTCTCTCAGCTTTTGCTTGTCTGAAAAGCTTTTGATTTCTCCTTCATACTTGAATGAGATCCTTGCTGGGTACAATAATCTGGGCTGTAGGTTATTTTCTTTCATCATTTTAAGTATGTCTTGCCATTCCCTCTGGCTTGAAGAGTTTCTATTGAAAGATCAGCTGTTATCCTTATGGGAATTCCCTTGTGTGTTATTTGTTGTTTTTCCCTTGCTGCTTTTAATATTTGTTCTTTGTGTTTGATCTTTGTTAATTTGATTACTATGTGTCTTGGGGTGTTTCGCCTTGGGTTTATCCTGTTTGGGACTCTCTGGGTTTCTTGGACTTGGGTGATTATTTCCTTCCCCATTTTAGGGAAGTTTTCAACTATTATCTCCTCAAGTATTTTCTCATGGTCTTTCTTTTTGTCTTCTTCTTCTGGGACCCCTATGATTCGAATGTTGTAGCGTTTAATATTGTCCTGGAGGTCTCTGAGATTGTCCTCATTTCTTTTAATTCGTTTTTCTTTTATCCTCTCTGATTCATTTATTTCTACCATTCTATCTTCTAATTCACTAATCCTATCTTCTGCCTCTGTTATTCTACTATTTGTTGCCTCCAGAGTGTTTTTAATTTCACTTATTGTATTATTCATTATATATTGACTCTTTTTTATTTCTTCTAAGTCCTTGTTAAACCTTTCTTGCATCTTCTCAATCCTTGCCTCCAGGCTATTTATCTGTGATTCCATTTTAATTTCAAGATTTTGGATCAATTTCACTATCATTATTCGGAATTCTTTATCAGGTAGATTCTCTTCCTCTTTTGTTTGGTTTGGTGGGCATTTATCCTGTTCCTTTATCTGCTGGCTATTCCTCTGTCTCTTCATCTTGTTTAAATTGCTGAGTTTGGGGTGTCCTTTCTGTATTCTGGCAGTTTGTGGAGTTCTCTTTATTGTGGCGTTTCCTCGCTGTGTGTGGGTTTGTACAGGTGGCTTGTCAAGGTTTCCTGGTTAGGGAAGCTTGTGTCGATGTTCTGGTGGATGGAGCTGTATTTCTTCTCTCTGGAGTGTAATGAAATGTCCAGTAATGAGTTATGAGATGTCTATGGTTTTGGGGTGACTTTGGGCAGCCTGTATCTTGAAGCTCAGGGCTGTGTTCCTTTGTTGCTGGAGAATTTGCTTGTTATGTCTTTCCCTGGAACTTGTTGGCCCTTGTGTGGTGCTTGGTTTCAGTGTCGGTATGGAGGCGTTTGATGAGCTCCTGTCAATTAATGTTCCTTGGAGTCAGGAGTTCCCTGGAGTCAGGGATTGGACTTAAGCCTCCTACTTCCAGTTATCGGTCTTAATTTTACAGTAGTTTCAAAACTTCTCCTTCTATACAGCACCACTGATAAAACATCTACGTTAAAGATGAAAAGTTTCTCTACTGTGAGGGTCACTCAGAGAGGTTCACAGCGTTACATGGAGAAGAGAAGAGGGAGGAGGGAGTTAGAGGTGACCCAAATGAGATGAGGTGGAATCAATAGTGGAGAGAGTGGGCTAGCCAGTAGTCACTTCCTTATGTGCACTCCACAACTGGACCACTCAGAGATGTTCACGGAGTTATACAGGGAAGAGAAGAAGGAGGCAGGAGACAGAGGTGGCCAGAAGGATAAAAGGGGGAAATGAAAAGGAGGGAGACAGATCCAGCCAGTAATCAGTTCCTTAAGTGTTCTCCACCGTCTGGAACACACAGAAATTCACAGAGTTAGGTAGAGTAGAGAGGGGTTAGGGAGGAGATACAGGTGACCTGGTGGAGAAAATGGAGAGTCCAAAGGGAGAGAGAGCAGTCAAGCCAGTAATCTCGTACACTAGTGAAAAATGGGTCCTGAAGATTGGGTTCTTAAAGGTACAAAATTGGTAACAAATACATAAAAACAAAAATTAGAAATCTAGAGTAGAGTTTGGAATTTCAAAAATGCGATGTTAATGAAAAGGAGAAGGAAAAGAAAGAGAGAAAAAATGAACAAAGAAAAACAAACAAGGTCGTGAAAGTAATAAAGAAACTACAGGTACAAAATTGATAACTAATACCAAACAGCAAAAATTAAAAATCTAGAATAGAGTTTGGAATTTCAAAAATACAACGTTAAAAAAAAAAAAGAAGAAGAAGAAAAATAAAGAGAGAAAACAAACAAACCAACAAAAACAATGTCGCAAAAATTATAAAGAAAATACAGGTACAAAATTGATATCAAATACCAAAAAGCATAAATTAAAAATCTTGAGTAGAGTTTGGAATTGCAGATATACGATGTTATATAAAAGAAGAAGAGAAAGAAACAGAGGAAAAAAAAGTCACAGCAATTATGAAAAAAACTATAGGTACAAAATTGATAACATATATCAAAAGGCTAAAATTAAAAATCTAGAGTAGAGTTTGGAATTTTAAAAATACAATGTTAAAGAAAAGAAGAAAAAGAAAAAAGAAAAAAAAAAAAAACAAACCACGGTCAAAAAATTATAAAATATATATATGAAGTTTGCTGAAGGAGAAAAAAAAAAAATTAGGGTCTCTTTTTTTTTTTTTTTGCAAAGTAATAGTTATAAAAGTGAAAATTAAAGGACAATAGAGGACTTAAAAAAAATTTTTTTTTTTTAATTAAAAAAAAAAAGAAAGAAAGATTGATCATAAAAATAGTAAAAATATATCTAGGTCTTTCTCTGGTTTTGCTGTGAGTATTGTGGGTTCAGTTCATTTTTGGCAGTTCCTTAGTCCGACTTATATTTCTCAAGATCTATAGGCCCCTTCCTATGTAATCCGTAGTAACCACAGGGTTTTAATCTATGGCCTGTAGCTTCCAAGGCGTTTCCCTCTGTTATAGCTTCTTCTGTTTGCTGGTCTCTTCAGTGTCTGGTTCCCGCCCTGACACAAAGGGGATGGTTGAGGACACTATTTTTTTTTTTTTTTTTTTTTTTAATTTAGGCTCACTTGTTCAGCCGTGCTGTGGGGAGGGAGGGAGGGAGGGATGCTGCAAACAGATAACACTGGCGTGTGCTCGCAGTGCCTCAGCCACACTGGGTCTGCCCCCGCTCACGGCGGGTGTAGCCTCCCTGCCCACACTGCTCGGGCTCTAGGTTGTTACGCTGGGAACAATCAGAGGCCGGCCCTGGGCTGAGCTCCCAGGTCCAAGCCGCTCAGGTTCAGGCACTCGGGTAGTCCTCAGAGGCGCAGACTCGGTTGGGTCTGCGTTTTGTGTTCTTCCCAGGTCGAGCAGCTCAGGTGATGAGGTGTTTGGCGGGCGCCAATGCTGCGACTTATTGCCTCCCCGCCACTCGGTTATCTGGGTGTAAAACCGGCGCACCTTCTCAGGCAGATGTTGACCGTCCAGACCCCCAAGAAGTTTTAGTTAGCAAAGAAGCCTGCTTACAGTTTTATAGATAGTGACTCTCTGTGGCTGCGATTGCCCCCTTCCGGCTCTGGCTGCCTGTCACCGGAGGGGGAAGGTCTGTTCAGTCCTTTGTTCTGTGCGCGGGCCTGGCGGTGTCTTAGGTTAGGGCTGGCTTTTCGCGTGGTAGATATCCCACAGTCTGGTTTGCTAGCCCAGATTATTTCGCTCAGATAGCGCTCAGGACATTCGGCCTGATTCTTACTCTAAGGGACACAGCCCGCGCCGCACTTCCCTGCCCAGCCCCCGCTTGCTAATGCCGTGTGCAGGCGTCTGCGCTGCTTCTCCGCTGGGGGAGTTACCGTAGGGCTCACAATCCGCGATTTTTAATTGTTTATTTTTTTTTTCCCCCTCCCTTTTATGTTGCCCTCTGTGCTTCCAAAGATCGGCACAGATTCGGCAGTGAGAGGGTTTCCTGGTGTTTGGAAACTTCTCTCTTTTTAAGACTCCCTTCCCGGGATGGAACTCCGTCCCTCCCTCTTTTGTCTCTTTTTTTGTCTTTTATATTTTTTCCTACCTCCTTTCGAAGAGTTGGGCTGCTTTTCTGGGTGCCTGATGTCCTCTGCCGGCATTCAGAAGTTGTTTTGTGGAATTTACTCGACGTTTAAATGCTCTTTTGATGAATTTGTGGGGGAGAAAGTGTTCTCCCCGTCCTACTCCTCCGCCATCTTGGCTCCTCCTCCTGGACTTACTTTTTAATGACTCTGTGCATACTGTGTAGCTATAAAGTCAATTGATTTAATACGCAATTAATATTTAATGAGAGAATGTGATTTCATTAGGAAGGCAATGATTTTTAATTCATTCAAAAAAACTTTTCATTTTGAAATATATATTTATAGGGAGTTGCAAAGATAATACAAAGAGTTTCTGTGTATTCTTCACCCATCTCCCAATGGTCATATCTCACATAATTATAGTACAATATAAAAACCAGAAATTTAACATTGGTGTAATGTGTGTGTGTTGGAGAAGGCAATGGCACCCCGCTCCAGTACTCTTGCCTGGAAAATCCCATGGACGGAGGAGGCTGGTAGGCTGCAGTCCATGGGGTCGCGAAGAGTCGGACACGACTGAGTGACTTTAATTTCACTTTTCACTTTCACGCATTGGAGAAGGGAATGGCAACCCACTCCAGTGTTCTTGCCTGGAGAATCCCAGGGACCGGGGAACATGGTGGGCTGCTGTCTATGGGGTCGCACAGAGTCGGACACTACTGAAGCAACTTAGCAGCAGCAGCAGCAATGTGTGTGTGTGTATGGCTCTATGCCATTTTAACACACATATAGATTTGTGTGGCCACTAAAGCATCAAGATGACAGGACTGTTCCATCACCACAAAGACCTCCCTCATGAAACTCCTTTATATCATACGCACCCACCCCCGCTAGTTAGGGCTAGTTAGCCCTAACCTCTGAAAGCCACTAATCTCTCTTCCGTCTCTATAATTTTGTCTTCTTGAGAATGCTATCCAAGTGGAATCACCGTACGTGCCCTTATGAGACTGGCTTTCTTCACTCAGCACAATGCCCTTGAGATCCAACCAAGTTGTTGCATGTGTCTATACTTTTTGCTATATGGACTTCTCTCAAGATTACTTCAGCTGTGTTCCTAAATGTTAATAGGTTGTGTTCTCATTTTCATTAAATTCAATATATATTTTTATTTCCCTTTAGACTTCTTTTCAAACCCATGGATTATTTCAAAGTGTATTATTCAGATTCCAAGTGTTTGTAGATTTTCCTGTAACTTGTTACTGATAGTGATTTAATTCCATTGTGCTCAGAGAACATACTCTGTGTAGTTCAACTCTTTTAAAATTTGCTGAGGTATATTTCATGACTCAGAATAGGGTCTGTTTTGGTGTATGTTCCATGGGTGCTTGAAAAGAGTGTGTGTTCTGCTGTTGTTGGGTACAGTGTTCGATAAAGGTCTCTTAGCTCCTGTTAGCTGATGTTTTTGTTTAATTCTTCTTTAGTCTTGTTGATTTCTAATTATTTCACCAATTACAGAGGAAGGGGTTTAAAGCCTCTGTAACTGTGACTTTATCTCTTTTTGCATCTATCAGTTTTTTTAAATTGAGGTATAAGTGAGTTACAATGTTGTGCTAGTTTCAGGTGTACAGTAAAGTCTTTCTTTTTCAGATTCTTTTGCTTTATAAGTTATTACAAGATATTGACTATAATTCCCTGTGCTATGCAATAAATCCTTGTTTTTAAAATCTATTTTATATGCAGTAGGTGTACATCTTAATCCCAAGCTCCTAATTTACCCCTTACTCCCCATCCCCTTTCCCTTTAGGAAACTACAGCTTTGTTTTCTGTGTCTGTGAGTCTGTTTGTGTTCTGCAAATAAGTTCTTTTGTATCATTTTTTTAGGTTCTACATGTAAATGATGTCATGATTTTTGTCCACCTCTGTTGCCTCACTTTGCTTGGTATGAGAATCTCCATGTCCATCAATGTTGCTGCTAATGAGATTATAGCATTCTTTTTTACTGAGTAATAGTTCAATAGACTGTAAAGAAGGCAGAAAGCCGAAGAATTGATGCCTTCAAACTATGGTGCTGGAGAAGACTCCTGAGAGTCCCTTGGACAGCAAGGAGATCGAACTAGTCAATCTTAAGGGAAATCAACCCTGAATACTCATTGGAAGGACTGATGCTGAAGTTGAAATTTCAGCATTTTGATCATCTGATGAGGACAGCTGACTCGTTGGAAAAGTCCCTGATGCTGGGAAAGATTGAGGGCAGAAGGAGAAGAGGGTGTCAGAAGATGAGATGGCTGAGTGACCTCACTGATGCTATGGATATGAACTTGGGCAAACTTCAGGAGATAGTGAGGACAGAGAGGCCTGGCACACTGCAGTCCATGGATTCACAAAGAGTCGGACACGACTGTGTGACTGAGCACCAACAATAGTGCATTATGTAGATCTCTATCTCTACCTATTTTTATGTTGCTATGTATATATACATATACATATATATATCTTTACATATACATATACATGTATATATATATCTTTATCTATCTCTCTCTATATATACACATATCTTTATCCATTCATTTGTCAATGGTTGCTTTCATATCCTTGGCTAAATAGTGCTGCTATCAACATTGGTCATCTATCCTCTCTTTATCCTTTGTCCACATTGGGCTTGAGACTAGAAAGTGGCATTTCCTAAACCAGCTTTGGCTCTGGGCATCAAATGTAGGTGGAACCAGAAGGAGGGTCCAGTGCTAAGTTTATAAAAGCAGGAGACAAGACCTCTTGATGTTTACTGTCTTCACAACTGCTGTAGTTCTTGCTGGAGCAACTTCGTTTCCTTTTCCCTGGAGGCTGAGATTTGCAGGGGGCAGGGGACAAGCTGAAAGTATGTAACATCAGGGTTTCTTGTGCAAAAACAGTGGGTCAGGAGTGGGGGTGGAGTGAGGGGGTGGGAGGCATGGGGGATGGCTAAGCCTCCACACGTCCTGGGGAAGGTCCACCCAGGAGAAAGACGGATGGGCCATGACTATTTGGAAGTACCAGCTATGGCCCTGGGACTTTGACCTTTGCTAGGGTGTGGGCCTCAAAAATCAGTTTTACTTTTCAGTTGACAGTACCATGTTCTAGACTCTGGGCTAGACCAGTGAAGTCTGGAGGGGGAAGCTAGTCAGGCGTAGGATGGAGGGGAGGAGAGGAGAGAAGCAGGCCTGCCTGGAATGTTCTGGCCCCACCCACCCCTGTGCTCTAGTTTAGAACCATCGAAGGAAGGAACTGCTGCCATGAACAGAGAGGACCCATATCAATATCACTGTCATCAGCCACGTGGACTCTGGCAAGTCTGCCACCACCACAGGGCATCTCTTTTAAAGTGTGGAGGAGCAGCAAGAGGACCATCAAGAAGTGGAAAAGGAGGCAGCCAGGCACCTGTGGTGTTGGTGTCTAGGAGTGGCCGGACTATCTGCCACTGGATGATCATCTCCACAGTTGTCCGGTTTCAAGGGCCAGGAAGTTGAGTGAAAGGAGGGAAATGCCACCAGGGTGACTCCACTGGAAGCTCTGGAAGTTCTGGACTCTAACCTCCTGCTTACTTGCCCCCTCAACAAGGCCCAGAGGCTGCATCTGCAAGACTGGAGGTGAGGCGACTGGACTTCTTGAGGAATAGAGTTGAAGGATCTCCAGTGTCAGACTTTCCAGGGTTCAGATCCTGCCTTGCTATCTGGGATAAAGTATCAAAGACCCCAGCATTTCCAGTTTATCTGATACACCATAAATTACTAGTCATTGGATTCAGTGCTTCCCACCGGTCCTGCCCAGGTGGAGCTAGTGGTAAAGAACCCACCTTCCAATGCAAGAGACACAAAAGATGAGGGTTCGATTCCTGGGTCGGGAAGATCCTCTGGAGGAGGGCATGGTAACCCACTCCAATATAATTGCCTGGAAAATCCCCTGAACAAAGAAGCCTGGGTACAGTTCATGGGGTTGCAAAAAAAGTTGGATACGACTGAGCACGCATGCACCAGTCTTCCAGGTGACCTTGGTCTTTGATCTCTGGTACCAAGAAAGCCAGCTTTCATTGGGTGGGTCTGGAATTGTTCTGGCTGCCTGCCTTTCTCCTATCGCACATGCACTGGCACTATGCCTGTGGGCTCCGTGGAGACCAACTTCCTGAAACCTGCCATGGTTGTCAGTTTTGCCCCCAGCAATGGCACCACAGAGCTCAAGTCTGTGGAGATGCAGCATGAAGCTCTGCCTGGTTGGTTTCAGCGTGAAGAATGTGTCTGTGAAGGATATTCATCTTGGCTTTGTGACCAAGATGATCAGAAGGAGGATGACCGGAAGGAGGAAGGAAGGAGGCCGGAAGCTTTGTGGTGCCGCTAAGTTCCCTGGGAGGTCAAGCGCCTTGGTGGTCGGAGGTGGTAGAAGCACTTGTAAGTATTAATCCTAATTTTTAAGGAGGCCCCAGATTGGTCCCGATTTGGTGCCAGATTACAGGTGCCATCAGACCTCTTCTAATTATTTTCCTTCCCACTTCCCCACCAGGTGATCATCTTGAATCATGCGGGACAGATCCACACCAGCTATTCCCCAGTGCTGACTGCCACACATCTTGTGCAAGTTTGCTGAATTGAGGGAAAAGATCGACTGGTTCTCTAGCAACAAGCTGGAGGACGACAGAACAAGGCCCTGAAGTCGGGCAATGCGGCTATTGTGCAGATGGTCCCCAGCAAGGCCATGTGTGTGGAGACCTTCTCTGAATACCCAGTTCTAGAAGAGCCAGGGACTGATAACGGCTGCTGAGCCCTGGGAAGGAAAGGAAAGGACCTCTGACTGAGGCCCTTCTTGCCTCATTCCTGACTGAGGCTCATTCTTCCTTCCTCTTCAGGCCATTTTGTTGTATGGGACATGAGGCAAATGGCGGCCACTGGAGTCATCAAGGCCATGGATAAGAAGACATCCATTAAGGGCAACGACACCAAGTTAGCAGTGAAGGACAGCAAGAAATGAAGCATGTTTTCTTCCTGGCCATTTCCTTGGCAATCTCCACTATATAAGACACTTTTGTGTATTTACTGAGTAAAATTAATAACAATGCTTAAACTTGCTATCTATCCTGGTTTCTTCCAATGAGGAAAGCACAAGGTCAGTGAGGAACCTCTGGGTTCATGAACAACTAATTTAAGGCCCGTGGGCTTCAAAGTGTTTTACCACCCAGAGATCTATACTATCCTTTTCCTGTTTCCCTCACACTTAAAAGTATTTTTACAATGAGATAATGCCAATAGGCTAATCCAACACTACAATGTATGTCCCTCTCACCCACCCTCTCTTTAATATGTAATTTTTTTTTTTACTAAATATAGTTGATTTACAATGTTGTGTTAGTTTCATGTGTACAGCAAAGTGATTCAGTTCTTTCTCTATGTGTCTCTAACTATCTATATCTATACTTTTTCAGATTATTTTCCGTTACAGGTTATTACAAGATATTGCCTCTAGTTCCCTGTGCTATATAGTAGGCTCTTGTTGTTTATCTGTTTTATGTACAGTAGTGTGTATCTGTTAATCTCAAACACCTAAATTATCCCTCCCTGCCCGCCTCCGCTTCCCCCTTTGGTTAACCATAAGTTTCTTTTCTATGTCTGTTTCTGTTTTGTAAACAAGTTCCTTTGTACAATTATTTTTAGATTGCACATATGAGTAATATGATATGATATTTGTTTGTTTGCAGTTGACTTCCTTTACTTTAGTATGAAAAGCTCTACATCCATTCATATCTCCTCCTCCCCTCTATTCTGTTCCTTCACAGCATGCCCCTCCCCACTTATAATGGAAAAGAATATGAAAATGAAAAAAAAATGTACATACCCATATATACATATATATATATATGAATCACTTTGTGGGACAGCTGAAACTAACACAACATTGTAACTCACTTATACTTCAATTAAAAAAAGCTGATAGATGTGAAAGGAGATATAGACAAGTCAGGTATAGAGAGTTTTAAACCTCCTTTCTCTGTAATTGGTTAAATAATTAGACAGAAATCAGTAAGACTAGAGAAGAACTCAACAAAGATATAAGCTAACAGGAGCTAAGAGAACTTAATTGAACACTGTACCCAACAACAGCAGAACACACACTCTTTTCAAGCACCTGTGGAATATTCACTAAAACAGACCCTATTCTGAGTCATGAAACATACCTCAACAAATTTTAAAAGAGTTGAACCATACAAAGTATGTCCTCTGAGCACAATGGAATTAAATCACTATCAGTAACAGTTAGGTTATAGGAAAATCTACAAACATTTGGAATCTAAATAATGCACTTTGAAATAATCCATGGGTTTGAAAAGAAGTCTAAAGGGAAATAAAAATGTATATTGAATTTAATGAAAATGAGAACGCAACCTATTAACATTTAGGAACGCAGCTAAAGTAATCTTGAGAGAAACCCATATAGCAATAAATACAGATACATGCAACAACTTGGTTGGATCCCAAGGACATTGTGCTGAGTGAAGAAAGCCAGTCTCATAAGGGCACATACAATGATTCCACTTGGATAGAATTCTCAGGAAGACAGAATTATAGAGATGGAAGAGAAATTGGTGGATTTCAGAGGTTAGAGCTGGTTGGCGGGGGTGGGTGCATGTGATATAAAGGGGTTGCATGAGGGAGGTCTTTGTGGTGATGGAATAGTCCTGTCATCTTGATGCTGTAGTGGCTACACAAATCTATATGTGGGTTAAAATGGCATAGAGCCGTACACACACACACATATTATACTAGTGTTAAATTTCTGTTTTTTATATTGTACTATAATTAGGTGGACTGGAATGCAAAAGTAGGAAGTCAAGAAACACCTGGAGTAACAGGCAAATTTGGCCTTGGAATACAGAATGAAGCAGGGCAAAGACTAATAGAGTTTTGCCAAGAAAATGCACTGGTCACAGCAAACACCCTCTTCCAACAACACAAGAGAAGACTCTATACATGGACATCACCAGATGGTCAACACTGAAATCAGATTGATTACATTCTTTGCAGCCAAAGATGAAGAAGCTCTATACGGTCAGCAAAAACAAGACCAGGAGCTGACTGTGGCTCAGACCATGATCTCCTTATTGCCAAATTCATACTTAAATTGAAGAAAGTAGGGAAAACCACTAGACCATTCAGGTATGACCTAAATCAAATCCCTTATGATTATACAGTGGAAGTGAGAAATAGATTTAAGGGCCTAGATCTGATAGATAGAGTGCCTGATGAACTATGGAATGAGGTTCGTGACATTGTACAGGAGACAGGGATCAAGACCATCCCCATGGAAAAGAAATGCAAAAGAGCAAAATGGCTGTCTGGGGAGGCCTTACAAATAGCTGTGAAAAGAAGAGAAGCAAAAAGCAAAGGAGAAAAGGAAAGATATAAACATCTGAATGCAATGTTCCAAAGAATAGCAAGAAGAGATAAGAAAGCCTTCTTCAGCGATCAATGCAGAGAAATAGAGGAAAACAACAGAATGGGAAAGACTAGGGATCTCTTCAAGAAAATCAGAGCTACCAAAGGAACATTTCATGCAAAGATGGGCTCGATAAAGGACAGAAATGGTATGGACATAACAGAAGCAGAAGTTATTAAGAAGAGATGGCAAAAATACACAGAAGAACTGTACAAAAAAGATCTTCACGACCCAGATAATCACGATGGTGTGATCACTGACCTAGAGCCAGACATCCTGGAATGTGAAGTCAAGTGGGCCTTAGAAAGCATCACTACGAACAAAGCTAGTGGAAGTGATGGAATTCCAGTTGAGCTATTCCAAATCCTGAAAGATGATGCTGTGAAAGTCCTGCACTCAATATGCCAGCAAATTTGGAAAACTCATCAGTGGCCACAGGACTGGTAAAGGTCAGTTTTCATTCCAATCCCAAAGAAAGGCAATGCCAAAGAATGCTCAAACTACCGCACAATTGCACTCATCTCACACGCTAGTAAAGTAAAGCTCAAAATTCTCCAAGCCAGGCTTCAGCAATACGTGAACCGTGAACTTCCTGATGTTCAAGCTGGTTTTAGAAAAGGCAGAGGAACCAGAGATCAAATTGCCAACATCTACTGGATCATGGAAAAAGCAAGAGAGTTCCAGAAAAATATCTATTTCTGCTTTACTGACTATGCCAAAGCCTTTGACTGTGTGGATCACAGTAAACTGTGGAAAATTCTGAAAGAGGTGGGAATACCAGACCACCTGACCTGCCTCTTGAGAAACTGATAGGCAAGTCAGGAAGCAACAGTTAGAACTGGACATGGAACAATAGATTGATTCCAAATAGGAAAAGGAGTATGTCAAGGCTGTACACTGTCACCCTGATTATTGAACTTATATTCAGAGTACATCATGAGAAACACTGGGATGAAAGAAGCACAAGCTGGAATCAAGATTGCTGGGAGAAATATCAATAACCTCAGATATGCAAATGACACCACCCTTATGGCAGAAAGTGAAGAGGAACTAAAAAGCCTCTTGATGAAAGTGAAAGTGGAGAGTGAAAAAGTTGGCTTAAAGCTCAACATTCAGAAAACGAAGATCATGGCATCCGGTCCCATCACTTCATGGGAAATAGATGGGAAAACAGTGGAAACAGTGTCAGACTTTATTTTTCTGGGCTCCAAAATCACTGCAGATGGTGACTGCAGCCATGAAATTAAAAGATGCTTACTCCTTGGAAGGAAAGTTACAACCAGCCTAGATAGCATATTCAAAAGCAGAGACATTACTTTGCCATCAAAGGTCCGTCTAGTCAAGGCTATGGTTTTTCCAATGGTCATGTATGGATGTGAGAGTTGGACTGTGAAGAAGGCTGAGCACTGAAGAATTGATACTTTTGAACTGTGGTGTTGGAGAAGACTCTTGAGAGTCCCTTGGACTGCAAGGAGATCCAACCAGTCCACTCTGAAGGAGATCAGCCCTGGGATTTCTTTGGAAGGAATGATGCTAAAGCTGAAACTCCAGTACTTTGGCCACCTGATGTGAAGAGTTGACTCATTGGAAAAGACTCTGATGCTGGGAGGGATTGGGGGCAAGAGGAAAAGGGGACGACAGAGGATGAGATGGCTGGATGGCATCACTGACTCGATGGACTTGAGTCTGAGTGAACTCCAGGAGTTGGTGATGGACAGGGTGGCCTGGCGTGCTGCGATTCATGAGGTCGCAAAGAGTTGGACACGACTGAGTGACTGATCTGAGAATTAGGTGAAATGTGTAAATACATATAATATATTTAAATAATATATATATATAAAACGGAATATATATGTATTCTTTTTGAAATACCCTTGAAAACTTGAAGACTTCCAAGATTCATAAGTTTATATACTTTCAAGACTTGGTTTATAAATATTATCTTTTCTATGGTGTCTTCCTTGATCCCTCCACATCTAGTATACAAGCTAAAGTTAATTTTACCTTTCCTTGTGTTCCCAAGGCACTTTGGACTTATCTGTGATACATTTCACATGCAAGCAAGGTAATGCTCTAAATCCTTCAAGCCAGGCTTCAACAGTACAAGAACCAAGAACTTCCAGATGTTCAAGCTAGATATGGAACAGGCAGAGGAACCAGATACTAAATTGCTGATATCTGCTGAATCATAGAAAAAGCAAGGAAATTCCAGAAAAACATCTACTTTGGCTTCATCGACTACACTAAAGCCTTGGACTGTGTACATCACAACAAACTGTGGAAAATTCCTAAAGAGATGGGAATACCAGACCACCTTACCTGCCTCCTGAGAAACCTGTATGCAGCTCAAGAAGCAACAATTAGAACCAGACATGGAACAACAGACTGGTTCCAAATCAGGAAAGGAGTACATCAAGGCTGTATATTGTCACCTTGCTTATTTAACTTCTATGCAGAAGGCATGTTTTGTGTTAAGTCGCTTTAGTCATGTTCGACTCTTTGTGACCCCATAGACTGTAGCCCACCAGGCTCCTCTATCTATGGGACTCCCCAGGCAAGAATATTGGAGTGGGTTGCCATGCCCTTCTTCAGGGGATCTTCCCAAAATGGGGATTGAACCCATGTGTTTTGAGTGTCTTGAATTGGCAGGCAGGTTCTTTACCACTAGTGCCACCTGGGAAGCCCTCTGTACAGAGTACATCATGCAAAATGCTGGGCTAGATAGATCTCAGCTGGAATCAAAGTTGCTGGGAGAAATATCAATAACCTCAAATATGCAGATTATACCACCCAAATGGCAGAAAGCAAAGAGGAACTAAAGAGCTTCTTGATGAAAGTGAAAGATGGGAGTGAAAAAGCTGGCTTAAAACTCAACATTAAAACAACTGAGATCATGGCATCTGGTTCCATCACTTCATGGCAAATAGATGGGGAAACAATGGAAACAGTGAAAGACTTCATTTTCTTGGGTTCTAAAATCACTGTGGAAGGTGACTGCAGCCATGAAATTAAAAGATGCTTGATCCTTGGAAGAAAAGCTATGACAAACCTAGACAACATTTTAAGAAGCAGAGATATCACTTTGCTGACCAAGGTCTGTATAGTCAAAACTATGATTTCCCAATAGTAATGAATGAGTTGGACCATAAAGAAGGATGAGGGCCAAAGAATTGATGCTTTTGAATTGTAGTGCTGGGGAAGACTATTGAGAATCCTTTGAACAAGGAGGTCAAACCAGTCAATCCTAAAGGAAATCAATCCAAAATATTCATTGGCAGGACTGATGCTGAAGCTGAAGCTTCAGTACTTTGGCCACCTGATGCAAAGAGCCAACTCATTGGAAAAGATCCTGATGCTGAGAGAGATTGAAGGCAAGAGGAGAAGGAGAAGACAGGATGAGATGGTTGGGTGTCATCCCTGACTCAATGGACATGACTTTGAGTAAACTCCAGGAGATGGTGAAGGACAAGGAAGCCTGATGTGCTGCAGTCCATGGGATCACAGAATTAGACATGACTTAGTGATTGAACAACAATGAAAATGATATAGCAGTTAATAACCTCTGATACAACGTTTGTGGGAGTCTTCTCTGTTAAATACTTGTCTCCTCTGTTAAATAGAGCTTCTTGAAGGTAGATACTCTAATTTACCCTTCAATGTATCCACAGGCAAAAACTATGCTCTTCTGTAATAGTCACTGAATAAGACCAAGTAATGAAATTATTATTTAATAAGCTATAGAAAAGGATAAATTATGAAACTATTGTATAATTTTTAATTCTATAAGGCCAAAAAAAATCTTGAAGTGGAAAAAGACTTTGATTTTGGGTAATTATAGGTATTAACTATTGTCTCTCATCAAAATATATTTTTAGTACTTTGATGTCAAGGAAATTAAAATTTTGAGTACATTTCATTCCTCAAAGAATATTCCTTAAAACTCCACTTCCAGGATAGCTAATTCACCCCTATTACAGTGACTCTCCTGCAGATACCAACTATAAACTCTATGCAAAAAACAAAACAAAATAAAACAAATAAACAAACAAAAAAAAGTACCTGAAGGTACTGGAGAGTGATTAAAAGGTATAGGGAAATCAGCACCTGAACAAAGGGAAAGGAAACTACCGTAGAGAGTTTTTGCTGTTCTTATGTCTTTTAACCCAAGGCCGTAGTCGGTGACTAAAAGTGTTTATTGAAAACCCATAGATAGTCCTTATAGCCTGAAGAATTAGAAGTAAGAATTTAGGAAACCACAGCAACTGGATAATGAAGGGGGAGTTCTGGAAAAGAGAGCTAAATTACAAAAACTGCAGTAGACAAGGCAGTCTTGAGAAAGATGAATAAAATTGGAAGCATCACCCTTCCTGATTTCAAAGTATATTATAAATCTCTAGTTACCAAAACAGTCTGACACTTAACATAAAAATAGATACTTAGGCTGCTGCTACTGCTGCTGCTGCTTCTAAGTCGCTTCAGTCGTGTTTGACTCTGTGTGACCCCATCAACGGCAGCCCACCAGGCTTCCCCGTCCCTGGGATTCTCCAGGCAAGAACACTGAAGTTGGTTGCCATTTCCTCCTCCAATGCATGAAAGTGAAAAGTGAGAGTGAAGTCACTCAGTCGTGTCTGACTCTAGTGACCCCATGGACTGCAGCCTACCAGGCTTCTCCATCCATGGGATTTTCCAGGCAAAAGCACTGGAGTAGGGTGCCATTGCCTTCTCCAGATGCTTAGGCTAGTGGAATAGAATAGACAGTTCAGAAATAATCCAAGACCCATGAATGAATTTGAGCAGTTCAAGACTTTGGTTAAGGCATTAATTTCAGATATAGTGGAAATAATAAGAAAACTAGAATTAGAAGTGGAGTCTGAAGATATGATTGTATTCCTGCACCCTAATGTTGCCATTTCAAATGCAGAGTTGCTTGATATAGATGATTAAAAAAATGGTTTCTTGACAAGGAATCTACTGCTGTGAGATGCTGTGATGATTGTTGAAATTACTACAAAAATGTAGAATATTACATAAGCTTAAGTTGAAGAAGCAGTAGTTTGAGAAGATGGACTCCAATTCTGAAAACAGTTCCACTGTGGGAAACATGCTATCAAGCACCATTGTATGCTCTAGAGAAACGTTTCATGAAAGAACAAGCCACGCAGCAAGCCTCATTGTTGTCTTATTTGAAAAAATTGCCACAGCCACCCCAGGGCTTCAGCAACTACCACCACGGTCAGTCAGCAGCACTCAACTTCAAGGAGACACTCTCCTCCAGCAGAAAGATGACCGCTCAGAGAAGGCTCACCTGCTAGCATTTTTAGCACTAAAGTGTTTTTAAATTAAGGCATGTACACTATTTTTTATACAAAACGTTTTGCATAAAATAGACTGCAGTGTAGTTCGACTATGACTTTTATATTCACTGGATGAAAGATTAGTGTGACTCACTCTATTGCACTATTCACTTTATTGTTGTGATCTGGAACCAAACCTGTAATATTTGCAAGGTATGCCTGCATTTTGCATATATCGACACTTTTCAGTTGCACTTAGTGAAAAGAATAGCAAAATGTACCTTTGCTCCATTTTTGTGGAAACTGAAGTCTGAGAATTTTCCAATTCACTGTTTTTTTTTAGAACATGTAGTGAATTAACTTGATTTAAAACCAACAAAGTATAACGACTTATATAGTAAAAAGTCACTTTTTCTTGTTTATCTTCTGTCATATGTCTACTCTGACTTCATCCAGTTTCCCTTTTATCCCTTCAGAGTTTCTTTATATGTATGTGAAGAAATGATAAAGTTTTTACTCCTCCTGTTTTACATAAAAAGTGGCCATATATATATTATATCAAATGAAAGGAAGAGTCCATCCTGCAGCAAACTTCATTGTTGTCTTACATGTGTGTATATATCTATATCTATACATAAATACACTCTCCAGATCTTCCCCCCTCCATTTAGCTATATATTTTAGAGATCCTTTTATATTAAGGACATAAAGGGCTTTCTTGCTTTTTTTGATAGTCCTATAGATTCTACTCTATTAGTAGAAGACAGTGTTTTAATGGTAGTTTCTAAATTGTGTTGATAAATTGTGACTTTCCTCAGAAGTATTAATACCTTTTTATAATACATAGTCTATCAGTGTTTATTCTTTAACTGTCACATGTTTGGGAAAGTTGGAGCCAGTTGGTGTGATTTTCCTTCTAGAATCATTTACATGTAATATGTTTGTTTGGAAGATAAAGAACATTTGTCATATTCTTTTTTGTATACTGTGTTTTTTTTTTTTCCAGATGACCTCAGGGATTCCATGATCCTGACATCTTGAAAGAAAAAGATAAATGACAAGTCTAATTATGGGAGTTACAGAAGTGTTTAGTGTTTTTAATTATAAGAAAGCTATGCAAGATTTGGATGTTCTCTTTCTATTTTCAGAAGAAGGCTGGTAAACAGAGGCTTTCCCTAGACTCTCTTCTCTGTTCCAAAGGCATGTCTCATGGAGCCTGCACTCAAGTTCTGTCCATCTAAGCCAATGTCATAATTTGTTTGAGATTTTTGGCAAAATAATGTTTTACAAGATTGGCTAGATCACATGAATTAGTCCACTTAACCACCTAAGAAATGAGAAGCTTTTAATTGGAACATTGGAAAATCAGTTCACTTGCCACAAGGAAACTGCAAAGAAAGAAACCAAAAGAGATTTCAAGAGTTTCTTCAGAGAAGAGTTCTTTCTCTGTTTCTTGGCATCATTCTTATAGGCTCTACTGTGATTGCTGCCTGTGAGGCTTACCTGCTGATAGGAGAAAGGAAAGAATCAAGATTGCAACCTTTCCTCCTATTTCTATAATCAACATAAGGAGTTAATGGTGATAACTGGAGGTAGCTGAATCAGAATATAAGGGTTTGGTTCATTTTAATGCAGTCATATTGGTAGGTCAAATGGCTAGTTGAAAGTTGCTATCAATAAACATTACTAAATAAACAATGTCAAGAAAATTAAGCTGCTTTGAAAGTATCAACTTGTTAGGTCTTAACTGGCTCATGACACTTGTAGCTGACATAACTTCTTTTTCCACTTTTTGTTTTTATTCATGAAATCAAGATTTTTGCTAAGGGTAGGTGATCCTAGTCCCAACTCAGCGATAAATTCTAATTAGTCCAAGCCAGTCCCTTGCCAATGTTTGTCCTAGTGATAGGCATGTGATATAACTTTGGCCAGTGAAATATAAAAGGGAGAATTGTTAGTTTTGTTTTGTTGTTGCTTTCTTTTTTTTTTGCAAGAAGTTTCCTCACATAAAAAGAAACCCTTAGTAAGAAACAGGCTTTCTTATTCCTAGCTATTTTGTCTGATCTTAACAGAAGACAAAGCCAGTTCTCTGAGGATAGCAGTCACAGATGGGAAGAATTCAAGACCCTGATGTTATCACAAGTCTAGAATATACCAATGCTGGAGCCTTGTTATATATAATTTATAGGACATAATGAATTCTCTAGGTTTTTAAAGTTATTGTAATTTGAGTTTTCTTTTATTTTCGGCCCAAAGCATCCTAACTGATAAAATATCTTAATGTACTACATTCGAACAAAAGAGCAGTGATAATTCATTTGTGAATGTACATATATTCAAATTGGTCATTTAGATTTGAACACATGGCAGATGGAAATGAAGTTTCATTTTGATAATTCCATTTCTCCTCTGAAGAAATGGATTTTGAACTAATGTAGAATTATTTGATAACTATAATCTTACAATTTCAGAAGTTACAGATTTTGAAGAGTAAAAGACACACTATTACATTATTTTGCAATCCTCTGCATGTTTCTGAATTACTATACGTCTTTTGAAACAGTATAACTTACTTTCAAGAAAATTTGAAAGAGTTGAAGGAGATCTCTGTTCATCAAAGAGAAACAGTTTTCATAAATTTTCAGACCAAGTTTACAAATCCTTGGGTTACACTGGAATTTCTAACTATGTGATAAAACCCTGAGATATGTTTGAGCCAGTTAGCTCTCTGAAAGTATATTTTCTTAGGAATTTACAGAACTCAAAATTGAGTTCTATGTGCATTTACAGGGGAGCCTGGCGTGCTGCTGCCCATGGGGGCACAGAGTCAGACTCCACTTAGCAACTGAAGGACGCAACAGTTTGGCTGTGCCAGGTCTTAGTTGTGGCATGCAGGGACTTAGCAGTGATGTGCAAACTTTTAGTGGCAGCAAGTGGGGTCTAATTCCCTGACCGGGGATTAAACTCAGGCCCTCTGCATTGGGAGCTTGGAGCCTTAGCCACCAGACCACAAGAGAAGTCCTAGCACTGTTTCGTTTGATGCAAATCTAAAGCCAGAATTGAGTTCTGACCCATGAACATTTCTGTAGTTCCCCAGAATAATTCAGTTTAGTCTATTAAATATCACCATTCTTATTGGTTAACCATGGCTGATCAGTGGTTGACACCAGGACTTTAAGGGTGGCAACAATCCATTCTAAGATGCCTACCTTATTGAAATTATAGCATATTACTTTTAAGTCAGTATACCATTTCAGTAGCCTTTAAAAATTCACAGTTATTATAATTAAAGCATGATTTAATTCTGTAAGGAATTATTTTTAAAAAGCTGAAATCGAGGAAACAGCAATCAAGGTGGCCATCATAATAGACAAGAAATAAACATTTACATAGAGAGCCAGAGGTAGGGAAAATGCCTCTTGTCATGTTATTCATTACAAAAAGCAAAGAAATTTTAAGCATCTTATTGACATTGTAGAGGAGAAGTTTATAAAATTTCTTGTTAAAAATGAAATGTTAAATAATAATTAACTTAGATATTTCCATTGCGAGCCACCAGGGAAACCCTTCCATTGTTAGTCATTGATTATATAAAATAGTGTCAGTGTTGTTTTATTCAATGTGTTGTCTATAATAATTTATTTGAATAAATGTTATCACATTTGTACGTCTATACTTACTTTAACAAAATCATTTGTGATTTCTGTTTCACTAGCACTGTTTTCCATCATTTTTTGTCTTTGCCAAAGTTGAGGTTTCCAGGAATCTAACTTTTCTAATTTGGAAATATCTGCTGTTTATTGACTTTTTGAGGGTACAATTCTCATACTACTGCTAAAAAATCTATCTTTTTGAATAGATTTAAAAATAAGAGCTTTCATGTACAATATATGTATATATATGTACCACTGGACTGCAAGGAGATCAAACCAGTCGATCCTAAAGGAAATAAATCCTGAATATTCATTGGAAGGACTGATGCTGAAGTTTCAGCACTTTGGCCACTTGATGCAAAGAACTGACTCAATGGAAAAGACCCTGATGCTGGGAAAGATTGAAGGCAGGAGAAGAAGGGGATGACAGAGGATGGGATGGTTGGATGGCATCACCGACTCAATGGACATGAGTTTGAGTAAACTCTGGGAGTTGGTGATGGACAGGGAAGACTGATGTGCTGCAGTCCATGAGGTCACAAAGAATTGGACACGATTGAGTGACTGAACTGAACTATTGAAAAATAAAAATTGAGCTTTGCATAAAATCTTTTATCAAATGCCATTTGTGATATTATGATATAATATATATATATGTTTGGTGTCTGTCCCTAGTTCCTGGCACAGAAAACTCCTTGATATTCCTGAATGATAGAGATGAGAGGAGTATGTTTGTTATTTCATAATAAGTTCCTTTTAACTATACCTTGGGTTTCCCAGGTGGCACAGTGGGGAAGAATCTGCCTGCCAATACAGGAGATGCAAGAGACGTGTATTCAATCCCTAGGTTGGGAAGATCCCCTGAAGTAGAAAATGGCAACCCACTCCAGTATTCTTGCCTGGGAAATCCCATAGATGGAGGAGTCTGGGAAGCTACAGTCCATGGGCTCCCAAAGAATTGGACACAATTGAGAGACTCAGCACCTGTGCACACACACATATGCACACATACACCCATACCTGAGTTTATGCTAGTGAGGTGGCGAAGGGTGAAGGTTGGTTGCCAGAAGAACCAACTGTGTGACTGGAAGATTAGAACTTTCACTGCATCCCCTGAGTTAATCATCAACAACCAGTTATTTAATCAATAATACCTGCACAATAGAAGCTACAAAAAAACTCTAAACAAAGGAGAGCTCCCATAAGCTCTCCTTTGGAAAGGAAAGTGGTGCACCCCAAAGTCCATGGGGACAGAACCTGTACTAAGGACCCTTCTGAACCTTACTTTATATGCCTTCTCACATGACTGTTCATTTGCATCCTTTATCAGTTCAGTTCAGTTGAGTTCAGTTGCTCTGTCGTGTCCAACTCTGTGACCCTGTGAATTGCAGCACGCCAGGCCTCCCTGTCCATCACCAACTCCTGGAGACCACTCAAACTCATGTCCATCTAGTCAGTGATGCCATCCAGCCATCTCATCCTCTGTCGTCCCCTTCTCCTACTGCCCCCAATCCCTCCCAGCATCAGGGTCTTTTCCAATGAGTCAGCTCTTTGCATGAGGTGGCCAAAGTATTGGAGTTTCAGCTTCAACATCAGTCCTTCCAATGAACACCCAGGACTGATCTCCTTTAGAATGGACTGGTTGGATCTCCTTGCAGTCCAAGGGACTCTCAAGAGTCTTCTCCAACACCACAGTTCAAAAGCATCAATTCTTCAGCGCTCAGCTTTCTTCACAGTCCAACTCTCACATCCATACATGACCACGGGAAAAACCACAGCCTTGACTAGATGGACCTTTGTTGGCAAAGTAATGTCTCTGCTTTTTAATATGCTATCTAGGTTGGTCATAAATTTCCTTTCAAGGAGTAAGCTTCTTTTAATTTCATGGCTATAGTCACCATCTGCAGTGATTTTGGAGCTCCCCAAAATAAAGTCTGACACTGTTTCCACTGTTTCCCCATCAACTTCCCATGAAGTGATGGGACCAGATGCCGTGATCTTAGTTTTCTGAATGTTGAGCTTTAAGCCAACTTTTTCACTCTCCTCTTTCACTTTCATCAAGAGGCTCTTTAGTTCCTCCTCACTTTCTGCCATAAAGGTGGTGTCATCTGCATACCTGAGGTTATTGATATTTCTCCCGGCAATCTTGATTCCAGCTTGTGTTTCCTCCAGCCCAGCGTTTCTCATGATGTACTACTCTGCATATAAGTTAAATAAGCAGGGTGACAATATACAGCCTTGACATACTCCTTTTCCTATTTGGAACCAGTCTGTTGTTCCAAGTCCAGTTCTAACTGTTGTTTCCTGACCTGCATATAGTTTTCTCAAGAGGCAGGTCAGGTGGTCTGGATTCCCATTTCTTTTGTGATCCACACAGTCAAAGGCTTTGGCATAGTCAATAAAGCAGAAATAGATGTTTCTCTGGAACTCCTCTTGCTTTTTCGATGATCCAGTGGATGTTGGCAATCTGATCTCTGGTTCCTCTGCCTTTCCTAAAACCAGCTTGAACATCTGGAAGCTCATGGATCACGTATTGCTGAAGCCTGGCTTGGAGAATTTTGAGCATTATTTTACTAGTGTGTGAGATGAATTCAACTGTCTGGTAGTTTGAGCATTCTTTGGCATTGCCTTTCTTTGGGATTGGAATAAAAACTGATCTTTTCCAGTCCTGTGGCCACTGCTGAGTTTTCCAAATTTGCTGGCATATTGAGTGCAGGACTTTCACAGCATCATCTTTCAGGATTTGAAATAGCTCAACTGGAATTCCATCACCTCCACAGGCTTTGTTCATAGTGAAGCTTTTTCTAAGGCCCACTTGACTTCATATTCCAGGATGTCTGGCTCTAGGTCAGTGATCACACCATCGTGATTATCTGGGTCATGAAGATCTTTTTTGTACAGTTCTTCTGTGTATCCTTGCCACCTCTTCTTAATATCTTCTGCTTGTGTTAGGGCCATACCATTTCTGTCCTTTATCAAGCCCATCTTTGAAATATTCGCTTGGTATTTCAATTTTCTTGAAGAGATCTCTAGTCTTTCCCATTCTGTTGTTTTCCTCTATTTCTTTGCATTGATCGCTGAGGAAGGCTTTCTTATCTCTCCTTGCTATTCTTTGGAACTCTGCATTCAAATGGGTATATCTTTCCTTTTCTCCTTTGCCTTTAGCTTCTTTTCTTTTCACAACTATTTGTAAGGCCTCCTCAGACAGCCATTTTGCTTTTTTGCATTTCTTTTCCATGGAGATGGTCTTGATCCCTGTCTCCTGTACAGTGTCATGAACCTCCATCCATAGTTCATCAGGCACTCTATCAGATCTAGTCCCTAAAGTCTATTTCTCACTTCCACTGTATAATCATAAGGGATTTTGATTTAAGTCATACCTGAATGGTCTAGTGATTTTCCCTACTTTCTTCAATTTAAGTCTGAATTTGGCAATAATGGGTTCATGATCTGAGCCACAGTCAGCTCCTGGTCTTGTTTTTGCTGACTGTATAGAGCTTCTCCATCTTTGGCTGCAAAGAATATAATCAATCTGATTTCAGTGTTGACCATCTGGTGATGTCCATGTGTAGAGTCTTCTCTTGTGTTGTCAGAAGAGGGTGTTTGCTGTGACCAGTGTGTTCTCTTGGCAAAACTCTATTAGTCTTTGCCCTGCTTCATTCTGTATTCCAAGGCCAAATTTGCCTGTTACTCCAGGTGTTTCTTGACTTCCTACTTTTGCATTCCAGTCCCCTATAATGAAAAGGACATCTTTTTTGGGTGTTAGTTCTAAAAGGTCTTGGAGGTCTTCATAGAACCATTCAACTTCAGCTTCTTCAGGATTACTGGTTGGAGCATAGGCTTGGATTACCGTGATATTGAATGGTTTGCCTTGGAAACGAACAGAGATCATTCTGTCGTTTTTGAGATTGCATCCAAGTACTGCATTTCAAACTCTTTTTTTGACCATGATAGCTACTCCATTTCTTTTAAGGGATTCCTGCCCACAGTAGTAGATATAATGGTCATCTGAGTTAAATTCACCCATTCCAGTCCATTTTAGTTCGCTGATTCCTAGAATGTCGACATTCACTCTTGACATCTCCTGTTTGACTACTTCCAATTTACCTTGATTCATGGACCTAACATTTCAGGTTCTTATGCAATATTGCTCTTTACAGCATTGGACCTTGCTTCTATCACCAGTCACATCCACAACTGGGTATTGTTTTTGCTTTGGCTCCATCCCTTCATTCTTTCTGGAGTTATTTCTCCACTGATCTCCAGTAGCATATTGGGCCCCTACTGAACTGGGAATTTCATCTTTCAGTATCCTATCTTTTTGCCTTTTCATACTGTTCATGGGGTTCTCAAGGCAAGAATACTGAAGTGGTTTGCCATTCCCTTCTCCAGTGGACCACATTCTGTCAGACCTCTCCACCATGACCCACCCATCTTGGGTGGCCCCACATGGCATGGCTTAGTTTCACTGAGTTACACAGGCTGTGGTTTGTGTGATCAGATTGGCTAGTTTTCTGTGATTGTGGTTTCAGTGTTTCTGCCCTCTGATGCCCCCTGGCAACACCTACTGTCTTACTTGGGTTTCTCTTACCTTGGACGTGGGTTATCTCTTCATGGCTGCTGCAGTTAAGAGCAGCTGCTGCTCCTTACCTTGGACGAGAGGTATCTCCTCACCTTGCACGAGAGGTATCTCCTAATGGTCCCCCCTCCTGACCTTGAACGTGGAGAAGGTCTCCTTCTCAGTATCTCCTCTCAGCCCTACTGCGCCTGTGCAGCCACCGCTCCTTGGACGTGGGTTGCTCCTCTTAATAAACCAGTAATAGTAAATACATAGTAAATAAATTAGTAATAAGTAATGTGTTTCCCTGAGTTCTTGAGCCATTACAGTAAATGTTGAACCTGATGAGGAGGTTGTGGGGATCCCCAAATTGTAGTCAAGTCAGAATTGTGGTTAACCTGGAGAAAGTAGTACTTGCAAGTGGTGTTTGAACTGGGGACAGCCTTATGAGACTTGCGCTTCCCTGGTAGCTCAGTTGGTAAAGAATTCTCCTGCAACGTAGGAGACTCTGGTTCGATTCCTGAGTTGGGAAGATCTGCTGGAGAAGGGATATGCTACCCACCCCAGTATTCTGCTGAAGTAAGAAGCACCAACATTAACTTGTCCAGCAAGCAGTCACCATGTGCAGAGATATAACACCATTTCTATTTGGTGGTGCTTATGAATTAGATGCCTAATTTATCAGAGTAATCTGTTGCAATATCTCAGCACTTTGAAAATGGGCTCAAAGTGTACCAAGAAATCCCAGATCAAAATAACCCATATAGGATGACTCATTATTACATGAAGTATGTACTCATTTCACAGAGTCTAGATGTTAGGTTAGGACACTTCTTTGCTCCACCCGAGAAGACAGTCATGAGTATGGGTATATTATCTCTCCCCTGGCCCTGCCACTTCCCCCCAAAACTCAGACTGGATAGATGGGAATCCTTAATTTTTGCACCAAGTATCTGTTATGGACCATAATTTCAAACCTATCCCTCACCAAATCTCTTTTCAAGTGAAATTTTTGTGTATTCATGCTAAGTCACTTTGGACTCTGCAACCTCATGGATGGTCATGGGAGGCTCCTCTGACCATGGGATTCTCCAGGTAAGAATACTGGAGTGGGTTGCCATGGCCTCCTCCAGGGGATCTTCCTGATTCAGGGATCAAACCCATGTCACTTATGTCTCCTGCATTGATGGGTGGATTCTTTACCACTAGCGAACCTGGGAAGCCTATTCTTACCCATTATGCATGGCTTTAACTACCAGCCTTTACAGATGATCAAAACTTCAGAGTGATGATTGCTAGCAGAGATAACCAGTGAGATTCCTGGGATTACAGAGGACAGCTGCTGCTGGTTAGTTGCTAAGTCATGTTTGATGCCTTGCAACTCCATGGATGGCAGCCCACCAGGCAGGAATACTGGAGTGGGTTGCCATTTCCTTCTTCAGGGCATCTTCCCAACCCAGGGATTGAACCTGTGTCTCCTGTGTTGGCAGGTGGATTCTTTACCACTGAGCCACCAGGGAAATCCTTACATAGGACTGGTACCTTCCTTTTGAGGCTCTGGGACAGAGTGGAGTGGGGATCAAATTAGCTATTATGGAGGAGATAACATCTGAATTGAGGCTTACAAAACAAGAGTGAATCACTCAGTTGAAAGAGATTAGAAAGAGCAGTTTAGGCAGAGAGTGCAGAACGTGTAAAGGCTTGAAGATATGAGCGAGCATGGCATTTTCAGAGAACTGTAAATTAAGCTATGGAATATGGTACACAAAGTGAGGCAAGGGAGTTTAAATGAAGCTGGACTGGCCTAGGCCAGAATGTGAAGTTCCTGATATGCCATGTTTAAGAGTTCATGAAGGCCTTCGGCAATCTGTAAATGATTTAACCAAGGGGTATGACATGATCTTATCTATATCTATATCTGCAGTGGACTTTAAAATAATGGATTGTTAGAGGCCAAGACAAGAAGCAGAGAGTGCAAGAGTGCAATTATTAATAGGAGGCAGCTACAATAATCCAACAAGAAGACATGAGTATTAAATGACTGCAGTGTTACTGAGAATGGAGGATTCAAGATGGTGGTGGTTCTAGGAGCCCAGCAAATGAGAGGTACTTGGTTTCTGCCTTAGGCAACTGAGAAAATAGTGCTGTAACTTAGGATATAAATGGCTGAAGAAAGGACCCTTCTTGATTTAGCATGACCAGTTTCAAGGGGCAGTGAAGGAAATTGATGAGGTCAGGCCCCTGGGTTTGATGGCCATTAGAGAATTTAGAGGGAGTGAGCTAAGTGAAGTGAGAGATACTGTAAACCAAATTATAAGGGCTTCAAGGAGTGAGCAGGAGTGAGGAAGTGGAAAAATCTGGTTTAGACCAGAATTTTTTTTTTTTTTTTTAGACTTTTGGCAGAGAGATGAAGGTGAAACATGAAACAAAGTGGTTGATGGAAGGAATTACAGGGTAAATGGAGGTTTTGCAATTAATTAAAAAATTATAAATGAGATCTATGCATGCTTTTAGACTGAGTGGGAGTAGGGAGAGATGGAAGAACAAAGAAGAATTAGGAAAATTAAAGAAAGGCCCACAAGAGCCAGAAAAAGTTGGAGATATTAAAAAAAAAAATGGTGGGTTTGGATTTGGAAAAATGACCATGAATGAATCCTTTTCTCAAAGTCAGGAGGACAGAAAAATGTTGATGTGAGAAAGGTAAAAGAGTTTTGAATGGAAAGACTAGTGGAATTATGGAAGAGTTTAGAGGCAGAGCAAGAAGAAGTCCCAGCAACTCATGTGAACAGTGTCCATCTCCTGGGGACACTCTCATGCTCATGCAAGCAGTTTGGTTTAGTGGTTTGGGGGATATGACTGGGAGTCAGTGAGTGATGGCTGATAGCATTGCAAGCACGAGCAAGCGCACATTTGGAATCAGTTAGCATGAATTCATAGAAGATGTCTCAGCATTTTTATTTCAAAAAAGCTTTTTCAGGGTTTAGTTGACTGTTGGGGAAAGAAAGACTAAGGGAAGACCAAGACAGTGATCTGACAGCTGCCACCATACGTCTCATTTCTTGTGTTCTGCATCCACTTTACATAATGTATATTTCTCAACTCATTCATGGTTTCCAAGTTTATCATGGCTATGGCTCACAGTTAGTAGCAGTGCTTAGCAGTAGAATGCCTTCGTGACAGAAATGGAGAAACAGGGGTAGGAAAGTCTGATAGTGCTGGACAAGAAATCTTCTACATCCCAGCCACATCAATGGATTTACTCTTTTTTGGATGGAAAATTTCTGCTTTTTCCTGCCTCTGGACCTTGTTTTGTCTCTCTCCCAGAATTTCCTTCTTTTTACCATCTGAACATCATTAAGATCTACCTCAAATGCTCCCTTAGAAGCCTTCTCTTGTCACTTCACTGAGAATAGATCTCTCATTTCTGAATGTTTCTGATACTATGCACAACCTTTATGGGCTTCGACATGTTTTATATTATTTTGTGGATTGTTTGCATGTCTACCATCCTCATTTAGTTTGTGTGACCCTTGGGCAGAGCAACAATGTTTTAAATGTCTTTGGATCTTAGACTAGAGACTATCATATAATAATCGTCAATAATGTTTACTTTTAAAAAAACATACAAATAAACAAAGGAGAGCTGCTAATTGGTAACTCTGAGATGTAATTGCATAGTGAAAAGACCTTAGGTTTAAAGGCAGCTTTGAATTTGAACACTGCTGGTAATCAGATTGCTAATGCTGTGATCTCAGATTAGCTACTTAACCTCTCTGAACTTCCATTTCCTTCTCTATAAAGTAGGGGTAATTATTGTTTTACAGATTTGTTAGGGAAATTAGACATGAGGTAGTCATTAAGCAAAAAACCTGGTAGGTAGTATGTAGTCAATAAAAAGGGTTCAGTTCAGTCACTCAGTCATGTCCGACTCTTTGTGACCCTATGACTGCAGCACGCCAGTTTTCCCTGTCAATCACAAACTCCTGGAACTTGCTCAAACTCATGTCCATCACGTTGGTGATGTCATCCAACCATCTCATCCTCTGTCATCCCCTTCTCCCACCACCTTCAATCTTTCCTTGCATGAGGGCCTTTTCCAATGAGTCAATTCTTCACAATATGTGGCCAAAGTATTGGAGTTTCAGCTTCAGCATCAGCCCTTCCAATGAATTTCAGGGTTGATTTCCATTAGGGTGGACTGGTTGGATCTCCTTGCATTCCAAGGGAATCTCAAGAGTCTTCTCCAACACCACAGTTCAAAAGTATCAATTCTTCAGAGCTCAGCTTTCTTTATAGTCCAACTCTCACAACCATACATGACTACTGGAAAAACCATAACTTTGAGTAGATGGAACTTTGTCAACAAAGTAATGTCCCTGCCTTTTAATATGCTGTCTAGGTTGGTCACAGCTTTTCTTCCAAGGAGCAAGCGTCTTTTAATTTCATGGCTGCAGTCACCATCTGAAGTGATTTTGGAGCCCCCCAAAATGAAGTCTTTCACTGTTTCCATTGTTTCCACATTTATTTGCCATGAAGTGATGGGACTGGATGCCATGATCTTGGTTTTCTGAATGTTGAGTTTTTAAGCCAGGTTTTTCACTCTCCTGTTTCAGTTTCATCAAGAGACTCTTTAGTTCTTCTTCACTTTCTGCCATAAGGGTGGTGTCATTTGCGTATCTGAGGTTATTGATATTTCTCCCAGCAATCTTGATTCCAGCTTGGGCTTCATCCAGCCCGGCATTTCGCATGATGTACTCTGCATGTTAAATAAGCAGGGGGACAATACACAGCCTTAACGTACTCCTTGTCCTATTTGGAACCAGTCTGTTGTTCCACGTCCAGTTCTAACTGTTGCTTCTTGACCTGCATACAGATTTCTCAGGAGGGAGTAAGGTGGTCTGGGTTCCTATCTCTTCAAGAAATTTCCAGTTTGTTGTGATCCACACAGTCAAACGTTTTGGTGTAGTTAATAAAGCAGAAGTAGATGTTTTTCTGGAACTCTCTTGCTTTTTTGACGATCCAACGGATGTTGGCAATTTGATCTCTGGTTCCTCTGCTTTTTCTAAATCCAGCTTGAACATCTGAAAGTTCATGGTATATGTACTCTTGAAGCCTGGCTTGGAGAATTTTGAGCATTATTTTGCTAGCATGTGAGATGAATGCAACTGTGCAGTAGTTTGAAAATTTTTGTCATTGCCTTTCTTTGGGATTGAAATGAAAACTGAACTTATCCAGTCCTGTGGCCACTGCTGAGTTTTCCAAATTTGCTGGCATATTGAGTGCAGCACTTTCACAGCATCATCTTTTAAGATTTGAAATAGCTCAGCTGGAATTCCATCATCTTCATTAGCTTTGCTCATAGTGATGCTTCCTAAGGCCCACTTGACTTCACATTCAGGATGTCTGGCTCTAGGTGAGTGATCATACCTTCATGATTATCTGGGTCATGAAGATCTTTTTTGTACAGTTCTTCTGTGTATTCTTGCACCTCTTCTTAATATCTTCTGCTTCTGTTAGATCCATACCATTTCTGTCCTTTATTGTGCCCATCTTTGCGTGAAATGTTTCCTTGGTTTCTCTAACTTTCTTGAAGAAATCTCTAGTCTTTCTAATTCTATTGTTTTCCTCTATTTCTTTGCATTGATCACCGAGGTAGGCTTTCTTATCTCTTTGTTGCTATTCTTTGGAACTCTGCATTCAAATGGGTGCAACTTCAAATTTTCTCCTTTGCCTTTCTCTTCTCTTCTTTTGTCAGCTATTTGTAAGTTCTCCTCAGACAACCATATCGCTTTTTTGCATTTCTTTTTCTCGGGGAAGGTCTTGAATACTGCCTCCTGTACAATGTCACAAACCTCTGTCTATAGTTCTTCAGTCACTGTGTCTATCAGTTCTAGTCCCTTGAATCTATTTGTCATTTCCACCCTATAAACATAAGGGATTTGATTTAGGTCATACCTGAAAGATCTAGTGGTTTTCCCTACTTTTTTTCAGTTTAAGTCTGAATTTGGCAATAAGCAGTTCATATCTAGTCACAGTCAGTTCTCGGTCTTGTTTTTGCTGACTGCATAGAGCTTCTCCATCTTTGGTTGCAAAGAATATAAGCAATCTGATTTCAGTGTTGACCATCTGGTGATGTCCATGTGTAGAGTCTTCTCTTGTGTTGCTGGAAGAGGGTGTTTGCTATGACCAGTGCGTTCTCTTGACAAAACTCTGCTAGCCTTTGCCATGCTTTGTTTTGTACTCCAAGTCCAAATTTGCCTGTTACTCCACGTATCTCTTGCCTTCCTACTTTTGCATTCCAGTCCCCTATAATGAAAAGGATATCTTTTTTTGATGTCAGTTCTCAACGGTTTTGTAGCTCTTCATAGAACTGTTCAACTTCAGCTTCTTCATCAATACTGGTTGGGACATAGACTGGGATTACCATGATATTAAATGGCTTGGAAACGAACAGAGATCATTCTGTCGTTTTTAAGATTGCACTGGAGAAGGAAGTGACAACCCACTCCAGGATTCTCACCTGGAAAATCCCATCGATGGAGGAACCTGGTAGACTACTGTCCACAGGGTGTCAAAGAGTCGGATACGACTGAGTAACCTCACTTTCATTGCATTTGGACATTTTTGTTGACTATGATGGCGACTTTCTTCTAAGGGATTCTTGCCCACAGTAGTAGATACAATGGTCATCTGAGTTAAATTCAGCCATTCCAGTCATTTTAGTTTGCTGATTCCTAGAATGTTGATGTTCACTCTTGCCATCTCCTGCTTGACCACTTCTAATTTGCCTTGATCCATGGACCTAACATTTCAGGTTCCTACAATATTATTCTTTACAGCATTGGACTTTACTTCCATCACCAGTCACATCCACAACAGGATGTTGTCTTCACTTTGGCTCCATCTCTTCATTCTTTCTGGAGTTATTTCTTCACTGATCTCCAGTGGCATATCGGGCCTCTACTGACCTGGGAATTAGTGTCCTATCGTTTTGCCTTTCATCCTGTTCATGGGGTTCTCAAGGCAAGAATACTGATGTGGTTTGCCATTGCCTTCTCCAGTGGGCCACGTTTTGTCAGACCTCTCCACCATGACCTGTCCATCTTGGGTGGCCCTATATGGCATGACTCATAGTTTCATTGAGTTAGACAAGGCTGTGGTCCCTGTGATCATTTTGATTACTTTTCTGTGATTGTGGTTTTCATTCTTTCTGCCCTCTGAGGGATAAGGATAAGAGGCTTATGGAAGCTTCCTGATGGGAGAGACTGATTGGGGGAAAGTGGATTTATTCTGATGGTCGGGGCTGTGCTCAGCAAATCTGTAATCCAACTTTCTCTTGATTTCTGTGGGGCTGTGTTCTCTCCCTGATTTTTGACCAGAGACCAAACCATGGTGGAGGTAATGAAGAAAATGGCAACGTCCTTTAGAAGGTCCAGTGCATGCCGTTCTCAGTGCCCCAACTCTGAAGCAAGCCACCGTCATCCCATGCCTCTGCCAGGGACTCCTGGACTCTCAGGAAAGTCTGGTTCAGTGTCTTGTGGGGTCACTCCTTCTTTCTCCTGGGTTCTGGTGTGCACAAGGTTTTTATTGTGCCCTCCAAGAGTCTGTTTCCCCAGTCCTGTATAAGTTCTGGTGGCTCTATGGTGGGGTTAATGGCAGCCTCCTCCAAGAGGGCTTATGCCATACCCAGGTCTGCTGCACCCAGAGCCCCTTCCCCCATGGCAGGCCACTGCTGACACGTACCTCCACAGGAGACACTCAAACACTGAGGGGCAGGTCTGGCTCAGTCTTTGTGGGGTCTCCTGGTTCACACAAGCTTTTGTTTGAGCCCTCTGAGTGTCTCTGGCAGGTATGGGTCTGATTCTAAATGTGATTTTGCCCTTACTACCATCTTTCTGAGGTTTGCCTTTGCCCTTGGACATGGGATATCTTTTTTTGATGGGATCCAGCATTCTCCTGTCGATGGTTGTTCAGCAGTGAGTTGTAAATTTGGAGTTCTCGCAGAAGATGAATGCGTGTCCTTCTACTCTGCCATCTTGTAGGGAAAAAGAAAATAGAGGTAGCTATTTCTCTTATTATTTGCTTTATGGTTTGTCCTTTTATTCTTAAAACTTAAGTAATGGAGTTGCAAAGATGCACATAGATACCCTATAGTAACAAGAGGAAGCCAGAAATGAACTATTGACATGTTTTAAGCTGAGCTGGAAGAAACCCAGGGCATTCTGTCTTGGATCCAGTTAGGAACTGATTGCAGCTGCTGGATGGATGCTCCATATGGACATCAGGTGCTCCCAGCCTCGCTGCTCAGGGCAAGTGCTTATCCAGGGGTCCATACTAACTCCTCAGAAAATGGCTTCATGCACAGATGGTCTGGGCTTTACTTCATTTAGTTTGTGTAGTTGACCACAGCCAATCTGTCACAGGGAATAATCCTACCCTCACCAGATGGAGGGATCAATTCACCAAGTATTGTCTCTTTCTCATTCTCACAACTATAGGAACATGAAGCAATCTTTCTACCCAGCAAACATCTTTTACATTAACAATAAAGCTCACAGTTCTGGAGGAATTCTTTGCTCAGGAGTTCTGGAATTAGTACATGTGTTGTTGGGTGAGCAGCGGGGAACTGAGGTCTGCCACCCAAAGTGAAAACAGGCCACAATGCAAGAGTAAGACTGGGGTAATTGGACACATGTACTCAGGGAACCATGAGGTTGCCAAGGAGAAATGCACTGTGAGGGGCTGTTTAGAATACAGCAAGTATTTTAGGAAGAGAAAAAATATCCCGTTCTATTTTGCGAGACATCATTTGTAAATATTTTTCCATCCAGGGATGAAAGATTATATGCAAACAAGCACGCCAATAACTCTTTTCAACAAACACTTGTCTAAACTTAGCTAAGAAACTTAACATTGTCAAGGAAGTTGTTGCAAATGATGTGCTTGTCTTTGCTAATATCAAACAGTCCTGAGCTGGCTAAACCATGCTCTCCTCTGAGTCGCCTTCTTGGAAGATGTGTAGGTAAAGACGTGGCTGCAACAAGCTCTGTGACTAGATTACTGGAGGTAGCAGTAATAATCTGGGTGATACAGGGGTTTCAGGTGCGATTGGTACTTTAGGAATTTCCAAAATGTCATCCTCTGGGCTTCCTCCTCCCCAGCATCATGTCCTGAGATTCTGCCTCATGTTCTCTGCTTCAGTTATCCTCAGCTCCTCACGGTATCTCCAGCAGGCCATGCTCCTGCTTTCCCCTCCAGCTCCTCTCTATATGCTGTTTCATCTGCCTGGACACACCTACTATGCTTTTCCTCTCACATAATTCTGAGTTTTCCACCAGGTCTCAGAAATGCTCTGTGATAGGACATCAAATCCCTCTCTTTAGGAAATTTTCCCTGAGTACCTCCTAAGATGTCTCTCCTCTGTTTTCCTCTTCCGCTTGGTATTTCCCCGAACATAACACATGTCACATGACATTATGATGACTATCTGCTTATTTGTCTGTTTCCCCATTAGTCTGAAACTCCCTAGAGACAAGTGCTGGATCTCATTTGTAGTTAAATTCTCAGTGTCCAGCAAGTTACTTGGGACATAATGGGTGATCAGTAATTGTTTATTTAACAAACGAATGAATAGATAAGTGTACTCCCCAACGGCCTAAGAACACCAAAAGTTGACATGATGCATTGGCATGATGCTAAAGAAATCAGTCATAAAAGAGGTGAAACAAAAATATTTGGAGGAAATGTTTTACTTTTAAAAAGTAGTTCATTTTAAAAGAATCTTAATTACAGAAATGCTTCAAGGACAACATAAAGAACTTTTATGTATTGAGTCACTGAGAGTAAATTGTTGGTTGAATGCTCCATCATCTCCAAATACTGTTTTGTGTATCTTTTTAAAGGGCATTTTCCTCTAGAACCCCACCTCAGTCATATTTCACAAGTAGCAACAAAAAGAACAATAAAAATTTTGCTTTATTTATTTAAAAAAATAGACAAGTCATGGTTGATTATTTAAAATAAAATTATATGTTTAAAATGACAAGTTCTCCTTTAAATTTCAATATACATTTGCCTTGAAATTTAGAGAGTACTTAAGAAACTTAAAGGAAATGGGCTAAGATGAAAAACATGTTAATAACAGATTGTTAAAAAGGGGCACCTTTCAACATAACGTAATACAGAGAATCAAAAACTTAACTTGATTAGTAAGCTACCAGGATATATTGTACAGCCCAGGGACTATCGCCAGTATTTTGCAATAACTTTAAATAGTGTATAATCTATAAAATTTTTAAATCACTATATTGTACACCTGAAACTAATATAATATTGAAAGCCAACTATACTTCAATTAAAAAAATTAAATAGAAAACTAAGTCGGGTTGGTATCTAATTCTCAGGTCCCATTCAAGTATGGATAAACTTTTCCAACATCCAGCCTAGTCCAGAATCACAGGTTGCATTTAGCTCTGATGACTTCTTAGTCTCCTTCAGTCTGGAGCAGCCCTTCAATCTGTCTACCAGTCTTCTCTACTGTAAAGTTACTCCCCCCAGCCCCTGCCCCACCTTGGCCCCTTGGATTCTTGTAATTTGTAAGAGCTTTTTGGAGAGGTACTTTGAAACAATGTAATATCTTGTTTCTCAACAACTTTTCTCTGTCTGTCTTTCAGTATAGTTTTCTATCTTCTTTTACAGACTAAAATTCATTACTATCATTTATTTGGATGCACAAAGTGGCCCATATTTGGCCAGTAGGAGCACTTTAAAGCTGACTTTTCTGTACATGTGACGTCCACATCATTTGAGCATTTCTTTATTTTCTGGCATAAGAAGATATCCAAGTTCATCTTACACTTCCTTTGCTACAGCCCAGGAGTCAGTAACTTCTCCGTGGAGCTCTGTTTCATTTTAATGGTGGCTTGTGTTTATGATATGATGGTCTTTATTCTAGGGGTGTCATTTATGTCATTATGTCATTTATGGGTCCTGCTATTCCTATATTTCCTCGGATATAAGAAAAGGATATAAGTGCACGGACATAAGAAATTTATACAAACTGCATTTATGCCTATATATACCTATGGGAAATAGATGGAGAAACAGTGGAAACAGTGTCAGACTTTATTTTTCTGGGCTTCAAAATCACTACAGATGGTGACTGCAGCCATGAAATTAAAAGACGCTTACTCCTTGGAAGGAAAGTTATGACCAACCTAGATAGCATATTCAAAAGCAGAGACATTACTTTGCCAACAAAGGTCTGGCTAGTCAAGGCTATGGTTTTTCCCGTGGTCATGTATAGATGTGAGAGTTGGACTGTGAAGAAGGCTCAGCGCCGAAGAATTGATGTTTTTGAACTGTGGTGTTGGAGAAGACTCTTGAGAATCCCTTGGAGTGCAAGGAGATCCAACCAGTCCATTCTGAAGGAGATCAGCCCTGGGATTTCTTTGGAAGGAATGATGCTAAAGCTGAAACTCCAGTACTTTGGCCACCTCATGTGAAGAGTTGACTCATTGGAAAAGACTGATGCTGGGAGGGATTGGGGCAGGAGGAGAAGGGGACGACAGAGGATGAGATGGCTGGATGGCATCACTGACTCGATGGACGTGAGTCTGAGTGAACTCTGGGAGTTGGTGATGGACAGGGAGGCCTGGTGTGCTGCAATTCATGGGGTTGCAAAGAGTCGGACATGACTGAGCGACTGATCTGATCTGATCTGATACCTATATATTTGTATTATTGAAAACCATGAGTTCACAGTGATATCTCAGATTTCAATCTAACACCACAGCCTTCTGTCTCATTCTCTCATTTTCCATATTTGTAACTTGCTTTCACAACACTAGGAATCCTGGCTCCCATTCTTCTAAACAAGTTTCCTGAGTGGATCCATATGTCCTATATGTACCAACCTCCCATCTCTAACATCACATTCCCCTGAATGGACACCTTCTTTATTCTTTTTGAGCACTGACATCCTCAAGTCATCACTGTTGCTAGCTCTTCCCACATTGTGGCAAGATTGGTCAGTGTAACCAATAGAATATGTGACAAATAACACTATGTCACTTCCTAGGTTAGATCATAAAAAAACCAAAAAACCCTAATGTCATGGCTTCTGTCTCTTTCTCTTGGATCGTTTGCTCTAGGGAGAGGCCCATGCAGTGAGGAACTGAGACCTTCAGCCACAGTCATAGCAGTGAGCCATCTTCAGAGTAAATCCTTCACCTTCAGTTGAGCCTTCAGATGAGACTTCAGAGGACTTCAGTACTGGTCCTCAACTTGACAATAATATCACGGGAAACCTGGACCCAGAACCACCCAGGAAAGCTGCTCCTGAGTTCCTAACCCTCAGAAAAGAATGTGAAGTCACTCAGTCGTGTCTGCCTCTTTGTGACCCCATGGAGCCCATCAGGCTCCTCTATCCATGGAATTTTTCAGGCAAGGATACTGGAGTAGTTTGCCATTTCCTTCTGCAGGGGATCTTCCCAACCCAAGGATCAAACCCAGGTCTCCCACACTTCAGGCAGACTCTTAACCATCTAAGTCACCAGGAAAAGGATAAATAAGAAAGAAAGTAAAAGTGTTAGTTTCTCAGTCATGTCCAACCCTTTGCAATCCCACGGACTGTACCCTGCCAGGCTCCTCTGTCTATGGAGTTCTCCAAGCAAGAACACTGGAGTGGGTAGCCATTCCCTTCTCCAGGGCATCTTCCTGATCTAGGGATTGAACATGGGTCTCCTGCATTATTCTAACTCACTAAATTTGGGGATAATTTATTATGTAGCAGTTGTTAACAAATACAACATATTAGTTGGGTGACTAAATAATCCTGCTCTGCCTTTAATATTCCTGGCCTTAGCACTGAAAGTCCCATGTCTTGGGAAGCCCTCTGTCTTGGGCAAACCAGGAAGGTTGATTATTCTACTTGTTAGTCACAATATAAAGTGCATTCACATCATAAAAAATAATTTGTCCTGACACACAATCATGAGTTAATGAGCATGGCAGATAGCAACAGTTTAATCACCAGGGTAGTTAATATCAACTTTGAAATGAAATAATTAAAGCAGATGTATCCTAAATTCCTTCCCAGCCCCAAATTAATTCTGTGACTTAAGTTTTTGAGTTGTGGCTGCAAAAATGATTCAATAATTGGTAAGCTGAGACTAGTCAGTAAACGTTACTACTAAAGCTGCATCAGTGCAATAAGGGGAATATCTTGCATCAATTCATGGCCCACAAAAGGGACTTTTAGTCTAACTCTTGCCTGCCTGAAAAAAAATTTAGGTCTTTTTTTTTTCTCTGTAGTCTATATGGGATTTTCCAAAAACATAAAATAACTGTTCTAACCACCTATCACTTAAACAACAAAAAAAGATTTATTATTTTATCCAAGGAACAAATTATTACCTAGCCCAGAAGAAGTTTTGTATGAAACTGCCCTTGTGTGTGTGTGTGTGTGTGTGACTCTTTCGTTGTTATTGTTTAGTTGCTCAGTCGTGTCTGACTCTTTTTGACCCCATGGAGTGTAGTCCACCAGGCTCCTCTGTTCATGGGATTCTCCAGGCAAGAATCCTGGGGTGGGTTGCCATTTCCTTCTACAGAGGATCTTCCCAATCCAGGGATCAAAACCCAGGTCTACTGCATTGGCAGATGAATTCTTTACCACCGAGCCACCAGGGAAGCCTTGTGTATGACTCCTTACACACTTTAATATTGAAAAGGAATCTTATTTTGTCCTAGATATCCCAGGAACTTCAAAAAATAATAGCAGAAGATTCCATGGGGGAACAGAGGGCACTTATGCAATCTGAAGAATCTGAGCATGCACAGAGTGGGCCTTCCTGGAGGAGAAATACTGGGTAAGGGACAAGGAGGATGAGGAAGCTTACAAGAAGCCCACTGGGTCATTGTTAACACTGAGAGAAGGAATGTGGCCATCACTTTCTCTGAAGACGGCCCTGTGGAGACCTGGGGCCAAGAGATGGTGCTGTGCATGGTGCAGTGGTGCCAGTCTAACATTCAGCAGAGGTTCTACAAAGCTTTAGGGGGCAGAGATAACCATCATAGTAGCCAGGGAGATGCCGGGGTTCTTCCCAGTTTGTACTAGACCGTTCCTGGACTTCATGCTTGTATTGTGTTGTTTGGGGGTACTATGTGGTACAGAAGACAAGGGCAAGCATAAAAGGATGAAAATGCATCTTCTGAGGTGGTGGTTTTAAAATATGCTGATAAATTATCTAACACTACTCCATGCAAAAGGCAGAATCCAATTCCCCTCACCTTGGACATGGGCTTCCTTAGGATTTGTTTCTTATGAAGAAAGTATGGTAGAAGTGAAGGCGTGTGATTTTTGAGACTGCAGTAGGCATCGTGCCCTTCTCCTTGTTCTCTCTCAGATCACTAATGCTTTGAGTCATGAGGACACTCAAGCAACCTTACGGAGAAGTCCATGTGGCAAGGAGTAGAGTCCTTGTCAAGAATCAGCAAAGAACTAGACTAAGCATGCTGCCAATGGCCATGTGAATGAGTCACTTTGAAACAAATCCTTTAGCCATCAGATGACTACAGCTCTCACCAGCCAACTACTACAACCTCATGAGAGGCTGTGAGGCAGAATCACATAGCTAAGCAACTCTCAGATTCCTGGTTCAGAGAAACTGTGAAATAATACATGTTCAGAAATCTTAAACATCAATTTAGTTTAATTAAAAAAAAAATTGTTGACCATGTCAGGCAGCATGTGGGATCTTAGTTCCCTACCAGGCATTGAACATGTGCCTCCTATATTGGAAGCATGAAGCTTTAACCACTGAACCACCAGGGAAGCCCCCTACCTTAATTTTAGAGAAACTTGTTATGCAGCAATAGGTAACTAGTATATGTGTTAATCCAGACATGGACTCTTGGGCTTGTTTTAATAACATTTGGTGAAATAAAGGAATATGAATCTGCTTACTTGCCAAAGAGTATATCATGTGGACCTAGTACAACAGGGATATTAAACAAAATGTGAGATGATAATACACACCCCAGTTTATGGGTCCTGTAGGTTACCAGGACCTTTCTAAGCACTTCCTCTTCTGTCTTGCTCTGTGGTTGATGGGAGCCTGGCCTCTGGAGACTGGTATTTGATGATGTAAACCATGGAATCATCATGCTGTTTCAGGACTTATGCCTGTATTCAGTTATGACAAACCAACATATAAAAGCTAGTCTGTGGAGACAAGCAGGGAGAATGGAGCTGAGATTATTTGCCCCTTCAGAGAGAGGGGAATTAGCTACATGAAGACCTTAATTTTCAGGAGGACACACTGTATTTTCTGCATTTAGGCTCTATGAGATTCTGCTGTACCCTTCTAATTGCTCTATTTATATTGAGATAGTTGGAATAGTTTCATCTGCCTTGCAACCAAATGATCTCTGTGAAACAGCATCTGAGGGGTTTGTTGCTGATGCCTTGTTTCTTCTCTACAACAGCATCCAGGGAGCAGAAGCTGTTGCCCCTAAGATCATATTTTCAGTAAGGCTAGTTCTTACAACATGAGATTGGACAGCATACATGGAATGCTTATTATAGAAAGAACTATTTTATAGCAAGCTAACCCCTAACAAGCAAGCCGTTCTTGGAGGGCTTCAGGGTATAAGTCCAAGGTAAAGACGGTTTGTTTCATAGCTGAGTTTAAAGAAAATAAAAGTATGCTCTTTTCTTGAGTAAAATGTTTCTAAGCAATCTTAAATTGTGCTCTAGATGAAAGATTTCAAGCAAAAATTATTTAAAAACTATACAAGATATTTCTGAATAATCAAAATGTCTCTGGGATTTCTCATCTAAATTTCAACAAATATTGAGACATGACAATATGAAGTATTCATAACAATTTCAGGGATTTACTACAATTAAAAATAAATAAAATGCAAGAAAACAAGAATATCAACTGCCTCAGCCTCAGAATAAAAAGCCTATGAATAGTTTCCCTGGGAACTGAAAAGTGTCTGATCTGTACCACATTGATTTTCCATTGTTAGGTGAGCAAATGTCATTTTGCAAACACAAAGTGCGTTAGACAGACACTTACTGTTAACCTTCCAGAAAGAGGCACCCCTTAGGTGGAAATTCAACATAGCTAAGATTACCATTCAAAAATAGAGACATTTGCAGGGTGAAAAGACTTGCTTGTACCACCCACATTCCGATACTTGCTTTTGATTTCTCCAAAGGCTTTGTTTACTGGTTCAATCATGACCAAATTCAGGTCACTGGGAATTCCCCATTGGCAGCTTCAACTGCAAAATTTGTTTTAGTTTAAAGAGGATTTGAATAAAATTTGATTGTTCAGGTTGTCAGTACTATGAACATATAGAAAGAGAGACACCTCCCTCCCCACCCCCCCCACACAATTCCAATAGGAAGATATTGCTGTACTTCTGATAAAGTTTTGTTCTTGTTGTTGTTGTTCTGTCACTAATTTGTGTCCGACTCTTTGCAACCCCATGGACTAGAGCACACCAGACTTCTCTGTCCATCACTCTCTCCCTGAGTTTGCTCAAACTCATGTCCATTGAATCAACAAAGCCATCCAACCATCTCATCCTCTGTTGCCCCCTTCTCTTGCCCTCAATTTTTCCCAGCATCAGGGTCTTTTCCAATGAGTCAGTTCTTTGCATCAGGTGGCCAAAGTATTGGAGCTCCAGCTTCAGCATCAGTCCTTCCAATGAATATTCAGGACTGCTTTCCTTTAGGATTGACTGGTTGGATCTCCTTGCAGTCCAAGGGACTCTCAAGAGTCTTCTCCAGCACCATAGTTCGAAAGCATCAATTCTTCAGCACTCAGCCTTCTTTATGGTCCAACTCTCACATCCATACATGACTACTGGAAAAACCATAGCTTTGACTAGATGGACCTTTGTCAGCAAGGTGATGTCTCTGCTTTTTTAAACACTGTCTAGGTTTGACATAGCTATTATTCCAAGGAACAAGTGTCTTTTAATTTCCAGGCTGCAGTCACCGATAGTTTAGTTAAAAATAACTTTTCTGTTCTAAATTCTTTTTGCTAAAGGCTCAAAATGATTTCATAGCACACTTACTGGACAATTTTTAAAAAAATCTTAGATGGATATTTTAGAGATCAGAGTATGGATAGGAAGCAGATCATTCAGTCAAATGATTTCTTTCTAAAAATGTTAAGGAATCTCTTCAGGGGCTCTAAATGAAGTAGTTTTGTTTCTTACCAAGATACCCATGCTCATTTAGAATGCTGAGTAGATGTATTAGCTTTGCACTTTTGGAGATCTGGGTGGGATGGAAGAACACACTGGCATTTGGGGTTTGGCAAACCCTCTCAAATTATTTTTCAAACACTTTAGGTTTGGCAAAGGCAGACTGGATTTTGCCAAATGCCTTTTTCCTTACTTTGGGACTCAAGTGTACTTCAAGGAAAATTTAATCCATATGTTTCTGATTTATTTATTCTTCAGTCATCAAATTATTGTCTTGAAACAATGGATTAATGCTCAAGAAAACCTTTTGAATGATTTAATGAAACTGTTGTAAATCCTCCCTGCACTCCATTCCAATCCCTTTGTCCTGAATGTAAGTGCATGTGATACCAGCATTAAATCAAGCCACAATTCTGGAAAATTTACATTTGTTTCCTAATTAGAACTCTGTGAGTATAAGGTGTGTTGACCTAAAATTAGAACATTACCAGTTATTTCTTTAGCTGAAAATGGGTTTCTTTGGAATTGGCCAAGAATTGCAATTTGGGGTCCCCAACCATATCAAGCAGTGTGTAAGCCCCTGTAGGGTAGGGGAAGGAGAATGCTGTTATAGAGGGGAAAAGGAAGCTAGGGAGGGCTATAGTAGACAGAGAGTGCATGGCTTTTCATTGGCTGAGTCCTTGCTAGCAAAGAGAAGTCTTTTTTCTTGTTATTGGACTCTGGGAGAGCACTGTCTTTTGGTCTCCCAACTCTTTCTAATTGAGGCTTCTTTTTATTTATTTTTTACAAGTGATTCTAAGATTAGCCAAGAATATAGCCTGTTGTTACGGGATAGGTAGGGCTTCTTAAGTGGCTCTGGTGATGTAAAGAACCCTCCTGCAATGGAGGAGATGTAAGAGATGCAGGTTTGATCCATGGGTCAGGAAGATCCCCTGGAGGAGGGCATGGCAACCCACTCCAGTATTCTTGCCTGGAGAATCCCATGCACAGAGGAGCCTGGTGGGCTACAGTCCACAGGGTTATAAAGAGATGGATGCAACTGAAGCGACTTAGTACACACGTTACTGGATAATATGATTACAGGATTATACAATTTTTGAGCTCAGTCTTTCCTCTGTGTAAAATTCCTCTTTCCATCCTTCTGATCAGATGTTCACCCACCACAGCAGGAAATAGTCTCTTTCTGTATTGGGTAACTCTAAATTCAAACTTTTTTTCTTAATTCATGATTCAGGTTCACAGTAGGTGAAGTAGTTATTATCCAGGGAGGTTATGCCATGGTGATGGGAAATGTTAGCTGCGTTTAGAGTCACTTCTCTAAATTTAGGCTATACTCTTTGCTTGTGTGGGAGTTCTAAAAGCACAGCAAGCCCCAGATGTTGTGAACTGATCTAATTTCTACCTCCAAACCTACTTTTCCCCCTGTCTTTCCTAGCTCAGAGAATGGTTCCAGACTCTCCTCTGAGCCTTCTTCAGGTAGCATCTACCCTCCACCTTGTCTAGCAAAGGGACTCAATCAACAAGCACTTTATTGAGTGCAGCTTCGGTTAGCAAATGAAAAGGGCTAAGCCAAAAAGAAAGTGCGAGTCAAACGGATATTGAACGCACACCCCCAATTCTGTTCTGTTCTGAGTTTAAATGGCAAAGTGAGATTGGTCAGAGCTCTGAGGTAGGCATGCCTTCTGATAACATCTGGCCAACCAGAGGCAGGGGATGGCCACAGTTTGAAGCTTTTTGATAAAATCACTATCGAGATCCTGATGACTGCCTGTCCTCAACTGACCCAGAGGTATCCAGGGAGTTTGTTTTCATTCAACTTTTTTTTTTTTTTTCATGGGTCTTAAATCCTGTGACAGATTTTTGGTCAAGTTGTTGTCACTAAAAACAGTATTGATTTCTTTTTTCTTTTTTTTATTTTATTTTATTTTTAAACTTTACATAATTGTATTAGTTTTGCCAAATATCAAAATGAATCCACCACAGGTATACATGTGTTCCCCATCCTGAACCCTCATTGATTTAAAAAGCTAATAACTTAAAACTGCCACAAACAAAACAAATGGTCCACAAAGCATTCTCCTTTCCTTCAGAAGGTTTTACGATGCATTGTTATCATTAACCAGTCTCTAACTGTTAAACTTAAATGGCCAATTGAGACAAACAGTTCTGAGGTCATTCTTCCTCCATTGATTAAGACTGGGGTGGCAGGTATTTGGGGACAATATTCAGCCTTCTGAGATTTCTGGGCAGATTCAATGATGCTGCCAGCTCCAGCTGCCTTCTTGTCTACTGCTTTGATGACACCCACAGTCACTATCTGTCTCATGTCACAAAGAGCATAAACTCCTTGGGCTGTCTGACAATGACCTTACTCATAGGAAAGTGACTCTGGTACAGGAGAAGAAAAAAAATTGTAGAGGGATTGCCTTGCATGGGGACAATGGCCTAATTTGGAGCCTGGCAAAAGGTGGGATGAATGGACTCTTTTGGTGAAGAGCTCCAGAGCTTGTTCCTCTCCTTGCAGTGCAGGATCTTGCAATGAGCACACAGCACGCAGTTCTCAAGTCAACCTGTCCCCATGCTTGTAGTCGAGAGATTTCTGTCACTTTCTGTAGCACTCAGAAGTCTGGGCTGATCACTATGCTCTGGGTTCTTGGTGCTAAGAACTGCATACTAGGTGGATAAATCTTTATAATTTTTTTAGAACATTCAAGAAAGCAAATGCTATAACAGTACGTCTTGTGATAGGACAGAGTATAATGGGTGATTCTAGCAGAAGCAGCTGAGATTACAATGATGAGGAAAGGTTTCCCAGAGGAGGTAGCAGATGATTTTGAGTCTGGAGAGAAGCTTATGGAAATGAATAGGAACACATAGAAGGCTAATCCTGGCAGAGATATCACCCTGAACCAGGGCATGGAAGTCAGATAGCCAGGCTTGCCCAAAAAACCACAAATAGGGGACTTCTCTGGTGGTCCAGTGGTTAAGAATTCATCTTGCAAAGCAGGGGACCAGGGTTCAGTTCCTGGTCAGAGAACTAAGATCCCACGTGCTGCAGGGAAGCTAAGCTTGCATGCTGAAATTATTGGGCCTGTACTCTGGAGCCTGCAAGCTGCAACTATGACCTGATGCAGCCAAATTTGTTTTAAAAAAGAAAGATGCCACAGATAGTTCATTGTGGACCATGAGGAAGGAAGGGAGAACAATGAGGGAGGAGACATGATTTAAGGCCCAGAGCAGAGTGGGTTTTGTATTTCACACTAAGGGATTTGGTCTTTATCACAGAGGCAATGGGAGAATCATGAAAAATTCTAAACTGAAGACTTACACCATCAGATTTGTATATTAGGAAGATTTCCATGGTAACTCTCTGGAGGGGCAGGTTAGAGTCAATAGCATAAGCTTGGAGGTTATTTCTGTGATCCAGTAGAGGCATTCTGAGATCCTGAAGAGCAGGGTGTATAAATTTGAGAGCAAACTAACAACTTGATGACTGATTAGACAGAGGTGGGAAAGGACAGGGACAGGCCGAAAGCAACTCGAGAGTTTCTGTAGCTGAGGCATTAATGGTGCCATTTACTGAAAAGGAGAATTTCGTGAATGTAGGTTTCAGGATAGTAAGTCCAACTGTAGACAGTCTTGGTCTATGGGACATCCAAATGGAAGCATCCAGATTTAGTCTATGGTTCAGAAGACAGACATACAGGTCAGGAAATTGTCATCATATGAATGGCTTTTGCAGTCATAGAAACAAGTGTCCTCTTTCTAGAAAGGTATATATGGTGGAAAGAGGGCTAAAATAGAGTTCAGTGGCAGAGTTTTTTCTTTTGGTGTAATATGGCACTGATTTTCTATGAGACATTGAGCCCTTCAAATGTAGGAGAGCTGAATGGGGTTAACAATGTCCAGAGTCCTTGGGCAGATTGCCTCCAGGTGTGGCAGCCATTTCCAGGGACCCTCGATGGGATCTTTGACATAGCATCCCAGTCCCCTGGGTTGTGGTCTTGAGGTTGCCTAGCATGATGAGAATCTTCTGTACCTTCCAAAGCTGCAAAACCCAGAATACAGTCAGGCATATAATCCACCACCCCAGTATCTATTCTAGAGTGGAGGTGGCCAATTATAGCATTTCTGGAGGAACTAATCCCCAAACCTGGAGTGTGAAAGGTGGGACGATGGTAGGAAGGCAGACAGGATGGCAGGTGCAGCTCCAAGTGGCGGCTCCAAATCTCTGATTCAGAAACAGTGGGCAGGCCTGCTGGATTCTGGCCAGGGTGGCACCCAAATGATCAGTGATACCACAAGTACTTCAGATGAAGGCATCAGCATTTTGAAATCCTTGATGTGAAAAAGTTCAGTCAATCAGATTATAAATTCACTCATGTTCACAAGAAATTTTAACATTTCCATTTTTCAAGGAAAGAAAAGAAAGGGTTCTTAGATTATGGAAACATGATAACTGTTGAAAATATTCAAATGGTTGTCAAAATTAAGAAAATATTTTTATCACCTACTTGTGTGAACAAAGTTGCTTATTGATGGTGACTTCTCAAAAATGTAAAGCAATTGCCACTATAAAGCCTTGACAAGAAATTGTGAGTAGCCATTTCAAGAATAAAAAATTAAAAAAATTCAGCATTGCAAAAAAAAATAGTATTTAATATCTTTCCTAACTCTTTTTTCTCCTTGTAAATTACACAATATAAAGAGAAGGCAATTACTTCTTTCACCAATACCATAGATACTTCCAAATAGTGTCCAGTTTATCCTAGAAGGTTAGAAATAGTTTCATTATCCTTGTACATTATGAGGTAATAAAAGTTGGACTGACCTGGGAACACCAACATTTAAGGGATGAGTTAAAAAAAAATAGTAATCTATGGAAATGAAGTTGAAAAAAATTGGCCTAAGAGTGGGTATCAAATAAGGAGAGTGTGATATTAAGGAAGCTAAGGAGGAAGAGAGTGTGGTTCACGGTGTCATAAGGCATGTATAGATGAGAGACTTGGACTGTGAAGAAAGCTGAGCGCCGAAGAATTGATGCCTTTGAACTGTGGTGTTGGAGAAGACTGAGAGTCCCTTGGACTGCAAGGAGATCCAACCAGTCCATTCCGAAGGAGATCAGCCCTGGGATTTCTTTGGAAGGAATGATGCTAAAGCTGAAACTCCAGTACTTTGGCCACCTCATGCGAAGAGTTGACTCATTGGAAAAGACTCTGATGCTGGGAGGGATTGGGGGCAGGAGGAGAAGGGGATGACAGAGGATGAGACGGCTGGATGGCATCACTGACTCGATGGACGTGAGTCTGAGTGAGCTCCGGGAGTTGGTGATGGACAGGGAGGCCTGGCGTGCTGCGATTCATGGGGTCGCAAAGAGTCAGACACGACTGAGCAACTGAACTGAACTGAACTGAACTGAAGGAGGAAGAGAGTGTGGTTCATGGTGTCATAAGGCATAGAGAGGTTCCATGCAATGAGAAAACCCCTCTCCGCTGATATCATCGGGAGATAACTGATGATCTCAATGAGGACAGTGTCAGTGTGGTTCCTGGGGCATGATGTGGTTTGTAGCAAGTTAAGGAGTGAAAGGAAGTGAGAATGTAGAGGTGATGAAATACATATTCACTACTCTTTCAGGAAGGTCTCCTTGGAAGGAATGGAAAGGATGGCAGCTAGGGAGAGAACCATACAGAACTAATAAGAATTGTCAGGCTTTCCTCACAAAACTGGAAAAGATGATACATTCATGAGTTGACATAAAAGACACGTGAAAGAAAGTGGCTATATTAAAGCTATAGGAAGGGGGTGGGATGGGGATAAGTACCGGAATCATCTCTGAAGAGTAGGAGGAGAGATGACCAGAGTACAGGAAAGAGGGTTAGCCCCGAACACAAGGGACACGTCTTTCTTGGACCTTGCAGGAGTGGAGCTTGCATTGTGGCTGCAAATATTTGAGAGCATATGAACCATAGCTTTGGTTTTTCTCAGGGTATTAGGAAGTTAAATTAAAATAGGAGAAGGGAGCTTGAGAAGAGTGGTTAAGTTTGAAGAAATTGTGGCTGGAGACTTGTTTTCATAATGGTGCTAATCTGAACAGCTGGATGATTTTCTCCACCCATATTCAATGTGTAAAGAGCAGAGAAGACAAATGGCTGGGCTGACCCAAGATTGAGAGTCTGCAGAATTTCCACAGTGGAAAAGTTAGGTAGGTGAATGGGCTGATGAATGTGCTGGAAGGATGGTTGAAAAGACAAACCACAGGGTTTGGGCAACAAAGGGAGGAAGAGAACCAACTTGATATCTCCAAGGTGGTAGTGGGACTATATGTAAAGCAGGCTTCAGAATATTCAAAGAAGGAAGAGGGAAAGACAATAGATTGTGCACTGTTTGAGGGGTCTTAGAGGACTTTATTTCCAATGAAGCTAAAATTCTGCAGATGCTGGGGAAAGGCTTTGGGGAGGGATAAATGGCAATGGAAAGAAAAAACCAAGAGTAGAAGTACAAGGCAGTAAGAGGAAAGAGAGGACCCTGGAGGTTTGCATTCAGGTGGAGTTGTAGGAGATGTAGGATCTCAGGCATGAGAAGGATCTGCGGATCCTAAGGTCTTGATGTCCGGGTGGAGAGAAGGTTGAACTGCAGATGAAGGGGCCCCAGGAAGCTTCTGTGGCCTCCCCGTGGGGCCCTAAGCAGGATATGGAAAGGAAAGTTTCCATCCCTCAGGAGATGGCAAGGGTGATGAGAATTCAGCCCTGGAAGCCACCTGCTCAGGGGGATCACTCATCCTTCCAGCCTCAGCTCAAGGCGCAGATCCTCCAGGGTGCTCTCTCTCTCCATCAGGTAGTGAGCAAACATTGTTTTTGATCAGGAAGCATGCCAGGAAAAGAAACTGGATGAAGCAAGGCGGTGGAGCAGGAGGTCATTCTACCTCGGTGTTGTGTTAGTTTCACCTTCCAGGAACGGTTCTGGGCTGAAGGATCCTGAGTCATGGTCAGTAGATCCAGCTGGAGTGCCGCAGGACCCTGGGACCAGCGCCATGTGCAAACCCAGAGACACTCCCAGAGTCCAGCCCCTAGCCTCCAGGCTGGACCAACTAAAACACAGCTTTGGCTCAAAAGAAAAAGGCATGTTACTGTCCAACTTTGCCACTTGAAATGAAACTAGGAAAACATCCTCAGAATAGAGGTAGGATGGTTGTTCTTGATTCACCCTTTTTTTTTCCCCTGGAGTTAGGGTTTTAATTACTGTATTATTTCTGTTCTAGATCTGATCTAATGCTGTATATAGCATTCATTTTGCCATAATTGTGTGAGGTGATTCGATGAAGAGGAAGTGCTCATTTTGGGGGAAATGCTATTTGAAACATCTTTTTCAGAAACAGGATAACCCATAAGGAATTATGAAACTTATTTTTAAAAGCTGCCAGACATGAAGTATAACACATGTTTTTAATTATAGGCCTTTGAAATACTTTTATATAAAAATGGAATTTTATTTTCATCAAATGTTTTGCTTAATATTTTAAACAGTTGACAGCACTAAGATGATGGGAAGAGGACGAGGGAGGAAGTAGATTACCCGTCAGTAGTTTGATATTATGTATTTAAATAATAACTGCTATACATTTCATTCTATCTCTTGACCCTGTCCAGTCTCCTGCTCATCAATATTCTGGTTCCCTTCCTTACCCCCCAGAGGGCAAAGGACATATCTGGTATTTCATGGTAACCTCTTCCATACACTATGGAAGGTATAGGCCCTTTGCCCAGAAAAATGTTTACAGGGCTCATGGCCACATACATATGCACACACGTAATTTCAGAAGATACATGCCTTCTGCCTTCAATCTACTTCCTCAAATCCCATCTCAGGCTCCCAAATTAAGTCCCTCTAGAGGCTTCCCAGGTGCCACTCGTGGTAAAGAACATGCTTGCCAATCCAGGAGACATAAGAGATGTAGTGGGTTTGATTCCCACCCCAACATGGGTAGGGAAGATCCCCTGGAGGAAGAAATGGCAACCCACTCCAGTGTCCTTGTCTGGAGAATCCCATGGACAGAGGAACCTGGAGGGCTACCGTCCATAGGATCACAAAGAATCAGACACGACTGAGCACATGAGAACATTAAATATTAGATAGGCATTATATAATATCTATGCAATCTTTAATAACTATAGATATTATATGGGGCTGCCCAGGTGGTGTTAGTGGTAAAGAATCTGCCTGCCAATGCAGGAGATGCAGGAGACTCAAGTTCCATCCTTGAATCGGGAATATCCCCTGGAGGAGGAAATGCAACACACTACAGTGTTCTTGCCTGGAGAATCCCATGGACAGAAGATCCTAGAGGGCTGCAGAGTCTGGACAGGACTGAAGTGACTTAGCACGCACAAGCACACTCTCTAGAAAGGACATTCAGTACGGAGCGCCAGCCAATACCAGGGGCTGCCTTTCTTATCTCTGTGTCCCGGTGGTGCCTAATGCCTTCCCTGGCATGGAGAAGACATTCAGATATGTTGATGAGCTACTACATGAAAGTCGTGCTATCTTGTAAGGGTGTGTAGAAAAGGAGGCAGGTCTCTTGAGCCTTGAGTTGTTAGGTAACCTCTGGAGTGTGGGGAGGCTTCTCAGAGCAGAGGTGGATGGCTATGCAGCAAGTTCCCAGCATACCAATGGGTTCTATTCCAAAAGCACATTTGTAAGTCCAAGAAAGTTAGCCTTGGTGTCCAACTAACACAATTGGACTTAGAGTACTGTACAGCAATAGGTTTATAATACTTTTAACACAAATAGTACATAAAAAACAAATACACAAAATAAAACATTTTTAATCTTACCGTACAGTACTTCAAAAGGTACAGCAGTCTCAGCTACATCACCACTGTTTTTACACTTGTTTCTGGATACCCTGGGCTTGAAATAAAGATACTGTACTCCTGGACTCTATACAGTACTGAATAGTAAAATATGCAAACACACAACCTCTTGGAGAGGATGCACATGCGTGACAGGATGCGCCAGACATGTGAACTAACTTATATGATTGAAAATGCAAGTGCATGCTCACACCTTCGAAAGTCTACAACTTGAAGGTTCATACGTAGGGGACTTACTGTGTATTGACGTTTAGCCCTTGTTTTCTCTTAGATCTCAGCCAGCCAATGATACAGACCAAGGAAGAAGCATTCTTTGGTTAAAGGAAAGAGTCCTAAATTTCTGAAGCTGGGCTATGTTGATCATAGGAAAAAGTCGGCTAATCTCAGAAATGAGATGAGTTTCTAAAGAATGATGTGGATCAAAGAAATATCTAAAGGAGTGTTGAGACAAAGAATAAACAACAGCCCAGCAGGATGCCTACTACCACCAACATTTTCTAGGTGAAGCTTAACCCCCTCCTTGCTTTTATAGATCAAGTTCCCGAAGCCGTGGGCTCAGGACATAGTCATGGCCTCTGTTGCTCCCTCGCAGACAGTGGCATGAGGTCACGCATTCCTCGGTCCTCTCCTGTGTCACCTGGACGAACAGGAATCCTGCAGCATGCGTGTGGCATTTCCACCCAGTGTGATTCCACTTAATCACTGTCACAGTCAGGGAAAGCTCTGGCTTGCCTTCTCTGCAGCCTGTCTCAACTGGAGATCGCAGCTCTTGCCAGAAACAAATTCCTGATGTAGAGGACTAAAATAAAACTGCCTGTGAAAAGCTAGTTTATGCATTGAGACAGAGAGATAGCTCTAACTGCAATTGTATTTACAGGGGAAAAAATAAACAACAGGATAGATCATCAAATAACACTCTCTTCTTCTTTATTCCCATCCCAGCTTTCCTTCTTTATTGTGCTCAACCCAGGATCTCTTTGTGGGTAGTTTATTTTATCAAAGAAGCTGTTTGATCAACTTGGAATATGTCAGCTGAAAACAAATCTATTTGATCTGGAGTGTCAAGAACGCTTTGTCTTTAATATGAAAAAAATGGCTGCTGAGATGATAGTTGTCATGGGGACAGAAGAAAGACATCATAATTTTGAGGTCTTCCCATCACATTTCACTTGGATTCCATTTAAAACAAGGTCAGCCCCTCATCCACACACCAGCTGGAGGTCAAAAATCACTCTAGAATTTTTTTTTTGCTGCTTCCCAAATAAAGCCCTGATATGCCAGTTTAGGACAAAAGAAGGTGCGACCTTCCAGTAGGTTCTCTCCCCCAGGAGATTCCGAGGGAGGAATCTGTTTTGTGACTCTCTTGGTAGGCAGGGTACACATGATACTTATCTGCTAAAGTACACAATTTTATAGCTGGGAGGAAAAGAGTTATAAACTCTCCACCTCAGTTTGCTGGATTATTTCATCCTCTGTCATGATACAAATATCTATGATGTTAGATAGAGAAGTTTGGTATGAGACATTATACTCTTATCAAAATACGTGCTCATTATTGTTGAATCACAGATTGATAAAATATGATCTAAATAGTTGTTAGTAATCAGGAGTTGGTTTTCCTTTGGCTTAGTTTTTCCCATCTGGTTTTGGTTTTGTGGTTGCTTTTTCAGCTCTGAGCAAATGTAATAAAAAGGAAGATTAAGAAAATAAAAACACAATATGATTTGTGAATCTCATCCAGTTCAACCCTCTAAGTAAATATATTTTTAGGAAATCAAGCCTGAGTATGATAATATCCTTGAGACTCATGTATTAAATACCCCAACCAATATGCAGACAAAATGGACGTATATCATTCTTGAATGCTATCTTTAACAGAGAAAAATGATTATTCCACCCCACCGTGATACTCTTAACAATGACAATAACAGAAAGAAAGAAAAAAAAAAAAAACAAACAAAAAGAAAAGGAAGAAAGAAGAAAAGAAAGAAAGGAAGAAAGACAGAAACTCAGTAATGAGGAGAAAGGCACGAAAATACATTGGTTAGAGTTGCAAGCGATCGAAGCTCCGTTGCTGTACGTAAAGATCAGTCTGCTTCTTGACGCAGAGGGTGCTGGTATTCTCCACCAGATCTCATCTGTCACGACACAGTGAAAGCTAGTGCTCTCTGTGTCATCCTGGTCGTCTCCAGCTTGGGACTATGGAGTCTGTTCTAAGTCTATCGGTCATAACATGAACGTAATAATAGTAATGACAGTTCTCAAAAATTGTGTGCCAGTTGTATCAGGCACATCACAGACGTTATCTTTGGTCCTCCCAGCAATCCTCTATGGTGCTAATTCTGCATTCATTTCTAGATGTTTAATTGTTTGTAATTGTGTACCAACTTTTAAAATGTAGGCAGGTGTAGTCGAAAATGCAATTTGATGCATTATTGCCATTCTTATACTTGGCACTTGCAAATTTAATTCTAATTATAGAATTAACTGTTGCATTTTATTGAAAAGGAAGTGTTTTAATTCAACATTTTAGTAGGAAGTGCATGCATATTTACTAATTTTATTATAAAACTATCATCAAACAATTTTTGAATATCTATGCCGCAAAACAATTAGTGTTTTTGGTGGAACATGTAGTCTTATTTTTGGCTTATTTTACTCACCGCATTACGTTGTACTTAGCTCAGTTTTCAGATGCCCTCTAGTGGTGATAAATAGTAAGTAGAACCAGTCCCTTCTGAAGGAGATCAGCCCTGGGATTTCTTTGGAAGGAATGATGCTAAAGCTGAAACTCCAGTACTTTGGCCACCTCATGCGAAGAGTTGACTCATTGGAAAAGACTCTGATGCTGGGAGGGATTGGGGGCAGGAGGAGAAGGGGACGACAGAGGATGAGACGGCTGGATGGCATCACTGAGTCGATGGACAAGTGAACTCTGGGAGTTAGTGATGGACAGGGAGGCCTGGCATGCTGCGATTCATGGGGTCGCAAAGAGTCGGACACGACTGAGCGACTGATCTGATCTGATCTGAATGCTGCTGCTGCTGCTGCTAAGTCGCTTCAGTCGTGTCCGACTCTGTGCGACCCCACAGACGGCAGCACACCAGGCTCCGCCGTCCCTGGGATTCTCCAGGCAAGAACACTGGAGTGGGTTGCCATTTCCTTCTCCAATGCATGAACGTGAAAAGTGAAAGTGAAGTCGCTCAGTCGTGTTCGACCCTCAGCGACCCCATGGACTGAAGCCTACCAGGCTCCTCCGTCCATGGGATTTTCCAGGCAAGAGTAAAGGAGGTGAAAATGAGTTTATCTGGTAGTGGCCCTTTAACAGTCAGTAAATACATCTGTTCTGACATTATATAGATTAAATATAATAAAAAGAATATTTGCTTTGTCTTCCCAGGTTAAGGTAATAACTTTAAAAATATCTCATAGTATTAAAAAATACTAGTCAAAGAATACACACATATAATGGATAAATAAGAGAGTAAGGAAAAAAATGTGTGTGTATCTAGGATCTAGTCAAAAGAGAGAGAAAAGAAAAACATTCAATATTTGATTTAAAAGACCACTGTCTTTCCACGATGTCATACTACAGTCAGCCCTCCGTAACTGCAGCTTCCCCATCTGTGGATTTTGATCTGCAGTGTTGAACTTGCAGGTATCAACAGCCAACTGTCCTTTGTCATTTTATATAAGGGACTTGAGTGTCTGTGGATTTTGGTATCCGTGGGGGAAGGTGTGTGTGCGTGTGTGTGTGTGTGTGCACACGCCCTGGAATCAGTCCTTCTTAGTTACCTAGGGTCAACTGTATTTACTGCTGCTAAGTCACTTCAGTCACGTCCGACTCTGTGCGACCCCACAGATGGTAGCCCACCAGGCTCCCCTGTTCCAGGGATTCTCCAGGCAAGAACACTGGAGTGGGTTGCCATTTCCTTCTCCAATGTGTGAAAGTGAAAAGTGAAAGTGAAGTTGCTCAGTCGTGCCAGACTCTTAGCGACCCCATGGATTGCAGCCTACCAGGCTCCTCCATCCATGGGATTTTCCAGGCAAGAGTACTGGAGTGGGTTGCCATTGCCTTCTTCAACTGTATTTACCAGGAAGCAAAACAAGAAAACCCATGGCCATGTGAATAAAATCAACCCTCAGCCTCATTAACAAACATTCTCTAGCCAGCTGATAAAAGCAATAGGTTTTAGTAAGGGGAAAAAAAGAGCAAGTTTTCATAATACCTTGTACATAGTGAGCACTCAATAAATAATTGGTTACTTGCTTTGTACTTGGTAGACAATCTTGTGCTAATATGTCTTGATTTTTTGCATCCTTTAAAAGATATCCTGGGGAAATAAGAATTCTATCATGGAGAAAATTTAATACTCTCTGCTTTTACATTAAATTATTTTGAACCATCCCCAGAGGAAATTTTCATTTACATTCTGAAAACAGAAACAAGATAACTTTTTAAATGTCTACAGATATAAAACTCATGCAGTATTTCTTTCAGTATCATGTCCCACAACTCTATCAGTTTAGACTACTCATGATTCATAAAGAGTTTTTTATTTTTCAATGTATCTGAAATGGGTATGAAACGCTGTTATCTTAAATTTGTATAGGACCAAACTGTATTTCTATGATCAAATGGAGTCTGATGACCATTTCCACTTCATAAAGAGACAAAGTAGTTTTGCAACATTCAGAAATGCACAGTGGCAACTCACCATGTTTTTCCCACAAGATGTCACTATGGTACCTATGAAATATAATCACAGATTATTTATCAGTCTGTTAACTTTGTATTTAAAAAACAATCAGACAAGATCTATGCACAGACCTATGACCCTCAAATTAAGCATGCACAGGAGATAACTGAATTCATAGATATCCAATATCTACCATACGACAGCAAACATACTTATTTGGATACATATTGAAACATTAACTATACGCATCAAAAGAGAAGTATAAACTGATAATATAAAAAAGATTGTATACCAGATTATGCATTCTTTGACAAATATTCTAAAAGTACCTGACGTGTCACTCACACTGTGACTCTTCTCACCAAGTATGTGATACAGTCATGGCTGCTCACAGATTGAGTTCACACTTTACTCTGTGTGTGTGGTAGTTATAGGTGGAATACCAGGTGATTTCTGAGTGATGAACAGCTGACAAATTCACGTCTGTCCTTTGTTTCTGCTTTAAATGAGCAAGAGGTTAAGAGCCAAGAAGTCAGAGCAGAGTTCAAAATCGAGCTCAACCAACCATACAACCTCTGCCCAGTTAATTAACCTCCTGAGTCTGCTTTCTTATTTATAAAATGGGCATAGCAATATCTATCTCATTGCCGTTGCTGTGAGAGTAAATGGAGACAATGCATGTAAAGCACCTGGTACAGAAGGGATTACATAATAAGTAATAGTAGTAATTATTAATTTCAAGAGGAAGTGTTAATGAGAATCACATTTTATGCTTTGATCACAGGCCTTAGCATATGAAAGCCCTGAGTTTTAGTCACAGACGTGGAATGCTTATGTAATAAAATTCAAGCAGATCTATAAAAATTTAAACACTTGCAATAACCGATATTCCATAATGGCCTCTAATCAAAGCTTTGTTTGCTAAACCCAACCATTTGTTTGAAGAGTAAACAGAGGTCCTGCCTGGCTTTTTGGAATGACTCTCTTCTGCTGGTGACAGTAATTGAAATTTGCCTTAACTCTGGCAGCTGCACATAGTTAAACATCATTTGGCCAATTGTTAACGTGAACTGTAGGGTTCTCCTCGTCCTCTTGCACCAGTCCCCCGGCGTAGCCTTGTGCTATTCTCCTATGTTGAAGCCTTCCGTCCTCCCGAAGGCTCTAAGGATAAAGCGCACGCGTGGAAGGCCTCCACAGTGTCCAATCAGCTGCATAGGCTTCAGAAGTCCCCGCCCAGACACTCTCCCCAGCAGCTCAGCAGCCACACTTCAGACATGAGGAATCTTGATACTCCGAGGCGGAAATGACCAGCCGAAGGAATGCTGCTGCCAAATGTCCGAGCTTAGACTGGAAGCTAAACGTCTCAGTGGCACCATATCTGGCTGTGGAGGACCCCTAATTCCATGGGAACGAGAATTTCTTCTTCCACCTAAGTGCTGTTAAAGACCCAGTTCAGGCTGGAATGGCAAGGTACTTGTTTTTCCAAAGCAGTCAACTTTTACTGAGGTGTTTTACAAGATGCTTCAAGGGCCATAAAAATACATCTTTTTGTTTTATATCTCTTATTTATTTTTATTTTATTTTTCTCTAAATTAAAAGTTTTAAGTAAAATAATATCGCTAATCATTTCTGCCTGTGGGCTGCTCTGAGGTCCAGTTCCAAGTGGGGACTCAGCTGCATTAGAAGTATTTATATATATTCCTACAGCAGTTAGGGACGGGGGAGCCTGGTGGGCTGCCGTCTCTGGGGTCGCACAGAGTCGGACACGACTGAAGCGACTTAGGAGCAGCAGCAGCTACAGCAGTTAGGAGTACTGACAGCAGAACTTTGCTACTCAAAAGCATGGTCTGCTGGTCAGCAGCGTCCAGTATCACTTGGGAGCTTGTTGGAAATACAGAATCACAGCACCACCCCACCTCGCCCCCACCCCCCGCCCTGATCTTTAGAGCTGGAATCTGCGTTTTGACCAGGTTCTCAAGTAACTGATGCAGATAATCAGGTTTGAGGAGCACAGTCTATAGTAGTATATGACAGAGACTCATGGAAACAGTGTTTTGTTTCGAGTCCTTCCTGATGCTCTGGCTTGGCTGCCCAAGAGAAAAGCTTGTGATGTCCTTGGCATAGTTATTGACACTTCTTTGAAACTCCACAAATGATACTTTTCTTCTCCTTTCTTAGAACTTTATTCACTCTAGCTTGTCTGACAAGGAGTTAGTTTTTTGTTTTTTTTTTTTTTTTAAAAGGATAAAATATTTGGCTTCCTCTCTTGTCCAAGAAACTTTTTTTTTTTTTTTCTTTAGAGGATATCTAGATGACATGTGGAAATAAGAAAATTATCTACTCTTAACTATCTTGGTATATTGCCTTTCATTAATATATGCATGTATATGTGCACACACACACACACACATATATATATACAGTGTATGATGTTTTGAATAAGTAATACAGTCTTACAGTTAAAAAATTAAGAAAAGATATATGATAAATTATTTTGCCCATTTGTGCATGATATCTGTTCAGTTCTACCCCTAATCCCAATAGATAACCATTGATTAATTTTTGTGTATCCTTCAACAGATACTTTAAATACAGTCACATAAATATGATGTGTATACGTTTTCCACTTTTATCACAAATGATAGCTTTGTTATGCATATGTTTTTACATTTTATAAAGTACATTCCACATTATATTTTACCATAAAGCATTTCTCATGTTTTCATAGAGCTTTTTATAAATATTTGAAATGGTCTCACAGTAACTTACTGTTATATATTTGCAAAAATTGACTTAACCAGTAGGGGTGACTGTTGCACACTTGGGTCCTTTCCACCCCCCGACCTCTGTCTATTGCAGATAACTCTGTGATGAAATTGTCTGTGAATAGAGTTCCTCCCACCCACTGAGCTCTAGGGTAGACACACCCAACAGCTGCTGCTGAGAGCCCAGAGCAGCCCATACTCTTTTCTTTCCTCGGCTTTGTAGTTCAATTCCTTTTCAATTTTAGGGATTACTCTGTATCCTACTAATATAATCTCTCTTTTCTCTTAATATATGGGAATTTATAACTTGCAACAAATAAAGCGTAACTAATACATAAAACAATGGGAAAGAGAGAGAAAATGATGCTTCAATCTGGCAAAGTGTTAATTTCGTATTGGATAGTAAAGGAATGGGATTGCTAGTAAGGCAAGTAGAAATTAAAAACAAAGAGGAATCCAAACTCACCTAACCCTGAGAAGATGGCAAAGAAACAACCATGGGAAATGGACATCATAGAGGAGTCAGGTACAGGAGGAAAAATGTTTGGAAAAAGAGAAGCATTTCATAGAAAAGGTTTCTTAAAGTCTGGAGAACTCAAACAGCTGAGGAAACAGGTTGACAGGGAGAAATGCATGATCTACTTCCCATCTCTGAAGCAACAGGCTAGGAAAGTATCAAACAGAAGCAAGTCCTGGTCAGACGCTTCTGAAACTTATTTACTAACCAGAGCAAACTCATAGAACTATAGTTTATCTCCGTGCAAATACTAGAGCAGGAGGCAGCCTACCATTGCAATGTAAAGAGACAAGAAATGATTGGGATAAACATAGAGGAAAACACGAGTGTGGGACTGCTGGAGAATGCCCCTTCTCATGATCGGGTAGGTGAGAACAACAAAAGCCAAGGAATTCTGTCCTCAAGAGGGGGAGTGAAATCCAATCTACTCCTATCCAGTCCTATCCAATACTAAACTCAGCCTCAGAGAGTTAGCCAGCCAGCCAGGGGTTAGAGGAAAATTGAAGCCTTAATTATTTGTGATAGATTCCAACTGGAAGAGGGTCTCAGAAAAGACCTGGGGACTAGAGGGATGTATACATATATCTGGAGAAGGAAATGGCTACCAACGCAAGTATCCTTGCATGGAGAAGTTCATGGACAGAGGAGCCTGGTGGGCTGCCATGCATAGGGTCTTAAAACTTTGGATACAACTGAGGGACTAACACTTACTATTTATGTATATATATACCCCCCCATATATATATATATACACACACACACACATACATACATGCTGCTAAGTCACTTCAGTCATGTCCGACTCTCTGCGACCCCATAGACAGCAGCCCACCAGGCTCCCAGGCTCCTGGGATTCTCCAGGCAAGAACACTGGAGTGAGTTGCCATTTCCTTCTCCAATGCAGGAAAGTGAAAAGTGAAAGTGAAGTCGCTCAGTCGTGTCTGACTCTTCGAGACCCCATGGGCTGCAGCCCACCAGGCTCCTCCATCCATGGGATTTTCCAGGCAAGAGTACTGGAGTGGGGTGCCATTGCTTTCTCCGACATACATACATACATACATACACACACACACACACAGATTAACTAGCATACTAAAAAGCAGAACTTGTAGGATACAATCTTAAGGAAGCTATAATTGTGCTTCCTCATTCTCTTACATGGTCCATAGGAAATCTGCAACTTTGACACAGCATGAATGGGAGTTCACTTACTCCCCAAATGTTTCCAGAGACTGCACTGCTCTATAAGTCAATCCAACCAGCATCTCAGTCTTTAGATTCTTCAGTCATGAGTAGGATGCCAATACCATGTTTTCCTAACTCAGAGCAGGTATATTTAGTTCCAGAAGCCATTCTTCACTGGGCCTCAGGGAAAGGATACCCCACCCCTCCCATGGGTAGGGAAAGCTCTGACAAATACCATCTCCTACTCTAATTCTTGACAGTCTGAAGGTGCATGGTTAGCTAAAAGCTATAAAACTGCCTGTTCTGGAATTCATAATTTGGTGATCTTGCACCAACAATTTTATATCTGATGTGATTAAAATATACCTTTTTGTTATTTTTCACAGTTGATAGGCACATGCACATGTAATTAGTTCATGTGCAAATTCACAGCAGTTTTAGAGTTGCTTTGTAACATCAAAGATATTGAGAAACTTTTGTGATGTGTTATTCTAGGAACAATACAGCCTAGAAGGGTCTTGAATTTTCTTAAATTTCATTTTTATACCAAAGGAGTTGCATAGCCTTGAACATTGAAGCTTTCAGTTTGGAAGTATATTTTATTTTCCAGAGGAAAAATTCAATACAATTTTTTAGAGGAACAAAGAAACGAAATGCCACAAGTGAGAAAATTGTTTAGGTTGGGGATTGTGCAAGTTTGGGTAAGTTGCTGGATGTCTGTGAGATAAATCTGTGTGAGAAATGTCATTTTGGGATTATATTTTTATGTTGTGGGAAGGAGAGAGTTGAATAATTGACCCTTGCCATTTTAGTTTCCACTGGTTTTTCCTACAAGTAGAGAAAATGCATAAACACTAAATGCACACATAAAACTGCTCCTTCGCAGATGTGGATTATATTCCAAAGGGACATATTTAGAGAGCATCACCCAAATGACTTATTTATTCTTCATCCCCTGAGCATGGCTCAGGGCAGGTCTGCAGTAGAATCATGTACAGGCTTATAGCTCTCTGTGATTGCTCTTTTGCTGTTTTAACCCTGAGTGAACCTTATTTTGAGCAAACCTCCTATACAATCTATCTTGAGCAGACTTGTAAATTGGGGTTGGAATATTATTTTCTTAATACTAAATATGTTTTCCAGTTTATAAAAGTGTCACTATGAATTGCTCTAATATTAAATCTTCTTCAGCATAGTTTTAAAAATTAAAGTTACATAAAGTTGGTCTTGACATATTTTTAGTAACCTGGAGCTTCCTCAGAGGACACTGGGGGTGCATACAGTATCGAGGTGCCCCCAGCACCTGATGGGCAGTGGAGGACAGTAGACAGGGAGGGCGGATGCAGACCTATTCTTGAGCTCACCCGAGGCCAGCCCTGACTTGAGGGGTGTGGAAGGGGATGGGGGTGGAGGGTGGGGGTCGGGCAGTCATTAGGGATCTCATGTGGGCAGGTATGGGATATGAATAAAAACTATTTCTTATTGATGTTAATATCCTTTCACTTGTCCCCACAGACAAGGTGAGTGTGGGGGAGGAACTGGGGATGTCTAGGACATGTGTCTTAAGGAGTTTCTTTTCCTCTGGGTCTTGTCTCTCTACCAGGATCTACCTTTAACAACACATCCAGATTTGGCAGCTTGTTCAGGATCTAACAGCAGTCATAAATGAACAGCAAGATGAAGCTGGGAACCCCAGAAGAGCAAGCCATATCTTGTGCTCACATGAAAAGTGGGCAAAAAAAGTAGGTGTTCATGTGAACTGCTTGAAGATATGGACAATATCCTCAGGAGTGACCATTCAATAAATGTTGCTTAAGAAAAGAACAGATGAATAGATAGATGGGGAAACAATGGAAGCGGTGGCAGACTTTATTTTCTTGGGCTCCAAAATCACTGCAGATGGTGATGGCAGGCATGAGATTAAAAGGCATTTGCTCCTTGGAAGAAAAGCTATGACCAACCTAGACAGCCTATTAAAAAGCAGAGACATTACTTTGCCAACAAAGGTCAGTCTAGTCAAAGCTGTGGTTTTTCCAGTAGTCACGTATGGATGTGAGACTTGGACTATAAAGAAAGCTGAGCACCAAATTGATGCTTTTGAACTGTGACAGTCTCTTTGGCTTCAAGGAGATCCAAGCAGCCCATCCTAAAGGAAATCAGTCCTGAATATTCCTTGGAAGGACTGATGCTGAAGCTGAAGCTCCAATACTCTGGCCACCTGATGCAAAGAACTGACTCATTTGAAAAGACCCTGATGCTGGGAAAGATTGAAGGTGGGAGGAGAAGGGGACAACAGAGGATGAGATGGTTGGATGGCATCACCGACTTGATAGACATGAGTTTGAGTAAGCTCTGGGAGTTTGTGATGGATAGGGAGGCCTGGTGTGCTGCAGTTCATGGGGTCACAAAGAGTTGGACACGACTGAGTGACTGAACTGCACTGAAGAAAAGGATGAAAATTTGGACCTCCCTGGTTGTCCAGTGGCTAAGACTCTGAGCTCCTAATGCAGGGGGCAAGGATTTGATCCTTCATCTGGGAACTAGATCCCACATGCTGCAACTAAAAAGGTCCCACATGATGCAACTAAGACCCAGTGCAACCAAATAAATATTTAAAAATAAATAAAAGAATGAAAGTGTTAGTCTCTCAGTTGCGACCAACTCTTTGCAACCTGATATATTGTAACCCACCAAGCTCCTCTGTCCATGGGATTTTCCAGCAAGAATACTGGAGTGGGTTGCTATTTCCTTCTCCAGGGGATATTCCCAACCCAGGGGTTGAACCCAGGTCTTCCACTTTGTAGGAGATTCTTTACCATCTGAGCCACCAGGGAAATCCTAATAAAAGAATGACTAAATCCAAGGGCAGGCAGATTAGTCTGCTAAGATGTCAGCAACATCTCTGATGCAGAGCATCAATTTGTCAGAACGTAAGATCTGAGCAGGCAGAGCTCACCTGTGTGATTTTAGTTTCTCCCTCCTCTCCCTACCTGTTGTGACTCCCTCCTACCTGCAAGTACTGAGGAAGGGTTGTATATCCACTCCCAGCCTAATAAACGTTTGCGTAGGGTGGTCAGATTAGAGTCATTACAAATGTCTCAGAAATATGGTAGGTATCATTTTATTTTTGAATTTTAAGAATTATGTGAAACATGTATGTGCACTTTACAAAGAGTGGAAAATAGGTAAGATCAAAAGAAGAAAATAATTCACTATGGCACTAATTAGAGATAGCAAGATAGATAGCTCTGTACAAAAATGGGATCACACTGTGCACATTGTTTGTGTCCTGTTTTCCCCTTTGTGACAAACTGTGAACATCTTTTCTTGTGAAGTGATTATAGAAGTGCTCTATTAATGTAATGCCTATCTCTTATACTCTAATGGAGATTAATCAGCTACTGAAGTTTTTTTTTTTTTACTAAAATTGGCAGTTTTCTCCCTGCTTCTAATGAGTCGTTGCCATTTATTATGCCTCTGAGATCCGGCAGACAGTATCAGTTCTGCATGTGATATACTAGTACACATATTAGACACAATAGTAAAGAAATGAGTTCACCTAAAGCAGGATTAAGTTTAAATGTCTAGCTAACACAAAAGACTGCCAAAACCTCAAGGAAAAGTTGAGCTTCATTAGAGAGAGAATGTGGTATTCTGGAGAAAGCAGCACAGACACTAACCTCCCCTGCTCTCCAAGCACAGGTTCAGGGGCAGAGATGCCAGGAGTGGGAAAGAAGCTGTTCCTTGGAACAGAGACACCAATTCAAAGGGATTAGTTAGGCTTCCATAAATTCGTGACAGTAGTCCTAATACTGGGCTTCCCTGGTGGCTCAGTGTTAAAAAGTCCATCTGCCAATGTAGGAGATGCAGGTTCAATCCATGGGTCCAGAAGATCCCCTAGAGAAGAAAATGGCAACCCACTCTAGCATTCTTGCCTGGGAAATCCCACAGACAGAGGAGCCTGGCAGGCTACAGTTCATAAAGTCACAAAAGAACGGCAGACAAATTAGTGACTAGACAACAATATTCCTTTTGTTTTTCCATTCATCAGTTGACAGGTGTTTGGGTAGTTCCACTCTTTGGCTTTAATCAATCATGCTGCTATGAACCTGTTTATGTGAACATATATTTTCAGTTCTCTTGGAGAAGCTGATGTGTTTGAATATTTCTTTAAACAAAAATGTAAGGATTGGAGAACTCTTTGTTTTCAATTTTTATGTAAACCTAAGACTGTTTTATAAAGTCTACTAATTAAAAAATTCATGGATCATTATTTTTTAGTGTGAATGGTGATTTATGCCAGTGTGTGAAAGGCAGTGGCACACCAAAAATTTGGTTGTTTTCTTCCCCATCCCCAGCTTTACTTACATAAAATCAACAAATAAGAGTGTATATAGTAGTTTTATTCCTAGTTTTCAAAGGAATCTCTGTACTGTTCTCCGTAGTGGCTGGATCAATTTATATTCCCACCAAAAGTGCAGGAGGGTTCCCTTTTCTCCACATTGTCTCCAACATTTATTATTTGTAGATTTTTATGACCCAGAAATCCCACAACTGGGCATATACCCTGAGAAAGCAATAATTCAAAAATATACCTATTCCCCAGTGTTTATTGTGGCATTATGTACAATAGTCAGGATGGAGTATCAACTTAGATGTCTGTCAATAGACAAATGGATAAAGAAGTTGTGGTACATATATGCAATGAAATATTACTCAGCCATAAAAAGGAATGAAACTGAGTCAGTTGAACTGAAGCAGACAAACCTAGAACCTTTTATACAAAGTGAAGTAAATCAGAAAGAGAAAAACAAATTTCACATATTAACACATATGTATGGGATCTAGAAAAATGGTACTGCTGAATCTATTTGCAGGGCAGGAATAGAGACCCAGATATAAAGAATGGACTTGTGGACACAGTGAGGGAATGAGAGGGTGGGATGAATTGAGAGGGCAGCATTGAAAAATAATGCATTGCTGTGTGTAAAATAGATAGCTAGTGGGAGGTTGCTGTATAATACAAGGAACTCAGCCTGGTACCCTGTGATGACCTAGAGGGCTGGAGCAGGGGTGGTGTGAGGAAGCTCAAGAGGGAGGGTTGGGGAGAGAGCAAATTAGTCAAGATGGCAGGTTCAGGCTCTCTTGCTCCACATTTTGTAAAACACTGTGTAACAGTTGAGATTATTTAGAGCACTGTGTATGTGCATCATGAGGTAACAGCTTAGTCAGGACTAGTTTGTGCTGTCCGCATGCATGAGCTCCACCTTAAACAGCAGCAGCGTTATTGCTGCATCAGGGCTGTGTCCGATGGGTCCTCCAGGAGGGAGAGAATATAGCACGTTTTATGCTACAGCTGCTGCGTCCACCAGCAGAGAGGTTGTATGCGGTTATGTTGTGTTATGCTATGTCTGCTGCTATAGCTGGCTGCGTCAAACAGAAGAGAATAAATGTGTCTGCAGTTCCTCTGGCTCCTTGAGTCTCCTTCCAGCCTCTTGCCTACCCCCGGTTCACGAACGGTGTGGACAGTGTGGACAGTGAGGCCATTGGTGTTGTGAACAGGATGAAGAGCAATACAGAGGATGTATCACCTATGACTGATTCACGTTGTTGTATGACAGGAACTAACACAACAATGTAAAGCAAGTATCCTCCAATTAAAAATTAAAAAACAAACAAATGACAAAGTTAATTCATTTTCCACATAGATTAGATAGCATTGTTAGTATTTCTTTTTAAAAAACATGAAATCACTTTTTTGATGACTATAGTTTGTGTTCTGCTTTTTCCTGTAATCAATCAGCTGGAAATATATTTCGGAGGGGTCTGCTTAGAATGATCTGTTAATGAGGTACTATTTTTTATTTATGTTCTGCTGTAAACAAATTTAATCATGTTAAGATTTTTTTTCTTGGGAGAAAACACAGGGGAAACACTTCTGTTTCTAGTTCAGAGCAGGCACTTCCACTTATTTTATCCGAGGGTCAAACAGTACTGACCTTATATGAGACAGAAAGCACCAGATCTCACCTAAAGGGACATGCGGACATTTAAAAATTATAGTGGATCTGTCTGGAAATGGTAGGAGAGAATCAAGAAGAAATGTGAAACGAGGAAGAGAGAGTTTGGTTTTGTTATAGAATGAAAAGAGATAAAAAAAGGAAGCCCGGACTTTCACTGGGGTGGTAGAGGCTACTTGACCTGGAAAATGTGAAAGCCAAGGAAAGGAAAGTTTAGGGGAGCTTAGATGTGGAATTACTAGACTCCACTGCCAGGCACTCAGGTTTTGCCAGCAACCTGAGGCTAACAAATGCTTGCTGGTCATGATCTGTTCAATAGGCCATTTATTTGTGATTATCATCATAACCAGATATGATGTGCTCTATTCAGAGGTAACATCTCACCATTGAAATTTAAAACCATCCATGATACATGTTTATTTGAAGATAATTAGAAAATGTAGATAATAGAAATGAAATAAATTTATTCATTATGTCTGTTTACTTAAAAAATGTAAAAGTATCTCTTTTTATAAAAATGGCATGATATATTCTTACTATTGGTGTCTTGGCTTTCTCCATATGAGTCATCTATAAATAAATATATTTTCAGTAGCATAGCTTTTGGGGAGTGTATTGACAATTTGATGATGTCTCTTCTTATCTTCAATTCTAACCTCAGCTAATGAAATTAAGACATTTTCTTGATAGAGGAAGCAGGCTTGCATCCTTTTCATGCCTCTGGTCAGTCACTGCCTTTTGATGTGCCTTCAGAATCCAGTAAAAAGCATTGGTTCCACATAGTTAGAGAAAAGAATAGGACTACCGAAAGGGGCATGTGGAAGCTAGAAAGAGAGAGAGAAAGAAAGAATGAAAGAGAAAGAAAGAAAGAGAAAGAGAAAGAGGGAGAAGAAGAAAGAAAGAGAGAAAGAAAGAAAGGAAAACAGTTGTAACTGTAGGGAATTACAGAATATCAGAAAGAATTGAATACTTGAAAGGGGAGTGAGGAGTAGATCTTGCTGCATTAGGGAAGAGAAATAAAAAGGGAGTGGGGGATTTCTGTTTAGTGGTGAAGGCTACTGAAGCCATGGGAGTTTTTAAAAAGGAGGAAAAGCAAGATATTTTATATGAGCACATGGCAGAGTCATGAGTTCATTCCTTGCCCTGGTCCCCACAGCATCTGGTATGGATGGTGCCATTCATTTCCTGATGGAGGGTGTATGCTCCAAGCACTGCAAAAATAGTTGTATGTTTAATGTTATTTAGAAATAACCAATGTTAGCTAATGGCAGCACTGATATCAAGTTCACTTTCAAATGTATGATATTATCTTTCAGATTTTCAAAATGGTGGGAGGAATAGAGGTTTATTTAAGAAAAAGTAGAAAACACAGATGGACAAAAGGTAATAATTAACTCACTATTTTACATTAGCAGAATCACATTGTTCACGTCAAAAAAGCTATAGCACACTTTAATGGCATCAGTTTTGAGGTACATAACAACTTTGATTGTGTTTAACCACTATGAATTAGTCAAGATGTTTAAGTAATGGATGGGCAGCCATGTTCTGTCTCCAGCCAATGACTACCTTGCACTTATCCTCAGGTGAAAGCATACCGTTGCCAATTGATGGTGCATTAAGGCTAGGACTGCTCTATCTTCCAGCGGCATGATGAATTTTCAAAGTCCTGCTGGAGCCACTTGACAGTTTGCTGCTGCTGCTGCTAAGTTGCTTCAGTCGTGTCCGACTGTGAGACCCCCATAGACGGCAGCTCACCAGGCCCCAGCGTCCCTGGGATTCTCCAGGCAAGAACACTGGAGTGGGTTGCCATTTCCTTCTCCAATGCGTGAAAGTGAAAAGTGAAATTAAAGTCATTCAGTCGTGTCCGACTCTTCGCGACCCCATGGACTGCAGCCTACCAGGCTCCTCCGTCCATGGGATTTTCCAGGCAAGAGTACTGGAGTGAGGTGTCATTGCCTTCTCCGACTTGACAGTTTAGAAGAGCACAAAGGGCATGAAGTACTGAAGAGAAGAGTCAGGTCAGGAGACATGCCAGGTACGAGGAATCCTGGGATTTCACTGTGGGTAGTAAAGATTACCCAGTCTAAACCCCCTAAAAGCTGAGGCAAGGTTTTATGGAGGGGTACATGGCAAAGTCATTGGCCCCCACCCCGTTTTATCTAGGATAATGTATCTAGATAGTAGTATTACCTAGGATAATCTAGATAACCTTTTATCTAGGATGGTATTGTACGTACCCCGAGGTTAATGGAACACTTAGGTTGATTAAGTTTAAAGGTGCTATACGTATTTATAAATGGCTGCAATGAAGTTAAGGGAGCTTTTGGATTCAGTGTCAGTGTTACTGGGGGAAATGGATTTCTGGACCGTGTCTTAGGACCAGACTAATGATCAGAGTCACATCAAGTGTGACAGTGGCACAGCAAGAATTTAACTCTTTTTATTTTTTCCGGGCTCTGTTAGGAATCTCTCTGGCTAGCAATGCTGTAGGCCATCTGCATACCCTGTAGGGAACTCAGGGGTGAGGGAAAACCCAGGCCAAGGTGAGATGCATCTGTTCCTGCTCTATGCAGTTACTTCACTTCCATGACTTCTGAAATCCTGGCTTGGTAAATTGAGGAGATACAGCAGGGTATTCGTGTGCATGTTGTGTCTTCTTGCCAATATGTAACCCACCTGCAGTTATCTTTTTACAGTTTTAATGTGTCAAATAACAAAAGTTTATTTACAGAAAGAAAAAAAAGGCTATAAACACTAATCAACAACAACAAAAATATTTAGGGTTATTCAAACCAAAGATAGTCATAAAAATATACTTTTGCAAATGCAATTATTTTGTATATACTGTCTACATCCTTTTTATCTTAGTACAGACTGAGAATGTCTTCTCCCTGGCAACATATTTGAATTGCATTCAAAACTGAGTGCTGTTTCTTCTTTATGCTGTTCTCTAACCAATATTACCCACCATAAAATTTTATTTTCCTGTTGAGACAGTCATAATTCCCTTTCCTGTCCCATGAAAAGCAATAACACCCCCTGTCCTCACGATCCAACAAAACACTGTTGGAGAAAGAACGGAGTCTTCCAGAACTGAGTTCCTGTGGGAACTGCATGGAAAGGGTAGCAGAATAATAGAGGGAAATAGAGCATTAAAGAAGTCAGTTCTTTCTGCTGCAGGAGAGCCAGGAAAAGAAAAGAGACTGGGTTTTCCTTGGGCAGTGAAGTTTGTGCCAATTTCAGGAAATGCACAAGCTGCAGTGTCAATGAGTCTTTCTAGGAGAACACTGGCTCATCACCACCACTGTTAAGAAACACAATGGATGGTTATGATGAACAAGATTTTCTAAGAGGCTACTTTTTCATAATCCCATGACAGAGAGATGGTTTACTTTTGTCACGCAAGTGTATGTTCCTCGGTTCTTTGTCTCGTCACAACAAAGATTTAGAGCAATGGACATTAAAGCCCTTGGCGCATCACAGCTCTTGAGTCTTGGACAAACCGTGTTACAGCTCTTAGGCAAATCAGTGTTACAGCTCCATTTTATTTAGAAGATAGCAGGAGAATCCAAGACTCGAAGAGAAGGGAGTGGAGAAGTGCGTGGGGAGGGAGAGAGAGAGAAAGAGAGAGAGCGTGCGCATGCACGAGGGAGAGAGAGTCCAAGAGAAAGCGCTTTGGCTCCTCCTTTTATATGTTTTTTCTTCCACCTGGGCCTGCCCTATGCAAATTGGGCTTAGCCAGGAGTGCTGTTTGTTCTGCCTGAAGTTTTCACTCTGGTCCTCGGACCTTCCTTTGACCTTTCTTGTCTTTTAGCCACTGCCATTTTGGACTCCTTTTCCCTATTCTACCTACCTAACATTCCCCCCTCAAGATATGGGAGGCCCAATTCTTTGGAAATAGGGGCGTCAAGGTCTTTCTGGCTACTTACTGCTGAACTGGGGTGGCGAGGGGTATTGGGCCTCCCCCTCTTGCTAGTCTCAATCCTGAGTCCTTATAGCGGTGTCCAAGGGTGTGTGATATTTTCCGTGGTCAGCTGTAGTTTTATATCTTTGTTGAACTGGCACTGCATGTTGTAGCTGGTTGACCTGGGCAGAGACAAAACAGGTTAGACAATTCATAGTACATGGAATAATCATAGGCATCATCAATATAGCATAACAAGGACTAGTAGGGACATTGGTCAATTTTAAATTCACATCGCCAGGATGGCTCAAGTCCCTCCCTGTTCAGGGATCAGAAGATCTATCTCCTGTCTGTTTTGGAGTACAGTCTCTGTCAAGCTGTGTTGGCTCCTTAGAGTTATCCTGAGAAATCTTATCCCCAGAAACCAGATTTTGGGAGTGTTCATTAGAATGACACTCATTGGTAGTTCTGAATAGGTATCTGAGATCTCCCAGGGGCTCACAGGTGTATTGAGTGTCCTCTTCTGTTTTCTTCCATGGCTTGACTCGTGAGTAGTGAATCCAGGAGTCATGTCCTGGTACCTTGACTGCTGTGGGGGTAGAAAGTATTACAGGGTAGGGGCCCTTCCATGTGGGCTGGAGTTGAGCCTTTGGGGACCCATCTTTCCAGACTTTAATTAGGACTTGAGTTCCTGGAGCATATAGTGGTGACTCTTTAGAATCTTTTGGGTCCTGGTTCATACCCCACAAGCGTATATCCTGTTGGAATTGTCCAATGGCCATGGTATAAGACTGGAGGGTCTGAACCTCTGGATCTAGGAAGAGGTCATTAACATAAACAAAAGGTCTCCCATATAGCATCTCATAAGGACTAAGACCAACCTGTTCCTTAGGGGCAATTCGGGTGCGGAGGAGAGCTATTGGTAAAGCCTCCTTCCATCCCAGGGAGGTCTCCTGGGTTATCTTTTTTATCGCTGATTTTAAGAATTGATTGGCTCTTTCTACTTTTCCTGAATATTGAGGCCTCCAGGCACAATGGAGATAATAAGTAATGCCTAATGCTTTCAAGACTCCTTGGGTGACCTTAGAAGTAAATGATGTCCCATTGTCACTTTGTAATGACCTGGGCAGACCAAATCTTGGAATGATTTCATGGAGCAGTTTTTTTAACTACCTCCTCAGCCTTCTCGGTCCGGGTGGGAAAGCCTTCAATCCATCCTGTGAATGTATCTATCATAACTAATAGGCATTTATACCCTTGAGAAACTGGCATCTGAGTGAAGTCCATCTGCCAGTCCTCTCCTGAGTAGGCCCCACGTCGTTGGATGGGCTGGGCCTGTTTTAACTGGCAAGTGGGACAAGAGGAGACAACCTGTCTTATAGTTGTTTGGAAGCCTGTTCCTCTGAAGGACCTTTCTAGTAATCTTTGGAGGGCCTTTTCTCCTAAATGAGTAGTGGCATGTAAGGAGTTAACCAACTTCCACTGAAGGTTTCCAGGCAGAAAAAGGAGTCCCTCCTTTTGGAACCACCCCATATGATCTTGAAAGCCCTCGCTCTTAGCTTTAAGAGTCTCACCTTCAGTATATGAAGGAGTTTCTGGCAAATTAGTCTGTGGAACTAAGGTGGCAATCCCTATTAGGTCATGGTTCTGTAATGCTGCTCTCCTAGCTGCCTGATCAGCTGCTTGGTTCCCTCATGCCACTTCCATGTTCCCTTTTTGGTGTCCTTTACAGTGGGAGACTGAAACCTCAGTAGGCAGATGGACTGCCTCCAAGAGTCGAAGAATCTGATCACCATACTTGATTGGGGACCCTCGGGTGGTCAAGTGGCCCCTTTCTTTCCAAACAGCCGCATGTGCATGTAGCACCAGAAAGGCATACTTGGAGTCAGTGTAAATGGATATTCTTTTTCCTTTTCCCAGTTCTAAAGCTTGAGTCAGGGCTATGAGCTCAGCTAATTGGGCTGAAGTACCTGGTGGCAAAGGCTTAGCCTCTATGGTCTCAAAATTGGAGACTACTTCATACCCGGCTCTTCTTTTTCCATCCAAGACAAAGCTGCTTCCATCAGTGTACCAGATTTCCTCAGGATTGGTCAGGATCTTCTGACAATCCCTCTTGGGGTTTTGTCCAGTGGTCCAAGGTTTATAGACAAGAGTGAAAGGGGAGAGAGCCCTTGGGGGTAGGGAGGAGGGTGTCTGGGTTAAGAACCTCACAAGGGGATATAGTGAGGCCTGGATTTTCCATCAGCATTACTTGATATCTGAGGATTCTTTGATCAGACATCCATAAGTGGCCTCTCCCATTTAGGAGTTGTTTTACTTGGTGGCTGGTAAAAATAGTTAGTTTGCCCCCAAAGGAGAGTTTTAAAGCATCTTCTATCATGTTGCAATAGCTGCAAGATTTCGAAGGCAGGGAGGCCAACCTCGGGAAGTTGGATCGAGCCTCTTGGATAAGTAAGCTACAGGCTGGGGCTCAGATCCCAACCTTTGAGTTAACACTCCCAAGGCTATTCCCTCTCTTTCATGGACATAAAGTTGGAATGCTTTTTCTGGGTCTGGCAACCTCAAGGTAGGTGCCTGAGTTAAGGCCTGTTTTCGTGTAGCCTCTGCCTCCTTTTGAGGAGTTCCCCACATCAGTGGGATTGAATTATCTTGTCCCTTTAAGCTTTCATATAAGGGCTGGGCAATTAGACCATAATTGGGTATCCAGATTCTACAATAACCAGTTAGCCTCAGGAAAGCTCGCAATTGTTTTCAAGTCTTGGGGGAGGGCAACTGGAGAATTCCTTGTACCCAATCAGAGGACAGCCTCCTGGACCCGTGTATAATCTGAACTCCCAGGTAGTGACCTTTGTCTCGACCATCTATGCCTTAGCACGGGAGACTTTATATCCCCTTTCTGCCAAGAAGTTTAGAACCTGAATTGCATATTGTTGGGCACTTTTCTCATCTGGAGAGCAGATTAGTAGGTCATCTATGTATTGTAATATTTTCCCATTAGGCCCCAGGTCCAGATCTAGGAGATCCTGGCTAAGGGCCTGTCCAAACAGGTGGGGGCTATCTCTGAACCCCTGAGGTAATACTGTCCAAGTCATGTGTTGGTGTTTTTCTCCTGGGGCCTCCCACTCAAAGGCAAAGAGGTATTGGGATTCTTTAGCCAGTGGTATGCAAAAAAATGCATCTTTGAGATCCAAGACAGTAAACCATTTGGCACTGGGTGGGATTTCTCCCAAGATTACATAGGGATTGGGTACTGTGGGATGGAGGGGGACTACAGCTTCATTTATGATCCGGAGATCTTGAACCATTAGCCAGGTTCCATCTTTTTTCTTTACTGAAAGGATTGGGGTGTTACATGGCGAACTGGTAGGGACCAGTAGCCCACAAGCAAGGAATTTATTTAAGGCTATAGTCCCTCCCAAGCCTCTTTTTTGAGAGGATATTGTCTCCGGTTAGGAAACCGAGTAGGATCTCGGAGGACAATGATGACCAGTTCAGCTTGGTGGGCTCGTCCAGGAATCCCCTGATCCCACACCTGGGGGTTAATTTTGTCTTCCCATAGTTTTTGGTCCCTCTCTATTGAAGGTGTAATGGGTTCTTCAGTAGTAACCAGGAGCTGTAGAGCTCTAGGGGCTGAAAAACTTTCCATTACAAGGGTGGTCCCCAGTTTAGTGAGTATATCTCTTCCCAATAAGGGGGTAGGACACTCAGGGACCACCAGAAACTGGTGGGAAAATATTTGTCCATCCCAGCAGCAAAGAAGTGCTTGGGTGAATCTTTTAGTAGTTGCTTTTCCTGTAGCACCCAAAATGGTACAGGTTTGGGAGGAGAAGGCTCCGGAGTAGAAGATCAAGACACAGTAGGTAGCCCCTGTGTCAACCAAGAAATTCTCGGACCTACCTGCCACATCCAGTTGCACCCTTGGCTTCAGCCCCGTGATGGTTATCTGTGACAGGTGGGCTGGCTGGAGCGGGCCACTTCAGTCCTCTTGAACCATCGTGAGGGTAGGCTTGGTGCTTGACCTTGAGGCTCTTGGGTCCCGAGGGCAGAGTGCCGCCCAATGTCCCAGTTGATGGCATTTGTGGCAAGCCGTTCTAGGAGACTTGTCACGGTTTGGACACTCTTTGGCCCAATGCCCCGCCTGTGTACAGATCAGGCATCTGCCTCGTGCCTTGTCCCTCAAGGACTCGGGGTTTGCCATAGGGCTTCTCTGGAGGGCGGCCAGCATCTGGGCATGCCTTGTCTCTTTCTTTCTCTCCTTCTCCTGGGCCTTGGCCTCATTCTCCTGTTCCCTGTTATAAAAGGTATTGGTGGCTGTCTGGACCATCTCATCTAAAGAGGCAGCAGGGTCCTGCTGTTGTAGCTGCTATAACTTAATTCTGATATCTGATGCACATTGGGACAGGAATTTGTCCTTTAAAATCACCTGTCCCTCGTAAGAGTCTAAGTCCAGGTTGGTAAACTTTTGGAGTGCCTCTTTTAGCCTCTCCAGAAAGGCAATGGGGTTCTCATTGGGCTCCTGAGTTATTGCTGAGACTCGGGCATAGCTAATGACTTTTTGCTGGGCTGCTTTCAGTCCTGTCTTCACACAGATTAGAAAATGATCTCTTTCCCAGATGTGCTCAGGGTCATTATAATTCCAATTAGGATCGGAGGAGGGGACTGCAGTTTCCCCTACTGGGTATCTATCACTGGACATGTGGAGCCCTGTTGCATACCTCCGGGCTTCCTTTAAGACCCTGGTATGTTCAGGATCAGATAAAGTTTGACTAAATATGACCATGATGTCTTTCCACGTCAAGTCAAAGGCCAAGGTAATATGTTGGAATGTATCCATATATTTGCCTGGGTCATCTGTATAACTTCCCAGGTCTTGTTTGATCTGCCTTAGTTCTAAGAGGGAGAAGGGCTTATGGACCCGGGTTGGTCCAAATTCTCCTCCAGTTTCAACTAAGGGACATACTCGAGCTGGTTTTTGTGGGGGAGGTGCTCCCAGATATGGAGGCACGTTTGGGTACGAGGAAGGAGCACCAGGCAACTCGGGAGCTGTGGGAGGTGAGCCTTCATGAGGGGGTTCCTTTTCTTGGTTGCCTGTACCTAGCACCATTTGCCTAGTGGGCTCACTTTTAGGGCGTACTACAATTCCATACTTAAGACAGAGTTCCTTCATATCTCTTAGTCCGAAGAAAATTTGGACATAGGGTATCTCTGTCCATTTCCCTTGTCTTTTGCAGAATAATTCTAATTGCAGGATGGTATTGTAATTTAAAGTTCCATCCTCAGGCCAGTGTTCCTCATCCCCCAGTGGATACTGTGGCCACGCAGTGGCACAAAAGAATTTCAAACGACTTCTCCTTAGAGCTAGAGGATGGAACAGCTTCCAGTTATCAAGGATACATTTCAAGGGCGTCTGCCGGGAAGTGGATTTGTTATTTCCCATCTGAAAGACAGTCATGACAGGGAAAAAAAGAAAAAGATCTCTTTCGATTTCCTTAAGGGTGAGTCTTTCTGAAGTTTATCCTACCCAGAACTGTTGCAACCTGAGAGCCAGGCGTCCCTGGGTCAGGGTGCAGATCCCCAGGCAGGCTGAGGCATGACAGCCTCCTAGAGATCGAATCCCTGGGCAGGTCGAGGCGTGACGGCCTCCCGAGGATTGGGTCCCTGGGCAGGTCGAGGTGTGACGACCTCCTGGGACCCCTGGGACTAGAGGATCCCCGAAGAGGTTGAGGCCTGACAACCTTTCGAAGACTGATCCCTAGGCAGGTCAAGGTGTGATGACCTCCTGGGACCCCCCGGACTGGAGTTTGGGCGTCCCCAAGATCTCCAGTGTGACCAGTATTGGGTAGGATTAGGGGTAGGATATTATAGAGTATTTCCCTCCCAAGGCCAGCTATTTTCTGGTTGTCTCTCCAGAAGATTGTAGAAACCTTGTGGGTCTGGATGGGGCTCAGGAAAAGAGCATGAAACAGGAGGGAAGGGGACAGAGCACAACCTTTGAAAGAATGACATAGCACAAGGGTATAATGTAAACCAATTAAAATCAATTGGGTCCAAGATGACAAGTCAACTTCAAGTAAACCTTAATCCCCAATCTATAAGCCAACAGACACACCCAGAGGTGGTAAGACAGCTCCAAGGCACAAGGTCAGAAGAGGGAGGAGTGGGTGGTTCCCCAATGGCTGGGATGATCCTATCACTCATTAGCATATGAATTCCATCCCCTCACAAAACCTAGCCAGGCCTAATTCCATGGCCGCAGCCCTTGCCCTTGGGAATGGTTCACACCCTGAAGGGTGGCTTCTCTCTGGATCCTAACAAATCTACCTCTTTGTCTCTCAATGAATTTTTGCAATGAGACATCAGAGCCTGAGTTTCATTAGTTTTGGCCAGGCTTGAGTCCCGGGAGAGAGCTGAAGGACAGGAGGAAAAAGCAGTGGGGAAAACGTGCCAAGGAATCCCCTTCATAGCCTGCTGGAAAATTTGCTAAATATCTGACCGGTGCTCACAGTTTCATTGGTCTAATCTTTGGCAGAGAAGAGAAAGGACAGAAGAACCCCCACCGGCTTGTGTAACAGCTACTGGGTCTCAGCAGATAGCACCTTTGGGACATACTGAGGAGCAGCCTCTCCAGAGTCCCTCAATTGTGCCCCTGCTGCCCGCCTGTTCGTGGGAGGTTTGAGGAAACAAGAAACGAGAGATTGTTAAGGTCCCTCCAGCCATAGGAGCGAGGACCTCTTACTTTAACTGGAGGTCTTCTGGAATCTGAGACTGGTCCGCGTGAGCTTTCTGCTGAGTTCCTTCTTCGCTGTCCCGGTTTCCAGCAAGATGGGCCTTCCCCTGAGCTGGGTTTCTTCGCCTTCTGCTTCTAGCGCAGGAGCTTTGCTGAATTGGGCTCCTGCTGTGCTTGGCCTCTTCCATGCAGAGGTTGTTTCAGCCAAGTTTTATCTGAGTCACGGCACCATAGATGTCATGCGAGTGTATGTTCCTCGGTTCTTTGTCTCGTCACAACAAAGATTTGGAGCAATGGACATTAAAGCCCTCGGCGCATCACAGCTCTCAGGTCTTGGACAAATCGTGTTACAGCTCCATTTTATTTAGAAGATAGCAGGAGAATCCAAGACTCGAAGAGAGGGGAGTGGAGAAGTGCGTGGGGAGGAAGAAAGAGAGAGCGAGTGCGCACGCACACGCATACACAAGGGAGAGAGAGTTTGAGAGAAAGCGCTTTGGCTCCTCCTTTTATATGTTTTTTCTTCCACCTGGGCCTGCCCTATGCAAATTGGGTTTAGCCAGGAGTGCTGTTTGTTCTGCCTGAATTTTCACTCTGGTCCTTGGACCTTCCTTGTCTTTTAGCCACGGCCATTTTGGACTCCTTTTCCCTATTCTACCTACCTAACACTTTCAAACTTTTAAAATTATAAAATGATACATATTCATTTTTAAATAGATAAATAAAATGAAAGTGAAGAGGCGGAAAGTGAAGAGGGATGGAAGAGCCTCTTGATGAAAGTGAAAGAGGAGAGTGAAAAAGCTGACTTAAAACTCAACATTCAAAAATGAAGATCATGGCATCCGGTCCCATCACTTCATGGCAAATAGATGGGGAAACAATAGAAACAGTGACAGACTTTATTTTCTTGGGTTCCAAATTCACTGCAGATGGTGACTGCAGCCATGAATTCAAAGACCCTTGCTCCTTGGATGAAAAGCTATGACCAACCTAGACAGCATATTAAAAAGCAGAGACATTACTTTGCCAACAAAAGTCCATCTACTCAAAGCTATGGTTTTTCCAGTAGTCATGTATAGATGTGAGAGTTGGACTATAAAGAAAGCTGAGCGCTGAAGAATTGATGCTTCTGAACTGTGGTGTTGGAGAAGACTCTTGAGAGTCCCTTAGACTGCAAGGAGATTCAACCAGTCCATCCTAAAGGAGATCAGTCCTGAATATTCCTTGGAAGGACTGATGCTGATACTAAAACTCCAATACTTTGGCCACCTGATGTGAAGAACTGACTCACTGGAAAAGACTCTGATGCTAGGAAAGATTGAAGGCAGGAGGAGAAGAGGGCAACAGAAGATGAGATGGTTAGATGGCATCACTGACTTGATGGACATGAGTTTGAGCAAGCTCTGGGAGTTGGTAATGATGGGGAAGCCTGTGTGTTGCAGTCCATGTGGTCACAAAGAGTCAGACACGACTGAGCGACTGAATTGAACTGAATGAAAGTGAAAAGAAAAGTGAAGTGTTAGTGGCTCAGTCGTGTCCAACTCTTTGCTACCCCCTGGGACGATAGCCCACTAGGTTCTTCTGTCCATGGAGTTTTTCAGGCAAGAGTACTAGAGCAGTTTGCCATTTCCTTCTGCAGGGGATCTTCCTGATCCAGGGATTGAACCAGGTCCCCTGCATTACAGGCAGATTCTTTACCATCTGAGCCACCAGGGAAGCTCTTTAATCATGACCGTGTACCTTGACAACAAAATCTTTCATGATATAGGATGATAACATCAATAAGTATCTTAGCACATAACAGCTGTTCAAACTTGACAGTTCCCTATCTTCAAATTGTACTCATATGTGAAATAAATATGATGGGCTTATTTCACAACAAAATAGAGCACTAAAATCATTATTCTCTATGTTGGTCAGTTGTGATAAAACTATACCTTATTTTTTTCCCCCCAAACTGAGATCATATTGTGAATTCCATTTTTCAGCCTTTTTTTTTTTCCTCCAAATATGCTTTTTCAGTTGCACAGTGGCTCATTTTTCTATTTGACTTGAAACATGATAATTAAAAAGAAGGTCCCAGCTGCCATTCTACCTTCAGCTGCCCTGGTTTCTTAACTTCCTGTCTTGAGTGTTCAATTCTTCCTTCAGTTGAGATACTCCAGGGCCCTTTCAATAAACTGTCCGTTCTACTTGAGCTGAAGAATACATTTTGGTATTTGATTACAAGGAAAACTTAAACAATGTACACAAAGGATTATGGGAAAGATAAAGGAAAATGGACAAAGATACTCAGAGTTAGTAAAGGTGTTGCTCTCTAGGGGGCAAGTTGAAGTTAAAAATAAGACAAAATGAAAAAAAAAAAACCCTCATCTGAGACTGCATGAAAGAGAGAAACTTACTGAGAAATGGGACATTATTAAAAACAGAATTAGACCTTGCTGCAGCAAGAAAAGATATTAGAAATTGAGGAGTCTGCAATTTCATAAACTTAATAAATGATATCCAGAGCTTTAAAAAAATAGCTTAAGAAATAAAAAAGGCAAGATTTTAGGGGGAAGTATGTGGTCTAGGTCTCTCTATGGATGTTAGTGGGGGGGAAACCAAACAGTAGTAATCCTAGCTTAGAGACTCTCTGAGGATTCTCCAGCTGGCAAAATCTCCAGTGAGACAATAGTGACTGGATGCAATGCCAAGGAAGAAGTGGGTCATCAGCCAGTACAGCAAGAAAGAAGATGAGAACAAGAATTGTTTCTTCAAAGTAATTTAAAAACTTTTCTGTATATTATAAGTATTCTGAAGTAAACAGAGAAGGAGGCTCTGTTTTCTTTAAGATAAAGTATACTTTTTTATTTTTTTTGAAGTACAGACTAATCTTTTAATTCATATACTTAGTGCTAATTTGGGCAATAGAAAAATCAGAAGCCTACATATGTAACAGTTTTTTTTTTTTTTTAAATACAACAAAGACATTTTAAAATACAGGAATAAAACAAATGTAAAACTAGGAATCATGGATATCCTTAGAAGCTGGATCTTGAACATAATTTTAAATTGTTTCCTATTTAATGTCTTTCATTACTTTCTTTATCCTAATTTTTGCTTTTTTGGCCAGTCTATTGCTAAATTACAAAGAGATTTTCTAAGAGATTTCAGCTGTTTTTTCCTCTCACCTTATACACTTTGCAGAGATTTATTCTTGTGTTTTAAAATAACTGAATATTCTGAGGTTTCTTTCAAGTATATATTGTTTCTTTTTAAAAAATTAATTTACTTATTTTAATTGGAGGATAATTACTTTACAATATTGTGGTGATTTTTGCCATACATCGACATGACTCAGCCATGGGTGCACATGTGTCTCTCCATCCTGAATCCCCTTCCCACCTCCCTCCCCACCCCATCTCTGTGTTATCCCAGAGCACCGACTTTGAGTGCCCTTCTCCTAAGACCAAAAAAAAAAAAAAAAAAAAATGAGGAAAAGAGACTATATGTGGATTTTAAAAAAATTGAGTATACAAGTTGGGAGCATCATTTATCCCTCAAGTTATACTGCGCTACATTGCCCTGAAATTCGAGTCATGTATGGCTACCCGTGTTTGGCCTGTGTCTTATTCTATCAAGTTTCAAGCTTGCTACTGTATTTATTGCCAATCAATGTTCAGAGTTTACTAGGGCACTAATGGATCTTGATCAGTGATCTCATTTCTTCAAATTCCTTAGCCATTGTTGCGTATGCTTTTAGAAATAGGTATCCATCTTTCCTAGAGAAAGACACACTCATTGACAATAAGAAGTCATTGAGAAGCTAAAGCAGATTTCTGTCAGTCTGCTTTTCAGAAACAATTACTCTTATTGGGCTCAATTCCACTGGTAGTATAGAGAGGTACGTTAGTCTGGGAATAGCTGTTGAATAGTTACATGTTTAGGAAGTTAGCATTTACTTCTGTTTTTCCTCTAAGATGTAGTATGGATAACAATGCGAGTAAACTGATGACAATAAAGCGAGGAATCTGATGCTTCCTTTGAGCACATTAACTTTGAAATAGAGGGAAGAAAGGAAAATCTTCACTGGGACCTCTTTGAAAGCCCATGGTATGAAAAATGAATAGGAAGTCAAAAAGGAATCAGGGAAGGAGAAATACTCTAAGGATGGAGAAAAGGTGATTTGTTTTATTTTTCCAGGTATGGTTCCCTAGGTAAATATAAGAAAAAGGACAAAGAATTTTAATTCCCATGAACAATATTATTTTTAGCTTATTTAAGTTACATCAGAAATTGACTACACTTACAAATGTTCTGTGGTATGGTTTTGTGAATTTTATTTTATTTTGCAGTTTATGTTGTGTTCAGAAAGTTCCAACTCTGTCTAAGCTGAAGTAAAAGAAAAATATCACTTTTTATTCTTTCAAGCTTTATGATTTTAAAGCATGCAAATTGAATCTGCCAAGGACTTCGTTAAGGAGTCAAAAACTCAGAGACTGTTCAGTACAGGAACGGATTTTGAGGCAAGAAGCAAGATGGAAACTGAGTTAGAAAAAAACTAATTATCCTAAGAACAGGATTGAGATGTCAGAACTCTTTTTTTACTAGGTGGTAGAGTCCAATTGACTCTGTTCCGTTGTATACAAAATTACTTTTAGAGTAGATTTAGGGATGTGCATGAGGTTGCTTCTGGGGATCATCTCTGGGAAGAGGTAGCATGGTCTCTATAAATTTATGTCCCTATTCTTGTTTCCGAGAAGGCAATGGCACCCCACTCCAGTACTATTGCCTGGAAAATCCCATGGATGGAGGAGCCTGGTAGGCTGCAGTCCATGGGGTCGCTAAGAGTCAGACACGACTGAGTGACTTCCCTTTCACTTTTCACGTTCATGCATTGGAGAAGGAAATGGCAACCTACTCCAGTGTTCTTGCCTGGAGAATCCCAGGGACAGGGGAGCCTGGTAGGCTGCTGTCTATGGGGTCACACAGAATCGGACACGACTGAAATGACTTAGCAGCAACATTCTTGTTTAGCTCCTCAGGTTTTACGAGGAGGTCAACTTCATCCCCAGCACAGTTCATTATTAGTATGTTTGGCTCTATACACAACTGGCATCAAGAAATAACTCTCCTCCAAGTGCTGATCAAGCTGCATGACCTTAAACCCACAGCTGCCACATAGTTATACTCTGAGGAGTACTGGAAGGGTACGTGGGTGTGCTTACATTCATTTATGCAGAAACTTAACTCCCCATGGATTATCTTTCAATCAAAAAACAGAATCTCAGATTGTATTATTGTTTTTTTGTAAAACTGCTTTTACTGAATTATGCAGAGGGGCTGACTGGGTAGTGTGTAGGCGACATAATTGGATCAGATATGTTCTTTCTGAATAAATGCAAGTAACTGGTTAGCTTGATTGGTTCAGGCTTTTGGCCTCATTTTTTCTTTTTTTTTTTCTGCTGTGTGTGGCAAGGAAAACTGAACTAAGCTATTTGTGACTGAAGAACACTGAGTTGGCATTTTTTTAAAAAGTGATGAACCGTTGAGCTTTCTCCAAGTAATTATGCTTTTCTCTAGTTTGGGGTCCAGACTGTTCATTCTGGTCCACAGTTAGGCTGTATTTCTCTCTTCAGCAATCTCTCCTCCCTGAGCAAAGAAAGCTACTATGAAATGGTTTCAAAACTTGGAAACAAGGCAAAAGGATGACTGCATGTCATTTCAAAATCATTTTAGAGCATTCCCTAATAGGTTTAACAAAGGCTTATCTAATTCTTTAGAGGAAAATCCTTTGATTTACTATTTATTATTGATTAGGGCCAGAACTTTGTATAGTTAGATGACTGATGATTTACAAATGATTTTTTGCCAGTAGAAACTAATTGAACCTAGAGATTATGGTTTTATCGTGTTACAAATATCATTAAAAATCTAATTTTATCTAATTTGTTTCATCACTACTTTCCTGACTGTATAAACCCTGTTCTGAAAATGCTCTTTGAGTAAGGCTTACCATCCTGCCAGTTCCATCATTAATGAGTTGAACAAATCTTTGGCACATGGTCACCATATATTTGACTGGAGTTGTATTTTGAGCACTTTGAAAATGGCACTTCAACAGAGCCTTTCTCTATCTGCTCCATGAAGGCCCATATTATACAATTTCAGACTTTGTCTTTCTTTTGTCTCTTTTCTAAAGGGCTCTCTGTTCTTGCATCCATGTGAATCAGCTTGCTTCTGTTGATTGTTACAAAAGGCAGAATAGCATCATGAGCAGACTATTGGTTTTAGAGTCAGATAAATTTGAGTGGAATTGTAGCTTCCTGACATAAAGCTTTGCAACTTTGCATGGATCACTTAACTTCTCTAGTCATATCTTTCACTAAGATAGAATAAAGCACATATATTGCAATCATTAAATTTCTCAGTTTATTCATTTGTAAAGTGGAGAAGTCAAATCGGTTAATCTCCAAAGTCCTCTTCCGTTCAAATATTCTATGATTCCAACATTTAACAGCTTCGTATTCCCATTTAACTTTTTTTTTTTTCATTTTAATTATTTTATTTTATTTATTTATTTTTTACTTTACAATATTGTATTGGTTTTGCCATACATCAACATGCATCCGCCATGGGTCAGTAGTTTAAGCATGCAATTTAATACTCAGTTCAGTTCAGCTCAGTTGCTCAGTCATGTCTAACTCTTTGTGCCCCATGAACTGCAGCACGCCCGGCATCCCTGTCCATCACCAACTCACGGAGTTGATCCAAACTCAATCTATTGAGTCAGTGATGCCATCCAACCATCACATCCTCTGTCATCCCCTTCTCCTTCTGCCTACAATCTTTCCCAGCATCAGGGTCTTTTCAAATGAGTCAGCTCTTCGCATCAGATGGTCAAAGTACTGGAGTTTCAGCTTCAGCATCAGTCCTTCCAATGAACACCCAGGACTGAACTTTAGGATGGACTGGTTGTATCTCCTTGCAGTCCAAGGGACTCTCATGAGTCTTCTTCAACAGCACAGTTCAAAAGCATCAATTCTTCAGCACCCTCATATCCATACAAGACTACTAGAAAAACCATAGCCTTGACTAGATGGACCTTTGTTGACAAAGTAATGTCTTTGCTTTTTAATATGCTGTCTAGGTTGGTCATAACTTTCCTTCCAAGGAGTAAGCTTCTTTTAATTTCATGAATGCAATCACCATCTGTAGTGATTTTGGAGCCTCCCCCCCGCCCACCCCAAATAAAGTCAGCTACTGTTTCCTCAGTTATAGAACAGCAACTGTAGGTTGAGCAGTTCAGTTGAATTCAGTTCAGTCGTTCAGTCATGTCCAACAATTTTGACCCCATGGACTGCAGCACGCCAGGCTTCCCTGGCCATCACCAACTCCCAGAGCTTACTCAGACTCATGTCCATCGAGTCAGTGATATCATCCAACCATCTCATCCTCTGTCGACCCCTACTCATGCCTTCAATCTTTTCCAGCATCAGGGTCTTTTAAAATGACTCAGTTCTTTGCATCAGGTGGCCAAAGTTTTGGAGCTTCAGCATCAGTCCTTCCTATGACTATTGAGGACTGATTTCCTTTAGGATAGACTTCTTGGATCTCCTTGTAGTCCAAGGGACTCTCAAGAGTCTTCTCCAACCCACAGTTCAAAAGCATCAATTCTTCAGTGCTCAGCTTTCTTTATAGTCCAACTTTCACATCCATACATGACTACTGGAAAAACCGTAGCTTTGACTGGATAGACCTTTGTTGGTGAAATTATGTCTCTGCTTTTTAATATGATATCCAGGTTGTTCACAGCTTTTCTTCCAAGGAGCAAGGGTCTTTTAATTTCATGGCTTCAGCCACCATCTGCAGTGATTTGGAGCCCCTCAAAATGAAGTCTGTCAGTTTCCATTGTTTCCCATCTATTTGGCATGAAGTGATGGGACCAGATGCCATGATCTTCATTTTTTGAATGTTGAGTTTTAAACCAGCTTTTTCACTTTCCTCTTTCACTTTCATCAAGAGGCTCTTTAGTTCTTCTTCGCTTTCTGCCAGAGGAGTGGTATCATCTGTGTATCTGAGGTTATTGATATTTCTCCCAGAAATCTTGATTCCAGCTTGGGCTTCATCCAGCCCAGCATTTCACATGATGTACTCTGCATGTTAAATAAACAGGGTGACAATACACAGCCTTGACATACTCCTTTTCCTATTTGGAATCAGTCTGTTGTTCCATGTCCAGTTCTAACTGTTGCTTCTTGACCTGCATACAGATTTCTCAGGAGGCAGGTCAGGTGATCTGGTATCCCATTTCTTTAAGAATTTTCCACAGTTTATGGTGATCCACACAGTCAAAGGATTTGGCGTAGTCAATAAAGCAGAAGTAGATTTTTTTGGGAACTCTCTTGCTTTTTCAATGATCCAACAGATGTTGGAATTTGATCTTTGGTTCCTCTTCCTTTTCTAAATCCAGCTTGAACATCTGGAAGTTCATGGTTTATGTACTGCTGAAGCCTGGTGGGGAGAATTTTGAGCATTATGTTGTAGCATGTGAAATGAGTGCAATTTTGCAGTAGTTGGAACATTTTATGGCATTGCCTTTCTTTGGGATTGGAATGAAAACTGACCTTTTCCAGTCCTGTGGTCACTGCTGAGTTTTCCAAATTTGTTGGCATATTGAGAGCAGCACTTTCACAGCATTATCTTTTAGGATTTGAAATAGCTCAACTGGAATTTCATCGCCTCCACTAACTTTGTTCATGGTGATGCTTCCTAAGGCCCACTTGATTTTGTATTCCAGGATGTCTGGCTGTAGGTGAGTGATCACATCATTGTGGTTATCTGGCTCATGAATCTTTTTTGTACAGTTCTTCTGTGTATTCTTACCACCTCTTTAATATCTTCTGCTTCTGTTAGGTCCATACCATTTCTTTCCTTTATTGTGCCGATCTTTGCATGAAATGTTTCCTTGTATCTCTAATTTTCTAGAAGAGATCTCTAGTATACCACTTCTATTGTTTTCCTCTATTTCTTTGCAGTGATCACTGAGGAAGGCTTTCTTATTGCTCCTTGCTGTTCTTTGGAATTCTGTGTTCAAATGGGTATATCTTTTTTTTTTTCTCCTTTGCCTTTAGCTTCTCTTCTTTTCTCAGCTATTTTTAAGGCCTTCTCAGACAACCATGTTACCTATTTGTATCTTTTTCTTGAGGATGATCTTGATTGCTGCCTCCTGTACAATGTAAGAAGTGTCCACCCATAGTTCTTCAGGCACTCTGTCTATCAGATCTAATCCCTTGAATCTATTTGTAACTTCCACTGTATATTGTAAGGGATTTGATTTAGGTCATATGTGAATGGTCTAGTGGGTTTCCCTACTTTCTTCAATTTAAGTCTGAATTTGCCAAAAAGGAATTCATGATCTGAGCCACAGTCAGCTCCTGGTCTTGTTTTGGCTGACTGTATAGAGCTTCTCCTTCTTTGGCTACAAAATATGTAATCAATCTGATTTCAGTGTTGACCATCTGGTGATGTCCATGTGTAGAGTCTCCTGTTGTGTTGGAGGAGGGTGTTTGCTATATGATCAGTGCATTCTCTTTGCAAAACCCTGTTAGCCTTTGCCCTGTTTCATTTTGTACTCCAAGGCCAAATTTGCCTGTTACACCAGGTATACCTTGACTTCCTACTTTTGCATTCCAGTCCCCTATAATGATTGGGTGTTAGTTCTAGGTCTTGTAGGTCTTCATAGAACCATTCAACTTCAGTTTCTTCAGCATTACTGGTCAGGGTATAGACTTGGGTTACTGTGATATTGAATGGTTTGCCTTGGAAACAAGCAGAGATCATTCTGTCATTTTTGGGATTGCATCCAAGTACTACATTTAGGACTCTTTTGTTGACCATGAGGCCTACTCCATTTCTTCTAAGGGATTCTTGCCCACAGTAGTAGACATAATGGTCATATGTGTTAAATTCACCCATTCCAGTCCATTTTAGTTCACTGATTCCTAAAATGTTGACGTTCACTCTTACCATCTCCTGTTTGAGCACTACCAATTTGCCTTTTTCATGGACCTAAATTCCTGGTTCGTATGCAATATTGCTCTTTACATGATTAGAATTTATTTTCATCACCAGTCATAGCCACAATTGGGTGTTGATTTTGCTTTGGCTCCATCTCTTCATCTTTCTTTCTCCACTGATCTCCAGTAGCATATTGGGCATGTACTGACCTGTGGAGTTCATCTTTCAGTGTCCTATCTTTTCACTTTTTCATACTATTCATGGGGTTCTCAATTTAAGAATACTGAAGTGGTTTGCCATTGCCTTCTCCAGTTGACCTCATCTTGTAGAACTCTCCACCATGACCCGTCCATCTTGGGTAGCCCTACATGGCATGGCTCATAGTTTCATTGAGTTAGACAAGGCTGTGGTCCATGTGATCAGTTTGGTTTATTTTCTGTGAATGTGGTTTTCATTCTGTCTGTCCTCTGATGGAGAAGGATATGGAAGGCTTATGGAAGCTTCCTGATGGGAGAGAGTGACTGAGGGGGAAAATGGATCTTATTCTGATGGGCAGGGCCTTGCTCAGTAAATCTTTAATCCAATTTTCTGTTGATATGTGGGGCCATGTCCCCTCCCTGTTGTTTGACCTGGGGCCAAACTATGGTGGAGGTAATGAAGGTAGATGCAACCTCCTTTAAAAGTGTCCCACACTTGATTATACAGAGTGAAGTAAGCCAGAAAGAAAAACACAAATACAGTATACTAACGCATATATATGGAATTTATAAAGATGGTAACAATAACCCTGTATACGAGACAGCAAAAGAGACACTGATGTATAGAACAGTCTTTTGGACTCTGTGGGAGAGGGAGAGGGTGAGATGATTTGGGAGAATGGCATTGAAACATGTATAATATCATGTATGAAACAAACAAAAACAAAAACAAAAAAAAACTTCCTATAGTTGTTAAAAAAAAAAAAAAAAAAGTATCCCAATCCTGCAGCAGGCCACTGCAGACCCACGCCTCCACCAGAGACTCCTGGACACTCACAGGCAAGTCTGGGTCAGTCTCTTGGAGGGTCACTGCTCCTTTCTCCTGGGTCCTGGTGCACGCCAGGTTTTTTTTTTTGTGTGTGTGTGTGTGTGTTTACCATAGTCTGTTTCCTTGGTCTTGTGTAACTTTTGGCGGCTCTATAGTGGTGTTAATGGCGACCTCCTCCAAGAGGGCTTATGCCACTTGCAGGTCTGCTGCACCCAGAGCCCCTGCCCCTGCGGCAGGCCACTGCTGACCCGTACCTCTCCAGAAGACACTCAAACACAGTTCTGGCTCAGTCTTTGTGGTGTCTCTGGGTCCTGGTGCGCACAAGCTTTGTTTGAGCCCTTCAAGCGTCACTGACAGGTATGGGGTTTGCTTCTAAATGTGATTTCGTCCCTCCTGCCATCTTGTTGGTGCTTCTCCTTTGCCCCTGGACATGGGGTATCTTTTTTGGATGGGATCCAACATTCTCCTTTTGATGGCTGTTCAGCAGCGAGTTATAATTTTGGAGTTCTAGTAGGAGATGAGTGCACATCCTTGTACTCTGCCATCTTGTAGACATCTGCAAGGTTGAGCAGGGGAACTCAAATATTCTCCACAAAGCAGGCTCATAAATTCTCAGAATGCCAACTCACCATGCAATCTCTAGGTCACTTTCAGTGCCACTCATCAAAGTATCAGTTGCTTCATTATAGTTTAAATCTAAGTATCTAACAATTCAGAGATCTGACATCTAGCTTTAAAATAAAGATAGCTTATAGGTGAAAAAATTATTACAATTTGTGCTAAAGTCCACTGGGAAAAAATTATAAGATGAAGCTAGAAATCCTGGGGCTCTGATACTATCTTCAAGGACAGACCTTGGCAGATGGTGTTGTTTCAGGGAATTATGTGCAAAAATGAGACTCTAACAAGAAATAATATTTTTTTCTCAATTTCTTTGGACTCATGAAACTAATTTTAATATTCCTTATATAAAATCCTAAAAATAAGGGATACTTTACCATGTTTGTGAGCTTAAAAATCTTTGTCTATTTTTTTTTCACTAACACTGAAATATATATTAATAATGTTCTTTTATAGTATTGGCATGGTGTTATCCTGCTAATATTTCTCACCTCAGTTAACCAGTTTTCACTTTCTAAAGGAAGCATATTACACTACCATATGTAAAATAGATAGCCAATGGAAATTGACTGCATGATTCATGGAACTCAAACCAAGGCTCTGTAACAACCTAGAGGAATGGGGAAATGTGTGATGTGGGAGGGACAGGACATATACCTTTGACTAATTCGTGTTGATGTATGGCAGTAACCAAAGCAATATTGTAAAACAATTATCATTCAATTAAAAATAAATTAAAACACACACACACAAGTTTGCATTGCAGAATAGTAATTATGATAATAACCTAATTCTTTCCAAACACAATTATTTTACCACAAGAGCTGATGACTTCCTGCATGTGAAACTTATATGAATTTTCATATCTTCTAATTTGCCTTAACTAGACTGAAGTTTGAATCTCATGTAACAAAGGGATGTTTGTGAAACAAGTCCAAAGCCCCACTCACAATTAAGGGGAGAGGGTCAACACAAGGGCATGAATCCCAGAGGAAGGGATTACTAGGGGCCATTTAAGAGTCGACTCACCACAATTCACAAACAAAGAGTCCTAAAGCCATACCTATGATTTACTTCAGTTCAGTTCAGTCACTCAGTCGTGTCTGACTCTTTGCGACCCCATGAATTGCAGCACATCAGATTTACTTACAGAGATGTAATATTTTCCAGTGAAATCATTCTGTGTCTAAAATTTAAGAGTATCTTCTCTGGTATTTCAACTTAACTGGACATGCAATTCAGCAGCTGTCCTAAGACTCTCTCTTCTCTTTGCCACATTTAATTATTTGCTTAGCTATAAATATCTTGGTGAAAGGTATTTTTCATTCCAAAATTCCATCTGGAGACATAAAAAGAAAAGCTCCCCTTTTGTAGTGGCAGTAGAAAAGCTACATTAAATAGCTACATTAACCCCCATTTATTAGACTCAACTCATATGTCCCCAGCTTGTGCTAATGAAATACTCCTCTCAGATTTGTTCTACCATGCATTTCTACCCTCTCAAAGATAAACGAAAAATTCTATATTACTGTTTTTACTTTTAAAAGCTGTCTTGGGGATTTTACATTTCATGAAGTTCTCATGCATATGGTTGAGCTGGCTCATATAAATGAGTATTTGAATTGGTATAAATGGTATTTGAATTGACTTGCATAAAACATACTTGTTTTAAAACTACTTGTTTTAAACTTATTATCAAGAAAGTGATTTCTATGGAGAGAAGCCTGGAATTTTCTTATAATAGGATAATCCCCAAACTTTATCTGTCTAGTTCATCATATAAACCATGGTAGCCAAGGTAACTCGGGAGCTGGGTGTTGTGTATGCCAAAAGTGCAGGATCACCTGTGAGTAATCATGATCTACATCACTATAAAGACAAAACTGTGGAATCAAGAAAGCATAGAATGTCACAGCTGGAAATTTTAGATCTTCTAGCCCAATCCTGGGTGTATTATTCAAAGTTTTATGTGAATGATTTGCTGTCTTATAGCTCATCGCCAAAGATCTACTGAAATACATTTGATGTGATAGTGAGGAAATCAAAGTAGTTAAGCTCCAATCAAGTGAATTGTGTATTTTTGTATTTTCCCCCCACTGAGGAATGGTAAGATTTCAGCCATTTCACAATCCAATCTTGCTTTGTTGCTACATGACTTGAGTCAAGCCAACAGCATATAACTTTTAAGTAAGAGTTTTATGTGTAATACTTAACCAGAAACTATATAATCACATCTTGTGTTGATGTTTAGTCGCTAAGTTGTGTCCAACTCGTTAGTGGCCCTATGGACTGTGGTCCACCAGGAACCTCTGTCCATGGGATTTTCCAGGCAAGAATACTGGTGTGGGTTGCCATTTCCTTTTCCAGGGGATATTCCTGACTCAGAGATCAAAACCACATCTCTTGTATTAACAAGTGGATTACAGGTGGATTCTTTACCACTGAGCCTCCAGGGAAGTCTCATAATCACACCTTATTTAAAAATTATTAAAGAGCATTTATTTCAGCTATTTCTCAATTTCCAAATACTTTGTAAACAATTTTTATGCTAGTTTAATATGTTACATAAATGTAAAAACTAAAAACACTTATAACATTTTCCCATGTTTACATCTCCTACACCACAGTATATAGTTCCTTCTTAACTTCTTTCCAAGAGTTCCATACAAAGTAGGGGAAAATGGGCCATTATTCCTGATTCTATCATTAGGAAGGAATTGAAAGGAAGCAACCCAGAAGAAGACAAAGAATTTTGTTTTTAATATTTAGTTTTTACAGATTTTTAAATGTTACATCAGCATGGTAGCAGGATACAAAGTTAGCATACAGAAAACTGTTGTATTTCAATGCAAAACTATTATTATATTCAATGTAAAGAAATATACTGTTAATTGTATTTCATTTCATAATGAAATATCAGGGAGAGAAAGTTAAAAAAAAGTCCTTTAAAATCTTATAAAAGAATACCTAGGAAAAACTGACCAAGGAGACAAAGGACTTGAATGTTGAGAACTGCAAAAAATTGATAAAGGAAATTGAAGATGCTTCAAAGAAATTGAAAGATAATTCATGCTCTTGGATTAGAAAAATTAATATAGTTACATGTACACCCATGGCTGATTCATGTCAATATATGGCAAAAACCACTACAATATTATAATTAGCCTCCAATTAAAATAAATAAATTAATTTTTTAAAAAAAGCAAAAAAAAAATGCTGTATTACACACAAAAAGGTACATATTTAACATGATTCCTGTAAAATTACCCATTCCATTTTTTTCCCCACAGAGCTAGAACACATAATCCTAAAATGTATTCAGAATCGCAAATGATACAGAATTGCCAAAGCAATCCTGAGAAAAAGAACAAAACTGGAAGCATAACCCTCCCAGACTTCAGACAATACTACAAAGCTGCAGTAATCAAATCTGTGTGGTACTGGCACAAAAACAAATACGTGGATCAATGGAACAGAGAGAGCCCAGAAGTAAACCCACACATCGGCAGTCCTTTCATCTTTGACAAAGGAGGCAAGAATATACAATGAGGAAAAGACATTCTCATCAATAAGCGATGCTGGAAAAACTGAATAGCTACAGGGGAAAGAATGAAATTAGAATATTATCTAACACCATATATAAAACAAACTCAAAAGAGATTAAACCCCTAAATGTAAAACTGGATACTATAAAACTCCTGGAGAAAAATATCGGCGGAGCATTCTTTGACAGAAATCTCAGCAAAAAAATTTGGATCCATCTTCTAGAGTACTGGAAATAAAAACAAAAATAGACAAATAGGACCTAGTTAAACTTAAAAGCTTTTGTAAAGTAATGAAACTATAAACAAAATGAAAAGACACCTACAGAATGGGAGAAACTATTTGCAAATGATGTGATCAATAAAGGATCAATTTCTGAAAGATACAAACACTCTCCAGGTACATGCATGTTGTTGCAAATGACAAAATTTCATTACTTTTTATGGCTGAGTAGTATTCAATTGTATAGCTATATATACCACATCTTCTTTATTTGATACTACTATCACTTCATGGGAAATAGACGGGGAAACAGTGGAAACAGTGTCAGACTTTATTTTTTTGGGCTCCAAAATCACTGCAGATGGTGACTGCAGCCATGAAATTAAAAGACGCTTACTCCTTGGAAGGAAAGTTATGACCAACCTAGATAACATATTCAAAAGCAAAGACATTACTTTGCCAACAAAGGTCCATCTAGTCAAGGCTATGGTTCTTCCAGTGGCCATGTATGGATGTGAGAGTTGGACTGTGAAGAAAGCTGAGCGCCAAAGAATTGATGCTTTTGAACTGTGGTGTTGGAGAAGACTCTTGAGAGTCCCTTGGACTTCAAGAAGATCCAACCAGTCCATTCTAAAGGAGATCAGCCCCGGGTGTTCTTTGGAAGGAATGATGCTAAAGCTAAAACTCCAGTACTTTGGCCACCTGATGTGAAGAGTTGACTCATTGGAAAAGACTCTGATGCTGGGAGGGATTGGGGGCAGGAGGAAAAGTGGACGACAGAGGACGAGATGACTGGATGGCATCACCGACTCGATGGACTTGAGTTTGAGTGAACTCTGGGAGTTGGTGATGGACAGGGAGGCCTGGCATGCTGCGATTCATGGGGTCACAAAGAGTCGGACACGACTGAGCGACTGAACTGAACTGAACTGAACTGATTGGTGAACCCTTAGCTTGCATCTGTATATTGGCTATTGTAAATGCTGGTAAAATTACTTAGTTTGCATTTTCCTGGTGATTAGTGATACAGAGCATATTTTCATGTGCCTGTTGGCCTTTTGTATGTCGTCTTTGACTAGTCAATCTTCTGCTTATTAATTGCTTGTTTTATTCATATCATGGATATCTTTATATATTTTGGATATTAACCCCCTATCATTTGTAGATATCCTCTCCATTTCAATAGGTTGCCTTTTTATTTTGTGGATGATTTCTTTCACTCTGCAAATATTTTAAGTTTGATCAGGTTTCACTTGTTTATTTTTGTTTTCCTTGCCCGAGGAGACATATCCAAAAACTGTTGCGAAGACTAACCGCAAGATGTATACTCCTACATTTTTTTTTTTTCTAGGAGTTTTAAGGTTACAGGTCTCATATTTAGGTGTTTAATCCATTTTGAGTTTATTTTTGTACACGGTGTGAGAAAATGTTCTAATTACATTTTATTTTTTCATGTAACTGACCAGTTTTTCCAATACCACTTATTGAAGAGAGTGTCTTCCCATTGTATATTCTTGTCTCCTTTGTCACAGATTTATTGACCATATGTGTGAATTTGTTTCTGGGCTGTCTCTTTTGTTCCATTGGTCTATGTTTCTTTTTTTGTGCCAGAACCATACTGTTTTGATTGGTGCAGCTGAAGTCAGTTAGTGTGATATATCCAGCTTTGTTCTTTCTTCTCATGATTGCTTTGGTTATTCTGGGTCTTTTTCCAAACAAAAATGTAGGATTATTTGTTCGAGTTCTATAGAACATGTTATGATTATTTTGATACAGATTGCATTAAATCTGTCAGTTGCTTTGGGTAAAATGCACATTTTAACACTATTCATTTCTCCAACCCATGAACACAAGAAAGATTTCCATTTCTTTCTATCATCTTTAATTCCCTTCATAAATATTTTCTCATTTTCAGAGTATAGCTCCTTCACCTCTTTGGTTAAATTTATTCCTAGGTATTTTTTTCTTTTTGATATGATGTATGTGGGATTGATTTTTCTTTTCTGCTTTCACTTTCTGATAGCTTATTACTAGTGTATAGAAATGTAATAGCATTCTGTATATTACTCATATATCTTTCAAATTTAGTGGTTTATTAGTTCTATATTAGAAGTGAAAGTGAAGTCACTCAGTTGTGTCCGACTCTTTGCGACCCTGTGGACTGTAGCCCACCAAGCTCCTCCATCCATGGGATTCTCCAGGCTAGAAGTCTGGAGTGGTTTGCCATTTCCTTCTCCAGGGTATCTTCCAGAGCCAGGGATCGAACGCAGGTCTCCCGCATTGCAGGCAGATGCTTTAACCTCTGAGCCACCTAAGTGGAATATTTGGGATTTTTTTATATATAATATTAGATCACCTGAAACTCTTTCCTTCCATTAAGGATGTCTTTTTCATATCTCATTGCTGTGTCTAGAACTTCCAACGTTATGTTAAATAGAAATGGTGCGAGTGAGCACCCTTGTTTTGTTCCTGATCTCAGAGGAAAAGCTTTCAGCCTTTCACCATTGAGTGTGATATTTGCTATGGATTTTGCATAAGTGACCTTTATTATATTGAGATATATTCCTTGTATACCCACTTTGTTGAGTTTTTGTCATGAGTAGCTGTTGAATTATGTCAATTTTTTTTTACATCTATTGAGATGATAATGTGATTTTTATCTTTTGCTTAACTAATGTGGTATATCACATTGAATTGATTTGAAATATCAAAACTTTCTTGTGTCTCTGAGGTAAATCCCACTTAATCATGGTATACAATTTTGTTTATATATTGTTGAAATATGCTTGCTAATATACTGTTCAGGATTTTTGCATCTATGTTCTTCAGGTACATGGGCCTATAATTATCCTTTTCTTTTCTTTTTTTGTAGTGTTTTTGCCTGACTTTGGTATGGTATAATGGTAGTAACTCTTAGAATGAGTTTGGAAGTGTTGTTACTCTTCATTTTTTTTTGCAATAGTTTAGGAGGGCTAGGTAGTAACTCTTCTTTAAATGTTTGGTGGAATTCCCTTGTGAAGCTGTATGGTCTTGACCTTTTAAAGGAGGAGTATTTTGAATACTGATTAATTTGAACACTTGCAATCAATCTCTTCAGATTATCTATTTCTTCAGATTCAGCCATGAGAAATTTTATGTTTCTATGCATTTACCATTTTTTTTCTACGTTGTCCTGTTTATTAAAATGTATCTGCTACTAGTCTTTTATAAGCAGTTATTTCTACTATATCTGTTACAACTTCTTTTTCATTTCTAATTTTGTTTATTTGGATCCCCTCTCTTAAAAAAAAAATATTTTTAAAGAATCAGCTCTCAGGTTCACTGATCTTTTAGATTGTTTTTTTTTAGTCTCAATTTTATTTATTTCTGCTCTGAGCTTTATAATTTTATACTTTCTATTAACTTTGGGTTTTGTTAGTTCTTTTTATGGTTCTTTTAGATGGCTTCCCTGGTAGCTCAAACAATAAAGAATCTGTCCACAATGCAGGAGACCCAGGTTTGATCCCTGGGTCAGGCAGGTCTCCTGGAGAAGGGAATGGCAACCTACTCCAGTATTCTTGCCTGGATAATTTCATGGACAGAGGAGCCTGGCAGGCTTAAGTCTATGGGGTCACAAAGAGAAGAACACAACAGCAATTAACATTTAGATGTAAGGTTAAATAGTTTATTTGAAATTTTGTGTTTATTTCCCAAGGTAGGCTTTTATCACTGTATACTTCTCTCTTAGAACTGCTTTTGCTGCATCTGATACATTTCGGATTGTTGTGTTTTCATTTATTCCTAAGAATTTTTTAATTTCTTTGATTTCTTCAGTGATCCATTGGCTATTTGGTAGCATATTGTTTAGCATCTGAATGTCTGTGTTTTTTGCAGTTTCATCCCCCTTAGTAGATAATTTCTAGTCTCACAGTGTTGTTGTCAGAAAAGATGATATAATTTCAGTCTCTTAAAGTTTTTTCATATTTGTTTTATAGCCCAGAATGTGATGTATCCTGGAGAAAGCTCCATATGAACTTGAGAAGAATGTGTATTCTGCTGTTTTTGGAAGGAATTTTCTGTAAATATATATTAAGTCCATCTGGTTTTATGTGTCGCTTAAGACCACTGTTTCTGTATTGATTTTCTATCTGTATTATCTGTCTGTTGATTTTGGTTAGATGATAAAGTCATATACTATTATTGTATCACTGTCAGTTCTCCCTTTATGTCTGTTAATATTTGCTTTATACATTTATTTTTATTAATTTATTTTAATTAGAGGATAATTACTTTACAAACTTGTGATGATTTTTTGCCTTACAATAGCATTCTCTGATAGTTCAGTTGGTAAAGAATCTGCCTGCAATGCAGGGGACCCTTGTTCAATTTCTGGGTCAGGAAGATCCCCTGGAGAATGGATAGGCTACCCACTTCAGTATTCTTGGGCATCCCTTGTGGCTCGGCTGGTAAAGAATCCGCCTGCAATGAGGGAGACCTGAGTTCAATCCCTGTGTTGGGAAGATCCCCTGGAGAAGGGAAAGGCTACCCACTCCAGTATTCTGGCCTGGAGAATCCCATGGACTGTATATAGTCTATGGGGTTGCAAAAAGTTGAACATGACTGAGTGACTTTCACTTTCACTATGAGTGAGCCATAGGTATACATATGTCCCCATCATCCTGAGTCCCGGTCCCACCTCCCTCCCTACCCTATCCCTCTAGGTTGTCCGAGAGTACTGGCTTTGGGTGTGCTGCTTCATGCATAGAACTCACACTGGTCATCTGTTTTACATATGGTAATGTATATGCTTCAATGCTATTCTCTCAAATTTTTCCACACTTGCCTTCTCCCACTGAGTCCAAAATACTGTTCTTTACATCTGTGTCTCCTTTGTTGCCCTGCATTGTTGGCACTATCTTTCTAAATTTCTTATATATGCATTAATATAAAGTATTTGTCTTTCTCTTTCTGACTTACTTCATTCTGTCTAATAGGCTCCAAGTTCATCCACCTCATTAGAAATGACTCAAATGCATTTCTTTTTATAGTTGAGTAAATTTCCTTTGTGTATATGTACCACAACTTCCTTATCCATTCATCTGTCCAATGAACATCTAGGTTGCTTCCATGTCCTAGCTACTGTAAAATAATGCTGCAGCGAACACTGGAGTACATGTGTCTATTTCAGTTATGGTTTCCTCAGAGTATATACCCAGCAGTAGTATTGGTGGGTTGTATGGCAGTTCTATTACCAGGTTTTTAAGGAATCTCCACACTGTTCTTCATAGTGGCTGTACCAGCTTGTATTCCCACCAACAGTGTAAAAGGGTTCCCTTTCTCCACACCCTCTCCAGCATTTATTGTTTATAGACTTTTTGATGATGGCCATTCTGACTGGTGTGAGATGATACCTCATCTTGTTTTGATTTGCACTTGTCTAATAATGAGTGATGTTTAACATTTTTTCACATGTTTATTAGCCACCTATGTGTCTTCTTTAGAGGAATGTCAGTTTAGGTCATTGCTCATTTTTTGTTGGGGTTGTTCATTTTTCTGGTATTAAGCTGCATAAGTGGCTTGCATATTTTGGAGATTAATACTTTGTCAGTTGTTTTGCTTGCTATTATTTTCACCCATACTGAGGGCTGTCTTTCACCTTGCTTATAGTTTCCTTCATTGTGCAAAAGCTTTTAAGTTTAATTAGGTCCCATTTGTTTATTTTGGTTTTTATTTCCTTTACTCTGGGAGATGGGTTATAGTGGATCTTGCTGTGATTTATGTCAGAGAGTGTCTTCCTGCTTTCCTCATAAACTTCTATAATTTCTGGTCTTACATTTAGGACTTTAATCCATTTTGAATTTATTTTTGTGTAGTAGTTTCATTCTTTTACATGTAGTTGAACAATTTTCCCAGCACCACTTGTCAAAGACTGTCTTTCCTCCATTGTATATTTTTGCCTCCTTTGTCAAAGATAAGGTGTCCACGGATGCATGGACTTATCTCTGGACTTTCTATTTTGTTCAGTTGATCTTTATTTCTGTCTTTGTGCCAGTACCAAACTGTCTTGATGAGTAGATTTGCAGTACAGTCTGAAGTTAGGAAGATGATTCCTCCAGTTCTATTATTCTTTATCAATATTTCCTTGGCTATTTGGGGTCTTTTGTGTTTCCATATAAACTATGAAATTATTTGTTCTTGTTCTGTGAAAAATACTATTGATAGTTTGATAGGGATTGCATTGAATCTATAAATTGCTTTGAGTAATACACTCATTTTCACTATATTGATTCTTCCATTCCAGGAACATGGTATATTTCTCTGTCTGTGTCATCTTCAATTTCTTTCATCAGTGTTTTATAGTTTTCTGTATATAGGTTTTTTGTTTTTTAGGTACATTTATTTCTAAGTATTTTATTATTTTCGTTGCTATGGTGAATAGGATTGTTTCCTTAATTTCTCTTTCTGATTTTTCATTGTAAGCATATAAGAATGCAATGGATTTCTGTATATTAATTTTGTTTCTGGGAACTTTACTATATTCATTGATTAGCTCTAGTAATTTTCTGGTGGAGTCTTGATGGTTTTCTATGTAGAGGATCATGTCATCTGCAAGCAGTGAGTTTTACTTCTTTTTCAATCTGAATTCCTTTCATTTCTTTTTCTTCTCTGATTACTGTGGATGACTTCCAAAACTATGTGGGATAGTAGTGGTGGGAGTGGGCACCCTTGTCTTGTCCCTGATTTTGTAGAAATGCTTTCAATTTCCACCATTGAGGATAATGTTTCTGTGGGTTGGCTGTATATGGCTTTTATTATGTTGAGGTGTGTCCCTTTTACGCCTACTTTCTGGAGAGTTTTTATCATAAACATGTGTTGAATTTTGTCAAAGTCTTTTTCTGCGTGTGTTGGAACAATAACATGGTTTTTATCTTTCAATTTGTTTATATGGTGTATCACATTGATTTGTGAATGTTGAAGATTCCTTGCATCTATGGAATAAAGTCCATTTAATCATGATGTATGATGTTATATGTTGGATTCTGTAGAATTTTGTTGAAGATTTTTGAACCTATGTTTCTCAGTGACATTGGCCTGTAGGTTTTGTGTGTGTGTGTGTGTGTGACATTTTTGTCTGGTTTTGTTATCAGAGTGATGGTAGCTTTGTAGAATGAGTTTGTGAATTTTCTTTCCTCTGCCATTTTCTGGAAGAGATTGGGTAGGATATATGTTATTTCTGGGCTTTCATTTGTTGGAAGATTTTTGATTACAGTTTTGATTTCCATGCTTGTGATTAGTCTGTTCAAATTTTCTATTTCTTCCTGGTTCAGTTTTGAAAAAGGTTATAATATTCTAAGAATTTGTCCATTCTTCCAAGTTGTCCATCTTATTGACATATAGTTGCTTATATAGTCTCTTATGATGCTTTGCATTTCTGTGTTGTCTGTTGTGATTTCTCCATTTTCATTTCTAATTTTATTCACTTGATTCTTCTCCCTTTTTTTCTTGATGAATCTAGCCAATGGTTTGTCAGTTTTGCTTATCTTCTCAAAGAATCAGCTTTTAGTTTTATTGATCTTTGCTATTGTCTCCTGCATTTCTTTGTCATTTATTTCTGCTCTGATTTTCCTGATTTCATTCTTTCTACTAACTTTGAGGTTTTTTGTTCTTTTTCTAGTTGCTTTAGGTGTAAGGTTAGGTTGTTTATTTGATGTTTTTCTTGTTTCTTGAGGTAGGCTTGCATTTTGATGAACTTCCCTCTTAGCACTGCTTTTACTGAATCCCATCAATTTGGAGTTGTCTTATTTTCATTTGTTTCTACGTGTATTTTTATTTCCTTTTTCATTTCTTCAGGCTTCCCTTGTGGCTCAGCTGGTAAAGAATCTGCCAGTGATGCTGGTGACCTGGGTTTGATCCCTGTATTGGTAAGATTCCCTGGAGAAGGGAAAGGCTACCCACTTCAGTGTTCTGGCCTGGAGAATTCCATGGACTGTATAGTCCACGGGACTGCAAAGAGTCGGACACAACTGAGTGACTTTCACTTTCTTTCACTTTCACTTTTGATTTCTTCAGTGATCTGTTCATTATTTATAAACATGTTGGTTAGCTTCCATGTGTTTGTGTTTTTATAGGTTTTTTTTTTTTTTTTTTTTTACCCTGTGGATTTTAAGCATCATGATCAGAAATGATGCTTGAAATTATTTCAGTTTTTAAAAAATTACCAAAGCTTGATTTGTGGCCTAGGATGTAGTCTATCCTGGAGAATGTTCCATATGCATTTGAGAAAAAGGTGAAATCCATTGTTTTGGGGTTAAATGCCTGTAGATATTGGAGAAGGCAGTGGCACCCCACTCCAGTACTCTTGCCTGGAAAACCTCATGGACAGAGGAGTCTGGTAGGCTGCAGTCCATGGGGTCGCTAAGAGTCTGACATGACTTTGCGACTTCACTTTCACTTTTCACTTTCATGCATTGGAGAAGGAAATGGCAACCCACTCCAGTGCTTTTGTCTGGAGAATCCCAGGGACAAGGGAGCCTGGTGGGCTGCTGTCTATGGGGTCACACAGAGTTAGACATGACTGAAGTAACTTAGCAGCAGCAGCAAAAGCAGTCTGTAGATATGAATTAGGTCTAACTGGTCCAATGTATTATTTAAAGCTTATGTTTTCTCATTAATTTTCATCTGGATGATCTGTTCATTGGTGGGAGTGGGGTATTAAAGTCCCCCACTAGTATTTTTATTGTCAATTTCCCCTTTAATGGTTATTAGCATTTGCCTTATGTATTGAGGTTATCCTCTGTCAGGTGCATCTATATTTATAATTATTATATCTTCTTTTTAGATTGTTCCCTTGATCATTATGTAGTGTCCTTCTTTTCTCATATGACAGTCTTTATTTTAAAATCTATTTTACATGATATGAGTATTGCTACATGAAATATCTTTTTCCAGGCCCTCAATTTCAGTCAATATGTGTCCTTTGGTTTAAGGTGGGTCTCTTGTAGACAGCATATATAGAGGTCTTATTTTTGTACCCATTTGGCCAGTCTCTGTCTTTTGGTTGAAGCATTTAAACCATTTACATTTAAGGTCACTATTGATAAGTATGATCCTGTTGCCATTTACTATTGTTTTGGGTTCATTTTTTATAAACCTTTTCTATGTTTCCTGTCTAGAGAAGATCTGTTAGCCTTTATTGAAGAGCTGAATTGGTGGTGCTGATTTCTCTTAGCTTTTGATTATCTGTAAAGCTTTTGATTTCTCCTTTAATCTGAATGAGATTCTTTCTGAGTAGAGTAATCTTGGTTGTAGGTTTTCCCCTTTTACCACTTTAAGTAAATCCTCAAGTCCCTTATGGCCTGCAGAGTTTCTGTTGAAAGATCAGCTGTAATTCTTACAGGTATTCCCTTGTAGGTTATTTGTTGCTTTTCCCTTGTTGCTTTTAATATTTGTTCTTTGTATTTAATTTTCATTAGTTTGATTAATATGTGTCTTGGTGTGCTTCCTCTGGGTTTATCCTGTATGGGACTGTCTGGACTTCTTGGACTTAGGTGGCTATTTCGTTTTCCATTTTAGGGAAATTTTTGACTATTATCTCCTCAAATATTTTCTCAAGTGCTTTCCTTTTGTCTTCCTCTTCTGGGATGCCTATGATTCAAATATTGGAGCTTTAACATTGTCTCAGAGGTCTCTGAGGCTGTCCTTATTTCCTTTTATTCTTTTTTTATGCTCTGCTTCATTTATTTCCACCATTCTATCTTCCATGTCACTTATCCTTTCTTCTTTCTCAGTTACTCTACTGTTGGTTCCCTCCAGAGTGTTTTTAATCTCAGTTATTGCATTGCTCATTGCTGATTGACTAGTCTTTATTTCTTCTAGGTCCTTGTTAAACATTTCTCACATTATCTGTATCTCCACTTTGTTTTCAAGATTTTGAATCATCTTACTGTCATTATTCTGAATCCTTTGTTCTGGAATTGAGCTTTATGCTTCTGGGTTTCAGTCCCAATCTGTTACAGACTTCTCTGTCCACACAGCACAGAAGACAATACCCTAGGTTAATGGTGAAACAACTATCTATAGCCAGAAACACCCAAAGAGATTCAGAGAGTTATATAGAGAAAGAAGAGGGAGGAAGGAGATAGAGGTGACAAGAAGCAGAGAAGAGAGAGTCAAAAAGAAGAGAACTATCAAGCCAGTAATCAAATCCCTAAATGAAAATCAATACTAAAATTAGACTCTTAGAGATGCAAAATTAATAACAAAAGATCAAAAGCAAATATTAAAAACCTAGAGTAAAAATTAGATTCTCAAAAGTATGATATTAAAAAACCCAAAATCAAACACAAAAATTAAAAAGATACAAAATTTATTTCAAAAATAAGTTTTTTTTTTTGAAAGGTAAAAGTAGGCTATAAAAAATAAAAGTTTAAGGAGTCACAAAGAACCTGTTAGGACAGTATAAGGGAAAAAAGAAAATGAAGAGAGGAAGAAAAGGTAAAAAAGAGGAAAAAAAAGGAAACAAATAAGAAAAAAAATATAAGAAAATTTTAAAAATAATAAAATTAAAAAAAATTAAAAAATGACAATAACAAAGAAAAATATATCTAGGAATGTCTCTGGAGCTGTTGTGGGGTCAGTTCAATGTCAGACATTCCCTTGTTCTGGCTTGTAGTTTTCTCAAAAGCTACAGCTCTCCATCAAGTGCACAGTCTCAGTTTAACTGCAGGATTTTAATCTGTTGCACATGCCACTTCTGGGGTGGTTCCCCCTTCATTTCTTCACTTAGGTTGGCCTCCTCTGTTTGCAAGTCTCTCTTCAGTGTCTGGTCTCTACCCTGACATGAGGCAGCCAAAATGGCCACTTATGAGGGATCACTTGCTCAGTTGTGCTGTGGAGGGGGAGGAACACCACAAACAAACACCACTGACACGTGTGGGGAGTGTATGCAGGGGATGGACACACAGAGGTTGCCACAGCACATTGTGGCATGCACTACCCAGGTCCCAGCCGCTCGGGCTCCCAGGTGCTCAACAAGGACACAGTTCCAGGTGGGCTGTGCATCTCCTCAAGGGAGCTGCTCTCAGGCTGTGATACACCTGGCAGATATGAACAGTCCAGGATCCCGGGAAGACGTGGTTAGTGACTGGTGGCCCACTCACAGCTTTGTGGGAGATGCAGTCTCTGGGGCTGAGATTGCAGTGGTGCCTTGCTTACTGCCACTGGCTGTTGTGCATCCACTTCTCTGCCTCCAGGGAGGGTGGCAAAAGGTAGCCAGCTTGCTCTCCTCTAATGTTAACTAGGGTGCAGTCCTTTGTCCTGTGAGTGTGCCGGGGATCACAGTGCAGTGTTTGAACCTTCCCACGGGAGAGGTCCTTTGTTTTTGTTTCTGTGGGATTCCCATGGTTTGGGTTTTTCCCACTCTGTTTGTGCTATGTCGTATTAGTCCCCTCAGCGTGTCCTCATGGCATTCAACCCTGGTCCTTTCACTAAGAACTGATAATGCAGCCTGCACCTCTGCACCCAGACCCCACTTGCTGTGGGTGGATGTAAGCATGCGAGCTACTTCTCAGCTGGTAATTGCTGTTCACTGTGATTTATGTGGTGGCTTTTTTCCAGTTATGCTGTCCTCTGAGATTCCAGAGTTGCCCACTGACCCTGCCTCTGATAGAGTTTGCTATTATGTGGAAACTTCTCCTCCTTCCTGACTCCCTCCCCAGGATGGGTCTCCATTTGTATTTATTTTATTTTATTTATTTATTTATTTTTTACTTTACAATATTGTATTAGTTTTGCCATACATCAACATGCATCCTGAACCCCCCTCCTACCTCCCTCCCCATACCATCCCTCTGGGTCATCCCAGTGCACCAGCCCCAAGCTTCCTGTATCCTGCATCAAACCTGGACTGGTGATTCATTTCTTATATGATATTATACATGTTTTAATGCCATTCTCCCAAATCATCCCCCAACTCCCTCTCCCACAGAGTCCAAAAGACTGTTCTACCTTTAATAGTGAAGATTTCCCCTTCCTGTATTTTCTTGTTTCCTTGTATAGACTTTTATTTTTCACTTGAAGAAGAACCATTAGCATTTCTTGTAATGCTAGTATAGTGATGATGTACTCTTTTAGTTTTTGCTTGAATGGGAGACTATTTCTTCTTCAACTTTGAATGATAAACTTGGTGGATAAAACATCCTAGGTGGCAGGTTTTTTCATTCCTCACTTTAAATGTGCCATCCCCTTTTAGTCTGTAGTATCTCTGCTGAAAAGTAGGCTGATAGCCTTATATAAGGGAGTTCCTTCGTGTATTATTCTTTGCTTTTCTCTTGCTGCCTTCAGAGTTCTTTGTATTTTTAAATTTGCCAATTTAATCATAACATGTATAGGCATTCCATCTCTTTGGGTTCATCTTGTTTGAGACTCTCTGCAATTCTTGAAACTGGATATCCGTTTCCTTCCTCAGGTTAGGGTAGTTTTCAGCCATAATTTCATCAGATATATCATATGCCCCCTTCTCTCTCTCTTCTGCTTCTGGGGCTCATGTAAGGCAAGCATTGGTATGCTTGATGTTGTCCCAGAGTTCCCTTAGACTATTCTCATTCTTTAAAATTTGTTTTTCTTTTTGCTGTTCTGGTTGGGTCATTTCCACTATTCTATCTTCCAGATCATTTATGAATTATTTTATATCACCTAATCTGCTGTTAATACTTTGTAGTGTATTTTTCTGTTATTGTCTTCTTCATCTCTGATTGATTCCTTTAAAAAGTATTTTATAGGTCTTTGTTGAAGTTCTCACTGTGTTCCTCTATTTTTTCCCCCAAATTTAGTTAGCATTTTTATTACTGTCACTTTGAACTCTTTAAGGGGTAAATTATTTATCTCTGACAAATAGGTGTTCTAAAAATTTGTTCTTTTATTTGAAACATATTCCTCTGTCTTCTCTCTCTCTCTTAAATTTCTCTGTTTGTTCTTTGAAATTAGTTGTGGTCTTGACTGTATGTGCTTGTATAGGTGCATTTATATGCAGTCTATGTATGCCTGGTGGCTTTGGTGGGAGAACTGAATCTGAATTGAGCATGAATTTCAAGTTTTCCTGTGGTGTGCTGATGGCCACTGCCTTGATGGGAGGTAGGCCTGGAGTCTGAGGAGCTAGAGACATAGGCTAATAGGAGCCAGGACTTTTCCTAGGCTCAATGGCCGTCAATGCCTTATTGGATGGGAGGAGGGAGTGGGGGGCTTGAACAGGAGCTCTTCAGGATTTGAGCTTCTTCCAGGCATGATGGTAGTCTTTTCATTGGCTCGCAGTTTGGCTGTGGCCCATGGAATTGAAGCTGCCCTTCAGAGCTGCACTGGGTCTCAGCTTTGGCTACAGGTAGAGTTGGGTCCTGAGCTGGCTCAGCTATATCTCTGATACTTGAGTGCTCATAATGGCAATGTTATCTCTGCACTGGCTAGAGGCAGTGGCAAGCCCAAGGTGGCTTTGCTCATTTCTTGTTGCATGCACACACTTTGGCAATGGTGATCTCCACCTTAGTGGGAGCAGTACTGGAGCAGGAGCCTTACCGTCTGGAGTGTGCCCTGAGATGTTCATGGAAGGCCAGTCAGAGCTCTAAGAAGTTTTCAATTTTCTTCCCTTGCATTGGGACTAAGAGCAATCAAATTTGTACTTACGTTCTTTAAGAGTAGAGTGTTGGTTTCTTGCAACTCTCTGATAAGCCCCATTGCTTTTCAAACCTGCTAAATGGGCTTGTATTCCTTCTGTAAGATACCAAAGGTGGGGTGCCTAATATGGGGCTCAAACACCAAGTTTCTTAAGGATGATCTCTGAGCCTATGTATTTTTTCCTCTTCTGGGTCACCCACTAGGCCCACTAAAAGTATAAGTCTCAATCAGATTGCTTCTCTTCTCTTCTTACAACAATCTGTGTGGTTCCTCTTTACAGCCTTGGTTTTTGAAAAAGCCATTTTTCAGGTCTTCATGTAGCACTCAGCAAGAATTTCTCTATATGTAGTTGTTGTTTTGATGTGTTCTTTGGTAAAAGTGTGACTTCCCTGGTGGCTCAGATGGTAAAGAGTCTGCCTGCAATGTGGGAGACCTGGGTTTGATCCTTGAGTTGGGAAATTCTCCTAGAGAAGGAAATGAAAACCCATTCTGGTATTCTTACCTGGAGAATCTCATGGATGGAGGAGCCCGGCTGGCTATAGTCTATGGGGTCACAAAGAGTCGGACATGACTGAGCAACTTCACTTTCACTTTTTCTTTGGTAAAAGTGAGCTCAGGATTTTCCTATTTCATCATCTTGATCCCTCCTCTGAATGTACAATAATTTATCTATCCTTTCCCCCAATTCATTGATAGAGATTCAGAGTGTATTCAGTTTTTCTCTATTATTTTCATGTGAGCTTCTTTTCAATGTAATGTAATCTGCTTTTACAACAAGTAATTCAAAATATTCAGTGGATAACTTCACATTACTCTGATTGAAAAGACAATGAATTCATCAAAAATATTTCTTTAGTAGCTGCCATGTGCTGAGAAAGCACATAACTATGTACTTGGGAATCAGAAAAATATAATAGAGAGGTTTACCCTTAGGAACTTATAATGTAATAGATTGCTTTAAAGAGTGATGTGTCCAAGGTCTTGAACTTAACGATTCTAATCTTGTGTTTTGATTTAGAATCACTATTCAGTGCTGTCTTTCTGAACAACTTATCTACGTGGGTAAAGATTAATAATCATAAATTAATTATCTATTGTTATCTATCATATTACCACAGATTCAGCAGATTAAAATAAGAACACATTTATTATTAATAGGCTGTGTGTCAGGAATTTGCACAAGGCTTACCAGTCTGCTTGGCTTTGAGGTCTCTCATAAGGTCACAATCAAAATCTCAATCAGGGGTTTCACCTGAGACTTTAAAGAGGACAGATAGGGTACTAAGCTCATGTGTTTATTAGCAGGGCCCAGTTCCTTGTGAATTTCATACAAAGTGATTCATCTCTGTTTCTGGTATTGGTTGAATGTTTCCCTCTAATTCTGGCCATGCAGACCTCTTCATATGGTGGCTAATGAAGGGGAGCAGAGTTGTCCCCCCCAGAAAAGTCATTTTGTCATAAGGATTCTCTTGAGTTGAAGACAATTGGGAAGAAGCATATATTCACTGCCGATATGCTCATTGTCCTCCCTCTATTTGCCTAAAAGCAAGACATCAAATTTTAAAGGTGTCTCCCCTCTCTTTTCTACCAGGAAGGATAGAAATTTATCATGGGAGACAACATAGACCCTTATCAGCCCAGAGACTGCCCCAAAGGAATCCACATGATAAACTGCACTAACTAGCCCTTATCATCCATTACTTCCTTCATTTATTTACTTTCCCACACTTTTCTGTCCCAGAAACTCAACTTCTTTTTCCTTTGTCTTTTCACTTCTCTAAAAACTCATTATTCTTTTGTTAAAATGCTATATAAGCCCCACTGTTAACCATCCCTTTGAGTCACTCATCACTGAGCTTTCCCACATGAATGCATGACGCATGCAAGTGTTAATAAACTTTGCTTGTTTTTCTGTTGTTAATCTCTCTTGTCTAACTTGCAGAGCTCTAGCTGGAAAATTTAGGATGGTAGAGGGAAAAAGTTGTTTTCCTCCTATACTTATTTCATCAAAGCTGGCATGAGAGAATCAATAAAGAATGTCTGCCAGCAAGATGGAAATTGCAATCTTAGGTAACAAAATCACAAAGTAATATTCCTTTATCTTGGTTGCATTCTGTTGGATAGAAACAAGTCTCACTCAATAGGAAGGGATTACACAGGAGCGTGAATACCAAAAGATGTGAGTCATGGGGTGATGGGGCATTTTAGAGTCTGCTCACCACAATTCACAAACAAAAAGTGTGGCAAAGCTTTATCTTGTGATTAAATTCTAGAGGTACAAGTAACATGCATAATAATTGTTAAGAAACCAGATAAGGCACTGTACCAAAATAGGTGACAAACTATTTGATGGCTTAGCCCAAATTGCATTACCTCTCTGGATGCATTTTTTTATCTGTTACAATAGATAATGGGATTAGAGGACAGATAAGGTCCTAAACCTCTATGGTTACAAAATTACCTAACTATTGAGCCTCAGTTTTTGTATGTACAACATGTTTTGTATTATTATCTTTTGAGATGAATACAAGGTCAAAGAATCTGTAAATAGTAGGAACTCAAAAGCTTTGAGATATTTTTATTCATAAAAGCCATTAAAATACTCACAATGTAACTAACAATATTTTCTTTGTGATATGTAAGATGCTGATTTAAGGTCCATTTCAGAAATTGCCTCTTGCTCTTTGTAAAACACAAATACAGATCTCTGAGCAATGGAAAGCCACTTCAGTGCAGGCTATTGGTGTGAGGTCATGAACACTTTTTAAAGAGTTTTGTGCCATCTGAGAACAGAGAGAAAAGAATTAGAAAATATTTTTCTGTTTCACTCACAAAGCTAAACCACTCTCTGGATGCAAGAACCCAGATACTTTCAAGCTAAAGGTACACAAAATAGGGGCCAGTAAAATTTAAGGGATTATATATTAGTAGAATTATAATCAAGAGATTCACTAGAAACAGCTATAAAGCCACAATATTTGAATAGAAAGACAGTGAAGAAAAAAGCATGCTTTGCATTGGCAAGTCCTGAAGAGAGAGGAACATTGGATTCTATCAAAACAAAAGAAGAAACTGCTCATACAACATCTGAATAAGCAAGTGGAACAAAATCTGCCTAAAACAGGAGCAAAACAAATGGAAATTATTCTACTGGGGCATTTCAACACATTCTTTTTGGATAAATTCTTAAACTTGGAGCTAGTGTGAAAGAGTGCATACAAATAAGTTTTAAGAAAAAAAACTCCACTTTCAAATCGTTATTCTTTTACAAATTACTAGTTTTTCTAAATGGTACTCTCCAGAAAGTTCTTTTGACCTTCCCATCATGTCAATCAAAGTTAAGTTCCATCTTGAATTTGAGATTTGATTGCATTTGCTTTCCTTAATCGTACCTCTGGATAATAAATCTGCAATCTCTTTCTGTATGTGTTTCTGAACTTCCTTTATCTTTCTTTCTTTTTTATCACTTGAGTTCTGCCATCCTGATTTATTGAAAGATATTTGAAATGACACTTTGAACTTTTGCAATTGAAGAATAATTCTTCCTGAATCTTCTTGGGGTATCAGGAGAAGCCTGTTCTCCTTGCAGGACTGCATGCACCAAGTAGCTTCCTATACCAGGTCTCAGAGCCCTGGACAGGGCAGCACATCCCTTAAGTTCGCAGCTGATGCAGACAGTGGCCTTTATGTTGTCTTCATGTCTACAAATCTAACGCAGGTCTGTTGGATGGGAAGCTATAAGGAGGCAGTGTTCCCATGAGAAGTTGCATGAATCTGAACAGTCCCAAACAAGCACCACTTAAACAGCACGTGTCTTTTATATTGCCTAGGTCCACACAGGCTCACTAGGATCAGATTTTGGCATTTTATGGATATGCTGTCAAAGGGACCAGCTGTAGGTCTTGGAAAGGTCAACAAGGATGGTTAAGGTCTTGATTTAAAATGAGACAAATACCAGAGTTTAAGACTTAGAACAGAGCTTTGGAGTTTAAGGATTTCTATGGATGTGAATCACACATCTGATGCATGTGATTGCAGTCATCTCACATGCTAGCAGAGTAATGCTCAAAGTTCTCCAAACCAGGCTTCAACAGTACATGAACTGTGAACTTCCAGATGTTCAAGCTGGATTTAGAAAAGGCAGAGGAACCAGAGATCAAATTGCCAGTATCCGTTGGATCATAGAAAAAACAAGAGTTCCAAAAAAACATCTACTTCTGATTTATTGACTACACCAAAGCCTTTGACAGTGTGGATCACAACAAACCATGAAAAATTCTTCAAGAGGTGGGAATACCAGACCACTTTACCTTCCTCCTGAGAAATTCATATGAATGTCAAGAAGCGACAGTTGGAACCAGACATGGAACAATGGACTGGTTCCAAATTGGGAAAGGAGTATATCAAGGCTGTATATTGTCACCCTGCTTATTTAACTTATATGCAGAGTGAATTATGTGAAATGCCAGGCTGAATGAAGCACAAGTTGGAATCAAGATTTCTGGGAGAAATATCAATAACCTCAGATACACAGATGACACCACCTTTATGACAGAAAGGGAAAAAGAACTAAAGAGCCTCTTGATGAAAGTGAAAGAGGAGAGTGTAAAAGCTGGCTTAAAACTCAGCATTCAAAAAACTACGATGATGGCATCTGGTCCCATCACTTCATGGCAAATAGATGGGGAAATAATGGAAACAGTGAGAGACTTCATTTTGGGGGGCTTCAAAATTACTGCAGATAGTGACTGCACCCATGAAACTAAAAGATGCTTGCTCCTTGGAAGAAAAGCTATGACCAATTTAGACATCATATTAAAAAGCAGAGACATTACTTTGCTGACAAATGTCCATTTGGTCAAACCTATGAACAAAGCTAGTAGAGGTGATGGAATTCCAGTTGAGTTATTTCAAATCCTGAAAGATGATGCTGTGAAAGTGCTGCACTCAATATGCCAGCAAATTTGGAAAACTCAGCAGTGGCCACAGGGATGGAAAAGGTCAGTTTTCATTCCAATCTCAAAGAAAGGCAATGCCAAAGAATGCTCAAACTACCACACAATTGCACTCATCTCACATGCTAGTAAAGTAATGCTCAAATTTCTCCAAGCCAGGCTTCAGCAATACATGAACCGTGAACTTCCAGATGTTCAAGCTGGATTTAGAAAAGGCAGAAGAACCAGAAATCAAGTTGCCAACATCTGCTGGATCATCGAAAATGCAAGAGAGTTCCAGAAAAACATCTATTTCTGTTTTCTTGACTATGCCAAAGCCTTGACTGTGTGGATCACAATAAACTGTGGAAAATTCTGAAAGAGATGGGAATACCAGACCACCTGACCTGCCTCTTGAGAAACCTATATGCAGGTCAGGAAGCAACAGTTAGAACCAGACATGGAACAACAGACTGGCTCCAAATAGGAAAAGGAGTACGTCAAGGCTGTATATTGTCACCCTGCTTATTTAACTTCTATGCAGAGTACATCATGAGAAACACTGGGCTGGAAGAAGTACAAGCTGGAATCAAGACTAGCAGGAGAAATATCAATAACCTCCAATATGCAGATGACACCACAAAGTGAAGAGGAACTAAAAAGCCTCTTGATGAAAGTGAAAGGGGAGAGTGAAAAAGTTGGCTTAAAGCTCAACATTCAGAAAATGAAGATCGTGGCATCTGGTCCCATCACTTCATGGGAAACAGATGGGGAAACAGTGGAAACAGTGTCAGACTTTATTTTTTTGGGCTCCAAAATCACTGCAGATGGTGACTTCAGCCATGAAATTAAAAGACGCTTGCTCCTTGGAAGTAAAATTATGACCAACCTAGATAGCATATTGAAAAGCAGAGACATTACTTTGCCAACAAAGGTCCATCTAGTCCAGGCTATGGTTTTTCCAGTGGTCATGTATGGATGTGAGAGTTGGACTGTGAAGAAGGCTGAGCGCCAAAGAATTGATGCTTTTGAACTGTGGTGTTGGAGAAGACTCTTGAGAGTCCCTTGGACTGCAAAGAGATCCAACCAGTCCATTCTGAAGAGATCAGCCCTGGGTGTTCTTTGGAAGGAATGATGCAAAAGCTGAAACTCCAGTGGTTTGGCCACCTCATGCGAAGAGTTGACTCATTGGAAAAGACTCTGATGCTGGGAGGGATTGGGGGGGCAGGAGGAGAAGGGGACGACAGAGGATGAGATGGCTGGATGGCATCACTGACTCAGTGAATGTGGTCTGAGTGAGCTCCAGGAGTTGGTGATAGACAGGGAGGCCTGGCATGCTGCAATTCATGGGGTCACAAAGAGTCGGACATGACTGAGCGACTGAACTGAACTGAACTGATGGTTTTTCCAGTAGTCATGTATGGATGTGAGAATTGGACTATAAAGAAAGCTGAACACCAAAGAATTGATGCTTTTGAACTGTGGTGTTGGAGAAGACTCTTGAGAGTCCGCTGGACTGCAAGGAGCTCAAAGCAGTCTATCCTAAGGAAATCAGTCCTGAATATTCATTGGAATGGCTGATACTGAAGCTGCAACTCCAATACATTGGCCACCTGATGGGAAGAACTGTCTCATTTGAAAAGACCCTGATGCTGGGAAAGATTGAAGGCAGGAGGAGAAGGGGACGACGTAGGATGAGATGGTTGGATGACATAACCAACTCAATGGACATGAGTTTGAGCAAGCTCTGGAAGTTGGTGATTGACAGGGAAGCCTGCTATGCTGCAGTCCATGGGGTCACAAAGAGTCAGACACGACTGAGTGACTGAACTGAACTGAATTGTAGATCTTGTTAATATGCAGATTCAGATACAGTGGTTCTGGAAGAGGTCTGAAGTTGGAGGTTTGGCATTTCTAGCAGGATCCCGGATGACTACACTTGGAGTAGTAAGGGTCTGATTACCCCCTGATTTTCCAAGTGGTTGAGCAAACTGCTGAGAATCAAGTTGATAGCAACAGAGCCAGTGAAACCAAGCAAGACCCTGTGGGGGTACAAATCCCTTCTGTGTCCCTCATTCCTGTTTGTAGGAAATAGGCTTCATTCGGCCTCTTTGACTTTCCCTAAGTTCAAAGGACAAGTTCAAAGAGTTGCTCATCAGGGAAGGAAGAGGATGCAGAGACAAGGGAGGAGCAGTCAAGAAACAAAAGTGCAGCCTTTGGCAGGGTCTTGGTTCCTCCACAAGGAATATATATAGCAGTGTCTCTAGCTCTTCTGCAGAAAAAAGGCCCCCTCCCAGATGGAGGATGGTACAGTTTAGGCTGAGCTCAAGATTGGCACCCCACTCCAGTACTCTTGCCTGGAAAATCCCATGGACGGAAGGGCCTGGTGGGCTGCAGTCCATGGGGTCGCTGAGGGTCGGACATGACTGAGCGACTTCACTTTATTTTTTCACTTTCATGCATTGGAGAAGGCAATGGCAACCCACTCCAGTGTTCTTGCCTGGAGAATCCCAGGGATGGGGAGCCTGGTGGACTGCTGTCTATGGGGTTGCATAGAGTCAGACACAACTGAAGCGACTTAGCAGCAGGCGCAGCAAGATTCCTGAGAACACTGCCCTGTTATCTCACCATCAACCAGTCAGAAGAAAGTCATGTACCCTTCAGCTCTCACCCCACATTTTACCTGTAAATACCCTGCCCCCCACTGCCAAAACTATTAGGGAATTCAGGGTTTTTGAGTTTGTGCCATTTGTTCTCCTTACTTGGCCTTGCAATAAATTTTTCTCTGCTCTAAACTCTGATGTTTCAGTTTATATGGCCTTATGTTTGTAGGGCACATGAACTTTGTTCAGTAGCACCAGAGCTATAAACTAGATTTACTGATTCTGAAACTGAGTGGGGCCTGGGCACAGAGGCTTCTTTTTGTCCCCCAATTCTTGTAGGCCATACTCCAGCCTCCATGACCTTCTTTGAGTTCCAAAGGCAGATTTGAATAGTTGCTCATGAAGGGAGGGATAGCCAAGAAACAACCTGATGCAAGATTAAAGGGACCAGAAAAGCTCATCAAGGTTAGGAGATCTGACCACCTGAGACCCTAAAGCGAAATGAAGTCGCTCAGTCGCGTCTGACTCTTTGTGACCCCATGGACTGTAGCCTGCCAGGCTCCTCTGTCCATGGGATTTTCCAGGCAAGAATACTGGAGTGGTTGCCATTTCCTTCTCCAGGGGATCTGCCCAACCCAGGGATTGAACCTGGGTCTCTTGCATTGTAGGCAGATGCTTTGCCCTCTGAGCCACCTGGGAAGTCCCTGTACACACCCTAATCCTATTAGCAACCCCAGCATTGATACATTGTTAAAAAACTCATCATCAGGTCTCCAGGGTTTAGGACACAAAGTTTTTCTAGACAGGAGTCCACTGTGTCCCCCTTTGCCTGGCAAAGTAATAAGCCCAGTCCTTTTCTACTTCATCCAAAACTGTGTCTCTAAGATTCAATTCAGCTCTGGTGTATTGTACAGAAAAGCTGAGCTTTCAGCAACAGTTTTCAGTAAAACACACTTCTTCAAATATTTTATAACACTCTCTCTTCCCTGATAACATCCTCAATATTAGCATCATTAAATTTTAATATATGTAGATTTTAAAGGCATCCAATTTACTAATTAAAGCCAGAGGGTGTGAATTTTAATCTTTGGAGAATTTTATTTCAGTCATATCTCTTTTTCTTTTTTTTCCCTTGCAAGGTAGTTTTGGGTTTTTGTATTTTCCTTAACCAACAGTTTCTTGATCCTTTTGGAATCCCTTAGTTAATTCTTTTGAAATCCCTTAGTTAATCCTATAGGAAAAAAGTTTAAGAAAATAAACTATATGCCACTTTCATGAAACAGATCTTCAATAAGCCACAAAGCTGAAAACCTCCATATTTTATACCTGGGTTTCCTTCTTGTACATGATAGTCAGTACATAAACAAGAAGAAGGACAGTGAATGAGAGCAATAAAGACTGGAAAGATACAGGCAAGTTTGTGACTAGGATACCCCTCCATCCATCTCAGGAGCAAATGAACATACAGAGGTGAAAAGCTTTGAAAGGTATATATGTAAATGCCAGATCTAAAGCAAAAGTAAAAACTGCACCACTCAAATTGGAACTCAATTTGAACCCAGTGAATACTCAGACTGGGACTTGAACCCACTGTCTTATAGTTGAAATCACACACCTGTTCTCAGGACTTAATGAAGCTCAGTTTCCTTATGTCTCAACCCAGAAGGAATTTGGCAAGAGGCAAAGTGATAGGTAAGAAGTAGATTTATTGACAGAGAGAGACACTCCATAGATAGATTGTGGAACCATCTCAGAAGGCAAGAGGCCCTGGGAGACATACTTTCCATAGACAGACTGTGGTTCATCTCTAAAGGTGAGAATGGCTTTGAAATATGGGGTGGTTAGTTGTTATGGGCTGGGTAATTTCACAGACTAATTTTCATAGACTAATAAAATACCAGCTATTTTGGAGAATAGGCAGGGGTTTCCAGAATTTGGACCACTGCCCACTCTTTGACCTTTATGGTTGACTTTGGAACTCTCATGGGGCCTGTGGGTCTGTTATTTAGCATATGCTAATGTATTACAATAAGCATATCATCTGGCTCAAAGTCTACTGAAAAGTGAATCTTCTGCCCTTCTGAGTCTAATCAGTTCTAACCAGCTTATGTCACATCCACAACGGGTGTCATTCTTTAAAAAACTGTGCCATGTCTCCTTCCCTCTTGTATCAGAAGCGGGGAAAGATAAACTAGAACTCCATATCCTGGTGTGGAATCACATACCAACTCTCAGAAAGAACAAAGTTGATTTGAACTATTTGGCTTGAGTGCACTGGTTGTCCAAAGATTCAACGATTTAAACGTTTGCATGTCAAGCAATACCCTGAAGAAGGGCTGGGTGCTCTTCTCAGCAAAGGAAGTCGCCCCTTTTCCCAAAGGGACCGGCATAATTCCTACAAAGGGGCACACACTGATAAAGCATTGAAAGTGATTTTCTGGGTCAAGTTCTGTGTTACAAATATAGATTCAACCAGAAAAGTAAGCCTTAAGTTGCTTACTCTTTTTTGTAACTTCAGTTCCCTTTGCTGCTGCCTAGATTGTTACACAAGCAAATAAATCCTTTTAATTGGCCCACCCCTGGGGCAAACAGCTCACCCCAGTAAGTAATCATGTGGAAGACTGGAGACTGAGGAGGTGGGGTGCCTCCTGCTGAACAATCTTTGCTTTTATTTTACCAACTGATTTTAAAAGGCAGCATTGTAACTTGGCATTAAATATTTAAGAATGATATTAAGGTAAGATTGATTCATTTAACAGGCATAATGGAGTAGGGAAGCCACATGGAGTGAGTAAAGGGCTTCACAGTGGGAAATCTATGCTAGTAGGCATCAATCTGCACCTGGTAATGGCCATGAAAAGGCTCGCCATCTAGCTATTTAAATAAATTGATGTGCAATTCATCTGCTGTTTAGAGCTATTGGAAATGCACGACACTATTTCTTGGCAAGCATCCCAATTAAGTCCTGGGTCATTTATCAGAGTGCCAAGTGTAGTTCAAGTTGCTACCAAGCTTTTACCATTTACCAAAATGGCAATTTGTTCTAAAAGGGGCTACAGGGGATAGAGGGAACTGCAAGATGTGGTAGAAAAAGACACTGGACTCCATTGAGACAAGTGCAATGGAGCTCTGACTTCTCCACTAATCAGCATGTGTTATTGACTCTCCTCGTAGTTGTTTCTTTGTCTATAATGGGGAGAATAATATGCCTGCTTTACTTACTTGTGAGGCACAAAATAAGATAGTAAAAGTGAAAGTGCATTTCAGTTAAAAATTGCTATTGAAAATTATGAGTGATAGCTAACAGCATAATTCTTGCGGGGGCTCCGTGAGTGCCTGCCATTTGTTTCCCCTGGAGTTGTCCACTGTTCCCTCTCCTCCCTTTTCTTGTTTGGATCAGACAGTCTCAGAGCTGGGAGGAGGATAAAAGTGTCAACCTTTTAAAAGGCTCACACCTTATGAGGTACATAGGTTTGTATTTCTTGGTGCTAAAATGTTCAGAGTAGTCTCGTAGTTTTATTAGCCACATCTTGGTGAAATATAAATCAATAGAAAAGCACTTTAAAAGCATTCAAAATAGGTATGATCATAAAGAGAAGCTGGCTAATTTGAGAATATTATTTATGAGAAGACTTTTAATAAATTTCTGTTGACTCTAGTTATTTTGAAACATAACATTTTTTTTCCATCTTGCCCAGTTGGATATGTTTGGCAGATTTGTTGGGAAATACAGAAATTTGATTTATGCTTTTTAATTTTAGAGAAATATAACTCAGAACAAATTAAATCTATGCTTTGCATTGAAATGGGTGTTCTGAAAAACAACACGGTTGCTTTTTAATAGTGAATTGTCTCCCATTAAAAAGTTTGGGACAAGCATTAAGATGGGCTATAATCATTTGTGGTCCATGTTTCTCTGTTGATTCAATTAAATGAAGTGCACAGTAGCCTACTAAGTGTCCACTGATGGAGTATGTATATCAGAAATTGTGTTAACGTGTGTACCATTCTGATTACTCTGTTGTTCACTTTCTAATTATTTTGTATATATGATTAAATTCAAATATTAAGAAAATAGTTGACTATAGTTCACTGATTATTATTTAATCATTAGCATCTAACACACTTCAATATCCTCTATGATTGAGCCTGATAGCTGACTTAGTCAAATGAAGATATTTTCATTAAAGGCAAGCAGCCCAATGGTAATTCAACCTCATCCGGTGAGACCCTATGCAGTGTCTTCTTTTATGTAGCGAGGTGATATTTTCCAACACTTCTCACTATGGGTCTGGCAATTGCCATTATACTGGCTATAACTCATCTGTCTCTTCAGCTTTCCTCTATTGATTTTTATCTCTCTTGGCTAACTGTCACCAGAGAAATGGTTTCAATGAGAATCTACTGTGTATTGAGTTCCTTTTGCTTAGGAACCAGCATGTGCAAAGAAGCATTGGTTATATTGATAAAAGTTAGCATAAAAAAAAGCTAGCTTCTCTTTTCCCCAATCAGCTGAGAAGAGAATTCTAATATTTTTTTCAATTGAACCTTCTTCACAAGATGGTAAGAAAGAAATAATTAGTAGATGATTAGGGAGGTTGTGGGACACTGATAAAATAGACTGCTTCCTATCTGGATTTTTGATATGAATATATTGCAAGAAGTGTAGAAGGAAATGTCAACCCACTCCAGTATTCTTGCCTGGAGAGTCCCACGGACAGAGGAGCCTGGTGGGCTATAGTCCATGGGGTTGCAGAGTCAGACCACTACTGAGCAAATAACATATATTGCGAGCAGAGGGACTCCTTCCAAGGCCAGAGAGTGGGCTCTTGTCTAACACTGAAAAATGAATTGTCTGAGGAGACACACCCACAGACAAAGCAAAAGAGCTTATGGAAAGGGACACGTGGGTGGAAAACCAGCAGGGTGAGGGAACTCAGGACAGCTTCTCTGCCGCATAGCTAGCAGTCTCAGGTTTTATGGTAATCAGATTCATTTCTGGGTTATGTCCAGCCAATTATGTTGCCTGGCCCATATTTGGTCTGACACAGGGTCCTTCCTGGTGGCCTATGCATCTCTCGGCCAAGATGGATTCCCACATGAAGGATTCTGGGGGAGGCTGGTGGGACATATTACAGGTTGGCGTCTCCCCCTCTTCTGCCCCTCCTGAATTCTCTTGGTTGGTCTTGGCCACAGCAGCATGCTCTTTATCAGGAACGTCTGTCGTAAGACAGCTCATGCAGGTGGTTATCATCATGCCTGGCCAGAATAGGTGGTTTTGGTCAATAGTTCCCTAATAACTAGATACTCTATTCTCTGATCCTTTATGGAATAAAAATCCAATAGAACTCAACATTCTCTTCTTTTTTCCTTCCCATTTTATTGATATATAATTGACATACAGCACTGTATAAGTTCAGGGTGTACAGCATAATGATTTGATTTACATAGATCACAAAGTGGTTATCATAGTAAGTTTAATGAATATCCATCATCTTATACAGATACAAAATTAAACTGGAAGTTTGTACCTTTTAACTGTCTTCAACCAATTCCCCTTTCCTCCACCTCCTACTTCTGGTAATTCCAAATCTGGTTTATTTTTATATGAGTTTGTTTTTGAAGTATAATTGAACTACAACACTTTTGTTAGTTCCTAATATACAACGTTGCTGTTGTTGTTCAGTCACTAAGTCGTGTCTGAGTCTTTGTGACCCATGAACTGTAGCACACCAGAGACATTACTCTGCCGACAAAGTTCCATATAGTCAAGGCTATAGTCTTCCCAGTGGTTGCGTATGATTGTGAGAACTGGACCGTAAAGAAGGTAGAAGGTCAAAAAATTGATGCTTTCAAACAGTGGTTCTGTAGATGACTCCTGAGAGTCCCTTGGACAGCAGTGAGATCAAACCAGTCAATCTTAAGGGAGATCAACCCTGAATATTCACTGGAAGGACTGATGCTAAAGCTGAAACTCAAGTAGTTTGGTCATCTGATGAGAACAGATAACTCATTGGAAAAGTCCCTGATGCTGGGAAAGACTTAGGGCAGGAGAGGAGGGCACTGGAGGATGAGAATGGCATCAGTGTTGAAATGGACATGAACCTGGGCAAACTCTAGGAGATGGTGAGAGATAGGGAGGCCTGGCATGCTGCAGTCCATGGGGTTGCAAAGAGCTGGACACAACTTGGTGACTGAACAACAACAACAACAGCAACAGCATTCCACTGGCTTCCCAGGTGACTCAGTGGTAAAGAATCCCCCTGCCAATGCAGGAGATTTGGGTTTGATCCCTGGGGTGAGAATATTCCCTGGAGAAGAAAATGACAACCTACTTCATAGTTCTCACCTGGGAAATTCCATGGACAGAGGAGCCTTGAGGGCTACAGTCCACAGGATGCAAAAGAGACATGACTTAGCAACTAAACAATAAGTTTTCCATTTTATATATGCTGCTGCTGCTAAATTGCTTCAGTCGTGTCCGACTCTGTGTGACCCTATGGACAGCAGCCCACTGGGCTCCTCTGTCCACGGGTTTCTCTAGGCAAGAATACTGGAGTGGGTTGCCATTTCCTTCTCCCATTATATATATATATATATATATATATATATACACACACACACACACACACACACATACATATATATATACACACACACACTTATATAAATATGTACAAACATATACATGTTTGTATACACACACAAAGACACCACATCTTTATCCATTTATCTACTGATAGATACTAGGGTTGTTTTCATATTGTTGCAATGAACACAAAGATATAAACAGCTATATTTTCTTATTAGTGTTTTTATTTCATTTAGATAGATGCCGAGCAGTGAAATGGCTCGCTGGTTCATATAATAGTTCAATTTTTTTAGCTTTTATTTTTTGAGGAATCTTTATCTTGGTTATCATAGCGGCTGCACCAATTTACATTCCCAAAAAAATGGCCTGAGATTTCACTTTGCTCCACCTCATAATTCTCTGTTTTAGCTCAACTCTTCCCCTTCTCCATATAGTATTGTGACTTTGTAGCCATATTTTGTTGAATTATTGCTTCAAAATACATAAAATCATGCCACTTAAACATAAGATAAACATTCTAAGATTTTATTTAATTGATTAATTAATGAGCAGAACTTTAAAATGCTGTAACATTTAAAGCAGAATCTTAAGAACAGACTTCTATATGCAAATTTGACACTTTTTGAGCTAGAAGCCCATGTGGTAGTAAAGAGAAGAGAAACAGCTTATAGGGGATATTGTGTCTGAGCTAAACCATAGTTTCTGTAACTTGAAAACTCCCAAGGAGACATGACATTTGGAAGTGTGAGCATTTGCCATGGAGGCTTCAAATATACAGCTTGGAGCCTACTGTGAAGTTCTGTCCTCAGATACAGAACTTATGATTTCAGGTGATTAGTGAACCCACTGCCAAATATCTGTGCTTACTGAGAAGTTCTTGTGGCAACCTAAGTCACAGAAAATATTTTGTCTTAAACTTGATCATCTCTTTGGGCAATAAAATCAATATAAGTGAGGTTCATTTGCCTTTAAATAATTAAAATCTTGATTTTTAATAGCAATTATATGTCCAGATAGTCGAATGAATCCATTTTTAAAAAGTTAAAAATTTTAATTAGAGGATAATTGCTTTGCAATATTGTGTTGGCTTCTACCATAAAACAACACAAATCAGCCATAAGTATACATATGTCCCCTTCCTCTTGAAACTTCCCCCCACCCCCCTACCCTGTCCCCACTCTAGGTTGTCACAGAGTACCACATTTAGCTCTCTGTGTTATACAACTTCCCCTTACCTATGTAATTTACATATGGTAATGTATATGTTTCAATGCTACTCTCTCAATTTGTTCCACCCTCTCCCCACCCACTGTGTCCAAAGTCAGTTCTCTATGTCTGCATCTCTCTTCGTGTCTTGCATATAGGTTCATCAGTGCCATTTTTATAGATTCCATATATATGCATTAATGTATATTTGCTTTTTCCTCTTTATGACTTACTTCACTGTACATTAAAACCTCTATTTAAAGACACAGACATAGAGAACAAACATATGGATACTAAGTGGTGAAGGGGGAGGTGGGATAGATTTAGAGATTGGGATTGGCATATGTGCACTACTATGTATAAAATAGATAACTAATGAGAACAGACTGTGTAGCACAGGGAAACTAGTTGGTGCTATCTGGTGACCTAAATGAGAAGGAAATCTGAAGAAGAGAGGATGCATGTATGCATGTAGCTGATTCACTTTGCTGCTGTAGAGCAGAAACTAACACAATTTGTAAAGCAACTATTTCTTAAGTTGCTAAGTCATGTCTGGACTCTTTGTGACCCCAAGAACTGCAGCACGTCAGGCTTCCCTGTCATTCACGATCTCCTGGAGTTTGCTCAAATTCATGTCCACTGATGCCATCCAACCATCTCATCCTCTTTCAACCTCTTCTCCTCCTGCTCTGAATATTTCCCAGCATCAGGGTCTTTTCCAATGAGTTGGTTCTTTGCATCAGGTGGTCAAAGTATTGGAGCTTCAGCTTCAGCATCGATCCTTCCAATTAATGTTCAGGATGGCCTTCCCTGGTGACTCAGATGGCAAAGAATCTGCCTACAATGCAGAAGACCCAGGTTCAATCCCTGGGTCAGGAAGATCCCCTGGAGAAAGTTGTGGCTACCCACTCCAGTATTCTTGCCTGGATAATTCCATGCCAGAAGAGCCTGGTGGGCTACATACACTCCATGGGGTTGCAGAGTCAGACATGACTGAATGACTAACACACTTCAGCTTTCTTTTGGGCCTGAACAGGACTACTGGAAAAACTATATCTTTGACTATATAGAACTTTGTTGGCAAAATGATGTCTCTTCTTAATACCCTGTCTAGGTTTGTCATAGCTTTCCTTCCAAGGAGCAAGTGTCTTTTAATTTCATGACTGCAGTCACCATCTGCAATGATTTTTGAGCCCAAGAAAAAAAAATCTTTCTGCTTTCCCCCTTATATTAGTCATGAAGTGATGGGACCAGATGCCATGATCTTAGTTTTTTGAATGTTGAGTTTTAAGCTAGCTTTTACACTCTCCTCTTTCACCCTCTTCAAGAAGCTCTTTAGTCCCTCTTTGCCATTAGAGTGAAATAATCTGCATATATGAGGTTGTTGATATTTCTCCCCTCAATCTTGATTCCAGCTTTTGATTCATTTGGCCTGGCATTTCACATGATGTACTCTGCATATAAGTTAAATAAGCAGGATGACAATATACAGCCTGGATGTACTCCTTTCCCAGTTTTGAACCAGTCATTGTTCCATGTCTGGTTCTAAATGTTTCTTCTTGATCTGCACACAGGTTTCTCAGGAGGCAGGTAAGGGCGTATAGTATTATCTCGTCAAGAATTTTCTACAATTTGTTGTGATCCACACAGTCAAGGACTTTAGTGTGGTCAATGAAGCAAAAGTAGATTTTTTTGGAATTCCTTTGCTATCTCTATGATCCAACAAATGCTGGTTATTTGATCTCTGGTTCTTCTGCCTTTTCTAAATCCAGCTTGTACTTTTTGAATTTCTTAGTTCATGTACTGCTGAAGCGTAGCTTGAAGAATTTTGTGCATTAACTTGCTAGTATATGAAATGAGTGCAATTTTACAGTAGTTTGAATATTCTTTGGCATTGCCCATCTTTGAGATTGGAATGAAAACGGACTTTTTTCCAGTCCTGTGGCCACTGCTAAGTTTTCCAAATTTGCTGATATATTGGGTGTAGCATGTTAACAGCATCATCTTTTAGGATTTTAAGTAGCTCTGTTGGAATTTCATCACCTCCCCTAGCTTTGTTCATGGTAATGATTCCTAAGGCTGACTTGATGTCCCAAACACTAACATAAAAGAAGCTGAAGTTGACTGGTTCTATGAAGACTTACAAGACCTTCTAGAACTAACACCAAAAAAGATGTCCTTTTCATCAAAGGGATTGGAATGCAAAAGTAGGAAGTCAAAAGATACCTGAAGTAACAGGCAGGTTTGGCCTTGGAGTACAAAATGAAGCAGGGCAAAGGCCAACAGAGTTTTGTCAAAAGAACATATTGGTCATAGCAAACACCCTCTTCCAACAACAAAAGGGACGACCTACACATGGACATAACTAGATAGACAACACTGAAATCTGGTTGATTATATTCTTAGCAGCCAAAGATGGAGAAGCTCTATCCAGCCAACAACAACAACAACAACAACAACAAAAACAGGAGCTGACTGTGGCTCAGCTCTTTAATGGTCCTTATTGCAAAATTCAGGCTTAAATTGAAGAAAATAGGGAAAACCACTAGGCCATTCAGGTATGACCTAAATCATATCCCTTATGATTATACAGTGGAGGTGATGAATAGATTCAAGGAATTAGATCTGGTAAACAGAGTGTCTGAAGAGCTATGGACAGAGGTCTGTAACATTGTACAGGAAGTGGTGACCAAAACCATCCCCAAGAAAAATTAATGCAATGAGGCAAATGAGTTGTCTGAGGAGGTCTTACAAATAGCTGAGAAAAGAAGACATACAAAAGGCAAAGGAGAAAGGGAAAGATGTATCCAACTGAATGTAGAGTTCCAAAGAAGAGCAAGAAGAGATAAAAAAGCCTTCTTAAATGAACAATGCAAAGAAATAGAGGAAAACAATAGAGTGGGAAAGCCTAGAGATCTCTCAAGAAAATTGGAGATACCAAGGGAATATTTCATGCAAGGATGGGCACAAAAAGACAGAAACAGCAAGGACCCAACAGAAGGAGAAGAGATTAAGAAGAGGTGGCAAGAATACACAAAGGAACTGTGCATAAAAGGTCTTCATGACCCAGATATTCACAGTGGTGTGGTCACTCACTTAGAGCCAGACATCCTGGAGTGTGAAGTCGAGTGGGCCTTAGGAAGCATTACTATGAACAAAGCTAGTGGATGTGATGGAACTCTAGCTGAGCTTTTTAAAGCAACTATACTCCAGTAAAAGTTAAAATTAAATTAAAAATCCTCTACTTTCATGAAATTAAAGGGTGTTTTAGCCACTTGAAGGCAAATTTTCTATACTTTATGACCATTTGATGCTTAAATTAGCATTGCAACATATTTCTATACACTTTAAGTAGATATATACAGCAAATTTATCTAACCTATTGTAAATTTTGGGCTTCTCGGGTAGCTCAGCTGGTAAAGTTCCCCTGGAGAAGGTACAGACTACCCACTCCAGTATTCTTGGGTGTCCTTGGTGGCTCAGATGGTAAAGAATCTGCCTGCAATGTGGGAAACCTGGGTTGTATTCCCTGGCTTGGGAAGATCCCCTGGAGGAGGGCATGGCAACCCATTCCAGTATTCTTGCCTGGAGAATTCCATGGACTGAGGAGCCTGGCGGGTTACAGTCCATGGGATTGCAAAAAGTCAGACATGACTGAGTGACTAAGCACAGCACAACAGTATACATTTCTAGAACCAAAGACATACTGTGTACACCTTAATTTAAGTTCCATTGTTCAGTGTATGTGTGCTTTCTCTCTCTAACCCTGGGTTTTGTAGAGAAAGAATTGCAAAGTGAAAAGTGGGAAGAGGAGGGCTTGAATTTGAGGAATGTCTATTAGAATCAGCATTGTGATATTATTATTATTTTTAATTAATTTATTTTAATTAGAGGCTAATTACTTTACAATATTGTATTGGTTTTGCCATACATCAACATGAATCCGCCACGGGTGTATACGTGTTCCCAATCCTGAACCCCCTTCCCACCTTCCTCCCCATACTATCCCTCTGGGTCATCCCAGTGCACCAGCTCCAAGCATCCTGTATCCTGCATCAAACCTGGACTGGTGATTCATTTCTTATATGATATTATACATGTTTCAATGCCATTCTCCCAAATCATCCCCCGCTCCCCTCTCCCACAGAGTGCAAAAGACTGTTAAGTAACTAGTACCACCACAGTGGCTTTAAGGGCACACTGGCCTGTTTGGAGCAGAAATACTTCAAAGGCTGCATTGCCTTGCTTTACCTTCTAAATTTAAATATAGATTTAAAAGGTTTAATGTTTATCAAAATCCTTCTTAGTCCACTAAGCAAAATGAGACAACTTTGTAATGAGTCATCTACATTAATGGAGTCATCTAAGTTTTTGTGTAAGACTATTATAAACAGTTTATAACTGGGAAAATCACAGTGTTCAAACAGATTCATATAATGTATCAAGGACATAATTTTTGGTTAAAATGGATTATTTTGAAATGTGCCTCCTAAAATTGTCATTGAAGGAAATTAATTTACAGTATGCTCACATAAGGGCTTCCTCAGTGGCTCAGTGGGTAAAGAATGCAATGCAGGAGACACAGGAGATGCGGGTTCGATCCCTGGGTTGGGAAGGTTCCCTGGAGAAGGAAATGGCAACCCACTCCAGTGTTCTTGCCTGGAGACTCCCAGAACGGGGAAGCCTGGTGGGCTGCCATTGATGGGGTCACACAAAGTCGGACACAACTGACACAACTTAGCAGCAACACACTAAATACTAATTGTGTGTGTGAGTTAGTCACACAGTTGAGTCTGACTCTTTGTGACCCCATGGACTGGGGCCCGCCAGGCTCCTCTGTCCATGAAATTCTCCAGGCAAGAATACTGGAGTTGGTAGCCATTTCTTTCTCCAGGGGATCTTCCTAATCCAGGGATTGAACCTGGGTTTCCCTCATTGCAGGCAGATTCTGGAGTACAAATACTCCATAAATAATGTTTATTATCATTATTTTATTACTGGCTGATCCATTCAAGCTCACCAGTGTACAGGTGTGCTGATGCCTGCAAATCTTCCCTCTTCTTTTCTGTCTTTGGAACAGTATCTTCCTTTCAAGGTTCTTTGCTGAATCCTGAAACCTTCCCTGAGCCAAAACTCCCCTTTTATGGTTCTTCAGATTGCACTTTCCATAATTCTAGGGGCTCCCTTCACATCATGATCATCATACTTAAAGAATTGTTATGACAATATTCTAGCATGTATCACAAAGTATCTTGAGGAAGGATGTTTATGCCAATTTGTACAGTCAATATTTGGCCTAGTGGAGGTACAATTTATTAGAATTCACCATTGAGCATTTATTACTTTTCAAGTATGGTGCAGTAGCTGGAAAGTTAGACTGTGCATGTATGCTGCTTGAGAACAGGGAGTGTAGGTGACTAAGAAATATTTGTTAAGTGATTAAGATTAACTAGTCCTTAATGTAAGAACCAAGATGCATCCATTTTAGTATGAATTTTAGACTAGAAAACCTTAAATCTTGTTAGTTGTCTTGCTCAGAGTTATGCCTGAGCATTTGGTCTGCAGTCATAGGAACTAAATGACTGCCACAAAACATTGAAACCTCTGTCACCTCTGAGTGTTAGCTTTCTCATTTTAAAACTGGGCTAAGAGTACTTGTCCTGCCTATATAATCCTGAAAATCAAAAAAGATTTTTTTGAACAGTGACTCATAAATGAAAGAATATTATATATTGTTCCACATGTCTTGGCAGAAATCTTTCCAATTTCTTTTTCTTAGCATGATCTGTTTGCCTCTTTCCTCTTTTTACTTCTTTCTTGAAGGCCTACATGGGCTACAAGCTGGGCAGGTAAGAGATCTTGCTTGCTGTTCATGGTGTCAAAGTTGCTGTTAATAAAAAGATACACCTTGGGGTAGATTGTCAGTCTATTAAACCTTGACTGAGAGGGGCTTTGGAATAATGAGGCCTCCAAACATGTAAAACAGAGTAACGCAACGAGAAAGCAGGTTTTATGAAGTAAGCAGGTTCTATGAAATAAGCACACACACGAACAGACTTGTGGTTGCCAAGACAGAGAGGGTTTAGGGGAGGAGTGGATTAGCAGATGCAAACTATTATAAACAATGAGGTCCTACTGTATAGCACAGGGGACTTTATTCAATATCCTGGGATAAACTATAGTGGAAAAGAATATAAAAAAAGATATATATATATGTGTGTGTGTGTGTGTGTGTGTGTATATGTGTGTGTATATATATATATATATATATGCAGTTGGAACACTTTGCTGTACAGCAGAAATTAACAGAACCTTGTAAATCAATTATACTTCAATTAAAAAACAAAGAAAGCAGGTTTGAAGAGGTCAGTGGGAAATGGGTCCTGGAGTGATCAGAGGAAGCCACCTCACTGGGTCCATTTTTCTGGTTCTCAGGATTTTCTCATGACCATAGAGTCGAGTATGCTGGTAACTCTTGAAGGCACAGCCCTGAGCACACACAATCCATGAAATTTGAGATCATGAACACTACAATTCAGACTGACACTTGAGGAATCTTAACATTTGGCTCTCAGATTAAAAGAAACAGCTTGCTCCTTTTCACAAACACATGGTTTTCTAAACTGAAGACTGAGCAACTCTGAATTTAGTAAGCAAGGCCTAAGTGGAACATAAGCTGATGCTTTAATAGAATGAGAATGGATGCTCCCAGTTTCCATAAGCACTCATTTTTTCCAGCTCATGTGCACCCTTTCTCGGGGATGAAATAAATCTTTTTGAAATGAGGAAATGAACTGTGTCACCAGCCCTCAGAGTTATGAGTGAAAAATATGGTAGATGTTCAACCTCTCACAGGTGCAACGAATAATTCAGCAAACAATTCAGTTGAAGATATCATGTTAACCCCACAGATGATTCTAGCCAATATTTACTGAAAATTTTACTAAATTTGAATTCTTAAAAAATTTTACCTTATCCTACCTGTTATTTTAACTTTCATTTAAAAAAAATGTAGAGATAGTTAGTGATTATTATGTTTAAAAAAAAATAGACCTTGATACCCAGAAGGGTCTTTAGACACCTTGTAGTCAAATGCTTTTAAATTAAAGATGAGATAGTGAAGCTCAGAGAGGTGAAATGATTGCCCAAGCTCGCACAGCAGAAAGTTGTAGAGCTGGGAGTCAACTCAAGCTTTCCTCTTTCTCATTCCTCTACATTATTAAAAGAAAAATAATAAATATGGCAGTTTCCTCTCATCGATGACCACTAAAAGTTGGGTTAAAAATCTTTTGGTTGGAACTCAGGTACATATGACAAAAGTTTTGAGCATGGGTTCATATCTGACTTGCCTTCATTTCAGCTCTTTCATCTCTGGGACTTCAGGGAAATTAGTTAATCTTCCTAAGTTTCAGTTTTCTTCTTCATAAAAGGTGGAAAGTGACAAAATATACCTCACTTAATTCACACAATTATATGATGAAATAATTCATGTAATGTGTACAGCATCAAGCCAGATACAGAGTGAATGCTTAATAAATATTAGCTATCACTTATTGCTTACATCTAATACTTTTTATTTGAGGTGGGGGGGGGGGGAGCTCCAAAATCACTGCAGATGGTGACTTCAGCCATGAAATTAAAAGATGCTTACTCCTTGGAAGGAAAGTTATGACCAAGCTAGATAGCATATTCAAAAGCAGAGACATTACTTTGCCAACAAAGGTCCATCTAGTCAAGGCTATGGTTTTTCCAGTGGTCATGTATGGATGTAAAAGTTGGACTGTGAAGAAAGCTGAATGCCGAAGAATTGATGCTTTTGAACTGTGGTGTTGGAGAAGACTCTTGAGAGTCCCTTGGACTGCGAGGAGATCCAACCAGTCCATTCTGAAGGAGATGAGCCCTGGGATTTCTTTGGAAGGAATGATGCTAAAGCTGAAACTCCAGTACTTTGGCCACCTCATGCGAAGAGTTGACTCATTGGAAAAGACTCTGATGCTGGGAGGGATTGGGGGCAGGAGGAAAAGGGGATGAGATGGCTGGATGGCATCACTGACTTGATGGATGTGAGTCTGAGTGAACTCCGGGAGTTGGTGATGGACAGGGAGGCTTGGCGTGCTGTGATTCATGGGGTAGCAAAGAGTCGGACAAGACTGAGTGACTGAACTGAACTGAACTAAATACATTTTTTGAGGATGATTTTTGTGGTTAGATCCTTCCGCAGGGGAAAAAAAATGTTACAATCAAGGTTCCTTGGATTCTAAGTAATACTGTATTGGAATCCGCAGGAGCAAATTGAGGTGTTTAAAAGTCAAACACTTCATTTGCATAGTCAACATCCTTTAGAAAGATATGCCCTTCTACAATTTTTGACATCAGATAATCAATTTCAATTGTTTTCCAATTGAATAGCAAGTGTAAGAGATTTACCAAAAAGGAGAAAATAGCTAAGCCAGTGTCCCTGCTTTTGTCTGTGATGTTCCCTCAGTGTGGAATGCTGTTCTCTTTTCCGCTTGTCAAAATTCGACTCATTCTTCATTGTCTCATCTCAAATGCAGCAGGAACCATGCACTAGCTTGCCTCTCGAAAAGCATTTATCACTGTTATTTACAAGTTTCGACACAGATGTTGCTTTTTCCCGGTAGTCTTTGGCGCTACTCTACCCCTAGATTAGATCTCACCTGTGCACCAAGCACCCTGCACTATCCTCCAGAACTTGGAGAGGGGACATGACACCTTTACAGCACTGGTTCTCCTGCCAGATCTCCTGGGTTCAAATTTTGGCTCTGCAATTTCCTCATATTTGATTTTGAATAAGCTACACACCCTCTCTGTACCTGTTCTCCCTTTTCTAAAATGTGGCTTGTGTGCATGTGTGCTAAATTGCTTCAGTCGTCTGACTCTTTGAAACCCTGTGGACTGTAGCCCACCAGTCTTCTCTGTCCATGGGATTCTCTAGGCAAGAATACTGAAGTGGGTTGCCATGCCCTCCTCCAGGGGATCTTTCCAACCCAGGGATTGAACCTTTATTTTTTATGTCCCTTGCACTGGCAGGTAAGTTCTTTACTGCTAGTGCCACCTGGGAAGCCAAGTTGAGTGGTTTAATCGCTCAGTTGTGTCTGATTCTTGCAACACCATGATCTGTAGCCTGCCAGGCTCATCTGTTCATGGAGTTCTCCAGGCAAGAATAATGGGGTGGGTTGCTATTTCCTTCTCCAGGGATCTTTCTGACCTAGGAATTGAACCCGGATCTCCTGCATTGAAGGCAGATTCTTTACCAACTGAGCTATGAGGGAAATTCAAATGAAACTTATATAGTGCCTATGTCAGGAGGTCAGAATGAGGATCAAATGAACTAATTCATTTAAGCACATAATAAGCCATTATTATTATCTCATAGTACAATGATCATCTGCCTAGGTGTCAATATAGCCTTTCAGATGATATACTTCATTAAATCTGTATTCCTGTTAGTCCCATCAATATATTCTTAAACCCAAGCAAAAATATTCACTGACAATGGAAGTGAAGTTGTGTGATCTTAAAGGGCAGGGATTATATTTATTGACTGTATACAGTCAGTGCCTAATATGGGCTTAATCTGTTGACGGTCAATAATTGTTTGATGAATTAATGAGTGAATGAATGAATGCAGATTAACCTCTCCAACATCTTCTTTCTGCTCATCTTGGAATTAATTGCTAATTCTTTTGTGCCACCAGATTCTCACAGCCCTTAACTCATTCATTTCTTACACCACTTGTACATGACAGCCCCGCATTACACTGTATTTCCATTTCCCTGGCCAAGTTTTGAACTCCTGTGAGATAAAGCCCTGTGTTCATACTTATCATAGTGTAAGTGCCCAAGGCATGTTTGCTGCAAAATGAAACTAAAAAAAAAGACTTTGGTCAAACGTGATTTGGAACATGTTGAGAATCTTATTGGTTGCTCTATCCCTGGTTCCATCATGATTTCCCTCCAAAAACTTTTTCAAGAAGAGTTTCCTAAAAAAAGAAAGAAAGAAAGAAAGAAAAAAGAAAAAAAAAAAAAAAAAAGGAACTTATTTGTAAAAAGTGCCAAGCAATCATTCTCAGAAAATATATTCCAGGAGAAGTTGTTTTCTATTTACTCCTAACTCCATATTCTATTATTCAGAACTACATATTGTAGTTTTTTAAAAATAGTCTTCTTCACACTGTGGTAAGCTATGAATCTTATTTAAAAGAGAACATGTACTTCATCTTAATTTAAGCTACTGGAATTTCTTCAAAATATTTTCTGGAGGCATGAGGCCAGCTTGTAATGTGGACATCGAGATCAAGTTGAATCAGCAACATCTCAGAAATGCATGTTGTAGCTGAGCACAGCATCCAGTGTTGTGTGTGTTTTTATTTCAATAGCACTCATGTCAGGGCTAGAGCACACATTCTTCCCCTGTTTGTTAATTCTGCCAAAATGTCACTTGTCAAAGTGCCTACAGAGGCCCACAATAGATGTTAAAAATGTAGCCTCATGGAAAATTGCTGTTAATATGATTTAGCTTTTGAAATCAAGATGCTTTTCTTTATAAGCATTATGGTTTTTGTCATACGTCAGCATGAATGTTTGTTTGACTTTCATAAAAGAACTAATTTGTTGAAATATCATCACATAACTGGTAATTAGACATTAAGATTATCCCCAAATTCTGCCAGGGCACTGAGGGTCATGTAGGTTTGTAGACGTCTAGCTAATGAGTTGGACTCATTAAAAAAAAAAATCATTTTTCATGCTTATTAGAGTGAATCTATATTCTTTTATTACCCAGTACAAATTCTTTCCATATCAAGCCCAGAGCATAAAATTAAAATTGCATGAAACTTTTATCTCCTTCTTCATTAATCATGCTAGATCATTATATACAGGTGTCAGCCTCTATCGAATGGCAGATGTTTTCTGACCCCCAATATAATGCTGAACATTTGCTGTGTGCTTTTTAAAGGGAACTGAGGTATGTATAATATAAACTATACTCCTTTCATTACACCTTGGGTTGAGAATTTTACCTGCATCATACTTAGGGATAACTTTAATTAGGGGTATCTGACAGCTAATCTAAGGATAATGAGTTTGAGAACTTAAATGAACAAAAGGATAAAAAAGTGCAAAAGTAGGTCAAATTAGTTTTTACAAAATTAAATATTCATTTAGATAATGTTTCAAGACCTTTATCTGGGTTTCTTTGTTAGCTTACTTATTATGTTACCTGAAATAAGTAAACAAATAATCACTCTATAATTCTATAATCATATGGTCTTGCCTCTAGTGGGGCTTTCCAGTTGGCCTAGTGGTAAAGAATTTACCTGCTAATTCAGGAGACACAGGAGATGGGGGTTCAACCACTGGGTTAGGAAGATCCCCTGGAGGAGGAAATGAAAATCCACTCCAGTATTCTTGCCTGGAAAATTGCATGAATGGAGGAGCCTGGTGGGCTACAGTCCATGGGATCACAAAGAGTCAGACACAGCATGTACCACGCACACATGCATTGACTCTAGTAAAACATGCAGCGTGCAGTGCCCTTTGAAAAGTGTTATATGGTGACTATTAGCAAAGTCTTCTGTAATTGAGGATAGTTTGATAAAATAAGTCTTCAATACACTGACTTCCTTTTGTTATAACTTTAAATGTCTATTTGCATTTAACTTTTTTTTGGCTATAACTTTAAATGTCTATTTGCATTTAACTTTTTTTTGGTTATAACTTTAAATGTTTATTCTTAATCAGTTGCCCTCCAAAGGGTGATTCTACTAAGGCACAGTGTAACATAGAAGTTATGCCTGTATGTGTTTCATTTAGTCTGTTTTTAATAGGACAATCGAAAAAAGAAAAATAGAACCTTGTAACTGATACCAGAGATAAACCAAGAACTCCAGGTATTTAGGCTAAAATGAGAGCATTGTTCTTAGGGAAAATAATTGAAAGTTAAACTAGTCAATGAGTTTAGGATTGGTCAGCAAAACTTATTATTTTAATTTACTTGACACAGATATCTAGTGCACTAGATATTTAACATAGAAACAAGTGCATATGCTAAGTCACTCAGTCATGTTCGACTCTGCAATTCCATGGACTGTAGCCCGCCAGGCTCCTCCATTCATGAGATTCTCCAGAATACTGAAGTAGGTTGCCATTTCCTTTTTCCTGACCCAGGTTTCCTGCATTGTAGGCAAATTCTTTACCACTGAGCCAACCAGGGAAGCCTCATGTAGAAACTAGTCTTATTTTAAAAAGCATAAATTGTATAATTACACAGTAATTCAAGAATTGTTTTCTGTACAACACTGTGCTAGGTCCTGGGGATACAGAGATGAAAGAATTCCTGATCTCAAGAGCTCGTGGACTATTGGGGAAGAGAGATCAACAGATCAACAATTATAGTAGTGTGGTTTGTTTGTATGCAGTGCTATAGGGAGTGCTCTGGGAAGAGGCTCCTAACCACAGAAAGGGAGGTCAAGAAGCTCTCTGGGAGAGTGATCCCACAGGGCAGTCTGAAAGAAAAATTAGTTGATGTGAGAAAACTGGAGGGAGTAGAGTCCAGAGAAAGAAGACAGCATGGGCAATGGCAGAAAGACTTGGAATAGAACAGCATATTTTTCTCTGGTTGCGGCTGTGGGGCTCAGTATGTGCTGAGGAGCAGCAAGAGATGAGGTTGAAGAGGCAAGGAGCACATCGTGAAGTCTCACGTGACATGCTCATGAGTTTGGGTTAATGTTCTAAAGCAACCCAAAGACTTTGAAACATTTCCATAAGGTTTAGCGACATGGTAAAATTTGATGTTTATGTTGCTAAACCCATGCTAATACCAGTGAGGAAGTTAGACCAGTGAGGCTGGGCTAGATGGTTTTCAACTGTACTTCAAATGAAAAATGATCCTGGGTCAACATAGTGACCATGGAGTGAAAAGGAATGAAGAGATATGAGACAATATGACTCAATAAAACTTGCTTATATGTGCCCATATTAACAGGAAATTTGACCAAAGTCATATTGGATCAATATGTGAGATCATTTTCTCCCCAGATTCTTTTCTCCTTTCCTGTTGTTTCTCATCAAGCAGGGTTCTTTTTTTTTTTTGTTATGTCATAGTTCCCTCAGGGAGATATGGGGAAAAGAGAGCATACGTAGCCAACATGTTTTCAGTCACTGTTTTTCAACAGCCTAATGTTTAGGAGAGAGGGTTTTTTTTTTTGTAGAGTCTATAGACAGAAGTAGAATGCATGGGAGTAAGGACCTGTTAGTTAAAACATATAAAGAATTCCCCTGGATTAAAAATAGTGATCTGTCACTGGAAGGAAGTGATGAGAATTTAGCTGAGTCTAGCTCTGGATCTTTCATAATGTGACAGTCAAGATGTTGGCCAGGGCTTATGATGGCTTGACTGAGGTGGAGGATTGACATCTCATGGAGGTGGCAAGATTGAAGTGGTTGCAGGATGCATTCTGGAATGTAGAACTGAGAACAGTTTTGAGACAAGATGTCTGTGCTCCAAGTGTGGCCTAGAAGCAGCAGAATTCCACAAGCTCTGAGGGAATTGCATGGACAGAAAGAGTGTTTGGGCAGCAACCGCTAAACTGATGTCTCAATAATTAGAGAGTATCCACTACCATGTTGTTTGACAATACTTAAGCCTTTAGGATGCCTCGAGGGAAACCTCCAGAATAAATAAGGTTAAGTTTACCACTTAACCACTTCTGCGACGGACCGCGCAAAGGTGCGCCGGCTACCAGGAACCATGCAAAAGCGCGGCCTAGAGGAGCTACCCCTCACCCAAGGTCAGGGGCGGCGACTGAGAGTGACAGGCTGTGATGGTACAGGAGTGGCCTAGAGGAGCTACCCCACATCTGAGGTCAGGGGCGGCAGCTGAAAGGAGCAACCCTACGTCCAAGGAGTGGTGGCTGTCTGGGCGCAGGAGGGCCGAGAGGAGCTACTCCATGTTCAAGGTCAGGAGGGGCGGCTTTGAGGAGATATCCCTCGTCCAAGGTAAGGAGCAGTGGCTGCGCTTTGCTGGAGCAGCCGTGAAGAGATACCCCACGTACAAGGTAAGAGAAACCCAAGTAAGATGGTAGGTGTTGTGAGAGGGCATCAAAGGGCAGAAACACTGAAACCATAATCACAGAAAACTAGCCAATCTGATCACATGGACCACAGCCTTGTCTAACTCAATGAAACTAAGCCATGCCATGTGGGGCCATCCAGGATGGGCGGGTCATGGTGAAGAGGTCTGACAGAATGTGGTCCACTGGAGAAGGGAATGGCAAACCACTTCAGTATTCTTGCCTTGAGAACCCCATGAACAGTATGAAAAGGCAAAATGATAGGATACTGAAAAAGGAACTCCCCAGGGCAGTAGGTGCCCAATATGCTACTGGAAATCAGTGAAGAAATAACTCCAGAAAGAATGAAGGGATGGAGCCAAAGCAAAAACAATACCCAGTTGTGGATGTGACTGGTGATAGAAGCAAGGTCCGATGCTGTAAAGAGCAATATTGCATAGGAACCTAGAATGTCAGGTCCATGAATCAAGGCAAATTGGAAGTGGTCAAACAGAAGATGGCAAGGATGAATGTCAACATTCTAGGAATCAGCGAACTAAAATGGACTGGAATGGGTGAATTTAACTCAGATGACCATTATATCTACTACTGTGGGCAGGAATCCCTTAGAAGAAATGGAGTAGCCATCATGGTCAACAAAAGAGTCAGAAATGAAGTACTTGGATGCAATCTCAAAAACAGCACAATGATCTGTGTTCATTTCCAAGGCAAACCATTCAATATCACGGTAATCCAAGCCTATGCTCCAATCAGTAACACTGAAGAAGCTGAAGATGAACGGTTCTATGAAGACCTCCAAGACCTTTTAGAACTAACACCCAAAAAAGATGTCCTTTTCATTATATGGGACTGGAATGCAAAAGTAGGGAATCAAGAAACACCTGGAGTAACAGGCAAATTTGGCCTTGGAGTATGGAATGAAGCAGGGCAAAGACTAATAGAGTTTTGCCAAGAAAATGCACTGGTCCTAGCAAACACCCTCTTCCAACAACATGAGAGAAGACTCTACACATGGACATCACCAGATGGTCAACACTGAAATCAGATTGATTATATTCTTTGCAGCCAAAGATGGAGAAGCTCTATACAGTCAGCAAAAACAAGACCAGGAGCTGACTGTGACTCAGACCATGAACTCCTTATTGCCAAATTCAGACTTAAATTGAAGAAAGTAGGGAAAACCACTAGACCATTCAGGGATGACCTAAATCAAATCCCTTATGATTATACAGTGGAAGTGAGAAATAGATTTAAGGGATTAGATCTGATAGACAGAGTGCCTGATGAACTATGGATGGAGGTTCATGACATTGTACAGGAGACAGGGATCAAGACCATCTCCATGGAAAAGAAATGCAAAAAAGCAAAATGGCTGTCTGAGGAGGCCTTACAAATAGCTGTGAAAAGAAGAGAAGCGAAAAGCAGAGGAGGAAAGGAAAGATATAAGCATCTGAATGCAGAGTTCCAAAGAATAGGAAGAAGAGATAAGAAAGCCTTCCTCAGCAATCAATGCAAAGAAATAGAGGAAAACAACAGAATGGGAAAGACTAGAGATCTCGTCAAGAAAATTAGAGATACCAAGGGAACATTTCATGCAAAGATGGGCTCGATAAAGGACAGAAATGGTACGGGCCTAACAGAAGCAGAAGATTAAGAAGAGGTGCCAAGAATACACAAGAGAACTGTACAAAAAAGAGCTTCACAACACAGATAATCACGATGGTGTGATCACTCACCTAGAGCCAGACATCCTGGAATGTGAAGTCAAGTGGTCCTTAGAAAGTATCACTACGAACAAAGGTAGTGGAGGTGATGGAATTCCAGTTGAGCTATTTCAAATCCTGAAAGATGATGCTGTGAAAGTGCTGCATTCAATATGCCAGCAAATTTGGAAAACTCAGCAGTGGACACAGGACTGGAACAGGTCAGTTTTCATTCCAATCCCAAAAAAAGGCAATGCCAAAGAATGCTCAAACTACCACACAATTGCACTCATCTCACATGCTAGTATAGTAATGCTCAAAATTCTCCAAGACAGGCTTCAGCAGTACGTGAACCATGAACTTCCAGATGTTCAAGCTGGTCTTAGAAAAGGCAGAGGAACCAGAGATCAAATTGCCAAAATCCTCTGGATCATCAAAAAAGCAAGAGTTCCAGAAAAACATCTATTTCTGCTTTATTGACTATGCCAAAGACTTTGACTGTGTGGATCACAATAAACTGTGGAAAATTCTGAAAGAGATGGGAATACCAGACCACCTGATCTGCCTCTTGAGAAATCTGTAAGCAGGTCAGGAAGCAACAGTTAGAACTGGACATGGAACAACAGACTGGTTCCAAATAGGAAAAGGAGTATGTCAAGGCTGTATATTGTCACACTGCTTATTTAACTTCTATGCAGAGTACATCATGAGAAACGCTGGACTGGAAGAAGCACAAGCTGGAATCAAGATTGCTGGGAGAAATATCAATAACCTCAGATATGCAGATGACACCACCCTTATGGCAGAAAGTGAAGAGGAACTAAAAAGCCTCTTGATGAAAGTGAAAGTGGAGAGTGAAAAAGTTGGCTTAAAGCTCAGCATTCAGAAAACGAAGATCATGGCATCTGTACCCATCACTTCATGGGAAATAGATGGGGAAACAGTTGAAACAGTGGCTGACTTTATTTTGGGGGGCTCCAAAATCACTGCAGATGGTGACTGCAGCCATGAAATTAAAAGACGCTTACTCCTTGGAAGGAGAATTATGACCAACCTAGATAGCATATTGAAAAGCAGAGACATTACTTTGCCAAAAAAGGTCCTTCTAGTCAAGGCTAGGTTTTTCCAGTGGTCATGTATGGATGTGCGAGTTGGACTATAAAGAAATCTGAGCAGTGAAGAATTGATGCTTTAAACTGTGGTGTTGGAGAAGTCTCTTGAGAGTCCCTTGGACTGCAATGAGGTCCAACCAATCCATCCTAAAGGAGACCAGTCCTGGGTGTTCATTGGAAGGACTGATGCTGAAGCTGAAACTCCAATACTTTGGCCACCTCATGAGAAGAGTTGACTCATTGGAAAAGACCCTGATGCTGGGTGATTGGGGGCAGGAGGAGAAGGGGACGACAGAGGATGAGATGGCTGGATGGCATCACCGACTCAATGGACATGAGTTTGAGTGAACTCCAGGAGTTGGTGATGGACAGGGAGGCCTGGCATGCTGCAATTCATGGGGTCACAAAGAGTCAGACACGACTGAGCCACTACTGAACTGAAGTTTACCACTAGCTCTGAGAAATGGGAATAGGAGCTCCACATACCAATTGAATTACTCTCTAGGAAATAAAAAGTTTTAATTTTTCCCCATTTAAGTTTATAAATTGGTTGTTGTTGCTTAGTTTCCAACAAAGGTCCATCTAGTCAAAGCTATGGTTTTTCCAGTGGTCATGTATGAATATGGGAGTTGGACTATAAAGAAAGCTGAATGGCGAAGAATTGATGCTTTTGAACTGTGGTGTTGGAGAAGACTCTGAGAGTCCCTTGGGCTGCAAGGAGATCCAACCAGTCCATCCTAAAGGAAAGCTGTCCTGAATATTCATCAGAAGGACTGATGCTGAGGCTGAAACTCCAATACTTTGGCCACCTGATGTGAAGCACTGAGTCATTGGAAAAGACCCTGATGCCAGGAAAGATTGAAGGTGGGAGGAGAAGGGGACGACAGAGGATGAGATGGTTGGATAGCATCACCAACATGATGGACATGAGTTTGAGTAAACTCCAGGAGTTGGTGATGGACAGGGAGGCCTGGCGTGCTGCAGTCCATGGGGTTGCAAAGAATCGGTCAGACTGAACTGAACTAGTTACTAAGTTGTGTCCAACTCTTTTGTGACCCCATACACTGTAGCCCACCAGGCTCCTCTGTCCATGGGATTTTGCAGAAAGAATACTGAAGTGGGTTTCCATTTTCTTCTCCAGGGCATGTTCCTAACCCAGGGATCAAACTCATGTCTCCTGCATTGGCAGGTGGATTCTTTATCACTGAACTACCAAGGGAAACTGCTTCATAATTACTACACATATTTTGGAGGTTTGAAAAATTATACTCCCCACATTCTTTTTTGTATTTCTCTGGAAAAAAGAATACCAAGAAGCATGAATACATGGAGAAAAAGTAGGCAGTATTAGTTAAATAGGAAAACAATGAGAAGGAAATAATAATATTAAAAAGATCCTTAAGCAAGAACCAAGAATTTTATAAAAAGTTTTTCTCATCTGGAAAATTTTTTGGTCATTTTCTAAATAATCCAGTAGACACAGAAAATGCTTTGCATTTTATGCTTTCCAGAAGTTTTCAAAATAATAGTAGTTCTTGTGTGCATATTAGTCTCTGTCTGGAACTTTTCCTTTTTATGTAATGCTTTATGTTAATACTTTTTTCATGATAATTTATGATAAGAGAATCTCATTGTTCATCTGTCTTCCTTCTTATGGACGGTCTCTGGTCTGGGTGGGGCCATTTGTCACCAAGCAGGCACATAAGAGGAGATGGCACTCCCTTTACCAGCAGTGACTAGATCCTCTTGGGATTGCTGAAACTACGGGGTTGAAAGCAATGTTTTGGTGGATCCTGTTACATGATTTTTAGTGTCATCTTTACCTTCTCATAGTCTGACTTTGCTGCAAGTGGTAACTCCAGTTTTATAGAAACCCTTTAAAACAGAACTCTTGTCCTGCTTCTGTCATTGTTTCCACTCCAGTTTTCCTTCAAATGTAATCTCTTTATTAATAAAATCACTTACGAAGAATTTTTTTTTTTTTTGGTCCATGATCGTCCCAAAAATACTGAGGAGGGCACTTTTCTAGTTCTGGAATTTCCATAAAATTGTGACTTTGGGTTGTCTTGTATATAGAGAAGGTCTCAGAACAGCCAGGCTGGTTGACATCTATGTATTTTGCATCTTATTTGCAAGAACTGGGGGCAGATGAGGTGCTTCTTCAACAACCTTTAGGAAAGCTATTAATGTTGAAATACAGTTCTTCTGTCCACTTTGTTACATGACCCTGGTTTTTCATTATACATTTTATTATCTTTGTTTAAGAACTCTCCTTGTACCCACATAGGAGCATATGATGAACAAGAATGAAACAATTTTCAGTTAGTTTGAAGTGTAAAGTCACTATTGATTCAAATCTTATAGTTGGTGAAAAACTTACAGATTTATAGACTTTCAAAAGACATAGTACATAACTTGTTTTTGTTTTCTGCATCTTCAATGGATTTTTTTGGATTTCTGTCCAGAATTCTAGAGTTCCATCTGGAGACCCCAATTACCTAGTTCAAAGAAGGAGGAGGTGGTTATTCATTCATTCTATGAACCAATAATTACTGAGCACCCTCTGTGTGCCAGATGCTTTGGTAGGTATCTAGAACATGTGCTTAACAGATCCTTCTCATGAGAAGAACTTGCCCCTTGAAGCTTGTAAGGGAATTAGATAATGTACAATGGGGTTAAGTGATATATGAACATAAAGCACTTACCACATGGCCTAAGGTACAGCAAGTACTCAGTAAACATGATTATTTGCTATAACTTTCAGTATCATCCAATGGGTGCAATCGGACTGTCCCTTTAGGCCTTCACTGCTTGGGGTCAGTCTTCCTATAGTAGTTGTACTCAGGTCACTAAATTCATAACCTCAGAAACTGTCTTGGTGTGTGGCATCAGGAGAGAATCTGTTTTGGAGAAAGTGCTGGCCTGTTTGTGTGTGTGTGTTAGTCACTTAGTTGTGTCTGACTCTTTGAAACCCCATGGACTATATCCCACCAGGCTTCTCTGTCCATAGAATTCTCCAGGCAAGAACACTGGAGTGGATTGCCATTCCCTTCTCCAGGCCTGTTTGTGTGCCTGGAGTCTAAATTGAAGGAGATATTGCCAGTAATCACTTTACATTACAATGAAGCCACATTTCCATCTTCTAGAATGCATTAAAACGTTTCCTCCATACTTTCCCTCCATCATTACTGTCAAAACGAGATGCAGCATATCAATCATTTATTAGAGGAATTCAATAGCAGTTTCTGTGAGTAATGACAATGATTACCAGGTTGATAGAGAGTATACTATTGACAGTCTGATATGACAGTTGTCTCTCATGGTAGCAAGTGCTAAACAAAGCTGAAAAGAAAACTGAGATGCCTGTAGGAGTAGCAATAGAGGAATAGAGTTTATGTCACAAAATTATAACTCATGAGCAAACATTTTTCACCACGGTTAAGGATCTAGATGGAAAATTATCAACTAAGAGTTTGTAGAACACAGACTAGAACCCATAGCCTAATCTCTTAGTCATGAATATTCATATTAAGGTAAGATAATTTGTAGAGCTTATCTGATATTTCAATTTTCATCTTTATTTTCTATTTAATTGGATTAATTCAATTTTTTGTTCAATGAATAAGATCTTTAAATTTAGAATTAAGTGCGGAGGTCATTGTAGGTTTGTAATTTTTTGTATAGTCAAGAAGACACATTTTAAAATATTTTTACCTATTATCATTTAATAAAAGGCATTTTAACTATCAAAAATGCATAAAGGGCATAATCTAAGAATAAAAGAATACTTCTACAAATGAATAAAATTAATTTTATTAAGAAATCTATATTGTCTTTAATTTTCTCATTTTCTAAAGCACCTTAGGACAAGCTGTCATGGATTGATACTATTCAACTATCATTCTTTAGTGATTTCATAGGAAGCTTTTGTGCCTTCCTAGCAGGCCTTGCGGGGGCCAGGACTAAAGCAAATCCTTCTCCTTCTTCCTGCCAGTGCCCACCTGCACTGGACTCAGACTAAAGGTTCAGTGAAGCTGTAATAAAGTAGTTCACTGTAAGAATATTCTACTTGTGAGAGCTATGTGAAACTGGAAGATTATTTGTACGTCAACAAGCGTGGCTTCCCAGGTGGCTCAGCAGTAAAGAATCTGCCTGCCAATGCAGGAGACACAGGAGATGTGGGTTCAGTCTTTGGGTCAGGAAGATACCCTAAAGGAGAAAATGGCAACCCTCTCCAGTATTCTTGCCTGGAGAATTCCATGGACAGAGGAGCCTGGCAGGCTACAGACCATGGGTTACAGAGTTGGATACAACTGAGTGACTGAGAACAAAATCTGTATGTTATTTGAGGTCACCCAGCAGAGATTGAATGACTTGTCTGGGAGGGTTATAAAGGGCATTTTTTCTTAATCTGGATTTTCTAGAAAAACCATCCTAAGGCAAGATTTAAAGTGCTAATGATTTCTTGGGAGATACCAAAGTGAGGGCAGAGAGTGAGGAAAGAGTCAAGTCAGGAAGGCAAGCTGTGAAGCAATGAGGATTCAGGGACTATTTTACAAGCAGACCCCCAAGAGACACAGGAAGACACTTAGTATGTGAATCTTTTTGCATAAGGAAGCTTTCAGGATGGGCTTTAAAGAGAAACCATGCCTAGATTCATTTGTGGAAGCCAAAAAATAGGAATTATAGGTCAACATTTGCTTTGTGTATTAACTCCCCTTCTCTTCCTAGTTTTATCATCTGACATCTTCAGAAGCTGCTCTGTGTCCCATCCCATGCCCTGTGTGGAATGTTTTGTCTAGTCTGGAAGAGATGGGAAGAGTCAGAAACTGCGTGTATGGGGTTTGTTGGTCATACTGCTTTGAGGTGGCCAAAGATGGGAAGGAGATGGAAGTCCTAGAGCAGGTAGCTTATTGGTCCCGGGGGCAGGAACCCTGTGGGCACAAGTGTTGATGGTTGAGGTGGACAGAGCTGCTGATGGTCCAGGAATCAGCTGGCTCTGAGGAAGTCTGAGAGGTATATGAAATTTGTGTCCAATGTAGTATTCATGTGTAAAAAGTTGAGCTAGACTGCTGTTTCCAATGTCCATTATAAGTGCCACTTGTGGTATACAGGATGATTTTAGGTGGACTGTGAATAAATAAAATTTTAAGTGTAATGTGTCTGTTTTAATGTGCATCAGGATAAAATAACTAATACTTTAACATAATATTATTATATTATATTCAGAACAGCAATGAGTTTTCTCTTGAGCATAAATCAGATCAGATCAGATCAGATCAGATCAGTCACTCAGTCATGTCCGACTCTTTGCGACCCCATGAATCGCAGCACGCCAGGCCTCCCTGTCCATCACCAACTCCCGGAGTTCACCCAGACTCACATCCATCGAGTCAGTGATGCCATCCAGCCATCTCATCCTCTGTCGTCCCCTTCTCCTCCTGCCCCCAATCCCTCCCAGCATCAGAGTCTTTTCCAATGAGTCAACTCTTCGCATGAGGTGGCCAAAGTACTGGAGTTTCAGCTTTAGCATCATTCCTTCCAAAGAAATCCCAGGGCTGATCTCCTTCAGAATGGACTGGTTGGATTTCCTTGCATAGTTTATCACAAAAATTAAAGTTAATTTGAAGAAGACTAGTAAGTAAATTAGAATATAGATTATATGTCAATGTGACAGAAATTGCTATATAATGACTGAAGTTTAGAAATACCAGATCAGATGAACCTCCCACCTCAAGAATCCACAATTTGATGAATGCACAACTATACAACTTTGTCTTCCTGATAATAAGAGCTGCTAAGATGTTGAAAGGGCAGGGGCCCTAATCTCCAGTGTGTGAATTGCTTTGGCTTGGATTTTATTTTGGGTCCCTGCACTTTTTCTCAATAAAGCTTTGCTAGCCTCCAAGTTTGGTTTTTATAGAGTTCTATTTTTTTTTCATTAAATATTTATTTATTCCAGTGCCTTAAAGTGGGAAAAAAAGTAAACCTAATAGTCATTTGTAGGGGTACTTATTCTTCCTCTCCACACTGAAGCATTACCACTAACCAAGACAATTCATCTTCATCCTTCATTACAGTGTGTTATTCACTGAAGTGGTTTATGACCAAATCGAGTTGCTGGCCTTGCAGATTCTTTTTGGGGTGGTACTGAATCAAATGTGTTCTTCATGTCTGGATAAATCATTCCTTAGATTTTCTTGGTTGAATTTGTGTTAATTTTTAAAACTAGCAGGCAAAACTGATAAAACCTAATCACTCAGAGGAATGCTAAAGTATGGACACTCTAATTCAGAAGATTTCTCATGCACAAATGTTACCTTAAACACAAACGAATAATTAAGATATTTTATTCTTTTCAGTGAAACTAAAATGTATGAAAAGATGAGGGCATGCTTTTGATGACAACACTTTTAAAAGTGAAATGAAGGCAGAACAGTGCTGCCAGGATAGACCTGTTAAAAATGAACAATGAACTGGATCTGGGACCTTTTTTGTCAAGCTGGATGCTTCCTTAAAGACTGTAGATAGCCAGTGATTTTTTAAAACTTTTTTTTAGCTGGAGAAAAATTGCTTTATAATGTTGTGTTCATTTCTGCCTTACAATGATGCATATCAGTCATACTTATACATATATCCCCACCCTCTGGAACCTTCCCCCCTTCCCTATCCCACCCCTCTAGGTCATCACAGAGCACCGTAGCCAGTGCCTCTTGATAAAATTTAAAAAGTGATTTAAAGGATCCTATGCCAGCTTCTTTACAGGTTATTCTCACTTATTCCTCATTGCAATTTTCACAAAAAACATCCTTTTGATGATAATGCTGTAAGGGTATAAATAATAACAGCTGCTATATTAAAACACCCCTATGATAATCACCAGTACTGTATACATTATATGCATTATTTAATTTAGTTCTCATCATGACCCCATGAAGTAGGTACTTGTATTTCCATTTTACCATTAATATTAGTATTTCCATTTTAAATAGAAAAATAAAGCAAATTAATTTGTCTAAGGTGGCACAATTGGGATTTGAATTTGATTTGTCTGTTTGCAAAGTCTGCATTTTTAACTATTAGTCTGTTCCTACAAAGTATACAACCAGAGAAAATCAAAGGCAAAATAGATCAACTTGAGATGTATCACCCTGGTTATTGCATAAAGTAGCAGACTGGAGCAGTGAATAGTGAATAAATACACTTATAAGAAATGAATGTTGTCGGTTCAGGGTGAATTTCTCTTTAAAAAATTACCTGGACAAGAGTTTTGTCTAGATAACCTTTCTCTTTACCCTTGTCTCACTTTTCTTGGATTGGAAACCATATTTAAGAAATCACTAATAATCCATCCATAGTTTCTGTTTTTAAATAACCAAATCTGTCATGATGGATAAAATGTTAGAAAGAAACAGCCCTGAAAACCCCCTAGAACTAGAAATTAAAGATGAACCTCATTTTTCTCCACCTTTGTTTGGAAATGTATAAGTAGCTTGAATTACTAAGATTTTATGAGAATGAATAGAAATAATTTTAATTTGACAAAAGAAACAGGATAAGAGTCCTAAGGAGGTGGGATGAAAGAAAGTTACTCTGATAATGAATCCTAAGAAGAGATAGTGACATTAATAGACCCAAATTAAGATCAGTAGACCCTGATTTTCACCTTGGTTCTAATAATAGGAAAGGTAAATGAAAGTAATTACTGCTCAGGATGGAATTGGAAAAACTGAAGTGTTTTGGTAAAAGTGAATTAGAAAGATGAAATGTGAAAATATACAATCATCACTCTGTTTCTGTACCTTGGGTTTAGTTGGCCTACCTGAAGCTCAGATCACACTAGCTTGTGAATGGATATAAGGAAGACCGATAATAAATTATAATGTACAAATTTTGACCCTGAAATCCTTCCATGTGAGAAGGTGGCTCTGTTATTGGACCAGAAGAAACATGGTTATAGAAGGTGGAACAAATACAGGATTACTCTGATGCTCAAGCAGGTCACTTCTTCTGGGAGACTGATGGGCTGAAGCACCAGGCTAGGACTCCATTGAACCTTTCTCCTGGAGGTTGAATGCAAGGATATGGAGTCTGGTGACAGCATTTCAGATATTTTCCCTTTGCAATACTAGGTTATAGCTCATCCATGTCTTGGGCTTACTGAATGCAGTGTTTCTCAATGTATGGTTCTTGGCCCTATTATACCAGCATCTCCTTTGGTGTTCATTAAAATTACAGATCTCACCTTTGGAGGTTTGGCCATAAATTTGCAGTTGTAGGAGTGTCTTAGGCCAGCTTTCTCAGCAAGTAGACTCTGAAGCAGAGTTTTGCATTAGAACGTTTATTGGGAGATTGCTTTCAGGTAGGGCACTTGTAAGGGAGCAAGGGAAGTAGAATTGGGTATTGTAAAAGCAATATCAGCCAATCCTATTGGGAATTTTGGAGGTAGAGCCTCCAGGTTTGCCATGAACTGAGGCTAATGGACTAAGCCCATAGACCATTTTTATTCCAACAAAGTGGTTGAACTATACAAAGGTATACTCTCAGATCCTTAAAACTCTACCCATTGAGAGGATTCCCTTCATTGACAGCTTCACCCCTGAGTGGACTATAATGAGTCAGCCATCAGTCTCCAGCTTGGATACACATACCAACAGATCCATTGGTAAAACAAACTTGGTCTTTTTCCTTCTCCATCAGCTGGTCATAAATGCACCTCTTCCACCCTCCCCCTGTAGTCATAGGTGTGAGCTAATGAACAAGCACAAAGAAAATATTGCTAAATCACATGGAAGCCTAGACTACATGCCTATGCAGCTAAATTTCACCCTCTAGCCTTACTCATGATCAGTATGCTCTCTAAAGGTATTGTTCCCTCTTATAATATATTGCTGTTTCCTCCACCTATGACTTGGTACATTTGACTCTATGCAACTTATGATGGATTGCTCTAGCTCCATGGCCTCTTGAACTTTCAAGGTCAGATACTACATTTCCACTAAAATTTAGTAACATGCCAGGTTTTTATTTTTAACATTTTAAATTTATTTATTTTTTTATTGAAGGATAATTGCTTTACAGAATTTTGTTGTTTTCTGTCAAACCTCAACATGAATCAGCCATAGGCATACATATATCCCCACCCCCACCCCCCTTTTGAACCTCTCTCCCATCTTCCTCCCCGGCCCACCCCTCTAGGTACATTCAGAGCCCCTGATTGAGTTTCCTGAGCCATACAGCAAATTCCTGTTGGCTATCCATTTTACATGTGGTAGTGTAAGTTTCCATATTACTCTTTCCATATATCTCACCCTCTCTTCCCCTCTCCCTGTGTCCATAAGTCTATTCTCTATGTCTCTTTCTCCACTGCTGCTCTGTAAATAAATTCTTCGGTACCATTTTTCTAGATTCCGTATATATGCGTTAGAATACAGTGTTTATCTTTCTCTTTCTGACTTACTCCACTCTGTATAATAGATTCTAGGTTCATCCACCTTATTAGAAGTGGCTCAAAGGCATTCTATTTAAGGCTGAGTAATATTCCATTGTGGAGAAGGCGATGGCACCCCACTCCAGCACCCTTGCCTGGAAAATCCCATGGACGGAGGAGCCTGGTAGGCTGCAGTCCATGGGGTTGCAAAGAGTCAGACACGACTGAGCGACTTCACTTTCACTTTTCAATATCATGTATTGGAGAAGGAAATGGCAACCCACTCCAGTGTTCTTGCCTGGAGAATCCCAGGGATGGGGGAGCCTGGTGGGCTGCTGTCTATGGGGTCACACAGAGTCGGACACAACTGAAGCGACTTAGCAGCAGCAGCAGCAGCAGCAGCAGTATTCCATTGTGTATATGTACCACAACTTCTTTACCCATTCATCTGTCAATGGACATCTAGGTTTCTTCCATGTTTTAGTTATTGTTAATTGTGCTGCTGCAATGAACAATGGGGTACATGTGTCTCTTTCAATTTTGGTTTCCTCAGGGTATATGCCTAGGAGTGAGATTGCTGGGTCATATGGTGGTTTTATTCCTAGGTTTTTTTTTTTTTTTTTTTTTTTTTTTTAAGGAATCTCCATACCATCTTCCATACTGACTGTATCAATTTACATTCCCAGCATTTCCTTTTCTCCACACCCTCTCCAACATTTATTGTTTGTAGACTTTTTGATGATTGCCATTCTGACCGGTGTGAGGTGATAGCTCATTGTAGTTTTGATTTGCATTTCTCTAATAATGATGTTGAGCATCTAATAGTGATGTTGAGCATCTTTTCATGTGTTTGTTAGCCATCTGTATGTCTTCTTTGGAGAAATGTCTGTTTAGGTCTTTTTCCCAATTTTTGATTGGGTTGTTTGTTTTTCCAGTATCAAGTTGTATGAGCTGCTTGTATATCTTGGAAATTAATCCTTTGTCAGTTACCTAATTTGTTATTATTTCCTCCCATTCTGAGGGTTGTCTTTCCTCCTTGCTTATAGTTTCCTTTGCTGTGCAAAAGCTTTTAAGTTTAATCAGGTCTCACTTGTTTACCTTTGTTTTTATTTCTAGGAGGTGGGTCATAGAAGATCATGCTTTGATTTATGTCATTGAGTGTTCTCCCTATGTTTTCCTCTAAGAGTTTTACAGTTTCTGGTCTTACATTTAGGTCTTTAATCCATTGTGAGTTTATCTTTGTGTGTGGTGTTAGGAAGTGTTCTAATTTCATTCTTTTACGTGTAGCTCTCCAGTTTGCCCAGCAGCATTTATTGAAGAGGCTGTCTTTGCCCCATTGTATATTCTTGCCTCCTTTGTGAAAAATAAGGTACCCAGAGGTGCATGGGTTTATTTCTGGGCTCTCTATCTTATTCCATTGGTCTATATTTCTGTTTTTGTGGTAATACCATACTTCATTGATGACTGTAGCTTTGTAGTATAATGTGAAGTCAGGAAGGCTGATTCCTCCAGCTCCATTCTTCTTTCTCAAGACTACTTTGGCTATTCAGAGTCTTTTGTGTTTCCATATGAATTGTGAAATTTTTTCTCTAGTTCTGTGAAAAATGTCATTGGTAATTTGATAAAGATTGCACTGAATCAGTAGATTGTGTTTGGTAGTTTAATAATTTTACAATATTGATTTTTCCTCTCCAGGAACATAGTATATCTCCTCATCTGTTTATGTCACCTTTGATTTCTTTCATCAGTGTTTTATAATTTTCTGTGTACAGTTCTTTTGTCTCCTTGTAAGTTTATTCCTAGATATTTAATTCTTTTTGTTGCAATGGTGAATGGGATTCATTAATTTCTCTTTTTGATTTTTTATTGTTAGTACATAGAAATGCAAGTGATTTCTGTGTATTGATTTTGTGTCCTGCAACTTTGCTAAATTCACTGATTAGGTCTAGTAATTTTCTGATACTATCTTTAGGGTTTTCTGTGTACACAATCATGTCATCTGCAAACAGTGAAAGCTTTACTTCTTTTCCAATCTGGATTCCTTTTATTACATTTCCTTGCTGTAGTTAGGACTTCTAGAAATATGTTGAGTGATAGTGGCAAAACTGGACACCCTTGTCTTGTTCCTGATCTTAGGGGGAATGCTTTAAGTTTTTTACCATTAAGAATAATGTTTGCTATAGGCTTATCTTATATAGCCTTTACTATGTTGAGATAGGTTCCTTCTATGCCCATTTTTTTGAAGAGTTTGAATCATAAATGTGTGCTGAATTTTGTCAAAGGCTTTTTCTGCATCTATTGAGATTATCATATGGTTTTTATCTTTCAATTTGTTAATATGGTGTATCACACTGATTGATATTCATATATTGAAGACTCCTTGCATCCTGGAATAAACCTAACTTGATCATGATGTACGAGCTTTTTGACATGTTGCTGAATTCTGTTTGCTAAAATTTTGTTGAGAATTTTGCATCTATGTTCATCAGTGATACTGGCCTGTAGTTTTCTTTTTTTTGTGTTGTCTTTGTCTGGTTTTGGTATTAGGGTGATGGTGGCCTTGTAGAATGAGTTTAGAAGTGTTCCTTTCTCTGTAATTTTTTGAAAGAGTTTTAGAAGGATAGGCATTATTTCTTCTCTAAATGTTTGATAGAATTCTCCTGTGAAGCCATCTGGTCCTGGGCTTTTGATTTTTGGGAGATTTTTGATCACAGCTTCAATTTCAGTGCTTGCAGTTGGATTGCTTATAATTTCTATTTCTTCCTGTTTCAGTGTTAGAAGATTAAACTTTTCTAAGAATCTTTCCATTTATTCCAGGTTATTCATTTTATTGCTGTATAGTTATTCATAGTAGTCTTTTATAATCCTTAGTATTTCTGGATTGTTGTAACCTCTCCTTTTTCATTTCTAATTTTGCTGATTTGGTTCTTTTTTTCTTGACATATCTGGCTAAAGGTTTGTCAATTTTATCTTCTCAAAGAAGCAGCTTTTAGAATTATTAATATTTACTATTGTTTCTTTCATTTCTTTTTCCTTTATTTCTGCTTGGTTCTTTATGATTTCTTTCCTTCTACTAATTTTTTTTGTTGTTGTTGTTCTTTTTCCAGTTGTTTTAGGTGTAAAGTTAGGTTGTCTATTCGATGCTTTTCTTGTTTCTTGAGGTAGGATTGATTACTATAAACTTCCCTCTTAGAGCTGCTTTTGCTGCATCCCATAGGTTTTGAGTTGTGTTTTCATTGTCATTTGTTTCTAAAAATTTTTTGATTTCCCTTTTAATTTCTTCAGTAACCTGTTGGTTATTTAGAAACATGTTGTTTAATCTCCATGTGTCTGTGTTTCTTACAGTTTTTTTCTTGTAATTGATATATAGTATCATAGCATTGTGGGTGGAGAAGATGCTTGATATAATTTCAATTTTCTTAAATTTACCGAAGTTTGATTTGTGACCCAAGATGTGGCCTATCCTGGAGAATGTTCCATGTGCCCTTGAGAAGAAGGTGTATTCCTCTGCATTTGGATGGAATGTTTTGAAGATATCCATGAGATCCATCTCATCTAATGTATCATTTAAGACTTGTTTAAAGTCTTAAATGTTTTAAGACTAAGTTTTGATGATCTGTCCATTGGTGTGAGTGGGGTGTTGAAGTCTTCTACTATTATTGTGTTACTGTCAATTTCTCCTTTTATGTCTTTCAGTGTTTGTCTCATGTACTGAGTTGCTCCTATGTTGGGTGCATAGATATTTATAATTGTTTAGTCTTCCTCTTGGATTGATCCCTTGATCATTATGTAGTGTCCTTCCTTATCGCTTATAATCTTTATTTTAAGGTCTATTTTGTCGGATATGAGGATTGTTACTCCAGCTTTCTTTTGCTTCCCATTTGCATGGAATATATTTTTCCATCCTCTCACTTTCAGTCTATATGTATTTTTAGGTCTGAAGTGGGTTTCTTGTAGACAGCATATATATGGGTTTTGTTTTGTGTCCATTCAGCCAGTTTCCATCTTGTGGTTGGAAAATTTAATCCATTTACATTTAGAGAAATTGTTGATATATATGTTCTTATTGCCATTTTCTTAATTGTTTGGAGTTGATTTTGTAGATCTTTTTCCTTCTCTTATATTTCTTAACTATATAAGCCCCTTTAACATTTGTTGTAAAGTTGGTTTGGTGATACTGAATTATTTTAACTTCTGCTTGTCTGAAAAGCTATTGATTGCTCTATCAATTTTGAATGAAATCCTTGCCGGGTACATTAATCTTGATTGTAGATTTTTCCTTTTCAGTACTTTAAATATATCCTGCCATTCCCTTCGGGCCAGCAGTGTTTCAGCTGAAAGATCAGTGGTCAAATGTATGGAGTTTCTCTTGTATGTTACTTGTTGCTTCTACCTTGCTGCTTTTAATATTCTTTCTTTGTGTTTAGTCTTTGTTAGTTTGATTAATGTGTGTCTCGGTGTGTTTCTCCTTGGGTTTATCCTCTATGGGACTCTGCTCCTCTTGGACTTGATTGACTATTTCCTTTTCCATGTTGGGGAAATTTTCAACTATAATCCCTTCAAAATTTTTCTCATACTCTTTATTTTTTTCTTCTTCTGAGACCCTTATAATTGAATGTTGGTGTGTTTGATATTGTCCTAGAGGTCTCTGAGACTATTCTCAGTTCATTTCATTCTTTTTACTTTATTTTGCTCTTCAGAAATTATTTCCACCATTGTATCTTCCAGCTCACTGATCTGTTCTGCCTCAGATATTCTGCTATTGATTCCTTCTAGAGTATTTTTAATTTCAGTAATTGTGTTGTTTGTCTCTGCATGTTTATTCTTTAATTCTTCTAGGTTTTTGTTAATTGATTCTTGGATTTTCTCCATTTTGTTTTCAAGCTTTTTGATCATCTTTACTACCATTATTCTGAATTCTTTTTCAGGGAGTTTGCCTATTTCCTTTTCATTTATTTGGACTTCTGTGTTTCTAGTTTGTTCCTTCATTTGTGTAGTATTTCTCTGCCTTTTTACTATTTTTTTTTTTTTAACTTACTGTGTTTGAGGTCTCCTATTTCTAGGCTTCAGGGTTGAATTCTTTCTTCCTTTTGGTTTCTGCCTTCTTAAGATTGGCCCAATGGTTTGTGTAAGCTTCATATAAGGTGAGATTTGTGCTTAGTTTTTTTTTTTTTAACCTCTGATGGGCAAGGCTGAGTGAGGTGGTAATCCTGTCTGCTGATGATTGGGTTTGTATTTTTGTTTTGTTTGTTGTTTAGATGGGGTGCCCTGCACAGGGTGCTACTGGTGGTTGGGTGATGCTGAGTCTTGTATTAGTAGTTTCCTGTGTGTGAGTTCTCAGTATTTGATACTCCCTGGGTTAGTTTTCTGGTGGTCTAGGGTCTTGGAGTCAGTGCTCTCACTCCAAAAGCTCAGGGCTTGATCTTGCTAGGCATGCCCCAAGCTGTGTGCAGCCATGCCCATGCCAAAGGTTCATGTTCTAGGAAGCCGAGGGTGTGGGAGGTGGAGAGTCATCTGCACGTCAGACAGCAGAGGGCACCTCTGTCCTTCCCAGGCCACACCTCCCCAGCACAGGTGTGGGGCCCAGCAAGGGCAGGGTGGAGACGGGTTGTAGCAGGTCCCCAGCCATGTTGCAACAAAGTCTGTGCAGCCAGCCAGCTCCCTGGAACCTGTCTGAACTCAGACATACAGCCCTCTGCCAGCAAAGTAGAAAATCTTTCTTTTCTGTCCACCCTTGGGGCTACCCAGCAAGGACAAGTCCCAGCATCCAGGCCAGGAGAGCAGAAACTGGAGGACAGCCGGTGCTCACTAGGCAGGGGGTGGGCTCACTTATGCTATGGTTTTTGAAAGGTGTATAATTTATTACTGAAAATGGCATAACCTTGCACCAGATCTCTAGAGGATGTATATTCTTCTTCCATTTGTTCTTGCCCTAAGCTTTGAAAGCCTCTTTTCTCTCTATAGATACCTCTAGTGCCATAGGATTTGCCATGAATTGTGTATCACCTTCTGGACCTGACACTGAACTATGTATCTCTGTGTCACTTGGAAAATAGGTCAAAACATATTCCCAAGTTTAAAATGTGTTACCTATGGAACATACAGAGGCCTGCCAGATGATTGTGCTTCCTTCCTGGTGATGGGAGTTCTGAAGTATAATGATTTTTCATTATATTTTTATTATATTTTTTATCAATATTTTTTAATATTGATAATATATTATCAATATATATTTTTTATCAATATTTTTCATTATTGAGTCAATGTCTCAACATTCCCCAAACCATTGAATCCCTGACAATTTCACAGATGTGGGACCCTAAATCTTCATAGTATTTATTTTCCCTACCTTACTTTATGATTCTTATGAGGTCTTCATCATTTTGAGGCTTCTTATACATCTGGTCTGATTATCATGATATCATCAGCATAATGTACCATTTAAGTGGCCTGTGAAATATTCAAATGACCCAGGTTCCTTTGAACTATACTATGACAGAGAATGGAAGAGTTAACATAGCTTGGGCACCACCATGAAGGTATTTGTTGTTCATCTCATAAGAATATGAAGTGCTTCTGATCCTTCTTGATGTGAATGGCAAAGATGGCAGTGGCCAAGTCAAGGGCAACATACAATGTCACAGGGACTATGTTGAATTTCTGAAGCACTAAACCACATTTGGCAAAGCAGCTGCTATTGAGACAGAAGTTTTTGAATTTGCATTAGTTTACTGCCACTTGCTAGCATTGAAGTATATAATCTTGACTCACACAACTCCCTTTGGCTTTGGGAAATGCAGCAGAGTGACTTAGCTGTGAGTCATCAGCAGCCAATCCCCCTTGCAGCTGGAAGAGCAAGTGTATCTGACCAGAATGTGAGGTCTGGGCAGCACACCACAATACATATAACACACTCTTTTAATGAATCTTACACACAATAAAAATTGAGAACACTTCAGTAGACCCTATATTCCTCAGCCATGAATTTTAAATGTTTCCTTTGGACCACTGGAAAATGATTGATTTTGGCTTATATATCCCCTTTCAGTTTATTTTGGATGTCTCAAGTGGTGCAGAGTTAAATAATCTGCCTGTCAATGCAGGAAACACAGGAGATGCAAGAGATGTGGATTTGATCCCTGGGTCAGGAAGATCCAGTATTCTTGCCTGAACTCTGAGTCCTGGGGTTCTAGAGTCCATGGGGTCACAAAAAGTCAGACACGACTGAGTAACTGAGTACACAGTAGTTCAGCTTGTTTTAGCCACTAGTTTGTGTCTTTGTTTTTTGAAAAATATTGAATTGTCACTTTAGAACTATTTTCTTTTTTTTCCCTCAAACATCAGTTATAAAATTCACTAAAAATGTCCACAGGTTAAAAGTGAATACTATTGAAATAGATACACTGGTCTTTACTATTTTTGGAAGAGGTATAGTGATTCCTACCTTTAAAACATACATACACCACACATACACACACACACACTACACACACAGACATAAACATACCAAATACATACATACCACACATAAACATGTCACAAACACACCCCTAAACAGGAATATTTCACGTGCCATCTCATTATATTTACATTCCATTGCTTTTGCAAACTACGTGTAGCCTAGATAAAGCAAAATGAGAGAATTTAAAACATGTTGCAAGAATTATTTCTGGTTGTGTGCATCTATTACTATACGTCATGGTGCACACTAGATTGTATCATCTAGATCATAAGAAGAGACAACTCTGCATAGCATAGTGATTATTAGCATGCACATTGGACCCAGATTTCCTGGGTTATGGGTGCTAGTTATAGTTCTAGTTTTGTTTCCTTTCCACTTAAAATAGCATTTCAGAATCAAGCAAGAAAAAATAAAGATATTATTTTTGGAATTAACTTTGAGTCATTTCAAACTTAACAAAATATCAACAATTTATTAACTTCTTTTTGTTCTTAACACATTAGTTATGACATGGTACACACTGGATCATGACACATCAGTGAGGAATTGCCACAGTTGAAAACTACGGCCTTACTGCAAACTTACCAAATTTGCCTGTATTTCAGAATCATCTGGAGTGCTTAAATAATCCAGATTCCATGTCCTCTCCTTTTTCATGAAGTCAAGATATAGAACTCTTGTGATCTACACTGACTGTAATCCGCCAGTCTCCTCTGTCCATGAAATTCTCCAGGCAAGAATATTGGACTGCGTAGCCATTCCCCTCTCCAGGGGATCTTCCTGACCCAGGATTAAACCCGTTTCCTGCATTTCAGGTGGATTCTTTACCATCTGATCCACCAAGGAAGCTTCAGAATAAATCTATCACCCCCTATTTCCCTTTATCCTCCCCACAAGCCCAAATCCTAGCAACCATTGATTTTTTTGTCTGTCCCTATAGTTTTGCCTCTTCTAGAATGTCATATAAAAGAAACCATAAGTATATAGCTGTCTGAGACTAGTTTCTTTCACGTAACATGCTGCATTTGTTGCATGTATCACTAGTTCATTCCTGAGTAGTATTCCATTGTGTGGATGTACCACAGTTTGTTTATTTATCAGCTGAAAGACCTTTAGACTGTGTCCAATTTTGGGTGGTTATGAGTAAAGCTGCTATAAACAGTTGTGTATGGTAGTTCATGTAAACACTAGTTTTTATTTACTTAGGTAAATATAAGGGATGGGGTTGTGGGATTATGTGGTAAGTGAAATCTTAACTTTATTTTTTTTAAAGAAGCTGCCCAATTATCTTCCAGAGTCACTGTATCATTTTGCACCTTGCCCCTGGCTCCAGCACTGTTTGAGAATCATAGCTATTTTGTGTTGTTGTCATCATTTGGTAGATTTTTTTTTTAACATGTTTCCATTCTAATAGGTGTGTAGAGGTACCTCACTTTGGTTTTCATTTGCATTTTTATCTAGCAGCTAACAATATTTTAAAGCACATTTCAGTTTGTGAATCTGACTCAGAAATCCTGTTCTGCCGCTTTCTAGTTGAGTCACCGTCCATAGGTTATACAAGCTCTCTAAGCTTCAATTTCCTTAAATAGGCAAAAATGCTCTTATCTCATAGGACTGAAATGCAATTAAACATGTGAATGTATGTAAAGGACTATATAATGTGTGGTATATAATAGATGCTAATAAATGTGGATAGTCATGAGTCTTCTCAACTTGTTTTGTTGTTCTCAAAATTCCATGCTTAAAAAAATACCCCTTAAAAAATATTATAAAATACACTTGGACTCACATAGATGCAACCAGCCCTTTGATCATGTCCTGATGAGTTTTCCAGGCCACTAGTTACATAGGTACATGTTGCCTAATGAACTTCCTAAGTTTCAAGCCTAAGAAAAGGCACCTGTAGCCCATATGAGTGCATTTATGTTTTACCTGATGCACTGGGTGTTGTCTGTTCTTCTCTTGCTGGTGATGAAAGATGCATTAATTGTCCCGATTACAAAGTATGAATTTGATTTATAACCCTTTTTTTTTACTTTCTCTGGCAGTCACCATGCAGTAGGAAAATCCACACATAGCAATCTAAAGACAATTTAGACTGAAATTGTTCTTTGCAATTTAGTCATTTAATTAGGGGTTTTAAAGCTTAATTAAAAAGTTAAATCATTTGTCTTTATTTCTGAAACAATGCTATTGTGGATGGTTCAATTATGTAAAATAAAACATAATAAGATATGCATTTTCATGTCTGAAGTTATAGCATCATTCATACATAATAGCACAGCCCCATAAAATGTATTTGAGAAGATAGCACAAAATTGAAATATAGAGTCATTAAATAGGCATTGAAAGTAACTTCTGGTCTGTGAAGTTGTTTTTCTCTCTTTTGTTTTATAGTCCTAGCAACACATGACTTTTTCTTTTAAAAATGTAAATGATAAGAAAAAAGATTTTAAATATATTACCTACAATTCCATCCAAAATGTTCACAAAGAACTTAGAATGAAACTTATCAATCTACAGCTTTTTACCACTAGGAAAGAAGTGGCATGGTTTGTTTCTGAGTAATCAGAAACATTCTTCAGGTTCATAAATATACTTAATTTTTAAGGAACTACCTAGGCATCCAATAACTTAGGCCCTGAACCTCTCAACTTTTGTAATATTCTTGGTTCATCCACACATTTTCATATGTTCTAAGAAATCAGATTGTTATACTTCCCTCATTAACTGCCTTGATTTGTGAAGTGTTTTGTTTCAAGAGAGCCTGTGAAGTATATGAAAAAGGCACATAAGATTAAATACCTGGTTTTTAAAAATCATCAGTCAGTTCAGTCACTCAGAGGTGTCTGACTCTTTGCCACCCCAAGGATTGCAGCACACCAGGCTTTTCTGTCCATCACCAACTCCTAGAGCTTACTCAAACTCATGTCCATCGAGTTGTTGATGCCATCCAATCATTTCATCCTCTGTATTCCCATTCTCCTTCTGCCTTCAGTCTTTCCCAGCGTCAGGGTCTTTTCCAATGAATCAGTTCTTTGCATAAGGTGGCCAAAGTATTGGAGTCGCAGCATGTGCATCAGTCATTCCAATGAATATTCAGGGCCGATTTCCTTTAGGGTTGATTGGTTGGATCTCCTTGAAGTCCAAGGGACTCTGAAGAGGCTTCTCCTTCAAGTCTTCCTGCTTTATTTTGTACTCTAAGGCAAAATTTGCCTATTACTTCAGGTATCTCTTGACTTCCTACTTTTGCATTCCAGTCTCCTATAATGAAAAGGACATCTTTTGCTGGTGTTAGTTCTAGAAGATCTTCATAGAACCATTCAACTTCAGCTTTTTCAGCATTACTGGTTGGGGCATAAACTTGGATTATTGTGATATTGAATGGTTTGCCTTGGAAGTGAACAGAGATCATTCTGTCCTTTTTGAGATTGCATCCAAGCACTGCATTTCAGACTAGCCTCAGCTTATAACTTATAAGAGTAGCCTCAGTTTATGGCTATAGAAAAGGTTGGTGTGTATATCCTCAGGTAATATAAATAATCACAGTCTATCATTGTGTTGACTGTCCTTCAACAGACATTACCTAGGCCTTGGTGTCTGTATTATAAAGGGGTGTGGCTGGGGGGAGGGGTAACGGTAAAACAAAGTTTCTTTCTCTTCCCACTTCTAAGGAACTCTGAAATTAGGCATTGTGTGTTTGTAGTGGATCTTGCAGTGAGTCACACTGAGTCCTTCAGAACTGAGCCACTCATCTTCCCAGCTTTTGACATCACTTATACTGTTCATGGGGTTTTCAAGGCAAAGAATACAGAAGTAGTTTGCCATTGCCTTCTCCAGTGGACCAAGTTTTGTCAGAACTCTCCACTATGACCATCCATCTTGGATGGCCCTACATTGCATGGCTCATTGTTTCACTGAGTTAGACAAGGTTGTGGTCCATGTGATCATTTTAATTAGTTTTCTGTGACTGTGATTTTCATTCTGTCTGCCCTCTGAGGGATAAGAATAAGAGGCTTATGGAAGATTCCTGATGGGAGAGACTGGGTCTCTGGGTCTTGTTTGGGTCTTGTTTTGATGGCAGGGCCATGATCTGTAAATATTTAATCCAATTTTCTGTTGATGGGTGGGCTGTGTTCCCTCCCTGTTGTTTGACCTGAGACCAAACTATGGTGGAGGTAATGAAGATAATGGTGACCCCTGTCAAAAGGTCCCATGCATGCACTGCTGCACTCAGTGCCCCAGTGCTGCAGCAGGCCACCTCCGACCCACTTCTCTGCCAAAGACTTCTGGACATTCACAGGCAAGTCTGGTTCAGCCTCTTATGAGGTCACTGCTCCTTTCTCCTGGGTCCTGGTGCACACGAGGTTTTGTTTATGCCTTCCAAGAGTCTGTTTCCCCAGTCCTGTGTAAGTTCTGTAATCAAATTCCACTGGCCTCCAAAGTCAAATTGCTTGGGGGCTCTCGGTCCCTTGGCCAGATCCCCAGGTTGGAAAATTTGCTGTGGGTCCTAGAACTTTCTTAACAGTGGAAGAATTTATTTGGTATCATTGTTCTGCACTTTATGGGTTATCTGCTCTGTGGCTCTTTGGTGGGGTTAATGGTGACATCCTCCAAGAGTGCTTCTGCCACTTGGAGGTGGCTGCACCCAGACTGCTGTATGCAGAGCCCTTGCCCCTGTGGCAGGCCACTGCTGACCCATACTTCCTCAGGTGACACTCAGACACTCAGATGTAGGTAGGCTCAGTCTCTGTGGGGTTCTCCTGATGTGCACAAGGTTTTGTTTGAGTCCTCTGAGCATCTCTGATGGGTGTGGGGTTTGAATCTTAACTCGATTTCAGCTCTCCAACTGTATTGCTGGGGCTGCTCCTTTGCCCTTGGATATGAGATATCTTTTTTTGGTGGGATCCAAGATTCTCCTGTCTATGGTTGTTCAGCAGCAAGTTGTAATTTTGGAATTCTCACAGGAGAAGATGAATGCACGTCCTTCTACTCTGACATTTTGGAGTATTTCATTTACAATGAAAGTGAAGTTGCTCAGGAGTGTCTGACTCTTTGTGACTCCATGGACTGTAGCCTACCAAGCTCCTCTGTCCATGGGATTTTCTAGGCAAGAATATTGGAGTGGGTTGCCATTTTCTTCTCCAAAGGCAAAAAGATATGACACTAAAAGGTGACCTCCCCAGGTTTGTTGGTGCCCAACATGCTACTGGAGAAGAGTGGAGAAATAACTCCAGAAAGAAAGAAGAGATGGAGCCAAAGAGAAAATAATACCCAGTTGTGGATATGACTGGTGATGGAAGTCAAGTCTTATGCTGAAAAGAAAAATATTGCATAGGAACCTGGAATGTTAGGTCCATGAATCAAGGTAAATTGGAAGTGGTCAAACAGGGGATGGCAAGAGTGAACATTTACATTTTAGGAATCTGAACTAAAATGGACTGGAATGGGCGAATTTAACTTGTATGACCATTATGTTTACTACTGTGGGCAAGAATCCCTTAGAAGAAATGGAGTAGCCCTCATAGTCAGCAAAAGGTCCAAAATGCAGTACTTGGGTGCAATCTCAAAAATGACAGAATGATCTCTGTCCGTTTCCCAGGCAAAGCATTCAACATCAGAGTAATCTAAGTCTGTGCCCCAACCAGTAACACTGAAGAAGCTGAAGTTGAACAGTTCTATGAAGACCTACAAGACCTTCTAGAACTAAGACCAACAAAAGACATCCTTTTCACTATAGGAGACTGGAATGAAAAAGTAGGAAGTCAAGAAACACCTGGAGTAACTTGAAAATTTGCCCTTGAATACAAAATGAAGTAGGGCAAAGGCTAACAGAGTTTTGCCAAGAGAGTGCACTGGTCATAACAAACATTCTCTTCCAAAAACACAAGAGAAGACTCTACACATGGACATCATCAGATAGTCAATACTGAAATCAGATTGATTATATTCTTTGCAGCCAAAGATGGAGAAGCTCTATATGGTCAGAAAAAACAAGACCGGGGGCTGACTGTGGCTGAGATCATGAGCTCCATATTGCAAAATTCAGACTGAAATTAAAGAAAATAGGGAAAATCACCAGACCATTCAGGTATTACCTACATGAAATCCCTTAAAGTAGAAGTTCCAAATAGATTCAAGGGATTATATCTGAGAGACAGAGTGCCTGAAGAATTATGGATGGATGCTTCAAACATTGTACAGGAGGCAGTGATCAAGACCATCCTCAAGAAAAAGAAATGCAAGAAGGCAAAATGGTTGTCTGAGGAGGCCTTACAGATAGCTGAGAAAAGAAGAGATGCAAAAGGCAAAGGAGAAAAGGGAATTCTTGAATGTAGAATTCCAAAAAATAGCAAAGAGAGATAAGAAAGCCTTCCTCAGTGATCAATGCAAGAAGTAGAGGAAAACAATAGAATGGGAAAGACTAGAGATCTCTTCAAGAAACCTAGAGATACCAAGGGAATATTTCATGCAAAGATGGGCACAATAAAGGACAGAAATTGTATAGATCTAATAGAAGCAGAAGATCTTAAGAAGAGGTGGCAGGAATACACAGAAGAACTATATATATATATATATATATATATATATATATATATATATATATAAAAGATCTTCATGAGCCAGAGAACCATGATGGTGTGATCACTCACCTAGAGCCAGATATCCTGGAATGTGAAGTTAAGTGGGCCTTAGGAAGCATCACTAAGAACAAAGCTAGTGGAGGTGATGGAATTCCAGTTGAGCTATTTCAAATCCTGAAAGATGATACTGTGAAAGTGTTGCACTCAATATGCCAGAAAATATGGAAAACACAGCAGTGGCCACAGGATTGGAAAAGGTCAGTTTTCATTCCAATTCCAAAGAAAGGCAATGCCAAAGAATGTTCAAACTACTGCACAATTTCACTCATCTCACACACAGCAAAATGAAGCTCAAAATTCTTTAAGCCAGGTTTAAACATTATGTGAACTGTGAACTTCTAGGTGTTCAAGCTGGATTTAGAAAAAGCAGAGGAACCGGAGATCAAATTGCCAACATCCATTGCTTCATTGAAAAAGCAAGGGAGTTCCAGAAAAACATCTACTTCTGTTTTATTGATTATGCCAAGACTTTGACTGTGTGGATCCCAAGAAACGATGGAAAATTCTTAAAGTAATGGGAATACTAGACCACCTTACCTGCCTCCTAAGAAATCTGTATGCAGGTCAACAAGCAACAGTTAGAGCTGGACATGGAACAACAACAAATATGGAAGCGTGTATGTCAAAGTTGCATATTGTCACCCAGCTTATTTAACTTATATATAGAGTTCAGTTCAGTTCAGTTCAGTCACTCAGTTGTGTCTGACTCTTTGTGACCCCATGAATCACAGCATGCCAGGCCTCCCTGTCCATCACCAACTCCCGGAGTTCACTGAGACTCACGTCCATCGAGTCAGTGATGCCATCCAGCCATCTCATCCTCTGTCGTCCCCTTCTCCTCCTGCCCCCAATCCCTCCCAGCATAAGAGTCTTTTCCAGTGAGTCAACCCTTCGCATCAGGTGGCCAAAGTACTGGAGTTTCAGCTTTAGCATCATTCCTTCCAAAGAACACCCAGGGCTGATCTCCTTCTGAATGGACTGGTTGGATCTCCTTGCAGTCCAAGGGACTCTCAAGAGTCTTCTCCAACACCAGAGTTCAAAAGCATAAATTTTTCGGCACTCAGCTTTCTTCACAGTCCAACTCTCACATCCATCCATGACCACTGGAGAAACCATAGCCTTGACTAGACGGACCTTTCATGCCAAATGGAGGGTTGCATGAAGCATAAGATGGAGTCAAGATTGCTGGGAGAAATATCAATAACCTCAGATACACAGATGACCCTTCCCTTTTGCAGAAATCCAAGAAAAACTAAAGAGCATCTTGATGAAAGTGAAAGAGGAGAATTAAAAAGTTGGCTTAAAATTCAACATTCAAGATCATGGCATCTGGTCCCATCACTTCATGGCAAATAGAGGGGGAAACAATGGAAACAGTGAGAGACTTTATTTTGGGGGGCTGCAAAATCATTGCAAATGGTGAAGAAAGCCATGAAATTAAAAGACACTTGCTCCTTGAAAGAAAAGCTTTGACCAACCTAGACACCATATTAAAAAGAGAAATTAGTTTACTGACAAAGGTCTGTCTAGTCAAAGCTATGGTTTTTTCAGTAGTCATGTATAGATGTGAGAGTTGGACTATAAAGAAAACTGAGCACTGAAGAATTGATGCTTCTGAATTGTGGTGTTGGAGAAGACTCTTGAGAGTCCCTTGGAGTGCAAGGAGATCAAACCAGTGAGCCCTAAAGGAAATCGGACTGAATATTCTTTGGAAAGACTGATGCTGAAGCTGAAACTCTGATACTTTGGCCGCCTGGTGCGAAGAACTGACTCATTGGAAAGACCCTGATGCTGAGAAAGATTGAAGGAAGGAAGTGAAGGGACAACAGAGGATGAGATGTTCAGATGGTGTCACTTACTCGATTGACATTAGTTTGTTCAAGCTTTGGGAGTTTGTGATGTTCAGGGAACCCTGGCGTTATGCAGTTCATGGGGTCACAAAGAGTAAAGATTGAACTGAAGTGAACTGATATACTTAGGTGACACCTCTCTGAGACTTGCTTTCAGTGGAATAGAGCCTCCTCACTCAAGGTCACAGTCCTCCCAAGGACATTCTGCCTCCAAAGACTGGCCAATGCAGGGTATTCAGTCTGGTTCTCCCAGCTCTATCATGACAACCATGAAGGATCATCCCAACTCTAGAATGACCACAGGATTTGCTAAGGTGATACAATCTGTTGTTTGGTACATTTTGCTAAAGAATGGAGGTTTAAATAGGAATACCACACTTCTAGCTATAATAAGACCTTGAGCTACTGTCCATCTTTTCTACATATAGAACTATTTCAGAATAATAATACATATCTTTTCCTGAGTAGGTATGATTGCTTTTCATGTTAACTCACATAATCTCATTTATTGTTGTTCAGTCATTCAGTTGGTCTGACTCTTTGTCACCCCACGGACTACAGCCTACCAAGCTTCCCTGTCTTTCACCATCTCCCAGAGCTTGCTCAAACTTATGTTCATTGAGTTGGTGATGCCATCCAACCATCTTGTCCTCTGTCATCCTGTTCTCCTCCTGCCTCCAATCTTTCCCAGCATCAGCCTTTTCTAATGAGTTGGCTCTTTGTATCAGGTGGCCAAAGTACTGAAGCTTTAGCTTCAGCATCAATCCTTCCAATGAATATTCAGGATTAATTTCCTTTAGGATTGACTGGTTTGATCTCCTTGCAGTCCATGGGACTCTCAAGAGTCTTCTCCAACCCCGCAGTTCAAAAGAGTCAGCTCTTCAGTACTCAGCCTTCTTTATGGTCCAACTCTCACATCCATATGTGACTACTGGAAAAGCTATAGCTAACTAGATGGACTTTTGTCAGGAAAGTAATGTCTCTGTTTTTAATATGTTGTCTTGTTTTGTAATTTCATAATATCACTATAAAATAGTACTTGTGTTTAAGTATGAAGTGATTTCAGCTTCACTGTGTTTATCTTATTTTTGGTGGTACCTGCTATTATCAATAATGTTTTAAATAAAAGTCTTTTAGAATGTGAAAGTAGAATTATAAGAATTCTACTAGAATACGTTTTAAGCTACATTGTTGGTTTGGCAATCATTCATAATTACAAAGCTAGAAAGTAACAGAATCACAATAAAATATTGTCAGCATCTCATTGTTTTAGGGAAAATCCCCATGACCTGGTTATTCTTAGTCATAATCTGAAATGAAAGCTGTTTCTCCAGGCCTGGTCTAACCAAACAACCCACCAGTACTATTATGCTGGACATCCTGCAGGTATTTTCTTTTTTAGTCAGACACTCAAAGTTATTCTTGAGACAGTCCTTCAAATGGAGTTCATAAATTTACTATTGTGGATATTTGCTGAACAACCAATTTCTCTTTTGCTTTTGTTATTGTGTTGTTATCTAGTCTTTCTTTCCTCCTTCCCTTCTTCATCATTCTCACTTTCTGTTCTCACCTCCTTCCTTTCTCACTTTCAGTGGAACTGTTTTCATCTTGGCCCACTTCAGCTTATCTTTTCATACTTTTCTACACATTTTCTTTTCTAACTGCTTTGATCATTTAGTCATGTATTCACCCAATATTTTAATTTGCACTATCACTGTTCCCCAAGTTAACCTGAAAAGAAACCTCAGAGTTGTTGATGATCCCTTTTGTTCCTTTGTAATGAAAGGCAAGACTTTCAAATCAGTTCTGAATTCCCAAGACCCTTCTGATCCTTCTGATGATTTTTATAGCAAGTGCTTTATTAAGAGATCAATTTAGAAAGATAGATCCAATGTTAGTGGTCTCAAATATCCAAGCAAAAACTAAAAAATTTAGTTTGCAAGTAGAATTAACTTGCTATTCACAACACTAATTTTCTTATCAGTATAAATTCTTTGAGGATATAGTCTGTGTCCTATTCCCTTTGTACAATTGTATTGCCAGAGCCCTGTAGTCTGCCTATTAAATATTTGCTGAAAGAAAGTAGTAGAAATCCACTGGAAATTTTTTAACAAACAGATGACTTGATCAGATGTATACTCGAAAAATTCATCTGTGAGTTGTGTTTAGGCTGGAGTGGGGTAGGAAGTGCTTGAAATTTAGGTTAAAGAAGCCACAAAGAGAGAGAGCAGAGAAAATGGGCATAAATTCTTTTATTAGAGAACTTAACTCTGAATGAATGATGAAAATGTAATGTTGCTGTCATTATTGTGTGGTTGATGGTAGCAGAAATTTTATAAAGTAGAAATGACTTATATATGCTTGAAGCCATGGGGAAATTGTTTACACATGCATAACAGTGTGATTGAACACACTCAAAGAGTGTGTGTGGGGGAAAAATATCAAGTTCTTAGAGGAGGTGGGATGCAGTAAGGACACAGGATAGTCTTGAAAATGAGTAGGTATATGTCTTCTGTAAAAGAATAAAGTTTAAGTTAGGTTAGAAAACAGTGTTAGTGTGTGTGTGTGTGTGAGTGTGTGTGTGTGTGTGTGTGTGTGTGTGTGTGTGTGTGTGTGTGTGTAGATGCTGTTAGAAGTTGAATAGCTTAGATCAGTGGTTCTTGCCATTGAGTGCACATTAGAATCACTTGGGGAGTTTTTTTTTTTTTTTTTTTGTTTTTTGTTTTTTGAAGTCTGCAATGTAGATTTTATGCCAGGCCAATTAAGTCACAGTCTCTAGGGGTGAAGCCCAGACCCCAGGATTTTTAAACACTCCTGAGATGAGTCTGTTGTGCAGCCACATTTGAAAGCTGCTGGCCTATATCTTCTTAGTAACATTCCAACAGTGCTTCCTCCAGTGAGCAAGAGAATTAGAGTGAGAAAAAGGGAAGATTTAGATGAGAGATAATTAGAGTGATGGGGGAAGCTCAATGGAAAGTCAATAAACTATACTAAAAATATTCTGAGCAGTCCAGGGGACCTAAATAGTACTATGCTGTTTGAGGCTTGGAGGATCCAGTCAATGTGGCATTGTGATGTTGTCTAGCCATGCATGACAACCAAGGAGTGGGGAAAATGATCTACTTTATTACAACTTTCCCTGGCGGCTCAATGGTAAAGAATCTCTGCCAATGCAAGAGATGTTGGATCCCTGGGTCAGGAAGATCCCCTGAAGAAGGAAATGGCAACCCACTCCAGTATCCTTGCCTGGGAAATCCTTTGGACAGAGGAGACTGGCAGGCTATAGTCCATGAGGCCATAAAAGAGTCAGACACAAGTTAGTGACTAAACAACAATAAAAACTTTGTTACAGAAGCCAGAACTGACTGAGAAAAGCATGGAGCAGGATTTCTGGCAGAAGGTAAAGGGAAGATTTAGAAACAATGAGGTATTCTAGCAAAAACAGTGTATTGAAATTGTAATCACAGAGGGGAAATTCAATGAGTCTAAGCCTGGATTTTATCTTGGATGCCCTTATTTCAAAATTTCTCCCTCTTGCTTGAGATAGAAAAGAGAACCCAAGAAAACAGAGGAGGGCACTATGTTAGTTTTATGGGGCTGTTGTAACAAGTACCACAAACTCAATGGCTTAAACAAGAGAAATTTATTTCTTCACAATCTTGAGGGTGAATAGCCAAGATGAAGGTGTCAGCAGGGTTGGTTTCTTGGAAGGTGTTCCTTCTTGGTTTGTCGATGGCCGTCTCCTCTCTTGCTTTCACACAGCCCTCTTTCTCAGAGTGTCTGTGTCCTGATTTCCTCTTCTTATAAGGACAGAGTCATATTTGATTAGAGCCTACCCATATGACCTCATTCTCCTCAATTACCTCTTTAAAGGCCCTGTATCCAAACAGTCACATTTTGAAGTACTTGGGGGTTAGGACTTCAACAGATGGATTTGGGGATATATTAGTCTGCTGGGGATGCTATAACAAAATACCACAGGTTTGCTGGCGAAGACAATAGGAATTTACTTCTCATAGTTCTAGAGGATGGAAAGTTCAAGATCAAGGTTCCCAACTTTGTTTCTGGTGAGAACTCTTCTCCTGGCTGCCTTTTTGTGGTGTCCTCAAATGGTTGGTAGGAGGGGAGAGAGGGAGTGCTCCTTAGTGTTTTTCTCATAAGGACATGGATTCTATCAGATCAGGGCTCCATGCTAATGAACTCATTTAGCCTTAAATACTTCCATACAGGCCCCATCTCCAAATATAGTCACCTGGAGATTAGGACTTCAGTATACAAATTTAGGGGGTACATAAACATTCAGTCCATATCCTGGAATCGGGGGGAAACACAATTCAACACATCAGATCAGATCAGATCAGATCAGTGGCTCAGTCATGTCCAACTCTTTACGACCCCATGAATCGCAGCACGCCAGGCCTCCCTGTCCATCACCAACTCCCGGAGTTCACTGAGACTCACGTCCAGCGAGTCAGTGATGCCATCCAGCCATCTCATCCTCTGTCGTCCATAGCAGGCACCAAAGCTAGGCGTACAGTGCTAAAACTGCTGAAAGAAAAGAAAAACACAAATTTATTTTTCTGTTGGTTGTTTAGAAACAAGACAACTCTTTCTAGAATCTCACAGCTCTATCCTAGGTTAGAGATGTGTGTATGTGTGTGTGTGTGTGTGTGTGTGTGTGTGTGTATGTGTGTGTGTGCACCCTAAACAATCATTCCCAAGCAGATTTGCCTTTATTGCTGCTTCTTGACCTAAGGTACTAGGTCTTTCTTAAGCATGGGTGACTGTGCACATTGTCTCCTAATTACATTAGGAACAAGAAGCCTAGTTTGATAAACCAATTTTATTTCTGAACTTTTGTGGGGAAATAAATTTGGGTCAGAAACATCATGATGTTTAGAATCCAAATGGGAATTTTTATAAAGAAATTCTAACATGTTGCATATTGTTTAGATATTCTTATCAAAACTACTTAACAGTCAGTGTAAGAGATTTCAGGGGCCTGAGCAATTAACGATATATTAGTGACTTGAGTTCAATGTTATTCATTTTCCTATGTATTTCCTGAGCACCAAGGGTGAAGAATATTCCTATTATCATCTTGCAGAGTTTATCCCAGAAGCCTACTTGAGTCACACAGCGTGTGGAAATTTGATGTGGGCCCAGAGGTACCACGGTTTTATCTCATTTTTTTTTAAACAAAATTCTATTGAAATACAATTTGCATACCATAAAATTCATTAATTTTAAGTGTAAAATTCAGTGATTTTTAGTAATTTTACTGAGTTGTGCAGCCATCACAATTCAATTTAAATCATATCCATCAGTCTAGTAAGATCCCTACTGCCTTTTTATAGTTAATCCCCATTCCCACCCACAGCCCTAGGCAACCACTAACCTGCTTTGTGTCTGTACAGCTTTACCTAAAGGCTTTTGTAGTCATTCCTTTCCAGGTCCTGTAGTTGAAACTCTAATGACTGAAGGGTAACTCAGTGTATTGGAACCATAACCAGAGAGGGGAAATTCAGTGTCTGATCTTGGATTTTATCTTGTATCCTCATATTGTAAAATTTGTCTCCCACATTGCTGGTGGATTCTTTAGCAGCTGAGCCACAGGGAAGCCCAAGAATACTGGAGTGGGTAGCCTATCCCTTCTCCAGCCAATCTTCCTGACCCAGGAATAGAACCGGCGTCTCCTGTATCGCAGGTGGATTCTTTACCAGCTGAGCCATGAGGAAAGCAAGATGGAAAAGAGAACCCAAGAAAACAGAGGAGGGCACTGTTTTAGTTTTCTGGAGCTGTTGTAACAAATACCACCAATTGGATGACTTAAACTACATAAATTTATTTCCTCACAACTCTGAAGGTAGATATCCAAGATCAAATCTAGAATTGCTTGTTAGCTTGAGATATTTGTCTTTTAATTTTACAGCGTTCCAGCTAAGTAACTTCAATCATGTCTGACTCTTTGTGACCCCATGGACTGTAGCTGCCAGGCTCCTCTGTCCATGGGACTCTCCAGGCAAGAATACCAAAGTGGGTTGCCAAGCATTTCCTAACCCAGGGACAGAACCCATGTCTCTTCCATCTCCTGCATTGGCAAGAAGGCTCTTTACCACTGGCATGAACTGGGAAGTCCCTTAATTTCACTATGGGTCTTCTCTTTCAAGCAACGTGCTGTGGAGGTCACATGTATTACAAAGGCCCCGCTTAATTTGAATCTAAACTATTTTTTACTGTGATTTAGACAGAGATGGGTGGGTATAGGCCTGTCAAGCATAATCTATAAGCATAATCTATAATATTTATCCTAAGACAAAAGAGATTCTGCAACCATCACAATGTGTGCCTCTCACTTTGTCTCTTGTCTCAGTTTTCCCATGCACTCACCTGAAAATAGAATACTTCTGTTATTTGAATGACTTAGAAGTATCAACATACAAAATTATAAGCATTGTGCATATTCCATGCAGTCCCCCAGTCCCCGTATTTTGTCATGTGCTGTACAATCCAAAAGTTCGGCTTCCAAGAAATACTTCAGTAAAATAAAACTATGATGGTTTCTCTTCAAATATCTTAGTTAGGTTTCTAGCTTAATTTTAATTATAATAGTTTTTAAAATGAATTATTTATCAGGTCAATTTAATAGTATTGGGAAAAGTATAATTGTCAACTTTGTTCAGATATATTCCTCCTTCTGCCAAAGATCAAGTCATGCATTTACTTAACCTACTAGCTTGTCCCTTATTTTATAGATAATTATTACTTTATAGATCCTTGATGCAGTCAAAGCTATCAGATGATGTAAAGAAAGGGTGGCAAGTCTATTTGTTAAAAGCAAGTTATCACTTATAATTTCTAAGAACTAACAACCATTTATTATTTCTAACATCTACAAGAGGACAAATATGTTGTCTAAGAAAACTGATTTTATTACTTTAGAAATGGTAGCTTATGATTTTCATTTCAGTAATTTCACAAAAAGGCCATCATATTTAAATATTTTTTCTAAGTGAGAGTTTTCTGTCTATGATCTTCACTGAAAGAGAAAGATGTAGTTTATTGCAAATATGATCTGTGAGAAGGCAGAGATGATGCTATAGTTCAAAAGGACATGAGTTTTTCCTTACTGTATAATTAAAATATGAAATGGCAAGCATGAATCATATATTAAATTGTATGCTGTCAAAATGAGGCTGAAAATGTTGTTTAAAATGTTCCTTTATCTATGCTCAAAGTACTTCTAAGGGACTGAGGCCAATGCAATTTATAATCTGTTCTTTCTACTTTCCATACAGGTTAATTACATTCATGTACTTTTCCCACATTGTTTTTGATTATACCACCCACATCAGTATTCATAGCTCACAAAGTGAAGATAAGTACCATACTAATAGATGGGGGAAAAAGAAACCTCTTGGGACAATGAATGCAGAGATTGGGCTAATGCATCTACAAGCCAAGGGATGCCAAAGATTTCCAGTAAATGACCAGCAGTAGGAGAGAGGCATGGAACAGGTCCTCCCTTGCAGTCCTCAGAAAGAATCAGTCCCACTTAAACCTTGATCTTGAACTTTTAGCCCAGAACTGTGAGACACTAAACTTTTTTTAAGGCATTCAGTTGTGATACTTAGTTATGGCAGGCCTAAAAAATTAATACACCAAGCTATCATTCATCTCTCTGTGCCACAGTTTTCTCATATATAAAGTGATACTGATAATCATATTTACCTACTAGGGTTTTGTGAAGATTAAGTGCATTAATGAATATAAAGTACTTAGAATTGTGTCTGTCATTTAGAGGCATAAGACCAATATTAGTAGCATCTTATTTACAAGATGGGTTTTCTGCTTATTTGAAGATCAATAATTCCCCACTAATGCAAGGAAGACAAAACAGAATTTTTCTTTTTTGGTTTATCATGGTGGAAGTTACAGGTCATAAGAAAGAAGATACAGCAAATCAAAGTTTCAGAAGGTTAAAGTTTTTATGTTTTTTCCCCCAGGAAGTTAACAGTTCTAACTTAGAGAAAGAATAATAATTCAAATGGTGCAAGAAGCCAAATGTCAATATTTTTAGAAAAAGAGAGCAAAGCTCTTAGTCTGTTAGACACATAGGTGTGAGTCAAAAGATAAAATGCTTTAGATACCTTCCTTCATCCTCTATGATCATGGTGCCTTTGATCACTGGTCTTCATAAAGCTGTTTTAAAATGAAAATGTAACATCACTGTACTTTAACTTTTTTTGAATTAGCACAGCAGTTTGTTTTGACAGAAAGTTGAGCAAGCCTTGAGGAATAAAAAGTTCATTTAGACAAGAGGGTGATTAGCAGTCAAGATTATGGCAGGAACAAGTCCCAAATGATTTTGTAGTTGGTAGGAATACCAGAAGGATTAGGAAACCTGGAGGGGAAAACTGAAAGTTTAGGGGTTGGAGCTAGAGTGAGGTCATGAAGACTGGAAGAAAAGGAAAGGAGAGGAAACAGTGTATGCCTCTTATGAGTTCTGTTACTTGGGATAACTTAATATCTTTGAGCCTTGATGCATTAGGTTCTTAGGGCTGCCATAGCAAATCAACACACACAAGGTGGCTTAAAATAACAGAAATTTATTCTCTCACAATTTTGGAGGCCAGAAGTTGAATCAGGTTAGCAGGGCTGTACTCTTCCTGAGGTATTTTGGGAAGATACCTTCTTATCTCACCTGGCTTCTGGTGGTTGCTAGCATTCCTTGGTATTCCTTGGCTTTTATAGACACATTACTTCAATCTCAATCCTCATCATCACATGGCATTCTCCCTCTCAGTGTGCCTGAATTTAAATTTCTTTCTTCTTATAAGCACACTGATCAACGGGTTACAGCCCACTTTGATCCAGAAGGACTTTATCCACAAAAAGCTTATTTCCATAAAAGGTTGCATTCACAGATTCTGGGTACATAAGAATTTTGAGGGAACACCATTCAACCTAGTAGAGTCATCTTCTTCATTACAAAAGTAAAGGATTATAATACATACTCATGCCTCACCTTCCTCATCTGTAAAATGAGGAGGTTCCCACTCTTAAGGTTATTCTATTTGTTGCTCTTTGACTTCCCATTAATACCTTCCTCTTAATACCCTGATTTCCTTTGGGGAAATTATTGCTTGCTTAGTGAATTGAGTTTAGTGTCCTGGTAACCATGGGCCCACTCTTCCTTGGTTAAAGGGCATATATATGACCCAATAAGAGTCATCTGGATGAGCTCTTTGGAAGTCTAATCTTGACCACAAGAATGAAAGGACTAAAAGTAAATGGAACTCAGTGTGGTGGTTAAGGGCACAGGTTCTAGATATCGGCCATGTGTATTTGAATCCTAACTATCACTGACCAATTTTGGACTTTGGGGATATATTTAGCTTCCCTGTGGCTCAGTTTCCTCAGGTATAAAACGAGAATGATAATAGTACTTTATCCAGTGCCAGATAATGTCCTTAACATTATGTTTGCATCAGTGAATAAAACACATGTGGTTTCTGCTTATAGAAGCTTTGAAAGTTTGAGAGAGATAGATAGCAAACAGAGAAAATACATTCTTATTACAAATTTTGATATGTATATATGTGCTAAGTAAAACGCTTAAAATAGCACCTAACACATAGTAAGTAACATGTAACTGAGCATTTACTCACCTATTTTAGCAACAGTGTTCTAACCACACCTTATCCATGTACTGTCTGACTTTTAGCTTTCTGAGATAGCCGAGAACCTGCTCATTCCTGAGACTGGTTTTTGCCCTTCCCAATGATACTGAGAATTCCACTATACTTCCACTAAATTTCCTTTTGCTTCATTTAGCTCAAGTTGGTTTATATTGCTTGCAACAAGAGCCCTAACTGATGCGGTGCTTCATAGGGTAGTTGTGAAGATTAAATGATTGTGAACATTCAATGTGTATAGTCTCAATCAACATTAATTCTGGGATGAGCAACTTCAGTATATTTAAAGTGGGAAGCATAGAGTTAGGAAAAAAAAAAAAACATTAGCAAATAAATTTAGTATAAGGGAGATCCAAAAGACTGGCATGGTGATGAAAGAAGTCTAACTTTCATTTTTCAGACCAAAAGTCTGAGAGTGGTTGATTGGTCAATGTGAGAAACTCACAGATTGAGGACTTGAACGGAATACACTAAAGGTATTGTTTTACTGTTGACAGTATTGTCCCAGAAGATTTAACCTAGCATATATGGTCCTATTCAAAAACAAACTATTTTTTCTTTTTTTGTATCATCCGAGAAAGCGGTGATAAAAACAGCCTTTGAGGAAAATGATCTTTGTTCTTGGCACAAAGGAGTACAAAAAGAAAAACAGTAAAGAATGGTAGAGTCATTTGTTTGACACCAGTCCATGTAGACTCATTATTCTAAGGTGCAGAGTTACACATTCTAAACCCAGGAGGGTTTTGTGCTAATATTGTACTGATGGATGCAATATCATAAATATGCACATGCATATTCATATGATGCCAATTATTCTTTTGAAGCTGTATAAATGACACACTTGAAAACTGAGAGCTGAAAATATGATACATATGGAAAACTCATCAGCATTCTGAGATATAAACTGAATGAAAGAGGATTACTGTAAAAGCTCTTTTCCTGTCAAGTTTCTTCTATTCCATTTCTAATCACCAAATTCTACTCAATCTTTTTAACTACCCACATAACTGAATTATCCTTTAGGCATCAAAAAACCAGAAGTGTTCCAACCTTTATTTGTTCCCAGTGCCAAGCTGAGACTTGACTTTTGAAGATAAGCTCCTATCCTGAATCAAAGGGCTGAAACAATGGTCAGTTCCAACACTTCCCAGCATGCCATCAGCTAAGCCACATCCATTCTTTCGCTCCTCAATCTTTATGAAGTCTATAGTCCTTGATCCTGGGTGAACATAGTGAATAAATGCAATTATTGTCCATACAGGGCTTTTAAGCTCATAAAGAAGACAGATAGTAAAAAGGGAAACAGAAGAATATATATTTTCAAGTAGTACCATGTGTTATGAAGAAAATGAACAGGAGGTGAGTAGAGATGTGGAACAAGGGTAGGGTGGTGCTAGAGACTGTGGGTCTGTTGGGATGGGATTTACTCAGAGCTACGGCCTTCTCTTTAAAGTGAAGAATGAAGCTATGAGTGATACCTGGGCCCATGTCTCAGGAAGATTATTCCTAGGTGTTGAAAAGGCAACCAAGGTGCTGTGGCTGGGGTGCTGAGGTTGGAGTGTCTGCTTGTGTGTGGGCTGCTTTTGTGGCAACTGCTGCTGAAGCTGGAGCATTTCTAAGCTTGTTGGATCCTGAGTATATGTGTGTGTGTGTGTGTGTGTGTGTGTGTGTGTGTGTATATATATATATATATATATATATATATATTTACAATTCTCTTATTTCAATGAGGAGATGACTTGAGGCTAGCGGAGGCTGGAGAGGGTTGGTGCTTTGTCTCTCTGATCCTCAAATGACCGTTTCTTGGTGTGGTCTCTCTCCTAACTGGAGTCACTGTAGCCAATTGTTCAGGTTTTCTAAGGGTTTTGGATCCTCCCTCATCTTTCCTTTTTAATGTCATTTGTCTTCTGACTTCTTCTCACCCTGTCTTGGGCTCCAGAGATTTAAAAACAAACAAACAAACAAACTTCAAATATTCCTGTAGATATTTTTTAGATGTGCCTGACATGATCTTCTTGTCTGTGTGCTCACATCTAGTTAGTCTTACTCCAATGCCAAGGCTTTTGGCCTTATTTTAGTCTATTAAAAAAAAAACAACAACCAAAAAAAGTAAAAACCAAACGAACAAAAAGCAATTATCACTAGATAAAAAGTGCCAAGTTAGTTATTAGTAAAAAATTATTGCAGAAGACACAGAAAGCACCTCCACAAATGGAGTCAAGGCTACAGTGTACAATACTGGCATCTGAGGGCAAGTGCTAGGAAGCCCTCTCTCCAGTGCATCTCTGCCATCTGTATCTTGCATAGAGGTATCCTAACTGATAGGCTCCTTATGCTCGATCTTGGGCCTCCGACTTGATTCTACTCACTGGCAGTGAACTTATGTAGTACCCTACACAACAAGCCCACAGAGATGCTGATATCCAAGGGCAGGGGGAGGGTTGGGGACATAGTTATGAATGTTGGGTGTCCCAGAAGGAGAGGTTCAGGTGTGGAATTTATTGTTAGGGAGCTCTTTAGGAAGGACCTTTTTGGGGAGAGGAGAAAAAAAAGGTGAGGGAAAACAGTAGAGGAAGGATGAGGTATCAGATCAAAGTTAACCTGGACTAGAGGTTGAGGATGGGATTCTGGTACATAAACTTAACTGAAGAATCAACCACTTTGACATGGAGCTGGCTTTTGTACCCCCCTAATAAGTCAGTCATTGGCTATAGGCTAACCACATGTACCATGGGGCAGGATGATGGAGAACTGTTAAGGTGGCATCTCCATCCTCTGAGGGCAGTTATTCAAAACTTACATCAGCTAGATATATAAATACAGGTCTGATAAAGGGCTCTGAGGAGATGGATCACCCAACATTGACTTCATAAAGGCTTAAAAGTTGGTACAAGCTATAATCTTTAAAAAAAATTGTAGGAGTGTTCAACCAAGATGACAAAGTATGATGACCCTGAGCTTACCTCCTCCCAGGGGCATAACAAAACTGAAGCGACTTAGCAGCAGCAGCAGACCAACTATTAGTGAGAAAGACCAGAATATATCACAAAAACATCTTATACAGCTAAACATATAAAGAAGGAACCATAATGAAATGAATAGTAGTGGCAGAGATAACAGTATAGTCAAGACCCACAATCCCAGTGTGGGAGACCCACAAATAGGAGAATAATTGTAATTGTAGATGTACTTCCCAAGGAGTGGCAAGTCCAAGCCCCACACTGGGATCCCCCATCAAGGGGTCCTGTATCAGGAAAATGAGCCTTCATAGCATCTGGCAGTACGTCTTAATTTAGGGAGGCATAGAAGGCTGGGGAAAATATAGACTCTACTCTTAAAAAGTGAAAGAAAGTGAAAGGCACTCAAACAAGTCCTAGTCTTTGCAACTCCGTGGACTGTAACCTGCCAGGATCCTCTGTCCATGGAATTCTCCAGGCCAGAATACTGGAGTGGGTAACTGTTCCCTTCTCCAGGGGATCTTTCCAAGCCAGGGATCAAACCCAGGTCTCCCACATTGCAGGCGGATACTTTACTGTCTGAGCCACCAGGGAAGACTTAAAGGGCACACGAAAATTTTTACTTGCTCTGAGACCTAGAGCAGAAGCAATGATTTGAAAGGGTCAGATCCAGAGTTTCAAAGCCTGGGTCAGATCCAGAGACCCAAAGCCTGGGTCAGATCCAGAGTTTCAAAGAATAGCACGGAGAGGTAATAAAGCCTTCCTCAGTGATCAATGCAAAGAAATAGGGGAAAACAATAGAATGGGAAAGATGAAAGATCTCTTCAAGAAAATTAGTGATACCAAGGGAACATTTTATGCAAAGATGGGCACAGTAAGGACAGAAACAGTTTGGACCTAACAGAAGCAGAAGATATTAAGAAGACGTGGCAAGAATACACAGAAGAACTATACAAAAAAGATCTTCATAAGCCAGAAAACAACGATGGTGTGATCACTCACCTAGAGCCAGACATCCTGGAATAGGAAGCATCACTACGAACAAAGCTAGTGGAGGTGATGGAATTCCAGTTGAACTATTTCAAATCCTAAAAGATGATGCTGTGAAAGTGCTGCACTTAAAATGCCAGAAAATTTAGAAAACTCAGCAGTGGCCACAGGACTGGAAAAGGTCAGTTTTCATTCCAATCTCAAAGAAAAGCAAAGCAAAGAATGTTCAAACTACTGCATAATTGCACTCACCTCACACACTAGCAATGTAATTCTCAAAATTCTCTAAGCTAGGCTTCAACAGTATGTGAACTGTAAACTTTCAGATGTTCAAACTGGATTTAGAGAAGACAGAGGAATCTGAGATCAAACTGCCAACATCCACTGGGTCATTGAAAAATCAAGAGGGTTCCAGAAAAACATCCGCTTTATTGACTACACCAAAGCCTTTGACTGTGTAAATCACAAAAAACTGGAAAATTCCTAAAGAGATGGGAACACCAGACCACCTTACCTCCCTCCTGAAAAATCTGTATGCAGGTCAAGAAGCAGCAGTTAGAACTGGACATGAAACAATGGGCTGGTTCAATATTGGCAAAGCAGCACATCAAGGCAGTATAGTATCATCTTGTTTATTTAACTTATATGCAGAGTACATCATGCGAAATGCCGGGATGGATGAAGCAGAAGCTGGAATCAAGATTGCAGGGAGAAATATCAATAATCTCAGATATGCTGATAACACCACCCTTATAGCAGGAAGTGAAGAAGAATTAAAGAACCTTTTGATCAAAGTGGCTTAAAACTCAACATTCAGAAAACTAAGATCGTGGCATCTGGTCGTATCACTTCATGGCAAATAGATGGGGAAACAATGTAAACAGTGAGAGACTTTATTTCTTTGCATTCCAAAATCACTGCAGATTGTGACTGCAGCCATGAAATTAAGACACTTGCTCTTTGGAAGGAAAGGTATCACCAGCCTAGACAGAATATTAAAAAGCAGAGACATTTCTTTGAGGACAAAGTTCCATCTAGTCAAAGTTATGGGTTTTCTAGTAGTCATGTATGGATGTGAGAGTTGGACTACAAAGAAAGCTGAGCACAGAAGAATTGATGCTTTTGAACTGCAGTGTTGGAGAAGACTCTTGAGAGTCCCTTGGACTGCAAGGAAATCCAGTCAGTCAATCCTAAAGGAAATCACTGCTGAATATTGGAAAGACATGCTGAAGATGAAACTCCAATACTTTGGCCACCTGATGCAAAGAAACTACTCATTGGAAAAGACCCTGATGCTGGGAAAGATTAAAGGCAGGAGGAGAAGGGGACAACAGAAGATGAGATGGTTGGATGGCCTCACTGACTCGATGGACATGAGTTTGAGCAAGCTTAAGGAGTTGGTGATGGACAGGGAAGCCTAGTGTGCTGCAGTCCATAGGGTCACAAAGAGTGGGACACGATTGAGTGACTGGACTGAACTGGGTCAGATCCATCAGCTGAGTTTAGAGAGTCTCCTGGAGATGCAATAGGCAAAGGGAAGTACTGTTGGGACATAGACACTGGAGCCATCCAATTTTGAGGGCAAAGATATTGCTGCTGAAAAGCATCATTTTAGAATACTCTAACTTATTAATGCCAGGACCCAGTTCCAACCACCAGGCTGTCAGCACTAGTACTGGTATGCCTCAGTTCAGTCACTCAGTCGTGTCTGACTCTTTGCGATCCCGTGAATCACAGCACACTAGGCCTCCCTGTCCATCATCAACTCCCAGAGTTCACCCAAACTCACATCCATCGAGTCGGTGATGCCATCCAGCCATCTCATCCTCTGTCGTCCCCTTCTCCTCCTGCTCCCAATCCCTCCCAGCATCAGGGTCTTTTCCAGTGAGTCAACTCTTCGCATGAGGTGGCCAAAGTATTGGAGTTTCAGCTTTAGCATCATTCCTTCCAAAGAACATCCAGGACTGATCTCCCTTAGGATGGACTGGTTGGATCTTCTTGCAGTCCAAGGGACTCTCAAGAGTCTCCTCCAATACCACAGTTCAAAAGCATCAATTCTTCATCACTCAGCTTTCTTCACAGTCCAACTTTCACATCCATACATGACCATAGGAAAAACCATAGCCTTGACTAGACAGACCTTTGTTGGCAAAGTAATGTCTCTGCTTTTAAATATGCTATCGAGGTTGGTCATAACTTTCCTTCTAAGGAGTAAGCATCTTTCAATTTCATGGTTGCAATCACCATCTGCAGTGATATTGGAGCCCCCAAAAATAAAGTCTGACACTGTTTTCAGTTTCCCCATCTATTTCCCATGAAGTGATGGGACCAGAAGCCACAATCTTAGTTTTCTGAATATTGAGCTTTAGGCCAACTTTTTCACTCTTCTCTTCCACTTTCATCAAGAGGCTGTTTAGTTCCTCTTCACTTTCTGCCATAAGAGTGGTGTCATCTGCATATCTGAGGTTTTTGATATTTCTCCTGGCAATCTTAATTCCAACTTGTGCTTCCTCCAGCCCAGCATTTCTCATGATGTACTCGGCATAGAAGTTAAATGAGCAGGGTGACAGTATACAACCTTGATGTACTCCTTTTCCTATTTGGAACCAGTCTGTTGTTCCATGTTCAGTTCTAACTGTTGCGTCCTGACCTGCATATAGGTTTCTCATTTCATGCAAAGATAGGCTTGATAAAGGACAGAAATTGTATGGACCTAACAGAAGCAGAAGATATTAAGAAAAGGTGGCAAGAATACACAGAAGAACTGTACGAAAAAGAGCTTCACAACCCAGATAATCACGATGGTGTGATCACTCACCTAGAGCCAGACATCCTGGAATGTGAAGTCAAGTGGGCCTTAGAAAGCATCACTACGAACAAAGCTAGTGGAGGTGATGGAATTCCAGTTGAACTAGTTCAAATCCTGAAAGATGATGCTGTGAAGGTGCTGCACTCAATATGCCAGCAAATTTGGAAAACTCAGCAGTGGCCACAGGACTGGAAAAGGTCAGTTTTCATCCCAATCTGAAAGAAAGGCAATGCCAAAGAATGATCCAATTACCACAAAATTGCACTCATCTTAACATGCTAGCAAAGAAATGCTCAAAATTCTCCAAGCCAGGCTTCAACAATACATGAACTGTGAAGTTCCAGATGTTCAAGCTGGTTTTAGAAAAGGCAGAGGAACCAGAGATCAAATTGCCAACATCTGCTGGATCACGGAAAAAGCAAGAGAGTTCCAGAAAAACATCTATTTCTGCTTTATTGACTATACCAAAGCCTTTGACTGTGTGGATCACAATAAACTGTGGTATGCCTGAGGCCAAGGCAAATGACTAACTGGGTGGGACACCACCTCACCTACCAGCAGATCACTGCCCCAAGACACTTTGAGTCCAAACTTACCCTGGGACCTGATCCTGTGCATCAGAAGACCCAGGACCCAACCCTGAACAGCAGGAGTCTTTGTTCCCTGCAGCCAGAGACTGTGGACATAACTCTGCTCACCAGTGGGCTGCCACTATCCCTGGGACAAACACACTTAACCATGAGAATGCACCAGCCCCAGATCCTCTTGGGCTCCAGGTCTGCCTACCAGCAAGATGATACTAACTAGAGGACACATAGTCCCACAAGCACCCATCCTAGCACCTGGCTCTGCCCACCATGGGTGAACACTAGCCCTTGGGCATTTGGACTCTGCAGCACCACCTCACCATGCAGACCTACCCACCATGGCCAGCAGCCTTCTCAGAAGCCAGGGCTTAGCAACCAACCAAACCAAGGGCCAGTCACACCTACTAGACCAACCACAGCTTGTCACAGCAGAAGGATTCATGTAGTCCACCTAGGGGTCACCCTAGAGCATAGAGTTCTGAAGACCAGAGCAGAGAGAGCTGCTGGACTCACAGGACCCCTTCTGCAAAGGAATCTTCTCCAAGGTCAGGAAATATAACCAACAAACAAAATAAGCAGAGGTAAACCAGTAAATTAGGCAAAATGAGGTGACAAAGGATTATGGTTCAAAATAAAAACAAAATAAAATCCCAGAAGAAGAACTAAGCAAAGTGGAGACAAGCAGTACATACCATAAAGAATTCAAGGTAATGATCAAAAAGATAGTCAAACAACCCTGGAGAAGACTGGATGAACAGAGGGACAAGTAAGAAGTTATCAACATGGAGTTAGAAAATATAAAGAACCACATAGTGATAAATAATATAGTAAATGAAATTGGAAAATAAAACCTAGAAAGAATCAATAGTAAATTGGGTGATACAGAGGAAAGGATTGATGAGCTGGAAGGCAGAGTAGTGGATATTTCTGAAGCTGAATAGAAAAAAGAGAAATAAAAAGAAATGAGGACAATAAAAGAGATCATTTGGATGTATCAAGCCTACTAGCATTCACATTATAGAGGTCCCAGGCAAAGTGAGAGAGAAAGGGGCAGGGAGTAAATGTTTGAGGACATAATATCTGAAAACTTCTCTAATCTGTGAAAGTAAATAGACATCTGGGTACAGGAAGCACAGAGTGTCCTCACCAGGTACATCAAGGCTTATTTTGATTAAAATGGAAAAAATTCAAGATAAATAGAGAATATTATAAACAGCAAGAGAAAGAAAACAAATTATATGTAAGGGTACACCCAAAGGCTATCATCTAACTTTTCAGCAGAAACTCTGCATAACAAAAGGAAATGTCATGATATATTTAAAGCGATGAGAGGGAAAAGCCTATAACTGAGATTACTCTATCCAGAAAGGCTTTCATTTATATTTTATGGAAAGACAAAAAGTTTCCAAGGAAGCAAAAAAGTTCAGCACCACCAAACCACCTTTATAAGAAATCTTAAAGTATTTCTCTGAGTGAAAAAGAAAAGTATACAAGCAAAAATATAAAAGTTACAAGGGAAAAAATCTCAATGCTAAAGCAAATATACAGTAAAAGTAGTAAATAATCCATGTACATAGCTAGGAGGAAGGTTAAAAGACAAAAACAATAAAATCATCTATATACATAATAAGTAGCATCAGTTCAGTTCAGTTCAGTCGTTCAGTTGGGCCCAACACTGTGACCCCATGAATCACAGCACCCCAGGCCTCCCTGTCCATCACCAACTCCCAGAGTTCACCCAAACTCATGTCCATCGAGTCGGTGATGTCATCCATCCATTTCATCCTCTGTCGTCCCCTTCTCCTCCTGCCCCCAATCCCTCCCAATATCAGGGTCTTTTCCAAGGAGTCAACTCTTTGCATGAGGTGGCCAAAGTATTGAAGTTTCAGCTTTAGCATCAGTCTTTCCAATGAACACCAAGGACTGATCTCCTTTAGAATAGACTGGTTGGACCTCCTTGTAGTCCAAAGGACTCTCAAGAGTCTTCTCCAATACCACAGTTCAAAATCATCAATTCTTCAGTGCTCAGCTTTCTTCACAGTCCAACTCTCAAATCCATACACGACCAATGTATAAATCATAGTCTTGAGTAGAGGGACCTTTGTTGGCAAAGTAATTTCTCTGCTTTTGAATATGCTATCTAGGTTGGTCATAACTTTCCTTCCAAGAAGTAAGCATCTTTTAATTTCATGGCTGCAGTCACCATCTGCAGTGATTTTGGAGCCCAGAAAAATAAACTATGCTACTGTTTCCACTGTTTCCCCATCTATTTGCCATGAAGTGATGGGACCAGATGCCATGATCTTAGTTTTATGAATGCTGAGCTTTAACCCAACTGTTTCACTCTCCTCTTTCACTTTCATCAAGAGGCTCTTTTGTTCCTCTTCACTTTCTGCCATAAGGGTGGTGTCATCTGCATACCTGAGGTTATTGATATTTCTCCTGGCAATCTTGATTCCAGCTTGTGCTTCTATCAGCCCAGCATTTCTCATGATGTACTCTGCATAGAAGTTCAATAAGCAGGGTGACAATATACAGCCTTGACGTACTCCTTTTTCTATTTGGAACCAGTCTGTTGTTCTGTGTCCAGTTCCTACTGTTGCTTCCTGACTGGTACACAGGTTTCTCAAGAGGCAGGTCAGGTAGTCTGGTATTCTCATCTCTTTCAGAATTTTCCACAGTCAAAGGCTTTGGCATAGTCAATAAAGCAGAAATAGATGTTTTACTGGAACTCTCTTGCTTTTTCAATGATCCAGCGAATGTTGGCAGTTTGATCTCTGATTCCTCTGCCTTTTCTAAAGCCAGCTTGAATATCTGGAAGTGCATGATTCACGTATTGTTGAAGCCTGGCTTGGAGAATTTTGAGCATTTCTTTACTAGAGTGAGATGAGTGCAATTGTGTGGTAGTTTGAGCATTCTTTGGCATTGCCTTTCTTTGGGATAGGAATGAAAACTGACCTTTTCCAGTCCTGAGGCCACTGCTGAGTTTTCCAAATTTGCTGGCATATTGAGTGCAGCACTTTCACAGCATCATCTTTCGGGATTTGAACTAGTTCAACTGGAATTCCATCACCTCCACTAGCTTTGTTCATAGTGATGCTTTCTAAGGCCCACTTTACTTCACATTCCAGGATGTCTGGCTCTAGGTCAGTGATCACACCATTGTGATTATCTGGGTCGTGAAGCTCTTTTTTGTACAGTTCTTCTGTGTATTCTTGCCACCTTTTCTTAATATCTTCTGCTTCTGTTAGGTCCATACCATTTCTGTCCTTTATTGAACCCATCTTTGCATGAAATGTTCCCTTGGTATTTCTAATTATCTTGAAGAGATCTCTCGTCTTTCCTATTCTGTTGTTTTCCTCTATTTCTTTGCATTTATCACTGAGGAAGGTTTTCTTATCTCTCTTTGATATTCTTTGGAACTCTGTATTAAGTATCATGCTGCTGTGAAGTTGCTTTAGTCGTGTCTGACTGTGGGACCCCAGAGACAGCAGCCCACCAGGCTCCCCTGTCCCTGGGATTCTCCAGGCAAAAACACTGCCATTTCCTTCTCCAATGTATGAAAGTGAAAAGTCAAAGTGAAGTCGCTCAGTCGTGTCCAACTCTTCGCGACCCCATGGTCTGTAGCCTACCAGGCTCCTCCGTCCATAGGATTTCCTAGGCAAGAGTACTGGAGTGGGGTGCCATTGCCTTCTCCATTAAGTAGCATAGGGACACACAAAACAAAAAGATGTAACATATGGGATCAGAAATAGTAAATGTGGCAGTGGGTGGAAATGAATACAGAGTTGTTAAAATGCATTTTAATTTAAAGAGATCAACAACCTAAAATAATCATATTTATATATAGGTTGATACGCATAAACCTCATAGTAACTACAAACCAAAAATCTATACTGGATACTCACACACAAAGGAAACAGAAATTCAGACATAACACTAAAGATAGTCATCTAATCACAAGGAAACAGCACAGAAGAACTGAACAAAAAGTAGCTTCAAAGCAATTCCAAAACAATGAATAAGAAGCCAATAAATACATGCTTATCAATAATTACTTTAAATGTAAATGGACTAAATTCTTAAATTGAATGACATAAAGTGGCTGAATGTATATATAAAATAAAAAGACCCATATATATGTTACTTACTAGAGACTCTAGATCTAAAGACACACACAGATTAAAATTAAGGGATTGGGAAAGGGTATTGCATGCAACTGGAAATTTTTTAAAAAGGCCAGGATAGCAATACTTATATGAGACAAAATAGACTTTAAAACAAAAACTGTAATGAGACAAAGAAGGACATTACATAGTGATCAAGATATCAGTTCAAGAAGAACATGTAACATCTGTAAATACAGATGCAGCCAACACAGTAGCACCTAAATACATAAACCAAATATTAAGAGACATATAAGAAGAAACTGATGTAACACATTAATAGTATGGAACTTTAACATATCATTTACATTCATGGGTAGATCATCAAGAGAGAAAATCAATAAAAAAAATGTTGACTTTAAATGACATATTAGACCAAATGAACTTAATAGTTATCTGTAAAGCATTCCATCCAAAAGTAGCAAAATATTATTTTCAAGTGCACATGGAATATTCTCCAGGATAGATCACATGCTAGTACACAAAATCAGTCTCAGTAAAGTTAAGAAAATTCAAATTGAATCTTTTCCAACCACGAAATTATGAGAGTAGAAATCAACTACAAGGAAAAAAAGCTATGAAAAAGACAAACATATTGAAGCTAAAATATGCTACTGTTTAGTAGCCAATGGATCACTGAAGACAGCAAGGAAAAAAAATCTAAAAAAATACTTGCAGACAAATAAAAAAGAAAACATAGAAATCCAAAAGTCTATAGGACACAGTTCTATAGACATGTTTCTAGTGATAAAACATACCCCAGGAAGCAAGAAAAAAATAAAATAAATAATCCAAAATAACTTCTAAACAAAGTAGAAAAAGATCAAACATAAGTTAGAAGTAGGAAATACCTCATAAAGATCTTAGCAGAAGAGACTGAAGAAAAATAAATGAAATTAGTTATTTTAAATGATAAGCAAAATTGATAAATCTTTAGCCAGACTCATTAAAAAGGGGAGAGGCTTAAATCAATCATATCAGAAATGAAAATGTTACACCAACACCACAGAAATAGAAGGGATGATAAGAAATTACTATGAAAAATTATATGTCAACAAAATGTAAAACTTGAAAGAAATGAAAAAATTTTTAGAAATGTACACTCTTCCAAGATTGAAGCAGAACAAAGAAGTAGAAAATATGAACAGAACAATTGTTGGTAATAAAATTGAATCAGCAATTTAAAAATTCCAAACAAACAAACAAACAAAAAAAAAATAAAAACTCCAAACAAACAAAAGTACAGATCCAGATGGCTTCATGGGTGAATTCTAACCAACACTTAGAAAAGCATTAAAACCTCTCCCTCTGAAACTATTCTAAAAGATTGCACAGGAAGGAACACTTCTGAACTCACTTTATGAGGCCTGATACCAAAACCAGACAAATATATCACAAAAAAAGAAAACTTCAGGCCAATATCAAAGATTCACACAGAGGCAAAAATCCTCAACTTTAATACTAGCTAACTGAGTTAACAAATAAATTAAAATCATCATGCATTATGATCAGGTGGGATTTATCCCAGGTATGCAAGAATGGTTCAATATCTGCAGATAAATAAATATTATACAACAGTGTCTTGGAAAAGATCCTAATACTGGGAAAGATTGAAGGCAAAAGGAGAAGACGGTGACAGAAGATTAGATGGTTCGATGACATCATCAACTAAATTGAACTTGGACAAACTCCAGGAGATAGTGAGGGACAGGGAAGCATGGTGTGCTTCAGTCCACGAAGTTTCAAAGAGTAAGACAAGACTTAGTTACTGAACAAGAACAACAATACAACATATTAACCAAGTCTCATGATAAGTCATGGGATCATCTCAATATGTGCAGCAGAAACATGTGGCAGAATTTAACATCCATTTGGGATTAAAACTTTAAAAAAGTGGGTATAAAAAATAATAGCTCAACATAATAAAGGCCATATGTTATGAGCATACAGCTAACATCATACTAAAAGCTATTAATGATAGCATTTCCTCTGAGACCAGGAACAAGAGAAGGATATCCATTGTTGCCACTATTATTCAACATAGTATTGGAAATCCTAGCTACAGCCATCAGATTAAAAAAAAAAAAAAAGAAACAAATTGAATACAAATTGGAAAGGAAGAAATAAAACTGTCACTGTTCACAGATGATATCACTATCTGCAGAAAAATCCTAAAGATACCACTAGAAAGCTGCAAGAGCTCATCAATGAATTTTGGTAAAGTGCAGGGTACAAAATTAATATACAGAAATCTGTTTTGTTTCTATACACTAATCATGAGCTATCATAAAGAGAAATCAAGAAATCAAGCTTATTTAAAATCACGTCAAAGAGAATAAAGTATCTAGGAATAAATCTAATCAGACAAAAGTTTTCTACATGGAAAAATAAGCGACACTGGTGAAAGAAACTGAAGATTACACAAGCAGATTACACATGATGATATATCATGTTCAAGGATTGAAATAATATTGCTAAAATGACTGTCCTACCTACGGCAAGTTACAGATTCAATGTGATCTCTATCAAAATACCAATGGCATTCTTCATAGAACTAGAAAAAATAATTCTAAAATTTGTACAAAAACACAAAAGAGCCCCCAACTAGCCAAAATAATTTTGAGAAGAACAGATTGGAGGTTTCTAGCTCCCTGATTTCAAACTATACCACAAAGCAAAAGTAATAAGAATAGTATAGTACTGATACAAAGTAGACACATATATTATTGAAACAGGGTAGATAGCATAGAAATAAATCCACACTTATATGAGCAACATATTCTATGACAAATTAGACAAGAATATATAATGGGTAAAAGACAGTTTCTTCAATAAATGGTTTTGAGAAAATTTGACAGCTTTACATTAAAGAATCAAGCTGGAATACTCTTTATGCCTTATTAAAAAACATTAAAATGAATTAAAGACTTAAATATAAGACCTGAAACCACAAAGCTTCTAGAAGAAAACATAGGTAGTGTACTCTTTGACATTAGTATTAGTAATATTTGTTTGGATGTGTCTCTTCAGGCAAGGATTAACAACTGTGACAATATCACTAAAATGCTTTTCCAGAGTGAGGGAAACAATCAACAAAACAAAAAGACAAATACTGGATGGGATAAGACATTTGTAAACAATATGTCAGATAAGGGGTTAATACCCAAAATATACAAAGAACTAATATAACTCAATATCAAAAAAGCAAACAACCTAATTTGCCGGGGTCCAGCCCCAGCTGATCCAGGGTATTCGAAGGAGAGATGGCATAGGCGAGGGTCAGGAAACAACTGCTTAATTAAACGTTAATTAAGGATATAAAGAGTAATAGAATGAGGATAGCTCAGTAGGAAAATTCAGTGGAGAAAAGAGGCTGAGTAGCTTGGTTTACACGGGAGACCAATAAAACTTCAAGACAAGAAGTTTGCACCACTTACGTAGGCCGCAGGCGTCCTTCCGTTCTCCCAAAGGAGTGGAGACGCTGAGGCCTCCCCGGTCGGATCTAGAAGCCCAGGCATAATTAGCAAGCATGGCGGGTTCCGCGCTCCAGATGGAGACTCAGCCAGAATTTGAAAGAGAGAGCTACATGGGGAGACCAAATTTCGGTGAACAAGGCCCGCACTTTATTTTTCAAAGTAGTTTTTATACCTTAAGTTATGCATAGAGGATAATGGGGGAAGGGGTGGAGTCATTCAAGGACAGCAGTTCCTGGTTGTAATCGAAGCCAGGCTTTCAAACTTATCATATGCAAAAGTTTAGGTGATTGACATCATCTTCTGGCCAGGAGGCCTGTTAACATTTTAAGAAACTTATTTTTCTCTAAAGGTGATTATTCCAAAGCCAGGCAACAGCCTCCAAAAAAGCATTGGACAAAGCTGCATTTTACATTTCTATACACCCATTATATCAATCAATACACCGCCAAGGACGCAGTAGGTAAGGAGTATGGAGACTTAGCAGCAAACATTGGCTCAATAAGTGAAAAACCCTTCACCAATACAATTTCTAATCAATCTTTTAACTACTCAAAAGAATCTGTGTTTAGACAGTTTAGAACATCTCCTGCCTCTTACAGTTGGGAGGCTCTGAACAATCACATGTGGCCGGAAAAACCTATTCAGGCAGTCTAGAGGATTTCCAAAGGAGTTTGTAGGTTGAAACACTGTCACACCCAGGAATTATTAACTGGAGCTGTAAGCTAACTCTTTTTTCAGAGAGAGGTAGTGGGGGACAGCCCCCCGTAAAGTCAGAGGTGTAGGTGAAAGCACAAAGCAGAAAGTAGGCAGACTCTGGTTTTGGGGGTAGATGCTCAAGAATTTCCAGGGGGACTCCTGAGGCTCGATTCTGCCTTTGCGTATGCCGAGCCTCCTTCCTCATGACCTTTGCCACGGGAGGAGTTCCTCATGCTGGCTCCAGGCAGTGATAGAATTCTAGTTGAGCTATTCCAGATCCTGAAAGATGATGCTGTGGAAAGTGCTGCACTCAATATGCAATATGCCGGCTCCCGGCACTAATTAAAAAAATGGGATGAGAACTTGAATAAACATTTTTCCAAGAAAGACAGACAGATGGTCAACAGGCACATGAAAAGATGCTTAATGTCCATAATTATCAAGGAAATGCAAATCAAAACCATAATGAGATATCACCTCATACCTGTCAGAATGCCTATTATCAAAAAGACAACAAATAAGAAGTGCTGGCAAGGATGTGGAGAAAAGGAAACACTCATGGAGTGTTGGTGAGACTGTAAATTGGTGCCGTCACTGTGGAAAATAATATGTAGCTTCCTCAAAAGTCTAAAAATGTGATTACTATATAATCCAGCAACTTCAGTCTTATATACTTATCAAAAGAAAAGAAATACAGTAATTAGAAAAGATATATTCTACCCTAGATGGCTGGATGGAATCACCGACTCGATGGACATGAGTTTGAGTGAACTCAGGGAGATGGTGATTGACAGGGAGGCCTGAAGTGTGGGGATTCATGGGGTTGCAAAGAGTCGGAAACGACTGAGCGACTGAACTGAACTGAACTGATGCTCATTGCGGCATTGTTTACAATAGTAGAGATACAGAACAGCCTAAATACCCACCAATAAATGAATGAAAGAAGATGTGGAGCATAGATTAACACAATGGAATATTACTCAGCCATAAAAAAGAATAAAGTCTTGCCATTTGTGACAATTTGGATGGATGTATGGCATATTAAGCTGAGTGAAATAAGTAAGACAGAGAAAGATAGATGCTGTATGATTTCACTTACATGTGGAATCTAAGTTCAGTCAGTTCAGTCGCTCAGTCCTGTCTGACTCTTTGCGACCCCAAGAATCGCAGCACAGGCCTCCCTTTTAATCACCAACTCCCAGAGTTCACTCAGACTCACGTCCATTGAGTCAGTGATGCCATCCAGCGATCTCATCCTCTGTCGTCCCCTTCTCCTCCTGCCCACAATCCCTCCCAGCATCAAAGTCTTTTCCAATGAGTCAACTCTTCGCATCAGGTGGCCAAAGTACTGGAGTATCAGCTTCAGCATCATTCCTTCCAAAGAAATCCCAGGGCTGATCTCCTTTAGAATGGACTGGTTGGATCTCCTTGCAGTCCAAGGGACTCTCAAGAGTCTTCTCCAACACCACAGTTCAAAAGCATCAATTCTTCGGCACTCAACCTTCTTCACAGTCCAACTCTCACATCCATACATGACCACAAGAAAAACCATAGCCTTGACTAGATGGACCTTTGTTGGCAAAGTAATGTCTCTGCTTTTGAATATGCTATCTAGGTTGGTCATAACTTTCCTTCCAAGGAGTAAGCGTCTTTTAATTTCATGGCTCCAGTCACCATCTGCAGTGATTTGGGAGCCCCGCCTCCCCCTCCCTCCCAAAAAAGTCTGACACTGTTTCCACTGTTTCCTCATCTATTTCACATGAAGTGATGGGACCGGATGCCATGATCTTCGTTTTCTGAATGTTGAGCTTTAAGCCAACTTTTTCACTCTCCATTTGCACTTTCATCAAGAGGCTTTTGAGTTCCTCTTCACTTTCTGCCATAAGAGTGGTGTCATGTGCATATCTGAGGTTATTGATATTTTTCCTGGAAATCTTGATTCCAGCTTATCTTTCTTCCAGTCCAGCATTTCTCGTAAGCAGGGTGACAATATACAGCCTTGACGTACTTCTTTTCTTATGTGGAACCAGTCTGTTGTTCCATGTCCAGTTCTAACTGTTGCTTCCTGACCTGCATACAGATTTCTCAAGAGGCAGGTCAGGTGGTCTGGTATTCCCATCTCTTTCAGAATTTTCCACAGTTTATTGTGATCCACAAAGCCAAAGGCTTTGGCATAGTCAATAAAGCAGAAATAGATCTTTTTCTGGAATTCTTGCTTTTATGATGATCCAGCGGATGTTGGCAATTTGATCTCTGGTTCCTCTGCCTTTTCTAAAACCAGCTTAAACATCAGGAAGTTCACGGTTCACATATTGCTGAAGCCTGGCTTGGAGAATTTTGAGCATTACTTTATTAGCATGTGAGATGAGTGCAATTGTGTGGTAGTTTGAGCATTCTTTGGCATTGCCTTTCTTTGGGATAGGAATGAAAACTGACCTTTTCCAGTCCTGTGGCCACTGCTGAGTTTTCCAAATTTGTTGGCATATTGAGTGCAGGACTTTCAGAGCATCATCTTTCAGGATTTGAAATAGCTCAACAGGGATTCCATCACCTCCACTAACTTTGTTCGTAGTGATGCTTTCTAAGGCCCACTTGACTTCACATTCAGGATGTCTGGCTCTAGGTCAGTGATCACACCATCGTGATTATCTGGGTCGTGAAGATCTTTTTTGTACAGTTCTTCTGTGTATTCTTGCCACCTCTTCTTAATATCTTCTGCTTCTATTAGGTCCATACAATTTCTGTCCTTTATCGAGACCATCTTTGCATGAAATGTTCCCTTGGTATCTCTTATTTTCTTGAAGAGATCTCTAGTCTTTCCTATTCTGTTGTTTTCCTCTATTTCTTTGCATTGATCACTGAAGAAAGCTTTCTTATCTCTTCTTGCTATTCTTTGGAACTCTGCATTCAGATGCTTATATCTTTCCTTTCCTCCTTTGCTTTTCGCTTCTCTTCTTTTTACAGCTATTTGTAAGGCCTCCCCAGACAGCCATTTTGCTTTTTTGCATTTCTTTTCCATGGGGATGGTCTTGATCCCTGTCTCCTGTACAATGTCACGAACCACATTCCATAGTTCATCAAGCACTCTATCTATCAGATCTAGGCCCTTAAATCTATTTCTCACTTCCACTGTATAATCATAAGGGATTTGATTTAGGTCACACTGAACGGTCTAGTGATTTTCTCTACTTTGTTCAATTTAAGTCTGAATTTGGTATTAAGGAGTTTATGATCTGAGCCACAGTCAGCTCCTTGTCTTGTATTTGTTGACTGTATAGAGCTTCTCCATCTTTGAGTGCAAAGAATTAATCAATCTGATTTCAGCGTTGACCATCTGGTGATGTCCATGTGTAGAGTCTTTTCTTGTGTTGTTGGAAGACAGTGTTTGCTATGACCAGTGCATTTTCTTGGCAAAACTCTATTAGTCTTTGCCCTGCTTCATTCCATATTCCAAGGCCAAATTTTTCTGTTACTCCACGTGTTTCTTGACTTCCTGCTTTTGCATTCCAGTCCCCTATAATGAAAAGGACATCTTTTTTAGGTGTTAGTTCTAAAAGGTCTTGTAGGTCTTCATAGAACTATTCAACATCAGCTTCTTCAGCGTTACTGGTTGGGGCATAGACTTGGATTACTGTGATATTGAATGGTTTGCCTTGGAAACAAACAGAGATCATTCTGTCGTTTTTGAAATTACATCCAAGTACTGCATTTTGGACTCTTTTGTTGACCATGATGGCCACTCCATTTCTTCTGAGGGATTCCTGCCCGCAGGAGTAGATATAATGGTCATCTGAGTTAAATTCACCCATTCCAGTCCATTTCAGTTCACTGATTCCTAGAATGTCGACATTCACTCTTGCCATCTCTTGTTTGACCACTTCCAATTTGCCTTGATTCATGGACCTGACATTCCAGGTTCCTATGCAATATTGCTCTTTACAGCATTGGACCTTGCTTCTATCACCAGTCACATCCACAGCTGGGTATTGTTTTTGCTTTGGCTCCATCCCTTCATTCTTTCTGGAGTTATTTCTCCACTGATCTCCAGTAGCATATTGGGCACCTACTGACCTGGGGAGTTCCTCTTTCAGTATCCTATCATTTTGCCTTTTCATATTGTTCATGGGGTTCTCAAGGCAAGAATACTGAAATGGTTTGCCATTCCCTTCTCCAGTGGACCACATTCTGTCAGATATCTCCACCATGACCTGCCCGTCTTGGGCATGGCTTAATTTCATTGAGTTAGACAAGGCTGTGGTCCTAGTGTGATTAGATTGACTAGTTTTCTGTGACTATAGTTTAAGTGTGTCTGCCCTCTGATGCCCTCTTGCAACATCTACCATCTTACTTGGGTTTCTCTTTCCTTGGATGTGGGGTTTCTCTTCACAGTTGCTCCAGCAAAGCACAGCCGCTGCTGCTTACATTGGACAAGGGGTATCTCTTCACCGCTGCCCTTCTTGGCCTTCAACGTGGGATAGCTCCTGTAGGCCCTCCTGCTCCTGCGCAGCCACTGCTCCTTGGAATCTAAAAAACAGAGCAAATACACAAACATAACAGAAAAGGAGTTTTAGATACAGAGAGGAAATATGCTGTTGCTAGAGGGGAGGTGTGGGAGGAGGAAAGAAATAGGTCAGGGACATTAAGGGGTACAATCTTCCAGATGTAAAATGTGTGAGCCATGGGTGTAAAATGTATATTATGAGGTACATAGTCAATTAACTATACAATATCTTTGTATGGTGGCATATCATAATGTATTGTGATCATTTTGAAATGTATAGAAATAGTGAATTACATGGTTTGTACCAGGACCTAGTGTAGTATTTAGGGCAATTTATACTGCAAAATGGAGAAGGCAATGGCAACGCACTCCAGTACTCTTGCTTGGAAAATCCCATGGACCCAGGAGCCTGGTGGGCTACAGTCCATGGGGTAGCAAAGAGTCGGACATGACTGAGCGACTTCACTTTCACGCATTGGAGATGGAAATGGCAACCCACTCCAGTGTTCTTGCCTGGAGAATCCTGGGGACAGGGGAGCCTGGTGGGCTGCCATCTCTGGGGTTGCGCAGACTTGGACACGACTGAAGCGACTTAGCAGTAGCAGCATACTGAAAAAACAAACAAGCAATCTTATAGTGAAAAGATCAGGTTTGTGGTTACCAGAGGCAGAAGAGTAGAGGTGGGGGAATGGGAGAATTGAAAAAAAGCACTGAGAGTGCACATTTATAAACAGGTATTAGGGATAATGTACAATGTGCTGGTGTGCTTAGTTTCTCAGTCATGTCTGACTGTTTGCAACCCCACAGACTATATAGACCGCCAGACTCCTCTGTCCATGTGATTTTGCAGGAAGAGTACTGGAGTGGGTTGCCATTTCCTACTGCAAGTGATCTTCCTGACCCATGGATGGAACCTGCATGTCCTGCACTGCAGGCAGAGCCACTTACTGCAGAACCACCAGTGAAGCCCCTGTAATGTACAACATGACTAATCTAATTACACTATGTATTTTATATATGAAAATTGTTGAGAGTAAATTCTAAAGAGTTCTTTTCAAAAGGAAAATTTTTTCTATGTCTTTAGTTCTGTGTCTATATGGGATCATGGATGTTCATTAAACTTACTGTGATAGTCACTTCATGATGTATATAAGTCAAATAATCATCACTTCATGGCAAATAGATGGGGAAACAGTGGAAACAGTGTCAGACTTTATATTTTGGGGCTCCAAAATCACTGCAGATGGTGATTGCAGCCATGAAATTGAAAGACGCTTACTCCTTGGAAGGAAAGTTATGACCAACCTAGATAGCATATTCAAAAGCAGGGACATTACTTTGCCAACAAAGGTCCGTCTAGTCAAGGCTATGGTATTACCAGTGGTCATGTATGGATGTGAGAATTGGACTGTGAAGAAAGCTGAGCACCGAAGAATTGATGCTTTTGAACTGTGGTGTTGGAGAAGACTCTTGAGAGTCCCTTGGCCTGCAAGGTGATCCAACCAGTCCATCCTAAAGGAAATCAGTCCTGAGTATTCATTGGGAGGATCAATGTTGAAACTGAAACTCCAATACTTTGGCTACCTCATGCAAAGAGTTGACTCATTGGAAAAGACTCTGATGCTGGGAGGGATTGGGGACAGGAGGAGAAGGGGACCACAGAGGATGAGATGGGTGGATGGCATCACCGACTCGATGGACATGAGTTTAAGTGAACTCTGGGAGTTGGTGATGGATAGGGAGGCCTGGTGTGCTGCGATTCATGGGGTCACAAAGAGTCGGACATGACTGAGTGACTGAACTGAACTGAATCATTCTGTACATCCTAAGCTTAAACAGTGCTGTATGTCAATTATGTCTCAATTAAACAGGAAGAAAAAGTATAATTGTAATTTCTTAAACTGCAGTATATTGAAGGGAAACCTTTGCAACTCTTCCATACTTTCTTTCTTCTTTTATGGCTCTGATGAGAATTAAACTTTGGATAGCAATAAATTAGATAGATTAAAAAAAGGAACTATAGAACATTTTTGGAACAAGTCATGAAGCAGGCTGGACCCAGACAGTTGGAGGCTCCTTACCACTTTCTCAGTCTTCAGAATATGTGTTTTACCCACAGTACCCACTGCCAGAGCTGTTTTCAAGGAGTTAGCCTTGAGAGAACAATGTGTTATTGAGACCATCTGGACTGAATGTGTTTCTGAGCCCCGTTAAGACCTCTATATAAAATTTGAAGATTATGGCCAGCATCTTGCACTAGCAAGATTCTATTTTTCTTGTGGTCTCTCAAGATATACCTGGTATGTGATTCCTTTGGTTATTAAACCTGCCATCTATCAATCTGGAGTGATTTGGCTCTTTGGTTTCTCCTTGCCCTTGTGTATGGGTGCGAATTTCATATTTCAGCCAGTAATTCATGAGGTTTTGAACCAACAACTGTTAAGTCTGTCCATCTACTGCAGTCACATGCACAGTGATTGGGAAGAGCCCATGAGAAAGTAGATGGATGGGCAACAACTGAGCACAGACAGAAAACATTCTCTGGGAAAGGCTGCCCAACACCAAGAGCTTGGTTTGACTCCTGTGGTGGTTAAATCTGTAATGTGAGAAGGATCCATAAGCTCTCTTACTCTAACTCCACCCATAAACATTGGCCCTACTTAACTAGCTCCCTTCACTCTGATTTCAAGCTCACCAAACAATCTCGGGACTATAATTTTGTTTCCAAATAGATCTTCTTGTGGAATGCAAAAGAGTATTTTGCCTTACTGAGAAGCACATTTCAGATGAACATAAGAGTTGACATTTCTCACTGAACATGAACAAACTGGGTCCCTGTTTATATTTCAGCCAGTTGTGAGTTTGGTTTGCTGGAGTCATTTTTCCTACACCTAGTCAATCCTGTGACAAGGTTGTAATAAATATACTGCACTTTCAAAGTTGAGGATTAGGACTGGGACCATGGCAACTTCCCTGTTTCTTCGGTTTCCTTGCAGTCCTTTTCTCCCTCCTTTAAGACATAGGTACTCTGAGGATAATGGTGAAGTCTTTGGATTTTTGGGTGTTTGTGAGATAGAGTTTTACTTTGCTCTTATGAATGTGCATTTCAGGGGAGAATTTCAACTTCATAGAGGATGGTAAGGGGTAAACCTGCAACCACTCCATAAATTATTAGAAAATGGATGAGAGAAGGCAGTTTAAATCTTACAGCATGGGAAAAATTATCCTGTTCCACTCCAAGTCCCAGAGGGAGAGGCAATGAGCCCAGATGGATGCTATGCATGTGGTAGGTTGCATTGTCCTTGAGGTTTGGCATACTCAAAGATAATCTGCATAGACTCTTAGGGCCTGTGGAGGACTACCTTCACAGTAGTTCATTCTCCAGAGGAATGGAATGCAGGAAAGGGAAATAGGTGTGCAAATCCTGTGAAGCACAGTCAGCATCTGCCAGTTTGGTTGCAGTACAGGATTTCTCAGAGGAATTAGAGAGACACAATCACAGAGGAAACTTGGGATCAGATTTTAAAGGATTATAAATAGCTAAAGAGTTCAATGTCTCCAAAGAGTTCTAAAAGATCACTCTATGGAGTCTTAAGTGCAGATTCTAGAAGTCTTCTACTTCAGTCTCACTGTATATAATGTAAAGAGCATGGGGGAGGATGTATGATACTGTTGTGATTATATATCCAACTGGTCAGTGGCAGAATAGGAACAATTCTAATTTCTGCAGCATAATCATTGTTTAATTCATAGTAAGTACCTTTAAAGTCAAGTGACTTTCCCACAATGCATGCTCAAAGTCCACTTAGTCGATTGTAATTTGAGAATTTACAGAGAGGGGAAGTGGAAATATTTATTATCCTTCACCTCAACTGTCCTTCTAGTTTTCATGACTGACTACATGTCTCCCCTGAGGCAGGCAGCACTCAGATTTGCAGTGACATTATGTGGTTGAAACTTTGGGCTATGTTGAAGTCTGCACAAAGAGAATTGGGTAGTCTTCACCAACCCCAGTCCATGGACTGAAGATCACATGGAAATCAATGATGAAAGTTAAGGATGAAGACTGGAGAAGCAGAGGATGAATATGCTGAGTTTCCTGATCCCAGGAATCAGCTGACAGTCTATATTTATACTATTAGCTCAGTAGATGAGAAACTACCTTGCCAAGTCTTACTACCTATAGGATTCTAAGACTGAGTCCTAGTGAGAATAATGACTGCCACTGAATGGTATTTCAACCAGAGAGTGGAGAAGTAGATTCAATAAGCAGAACACAACAGAGAGCAAGGAACTCAGAGCCACAATCTTTTGGTGTTCTCTTCATATCCCCTGGGATGTGAGCAATCTGAACACAAAAAATGTCCCATTAGCAGTGAAACTAACTTCTTTCTTGTCTTCCAAAATGGAGCATGACTTTGATTAGGTCAGGGACCTGTCTATATTGTTACCACTATACCCTCCAAGAATCAGGTGTAAGGCCTGGCACATAGTAAACAATAAAAGTTGGTGAGTGAGTAAACAAATGAGGGGCCACTACTTTATTTTTTTTCCAGGTTTTATAGAGATGAAATTGATACACATCCCAGGCTTACCAGGTGGCACAGTGGTAAAGAAACCACCTGCCAGTGCAGGAGGCAAAAGAAACTCAGGGTTGATCCTTGGGTCAGGATGATACCCTGGAATAGGAAATGGCAACCCACTCCAGCATTCTTGCCTGCAAAGTTTCATGGACAGAGGAGCCTGGCAGGCTACAGTCCATGAGGTTGTAAGGAATAGGACACGATTGAGCAACTGAGGACACATGCACAGAATTGATACACATCACTATATAAATTTAAGGGATACAGAAAAATGGTTTGACTTACATATATTGTGAAATTATTATAGCAGTAAGTTTAGTTAACATCCATATTCCCATAGATAAAATAAATATAAATATTAAAAGACTTTTCTTGTGATGAGAAACCTCAGAATTTACTATCTTAATAACTTTCCTATATCATATAGCAGTGTTAATTATAATTGTCATGTGGTACATTACATCCCAGTACTTATTTATCTTATAACTGGTAGTTTGTACTTTTTGATTGCCTTCCTCCAATTCCCCCTTTTCCCACCTCCATCTCTGGTAACCACAAATCTGATCTCTTTTTTCTATATCTTCTTTTTAATATTCTACATACAAGTGAGATAATACAGTATTTGCCTTTCTCTGTCTGACTCACTTCAGTTAGCATAATACTCTCAATGTCCATCCATGCTGTTGCAAGAGGACTTTCTATTTTTTTAAATGAATGAATAATATTCAATTGTGTGTATGTGTATCTCAAAATTTCTTTATTTATTCATCAGTGGACACTTATTGACCTATTTCTATGTCTTGCTTAAAAACATAGGGATGCAGATATCTTTTTAAGCTTGGGTTTTCAATCCCTTTGGATATAGTCCCAGAATTGGAATTTCTGAATCACATGGTAGCTTTATTTTTAACTTTTTGAGCATCCTCCACACTATTTTCCAAAGTGGCTATGCTGGTTGACAACCCCACCAAGAGTGCACAAGTGTTCTTTCTTCAAATCCTTGTCAGCACTTTATTCATGCTTCCTTCTCCCCATTCTCTCCCACCCCAACAGCAACATCCAGAGTTTCTTTTTTTTTAATGATTTTTTCTGTTTATTTTTAATTAGAGGATAATTGCTTTACAAAGATGTGTTGGTTTCTGCTGAACAACAATGTAAAACAACTATAAATATATATAAATAACCTCCCTATTGATCCTCCCTCAAGCACCTCTTTCCACCCCTCTAGGTTGTCACAGAGTGCCAGACTGGGGTCCCTGTGTTATATAGCACCTTCCAACTAGCTGTCTGTTTTACACACAATAGTGTATATATGTCAATGCTATAACCTTCCCATCCTCACCTTCCACAACTATGTCTTTAAGTCCATTCTCTACATCTTTGTCTCTATTCCTGCCCTGCAAATAAGTTCATAAGTACCATTTTTCTAGATTCCATATACATACATTAATATATTTACTTTTCTCTTTCTGACTTACTTCACTCTGTCTAACAGGCTCTAGTTTCATCCACTTCAATTCAAGTGACTCATTTTTGTTCCTTTTTATGACTGAGTAATATTCCATGTGTATATGTACCACAACTTCTTTATCCATTCACCTGTCATTTAGGTTGCTTCCATGTCCTGGCTATTGTAAATAGTGCTGAAATGAACATTGGGATACATGTGTCTTTTTGAATTGTGATTTTCTCTGGATATATACTCAGTAGTATTACCGTGCAATTGCACTCATTTTACACGCTAGCTAAGTATGCTAAATTTCTAAAGTAATGCTAAAATTCTCCAAGCTAGGCTTCATCAGTATGTGAATTGAGAACTTCCAAATCTTCAAGCTGGATTTAGAAAAGGCAGAGGAACCAGAGATCAAATTGTCAACATCCGTTGGATCATAGAAAAAGAAAGAAAGTTCCAGAAAAACATCTACTTCTGCTTTATTGACTATGCCAAAGCCTTTGACTGTGTGGATCACAACAAACTGTGGAAAATTCTTAAAGAGATGGGAATAGCAGACCACCTTACCTGTCTCCTGAGAAATCTGTATTTCTCAGGTGAGGAAGCAACAGTTAGAACTGGACATGGAACAATGGACTGATTCCAAATTCGGGAAGGAGTCCCTCAAGGCTGTATATTGTCACCCTGCTTATTTAACTTATATACAGAGTACATATGTGAAATGTCAGGCTGGATGAAGCACAAGCTGGAATCAAGAGTGTAGGGAGAAATATTAATAACCTCAGATATGCAGATGATACCACCCTTACGGCAGAAAGTGAAGAACTAAAGAGCCTTTTGATGAAAATGAAAGAGGAGAATAAAAAAGCTGGCTTAAAACTCAACATTCAAAAATGAAGATCATGGCATCTGGTCCCATCACTTATGGCAAATAGATGGAGAAACAATGGAAACAGTGACAGACTTTATTTTCTTAGACTCCAAAATCACTGCAGATAATGACTTCAGCCATGAAATTAACAGATGCTCCTTGGAAGAAAAGCTATGACAAACCTCAGTTCAGTTAAGTCACTCAGTTGTACCTGATTATTTCCCACTTCATGGACTGCAGCATGCCAGGCCTCCCTGTCCATCACCAACTCCTGCAGTTTACTCAAACTCATGTCCATTGAGTCAGTGATGCCATCCAACCATCTATGACAAACCTAGACAGCATATTAAAAAGCAGAGACATTGCTTTACCAACAAAGTCTATATAGGCAAAACTGTTGTTTTCCAATAGTCATGTGTGTATGTGAGAATTGGATCATAAAGAAGGCTGAGTGTCAAAGAATTGATGCTTTTGAACTGTGGTGTTGAAGACGCTTGAGAGTCCTTTGGACTTCAAGGAGACTGAACCAGTCAATCCTAAAGGAAATCAGTCCTGAATATTCACTGGAAGTGAGAGGGTAACAGGCAGGAAGGCCAGGGGTCTCCAAAGGGAGGAAATAGGCTGCAAGTGTCAGACATTTTTATCTCTCTTAAGTGGCAGGAGGAAACAAACTAGCGATATTTTTTCCTTCCCTATACAAATTTAAAAGGAGGTTTCTCTTAAAATACTGTGTTGCCATAATGACACCTGGTTTCACCTGAAGTTAACTATTCTCAAACCTTGAGTTAACCAGTGCATTTTTCTTATGGAAATGTTTGTCTTAAGCTATGTTAATGTACTATGCATTTACCCCAAACTCTGTCTTCAAGTTGATTCTGCCTAATGGCTCAGAATAGACTTGACAAACCAGTATGTTATACTCAGACATTGTTCCCCTAATCTATGTAAATTAAACTATTTGTATGGTAATCTGCCCTTCTCCAAGATTCAAGTCAATCGTTTTATGGCCAGGGATGACTCATCTGGTGCCAAGATTATCCCAAAATACATATTACGGATGAAGGGTCTGGTGCCATTCTGAGTTTTAAGACATTCCCTTCCTTTATTAACCATCTGCTAGAATACACAGAAGAACTGTACAAAAAAAATCTTCACGACCCAGATAATCAGGATACTGTGATCACTCATCTAGAGCCAGACATTCTGGAATGTGAAGTTAAGTAGGCCTTAGAATGCATCACTACAAACAAAGCTATTGGAGGTGATGGAATTCCAGTTGAGCTATTTCAAATCCTGAAAGATGATGCTGTGAAAGTGATGCACTCAATATGCCAGCAAATTTGGAAAACTCAGCAGTGGCCTCAGGACTGGAAAAGTCAGTTTTCATTCCAATCTGAAAGAAAGGCAATGCCAAAGAATGATCAAACTACCGCACAATTGCACTCATCTCACACGCTAGTAAAGTAATGCTCAAAATTCTCTATGCCAGGCTTCAACAATATGTGAACCGTGAACTTCCTGATGTTTAAGCTGGTTTTAGAAAAGGCAGAGGAACCAGGGATAAAATTGCCAAAATCCACTGGATCATTGAAAAAGCAAGAGAGTTCCAGAAAAACATCTATTTCTGCTTTATTGACTATACCAAAGCCTTTGACTGTGTGGATCACAATTAACTGTGGAAAATTCTGAAAGGGATGGGAATACCAGACCACCTGATCTGCCTCTTGAAAAATCTGTATGCAGATCAGGAAGCAACACTTAGAACTGGACATGGATCAACAGACTGGTTCCAAATAGGAAAAGGAGTACGTCAAGGCTATATATTGTCACCCTGCTTATTTAACTTCTATGCAGAGTACATCATGAGAAACACTGGGCTGGAAGAAACACAAGCTGGAATCAAGATTGCCGGGAGAAATATCAATAACCTCAGATATGCAGATGACACCACCCTTATGGCAGAAAGTGAAGAGGAACTAAAAAGCCTCTTGATGAAAGTGAAAGTGGAGAGTGAAAAAGTTGGCTTAAAGCTCAACATTCAGAAAATGAAGATCATGGCATCCGGTCCCATCACTTCATGGGAAATAGATGGGGAAACAGTATCAGACTTTATTTTTCTGGGCTCTAAAATCACTGCAGATGGTGACTGCAGCCATGAAATTGAAAGACGCTTACTCCTTGGAAGGAAAGTTATGACCAACCTAGATAGCATATTGAAAAGCAGAGAAATTACTTTGCCAACAAAGGTCTGTCTAGTCAAGGCTATGGTTTTTCCTGTGGTCATGTATGGATGTGAGAGTTGGACTGTGAAGAAGGCTGAGCACCGAAGAATTGTTGCTTTGAAACTGTGGTGTTGGAGAAGACTCTTGAGAGTCCCTTGGACTGCAAGGAGATCCAATCAGTCCATTCTAAAGGAGATCAGCCCCGGGATTTCTTTGGAGGGAATGATGCTAAAGCTGAAACTCCAGTACTTTGGCCACCTCATGCGAAGAGTTGACTCATTGGAAAAGACTCTGATGCTGGGAGGGATTGGGGGCAGGAGAAGGGGACAACAGAGGATGAGATGTCTAGATGGCATCACTGACTCGATGGATGTGAGTCTGAGTGAATTCCGGGAGTTGGTGATGGACAGGGAGGCCTGGCACGCTGTGATTCTTGGGGTCGCAAAGAGTTGGACATGACTGAACTGAACTGAACTGAGTGACTATATAACATCCAGCTGAAGACTATCAGGGGGGTACTCTTTCTGACCCCTTCTGATGCCTATGTCAGAAGCTTTCTCTATCTCCTTTATACTTTAATAAAACTTAATTACACAAAAGCTCTGAGCGATCAAGCCTTGTGTCTGGCCCCAGATTGAATTCCTCTCCTCCAGAGGCCAAGAATCCCGGCGTCTTTTCGTGGTTCAGCAACAACCTTTCAGAAGGACTGGTGCTGAAGCTGAAACTCCAATATTTTGGCCATGTTATGCAAAGAACTGACTCGCTGGAAAAAAAAAAAATTGATCCTGGGAAAGATTGAAGACAGGAGAAGGGGATGACAGAGGATGAGATGGTTGGATGGCATCACCAACTCGATGGACATGAGTTTGAGCAAGCTCCAGAAGTTGGTGATGGACAGGGAAGCCTGGTGTACTATAGTCTGTGGGGTTCAAAGAGTTGGACACGACTGAGCAAATGAATTGACTGATACCCAGTAGTGGGATTACTGGGTCATATGGTAGTTTCATTCCTAGTTTTTTAAAAAGGAATCTCCATACTGCTCTTCATAGTGGCTGTTTCAGTTTACATTCCCAAAACAGTGCAAGAGGATTCCCTTTTCTCACATCCTCTCCAGCATTGTAGATTTTTTGATGATGGCCATTCTGACTGGTGTGAGGTTATATCTCATTGTAGTTTTGATTTGCATTTCTATAATAATGAGAGCTGTTGAGCATCTTTTCATGTGTTTGTTGGCCATCTGTATATCTTTGGAGAAATGACTGTTTAGGTCTTCTGCCCATCTTTTTGAGAAAAATAGAGAAGACTCAAATAAAAAAATTTAGTAATGAAAAAGAAGTCACAACAAAAAACACAGAAATACAAAGTATCATAAGGCACTGCTATGAGTAACTATATGTTAATAAAGTGGACAACCTAGAAGAAATGCACAAATTCTTAGAAAAATACAACCTTCCAAGACTGAACCATGGAGAAATGGAAAATATGAACAGGGTGCTGGGCCAGGCTCCCTGAGTTATATGGTAGCTTTCCTCTAGTTACCTATTTTACACACAATAGTGTATATATGTTAATGTTTGAATATTTATTTTAAATAAAGAAGCAACAAATAAGAATATAAAAAACAAACATGAACAGACCAATCCTAAACACTGAATTCAAAACTGTCAAAAATCTTACAACCAAAAAAAAGTCCAGGGCTAGATGGCTTCACAGGTGAATTCTATCAAATTTTTAAAGCAAGTTAACACCTATCCTGCTCAAATTCTTCCAAAAAATTGCACAAGGAGAAACCCTCCAAAACTCATTCTCTGAGGCCATCATTACCCTGATAACCAAAACCAGAAAATGTTGTCACAAAAACAAAAATTATAGGCCAATATCACAGATGAACATAGATGTAAAAATCCTTAACAAAATACTAGCAAATACAATCCAACACAACATATAAAAACAATAATACACCATGATCAAGTGGGATTTATCCCAGGGATGCAAGGTTTCTTCAATATGTGCAAATCAGTCAATGTGATACACCACATTAGCAAATTTGAAAGATAAAAGCCATATGATAATCTCAATAGATGCAGAAAAATATTTTGACAAAATTCAACATCCATTTATGATAAGAACTCTCTGGAAAATGGGCATAGAAGGAACTACCTCAACATAATAAAGAACATATATGACAAACCTACAGCAAACATTATTCTCAATGGTGAAAAACTAAAAGCATTTCCTCTAAGATCAGGAACAAGACAAGGGTGTCCACTCTCACCACTATTATTCAATACAGTTTTGGAATTCCTAGCATAGAAACCTAGAAACCAGAGAAGAAAAAGAAAGGAAAGGAATTCAGATTGCAAAGGAAGTAAAACTCTCACTGTTTGCAGACAGCATGACAATATACATAGAAAACCCTGAAGATATCACAGAAAATTATGAGTTAATCATTAATCTAGTAAAGTTGCAGGATATAATATTAATACACAGAAATCACAGCATTTGCTGTCACTCTTTCTAATAATGGGCATTCTAACAGACATAAGGTGATATCTCATTGTAGTTTTTATTTTCATTTCCCTAATGACTAGTAGTCATATACAGATGTGAGAGTTAGACCATAAAGAAGGTTGAGCTTTGAAGAATTGATGCTTTTGAACTATGGTGCTGGAGAAGACATTTGAGAGTCCCTCAGACTGCAAGAAGATTGAAACAGTCAATCCTAAAGGACATAAATCCTGGATATTCATTGAAAATCAAATGATGCTGAAGCTCCAATACTTTTGCCACCTGATGTGAAAAGCCAACTCATTGGAAAAAGACTGTGATGCTGGAAAAGATTGAAGGCAAAAGAAGATAGGGGCAACAGAGGATGAGGTGGTTATACAGCATCATCAACTAACAGACATGAATTTGAGCAAATGCCAGGAGACAGTGAAGGACAAGAAAGGCTGACATGCTGTAGTCCATGGGGTTGCAAAGTTGGACACAACTTGCTGACTGAACAACAGCAACGATTAGTAAGGTTGAGCATATTTTCATACCTGTTCACCATTTGTATATCTTCTTTGGAAATAGTCCTAACCCACCTGGTCTTTTGACTATTTTCTCAATAGGATTGTTTGCTTTTTTTTTTGCTATTGAATTGTGTGAATTCTTTGTATATTTTTGGTATAAACCCCTTATCAGTATTGTTTGTAAATATTTTCTCCCATTTCATAGGTTGTCTTTAATTTTGTTGATTGTTTCTTTTGCTGTGAAGAAGCTCTTAGGCTTGATGTAGTCCTTCTTGTTCATTTTTGGTTTTGGTGCTTGTGCTTTAGGTGTCATATCCAAAACTCCTTGTCAAGACCCACATCAAGGAGTTATTATCCCTTTGTTTCCTTTTAGAAGTTTATGGTTTCAGGTCTTACATTTAAATCTTTGATAAATTTGGAGTTAATTTTCATGTATCTACCACTTTCTTTTGGCAACACTCTCTGTTGTCTCTTATGTCTTCTAGTATTTCATTTAAAACATATACAACTGATCCTATTAGAGCTTGTTCTTCTTCTACAGTGAGTTTTCCTAGAAAAATCATTCTAACACTTTAGATTTCACTGCTACTATTTATGGTTTCTTAGACAAATTCTAAGAAATACTGATAAAATTCCCCTTGTCAACTTAAATGCCTCAAGGTTATCTTTTTGTGGAAGAGATTTGTAAAGTTTGTGAAATCTGTGCAAAATTCCCATTACAAATTATCCAGGTCTGGTCAAAGGGACCAAAAAATCCCAGGAAGAACCCATAGGAATTTTTAAAAAGTTTAACTGTCATGTCAGTTTTTTAAGTAGACAAGTCATATAGACATTGAGTAATTTTCATGACATGCCTTGGAAAAGGCAGAATATAGCCTAGTTTGAGCAGATCAATAATCACATTTACAGTTAAATAGAAAGTTAACATTTGGCTTTAAGGAAAAACCTTAAAAAAAGAAACTATATGTTAGCTTTTGAGACAGAAATGAGAAGCAAATAGAGATATAGGCCTTGGTAATCAGAGCCTTGGATATTTAAATAAAAGCATTTATCTGTGTCAACTTTACTATGCTTCAGATATTTCTACCTTTTTTTTTTTTTTTTTTTTTTTTTAACCAGGAGTTCAACCTTTTGAAGGATCTGGTTCTCCATTATTATTTTTGTGATTTTGCCCAGTCTCTATTAAAGGTCTTTATGACTTATAATTTAAAATCAGGGTGGATTAAAACTAAATTTGAGATTCACTTTTGGAGTAATTTCAGAATGTAAGATTTAGATCCATCTAACACTCATGGAGTTTCTTCTAGGTACCAGGCATCTCCTTAAAACTGGGAATAAAAGGGTGAATAAGACTGACATGATCCTTGCCCCCAGAATTTATAATTTAGCAAAAATAAGACATACAAACTCACAATTGAAAGCAGATAAAGCAGAAGGTCCCTAGAGAGGGAGATCCAGGCATGGTTTTCTTGACATCAGTTCAGTTCAGTTGCTCAGTTGTGTCCAACTCTTTGCGACCCCATGGACTGCAGCATGCCAGGCTTCCTTGTCCACCATCTCCCAGAGCTGGCTCAAACTCATGTCCATCGAGTAAGTGATGCCATCCAACCATTTCATCCTCTATTGTCCCCTTCTCCTCCTGCCTTCAATCATTCTGAGCATCAGGGTCTTTTCCAGTGAGTCAGATCTTTACATCAGGTGGCCAAAGTATGGAGCTTTACCTTCAGCATCAGTCTTTCCATTGAATATTCAGGACTGATTTCCTTCAGGATTGAGTGGTTCAATCTCCTTGAAGTCCAAGAGACTCCCAAGAGTCTTCAACAGCACAGTTCAAAAGCATTTGACACTCAGCCTTCTTTATGGTCCAATTCTCATAAGATACAAGGCAGAGGTTCCTAGATTTCAATCCTGTGTGATTAAAAATTTTAGAAAATCCAAAGCTGAAACTTTCTCTTTGTGCATCCTTTTGGAACGTAGGTTGTCAGAGTGGAAGAGAAAATGTGTTCTCCCCTGAAACTCAACTGTTCGGAGCATCTTTCCTATTATTTACACAGAATACTCTGGGCAGTCCTTTGCTGTCAGCCTATATATTTAACATCATCCTTTCTTCTCTTCCCTTTACCAATTGTATCTCAAAAGAGATGAGAATGGGCTTCCTTCACCCACTTGCACACTTGTATACTTCCTTGTCAATAAAGTTACTGGGTATCTGCTTGTTCAAGGAGCATCAGATTTAGAAACCCCAATGGGGATGTGTGTTGCTGATCCTGCTTGTGACCCCAGTTGTCTTGTAGTTCACACTGTTTGCTGAACCTGGGGTAGGCAAGGCAAGAGCTAAGAGGCAGGAAGGAGACTGGAGGGGCCATAGGAGCTGCAGACACATTGAATCTCTCCTGGCTGGTGCAGCAGCCGTAACAGTATTTTCTCCTAGCTGTCACAGTAGCTGTAGCAATAGACGCTCTATATTCTCTCCTCTCGTGGCTGACCCAATGGACACAGCCGTGACGCAGCAGTAATACAGGCGTATTGCACAGAACAACCCGTGACCAAACGAGTATCTCGTGACACACATGCTCAGTGCTGTAAGTGATCTCAGCTGTTACACAGTCATCATTTACAATATGTGGGGTGAAAGGGCCTGAACACACCATCTTGTCTAATTTGCTTCTCCCTACAGGATGCAGCAACCTATATTTACAGAGGCAGAATAAAGAGTGTAACTTCCTCAGCAGACTGAAAGTCAGACTCCGCTCTGCAGTTGAACTGTCTTGAGGCCTCAACAAAGCATTTAGTGTCGCTTTCCTCCTTGTAAATAAGGTTGTTGGGAGGATTACATGTGATCATGTATATAGCACTCTTCCTGGCTTAGTAAATATTAGTTGCTATCAACTGTGGAGTTGCTCTAATCCAGTATTTAATTCTAGTCTAGGGGCCCCCATCACATCAAAATCTCCAAGCCCATCATACAGCACTTGGTTTGGATTTCTCCACTGTCTTCTCTCTTTCTTTGAATTAAAAGTATTTTATTTTCAGTTACATATCCAGTAATTTTTTTGAGAACCTTTTTTTTTTAAAAAAAAAAAAAAAAAAAAAAGACGTATCTTTAACAGCAGCATACGCCAGCTCATCTCCCAAAACAGACTCTGTCTTTGCGAGACACAGATTTTTTTCCCCCGTAGGGGGTGCACCGTTCCTGGAAGTACTGCAATACCAGGTCGATGCGTGGAGTGGACGGAGCAAGTTCCTATTCCAACTCCCTGCTCCAAAAATCCATTTAATATATTGTCCTCGGATAGAGGACGTATCAGATATTAAACTGATAAGAACAGATACTACACTTGATCTTAGCCAAAAGGCCGAGAAGCGATGAGAACTTATTTTATACTATAACTGGATAATGTACTGCAGAATATTTTAGAATCTTATATTTACTTTATTTCATTCAAACTTCAAATTACTCCTTGCACGTGGCACTATCATGGGCATCTTACACCTGCTAATCATAAAAACTTAGAGAAATTAAATGACTTGCCTAAGGCTATACAGATGAAAATTGGAAGAGCTGGGATTCAATACATACAGTTTGTCTGATATTATACCAATTCCCACTATACTAAGTTGACTTTCCTGATGCTACTGTAGGAGAGGAGTGTGGAGAAATAAACTTTCTCCTTAAGTTTGACTCAATGATAATGTGACTACTTTTCAAAAATTCTAGGTTGTGTTGACATCATGTGGTCATGGTCTAAGTCACAAAGAGTTGTGTTTTTAAAATGGCCTTCACATTTTGACTTTGGTTCTTTAGAGTACTATCATGGGAATAACTTCTTATCCATCTCTACTTTCAATAGATACTCAATTTTGTCCAAATATCTGTCCTGGCTCCACAAAACCATATAATTTTAAGGAAAGCTGACTCTTCCCCAATTACTGAGTTGACATGGTTAGTTTAAAAAAGGGAAATTCTACCATACATTGACCTGAATCAGTCACTGGTGTGCATGTGTCCCCTATCGCAAAGCCCCCTCCCACCTCCCTCCGCATCCCATCTCTCTGGGTTGTTCTAGTGCACCGGCCTTGAGTTCCCTGTTTCATGCATCAAACTTGGACTAGAGATCTATTCACAGATGGTAATTAGCCTCCAATTAAAATAAATAAATTTTAAAAATTAAAAAGGGCAAGTCTACTCTTTTTGCTAGTTCAGGAGTAAGGAGATGTGACTCTATTCTGTCTGAGACTTGAGGAGAAATTTGACTGCCCAAGAACCAGAAAATACATTTTAAAAAATTAAAAGAAAAAGAAAAAATAAACTTCATTATGAAGAAAATCGCATTTAGAACAAAACCTGGTAAAAATTGTAAATGGAAATGTATAAAAAATTTTTTATAGAGTGGTTTTTGTGGATCATAATTTTTAGTAGATAAAAAATATCACTGACATTATTTGTAAAATAAAATACAATGGGTGAATTTATTACAGGAAATAATTCTGAACTTTGCCATCAGTTTGGAATTTTTCTCCTTTTAAAGGAAATTTGTTGGAAGGTTGAGGTAAGTGCTCACTCCCTCATCTCATCTATACTGTGTTCTCCACTTTTAGGTTAAGTGTGATCATTGCTTGGGCTCATAGTTAGAGATGACAGTCTTTTATTGTCAGATGTAAACTGTCTTCCGGTCCAGGGGATCATAACTGTGAGGGCTCTGTTAGTAAAAGTCTCTAGTTTAGCCAGTTATTGCAGAATGATTTTTTTCATGGAGTACTTATTCTCAACATTCAAGAAATCAGTAACATTGTCATTTTAATATCTTCTTTTTTTATGGCAGATGCCATAAGCATTATTTCCTTCCTCTTCTAGCATACGGCCCATTATGCAGATATAACTTGAACTAAGCAAAATTGTAGGAGATATAAATAAATAATTTTGCATTTTCCTCATAGGACAAATGACTAAATGCTAATTTGGAATCTGGCAAACTTGGCTGGCTTGTTAGAAAATTTTAAAATAATGTGCCCTCTTACTGCAATTCATGCCATTTATTTTGTTTTATATGGCAAAGCCCCAAATGAATAAATGAATTGTGCTTCCCCTAATGCTATTTTCTAGAAAACAGGAAACTTATGTGTGACAGAGGCAGAAATTTAGTGTTACTTCCACTGACTGAATCCTATTTTTCATTTATATATCCTACCATACTATGTTGAAATGATTTTATTTCTACAAGTTTGTCTATGTGATGACCTAAGATATCACCTGTGATGTTTCATGGAGTACTTTGTTCTATAATCTTTAAAGTGCTTCTATTTTTAGCAGGCTCAAATAGACATGGGTATTGGTGGATGCTGAGAATTTTGTGTATACTAGAATATCTGCATTAAATTCACTCCTTTCCAAAGTAAGAGTTACTATATTATTCACTGATTCATTTGCAGTTATTTCAAATATTGGAGGACTAGTTAGCATTTAAAAGTTAAATAGTACAAAGTAGAAGTCTGGTATTTTCATTTCTAGAACTTCTACTTTTGGTCCAAAAATTATTTTTTAACAAAGATTTACTGAATACCAAGTATGTATCAGCCACTGATCTAGGCACTGGATGGCAAAAGTGGAAAAAACAAAACCCATGTTCTCATGCAGCTTTTATTCTGGCAAGAAGAGAAAGATGATATATTTGAAAACTCATAAATGCATTACATTTTAGGTGTGCTTTGGAAAAATGTAAACAGAGTGGCCATTATGGGAGGTGTTGTTAATTTAAAAGACTAGTCAGAGAAGGTGTCTGTAATAAAGGGACATATAAGATGAGTGACAAGAAGTGGATTTGGCAACTGAGAAGCCAGGTGACTGCAAAGACTATCTATGTGCAGAATTGATAGTCAATTATTGTCTGCAGATGTTGAGTTACATGCTTCAGGCCTGCAAGCCCTGTACTTGCCCAGCCTCAAGAACAAAGAAAGAGCCTGTATTTGGTGATAGAGACATTGATGGTTTAATGGACGGGGGCATCTCATATGTGTAAAGCAAGGTCCTGGAGCAACACCCCTATGTGTGTAGCTGATGGTGGGCAGGCCATGGCAGCAGTCTTTGCTACTGGGTGGGGAGGTGTTTCCAGTTATAAAGGGAATTGATGATTGATGTGAGCATGGCTTGTTGGTTACCAGGGAAACCAGCAGATGAGCACGCTGCAGAGGAACCTTCCCCTCACCACTCCTTCGATAAGTTATCATGGTGGAGATGTTCTGATCTCAAATTTAGAAAAATCATTAGCTGGGGTTAGGGGCAATTATGTGGGCATTTAATTGATGAGACTCTCTAAGAGGGAAGGTCAGTCACGAGGGTAATGTGTAGGTCAAGCAGGGGCTGGTCAGGCAGGGAATGTACAGAGAGCAAAAGAACAGCCGTCTTGGGGACAGTGCTGACCACACAACAGGTGTAACAGTCTTTTACCACTGACTGGTCCCTTTTCATACCAGTTGTTAAATATTTCAAAAACTTTCCCATGATGGTATTAGAAAAGGAGCAAAAGGTACTAAATTTTTAAAAGAATATTTCTGTAGAAGAACACAGGGAGACAGGTGCTTAATTCTTCCAGGAACAAAGGGGAGGAGCTGGATGTGAAGGCAACAAGGAGGAGTAGGTGGAACTATAGTTTAATGGCTTGAACTTCAAAATAGTTGAAAGGTTCTAGGAAGGAGGTCAGAGAAGGCAATGGCACCCCACTCCAGTACTCTTGCCTGGAAAATCCCACAGATGGGGGAACCTGGTGGGCTGCCATCTATGGTGTTGCACAGAGTCAGACATGACTGAAGTGACTTAGCAGTAGCAGCAGCAGGAATGAGGTGGAGATAATGGTTCTCAAATGGCAATGGGCAATAAAGTGAATAAAGTGGATGGCCTCACCACCTCCAGACCTAGTGAGATGAGTAGTGTGGAGGAGAAAAGATGCCACTCAAACTGGCTACATGCAAAGTAGCATCCTTAGAGGAAAGCAGATTTTATTTAGATGGGGGAGGAGGGAATATTCAGAGGAGAAGTTAAGGATAAAGGATGCTTTGTCAATGACAGGTGAAGAGCCTAAGAGGATATTTTGCAGTACATAATACTAGCAGGTCTGAGAGGTCAGCAAGTGGTGAAACCATCTCTCATATTAAACAGACATACAGACTAAGAAGTGAATAAGAGCCCAGGTGATGGGAGATCAACTAAGGAGTGCTCAGTGATATTGGGCAGGATGTGATGTTGGGCAGGATGTGATGTTTCCTGAAGGCTCATCATGGTGAGTGTGGGGCAGACAGAAAGTGTTATCTCTCTGGGCTAGGCATAGCTCGCTGGCCTCTTGGTTCAGTAGTGGTAATGGTGAAGTGAAGGCAGTGGATGTACAGTGGCATTTGTAGGATGTGTGACTATGACCACTCTCTATGAGTAGTATCTAATGCCATAAGTGAGCACCCCGTAACCAATTAACCAGATAAGTACCATAACTCTGTTTCAATTATATACATAATATAAAAACATGTGAGTCAAAAAGGGGAACTTCAACTAGTTATTCAGATGGTTTTGAAATATTCAGATAGTTTCATTATGTTGCACAAAACATTTGTATAATGTTCTGAAAATTTAACTTTTGATCTAATATGCTTAATATTTTAAAGACATGTTATGGGCTACTTTGGCTAAAATTATGTATATCTGGTATTCTGTAGATGTTAGATTACTACTTTATAGGAAGCAGATCCTATATGAACTTAATTCTTGGATATCATTAAAACTCTTCAATGTATCTAAATTTTTTCAGATGGATAAACATAGAAATTGTAAGAGTTTGTTTTCTGGAATCACCTTTTCTGGATAAGTGAAGTTGATCATTTAGCACCTTTACTCTATACATCATGTTCAAGAGCATTTGGACAAAAGAAGAAAGAGTATCAAATAGTGAAAGGTCACTGGATTAGATATTTACCCCAGTGGTGCAGGACGATGGCTTCTCAGGCTAGCCAATCACTGCACAGATGAGGGAACACATGGCTAAGGCCACAAGTCACACTATTGGTACATGTGGGTCCAGATCCTGGAATCATGGATGACTGGATTTTGTGTTTCCCTGAGATTTGGAGCAGTAATCTCTTCATAACCCAATCAAATATTTTCCATTTGTCTGTTAGTTCAACACTTCAAGAATTTGCTGTGTGAAATCTGAAACTGCCCCCCTACCCAGAAGATAGGGAGAGACTGAAGACAGAGACAAATCAGTCCAGATAGGCTAGTAGCAGGTTTAATAAGCAAGGGAGGGGACTTACATTTGAGACTTGTCTTCAGTTCGGTTCGGTTCAGTTCAGTTCAGTCGCTCACTCATGTCCAACGCTTTGTGACCCCATGGACTGTAGCATGCCAGGCTTCCCTGTCCATCACCAACTCCTGGAGCGTACCCAAACTCATGTCCATTGCGACGGTGATGCCATCCAAACATCTCATCCTCTGTTGTCACCTTCTCCTCCCACCTTCAATCTTTCCCAGCATCAGGGTCTTTTCAAAAGAGTCAGCTCTTCACAAAGTATTGGAGTTTCAGCTTCAGCATTAGTCTTTACAATGAATATTTAGGACGAATCTCCTTTTGGATGGACTGGTTGGATATCCTTGCAGTCCAAGGGACTCTCAAGAATATTCTCCAACATCACAGTTCAAAAACATCAATTCTTCAGTGCTCAGCTCTCTTTATAGGCCAACTCTCACATCCATACATGACTACTGGAAAAATCAAGTTTTGACTAGATGGACCTTTGTCAGCAAAGTATGTCTCTGCTTTTAAATATGCTGTCTAGCTTGGTCATACTTTTCTTCCAAGGAGCAAGTGTCTTAATTTCATGGCTGCAGTCAACATCTGCAGTGATTTTGGGGCCCCCCAAAACACAGTCTGTCACTGTTTTCACTGTTTCCCCATCTATTTGCCATGAAATGATAGGACCAGATGCCGTGATGTTAGTTTTCTTAATGTTGCACCTTAAACCAAATTTTTCACTCTCCTCTTTCACTTTCAACAAGAGGCTCTTTAGTTCTTCTTCATGTTCTGCCATAAGGGTGGTGTCCCTGCATATCTGAGGTTATTGACATTTCTCCTGGCAATCTTGATCCCAGCTTGTGCTTCATCCAGCCCAGGGTTTCTCATGATGTACTCTGCATATAAGTTAAATAAGCAGGGTAACAGTATACAGCCTTGACGTACTCCTTTTCCTATTTGGAACCAGTCTGTTGTTCCATGTCCAGTTCTAACTGTTGCTTCCTGACCTGCATACAGATTTCTCAAGAGGCAGGTCAGATGGTCTGATATTCCCACCACTTTAAGAATTTTCCACAGTTTATTGTGATCCACACAGTCAAAGGCTTTGCCATGGTCAATAAAGCAGAAATAGATGTTTTTCTGGAACTCTCTTGCTTTTTCCATGATCCAGCGGATGTTGGCAATTTGATCTCTGGTTCCTCTGCCTTTTCTAAAACCAGCTTGAACATCTGGAAGTTCATGGTTCACATATTGTTGAAGCCTGGCTTGGAGAATTTTGAGCATTACTTTACTAGTGTGAGATGAGTGCAATTGTGCAATAGTTTGAACATTCTTTGGCATTGCCTTTCTTTGGGATTGGAATGAAAACTGACCTTTTCCAGTTCTGTGGCCACTGCTGAGTTTTCCAAATTTGCTGACATATTGAGTGCATCACTTTCACAGCATCATCTTTTAGGATTTGAAACAGTTCAACTGGAATTCCATCACCTCCACTACCTTTGTGCATAATGATGCTTTCTAAGGCCCACTCGACTTCACATTCCCGGAAGTCAGGCTCTAGGTGAGTGATCACACCATCGTGATTATCTGGGTTATGAAGATCTTTTTTGTACAGTTCTTCTGTGTGTTCTTGCCACGTCCTCTTAATATATTTTCCTTCTGTTAGGTCCATACCATTTCTGTCCTTTCTCGAGCCCATCTTTGCATGAACTGTTTCCTTGGTATGTCTAATTTTCTTGAAGAGATCTCTGGTCTTTCCCCTTCTATTTTTTTCCCACTAATTCTTTGTATTGATCACTGAGGAAGGCTTTCTTATCTCTCCTTGCTATTCTTTGGAACTCGGCATTCAAATTGGTATATCTTTCCCTTACTCCTTTGCTTTTTGCTTCTCTTCTTTTCTCAGCTATTTGTAAGGCCTCCTCACACAGCCATTTTGCTTTTCTGTATTTCTTTTTCTTGGGGATGGTCTTGATCCCTGTGTCCTGTACAGTCACCAACCTCTGTCCATAGTTCATCAGGCACTCTGTCTATCAGATCTAGTCCTTTAAATCTATTTCTCACTTCCACTGTATAATCATAAGGGATTTGATTTAGATCATACCTGAAAGGTCTAGTGGTTTTCCCTACTTTCTTCAATTTAAGTCTGAATTTGGCAATAAGTAGTTCATGATCTAAACCACAGTCAGCTCCTGGTCTTGTTTTTACTGAATATATAGAGGTTCTCCTTCTTTGACTGCAATGTATATAATCAATCTGATTTTGGTATTGATCATCTGGTAATGTCAATGTGTAGAGTCTTCTGTGTTGTTGGAAAAGGGTGTTTGCTATGACCAGTGCATTCTCTTGGCAAAACTCTATTAGCCTTTGCCCTTCATTCTGTACTCTAAGGCCAAATTTTCCTGTTACTCTAGGTGTTTCTTGATATCCTACTTTTGCATTCCAGTCCCTTATAATGAAGGAAAAAGATTTTCACATATTTTTTGGGTGTTAGTTCTAGAAGATCTTGTAGGTATTCATAGAACCATTCAACTTCAGCTTCTTCAGCATTACTGGTCGGGGCATAGGCTTGGATCACCGTGATATTGAATGGTTTGCCTTGGAAATGAACAGAGATCATTCTGTCATTTTTGAGGTTGCATCCAAGTACTGCATTTCACACTCTTTTGTTGACTACAATGGCTACTCCATTTCTTCTAAGGGATTCTCGTTCACAGTAGTAGATATATAAGTCATCTGAGTTAAATTCACCCATTCCAGTACATTTAAGTTTGCTGCTTCCTAAAGTGTCGAAATTCACTCTTGCCATCTACTGTTTGACCACTTCAAATTTGCCTTGATTCGTGGACCTAACATTCCAGGTTCCTATGCAATATTGGTGTTTACAGCATCAGACCTTTCTTTCATCACCAGTCATATCCACAACTAGGTGTTGTTTTTGCTTTGGCTCTGTCTCTTCATTCTTCCGGAGTTATTTCTCCATTGATCTCCAGTAGCATATTGGGCACCTACTGACCTGGGGAGTTCATCTTTCAGTGTCTTATCTTTTTGCCTTTTCATACTGTTCATGGGGTTCTCACGGCAAGAATAGTGAAGTAGTTTACCATTTTCTTCTCCAGGGACCTCATTTTGTCAGACCTCTCCACCATGATGCATCGGTCTTGGTTGGCCGTACATGGCATGGCTCATAGTTTCATTGAGTTAGACAAGGCTGTGGTCCATGTGATCATTTCAGTTAGTTTTCTGTGGTTGTGGTTTTCATTCTGTCTGCCCTCTGATGGTGAAGGATAAGAGGCTGATGGAAGCTTCCTAATGGGAGAGACTGACTGAGGGGGAAACTGGATCTTGTTCTGATGTGCGGGGCCATGCTCAGTAAGACTTGTCTTAGGCAGTTGCAAGATGAGTAGATCTCTGAACCCACCTACTAGAATCTTAAAAGTTTATATAGACTTAACAGGGTTTAGTCACATATTCAGTCCAGATAGTCTCAACCACACATTGGTCTCTCAGAGCTTCAGTTTTGAAAAAGGCTCCCACTGTGGGGACAGAGGGGAGAACATATATTCCAAAGACAGGGGAGGTTGTGAGGAGCCTCTGACTGTCTGGGTCCAGCTTGATGATCAACCTGTGGTCATGTATTGACCTCTGAGGGCATTGTCTTCAAGTTGTTTCTGTTCCCATACAAGGGTGCAACCACAAGAGTTGAGAAGGACAAGTCTCAGGCAGTTTATGAAGAACCTGTAAAGAGTTTTGGGTTCTTCTCCTCCTAACCAGACTGTGCTCTAAGCACTGGAGTGAGAGTTAGCAAATTGAGGAGTAGGTTGGCATTTGCTTAGTAGAGATTATATTTGTTTCTTCTTAGTTTTCTCAAATGTCAAATGAATGGATAGGTGCAGATAATCTCCAAGGCTTCTGTTAGCCCAAACAGTAGGTAAACCTGTAAAAACCTTAGGAGTCCAAAAACTATCTTCAGTTTTACTGTTGATGGACCAATAAGCATCTCTGAAATGTTTCACTTAAAATAGGTCTTTAGTTGCAGCCTGTGAAGAAAGTAATTTCAAACTCATACAAACATTTGTTGGAGTTTTATTAATACATAGATATCAAAACAACCAGTTGATATGCACTTTAAGAATAAATGATGACATATCTGGGATTTCCCTGGCAGTCAAATGGTTAAGAATCTGTGCTCCCAAAGCAGGGGGCACAGGTTCAATCCCTGGTCAGGGAACAAAGATTCTGTGCTGCATGGTGCGGCCAAAGAGAAAAAAAGAAAGAAGACAGAAATGACACAACCTTATGGATTTAACTTTTTTAGTTTTATTTCACCAAGGAGACAATGGCAGTTTACTTCTGCAGTTACTTTAGGTAGAAGCCTATCAATAAAATCCTGTGCTTTCCCCAGTGGTTATGCAATCCTAATAATTAAATCTACACATCTGCTACATAACAGCAGATTCAAAGTCTAGCAATTTACATGGAAGAAAACAGATGTCATCCTGGTATAACCTCTTCCCTTTCACCATGAGTGCTGTGAACACTGCACACCCTGCAGTGATTAATCTATCAAAATACTCTGCTCCATTTACTCCATTTTATTACATCCTGTGTCACAGGAGATAGAGCAGCTGTTTCTAGATAGAAAGCAAAGAACTGGTACAAAAATAAAGCCTTATCTGAGTAGGTGCAGCAAAGAAATGTCCCTGAATTATCAGAAAAGGGAGATCAAGTGCCTACAATGGGATGATTTTTCAGAAGCTCCAGTGCAACTACTCTTTCAATCAAGAGCATACATGGTGGATGATCTGAAATGTACACTACATAGATGCATTTTCTCTTCACAGAAAAATACTGAAGTTCAAAACTCAAGTTCATGTCCTTTGTTAAACATCTCAAACTGATACAAAGAGTGAGTTCTTTCCTAATTAACTGGTCATGAAATAAAATCCCACCTCAACAGGGAAAAATACATGTGAGATCATCCAAATTCTTGAAACTTATGTCAAGTGGTTTAGATAGAAAAAAGCTGGGTTTATTATTCAAGTGAAATTTATTTGGTTATGAAAAGTGTTACAAAAGAGAATATTAAAAATCTGTTGGAATGAGTTGTCAAATGGATTTCCATCCATTGCAATGAGATATATGAAGGACAACAGGTGGAGAGATTTTAACAATTATATGTTTTTAATTGCATTATTAGGAGGAAAAACTGTATTTCACTAGATGAGCAACTCAGATTTTGACCAGCATAAGTATCCCTTGGAGTGCCAAAGCCCCCAGGGAATCTGATTCAATGAGTCTAACACATAAATTTCAGGAATCTAAAATTTTAAGAGGCCTGCTGGATAATTCTGATGCAGGTTGTCCTAGGACTCATAAGAAACAATGTTTAGATAACTGTACAAATATAGGATCTTTGTCAATGAAAACAATAAATACCCAATCTATAATAAGAATAGAAGAGAGATTTTTTGTGTGTGTGTGTGTGTGTGTGTGTGTTTGCACCAAATTGAGGATGATAGCTTGGAACACACAGATTCAAGAAATATTTGAGTTGCTGCAGCAGATGATCCTTTGCCTGAAATACTGCAAAATGTTAGTTGCTCAGTCATGTCTGACTCTTTGTGACCCCATGGACTGTAACCACTGTAGAATTCTTCAGGCAAGAATACTGGATTGGATAGCCATTTCCTTCTCCAGAGGATCTTCTCTACCCAGGAATCGAACCTGGGTCTCCCACATTGCCGGCAGATTCCCTGAGCCTACCTAATTTACCTGCTTCCATCTTTGCCTCCCTATAGCCTATTCTTTACAAGGCAATCAGAATATTTTTGAGATGTCAATCTGATCATCTTATTCTTCTGTTTGAAACCATTCAGTGGCTTCCCATCTCATTTAGAGAAAAAGCTCAGTTCTCACCATTATCTGCCAGGCTGTATGACATGGTTCCTGTTTCCCTTCTCACTTTATCTCCTCATCTCTGCTTCCCTCCATCCAAACTGGCTTCATTACTGTTCCTGGAACTAATATGACTAAACTGACTATTTCATCTACCTAGAAAACTCTCTCTCCATGTATTTCTATGGCTTTTTCCATAACCTTCTCCACGTATTTGTTCAAAAGTGAAACCTTCCCAAACCACCCTATTTACCACTATAAGCACCTTCTCCCTGACTTACCCTGTCTGCTTTCCCATTTTATTTTTACATATAGCATGTATCACTTCCTATACTATAAACTTTACTTATTATTTCTATTATGGTTGATTTTAAAAGTCGAGATCATCTTTGTAAAACAAAAACAATTTGAAAATAATTTCATTTGATATATGATCAAGACACTTCTTTCTTCAAATTGATCATAATACATGATATGCATAAAGGGCTTAAAAAGTGCTAAATGTTGTGCTTTACATATACTACCTTGTTTAGTACTTATAAATTATCACGAAAAATTTGTTATAATTATTATCTCTATTTTGCTGGTGAGAAATGATGAATACAGAGGTCAAGTGACTTGTTCAAGGTCACACAGCTATTAGGCTTTGGTTCTGGGACTCAAGAGCAGGGAGTCTTCTCCAGCCTCTGCTTTGACAATGCCCTGGATAAATAACCACTTGAAGTTACACAATTAATCAGTGAGTTGCTGTGTTCAAAATATTGGCCACTTGATGACTTAAAATTACTTTTAAACAGATGTGTGTCAGATGCAGTCAGTCCTTGATTCACTTTTCAGATAATTCTTACCACCCCCTTCTATTTCTTCTGTTCCTAAGATTTATCTCTTGAATTGCTAAGTATTTATCTCTATTTTCTACATTTTTGACTGCTAGAGGCTAATCAAGTGCATGCCTTATCTGAGTAAAAATTTTATAAGTATGTGTAATAGGCCTATTGGCTCTTTCCAGTTTAGTCCATTTTCTTTTCTTCTATAGAAATAACAGCTTGGCCTCAAATAAGCTTTCAAGGAGACCCAGATGGTGAATAGTATCCATTGTTTTAATAGATCCATTGTTCAATTTTTAGAAGCTTTCAGTCTGGTCATTAATGAAAGCCAGTAAATTGCTTTACTGTAGTGAAGTACTGTCAAAAGACCATTTATAAATTGTGAGGATTTTAATTTTTTAATTAAATTTAAATATGATAATGAATGAAGAGAAAGGTGCACCAGCTCATGATTATAGGAACTTGTAAAAACACAAAGATGAGAGAAAAAACATGAAGGTTATCAAGGTACTTATAATTTCAATGAACAGGAGCCTCAAGAGCTCAATGTAAAGGGTCAGTGTAAATGATGACCATTATGTCTTAACCTAGTTTCCTTGAGTTATTTTTAATCTTTTGACTTATACTGTGGAGGTGTGTTATCTATTCGAGACCAAATCTTTTACTGAGTTCAAATTCTGATTGAGGTCATCAGTGATTACAGGAGCACTCATAAATAATATTCCCTATATTCTGGCTTAAGATTAGGATTTTGAGAGTCCATTAATAATGGTTATATTTTATATTCACTATAAAATATAGTGGATAGAAGCAAGGTTAGACTGTCCTGAGGAAGACAGAAAAAAAGTGTATGTACTGACTTTGGGGTAACCTGAGAAAGTTAACTGAAAAACTGGGTAAGAGGCACTGAAAATAACAAATAATTACTGCAAACACTATATATTTATTCTGATATTCAACTTAACTCTTATTTGTGTGACAATACTTTAGCTTTTGAAATTATTTTGGAACTTGAAGTCACTTATGTGAGCATGTAATTATACTCTTGGTGTGATCTGATCTGTAAACTTTTTAAGCAGTTATTTTTTCTTCAGCAATAATTCAGTACTGTCTGCAAAATAGAACCATAGTAAATCTCAGAACATGAATTCATAGATAAAACTGGGCCTTAATAAGAGTTGCATATACTGTGCAGTAGATAATATTATTGTCCATCAGACAGTTACTCACCTTTTTCTCCCTTCTAATATAATCTTAGTTTGGGTTTCCACCTCTTCTATTTTAGGGAAAGTTGACTCCATTCTAGAGGAGGTGCAGTCTTATTACTCTAAGTTATTTAACATATAGACTTCCTTTGAAGACTTGCAGTGATGCAAGGTTAATATATGATTTATTTTGACCAATCAAGTTTTAGAAAAGGCCATTTATTCCATAAGTGTAGGAGAGGCCTTTCTCTTTCTTGTTCAATTACAACGAGAAAGAATGAAGTTCTAATAGCCAAAGACGGCCAACTTGAAATCATGAGAGATAATTTTAAGATGAAGCTGATATTGTGGGTAGTTGAATAGAGGGACAGAAAGAACCTGGATCCTTGATAACAGAATTGATTTGGTTAAACTGGACAAAAGTGCCCATACTTCTGGATTTCTATTAATGTTAGATAATCAATATCCTAAGTGTTTCAACCAGTTTGAAGTTATATTTCATGCTATATGCAGCTTGCCTTAGCTTGGACTGCTATAAAAAAACACTATAGACCGGGTGGCTCAAAGAACAAATATTTATTTCTCAGAGTTCTGGAGTCTGGGAATTCCAAGATCAAGATGCTGGCAAATTTGGTTCTTTAAAAATAGGGCCCTCTTTCTGGCTTGTGGAAAGCTGCTTTCTTTCCGTATCCTTCCATGGTGGAAGAGGAAGCTCTGGTGTCTCTTTCTCATCTTACAAAGACACTAATCTCATCATAGGGGATCCAGTCTTTATTATTCAATTAATGACCTCCCAGAGGCCTTACCTACTAACAGCATCATATTGAAGATTAAAGTTCTAGCATATGAATTTTGGAGATCATTCAGTCTCTCACATTCTTTCTTGGCCCTTCAAAATTTATATCCTTCCCACACACAGGATACTCATTTCATCTCAACACCTTTAAAAGTCTCAATTGGTTCCAGTATCAACTCTCAAGTCCAAAGTCCCAGGTGTAATCCAAATACAGCCATTCCCTTGATAACCAAGAAGGTATTGCTTCCAGGACTCCCTCAAATACCAAAATCTAACTTCCTTATATAAAGTGATATAGGGTTTGCATATAACTTGCACTTATATACCTTAAATAATCTCTAGATTACCTGTAATACCTAACACAATGTAAATGCTATGCAGTAACTTGTAAATATAGTATAAATGATATATAAATAATTGCTGCCACACAGTGAATTGAATTTTTGGGTTTTGAAGCTTTCTGAAAAAATTTTTTGATTGTTGTTCAGTTGGTTAAATCTGTGGGCACAACCTATGGATGCCAATGGCTGACTGTATATCTAAATCAGATATGACTGAGACTACAGGGATGATTCATCCTGAGGGAAATTTCCTCTCCAGTCTATGAAACCAGATAAGTGATGCACTTCCAAAATACAGTGCATCCAAAACACAATGATGGGACAGGAATAGAATAGGTATCGTTATTTCAGAAGGAAGAAATCAGAAGGAGGAAAGGGATAACATGTCTGAAGTGAGTCAAAAACCTAGCAATGAAAATGCCATTAGATCTTAAGGTTGGGGAATAGTTCTCTTGGGATTAATGCTCTGCCTTAGGGAGCTGTGGAGGGGCAGTCCTGCCCCTGCGTCTCTGCTTGATGGGGGTCATGCCTCCAGGATTCTGCCAGGCTGGGGTCAAGCCTACAGAGCTTCAGGAAGCCCAGCCTCTGCAGCTCCAGGGTCACTGCCCTTTCATGTGTTGAAATTGAGGTGATGTTTCTATCCTTAGAAACCCAGGAGAGAGCCCTGATAATTGCTTTTGGAATCTCTTCCTGTGTTTTGAAGAGTATTGCTTGTTTGCGATTGAACTGCTCTCTGATCTGGTCCTGTAGGATCTAAGAAGTCTGACAGTTTTCCTGGTGCTATACACAGAATATTTGTTTCTCCCCAAAATTCATATATTGAGACCTAATAACCCCCAATGTGATGGTATTTGGAGGGCAGAGGCTTTGGGAGGTAATTAGGTCATGATGGTGGAGCCCTCATGATGAGATTAGTGTCCTTATAGGGCCCTCAGAGCTCTCCCTCACCCCTTCTGCCATATGAGGTTACTGTCTATGAATGAGGAAGTGGGCCTTCACCAGATGCTGAATCTGCCAGGGACTTGATCTTAGATTTCATGGCCTCTAGAACTATGAGAAATAAATCTGTCTTGTTTATAACACACCCAGTCTATGGTGTTCTGTTTTAGCAGCCCAAACTGACTGGGACACTTTTTGTCCTATTTGTATTCCCTTCAGTTCAGATTGGCAGTGTTTCCATTGGAGTGGCTGATTAAGTCTGTGGTTCATACCCATAACTAAACTTTATATCAAATCATTATTCTGCCACATCCTTGGTATTCTATGCAATATGGATAATCTGAGAACTTTTCAAGCCTTTTTGTACTGATTCCTTTGTTCTTAACAATTCCTTATTAAATTCTTTCTCCATTCTCACACTTTACTGTGATCAGTCAGGAGGAAATAAACTACTCCTTCAAGACTTTGCCTGAAATCTCCTCAGATAATCTGTATTTTTCATCACTCAAAAGTCCTGCCTTGTCTGTCTGACTTAACTTCACTCACTATGACAATCTCTAGCTTCATCCACATTGTTGCAGATGCATTATTTTGTTATTTTTAATGGCTAAGTGATATGCCATTGTATATATGTACCACATCTTCGTTTCACTTATTCATGGAATATAAAAAATGGTACAAGTGAAACTTGTTCATAAAACCAAAACAGAGTCACACATATAGAAAACAAATTTATGGTTACCAGGGGGAGAAGCAGGGGGAGGGAGATAAGCTGGGAGATTGGGATTGACATATACACACTACTCTGTAAAAAATAGATAGCTAAAAAGAACCTACTGTATAGCACAGGGAAGTCTGCTCAATATTCTGTAATGACCTATATAGGAAAAGAATCTAAATAAGAATGGATCTATGAAATGTATAATTGATTCACTTTACCTATAGCAGAATCTAACACAACATTGTAAATCAACTATACTACAATAAAAATTAATTGAAAAAAATCCTGCCTTCAACAAAACACTGGAACATGAGCACAATTCAGCCATGTTGCTTGTCCATTCATTATAAGGACTGCCTTTCCTTCATTGTCAAAAAGCATGTACCTCATTTCCATATGACTTCACCAGAATGACTTTTTACCATATTTCTCCCAACATTTTATTCATGATTATTTCTGTATTTCTAAGAAGATGGGAGATTTCACTACAGCTGTGCTCTTTTCTTTCTGAGCTCTCACCAGAACCACCTTTAGCAGTCCTTTCACAGCAATCTCTGCTTTCCCCTACCCACCACCAGTCCTGAAGCCACCTCTACATTTATAGATATTTGTTTCAGCACCACCCCACTTTTTAGTCTCAGTTTCTATCTTAGTCTCCTTGGGCTGCAAGAACAAAATACTATAGACTGAGTGGCTTAAATCAATAGGCATTTCTTTTCTCATAATTCTGGAAACTGAAAGCCTAAGATCAGGGTGCCAGCAAAGTTGGGTTCTGATAGGGCCTTCCTTTTAGCCTTCAGATATCACCTTCGCACTGTGTGCTCACATGGCCTTCCCTCTGTGTGTTCATGTGGGGAGGAGTGAGAGAGAAGGAGGTGTTGGGGGGCTGGTGAGAGACTTTTATAAAGGTACTAATCTCATCAGGGAAGCTCCATCCTCATGACCTCATCTAAACCTAATTACCTCCCAAAGGCCCCATCTCCTAATATCATCATATTGTGATTAGGGCTTCAAACATGAATTTTGGGAGGACACTAATGTTCAGTCCATAACACAGCTAAAACATCCTGTTATATAGTAAAACTTATTTCTGAAAGCTGTAATTAATATTTCCCTGGCCAAAAGAGATACATTTATAGTTGATTTGGATTCTTATCCTGCAAATGGTAGCTCAAAGCCTTTGCTCTAGATTTCTGTAAATATTGAGAGGCCTGATATCGTTGCTTTTTGACTCAAAAGTTTCTGGATAAGTAAATGCATAACGTTTATCACACCATATTGATCCATGTGTGGAAGGTCATGCCTCTTAGGACTTCCCACAAAAGAATTCATTTATTCCAAGTATTCATGAGCAATACAGATTTTAGTAAAGCTTTAATAGCAGAGAAGGATAAGGAGGTTACATTACAACAATGCAAACCAGTTTATTACATATTTTATATTTTTTGACAAGTAGTATTTGCTTTTGAGAGATGTATGGTAAATAAGTGCAGGTGTATGGTTTGAGTACATGTGCATATGTGAGTTTGTGTGTGGGTCTGTGTGTGTGAGTATACATGCTTGGTCCAATAGTTACCTATTAGAAAAAAATTGGGCAGATTAAACAAGCTCATATACAGGTCACTAGTAGAGAGCTTGAGTACGTGACCTGATTTGGAGGGTGTCAAAGCTTGGAATGCCAAAACAAAATACCACAACCTGGATGGCTTAGGCAACAGATATTTATTTCTTACAGTTCAGAAGTTTGGGAAGTCCAAGATCAAGATGGATGCTGCTTCATTTGCTGGCAAGAGCTCTTTCCCTGCTTTTCAGACCGTCACTCTCTCACTCTATTTTCACGTGGTGGACAGAAAGAACTCTACTCTCCCTCTTCTGACAAGGACACTTCCCTCCCACATCTAAACCCAATCACCTACCAAAGGCCTAAACTCCAAATACCATGGCATTGGAGATTAAGGCTTTAACATATAAATTTGCAGGGGGCATATAAACATTCAATCCATAACAAAGGGCTTATGCTTGGCTTTGAGACTTGGAGTTCCAAAGCCACCCATCTTTCGCCACAACTTGAGATGTCATGGCCATCATCAGGGATACAGATGGAAGCCCCTCCACACCACCACATTAGTACAAACTGCATTAAAAAGGCTTAGGGAAGTGTTCTGTATGAATACAAAGGAAGGGGACAGGGAATGCAACTTGGAGCAGGATCAGTCCTTCTTTGCAAGGAATGAAGTTTCCTAGATGGTGGAAGGAGCTTTGCATGGTGGTAAGGGGATGTTAAATGAAGGAAATACTTGGGAGAAAAGCAAAAAATTAGGAGTAGAAAATACTTTAGATCTTTATGAGCTTGCCTAGTGGTTTTGTAGAGAATAAAAGGGCAGAGTGCTACACACTGACCTCTATCCAGCGTTTGCAGAGAGAGAGAGAGTAGTGTCCAAATAAGAGTCAGGGTCCAAGAGTTTCAGATGATGAGCAGCAGTAGATGAGTGGTGGTCCGTGGCCAACCTGGGAGAAATTCTACCCCGGAGGAGCTTCTGAGTAGACCTTTTGGGAGAACTTAAGGCAAGCCTCACTTTTCAGAGAATTTCAGAAGAGGTTGATCCTTAAAGTGGGAAGTGGGGGTGGAAATGGATATCAATGCTTGTGTTATATTTATATATAAACTGGATGTGAACAGGGTTCCCTCGAATTTTTATTCCTGAGGGAAAGAGTCTTTGCTATGACACATAAGGTAATTTTTATTGGGATAAACACTCAGAGTCTTTTTTGTACTCTTAAAAGAAAGGAGAGGGGAGAGGGTACTTCAAGTCATTTCAGCCTGTAATGCAAGTCCTTTCCTTGGAAAACTGCATGTCTTCACAGGAGATAGTTCATACTCTAGTGTCAGTTGGGCCATGCTGAGAAGCACACTGAGGATCTCTCCACTAGATCAGAGCTTGGAAATCTTTTTTTGAAAAGAGCCAAATAGCAAATATTTAGATATTTTAAGCTATATGATCTTTCCTGCAACTCCACTCAACTCTGCCAAGACAGGAGGAATTAGCCATGCTAAGTCACTTCAGTTGTGTCTGACTCTTTGTGACCCCATGGACCATAGATTGCTAGGCTCCTCTGTCTATGGGATTCTCCAGGCAAGAATACTAGATAATAGTAATATTTAAGTCAAAGACTGTTGTTACTGGAAGGGGGACCCCTTATGCACCTAACAGTAGGATCTTATCTCAAACTCCAAAATGAATTGTCTGCGGAGACATTTGTCGTGTACTGATAAAGCAAGAGATTTTATTGGGAAGGGACACCTAGGCAGAGAGCAGGAGGGTAAGGGTACCCAGAAGGACTACTCCGCCAGATGGCTCACAGTCTCATAGTTTCCATCTAATCATTCTAAATGACCATTCATTCTGACTCAGGGTCTTTCTTGGTGGTACCTGCCTTGCTCAGCTAAGATGGATTAACAAGGAGGATTCTGAGAAGTTGGTAGGACCTGTGGTATCTCCTTTTGACCTTTCCCAAATTCTTCCTGAAGGTGGTGACTTGTTAGTTACATATTCTTTACCAGAATCTTCTATTATAAAATAACTCATGCAAATGGTTACTATGGTGCCTGACCATGGTGGGTGGTTTCAGTGTTTCCCTTAACATTATGGCTATGTTCCAACAGAACTTTATTTATGGATGCTGACAGCTGAATTTCATGCAATTTTCATGTCACATGACATTTTCCTTAATTTTCTCCAACTATTTAAAAATGATTTTTAACTTGTTAGCCACTCAAAAATAGGTGGTGGGCTACCTTTGGCCTGCAGACCTTAGTTTGCTCACTCTTGAATAGACTTAGCAGATAACAGAAAGCACTGGCCTCTCTCCTGTGAAAAAAGGTGAGTGCCAATCTCTTTCTTCTTCTTTTTTTTAAATTGGAATATAACTGCTTTGTAATGTTGTGTTAGCCTCTTCTGTATGATGAAGTGAATTAGGCATATGCATACCTACATCCACTCCCTTTTGGACCTCCCTTCCGCCCAGTGCCCATCCCCATCCCACTCCTCTAGGACATCACAGACCACCAAGCTTAGCTTTGCGTGTTTTACAGCAGCCTCTTATTACCAGTTCAGCCTCTTCATCTTTGACAGCAGCTTCTGTTAATCAAGTCACATGAAGGGTACATCCTTCTTATAAAGACAGGCATTTAATTTTCCTCTGAGAAAATGCAAGCTGGTCTGGTAGTGAAGGAAAGACATTTTCCCTATCAGCTTGGGTTTCTGTGTTTTGTCCTTTGTGAACAACAGACTGCCCCATTATTATGTTGGGAAGCATTTTGCTCTTCCTTGCCAGACCTGAATCTTGGCTGAATCACAAGAACAACTACTCTGGTTTTCAATGACTATTCTTTTTGGTGCCAGGAAGAATGGTGCCAACTATGATTAAATTATTTTGATTCTTGGCCTCTGACTGATGGAGACAATGAGGGTGGTTTTTGCCAGTTCATCTCACCACATACATAATTTTTTTTTTAACAAAAATAGCCTTATTTTGCATATGTTACTTTGTAGTCTAAGAAAAACAGTTGACAGCATAGCTGATATAGTCTCATATCATCAATAACATTATTTTAAATGGCCATGCACTGAATAATCATAAGTTGCAAAGAATTTGACCAAATTCTTTATTGTTGACTTTTAAATAGTTGCCAATCTTAATATTATAAAAATTGTGTAATGAAATTCTTTTCAGATAAATTTTTGTGTAGCTTCATTTTTTTTTTTTAAAGGATGAATTCCCAGGAATTGAATTGCTTGAGTAAGCATATATATTGAAGGCTTTCGATTAGTATCACAAAAATACACTGTAGAAAAAATCATCTCAATTTATATTCCCATCAGGAATACATGCAAATTTCAATTTCTCTGTACATTTGCCATTAAATTTTAATTTCTTGGGGAATCTAAATGGTTTAAATAAAACTTTGTATTTATATATCTTTCTCAATGTTGTGAATACTAATGTGACAGGAACACTGTCTTCTTTATTGTTTATTTTCAGTTCCTAGCACAGTTCCTGACATATAGTATGTAATAAATACAAGTTCAACTAAAAGACAAGAGAAAGAATAGACAATATTGGCAATATTTAGATATGTACTTTACATATTTTCTCAATTTTTCAGAGTGATTAATTTGTTGCAAAATATGATCTGATTATACTTATGAGATCTGCTTTTCCAGCTCTATGCTTGCTAGTGTTCTTTTTCTAAATATGGCTTAAAATGTAGGTTAATAACCAAAATGATTGTAGCATAACATGGTTTTGAATCTTTGTTTTTGATATTTAGAGAAAACCTTTTGTTTCTATAATCTTTATACTGCTGATAACCTCTGTCTCTTTTTGTCTCTGTCTGTTTACAATCCAATTATGTAGTCCATTGGATCAGGTATATAGAGCTTTTATTTGGAATGTGTGTATATCCAAAGACTTCAAAACATTTTCATTTTTTGAATACTTACACAGGTTAGATAGCAGAAAAGATAAATGACCTTGGACAAGCAATAAATGGAAATATCCTTGTTGTTGATGGAGTGTAATTAGGATTTTGCTTTCATAATAGTAGTTGCAGCTGTGCATTCAAATGAAGAAATGCCTGCAAGGGCAAGATGCTCTCTTTAGATTGATACCCTACTGCTACTAGATTGTCCTAGTTGACTTATAGACCCTGTAGTGTTGAGTAAAATAATTGTCTATTTACACAGACAAAGCAATTTCTGACTCCAAGGTCACTTGCAGTTTACAAGAACATTTTTGAAGTTTTACAGAGACAGCACTTAGATGAGAGCTGTGTGAAAGAATTATAGATTCTTTACAGAACATTTTCAGGTGGTCCTCCATATCCATTATGGGTTTTGTAGATTTAAAATGTTTGCCTAAAGAAGCCGTTATTGTTTTATTCACTGATGTATTGCAAACATACAAGAACAATACCTCATCTCTGCTGGTCACAATGCGTAAAATTAGAAGTGATTTTAAAAACCTGAAAGATTCACAAATCTGTTGAAATTAAACAACATGCTCACGAACAACCAATGGGTCAATGAAGAAATCAAAAGAAAAATTAAAAAAAAAAATGGAAGCAAACAAAAACGAAAACACAGTAGACCAAACGTATGGTATACTGTATAAGCAGTTTTAAGAGGGAAGTTTATACCTATAAAAGCTTACATTAATGAAAAAGAAAGATCTGAAACAACCTAACTTTGCCCCTCAAGGAACTAGAAAAAATGAGCCAGCCCAAAATTAGAAGGAAGGGAACAACAAAGAGCATAGCTGAGATAAATGAAATAGAGAACACAAAAATTAATGAAACTCAGAGCACTTTTTAAAAATATATAAGCCAAATTAATAAATATTTAGGTAGGCTAAGAAAAAAGAGAGAGAAAAGTCTAAATATAATTATAAATAATTGAGGACGCATTAGAGCTGATACCAGAAAAATACAAAGAATCATAAGAGACTACTATGAACATTTATATGCCAACAAATTAGTTAGAGGAAGCAGATAAAATCCTAGAAACATCCAATCGATTAAAATTGAATCAAGGAGACATGGAAAATCTAAATGCTCAATAAACAGTAATTACTACTCAACATAGAAAAGTTCAGGACCAGATGGCTTCATTGGTGAATTATATCTAACATTTTAGAAGTAAAGTTGATTCTTCTCAAATTCTTGCCAAAAATTCAAGAGAAGGGAACACTTGGAAACTCATTTTGTGAGGCCAGAATTGCCCTGATACCAAAACAAATTAAGGACATATAAAAAAAGAAAATTGCAGGCTAATATTTCTGATGAATATTTCTTATCATCTTTGCATGTTGAGATGCAAAAATTCTCAACAAAATACTAGCAACTTGAATTCAATAGCACATTTAAAAGATCATGCACCATGATCAGATAGAATTTGTTCTTGGGATGGAAAAATGGTTAAATGTGTGCAAATCAATTTGTGATATATCATATTAATGCTAGAATGAAAGATAAAAATCATGTTATCATCTCAATAATGCATGAAAAGCATTTGACAAAAATATAACGTTCTTTCAGAATAAAAATTCTCAACAAATTGACTATAGAAGGAATTTGCCTCAACATAATAAAGGCTGTATAAAACAAGGCCACAGTTAATGTTACATTCTACAGTAAAAGGTTGGAAACTTTTCTCTAAGATCAGGAACAAGACAAAGCTGCCCACTCTCACCATTCCTATTCAACATAGTACTGGAAGTTCTAGCCAGAGCAATTTGGCAAAAAAAAAAAAAAAAAAAAAAAAAAAAAAAAGAGACATGATTATTGGAAAAGAAGCAGTAAAATTTTCTGTATTGGTAAACGCTATACTTTTATCTATCAGATCAGATCAGATCAGTCGCTCAGTCGTGTCCGACTCTTTGCGACCCCATGAATTGCAGCATGCCAGGCCTCCCTGTCCATCACCAACTCCCGGAGTTCACTCAGACTCACGTCCATCGAGTCAGTGATGCCATCCAGCCATCTCATCCTCTGTCGTCCCCTTCTCCTCCTGCCCCCAATCCCTCCCAGCATCAGAGTCTTTTCCAATGAGTCAACTCTTCGCATGAGGTGGCCAAAGTACTGGAGTTTCAGCTTTAGCATCATTCCTTCCAAAGAAATCCCAGGGCTGATCTCCTTCAGAATGGACTGGTTGGATCTCCTTGAAGTCCAAGGGATTCTCAAGAGTCTTCTCCAACACCACAGTTCAAAAGCATCAATTCTTCGGTGCTCAGCCTTCTTCACAGTCCAACTCTCACATCCATACATGACCACAGGAAAAACCATAGCCTTGACTAGATGGACCTTTGTTGGCAAAGTAATGTCTCTGCTTTTGAATATGCTGTCTAGGTTGGTCATAATTTTACTTCCAAAAATCCTAAAGATTCCATCCAAAAATGTTGGAAGTAATCAACAAATTCAGTAAGAGTTACATGGTATTTCTGTAGTTTATAAACAGCATATAGAAATCAGTCACATTTTTATATACTAACAATGAGATATCTGAAAAATAAATAAATAAAACAATCCCAATCCCAATAGTATCAAAAACAATAAATACTTGGGAGTACATTTAGCCAAGAGAGTGAAGGAACTATACAGTGACAAATGTAGGACATTGTTGAATGAAAAGGAAAAGGATTCAAATAAATGGAAAGATATATGTGTTCATAGATTGGAAGAATGGACACTGTCAAAAAGTCCACAATATTCAAAGCCATCTATAACATCAATGCAATTCCTATCAAAATTATAATGGCATGTTTCACAGAAAAAGAAAAAAAAATCTTAAAATTTACATGCTACCACAGAAGATCCCCCAAAGAGCCAAAGCAATTTTCAGAAAGAAAAACAAAGCCAGATACATCACACTTCCTGATTTCAAAGTATACTACTAGGCAGTAGTAGTCAAAAGAGTATGGTACTGGCATGAAGATAGACACAGGACAAATGGAACAAAGCCAAGAGCACAGAAATGAAACTGCATACGTGGTCAGCTAATATTTGAAAAGGGTCAATAATATTCAGTGGGGAATGGATAGCATTTTCAAGAAATCACCTGGGGAAAACTTTATATCCACAAAGGGTAAGAACTTCCAATTATAATATTAGTAAGTTTTGGGAATTCCATGTATTTCAAGGAGATTATAGTTGACAATATTAAGCATACTTGAAAGTTGCTAAAAAACTAGATATTAACCAAAAAAATGATATTGAACAAAGAAATGTTTAATGTTTGTTTAAACAAAGAAACAAACAAGTTAAACAAAGAAATGTTTGTTTAATGATGTTAAACAAAGAGAGGATAATTATGTGAAGTGATGGAGATGTTAGCTATTGGAATGGTCATAATCATTTTGCAATTTATAACTATATTAAATCAATGTAATGTATACCTTGAAAATATATAATGTTATATCTCATTATATTCTAATTATAATAACAGAATGATGCCTGGCGCATTTCAAAAACACAATAAATATTTGTTTACAGAAGAGTCTCATGTGTTTTGCTTTCTTTAATCTGTCAATCAATAAATATTTTCTAAGCATTTACAAAATACTTGGTGTGATAGATTTATAGGATTTCTATTGCAAAGAGCTTATAGTCTAATTGGAGTGATGAAAACCCAACACATGTGAAAGCTTACCATTTCTAATTACATCAGTATCTTAGAAACCATACATAATCATGTTTACAATCATAACAAGGAATGGGCTTTAACCACCCCCCCCCAAAAAAAAAGCCACTTAAAAATACAAAGTAAAAATTCTGTGATAATGAGTGTCTGGGATTCCTTCTTCCAGGTTTTTTTCTTCTTTATTTCCTATATCATGCTGCCACAACTGATTCTAATATGTCTTTCTCTAGATGAAAATCTTTCAGTAGCTCCCATGCACTACAGGATAGAATTCAAATTCCATAGAATGGCTGTGATAGATCAATGATGGTGACAAAATCGTTGTCATTTCTCTCATAGAGAGGTGAGGGCATCTATGTATTCTCCCCCTTGAATATGGGCAGGTTTCTTAACTGCTTTAACACATTGAGATGGCAGAAGGGATGCTTTTCCAGTTTATAGGTCAAGGCCCAAAGAGATCGACAGTTTCTGTTTCTTGCCTCTTGAAACACCCACTCTAGGCAGCTCAACTGCCGAAGTTTAAACTCTCTGCTGTAAACATTATGTGGAAAAACTATGAAAAAACCGAGTGGAGAGTGGCTCAGTACAGCCTTGCTCTCCATTCTTCCCCACCGAGGCACCAGATATATAAAAGAAGTTGCCTTGGATTCTCTACTCCAGCCCAGCTACCTGCTGAATGTCACCAAGTGACCTTGTTCAATACCACATGGAGCAGAAGAATCAAGCAGCTTAGTCTGGTCCATGTTGTATCATAGATTGTGAACGTCATGAAATGACTTGTTTCAAGCCACCACGTTTGCAGTAGTTGGTTACACAGAGATACATGGCCATAACAATAGCAATCAAGTTTCCTATAAATTTAATGTCTAAATTATCACATTTTCTCTACTTTTAAGAAAGTTAATAAGCTTTATTAAATTTTGAGCAATTTTCATTAACAGAAAAAATTGAGCTAAAAATAGAGATCCCATATACCCCTTGAAAGTGTGAAAGTGCTAGTCACTCAGTTGTGCCCAACACTACAACCCCAAGGACTGTAGCCTGCCAGGCTCTTCTGTCCATAGAATTCTCCAGGTGAGAATACTGGAGTGGGTTGCTATTCCCTCCTCCAGGAGATCTTCCTGGATCAGGAATTGAATTCTGGTCACCTGAATTGCAGATTCTTTACCATCTGAGCCACCAAGGAAGCCCCTTAACTCATGCCAATTTCCCCTATTTTTAATATCTTGCATAAACGTGCTATATTTGTTACAACCAGTGGGCTAATATTAATGCATTATTATTAAGAAAATTGTATAGTTTACATAGGGTTCACTCTTTGTAATATACAATCTATGGCTTTTGACTAACGTATAATGACATGTATCCAACATTACAATGTTATACTGAATAATAGTTTCATTGTCGTGAAAAATCCCTTCTATGAATCCCTATAAACCAGCGATATTTTTATTATTTCCCTAGATTTTCCTTTTCTAGAAGGTCATATATTTGGAAATACAATATATAACTGTTTTAGATTGGCTTCTTTCATTTAGAAAAATGTATTTGAAGTTCTTCCATGACTTTTGGTGGCTTAATGGCCTTTTCTCTTTTATCATCCATATAATGCTCCAGTCTATGGTTGCACCACCATTTGTTTATCCATTTCCTTGTAGAAAGACTTCTTGCTTGCTTCTAAGCTTTGGCAATTATTAATAAAGCTGCTATGACCATTGATGTATAGATTTTGTATGAGTGCAAGTTTTCAACCCATTTGGACAAATATCAAGCAGCATGATTGCTAGATCATATGGTAAGATGATGTTTAGTTTTGTGAGAAATTGCCATACTGTCTTCCAAAGTGAATGTACCATTTTGCCTTCCCACCAGCAATGAATGAGAGTTCGTATTGCTCTTCATTCTCACCAGCATTTGGTATTGCCAGTGTTCTGGATTTTGGCTATCCAAACAAATGTGTGTAGTGGTATTTCATTGCTGTTTCTATTTGAATTCTCTAATGCTGTATGATGCAGAAGGAAATGGCAACCCACTCCAGTGTTCTTGGCTGGAGAGTCCCAGGGACGGGGGAGCCTGGTGGGCTGCTGTCTACGGGGTCACACAGAGTCGGACATAACTGAAGTGACTTCACATTGCATAATGCTGTATGATGTTGAGAATCTTTTTCATATGCTTATTTTCTGTCTGTATGTCTTTTTTGGTAAACTGTTTTTGTTTTCAAATCTGTTGCCCATTTTAAAATTGGGTTGCTTGTTTTATTACTGTTGAATTTTAAGCATTCTTTGTATATTTAAAGTACCAGTTCTTTAACTGAAATGTATGTGTTTTTCAAAAGATTTTATCTCAATTTCCTAGAATTTTAACCTTCATATTCCTTCAAACATGCAATACACATTGCCTATGCTCAAATCACAAAAAACTGTTTTGCTTCCTCTGCATATCATGCTCTCTTTTACTAATATTTCCATACTTTTGCATAGGCTATTCTGATATCTGCATTCGAGGCAGAGGGAACTTTACTTATACTTGAAGTATGAAGAGTATTAGATGACTGTATTATACCCTTTGTGAAATCTTCCTGTATTACAAAGAGATTTAATGCCTCAGTTCTCTGTGCTTAAAAACCACTTGTGTGTGTGTGTGTGTGTGTGTGTGTGTGTATGCACGTGCGTGTTAAGTCACTTCAGTCATGTCTGACTCTTTGTGACCTGATGGACTGTAGCCTGCCAGGCTCCTCTTTTCATGGGATCCTCCAGGCAAGAATGCTGGAGTGGGTTGCCATGTCCACCTCCAGGCAATCTTCTCAATCCAGGGATCAAAATCGCATCTCCTATGTCTCCTGCATTGGCAGACAGGTTCTTTATCATTAGCGCCACATGGGAAGCCCCCTGTTTTGTGTATACATCAAATAAAACACTGAGCACATTTAATTCTAACTCTGGTTTATGATCCTGTCAACCAAAAGGATCATGAACATTCCCCAAATGGGTGCCATATCTTTTACATCTTGATAACAATTCTCCAGGCCTTCATGTAAGAAAAAAGATGCATCATAGATACAAATTATATGAAGGAATGCCCGGAATAAATCTTGGTGATGAAGTGTGAGAGGAGAGATCATGAATTACTTCACTGAGCATTTCATGATAGAAGTCATAGGTTTCAGAATGGAAGAATAAAGAATAACATTTGGCTAGAAAGGAATGATAAGGTTCTGAAAGACAGCAGAAACACATCTATCTGTGGCTTCCACCTTGGGTGTATTCTCTCTCACTCTGTTGAATCACTGACTCAGGGGGAAGCCAGCTGCCATGCGGTGAGGTGACTGCATGGGAGCTCCAGGCAGTGAGGGGTCAAAACCTGCCAGTAACTATGTGACTGATCCTGGACAAAGATCAATGTGACTGTGCTCTCTGCACTGTTTACCAGCATGTTATTTTCATTTAACCTGACATTATTGTTCAAGTGAGCTATAGGTGCTAGGATAGGAATCAAAAGCTCTGACTAAAGAGAGATGAAGAGAGATCTGGCTAGAAGTTTTAGGTGAAATAGGTCATCTAAATGACTACATCTAACCAACTCACCAGAGACCACTGTTTCTGGTAGCCAGCCAGCCCCATTTAGGAACTCTTATATTTTAATACTGGTCTGCACATTGTAACTTGCTGCTAGATCACTTGCTTTGGTTTAGGCTCAAGGAATAATGGAAAAAGTTCACAATTCAAGTACAAAATCAAAAGTTTTAAGTGTGTGGAAAATTTGTTTTATGTTAAAACAGTTCCATTATAACACAGAGCTATTTGTAGTCTTTAGTATTCCACTTTGTTTGAATATTTATACACTTTACTGCCAAAACATTAATGTGCTTGATTATGAAACTCCCCAGACCCTGTTGAGGATTTTACATAATTACAGTAAAATCATTACATTATGTTTCTAATAGCTGAGAAAATATGCAAAATCTGAAAAAAATATCTAGTCATAAGTTTTTTGACACTGGATTGTGGACCTCTATTGGCTTCCTTGGGATATCATCTCTCTGCTTAGACTGCAGGACTGAGAACTAAAATCATAAGAAGATAGAAAGATAAAACTTTAAGGAATAGAAAATGCTTATTTGCTCTCCAATTCCAATTTATCACTCCTATCCTCTAAATGTGGAATTGTTTATAATAATAATAAAAGGACGTTTAGAACATATGGTGTTGATATTGGTTTCTTCTGAACTGAAGCTGTGCTTAACATCAGGAGGAGCTGAGAGGAGTGAGGTTAAGTTTAGGGCATGAACCAGAAGCGAAGTTTGTCATTTTAACATAGTGCTGCATCCCTGGGGTCTGTCCAAGCCTGTTTTTATTTGTTATTTTTCTTCTCTTCCTTCCTACTTCTTCTCTTTCTATTCCAGGAATATGCTGCTTGCTAGTTGATCATCCTCAAAGTTAATTCATTAGAGGTCAAGAAAAATTCTTTGCTTTCTTGTACTCCTATGTCCCAGGCATTAGAAATGTTGCCTCACTGCTAACTAACGAGGTGAGCTATTCATTCAGCTCTTGAGACATTGTATCTGAAATAATATCTGGGCGTCTCTAGTGACTCAAAATCATTGATAGGAAAGAAATATTAGCGTAATACCTACTTCTAAGGGATAACGACAGAAGTTTTTAGAAATATATTTTAGTTCCTGAACCTTAGTTTTCCCATCTATCAGTTCAGTTCAGTTCAGTTCAGTTCAGTTGCTCAGTCATGTCCGACTCTTTGCGACTCCATGAATCGCAGCATGCCAGGCCTCTCTGTCAATCACCAACTCCCTGAGTTCACTCAAACACATGTCCATCGAGTCGGTGATGCCATCGAGCCATCTCATCCTCTGTTATCCCCTTTTCCTCCTGCCCCCAATTCCTCCCAGCATAAGAGTCTTTTCCAAAGAGTCTTCTCATGAGGTGGCCAAAGTACTGGAGTTTCAGCTTTAGCATCATTCCTTCCAAAGAACACCCAGGGCTGATCTCCTTTAGAATGGACTGGTTGGATCTCCTTGCAGTCCAAGAGACTCTCGGGAGATTTCTCCAACACCACAGTTCAAAAGCATCAATTCTTCGGCGCTCAGCTTTCTTCACAGTCCAACTCTCACATCCATACATGACCACTGGAAAAACCATAGCCCTCATTAGAAGGACCTTTGTTGGCAAAGTAATGTCTCTGCTTTTCAATATGCTATCTAGATTGGTCATAACTTTTCTTCCAAGGAGTAAGCGTCTTTCAATTTCATGGCTTCAGTCACCATCTGTAGTGATTTTGGAGCCCCCGAAAATAAAGTCTGACACTGTTTCCACTGTTTCCCCATCTATTTCCCATGAAGTGATGGGTCCAGATGCCATGAACTTAGTTTTCTGAATGCTGAGCTTTAAGCCAACTTTTTCACTCTCCACTTTCACTTTCATCAAGAAGCTTTTTAGTCCCTCTTCACTTTCTGCCATAAGGATGGTGTCATCTGCATATCTGAGGTTATTGGTATTTCTCCTGGCAATCTTGATTCTAGCTTGTGCTTCTTCCAGCCCAGCGTTTCTCATGATGTACTCTGCATAGAAGTTAAATAAGCAGGGTGACAATATACAGCTTTGACGTATTCCTTTTCCTATTTGGAACCCAGTCTGTTGTTCCATGTCCAGTTCTAACTGTAGCCTCCTGACCTGCATGTAGGTTTCTCAAGAGGCAGGTCAGGTGGTCTGGTATTCCCATCTCTTTCAGAATTTTCCACAGTTTATTGTGATCCACACAGTCAAAGGCTTTGGCATAGTCAATAAAGCAGAGGTAGATTTTTTTTGGAACTCTCTTGCTTTTTCCATGATCCAGCAGATGTTGGAAATTTGATCTCTGGTTCCTCTGCCTTTTCTAAATCCAGCTTGAACATCTGGAAATTCATGGTTCACGTATTGCTGAAGCCTGGCTTGGAGAATTTTGAGCATTACTTTACTAGTGTGTGAGATGAGTGCAATTGTGCGGTAGTTTAAGCATTCTTTGGCATTGCCTTGGGATTGGAATGAAAACTGACCTTTACCAGTCCTGTGGCCACTGCTGAGTTTTCCAAATTTGCTGGCATATTGAATGCAGCACTTTCACAGCATCATCTTTCAGGATTTGAAATAGCTCAACTGGAATTCCATCACCTCCACTAGCTTTGTTCGTAGTGATGCTTTCTAAGGCCCACTTGACTTCACATTCCTGGATGTCTGGCTCTAGGAGAATGATCATACCATCGTGATTATCTTGGTCATGAAGATCTTTTTTGTACAGTTCTTCTGTGTATTCTTGCCACCTCTTCTTAATATCTTCTGCTTTTGTTAGGTCCATACCATTTCTGTCCTTTATCGAGCCCATCTTTGCATGAAATGTTCCCTTGGTATCTCTAATTTTCTTGACGAGATCTCTAGTCTTTCCCATTCTGATGTTTTCCTCTATTTCTTTGCATTGATCGCTGAGGAAGGCTTTCTTATCTCTCCTTGTTATTCTTTGGAACTCTGCATTCAGATGTTTATATCTTTCCTTTTCTCCTTTGCTTTCGCTTCTCTTCTTTTCACAGCTATTTGTAAGGCCTCCCCAGACAGCCATTTTGCTTTTCCCACAGAAGGCTCTAACCTCACATGGTAACCCTTGGTGCACTCACAGAACAAAGGATTGAGTGAATATCAAAGGAGAGCAAGGCTTCTGCCGTATAGGGCCCTCCCTCCCTGGAGGCAGAGAGGCAGGCATGTGACAGCCAGAGCTGGAAAGCAAGGGGCTGCTGCAATCCCAGCCCCAGAGACAGCATCTTCCACCAAACAGTGAGCAGGTTCCCAGTTGCTAACCACATCTTCCTGGGATCCTGGACGGTTGACATCTGCCAGGAGTGTCACAGCCTGACATCAGCACCCCAGAGTAGACACACAGTACACCTGGGACTGGAATCTCATGGGGCACCTTGGAAACCAAGGATCTGGGACCAGGCAGATGAATAAGATGCATAGTCCACTTGGGAGAGTGTTCTTGCCATGCACTTGGTCACCTGAGTTGCTTGGACCTGGAAAGGGCACAAAAAGCAATGTCTATCCAGGTCTGTGACCTTCTGGAGCACCCGAGAACCTGAGCAGACTTGGGAAGTGCATGAAATCCAGGGCCCACTTGGGACAGTGCCCTTGCAGAGCACCCTGAAGCTTGAACAGTGTAGAGCCAGGAAGCACATGCCACCTTGGGCTGTGGCAAACCCAGTGTGGTCCATCCACTGTGAACACTCCCCACACATGTCAGGGGTATTTTTTTGTGGTGTCCCTGTCTCCCTACAACACAAATGAATAAGTGAGCCTAAATAAGTGGCCACCTTTGTCCCATTGTGTAAGGGTGGAAATTAGACATGGAAGAGACATGCAAATAGATGAAGCCAAAATAAACAAAGAAGGGGAAACCACTCTGGAGATGACAAGTGCAACAGATTAAAAACCCACATTTAATACTGGAGACTGTGCATTTGAGGGGCACCTATAGACCTTGAGAACAGGTAGAAGCCAAAAGAAGGGACTATCTGACACTGAACTGACTCCACACTGCCCACAACAGCTCCAGAGAAATTCCTAGATCTATTTTTACTATTATCACTTTTTAATTTTTAAAAAGAAATTTAGTTCTTTAAATTCTCCAAGCCAGGCTTCAGCAATACCTGAACCGTAGATTTCCAGATGTTCAAGCTGGTTTTAGAAAAGACAGAGGAACCAGAGATCAAATTTCCAACATCTGCTGGATCATCATAAAAGCAAGAGTTCCAGAAAAAGATCTACTTCTGCTTTATTGACTATGCCAAAGCCCTTGACTGTGTGGATCACAATAAACTTGGAAAATTCTGAAAGAGATGGGAATACCAGACCACCTGACCTGTCTCTTGAGAAACCTATATGCAGGTCAGGAAGCAACAGTTAGAACTGGACATGGAACAACAGACTGGTTCCAAATAGGAAAAGGAGTACGTCAAGGCTGTATATTGTCACCCTGCTTATTGAACTTATATGCAGAGTATCATGAGAAATGCTGGGCTGGAGGAAGCATAAGCTGGAATCAAGATTGCCGGGAGAAGTATTACTAACCTCAAATATGCAGACGACACCACCTTTATGGCAGAAAGTGAAGAGGAACTAAAAAGCCTCTTGATGAAAGTGAAACAGGAGAGTGAAAAAGTTGGCTTAAAGCTCAACATTCAGAAAACTACGATGATGGCATCTGGTCCCATCACTTCATGGCAAATAGATGGGGAAACAGTGGAAACAGTGTCAGACTTTATTGTTTTGGGCTCCAAAATCACTGCAGATGGTGACTGCAGCCATGAAATTAAAAGACGCTTCCTCCTTGGAAGGAAAGTTATGACCAACCTAGATAGCATATTCAAAAGCAGAGACATTACTTTGCAACAAAGGTCCATCTAGTCAAGGCTTTGGTTTTTCCAGTAGTCATGTATGGATGTAAGAGTTGGACTGTAAAGAAAGCTGAGCACCGAAGAATTGATGCTTTTGAACTGTGGTGTTGGAGCAGACTCTTGAGAGTCCCTTGGACGGTAAGGAGATCCAACCAGTCCATTTTGAAGGAGATCAGTCCCGGGTGTTCTTTGGAAGGAATGATGCTAAAGCTGAAACTCCAGTACTTTGGCCACCTCATGCAAAGAGTTGACTCATTGGAAAAGATTCTGATGCTGGGAGGGATTGGGGGCAGGAGGAGAAGGGGATGACAGAGGATGAGATGGCTGGATGGCATCACCGACTTGATCGACGTGAGTTTGAGTGAACTCCGGGAGTTGGTGATGGACAGGGAGGCCTGGCATGCTGCAATTCAAGGGATCACAGAGAGTCGGACACGACTGAGTAACTGAACTGAACTGAACTCCTTTATCATTTTTATAGCTTACTATTATCTTTCAAAAAACCCTATTTTTAAAAACAAATTCCATATATTTAGAAAAAAAAGTTTTTGATTTTTTATATTGTATTTTTGAGAGTCTAACCTCTCTCCCAGGTTTATAATCTTTGCTTTTTGATATTTGTTATCAATTTTGTACCTCTAAGATTCTAATCTTCAGTATCTATTTTCCTTTAGGGATTTGATTACTGGTTTGATTGCTGTCTCCCCTTTGACTCTCCCTTTTCTCCTCCAGGTCACTTCTATCTCCTTCCTCCCTCTTATCTTCTCTACATGACTCTGAATCTTTCTGGGTGTTCCAGGCTGTGGAGAGCAGTCAAGGATTTGATTACTGGCTAGATTGTTCTCTCCCCTTTTGACTCCCCCTTTTCTCCTCCTGGTAATCTCTATCTCACTGCTCCCTCTTCTCTTCTCTATAAAACTCTGTGAATCTCTCTGAGTGTTCCTGGCTGTGGAGAGCTGTTTAACCAATAATCTAGGGGTTTTATCTTCTATGATGTATGGATGGAGAAGTCTTGAGGCTACTGTAAGAGGACTTAAAGCCAGAGGCCGGAGACTTAACTCCAAAACTTTAGAACATCAGAGAACGCCTGACTCCAGAGAACATTAATAGATGAGCGCTCACCCAAAAGTCTCCACACCTACACTGAAACCAAGCACCACCCAAGAGCCAACAAGATCCAGTGCAAGACAAACCATGCTACTTTTCAAGCAAAACAGGAACACAACCCTGAACATTAAAAGATGGTCTTCTCAAAGCCATGCCAAACCCATGGACACCCCAGAACTCACTACTGGGCACTTCATTGCACTCCAGAGATAAGAGATCCAGTTTCACCCACCAGAACACAGACACAAGCTCCCCCAACCCAACCAGGAAACCTTGAGAAGCCTTTAGTCCAAGCCCACACACAGGGAGCAGACACTATAATTAAGAGGAACCATGAACTTCCAGCTTGCAGAAAGGGCACCACAAATAGACCAACCTAAACAAAATGAAAAGACAGAGAAATATTCAGCAGGTGAAGGAATATGATAAAATCCCATCAAACCAAATGAAAGAGGAGGAGATAGGAAGTCTACTTATAAAAGAATTCAGAATAATGATAGTAAAGATGATCAAAAATCTTGAAAACAAAATGAAGTTGCAGATAAATAGACTAGAGACAAAGATTGAGAAGATGCAAAAAATATGTAATGAGGACCTAGAAGAAATAGACGATTCGATCAATAATGCAATAACTGATATCAAAACCACTCTGGAGGGAACCAACAATAGAATAACTGAGGCAGAAGATATGGTAAGTAAGGTGGAAGATAGAATGGTAGTAATAAATAAAGCAGAAAGGAAAAAAGAAAAAAGAATGAAAAGAAATGAAGACAACCTCAGCGACCTCTAGGACAATGTTAAATGCCCCAACATTCAAATCATAGGAGTCCCAGAAGAAGAAGACAAAAAGGAAGGACATGAGAAAATATCTGAGGAGATAATAGTCGAAAACTTCCCTAATATGGGGAAGGAATTAGCCACCCAAGTCCAAGAAACCCAGAGAGTCCCAAACAGGATAAACCCAAGGTGAGATACCCCAAGACACATATTAATCAAACTAAGAAAAATTAAACACAAGGAGCAAATATTAAAAGCGGCAAGGGAAAAAGCAACAAAAACACACAAGGGGATTCCCATAAGGATAACAGCTGATCTTTCAATAGAAACTCTTCATGCCAGAAAGGAATGGGAGGAAGTACTTAAGTGATGAAAGAGAAAAACTGACAACCAAGATTACTGTACCCAGCAAGGATCCCATTCAGATTTGAAGGAGAAATCAAAAGCTTTACAAACAAGCAAAAGCTGAGATAATTCAGCACCATCAAGCCAGCTCTTCAACAAATGCCACTGTGATCCATACAGCCAAAGGTTTTGGCATCGTCAATAAAAAACAAGTAGCTGTTTTTCTGGAATTCTCTTGTCTTTTTCAATGATCCAATGAATGTTAGCAATTTGATCTCTGGTACCTCTGCCTTTTCTAAATCCAGCTTGAACATCTGGGAGTTCTTGATTCCATACGGTTGAAGTCTAGCTTGGAGAATTTTGAGCATTAATTTGCTATCATGTGAAATGAGTGCAATTGCACTATAGTTTGAGCACTCTTTGACATTACCTTTCTTTGGGATTGGAGTGAAAACTAACCTTTTCCAGTCCTGTGGCCACTGCTGAGTTTTCCAAATTTGCTGACATATTGAGTGCAGCACTTTCACAGCGTCGTCTTTCAGGAATTGAAATAGCTAAGGTGGGATTCCATCACCTCCACTAGCTTTGTTCATAGTGATGCTTCCTAAGGCCCACTTGACTTTGCATTCCAGGATGTCTGGCTCTAGGTGAGTGATCACACCATCGTGGTTATATGGGTTATTAAGATCTTTTTGTACAGTTCTTTTGTGTATTCTTGCCACCTCTTCTTAACATCTTCTGCTTGTGTTAGGTACATATAATTTCTCTCCTTTATTGAGCCCACCTTTGAATGAAACGTTCCCTTGATATCTTTTATTTTCTTAAAGAGATCTCTCATCTTTCACATTCTACTGTTTTCATCTATTTCTTTGCATTGATCACTGAAGGCTTTCTTATCTCTTCTTGCTATTCTTTGGAACTTTGCATTCAGATGGGTAGATCTTTACTTTTTCTCCTTTGCCTTTCACTTCTTTTCTTTTCTTCCCCCTCCCACCCCTTCTTTTCTCAGCTATTTTTAAGGCCTCCTCAGACAATCATTTTGTCTTTTTGCATTTCTTTTCTTGGGGATGGTTTTGATAACCACCTCCTGTACAGTGTTATGAACCTCCATCCATAGTTCTTCAGGCACTCTGTCTATCAGATCTAATCCCTGGAATCTCTTTGTCACTTCCACTGTATAATCATAAGGGATTTGGTGGTTTTCCCTATTTTCTTCATTTTTTTCATAATTTAACATTTATCAGAATTACTTGAAGGGCTTGTTAAAACACAAATTTCTGGGAGTTTCTCCAAAGTTTCTATTCCAGCAGCTCAAGGAATTGCATTTCTCACAAGGTTCTAGGTGATCTTGATGCTGCTCTCCTGCTGATCGCACACAAGAAACCACCTACTAGCCTGATTTGCAATTTATTAATTAACTAATTTACAATTTTTAAAGTAATCTTCAAGGGTATATTTTTAAAAATGAAATTGCTAGGTCATATTGTACTAGTGTTGGTACCTCTTGTAGATACTTCTTGACACAAGATACAGTAAATTTTCAAAGTAGTTGTACCAATATACTCTCTCTTTAGTAAAATATAGGCATTTTTATTGATCCATATCCTTTCTAATACTTGATATTGTCAGATATTGCAACTTTGCTAATTTGGTGAGTGTAAAATGCTATTACATTATGATTTTATTTTGTGTTTCCTTAATTATGACTGACATTTAGTGTTTTTTCAATGTTTACTGGCCAATCATGTTTCCTGTTATGCTAAATATTTGTTCATGGTTTCACTCATTTTTCTCTTGCCTCAGTAATTTGTACGTATGTTTTAAATATTAATCCTTTCAAGGTACATATAGTGCAAATATGTTAAGTCAGTTAGTAATATGGTTTTAAGCTATAATATTGTGTTTTCAAGAACAAAACATCTTAATTTTCAATTAGTTCTTTTATGGTTGGTTTTTCTGTGTGTCATGTTAAGAAATCTATACCTAGTCATAGAGACAATCTACGCGTGCATGCTCAGTCGTTCAGTCACATCCAACTCTTTGTGACTTAATGGACTATAGCCTCGAAGGCTCTGCTGTCCATGGGATTTTCAGGCAAGAATACTGGAGTGGATTGCCATTTACAACTCCAGGGTATCTTCCTGACCCAGGGATCCAACCCAGGTCTCCTGCCTTGGCAGGTGGATACTTTACCACTGAGCCATCTGGGAAGCCCAGAGATAATCTATATTTTCTTCTAAAAGTTGTAGATATGTAAAGTGTCAGTACTTCAGAGATGGCTCTTATGCAAAAATCAGAGAAACTTGTTAAAACTGGTAGGGAAAAAGTGGGACCTGACAGAATATCTGAATCAATGCACTAGGAAACCTTGAATCCCTAAATGCTCCTGAATCCTTTGACCTACAAAAGTGTTCCACTCATCCCTGTGGAATAAACAGCCCTCCCCTCTGCTTGAAGACTGTACAAGTGTCTTAAACGAGGCCAATACCTTGAATGACAATTTCGCTTCTCCTTAGGAACTGATCACTTCTGACCACCAGACAACAAGTTATGCCAAATCTTAGCATAAACTAATTATTGGGTTGGTCAACAAGTTCATTCAATTTTTAAAGAAAATAAGACACATTTTTCATTTTTATGAAGAATTGTATTGAACAACATATTCACCATTTTGTTCCATATATTCTGCCATTTTCCAGGCAACTTCATAATTCCATCTTCCCAAAACATTTTATCTTTTTGAGCAAAGAACTTTTCCAGGTGACTTTTAAAACCTTTCAGGAAATTTGAATTTTTTTCCATTAAGAGAATTTTGTAAAAACCAAAATAAATGGCCTTCCAAAGGTGCAATATCTGGTGAATACAGTAGATGAATCAGAACTTCCCAGCCAAGCTGTAACAGTTTTTGCCTGGTTATCAAATAAACATGCAGATTATGCATTTTCTATTGACTAATTCCAGACACCTTTCATTGAATACTGCTTTCATTTGGTCTAACTGAGGGGAGTACTTGTTAGAATTAATCATTTGGTCTCCTGGAATATCCCCTGGAGAAGGAAATGACAATCCACCCCAATATTGCTGCCTGGGAAATCCCATGGGCAGAGGAGCCTGGCAGGCTACAGTCTGTGGTGTTGCCAAAGAGTTGAACATGACTTAGCGACTAAACAACAACAACAACATTTCTGGAAGGAGTTCATAGTAGAGGACTCCCTTCTGATGCCACCCTATACACAACTTATCTTCTTTGGATGAAGACTGGCCTATTTGGTGTGGTTAGTGGTGGTTCATTTTGCTTGCCCATGATCTCTCATGTTCCACATTATTGTATAATATCTATTTTTCACTTCCCATCATAATTTTTTTAAAAACTGAATGTTTTCATCACATTTAAGTAAAGAAACACATACAGAAATATGTTTAAAAAGGTTTTTTGCTTAACTTATATGGAATACAAACATCAAAGTGATTAGCATAACCAAGCTGGTGCAAATGATTTTCAACACTTGATTTGGATATTTTGAGTACATCGACCATCTCCCTTGTGGTATACTGATTGTTCTCAATTAATGTCTTGATTTAATCACTGTTAACTTGAACTTGTCTACTGGGCTGTGGAACATCATCCAGCTAGAAATCTCAAGCACAAAACTTTATGAACCACTTTTGACATGTTCATTTCATCACAGCACCATCTTCACACTGCACAAACCTTTTTTTGTGTTTTTACCTTTATTGACTAATAAAGCATAAAATGCAGAAAATGTTGCTTTTTTTCCTTTTCATCTTCAATATTGAAGTGGCTGCACAAAAATTCACCAATTTTGGTAAGTTTTTAAAATGTATGCTGATATGACAGCTGTCACAATATGATGCAATAAAATCATTTCAAATGAAGTTTAAGATAACTAAACACTACTGGAGCCATCCTACAGAAAAGGAAAAGGGATGTACCCTTTGCCCAACCCAATAGATAAATGCTGGGACTGCTAAGAGGGAGAGATTATACACCAAAAGAACTACAGTACCTGGTTAATATAAACTAGCATGAATAAGGAGTTAACCCTGGGGGTGGTGGATCACTGAGACAGAATGTAAAGTTGGCTAAGGGAAGAGTGTCCATATAGAAGCACTCTGCTGTAACACAGAATTTAATATCCTGGCTTTGACCCTGAGTGATTGCTTTAGAATGTTGCTGAGATGGCTTTTGAATGCTTATACAAAGTAGTAATTCTCCTAAATGAAATAGAGATGCCAGAACTGCCACAAATAACTGAGGAGGAAACAATCAAAACACTCAGAACAATAGGTATGCTCAATTGGACTCATTAGCTGACTGTTTCTTTAAGAGGATCCAAAGTTGTTTCGTTTTCCAAGGTGATAAGGAATGTGCTAGCAAGAGGGAAAACACAATGTTGAAAGGCTTCAAAATAGATCAAGTCATAGGAGATGCTATTACAATAGTGGGTTCCTTAATAACAATGTGGGGGTGATAGGACTTTGTAATAGTAGAGGACAGGTGGTAACACTCCATTTTCATAATCAGGGTGAGCCTAATTACAGTAATGGGCAGCAAGGTTACAATGAGAATTAGGGGGTCCTAAATTGAGGGATATTGTTCCTGTCTCTTTTTGTGCCCATCTTTGCATGAAATATTCCCTTGGAATCTCTAATTTTCTTCAAGTGATGTCTAGTCTTCCCCATTCTATTGTTTTCCTCTATTTCTTTGCACTGATCATGTGATGAAAGTGTAAGAGGAGAATGAAAAGCTGGCTTAAAATTCAACATTCAAGAAACTAAGATCATGGCATCTGGTCCCATCACTTCATGGCAAATAGATGGGGAAACAGTGGAAACAGTGACAGACTTTATTTTGAGGGGGCTCCAAAGTCACTGCAGATGGTGACTGCAGCCATGAAATTAAAAGACGCTTGCTCCTTGGAAGAAAAGCTATGACCAACCTAGACAGCATATTAAAAATCAGAGACATTACTTTGCTGATAAAGGTCCATCTAGTCAAAGGTATGGTTTTTCCAGTAGTCAAGTATGGATATGAGAGTTGGACCATAAACAAAGCTGGGCACCAAAAAGTTGATGCTTTTGAACTGTGGTGTTGGAGTAGACTCTTGAGAGCCCTTTGGACTATAAGGAGATCCAACCAGTTAATCCTAAAGGAAAATAAATCCTGAATATTCACTGGAAGGACTGATGTTGAAGCTGAAGCTCCAATACTTTGGCCACCTCATGCCAAGAACTGACTAACTGGAAAAGACCCTGATGCTGGGAAAGATTGAAGGCAGGAGAAGGGGATGACAGAGGACAAGATGGTTGAATGGCATCACCGACTCAATGGACATGAGTTTGAGCAAGCTCCAGAAGATGATGATGGACAGGGAAACTTGACTTGTTGCAGTCCATGGGGTTGCAGAGTCAGGCATGACTGAGCAATTGAATTGAACTGAACTGAACTTGAGGGATATATGGATATAACAAAGAGAATATGGTTTCCCTAGACATAGACAGGCTCAGAGCCAACATGTATACAGCTTAATGTGTGTAATCAAAAAGAGATCAAGAAGGGATGAATAGACAGTTGAGGTCAGCCTTCCTCGTGGTAAATCATGACTCCTTGAACACTTTCCACACATTAGCCAGTTTTCGCAATCAGAACCATAGAGTATGTATGTCAGTGATCACATTCCGTGAAGAAAGATCGTACATCAAGCAAGTGTATATAGTTATGATTCTCCCAGCCTCTCATGGGATCTAGTCATCTTCTTAGGTAACCAGACTGGGGAAAGGAAAATCATTTTGAGAGTTGTTGGATATAGAGTCTTAGTTGATATTAAGACCTGGGGATTCACATCAGTTTCATGACTTTCCTATTAGAATAGAGGCACCATGTTTTGATTTTTTTCCCTCACAGATGGGTTTTAGCTGGATTTTAAATATATCCAGTCTCACAATTTTGTCTTTTAACTCTTGAGTCTAGTACAAATATATTTTTATGATTCAAGACATTTCTATTAAATTTTACCATTTTGTTTTGTACTTTTGTTCTGATATTTTTATTCTACTTGTCTACATTATTTTTATTTTTCCTGATTTTTTAAAAGATCAAGTAGTTGTTTCTTCCTTATCCCATTTTCCCCCTAAACTATTTTGGAAACAATAAATTCTGTATATTTTTTCATCAATTAGATTAAACATTTTTGTATAATATATGAAAATGTCTAATAATTTAACCTTCTTCCCAAAGGACTTAAAACATTGTAACTCATCTTTTTCTTCCAAATTGTACATTTTTCTCACTAGAATTTTAGTTCCTTTGTTTTAAAGCAAACTATTAATGTTCATTTGGATTTACTCACATATTTAAGTTTATTTTCTTCCCCACTTCATTTCTATCTTATACATCCTTCTTAGAATTATAATCTTTTGTTTAGAAATATACATTTATAAAATCTCTTAGAGAGGGTCTGTTGGTCATAAAGTTTCAGTTTTGTGCAAAAATGTTGGTGCTTGTCTTGAACCGTATATTTGCTAGGCACCCGATTCTGGGCATATGTGCATGCACACCTCTGTGCACACATAGTTTTTTAATCCTTTATTTTTACTTATATTAATAATGTGATATGAATATTACATAAGTTTCCAAATAATCTCAAATATGATTTAGTGACTGTTTAATATTCTATTGTATGGGCAAAGCATAATTTATTTAAATCATCTCCAAATATTTATTATGTAGGTAGTTTCCAACTTTTTACTATAATAATTAAGACTGCAGCAAACATTCTTGGACATAAATCTTTGTCCTTGTTTCTGAAATTTCCTTTAGAGAATATTGCTAGAAGTAGAATTTCTGGGTCTGAATATCAACATTATAAATTTAATTTAATTTTATTCCTCCCCCATCACACATCTGCCACTGCCTTTGGAATCACTATTTAAATTAAAAATTTTACTTACATCAGATAGAACCTGCATATGATTAAAAAAATCATAGTGTGGAAGGATTAAAAATGCAAAGGAACAGTCCCCTGTTTTATAGCTATCTTTTTTTTGTCCACTTGAAGGGTTTTAAATTTTTTTAAGTTACAGTTCTGCTAGTTACATCAACATTTCAAAATAGCTTGCATACTCTGTTTCAGCACTATTTAATTTATTTCCACTTTGTAATAAAGTGGACACTCTCACACTTTCCTCTCTCTCTTCTTTTCCTGATCATCTCCCACTTTCTGCTTGCTATAATTCTACATTTAAAATTTCAAGAAGAATAATCTATACATTCTGCTTTGTAACCATAGCCAAAGTATTCTAGAAGCTGATTCTCAGTGTTGACAACAATAAGATTTACATGATCAGGTCTGTGTAAATATTGTTTGCTGTAGCGTAAGTGGGGTGCTATGATTAATCTGTTTCCTCTTGGTTTTCTGCCTCTTTCACTGTCTATTTCTTCACTTTTGTTGTTTGTTGCTTTATCCTATGTCTATATATGGGAGAACCTCAGAATTTGTTGCTCTGTTCCATCCATTCTCTTCTTCATCTGACTTTTTCTGCAGGCAATTCTATCAAAAACTGTAGATTTAATTCTGTCCAAATGATAATGAGGATTTCCCTGGTGGCTCAGTGGTAAAGAATACACTTGCTAATGTGGAAGAAGTGAGTTCAGTCCCTGGGTCTAGAAGATCTCCTGGAGAAGGAAATGGCTACCCAGTAAAGTATTCTTACCTGAGAAATCCCATGGACAGAGGAGCCTGGTGGGTTACATGTCGCAGACTGGGGCATGAATTAGCAACTGAACATACACACATACAAATGATAATGAATCCCAACTGTATCTCTTTAATAACCTATCCTGAGCTCTCAGTTCAGTTCAGTCACTCAGTCATGTCTCATTCTTTGTGACCCCATGGCCTGCAGCATGCCAGGCCTCCCTGTCCAACGTTAACTCTTGAAGTTTGCTTAAACTCATGTCTGTCGAGTTGGTGATGCCATCCAACCTCTCATCCTCTGTCATTCCCTTCTCCTCCCACCTTCAATCTTTCCCAGCACTGGGGTCTTTCCCAATGAGTCAGTTCTTTGCATTAGGTGGCCAAAGTATTGGAGCTTCAGCTTCAGCTTCAGCATCAGTCCTTCCAATGAATATTCAGGACTAATTTCCTTTAGGATGGACTGGTTTGATCTCCTTGCAGTCCAGGGACTCTCAAGAGTCTTCTTTAATACCACGGCTCAAAAGCATCAATTCTTCAGCACTCAGAATTTTTTTCCATTTCATTATTATATTTACAGAGAGAGAGAGAAAAAAAGAGGTAGACTGTTGAGTTAGAGCATAGATTTCTCTTTGTAAGACATGGCATTTCATAACTTTGGCTAAGGGAGATTCTGAAGTAATTGAAAAATAACTTTCAATATATACTCAGCAGTTATATTTCTTCTCAGAGTTTTATTCCAATGACAGATAATTTCAGTGCAGTTTTTAGTATAACTGAAAATGCTGTAGCCATCTAAAACTACTAAATAACTATAATAGTGGTTAGAAAGTGTGAAACAATTTGACTTCCCTTGGACCTGGACTCCTTAAAAAGTATCACAGAAATTATAGCACTGCAGAACACTAGGACATTCAAGTATCTTAGAGATAAATCTTACTAAGGGCTTCCAATTACACCTAGAATCAAATTCAAAACTTCTTACTACAGTCCACATGACCCTTCATGATCTAAATCCCACTTAACTTTTTGATTTCACCTCCTGCCATGGTTGTGTTATCATAAGTCACAATGCTATTTTTTCCCCATTATCTCATTTCAGTCTCACACCACCCAAAACGATAGGGACTTTATGTATGAAAAACTAGCTTAAAGATGTTCAGTAGTTTACCAAAAGCTACACATTTTTAATTGAGGTACAACTAGGAATTCAACCCAGTTACTCCACAGTTTTAATTCATAACGCTAGAGTATTCTTCATTTAATTTATTGAGATATCCTAAGGTAGAAAGTGAACTATTAGTCTTACATAATTAAAGGCCCTTGAAGTCTACCTTTTAGAAAATCATTTTTGCATTAGTTTATTCCCTGATCCTTTGTTTCTTATGCTCTAAAATGGATATGAGTTTTTTGAAGAAAAATAGATTGCTTTATAGATAGCTGGCTATTCAAAAATTAGACCCATCTTTATATTATGATGCAGTAAATTTATCCTGCTTAGGGCTCTTCTGAATAAACCTACAAACCAACTTTTTGGATATTGTCATGGAGGAGACCTGGGTTCTAGTCTCTGATGATCCAGTATCTCTGCTTCTCAGTCTATCCTTGGGCACTGGTTACATGTGACCATTTCTGCTGGTTTAGAGGACTCTTCACTTAGTGTTATAGGGAGTTTTTACTGCTTTTTCCCCCTAATCGACTGTCAGCTCTGTGAGAGTAGCAACTTCAAGACTAGATAAATCTCTGACATTTCAAACATAGAAAAGATCATAAAAGGTGACAGGATTTTTTACCTTGATGCCTTCTGGAGTTATTTCTATTATACAGTGAGAAAATAAGATTACAATTTTAGATTAGACTCAGAGACATTTCAACATTTTTATATAATTCTGTTGGGTGAAAAAAAGCACATGGATTTAAAAAATTATGGGAGTTGAATTTTTGTAATATTTAACTAGAGTGTCATTAATTTCCCTCATTTTACATTTGGCATGTGATCCCACCACTGAACCATGCAATGTGCAAGTACTCCTGCTGTGTAATGTTGGTTAATGAAGAAAATCAGATTGATGAACTTAGATTTAAAACCAGGCTTTACTATTTACAACTTTAGGCCTCTAGTCAAGATAGTTGATGTCTTTAACCCTGAGCTTTCTTATCTGTAAAGTGGAGATAGTAATAATTGATATGGTAGTTAGGAATAAAGCACCTAGCATGTAAAAGGTTTGTGGCACCCTGGTCCAGTAAATCTATCAGTGTCATATTTCCAAAATCAGATGTGCACTTCATGTTTCTATGCTACATTTTGGTAATTCTCACAATATTTTAAAAAATTACTTATTAAATTATTTATGATTATCTTTAATATTACTATTGTATTGTTTGGGGACATCTTTATGTTACAATTATACTGTTTGGGGACACCATGAGCTGTGCCCTTGTAAGATGGAAAATTTAATTCATAAGTGTTGTATTGCTCCGACTGCTCCACTGAACAGCTAGCTTTTCCTCTGTCTCTTTCCCTCTTGCCAGGCCTCCCTATTCCCTGAGACAGAACAATATTGAAATTAGGTCAACTAATAACCCTACAAGGACCTCTAAATGTTTAAGTGAAAGGAAGAATCATACACAATCGCTGTAGCTGAACCTTGAAATGATTAAGCTTAGTGAGGAAGGCATGTAGAAAGCTGAGACAGGCTGAAAGCCAGGTCTCTTGCACCAAATGGTTAGCCAAGTTGTGAAAGGAAAAGCTCTTAAAGGAAATTAAAAGTGCTACTCCAGTGAATGATAAGGAAGTGAAAGTCTTATTGCCAACATTGAGAACGTTTTAGCTGTCTAGATAGATCAAACCAGCCAGAACATTACCTTCAGCCAAAGCCTAGTCCAAGACAAGTCCCTTCAATTTTATGAAGGTTTAAAGTCCTGAGGAAGCTGCAGAGGAAAAGTCTGAAGCTAGAAGATGCGGGTTCATGAAGTTTAAGGAAAGAAGCCATCTCCATTGCATAAAAGTGCAAGGTGAAGCAGCACGTGCTGATGTGGAAGCTACAATAAGTTATCCAGAAGATCTAGCTGAGAAAAATTAGTGAAGGTAGCTTCATTAAACAGAAGATTTTCAATGTGGACAGGATGGTCTTATAGTGAAAGAAGGTGCCATCTAGGACTTTCACAGCTAGAGAGAAGTCAGTGTTTTGCTTCAAATATTTGACAGGCAGACTGACTCTCTTGTTAAGGAGTGAGGCAGCTGTTGACTTTCAGTTAAAGCCAATGCTCATTAACCATTCTGAAAATCCTAGGGCTCCTAAGAACTATGCTAAATCTACTCTGCCTTCGCTCTGTAAAGGGAACAACAAAGCCTGGATGGCAGCACATCTGCTTACAACATGGTTCACTAAATATTTACAGCCCAGTGTTGAAATTTACTGCTCAGAAAAAGAGATTCCTTTAAAAATATTACTGCTTATTTACAATGTACCCGGTCACCCAAGAGTGCTTATGGAGATGTATAATGAGATTCATGTTGTTTTCATACCTGCTAACATAACATTCATTCTGCAACCCATGGATCAAGGAGTAATGCTATATCTCGGCAAAATAAAGTGAAAACTTTCTGAAAAGGATTCACCATCCTAAGCAAATTTCTGATTCAGAAGAATAAGTCAAAATATCAACATTAACAGGATTTTGGAAGAAACTGATTCCAACCTTCATAGATGACTTTGAAGGGTTCAAGGCTTCAGTGGTGGGAGGTGTGGTGGAAATAGCAAGAGAACTAAAACTAGAAGTGTAGGCTGTGTGACTGAATTCCTGCAATCTGTGTGACTGAATTCTTGCAATCTCATCTCAGTTTTCTCAAACTGAAAAATGAGTTGTTTGTAGTCCAACCTTTAGCAAACACCACCTTGATCAGTCAGCAGCCATCAACATTGAGGCAAGACTGTCCACCAGTCAAAAGATTACAGCTCACTGAAAGCTCTGATCATTGTTAGCAGATTTTAGCAGTAAAGTATATTTTAATTGAGGTATATGCATTGTTTCAACAGAATGATATTACATACTTAATATTAATAGACTACAGGTAGTATAAACATAACTTGTTTATACACTGAGATCCCTCAAATCCCTGTGACTTGCTTTCTTGTGATTCTTACTTTATTGTAGTGGTCTGGGATTGAACCCACAATATCTCTGAAGTGTGCCTGTAGGCTCTTAATATATTTTATTTCCCTTTTCTTCTCTTTCTTCTGATTTCTATATTGACTTACTCCACCTGTACCTCCAATTTCTGTTTAGCTAGTATTAGGTCATAATAGAAGCTATTAATTGTCCATTTTCCATTCCTCCTTTTACTACTGGAACTCTCAGTGTTTTTCCTCGCGTATACTCAAGTTAGAGTTGACCATTCTCAGCATTGCTTACAGCCATGTGTTGCATCTGACTTCTCTGGATCAGTGCATGAGGGTGGAACTGATGTGAAGAACTTCGGGGTCATGTCCTCACTGCTAAGCTTCCACTTCCTCTTTCCCCTTCCCACAGGCTAGAGTGCAGATGTGGTGACAGTGAGTCAGCTTTGAGCTGCGGAGATGGGAAATGGGAAATGGTGGAGAAGCATTGTTAGAACCAGCCTTTCTGGGTGACCATGTGAAGCAGAGCTTCTTTGTGCCCTGGACTGTTCATCAGTTTAGGTATTTTTGTGAGAAAAATATACTTGATTCTCTTAATTAAAACATTTTTTATTTTGCTATTTGCCAGAGCAGTCAAACTGATATTCTAATTTGTATTAGTATTAGCCATAAAAATTTGCTGATATTGTAGGTTAAAAATGTAAGTAGATAACTACCCCAGGCCACTTTAAGATTGACTGGATTGATCTCGTTGCAGTCCAAGGGGCTCACAAGAGTCTTCTCCAGAATCACAATTTGAAAGCATCAGTCTCAGCATTCAGCCTACTTTATGGTCCAACTCTCACATCCATACATAACCACTGGAAAAGCCATAGATTTGACTTTACGGACCTTTGTCAGCAAAGTGATGTCTCTGCTTTTTAATACACTGTCTAGGTTTGTCTGACCAAAGTCTGTCTAGTCAACGCTATGGTTTTTCCAGTAGTTCTGTATGGATGTGAGAGTTGGACTGTGAAGAAAGCTGAACAACAAAGAATTGATGCTTTTGAACTGTGGTGTTGCAGAAGACTCTTGAGAGTCCTTCAGACTGCAAGGAGATCCAACCAGTCCATCCTAAAGGAAATCAGACCTGAATATTCATTGGAAGGACTAATGCTGAAGCTGAAACTCCAATACTTTGGCCACCTTATGCGAAGAACTGACTCATTGGAAAAGACCCTGATGCTGGGTGGGGCGGGGCGTGGATTGAAGGCAAGAGGAAAAGGGGACAGTAGAGGATGCGATGGTTGGATAGCATCATAGAATCAATGGACGTGAGTTTGAACAAGAACCAGCAGTTGGTGATGGACAGGGAAGCCTGGTGTGCTACAGTTCATGGGGTCGCAAAGAGTTGGATAGGACTGAGTGACTGAACTGAACGAGGTTTGTCTTAGTTTTCCTTCCAAGGAGCAAGTATCTTAATTTCATGGTTGCTGTCACCATACAGCCATGATTTTGGAGCCCCCCAAAATAAAATCTGTCACTCTTTCCACTTTTTCCCTATCTATTTGCCATGAGGTGATGGGACCAGATGCCATGATCTTTGTTTTTTGAATATTGAGTTTTAAGCCAGGTTTTTCACTCTCCTCTTTCACCCTCATCAAAGGGCTCTTTAGTTACTCTTCATTTCTGCCAATATAGTGGTATCATCTACATATCTGATTTTGTTGATATTTCCCCTTTCAATTTTGATTCCAGTTTGTGATTCATCCAACCTGGCATTTCTCATGGTTTACTTTGCATAGAAATTAAAATGAAGAAGATGACAATATACCACCTTGTTTTACTCCTTTCACAATTTTGAACCAATCTGTTGTTCCATGTTGCTTCCTGACCTGCATACAGATTTCTTTAGAGGCAGGTCAGGTGGTCTGGTATTCCCATCTCTTTAAGAATTTCTCACAGTTTGTTGTGATACACAGAGTCAAAGGCTTTGGTGTAGTCAATTGAGGAGAAGTAAATATTTTCCTGGAATTCCCTTGCTTCTCTATGATCCACTGTATGTTGGCAATTTGATTTCTGGTTCCTCTGCTTTTTTAAAATCCAGCTTTTACATCTGGAATTTCTCAGTTCACATATTGCTGAAGCCTGGTTTGAAGGATTTTGAGCACTGACTTGCAATCATGTGAAATAAGCACAATTGTATGGTTGAAGCACCAAGATTTTGGCCACCTGATGAGAAGCCCACTCATTGGAAAAGACCCTGATGTTGGAAAATATTGAAGGCAGGAGGAGAAGGGGATGGCAGAGGATGAGATGGTTGAATGGATTCACTGGCTCAGTGGACTTGAATATAAGCAAGCTTCGGGAGTTGGTGATGGACAGGGAAGCCTGGCATGCTGCAGTCTATGGGGTTGCAAAGAGTTGGACATGATTTACTGACCCAACCTTCCCCTTCCCTTCCCTTCTCAACAAACTATGGGTACCTGATGGGTCTAGTCAGAGTCTGAACTGGGACAAGCTATGGTAAATGCCAGGTAGTTGGGTGTCTGGACCCAGGACAGCTGGGAGGAGTCAGAGTGCATAGGACACAACTTTTCTTTTCCTCAGTTGCAGCCACAAGGGAACAAGAATGGAAGGAGAGAGCTTTTAGATATCCTGTGTGCTGCGCTTTTCTGCAAAAGGGGAAGGCTCTCCAGCGTAGACTTTTCCTTTGGGTAGCATTCTGCCTGGGTGGACCAGTTGCTGGAGGAAAGCTCCCTGAAGTTGTCCTGGCTTTGGGGAGAGGGAAGAAGCCTTTAGTTTGGTTCTGCTGGCCCTGGCCTGCCTTCTACTCCTTTGGTCTGGACACTAATATTTCTTGTACTTAAAAAAAAAAACTTTCCTGGGACCTCTTCCTTCCCTGCTGTTTTTCAGGCCCAAGAGGATCTGTGCTGTTTTCTGTTTTATGTGTTTATACATTTTGTGTGCTGTGCTTAGTTTCTGTCATGTCTGACTCTTTGTGACCCCATGGACTGTAGCACACCAGACTCCTCTGTCCAGGGGGATTCTCCAGGCAAGAACACTGGAATAGGTTGCCATGCTCCCCTCCAGGGGATCTTCCCAACCCAGCGATTGAACCCAGGTCTCCCACACTGCAGGCAGATTCTTTATCATCTGAGCCACCAGGGAAGCCCATGAATACTGGGGTGGGTTGCCTATCCTTTCTCTAGGGGAACTTCCCAACCCAAGGATCAAACTCTTGTCTCCTGCATTGACTGGCAGATTCTTTACCACTGAGCTACCTGGGAAGATAGATTTATACATTTATACATTGTATCTAATAATAAAGAGAAAAAAAATCAAAGCAATAACAACCAATTCAGGCCCCCAATACTATAGACACTGGGAGTTTAGGCAAAGTCAAAATTCTAAGAGGAAAAATAAGTATACTAAGCCCCTACATATGAACCTTCAAGTTGCAAAGTTTCAAAGATAGGAACGTGCCCTGTGGGCCACTGTTGTACTATATAGTATGGTACTTTTCAAGGCACAGTACTGTATGATTAAAAATATTTTCTCTAGTTTTTGTTTGTTTTTATATATTATTTGTGTGAAGAATCTTATAAACCTATTGTAGGATAGAACTGTATGGGTGATTATGTTAATTGTGTACCTAGTTTAACTTTGTTGGATTCATAAACAAATTGGACTTAATGAACAAATTTAACTTAAATCAACCCTGAATATTCATTGTAAGGACTGATGCTGAAGCTGAAACTCCAATACTTTGGCCCCCTGATGTGAAGAACTGACTCACTGGAAAAGACCCTGATGCTGGGAAACATTGAAAGCAGGAGGAAAAGGGGACGACAGAGGATGAGATGGTTGGATGGCATCACTGATTCAATGGACATGAGTCTGAGTAGGCTCTAGGAGTTGATGAAGGACAGGGAAGCTTGGCGTGCTATAGTCCATGGGGTCACAAGTCGGACACAACTGAGCAACTGAACTGAACTGGACTTAACAAACACATTCTCAGAATGGAACTCATTCGTATGTAGGGGATTTACTGTGCAACTAGTATAAGAGAAACTCTTTCATATAAATTGATAGAAGTTGCTATGTAAACTAGCATAAAGTATCATTCAGGATAGACAATAGGTTTATAGTCTTTGGAATATTAGAACATCCTGAGTGTCTGTCCTATACGCATGTCTATAAACATTATAAATGTAAAATATTTTAATAATGATACAATTTTTTTCAGAAAAGCACAAAATCATTAGCATCAGGCCTAGGGCTATTATTAAATTATTGGAAAATAAGCCTTTCTATTTACATCAGATCAGATCAGTCACTCGGTCGTGTCCGGCTCTTTGCGACCCCATGAATCGCAGCACGCCAGGCCTCCTTGTCCATCACCAACTCCCGGAGTTCACTCAGTCTCACGTCCATCGAGTCAGTGATGCCATACAGCCATCTCACCCTCTGTTGTCCCCTTCTCCTCTTGCCCCCAATCCCTCCCAGCATCAGAGTATTTTTCAATGAGTCAACTCTTCGCATGAGGTGGCCAAAGTACTGGAGTTTCAGCTTTAGCATCAGTCCTTCCAAAGAAATCTCCTTCAGAATGGACTGGTTGGATCTCCTTGCAGTCCAAGAGACTCAAGACTCTTCTCCAACACCACAGTTCAAAAGCATCATTTCTTCGGTGCTCAGCCTTCTTCACAGTCCAACTCTCACATCCATACATGACCACAGGAAAAACCATAGCCTTGACTAGACGAACCTTTGTTGGCAAAGGAATGTCTCTGCTTTTGAATATACTATCTAGAATTACTAAATCAATACATGCACTATCAATGAAATGATATTTGGCAAAACTAATACAATTATGTAAAATTTAAAAATAAAATAAAATTAAAAAAAAAAAAAGAAAGAAATGGTTCCTGAGGTTATCATTTGAAAAAAAGAGAAAAATTTGCTTTGCAGGGGACAATTGGCAATGTCTGACGAAATTTTTGTTGTCACAGTTTGGAACTATGTGTCACTGATATCTAGTGGGTAGAGGTCAGGGATGCTGTTAAGCATCCTACAAAGGACAACTCCCCATAATAAAGGGTTATTGACCTCAAAGTGTCAGTAGTGCCAAGGTTGAGAAATGGAATAAAACCATCATAGAAATTGCAAGGAACAAGAGATGGAGGAGAGTCATAACAGGAGCTGCTCAAACCCGGGATCCAGCTCTTCTCAAATTCTGGATGTTTTACTTATGCAAACCAATAAGTATCATCACTCCCATCTTACTTCCCTACATAAGCCAGCGTAAATTTGGTTTCTGTTGATTGAAATCAAGAGTTTTCAAAAATTCACCCTAGTTTTTTTAAACATAAACATTTATTGAAAGATGTTTTCCTCATCTCTAACTTTGGTTGATCTTTGGTTGTCCTCAAGTAGAAAATTTTGCTTGTTGGATGGTCAAGTGTGTTCCTCTGGAGAACATCTAGTAAGTGGCTTTTTACTATAGTTTGTTGATGAGTTTTGCTTGATTTTCTTAAACATAAGTCTATTCAGTAACTACTAACTGCTACTGATGGGTGAGTCAAATGGGAATTCTATGAGACAACGTTGCCTGAGAGGCTTAAAAAATATGATGGAAGTCCCTGGCACAAGGAAACTGGGATGTGTAAAAATTGCTGGCTTTGAGGTGTGAGGAGAATGTTGTGGACTGAATTGTGTAAGCCCTCAAAGATGTTGGAATCCTAACCCCCAATCCCTGGGAATGTAACCTATTTTGGAAATAAGGTCTTTGCAGATGATTAGTGAGGATGAGTTCATTATGGTGGCTCTAATCCAATGTGACTATGTCATTCTAGAAAAGGGCAATTTGATAGATGTATATTTGATAGATGCAAAGGGCAAAGAGATAGATGCACACACAGGGAGAATGCCAAATGAAGATGAAGGCAGGGATGTAGTGATGCATGTATCAGTGAAAGAATGTCAAAGATTGTTAGCAAAACACCAGAAGTTAAGATAGAGGCATGAAACAGATTTTTCCTCACAGCCCTCTAAAAGAACCTACTCTCCTGACACCTTGATCATGAACTTGTAGCCTTCAGGACTGTGAGCCAACAAATTTCTGTTGTTTAAGCACCCAGTTTGTGGTACTTTGTTATGTAAGCCATAGCAAGCTAATACAGAGAAATCCTATTTTCTCATTGGTATGAAGACACTAACATTTATCTCCTCTGAAAACAAAGGGTTCAGTTGAATACTGAATACTAAGTGCCCTTGAACCAGTTCTGGAGAATATTACATTTATAGTTCTAAGGAAGGTTTATTATGACTACACATTAGAAGTATTTTAAATTAATTCTTTGAATATTTAGATTTATTTATTAGGTTTCAGCACACTCAAAAGGTCATTGCATATCTTTCCTTTATTTCTTCATTTCTGTTATAATCATATGCTATACTTTACTGATTGGAAATTTTAACTATTAACTGAAAATCATTCAACAAGAAATTGTTCATTTAATTTAGATTATGTATTTGTGTTTGGAAATGTCATAAAATATACAGAAAGAAGGGCTTCCCTGGTGGTTCAGTGGTTCGAAGTCTGCCTGCCAGTGCAGGAGACATTGGTTTGATCCCTGTTCTAGGAGGATCCCACGTGCCATGAAGCAACTAGGCGCATGCACCACTACTACTGAGTCTGTTCTCTAGAGTCTAAGAGCTGCAGCTACTGAAGCCTGAGCACAGCAACTACTAAAGCCCATGCACCTAGTGCCCATGGTCTGCAACAAGAGGAGCCACCACAGTGAGAGGCCCACACACTGAAACTAGAGAGAGGCCCCCACTCGACAAAACTAGAGAAAGCCTGAGCACAGTGATGACCCAACACAGCCATAAATAAGTACACTTAAAAATACATACACAGAAGAAAAGGATCAGTTTGTTAGATTGGTAAATATCTTTTTATAGGTTAAAAAATCTAAAATCAGTCAGATAAAAATTACAGATAAAAACCCACTTTAGGGTTAGGGTTAGGGTTTAGGGTTAAGGTTAGGGTTAGGGTTTTCTTGCTTGGAAAGTGCTGAATCCTTCAAGAGTGAGTGTTTAAGCTTTGGCCAGTATGCCAATTATCTATTTATTGCTTCTCATCTTCACAGTCATCCTTCTTACTCTGAAACTAGCTCTGGGATAATGGGTGCTGCTGCTGCTAAGTCACTTCAGTTGTGTCGACTCTGTGCGACGCCAATTCCTTAAACCAGATCTTCTTTACAGTGAGCATCATGCCACCTTCCTCCATATAGGGCGCTACAGAGATATTGAAAGACGATGGGGCATCTCTCCCTGGATACAGGGGCTGCACGGACAGTCAGCTGTGTGAGTGTGAAGATATGTGATGGTACCCAGCTCTAGCCTTGCAGCAGGAAGACACGGTTTGTCTAAAATTGTAGCACTGATGCTGCCTGGTGATAATCTTTCTGTGGCTCTTCCAACAGGATACCATGCGCTCCAGACCACCCGCTCAGAGGGGCACCTTGACTCTCTGTGGTCATATGGATGCCTTCTGTGCCCTGGAAAGTTACTTCCTATTTGAGTAGTTACTGTGAACCAGATGTGGTTTAAGGAATACAAAAACTTTTCTTCTGTCCAGTGGACAATTACACTCCAACAAATTCTGAATCTTCTCCTTGGGAGGTACATCCATCCAGGTTTGACCTTCCTAGGGAATTTTCTATCAGTCCTAGAGTATCCTGTGGAGTTTCTTCTCATCTTATAGTATCTCTTTTATCATTGCTTAATGATTTTTATATTAAAATTCTCTATATCCTGTTATAGTTTTTATCTCATGTTTGGACCTGGTTTGAAGCAGTTGAAAAAAAAAATGGGGGAATGTTGTAGAGGTTTCAAGCATTATATTCTTTGGAGGAAGAGTTAATTTGAATAATCATTTTTAATTTCTTCCCAAATCAAGCTTCTGAGCCTTCCTTTTTAAACAATGGAAACAAAATCTTGCTTTGAGAGAACCATGGCTAGCAGTTGTTAATAGCTTTATTTACTTTGATCACAGCAATCATCTCTTACTAATGATAATTAATTTGAAAGACTTAGAGGATTGATTTATTTAATGAACATACAGGTAATTGCAAATTTCTTTCCTAATGACATAAGGGAAATGAAGCCTGTTAACATTTAAAATAATTTGTAATGGACATGTACATCCTTTAGAAGAATAAAATAGTCTCATCAGTTCCCTTACATTTGAAATGAATATTTTAGTTGATCACTTTTTCTAATTACTAGAGCTTTATCTGCACATATGATGTGAGTTAATTGGCATAGGATTTATTTGTTCACTTCAGCCTCCTTTAAAATATAGTCATGTAAATAAAATAAAATTTAAAAAAATAATAAAATATAGTCATGTGGGACTTCCCTGGTGGCCCAGTGGTTAAGACTCCACTGTCCCAATGCGTGGTGCCCAGATTTGTTCCCTGGCTGGGGAACTAAATCCCACATGCTGCAACTAAGAGTTCACATGTTGCCACCAAAGATTCCGCATGCCACGACTTGGACCTGGTGCAGCTAGTTAAATAAATAAATATAGTCATGTAAAAGCTGGATTTAAATTAAACAAGCTGCTACTGTGTACCATGTGATTGTCTACTATATTTGAGGCTTGCATCAGTACCTGTTGCTGTAGTAATGCTGAATTACATGCTCTCCCAAAGCAGTAGTTTTAAACAATAATCAAATATTTAGATCCTAGGTCTATTGGTACTTTTGGCTGGACTCAGCATGGTGTGGTATTGACTGACCTTGGTCATCCATCTGGGAGTTGACTAGATATTGGATGACTTAGGATCGATTGACCTAAGGTTACTCAGCTTTGTTCCATTTGTTTTTATTCTTCTAGAAGGTACTGAGAATGTTCTTAGAACAATGGCAAATAACAGGAGTGAGAGTAAGTAGAAAGATGCGTGTTTTTCAAGCTTCTGTTTGTGTTACACGTACTAATAAACTTTATGTCAAAGCAAGTGACACGGTATACTTGTCACTTTCTAGGGCTTCCATCACAAAATACCGCTGACTCAGTGCCTAAAAAAACAGAAATGAATTTTCTCCAGTTCTGGAGACCAGAAGTCCAAGGTCAAGGTGTTGGCGGTTTTGACTTCTCCTGTAGTCTCTCTCATTAGCTTGCAGACAGCTGTGCTCTTGGCATGTCCTTGCATGGTCTTTCCTCTCTGCACTTGCATCTCTAGTGTCTGTGTGTCTGAATTTCTTCTCATAAAGATACCAGTTACATAAGATAAGGCCCACTGTAACAGCCTCATTTAATTAGTGTGTGTGCTCAGTTGCTTCAGTCATGTCGGACTTTTTGTAATCCCATGGACTGCAGTCCACCAGGCTCCTCTGTCCAGGGATTTTACAGGCAAGAATACTGGAGTGATGAACATTGGGGTACACGTGTCTCTTTCCCTTCTGGTTTCCTCAGTGTGTATGCCCAGCAGTGGGATTGCTGGATCATAAGGCAGTTCTATTTCCAGTTTTTTAAGGAATCTCCACACTGTTCTCCATAGTGGCTGTACTAGTTTGCATTCCCACCAACAGTGCAAGAGGGTTCCCTTTTCTCCACACCCTCTCCAGCATTTATTGCTTGTAGACTTTTGGATCACAGCCATTCTGACTGGTGTGAAATGGTACCTCATAGTGGTTTTGACTTGCATTTCTCTGATAATGTTCATCGCAGCACTGTTTATAATAGCCAGGACATGGAAGCAACCTAGATGTCCATCAGCAGATGAATGGATAAGAAAGCTGTGGTACATATACACAATGGAGTATTACTCAGCCATTAAAAAGAATACATTTGAATCAGTTCTAATGAGGTGGATGAAACTGGAGCCTATTATACAGAGTGAAGTAAGCCAGAAAGAAAAACACCAATACAGTATACTAACACATATATATGGAATTTAGAAAGATGGTAACAATAACCCTGTGTACGAGACAGCAAAAGAGACACTGATGTATAGAACAGTCTTATGGACTCTGTGAGAGAGGGAGAGGGTGGGAGGATTTGGGAGAATGGCATTGAAACATGTAAAATATCATGTATGAAACGAGTCACCAGTCCAGGTTTGATGCACGATACTTGGGGCTGGTGCACTGGGACGACCCAGAGGGATGGAATGGGGAGGGAGGAGGGAGGAGGGTTCAGGATGGGGAACACATGTATACCTGTGGCAGATTCATTTTGATATTTGGCAAAACTAATACAATTATGTAAAGTTTAAAAAAAAAAAAAAGAATACTGGAGTTTACTGCCATTTCCTCCTCCAGGGGATCTTCATTTAACTTAATTACCTTTAAAGAGGGCCCTATCTCCAAATACAGTCACATTCTGAGATACTGGAGTTTTAACATATGAGTGTTTTCAGAAAGGGCATAATTCTATTTGTACATCATGAACCAGCCAGGGTCAGCACAGGAAGCTGTGATATAAAAATATGCAAAGAACTGGGGCTATTATTCCACCCCCCCGCGCCCCCCCCCCCTCCCCGCCATCTACCATAACACTAACAAAAGCCCCTCAGTGACATGGTTATTACTTTTGGCATTTTAGAGATGAGGGAAAATAAAGCTCAACTGGATGTGAGTCCCCACATATTTGTTTCTTTCATATAGAAATACATTGATTAACTGAGAGGAAAGGCAAGAGAACTCTTCTTTTTAAAATTTTTCAATTCCTTTATAAGAGTAGTCTTTTTACCTTTTATTTTCTCTTATTTGAATGAGGCAACCTAGTATAGTGATCATGTTGCCTGGCAATAACCTGCCTGAATTCAAATCTCACCTTCAACACTTACTGGCTATTGTACCTTGGGCGAATTAGTTAACTCTTATGTGTCTTATCTTCCTGAAGCATGAGAATAATAGTACTACCTACATAGTGTTATTAAAAGATTAATCTCTTTATATAAAAAGCTGAGAATACTGCCTGGTGGGTAGTAAATGCTATAAATTCTTTACTATAAAGATAACAACAACAGCAATCATTATAACCTTTTCTTATTTAAGATGTAAGGTCTATAAAACATAATTCTTTTTTGAACAGGGTTATATTAACTGATGGTCAGAAAGATAAGTAAGCTAAACAGTTCAGTTAACAGCATATCACTTACTAACTGGTGCTCTGTTGCACTATACCAAATATTCCACTAAGAAACTCTCCACTATTGATTAATTTGTATTTTTTGCAAAGTTGTAATGTTTCAATCTCAATTTTCTATAGATTCATGAGGGGACAGGCCTATGTTGTCAATCAACTACTTGAAATATTTCCATAGCTTCAAACTGATTTGTCAAATTTTAACTGATTTGTCAGGGAAAGGGATAGTCTACCCACTCCAGTATGGGACAGGGAAGCCTGGCATGCTGCAGTCCATGGGGTCGCAAAGAGTCAGACACAACCGAGTGACTGAACTGAACTGAACTGATTTATCAACAGGTTTTTCTCCTTTCCAAATCATTTAACATACTGAGGTCAGATTCAGATTCTGAAAAAATCAGTTTCATTTTATTACTCATCTACTCAAGCCTTCAGTGGTTCTCCAGGGGCAAAAGGGAAATATTCCAATTCCTTATTCTGGCATACAAAACAGTCCACAGAACCACTGCCTCATTTCCCACAATTCCCTGTCATGATCTGCACTTTCCACCACCATTGTTCTGCTCACACTTATCTCCCATATGCATTCCTCTTTTTGTTTACTTTTTTCATGTAAGAATCCTTTCCCTTATGCTAGCATCAGGATTTGGCACCTGTGGGTATTTTAATTCATTAGTTTTCCACATTATGTATGGATTTTCTGTTAGGGAAGATAAAAATTTGCTTTCTAATATTGTATTGTTACAATTATTGGTTATATTAGTTATCAGTTATTAAGTCTTTATACTATGCTTAATATAAATGCAACTCTCAGTTGAGTGTCACAGTGCACTATGGTTATGTCCCTTTCCCTGAAGGTAATAATAATTTTCTTCCTTATTCATTTGCATGAAAGTGAAAGTGAAAGTTGCCTGGTCATGTCTGACTCTTTGTGACCCCATGGACACGGAAATCTCCAGGCCAGAATACTGGAGTGGGTAGCCTTTCCCTTATCCAGGGGATCTTCCCAACTCAGGGATCAAACCCAGGTCTCCTACATTGGAAGCGGATTCTTTACCAGGTGAGCCACAAGGGAAGCCCAAGATTACTGAAATGCATAGCCTATCCCTTCTCCAGCAGATTTTCCCAACCTAGGAATCCAACTGGGGTCTCCTGCATTGCAGGTGGATTCTTTACCAACTGAGCTATTAGGGAAGCCCCATTCATTTGCATTGGAGAGGGCAATGGCACCCCACTCCAGTACTCTTGCCTGGAAAACCCCATGGATGAAGGAGCCTGGTAGGCTGTAGTCCATGGGGTCGCTAAGAGTCGGACATGACTGAGTGATTTCACTTTCACTTTTCACTTTCATGCATTGGAGAAGGAAATGGCAACTCACTCCAGTGTTCTTGCCTGGAGAATCCCAGGGACGGGGGAGCCTGGTGGCTGCCGTCTATGGGGTCACACAGAGTCAGACATGACTGAAGTGACTTAGCATTAGCATAGCATTCATTTGCATAGTTTTCTTAATGCCTATCACTAATTCTTCTCACAACTTTCAAGAGTTTCTTGGTATAATTTTTCACAAAATCAATCACTTTCAATCCTTGATTAGTTCCAGTTTATTTTTCCCTCTGAAACAAACTCTCAGTTTTCTAGTCTAGTTACATTGTTCCCCTATGCTGGCGGAATACTTTTTATCTTAGAGCCTCTCTTTGCTGTGTTCTTTTTTTTTTTTTTTTTAATGAGGCATATTAAGTACAAGTAATTTCTAAATGTAGTTTTCTTAATTTTACAATAATTGGTGAATTGGTCCCAGATTTTTAACTTTGATCAGTAAATATTGACCACTTTAAGCCACTTTCTTTTTTTAAAACTGAAGTACATTATCACATTATTTACAATGATGTATTTGTTTCAGGTGTACAGCACAGTGATTCAGTTCACAGTGTGTGTGCTTTTTCAGATTCTTTTCCCTTATAGGTTCCTACAAAATGTTAAATATTGTTCCCTGTGCTATACAGCAGTAGGTCCTTGTTGGTTATCTTTTTTATGTATGGCAGTGTGTATATGTTAATCCCAAGCACCTAATTTATTTTCCCTTTCCGCCTTCTCCTTTGGTAACCATAGATTTGTTTTCTATGATTGTGAGCCTATTTCTGTTTTGTAAATAAGTTCATTTGTAAATTTTTTTTTTCAGATTCCACATATAAATGATATCATATGACATTTGTCTTTCTCTGTCTGGCTTGCTTCACTTAGTATGATAATTGCTAGGTCCATGTATGCTGCAAAATTAACCAGACATATAGATCAATGGAACAGGAGAGAAAGCCCAGAGATAAACCCACACACCTATCATCTCCTTATCTTTGACAAAGGAGGCAAGACAGTCTCTTCATTAAGCAGTGCTGGCAACAGTGAACAGCTACTTATGAAAGAATGAAATTGAACATTGTCTAATGCCATATACAAAAATAAAGTCTTTTTGTTGCATTCTTGAAATTCCCTTTGCTATCCCTTAGGTCAAGCCCTGGTCATGAAGATTTGGAGTAATGTATTTGTTTCTCTATGCTTCTTCAGCATGAAGGTTGGAGGTGAACAAAATTTTCTGTAACATTGAGGGTTCTGAGTCACTAAATTCTGGTAAAGGAAGATTTTACTGCAGCAAATTTCAGTGTTTTTAAAAATTTGTGAACATAATCTCCACTTAACAAAAGGATATTAGCTGAAGCTGAGTCTTAAACATATCATCAAAAATGGCATTTATAATTTGAATTTTTCAGAGTTTTTAGATGAAATTAGAATTTCTGTTTTCTATATAACCCTTTGTCCTCACACTGCATATCTTTCCTCGAGGTGGAAGATGAGATAGATTCTGTATTTACTTTAATGACTAGTGGCTAAAAGAAGCAATCATAAAATCCAATGAACAAAAGAAAGATTATTGTGGGAGAATTTCCTCTCCAGATCATTTAAACAGATTAATAAAAAGAATATTTACTACCTACAATTGTATCACCTTAGCCATGGATGGGATGACTTTAACTTTTTATGACAGTATAAAATTCATTTTTCACCTTTAAGTCCCCTTAAGTTGTCCCCATTGTACGATGAAATAGCTGAGGGGTGTAATGTGTTCAGAATTAGTATTTGTGCGTGTATGCATTGTGTGAGGAAAGAGGAAATAACTGAGGTGCTTCTAAATGGTTTAAGTGCCTGACAGTATTTCTCACCTTGTCAGTTCTCAGCAGCAGGCCTCTGGGGCGATGTGAGTCTGGGAAAAAAGCATGGAAAACAAATGAGCTTCTGTTTTGGAATCAGTGTTATTTTATGTTTTGTGTAATGTTGCCAGAGATACTTTTATGAAGCGATCTTTAAACCAAAACTTTGGAGAAGCAATTTTTTGTTTTGCCTATCTTACGATCTACTGCAAATCTGCAGCATTTGAGTTTTTTTTCCCTCTCCCTCTTTGTCTTCCGCCCTCTTACCCCTGCCTTCAATCCCTCCACATATTGCCTTTTCTTTGCACCTAACAGGTATTTGTTGAAGTTCTGCTATATAGTAGGTGATGTCCTAACTGTTGGGCTTCCATAGTGGCTCAGTGGTAAAGAATCCACCTGCCAAACAGGAGATGCGGGTTCGATCCCTGGGTCAAAAAGACTCCTCTGGAGAAGGAAACAGCTACCACTCCAATATTCTTGTCTGGGAAATACCATGGACAGAGGAGCCTGGTGGGCTACAGTCCACTGAGTCGCAAAATAGTTGAACATGTTCAGTTCAGTTCAGTCGCTCAATCGTGTCCGACTCTTTGTGACCCCATGAATCACAGCATGTCAGGCCTCCCTGTCCATCACATGACTTAGTGACTAAACAATAACAACATTTTATGTGTAGGAATATAATGGAAAAGAACACAAAGTCATTGACTCTAGGGTGTTTGTATTCAGTTAGAGGTAGGGTGGAGGATTAGGGGGGTCAGGTTTGACAGAGTCCACCAATTTCCCTTAAAGCAAAAATACTAATTCCATCAACTGGTCACCTCAAAAATCTATTGTCCTGAAAGTATTCATCTGACAACTGAGAAAATCTTTAATGTTTGTTTTCTTAGATGACATTATAATATCCCATTTCACTTGTGGATACCAAGGGAAAATTCTGTGCCTTATGATCTCTTGCTTTGTATGCTTTTGGATGGGCCATATCACACACAACATAATTATATAAGAGCTTATTATCATTCCTATAAACTAGCATTTTTTTTCCTAGAGTTCCCTATTTTTTCCAGTTATCCTGATCACAAAGATTTGAAATTCCTGGCATTTCACTGGAATCATCCTTCATTCTCTATTTGCCTTTTAACATTCATTTCCATTCAGTCACTAAATCCTGACTTTTCTTCTTTCACTTGTCTATACATCTCATCTCATCTCATGACATGTATCATATCTCTCTAGTAGCTCTTCAGCTGATACATCTCTGCATCCACTTGGCCTCTTCCTACCAACACATGTTGGCACAAATCCTCGTCTAAAGATTTAAATTATCCAATTTGATTAATGTTTAATCTTATGATCTTATCTTTCAGTTGTACTCCTTTAGTTTTGACTTCAAACAGTCCCAGATATTTCGTCTCTTTAATATTTGTCACTCAAACATTGTCATGTGTTCACCTATTTTCCCCATAACCAAACTCAGGCCATGTACCCAAAATCCACTCAATCTCCTAACTTCCTGACTCGCTGGCCTGCCTAAGGATTTCAACTTGACATCTGCTTTATTGGCTTAGGATTAACTACATATCAGTTGTAATCTTATCCTATGAAAGTACAAACTGCATGTCTTAAATGGTAGACATGCTCTTTGATCCTGTAGAGCATAGAGTATACACTCAAAAGGCTTGCCATTCTGGTTCATGAAGGAGTGATTTTGTATGGCTTGGTCCTTGAACAAATTGCAGAGTTGCAGAAATAAGTATGAGTGTTTCAGTGGCAGCTGCAGTTTGAACAGTCTCCTTCTAGGTATAGTGTAGAAGGCACTGATGGCTGTGACCTTATCTTTATGATGTGCCTGCTCCACAGAAACAAACCATTTACTCATAAACTTATTTCCTTACTCAATATAGACTCAACGCCAAGCAGTATGGTAGAGACTTGAGTTACAAGATCAGTTCAGTTCAGTTCAGTTCAGTCACTCAGTCGTGTCTGACTCTGCGACCCCATGAATCACAGCACGCCAGGCCTCCCTGTCCAACACCAACTCCCGGAGCCCACCTAAACTCATGCCCATTGAATCGGTGATGCCATCCAGCCATCTCATCCTCTGTCGTCCCCTTCTCCTCCTGCCCCCAATCCCTCCCAGCATCAGAGTCTTTTCAAATGAGTCAGCTCTTTGCTCAGATGGCCAAAGTATAGGAGTTTCAGCTTCAACATCAGTCCTTCCAATGAACACTCAGGACTGATCTTTAGGATGGATTGGTTGGATCTCCTTGCAGTCCAAGGAACTCTCAAGAGTCTTCTCCAACACCACAGTTCAAAAGCATAAATTCTTCAGTGCTCAGCTTTCTTCAGAGTCCAACTCTCACATCCATACATGACCACTGGAAAAACCATAGCCTTGACTAGACGGACCTTTGTTGACAAAGTAATGTCTCTGCTTTTTAATACTCTGTCTAGGTTGGTCATAACTTTTCTTCCAAGGAGTAAGTGTCCTTTAATACAAGTTACAAGATAAATAAGATCTAATCTCTTCTTCAAAGTGGCTTAAAATCTGAAAGAAGAGATATACATTGAATGAATATATTAAATTATATACACAATTAAAATACATATTTTATAAGATTATTTTGAGGACTAATTGAATAGGTGTATTCAAAGGGCTTAAAATAGTGCCTGGCAATTAGAACACATTACATAAATATTTGTTTTAATTTTACAATGAACTTTAATTATGTTCAAGTGTTAGGGGGCTACAGAGTTTCCTCTGCATATAAATGTTGCTTGTCCACTCACAGATTCTTGTGAGACTTCAACTAGGACTCTACTGATTCCATGTTCACTCATTCAAAAAATACTTTTTTTAAGCATTTTTTATATTCTAAACTGTGATAGACACAAGGGGAATAAAGAAAAATAATCCAAGTTCCTCATCTTCAACATTTTTATTTGTGTAACAATTGAGTAATAGAAGCATTTCAAAAACTGGACTCAGTAAACTCCCTGAATTTTACTACAAATGATAAAAAAGAAAACATTTAAATTTTGTTTGAAATTAAAAATGCAATTAAATTATTAGAGAATGACCTGGGCCTGTACACATTTGGTTAAGTATTCTGTATTGTCTATATTGACAGGGTTACAGCAGTATAAACAACATATAATTTAAATGTAATATAATGCAAAAGCTTCAAAAGAGCCAGATCATCACAGAAAACATGTTTTTAATTATCACAGGTTTCATTATTAAGCATAGTTTCCTAAATCCTTAGAAAATCGGTGATCCATAAGTGGCTAATTTTAATTAAGTAGAATATCCTAACTTAATTTATAAAATATAGGGGAAGGAGTACAAAAAGGCTGATCCTAGTTTTATCACTTTCTATCCATGGGCATTAAGTCATTTAACCTCTTCTTTTATGAAATAATGTGAATAAATGTCATGCAGGGTTGATGACAGGATTACCAGAGATATCCAAGAACTCACTAAATTGATGGGACATAGGAAATGTTAATCATATTTTCAGTGGGAGTAGCTGTAAAAACACACATGTATATATGGCCAAACCATCCATATGTATGCATGAAAGTGAAAGTCACTCAGTCATGTCCGACCCTTTGCAGCCCTATAGACAATACAGTCCATAGAATTCTTCAGGCCAGAATACTGGAGTGGGTAGCCTTTCCCTTCTCCAGGGGATCTTCCTAACCCAGGGATCAAACCCAGGTATCCAGCATTGCAGGCAGTTTCTTTACCAACTGAGCTATGAGGGAAATCCCCATATGTATATACAAATGACTCTTTTTTATTCGTATTACTTGACCTGACTCTACAGAGGATTTGAGAGAATCATTTCCTTTGATACATGGCAAAATTTTTAACACATTTTCCTTAATGTGGGGAAACATGTTTTAACACATTTTCCTACCTGTAGGGGTTATGGCACTTTGTTGTTTATGGCAAATTACAGAGAAAACCATGTTCACATGTATGCTGGGGATACACAAATTCTTAATGGCAAGCATGCTTGGATACAGTGAGGTGTCCAGCATACAGAGAAGTTCTAGTGATTTCTAAATAACTCTATGGACTAAATTTTAATACGCTTTAGCTTCTTGGAGGTCAGTTATCTATGACAGCAATGACCGCAGGGTATTCCTTCATCTTTATTTTGTGGAAGTTTACTTAACAATCTTGCAACAGCAAACTGTCATATAACGTGCTTTAGGAGAGTGGTGTGATATCAATTTGTCAAGCATGATTTAAGAATAATAAAATCCATTTGCCCAAGATGTGGTGGGGATGGTGAGCGACAGAGGAGCTACAGGTTCATTCTAATTTCACTTACTATTTGACTTACTAAACAAGGGCATTTCCTCTGCGAATTATATTGAAGGCTGTCTTTTCCCTTAGTGGCTGGAGGACTCCCATCAAAATAATTTAATGATGAAAATGAAGCTGGTCTAATTGAATTCAGTATGAACTAAGAGTCATCACCTTAGGGTAGGTTTAGCCCTTAGCAGTTAATATTCTGCTCTGCAGTTCGGCTTTGTGGCAAAGCCAGGGATGTTGTCATTGCAGGCTTTAAGCTCAGGAAGATTTCTTGTTTTTTTTTAATATAGAGAATGGGAGGCAGAGCAAGCGCCTAAAATTGAGATAAATGTAGGCACTCACTTTGACCACTTAGGAGCTTTTAAAGACTGACACCTCATCAGCAAGTAAAAATTAACTCAGCAGGCCTCCATAAAGCTAATATCAAAAACTAAAAGTCAATTTTTGACTTTCCCTTAAAGGTTCCTGTTCTTTATTTAAAGAACTAAACCAAACTCTTGACCTATCCTTCTTAGGAAGCAATTTTAATGAGTATCAGTAGGTTTCCCAAGTCTCTGATGTGGAATTTACTTCAAATTGATTTTTAAAAATTGGGCTGGAAGCTCTAAGGACAGAATTCCCTAAGTCACCCTTCTCTGAAATACTGTGTTCACCTCACCATTGTCTGATCCTGTTTCATTTAACCAATGATATTTTAAGGGCTAAGATTCAGTCTTCCATTTCATTTCACTAGGTCTCTGAAAGACAATCTAATGTTAAAATTGGCCCATTATCTAGGCTGATCTAATTTGTGCCTTAAAATGACTTTGGAAATAAGTTTTGATTAAAAAGTTACACCAGTGATGCATTTTCAGTATCACAAAGCAAAACCTATTTGAAGAAGTTATTTCTGCATGCCAGATTGAGCAGAAGCCTTAATTCCCCTTGGTAACTGTGTAGGCGAAAAGAAATTAGGGAGCCTGGTGAATAAACAAGAAGCCATAAAAATCACAGACATCTTTGCTATCTGTCTTGTTTTTCCATCAAATGGATTGTGCAGTCAAAAATTACAACCACAATCGAATGTAAAGTATTTTAAGAATGAATACACACATCTTATTTTTTCTCCAAAATAACTATTAACAACCAAGAAACATATGCTTCAGTGAATGCTTTTAGTTGAATCATAAACTACATTTCCAACAACTGTCTTTTTGAAACCAGTTGAGACAGCTACATAAGAGGATGTTAAAGCAAATCAACCTCTCACAGAGCCCATCTGTGACTTCCCAGTGAGTCTCCAAGTACTTGCTGTCTCCAAAATTACTGTAAGCTGTACAGTTGCTGTCTTGTTAAGGGATATCCTGTTCCACCTTTCCAGTGTGTCCATCCTCTAAAACTTTAGGAGAAAATTAAGACCCTCTTTTAACTAGGTATATAGGACATAGTTCATCATGGAGAAGCTGATGAAGATACTGAATTTTGCAGACTTACTCTCTCCCATGACTGGATGTTTGCTATTTGCAGTGTTTGATATGTCATATTAGGAGGCCTAGGGAGATAAGGCCCCTTCAGCTGCCAAAAAAAAAAAAAAAACAGGGAAATATTAAAACTAAAAAGGGGAGGGAGCTGGTGTTGGATGCTCGATAGTGTTGGAGAGGAAGTAAGAAGGAGCCTCTGCAGTGTGCCAAAGTCTAGTATCTATAGTTAAAGCTGGATCTGGAGGCAGATGTGCCAAGTATCAATTCAGTACAGCAGAGCTGAGGTCAAGAATTTGAGTTCCATAAAGGACTGGCTGTGGAAATCACGTTGGGGAACACAGCATTCCCAAGCTGATGGTGGGGAAAAGAGATGAAACAGTGGCCTTCCTGTTTTCACATTTCTGTGTTCAAGAGCAAGGAACAGAATTTGGCAGAGAGAACCAGAAACAAGTCTCCAAAACAAACACTTCTGCACAAGCTTCAGGAACTATAGTTGGTGGTTTCTTATCTGTTGGGGTGGAAGAGTGAAAAGGCAGCAAGGGAAAGAAGGACTCCAGCTCCAGAACCCTACCTTTCTCCCATCTCATTGACATCTCTCAAGGTATCCAGAGTAGGCAAATATTCATAGTGGAATTAGTCACAATAGCCAAAATAAGAAACATCCAAAATGCCCATCAACTTGTAGATAAAATACAGCATACTCATATAATGAAGTGTTGCTGCTGCTGCTGCTAAGTCGCTTCAGTTGTGTCCAACTCTGTGTGACCCCATAGACGGCAGCCCACCAGGCTCCTCCATCCCTGGGATTCTCCAGGCAAGAACACTAGAGTGGGTTGCCATTTCCTTCTCCAATGCATGAAAGTGAAAAGTGAAAGTGAAGTCACTGAGTTGTGTCCGACTCTTAGCGACCCCATGGACTGTAGCCCACCAGGCTCCTTCATCCATGGGATTCTCCAGGTAAGAGTACTGAAGTGGGGTACAATTGCTTTCTCCAACGAAGTGTTAATTGACCTTAAAAAGTAATGAAGTACTAATACCCAATATAACATGAATAGTGAAAGCCTCATGCTAAGTGAAAAAAAAAAATCACAAAAGGACAAATATTGTGCAATTCTATTTATGTAAAATACCCAGAGTAGCCAAATCTGTAGAGACAGAAATAGTAAAACAGTGGTTGCCTAGGTCTAGGGGTCTTGGGAGGAAATAGACTGTTAATATATATGGCGTTTCTTTTTAGGGTGATTAAAAACTGAAACCGATCGTGGTGATGGCTGTATAACTCCGTGGATATACTAAAAACTATTGAATTGTGCATATCAAATGGATGAATTGTGTGGTGTATGAATTGCATCTCAATAAAGCTGTTTTTAAGAAGGAAAAAGCAAAGACAGAAAAGGAATTTGAGTTCCAGAAAAAAGTCAAGACTGAAATCAGCTGGAGAGTAGGAAAGCATTTATTCACTCTAAATTCATTCACTGTTATGATGAGGTATCTCCTGAGGAGTTATAGTTCTGCTTTTACAAGACTAGTAGATTTCCTGCTGAATTGGATGTCTAGTGTTCTTACAAAATTTTAGATGACAGATCACTTTCTTGAAAGTTCAGGGAAGGCAATTAACTAGCATAGAAACTAGTAAAAAATAGCAAAATTTTAATTTTAGTGCAAATATCTATGCTAAATTATATGTGTGTTTTTGCGTGTGCTGAGCTACTCAGTCATGTCCAACTCTTTTCGACCCTATGGACTATAGCCTGCCTGGCTCCTCTGCTCATGGGGCTGTCCAGGTAAGAATACTGGAGTGAGTTGCTATTCCCTCCTCCAGGGGATCTTCCCAACCCAGAGATTGAACCCAGGTCTCCTGCATTGCAGGCAGATTCTTTACCACCTAATTCATATATAGGAATCGAGTATTCCTTACAGTTTAAGAAACTATGAGAAATTGTTAATAGGTGGACCCTCCTTGAAAGCTAACTTCTTGTAGGTAAAGGACAGATAAAAAGCCATACCTGTGACCTGTGACTCCCTTAATTTTTCCTGCTTCCCTTCAAACCCTGGCTCTGCTCCACATTCAAATGTCCAAGCTTAATCCACAACCCTATTCTTGGCCAACAGCAGACCCCTTGTTCTTCCCATGATCAGAGATACACAAACCAGTACTGTGGTCTGTACTTGGGAAAATGGGGCTGAGGAAGGGACTTTCAGGCCCTTAAAGTGGACTTGAGAGCATTTTGGCAAGACCGGGATTAGGAATACCTATGGCAACCCACTCCAGTATTCTTGCCTGGAGAATCTCATGGACAAAGGAGCCTGGCAGGATACAGTCCATGGGGTCACAAAGAATTGGACACGATTAAGTGACTTCGCACAGCATGCATAAAATATAGTTGGTGATGGACAGGGAAGCCTGGCATGCTGCAGTTTATGGGGTTGCAAAGAGTCAGATATGACTGAGTGACTGAACTGAACTGAGAGTATAGTTTAGAATGGAAAAATGGAAAGGGGCTGGAGACTGGGAGTGTGAGGGGGAAGGGAAAGGCTAGGGGGTGAGCTCTAGGTGGGCATGTTCACTTGGCCTTATAGACCTCTTGTCTCACAGAGAGGGGGACAGCTGGACGAGGACCAGAGCGGGGAACTTTATTGAAGCCTGGAATCTAGACTAAGAGCTGCAATTGCCTGGGTCTGGGGGTGAAACTGCCTCATGAATTTCTCACTGCTAACAGATAACTTGGCAAAGGAAATCTTTCACCATCTGGCCTCCTCTCCCATATTACTTTCTCTTAATGTCCGTCTCATTTCAATCTCCAGTGATTTTTAAAAAATTCTCGTTTTTCCACCTAAACATATGACCTGTTATTCTTTATATTATTTCCTGTGCTGTCTCCTCTGTGGGAAAAACCTCTTTGGGAAAAATCTGTTTTGTGCTCCTAACAATTCCCATCCCTTTATTTAATACCTATGAAAGCTAAAGTGCTATAATGACAATAGTAGATAGCAATTGGGCAACAATTAAGATCCAGGCCAATTGATTTCCAATTAGTTATCCTTCAGTTCTTCAGTGTTGTCCAGGTTCAACTGTATTTGTACCCTATCTGATTTAATATGCTGATTTGAGTACTGTTTGACAAAGCTTGAAACCACATGCCCAGTTTATTCATTCTCATTTTATTAATATTAATGGTGAGGTCAGTGATAGGCACTGTCCTGAGCCTTGAAGATATGAGGTACATAAGAACTTAGCCTAAAGAAACTCATAGTTTTGTGGGGGGCATACTCACACAGTGGTGGGAAGGATGGTGCTAACTCAGTTTGGAAGACACACAGAGAGGCAGATTTCCATGAAAATATGACAACAGACCTGGGTCTTAAAGGATGCTTACGTTTTTGGCACAAAAGAAAATGGACAAGGTGAAGTAGCTGACAGGGCAGAGGTTTAAATCCCTGCTGTGAGCAATTGGCTTAGGTTATCTGAGTCTCAGTTTCATCACCTGTTAAATGACAATAATAATACTGGACAGGGATCCCATGAGGATTAAATGGGATAAAGCATGTGAAATCCTCTTCTTGTAGATGGCTTTCCTTTGCAGAGAAAAGCATTCTCTGATCAGAAGGCATTATGAATTAAACTGTCATGTAGGGGTCGGGCCCCAGGCTATCAGTCACTCTTCTCCTTCTCCCAAATTCTGGTCCATAAAAGAAATGGGAAATAGACATGGAAATCAAGAACAAATGAAAATAACAATTTTATTCCTGGTAAACTGAGTTGGAACCCCTCAGTTGCAGAACAGCGGGAAAACTGAAAATTTCTTCTCAGAGCTCAGGCTGAAGGCATTTCAGAAAGTAGCATATTTAAATTTTAATGGCAATCAACCAAACATAATATGTTGAAATTCAACAATCAGGCCAGGCCAAGAAATGTGTTTGCCATTTTGAAATGAATTGACTACTTGGGAGTTATGGTAGCTTGTAGTACTGTAGACAAATATTTTGTTTCCTGTCCTTGCTGTGTCCATCCTTGAGGGAATTTTATATATCCTATTCTACTAACCTTAGGAGTGAGCCCAAAAGTGGTGTGGACAATGATGTTGTGATGGATGTGGCATGTGTTATTTGCTAAGAGAAGCTTTAAAAAGCCTATTTGTGATTTTCCACATCTTTCTTCCCTCTGCCACCAACATAAGCATTGTTTCAGACAGAGGCTGCTCCACAAGCTTGTGTTCTGGAGTGAAGACGATGAAGAGCAAAGCAGTGGTGATGCCTGACAGACATGTAACCTGACCAGAAATAAAGCTGTGCTATAAGCCCCTAAGATTCCTGGATTATTTATTACTGCAGCAAAACCTAGCCCAGCCTAATGGATCAGTAGCTGTGAAATCACATCATGCAGACATTTAATATTTAACCCAACAGGTCAAGTTTCTCTGTTACATCTATTCTTGTCTACATTTTGGGGACTTGCAGGGAGGTCTGTATAAAGTTGTTTAGCTCCTGTTTGGCTTGTTTTTGAGATTTTGCACATTAGTGATTTTGCATGGTTTCTTCTCACCCATCAAAACAACCAGCCCTGATGAGAAAGAACATTTAATTTGTCTCTATTTCATCTAATTATTTTGCAAAATTTTAAATATTATTATGTATTTGAATTTTCTACCTTAATATGCAACATATAAACTTGTGATATTTATCCCATAGATTGATCTTTGCGTGCATGTTCAGTTGTTCCTGACTTTGTAACTCCATGGACTGTAGCCTGCCAGGTTCCTCTGTCTATGGGATTTTTCAGGCAAGAATACTAGAGTGGGTTGTCATTTCCTTCTCTAGGGGATCTCCCCAACCAGGGATTGAACCCACACTTTCTGCACTGGCAGGCAGAGTCTTACCACTGTGCCACCTAGGAAGCTTGTAGATTAGTCTTTACCTGTGACCTATCACTGACCAAAGGATCGCATCTACTATGTGCTATATCCCGGCATAAGTTACACCAAAATAACTGCCCAAATGAAAAATGTAGTCAAATGACCAATTTAGCATCCTGTAAATTTTAGGAAAAAAGTTCTGATTTTGCATTTTGAATATAATTGCCCTACTAATAGTATATTTGCCCTACTAATAGCCCTATTAACAGTACAACTGTTTAATGCTGCTGCTGCTAAGTCGCTTCAGTCGTGTCCAACTCTGTGTGACCCCATAGATGGCAGCCCATTAGGCTCCTCTGTCCCTGGGATTCTCCAGGCAAGAATACTGGAGTGGGTTGCCATTTCCTTCTCCAAAAACTGTTTAATATGTTTGTGCAATTAATAAACAATGATCATAAAGAACAACTTTTAAAACCAGATTGGATTAGAGAGTGGAGACAGGATTAGCCTTAACTTCAAACAGAAAAGAAGCAAAATTTTTTATACTTATTTATTTTATAATATTGCCAGCCACAGAGGCTATCAGTTGTTACATAAGTCCATTCCCAAACCAGTAACAGCAATTGTGTATCAACTGTTTAAGATAATGTAAATAAATTCCAAAGAAACAGGAAAAGTAGACATAATTTTGATGAAATTAAATTTGAGATATGATCACTTACATGAAAAGAATGTGATCATTTGTAAATGGCATAAACATTGTAAACTATATATAGCAGGTTTCTGGCAGAATTTAGAATTAATGACAGGAAGGGTTAAATGGGAAAAGGATTAATATGGTATTATAAAATAAATGAAAAAAGATCAAGCTGGCCTCTGTATTGTCACTATATTCAAATTATAGTTGAAGAACTGCATTTCTATAATTAGGGAATAACCCAATGGAAATTAGAAGACTTAGTACAATGTAAATGTTTTTTAATGACTATTGAGTTCTTGCAAGTGATATTCTCATTAATGATGCTAACTGTGTAGGCTAACACTTCTTGTCACATTCAACAAGATCAAAGTTCTGCAAGGATTGTTTCATTTGAATTTCAGTCTGTGAGGAATAAAAAGGCAAAACAATTAAGGTCCATACACCCTAATGTAGGCATAAGAGCAGCTAGCTCCTATACATATAAATCAGTCTTAAAGAAGAACTTTCTTTTACCTTGTGAAGTCTGCATGATTCAGAGCAGATGCTCGACAGAACTTTCCCTGATGATGGAAACATTCTCTGTCTGCTCTTTCCTTCAAAGTAGCCATGTGTAGCTATGTGTGGCTATTGAGCAAAGCAATTGAAATAGACCTAGTGCAGCTGAGCAAATGATTTGAAACTTTTATTGAATTTTAATTGACTATAATTCAGTTTTAAATAACCAGATGTGGTTCCAGTCTACTCTATTGGTCAGTGTAATCTAGAGCTATCTCATTTAAAAGCTTTGAGAAAGTCGTTCAGTCATGTCTAACTCTTTGTGACTCCATGGACTATACAGTCCATGGAATTCTCCAGGCCAGAATACTGGAGTGGGTAGCCTTTTCCTTCTCCAGGGGATTTTCCCAACCCAGGAATCAAACTGGGGTCTCCTGCATTACAGGCAGATTCTTTACCAACTGAGCTATTAGGGGAGAGCTTTAAAAAAACTATAGATTAAGCTTATTGCCAGCACATTCTCTGTCATCTTTCTGAATTATTTCTCCCAAAAAGAAAAATTTAAGAGAACCAGACCTTATTCATCCAAGAGAAGGATACTACCAGCCATGTTTTCAAGTACATCCCATGTCCCAAATGTAGTTAACGAATTTCCATAGATTTTGACATTTAATTATTTTTATACCTTATTCTGGTTTTGTTAGGTAAAATGATTTTTATCTATCCGGTTTCAGGATTCTGGGCCTTCCTTATAAAAGCTCTTGCTTCAGCTTGGGAGACTCACAGGGCTGAGAACTCAGCCTTTCTGAAGCTCTGCCTCTCTTCCAACTATGTCCAGTGACTGATTTTTCTCTGTCTGTCTTCTGGCTGCAGGAGATGAGCATCGCTTTAAATACTACCCTTTGATTCTTGCATTTTGTTTAAAATTGTTGATTAATAGGTCTGAACCTGGCCATTTTCTCTCTTCAATAAATCAGTGGCATTTGAGAACACCCACCAAATTTCACAGGCATTAGAGTTGCTGTTTCTCCCTGTTTTCTCAAACTCATGACATTGCACAAGCTACCACTTCCCTTTTTCCTGTGTCCCTTCTGGGTCCAGAAGAGATGAAGTTTTTAGCAGTTGTATCTTAGATCAGGCCATGGACTATAAACAGAATATCTAGCACCACTGATAGGCCCTTCTTGTCATCCAGCCAGTGAGTGAATAATTTCAGAATCCCTGGTCACAGTCTCTGCTTCTTAGAGACTCCACTTCTAATACCAGCTATGTTGGGTCAAAGTATTAGGAGACGTTAAGAGACGCGGGTTTGATTCCTCTGTCCAGAAGATCCCCTGGAGGAGGAAATGACAACCCACTCCCTCTCCAGTATTCTTGCCTGGGAAATCCCATGGACAGAGGAGCCTGGAGGGCTATAGTGTAGATGGTTGCAAAGAGTTGGACACGACTAAAGTGACTTAGCACACATGCACGCTGACGTGGAACCTGAGATGGAGATCTTTTATCAAATGATTCATTAAAGGAGGAAGATTTGAGAGGGAGAAATAGAGCACAAATTCAGTCTCATTTGGAGACTGGCTTCAGTCTTATCCTCCAGGGAACCTCTGGCATACACATGGTCCCACAGAGCCTATCGCACTTTGAATTCAGAGGGCTTGGCCCTTTGTATTGCCTTGTTCCCCTTTGTGTGTGTGCAATCAATCAATCAACCAGGTGTGCAGTGTTGCAGGGGGAGGTGTTCCTTCTTTGGTGAAGATACCAGTTGTGAGTTATTCTCAGTCAACATTCATAGCAGATAAGGTTGGGATTGGGGTATGTGTGTGTACACCAAATAGTAAAATTGTTCAGGGAAAGATTCTAACAGTATCCACTACAGTAGGACAGCACAAGGTTGTCTCCTTCCTTAGTAGGTTATTCAGCAAGATAAGTTGAAGACTTAGCCAGGGGCTGTGAGCTAAATGCTACCTGCACAGCAGGATTCTTTACATCTCATCACATGGCTATGTTTCTTTTCAGTTATTCATTTCAGAGATGATTAGAGAGACTTGTTATATCATAGGACTAACCTGTGCTCTGGGAATAGAGCAATGATTAAGTTTCTAGATTGTGAACAATAGACTTGTAAGTGGGTGATTGTAGGGAAATGTGAGTAAGTACTATTAACATGATGTGAATCTGTGCAAGCAGAGAAGGGAGAGATGAGCAGTGGAGAATTAGAGTTCATGGAGAAGTTGAAATGTGAGCTAGGACTCGAGGTGATGAGGAGCTTGTCAGACACATTACCCTAGTTATATAGCAATCATGTACCTCAATGCCTGTACCTAAACATTTTTTTTTTTCATTCTGGTAGGATTTAAGGGAATGCTTGGATTAAGATCTTACAAAGGCTATAGGATATGATCCACTATTCGATTCTAGTGACCTGTGTTTGATCCTTTGATTCTATAATGCAGTGTGTTCCTTTGTTGACTTGAATATAGAGAAGATTATTCACGTTCTATTTGCTCAGCATCAGTATTTACAAGGCATCTCAAATGAACCATTTCACACAAGAGATTGATGGTATATAGGTGGGTGATGCTTCAGTTTCCCATCAAACAGAGGTTATTTAAACAATGAACAGTTATTTTCTCATTAATCGGATTCCATAGACTCAGTTGAAAGGTAATAGTATTCCAGTGTGATAGACTGTCTCCTGACAGTCTCAGCTGGAAGTTTCTCACAGGACAGAGAAAAACTGGTATCAATCCATTAAAAAATCCAGTGGTGAAACTGAATATAAAGCAGCTTCTATAGCAATAAGCTTTGCAAGCTCCCTCCACAATTAGTTATTTATCATACTCAAGGATATTTACTTGTCATTTTTCCTACAGGGAAGCTCATTGGGTATGTTCATTAAATGGTCAAAGTCAAATCCATCTTTTGAAAGCACTGTTGGAGTCAATTGAGGAGTATGTTAGGGCTTGATCTGAACAACTCTGTCCATCAGATGCTGTTTCTTGTAGAGCAAACAGATGAATGCAGATGGTGAAGAAAAATTATTTATTTACTTCTTTCTGTTTCCGAAGTAACTGAAACTCTTTACCTCCTTTTTGTTTAATTTATTTTTTAAATGAGACTTCTCTCATACTGCTTCAGGGACACATTGTTATTCTTTCAATAATTGAATACTATGCTACTGCTATTGCTAAGTAGCTTCAGTCATGTCCCACTCTGTGAGACCCCATAGACGGCAGCCCACCAGGCTCCCCCATCCCTAGGATTCTCCAGGCAAGAACACTGGAGTGGGTTGCCATTTCCTTCTCCAAAAGCACAAGTGAAGTCGCTTCAGTCATGTCCAACTCTTAGCGACCCCATGGACTGCAGCCTACCAGGCTCCTCCATCCATGGGATTTTCCAGGCAAGAGTAATGGAGTGGGGTGCCATTGCCTTCTCCAAATTGAATACTATGGATATATACTAACCAACAAAGTAGTAAGGAATTTTCTTCTATGTTTATAAAAAGCTATACTTATGCTATATTGATTCTTTATAGTGTCAGCTAAAGCACCACTGATAGGAAAACTCCTTGGGAGTACAAGATACTATTTTTACAGGGCATTAAATACTGTGCTATATATATATATATTTTTTTTTTTTAACAATTTTCTAATTGAAGTTAGTTAATTTACAATGTTGCATTCATTTCAGGTGTATAGCAAAGTGATTATTATGTCTACACACGTCTATACTATATATATATATATATATATATATATACTGCATGTGTGCTAAGTCACTTCAGTCATGTCTGACTCTTTGTGACCCTATGGTCACAGGCTCCAATGTCCATGGAATTCTTCAGGCAAGAATACAGAAATGAATTGCCATGACCTCCTCCAGGGGTCTTCCTGATCCAGGGATCAAACTAGCATCTCTTTTAAACTAATTTATTTATTTTAATTGGAGGCTAATTACATTACAATATTGTGATGGTTTTTGCCATACACTGATATGAATCAGCCATGGGTGTACATGTGTCCCCCATCCCAAAACCCTCTTCCCCCCTCCCTCCCCATCCCATCCCTCTGGGTTGTCCCAGTGCACTGGCTTTGGGTGCCCTGTTTCCTGCATCAAACTTGGACTGGTCATCTGTTTCACATATGGTAGTATACATGTTTCAATGCTATTCTCTCAAATCATACTACCCTCACCTTCTCCTATGGAGTCCAAAAGACTGTTCTATACATCTGCATCTCTTTTGCTGTCTTGCATATAGGGTCATCGCTACCATCTTTCTAAATTCCATATATATGCATTAATATACTCTATTGGTGTTTTTCTTTCTGACTTACTTCACTCTGTATAATGGGCTCCAGTTTCATTCACCTCATTAGAACTGATTCAGATGCATTCTTTTTAATAGCTCAGTAACATTCCATTGTGTATATGTACCACAGCTTTCTTATCCATTCGTCTGGCAATGGACATCTAGGTTGGTTCCATGTCTTGCTGCTGCTGCTGCTGCATCACATCAGTCGTGTCTGACTCTGTGAGACCCCATAGACAGCAGCCCACCAGGCTCCTCCATCCATGGGATTCTCCAGGCAAGAGTACTGGAGTGGGTTGCCATTGCCTTCTCTCGCTTCCATGTCCTAGCTATTATAAACAGTGCTGCAATGAACATTGGGGTACACGTGTCTCTTTCAATTCTGGTTTCCTCAGTGTGTATGCCCAGCAGTGGGATTGCTGGGTCATACGGTAATTCTATTTCCAGTTTTTAAAGGAATCTCCACACTGTTCTCCATAGTGGCTGTACGAATTTGCATTCCCACCAACAGTGTAAGAAGGTTCTTTTTTCTCCATACCCTCTCCAGCATTTATTGTTTGTAGACATTTTGATAGCAGCCATTCTGATTGGCGTGAGATGGTCCCACATTGTGATTTTGATTTGCATTTAATAAGTGATGTTGAGCACTTTTTCATGTGTTTGTAAGCCATCTGTATGTCTTTGGAGAAATGTCTGTTTAGTTTTTTGGCCCATTTTTGAATGGGTCACTTATTTTTCTGGAATTGAGCTGCAGGAGTTGCTTGCATATTTTTGAGATTAATTCTCTGTCAGTTGCTTCATTTACTGCTATTTTCTCTCATTTTGAGGGCTGTCTTTTCACCTTGCTTATAGTTTCCTTTGTTGTGCAAAAGATTTTAAGTTTAATTAGGTCCCATTTGTTTATTTTTTCTTTTATTTCTATTACTCTTGGAGGTGGGTCATAGAGGATCCTGCTGTGATTTACATTAGAGAGTGTTTTGCCTATGTTTCCCTCTAGGAGTTTTATAGTTTCTGGTCTTACATTTCAATCTTTAATCCATTTTGAGTTTATTTTTGTGTATGGTGTTAGAAAGTGTACTAGTTTCATTTTTTTATAGTTAGTTGACCAGTTTTCCCAGCACCACTTGTTAAAGAGATTGTCTTTTCTCCATTATATATTTTTGCCTCCTTTGTCAAAGATAAGGTGTCCATAGGTTTCTGGATTTATCTCTGAGTTTTCTATTTTGTTCCATTGATCTATATTTCTGTCTTTGTGCCAGTACCATACTGCCTTGACTGTAGCTTCATAGTATAGTCTGAAGTCAGGCAGGTTGATTCCTCCAGTTCCATTCTTCTTTCTCAAGATTGCTTTGGTTATTCGATGTTTTTTGTATTTCCTTACAAATTGTGAAATTATTTGTTCTAGTTCTGTGAAAAATAGCATTGGTAGCTTGATAGAGATTGTGTTGAATCTGTAGATTGCTTTGGGTTGTATACTCATTTTCACTATATTGATTCTTCTGATCCATGAACATGGTGTGTTTCTCCATCTATTTGTGTCCTCTTTGATTTCTTTCATCAGTGTTTTATAGCTTTCTTTTCTTTTTTAAAAATATATTTTATTTAATTTTTTAACTTTACCATATTGTATTGGTTTTGCCATATATCAATATGAATCCACCACAGGTATACACATGTTCCCCATCCTGAACCCTCTTCCCTCCTCCTTCCCCATACCATCCCTCTGGGTAGTTCCAGTGCACCAACCCCAAGCATCCTGTATCATGAATCGAACCTGGACTGGTGACTCGTTTCATATATGATATTATACATGTTTCAATGCCATTCTCCCAAATCATCCCACCTTGTCCCTCTCCCACAGAGTCCAAAAGACTGTTCTATACATCAGTGTCTCTTTTGCTGTCTCGTATACAGGGTTATTGTTACCATCTTTTTAAATTCCATATATATGCATTAGTATACTGTACTGGTGTTAGTACACTGTACTGGTGTTAGTACAGTATAGTTTTCTATATAAAAGTCTTTTGTTTCTTTAGGTAAATTTATTCCTAAGTATTTATTCTTTTCATTGCAATGGTGAATGGGATTGTTTCCTTAATTTCTCTTTTTGTTTTCTCATTGTTAGTGTATAGGAATGCAAGGGATTTCTGTGTGTTAATTTTATATCCTGCAACATTACTATATTCATTGATTAGCTCTAGTAATTTTCTAGTGGTGTCTTTAGGGTTTCCTATGTAGAGGATCATGTCATCTGCAAACAGTGAAAGCTTTACTTTTTCTTTTCCAATCTGGATTCCTTTTATTCCTTTTTCTTCTATGATTGCTGTGGCTAAAACTTCCAAGCTATATTGAATAGTAGTAGCGAGAGTGAGCATTCTTGTCTTGTTCCTGATTTTAGGGGAAATGCTTACAATTTTTCACCATTGAGGATGTTTCCTGCACGTTTAACATATATGGTTTTTATTATGTTGAGGTATGTTCCTTCTATGTCTGCTTTCTGGAAAATTTTTTTTATCATAAATGGGTGTGGAATTTTGTCAAAGGCTTTCTCTGCATCTATTGAGATAATCATATGATTTTTTTTTTTACTTTCAATTTGTTAATGTGGAGTATCACACTGATTTGTGAATATTGAAGAATCCTTGCATCCCTGGGATAAAGCCCACTTGGTCATGATGTATAATCTTTTTAATATGTTGTTGGATTCTGTTTGCTAGAATTTTGTTGAGGATTTTTGCATCCATCTTCATCAGTGATATTGGCCTGCAGTTTTCTTTTTTTGTGTGTCATCTTTGCCTGGTTTTGGTGTTAGGGTGATTGTGGCCTCATAGAATGAGTTTGGCAGTTTATCTTCCTCTGCAATTTTCTGGAAGAGTTTGAGTAGGATAAGTATTAGCCCATCTCTACATTTCTGGTAGAATACACCTTTTAAGCCATCTGGTTCTGGGCTTTTGTTTGTTGGAAGATTTTTTTATTACAGTTTCGATTTCCATCCTTGTGATGGGTCTATTAAGATTCTCTATTTCTTCCTGGTTCAGTTTTGGAAAGTTATACTTTTCTAAGAAATTGTCCATTTATTCTAAGTTGTCCATTTTATTGGCATATGCTGCTGCTGCTGCTGCTAAGTCGCTTCAGGCATACAGTTGCTGATAATAGTCTCTTATGATCCTTTGTATTTCTGTGTTGTCTGTTGTAATTTCTCCATTTTCATTTCTAATTTTGTTGATTTGATTCTTCTCCCTCCTATTCTTAATGAGTCTGGCTAATGGCTTGTCTATTTTATTTATCTTCTCAAAGAACCAGCTTTTAGTTTTGTTCATTTTTGCTATAGTCTCCTTTGTTTCCTTTTCATTTATTTCTGCCTTTATTTTTATGATTTATTTCCTTCTACTAACCCTGGGGTTCTTCATTTCTTCTTTTCATAGTTGCTTTAGGTGTAAAGTTAGGTTACTTATTTCATTTTTCTTTTTTTTCTTGAAGTAAGCTTGTATTGCTATGAACCTTCACCTTAGTACTGCTTTTTACTGAATCCCATAGGTTTCGGGTTGTTGTGTTTTCATTTTCATTTATTTCTATGCATATTTTGATTTCCTTTTTGATTCTTCCATGATTTGTTGGTTATTCAGAAGTGTGTTGTTTAATCTCCATATGTTTGTATTTTTAACAGTTTTTTCCCCCCTGTAGTTGACATCTAATCTTACCACATTGTGATCAGAAAAGATGCTTGAAATGATTTCAATTTTTTTTGAATTTACTAAGGCTAGATTTATGGCCCAGGATGTGATCTATTCTGGAAAATATTCCGTGTGCACTTGAGGAAAAGGGGAAATTCATTGTTTGGGGGTGAAATGTCCTATAGATATCAAGTAGGTCTAACTGGTCTATTGTATCATTTGAATTTTGTGTTTCCTTGCTAATTTTCTGTTTGATCTATCCATAGATGTGAGTAGGGTATTAAAGTCTGCCACTATTGTTGTGCTACTGTTAATTTCCCCTTTCATACTTGTTAGCATTTGCCTTATGTATTGAGATGCTCCTATGTTGGGTGCATATATATTTATAATTGTTATATCTTCTTCATGGATTGATCATTTGATCATTATGTAGTGTCCTTCTTTGTCACTTTTCACAGCCTTTATTTCAAAGTCTATTTTATTTGATATGAGTATTGCTACTCCTGCTTTTTTTTGGTCTCCATTTGTATGAAATATCTTTTTCCAGCCCTTCCCTTTCAGTCTCTATGCACCCCTTGTTTTGAGGTGGGTCTCTTGTAGACAACATATATAGGGGGTCTTGTTTTTGTATCCATTCAGCCAGTCTTTGTCTTTTGGTTGGGGTGTTCGACCCATATACATTTATGGTAATTATTGATAAGTATGATCCTGTTGCCATTTACTTTGTTGTTTTGGGATTGAGTTTATAAACCTTTTCTGTGTTTCCTGTCTAGAGAAGATCCTTTAGCATTTGTTGAAGAGCTGGTTTGGAGGTGCTAAATTCTCTCAGCTTTTACTTTTCTGTAAAGTTTCTGATTTCTCCTTCATATTTGAATGAGATCCTTGCTGAGTACAGTAATCTGGGTTGTAGGTTTTTCTCTTTCATCATTTTAATTATGTCCTGCCATTCCCTTCTGGCCTGAAGAACTTCTATTGAAAGATCAGCTGTTATCCTTATGGGGATCCCCTTGTGAGTTATTTGTTTTTTTCCCTTGCTGCCTTTAATATTTGCTCTTTGTATTTGGTCTTCATTAGTTTGATTAATATGTGTCTTGGGGTGTTTCACCTTGGGTTTATCCTGTTTGGAACTCTCTGGGTTTCCTGGACTTGGGTAGTTAATTCCTTCCTCACTTTAGGAAAGCTTTCAACTATTATTTCCTCAAGTGTTTTCTCATGCCCCTTATCTTTGTCTTCTTCTTCTGGGACTCCTATGATTCGAGTTGGGGCATTTAACATTGTCCCAAAGGTCTCTGAGGTTGTCCTCATTTCTTTTAATTATTTTTTTTTCTTTTTTACTCTCTGCTTCATTTATTTCTACCATTCTATTTTCCACCTCACTTATCCTATCTTATGCCTCAGTTATTCTACTGTTGATTCCCTCCAGAGTGCTTTTGATCTGAGATATTGCATTATTCATTATTGATTGACTCTTCTTTATTTCTGCTAGGTCCTTGTTAAGCATTTCTTGCATCTTTTCAATCCTTGTCTCTAGTCTCTTTATCTGTAACTCTATTTTGTTTTCAAGATTTTGGATCATCTTTACTATCATTATTCTGAATTCTTTTTCAGGTTGACTCCCTATCTACTCTATTGTTTTGTTTGGTGGGTAATTATCATTTTCCTTTACCTGCTGAGTATTTCTCTGCCTTTTCATTTTGTTTAGATTCCAGTGTTTGGGGTGGCCTTTCTGTAGGCTGGAAGTTTGTGGTTCCTCTTATTGTGGAGCCTGCTCCCTGTGGGTGGGGTTGGGATAGAGGCTTGTGAAGGTTTCCTGGTTGAGGAAGCTTGTGTCTGCGTTCTGGTTGGTTGAGCTGGATCTGTTCTCTCTGAAGTGCAATGAAGTGCCCATTAGTGAGTTTTGGAGTGTCTGTGGGCTTGGCATGGCTTTGGGTAGCTTGTCTTTTAATGTTCAGGGCTGTGTTTCCGCTTTACTGAAGAATTAGCATGGTATGTCTTGCTTTGGAACTTGTTGGCTCTTGGGTGGAGCTTGGTTTCAGTATGGGTATGGAGGCTTTTGGATTAGTTCTTGTCTATTACTGTTCCCTGGAATCAGGACTTCTCTGATGTTCTCAAGTTTTGGAGTTAAGCCTCCTGCCTCTGGCTTTCAGTCTTATTCTTACAGTAGCCTCAAGACTTCTCCATCCATACAGCACAGTTGATAAAATATCTAGGTTAATGGTGAAGCAATTCTCCACAGTGAGGGACACCCAGAGAGGCTCACAGAGTTACATGGAGAAGAGAAGGGGGAAGAGGGAGAGAGAAGTGACCAGGAGGAGAAGAGGGGGAGTCAAAAGGGGAGAGAGCAAGCTAGCCAGAAATCAATTCCCTATGTGTTCTCCACAGTTTGGAACACCCAGAGAGATTCACAGAGTTACATAAAGAAGAGAAGAAGGAGGAAGGAGATAGAGGTAACCAGGAGGAGAAGAGGGGGAGTCAAAAGGGGAGAGAGGAATCAAGCCAGTAATCACACCCCTAAGTGAAAATGGATACTCAAGATTAGATCTTTAAAGGTACAAAATTGCTAACAAATACCAAAAAACAAAGATTAAAAAGCTAGAGTAGTGGTTATACTCTCAAAAATGCAATATGAAAAATACAAAACAAAATCAATCACAAGAATTATAAAATATATATCTAATGCTGGAAGGGATTGGGAGCAGGAGGTGAAGGGGACGACAGAGAATGAGATGTCTGGATGGCATCACCGATTCGATGGACATGAGCTTGAGTAAACTCCAGGAGTTGGTGATGGACAAGGAGGCCTGGTGTGCTGTGATTCATGGGGTCACAAAGAGTCAGACACGACTGAGAGACTGAACTGGAACTGGGACTATATATATATATATATATATATATATATATGAAATTTGCTTTAAAAATAGGTCTTTTTCAAGGTAATAGTAGGTTATAAAAATGAAAATGAAAGGAGTCATAAAGAACTTTATTTAAAAACAATTACAAAGTGATAATACCAAAAATATATCTAGGGATTTCTCTTGCACTGTTGTGGGCAGTGTGGGGTCAGTTCAGTTTCAGAGAGTTCCTTGTTCCAGCTTGTACTTCTTCTCAAGGTCTATAGGCCCCTCTGACGCTTAGTCAATGTAAACTACAGGGTTTTAATCTGTTGCACCTGTCACTTCTAGAGTGGTTCCCTCTTCTTTATTTCGGCTTTCTCTGTTCTCAAGTCTTTAGTGTCTAATTTCTGCCCTGACACAAGGGGGTGAACGTGTTCACTTATTAAGCTCACTTTTTCAATTGTGTTGTGGGGATGGAGGGACACTTCAAACAAATATCACTGGCATGTGTGGGGAGTGCTCACAGTGTATGGACCATTCTGGGTTTGCCCCAGCTCATGGCGGCGTGTACTTTCCGTGTCTACACTGCTCATGCTCCAGGTTGCACTGCAGGAGCATTGTACCAAGTGGACCCTGCATTTCATGCACTTCCCAGGTATAATCCACTCAGATTCAGGTTCTCTGGTGATCCACAAGGGCCCAGACTCTGCTGGGCATGCATTTTGTGCACTTTTCCAGTTGGAGCAGTTCAGGTGACCAGATGCTTGGTGAGTGCACTGTCCCAGGTGCCCATGCATCTTAATCACTTCTCTAATTCCAGCCACTCAGTTTCCCGGGTGCGCCATGAGAGCTCTAACTCAGGTATGCTTTGTGTCTCCTCTGAGGAGCTGATCTCAGGCTGTGCCCCTCCTGGCAGATGTCAACCATCCAGGATCCCAGGAAGATGTGGTTAGCAAGTGGGAGCATGCTCATAGTCTGGTGGAGCTTGCCAGTCTCTGGGGCCGAGATTGCCCCCTTGCCTTCTGGCTCTGGCTGTTGCACACCTGCCTCTCTGCTGCACACATGCCTCTCTGCCTCTGGTGGGGGTAGGGGCCTGTACACAGCTGGTTAGCTCTCCTTTGGTGTTCATTCAATCCTTCGTTCTGTGAGCGGGCTAGGCTGTGGGAATTTTCATGGGAAAGTTTTCTCTCTCTCTCTTTTTTTTTTCCCTCTCTGGCGATCCCACAGTTTGTGTTCCTACCTCAGTTTAGCTCCCTCAGATTGTCCTCAAGGCATTCAGGCCTAGTCTTTACCCTAAGCACTGATGTCCAGCCCATGCCTCCCTGTTCAGACCCCGCTCATTGGTAACAGATGCCAGCGTCTGGCCCACTTCTCTGCTGGCAGCTGCAGTTAGGCACGTATTCTGTGGGGTGGTTTTTTTCCCCCTCGTGTCTCCGTTGTCCTCTGAGATTCCAAAACTCCCCACAGACCCACCTGTTTGAAGGTTTCCTACTGTGTTGAAAATTCTCCTTCACGACACCCTCCCCATGACAGATCTCTGTCCCTAACTCTTTTGTCCCTCTTTTTGTCTTTTATATTTTGTCCTACCTCCTTTCGAAGAGAATGGGCTGCTTTTCTTGGTGCCTGGTGTCCTCCGCCAGTGTTCAGAAGTTGTTTTGTGGAAGCTGCTCAGCATTCAAATGATCTTTTGATGAATTTTTGGGGGACAGGGTGGTCTCATCAATCCTATTCCTCCGCCATCTTGGGACCGCCTACCAAACTCACATCTCTTATTTACCGCTAGCACCACTTGGGAAGCCTATCTATCTATATGTGTGTGTGTGTGTGTGTGTGTAGGTATATATTCTTCCCAAGTGGTGCTAGTGGTAAAGAACCCACCTCCCAAGCAGAAGACATAAGAGATGTGGATCTGAACCCTGGGTTGGGAAGATCCCCTGGAGAAGGAAATATTTTTTTCAATATACTTTTCTAATGTAAGTTATCACAAGATACTGAATACAGTTCCCTGCACTATATCAGATCAGATAAGATCAGATCAGTCGCTCAGTCGTGTCCGACTCTTTGCGACCTCATGAATCGCAGCACGCCAGGCCTCCCTGTCCATCACCAACTCCCAGAGTTCACTGAGACTCACATCCATCGAGTCAGTGATGCCATCCAGCCATCTCATCCTCTGTTGTCCCCTTCTCCTCCTACCCCCAATCTCTCCCAGCATCAGAGTCTTTTCCAATGAGTCAACTCTTCGCATGAGGTGGCCAAAGTATTGGAGTTTCAGCTTTAGCACCATTCCTTCCAAAGAAATCCCAGGGCTGATCTCCTTCAGAATGGACTGGTTGGATCTCCTTGCAGTCCAAGGGACTCTCAAGAGTCTTCTCCAACACCACAGTTCAAAAGCATCAATTCTTCGGTGCTCAGCCTTCTTCACAGACTAACTCTCACATCCACACATGACCACAGGAAAGACCATAGCCTTGACTAGACGAACATTTGTTGGCAAAGTAATGTCTCTACTTTTGAATATGCTATCTAGGTTGGTCATAGCTTTCCTTCCAAGGAGTAAGCATCTTTTAATTTGAAAATTCATGGCTGCAGTCACCATCTGCAGTGATTTTGGAGCCCAAAAAAATAAAGTCTGACACTGTTTCCCCATCTATTTCCCATGAAGTGATGGGACCAGATGCCATGATCTTCGTTTTCTGAATGCTGAGCTTTAAGCCAACTTTTTCACTCTCCACTTTCACTTTCATCAAGAGGATTTTGAGTTCCTCTTCACTTTCTGCCATAAGGGTGGTGTCATCTGCATATCTGAGGTTATTGATATTTCTCCCGGCAATCTTGATTCCAGCTTGTGTTTCCTCCAGTCCACCGTTTCTCATGATGTACTCTGCATAGAAGTTAAATAAGCAGGGTGACAATATACAGCCTTGACGTACTCCTTTTCTTATTTGGAACTAGTCTGTTGTTCCATGTCCAGTTCTAACTGTTGCTTCCTGACCTGCATACAGATTTCTCAAGAGGCAGATCAGGTGGTCTGGTATTCCCATCTCTTTCAGAATTTTCCACAGTTGATTGTGATCCACACATTCAAAGGCTTTGGCATAGTCAATAGAGCAGAAATAGATGTTTTTCTGGAACTCTCTTGCTTTTTCCATGATCCAGTGGATGTTGGCAATTTGATCTCTGATTCCTCTGCCTTTTCTAAAACCAGCTTGAACATCAGGAATTTCACGGTTTACATATTGCTGAAGCCTGGCTTGGAAGCCTGTACTATATAGTAGGTCCTTATTCTTTAATCTATTTTACATAGAGTACTGCATATATGTATATGGCTTTTCCCTGGATCAGGAAGATCCCTTGACAAAGGAAATGGCAAGCCATTCCAGTATTCTAGCCTGGGAAATCTCATGAACAGAGGAGCCTGGAAGGCTTCAGTCCATGGGGTTGCAAAGAGTCAGATAAGACTTAGCTCCCTGCCAGAGGTTCATATGTTAGTTCCAAACACCTATTTATCCCTCCTCCATCCTCTTCTGTTCCCTTTGAAAACCATAAATTTGTTTTATATGTGTGAGTCGATTTCTGATTTTTGTAAGTAAGTTCATTTGTATTTTTTAAAAATATTTCGTATGTAAGTGATATCATGTTTGTCTTTCTCTGACTTCATTTAATATGATAATCCATTCATGTTGCTGCAAATGACATTATTTCATTCTTTCCAATGACTGAGTAACACTCCATTGTATATTTTATATACAATATATATCATCCTTTTTTTCCATTCCTCTGTTGATGGACATTAATGTTACTTCCATGTCTTGGCTGTGTAAATAGTGCTACAATGAACATAGGAGTGCATGCATCTTTTTCAATTAATGTTTTCTCTAGAAATATGCCCAGGAGTGGGACTGCAGGATCATATGGTAACTCTCTTTTTAGTTTTTTAAGGGACCTCCATACTGTTCCCCATTTTGGCTGTATCAACTTGCGTTCCCACTAACAGTGTAGATGGGTTCCTTTTTCTCCGCATCCTCTCCAGCATTCATTATTTGTAGATGTTTTAATGATGGCCATTCTGATTGGTGTAAGGTAATACATCATTACAGTTTTGATTTGCATTTCTCTAATAATTGGCAATATTGAGTATATTTTCATGTACCTGTTGCTCACCTGTATGTCTTCTTTGGATCAATGGCTATTTGGATCTGCCCATTTTTTGATTGTGTTGTTTCTTTTATTTTAATATTAAGCTATATGTCCTATTTGTATATTTTGGAAATTACTCCCTTGTTGATAGCATCATTTGCAAATACGTTCTCCCAGACCACAGGTTATCTTTTCATTTTGCTTATGGTTTCCTTTACTGTGTAAAAACTTTTAAGATTATTAGGTTCAATTTGTTTATTTTTGCTTTTGTTTCCATTACTGTTAAGAAATTCATCCAAAAAAATATTGCTGCGGTTTATGTCAAAGACTGTTCTGCCTATGTTTTTCTATAGAAGTTTTATAGTATCTGGTCTTATATTTAGATATTTAATCAATTTTAAGTTTATTTTTGTTTGTGGTATAAGAGAATATTCTAACTTCATTCTGTTACATAGATTTAGTTTTTATTCTCCTCTCTTTCCAGCTTTCTCAGCATTACTTGTTGAAGAGACTGTCTTTTCTACACTGCATAGTCTTACCTTCTTGGTCACAGATTGACTGAACATAAGTTGGTGGATTATTTCTGGGCCTTCTATCTTGTTCCATTGATTTACATGTCTATTTCTGCACCAGTATGATACTGTTTTAATCACTGTAACTTCATAATATAGTCTGAAATGAGGAAGTATGATTCCTTCAGCTCTGTTTTGCTTTCTCAAGATTGTTTTGGCTATGTGGGGATATTTTTGTTTCCATGAAATTATTAAAATTATTTGCTTCAGTTCTGTGAAAAGTCCCAGTGGTGTTTTGATAGGGATTGCATCGAATCCTTTGATTGTCTTGGGTAGTATGGTTATTTTAATAATATTTATCCTTCCAATTCGAGAACAGGGTATATCTTTCTATGTGTTTGTATCATGTTTGATTTCTTATTAGCATTTAAAAGTTTTCAGAGTACAGGTCTTTGGCCTCCTTAGGTTTATCCCTAGGTGTTTTATTCTTTTTGATGCAATGGTAAATGAGATTGTTTCATTAATTTCTTTCTTTCTTTCTTTCTTTCTTTTTTTTTTTTTTTTACTTCTTGTATGTGGACTCTTTTTTTCTTTTCTTTTCTTTTTTACTTTACAATATTGTATTGGTTTTGCCATACATCAACATGCATCTGCCACAGGTGTACACGTGTTCCCTATCCTGAACCCCCCTACCACCTCCCTCCCCATACCATCTCTTTGGGTCATCCCAGTGCACCAGCCCCAAGCTTCCTGCATCCTGCATCGAACCTGGACTGGTGATTCATTTCTTATATTATATTATACATGTTTTAATGCCATTCTCCCAAATCATCTCCCCGCCTCCCTCTCCCACAGAGTCTGAAAGACTGTTCTATAAATCTGTGTCTCTTTAGCTGTCTCACATACAGGGTTGTCTTTACCATCTTTCTAAATTCCATATATATGCATTAGTATACTGTATTGGAGTTTTTCTTTCTGGCTTACTTCAACTGTATAATAGGCTCCAGTTTCATCCACCTCATTAGAACTGATTCAAATGTGTTCTTTTTAATGCCTGAGTAATACTCCATTGTGTATATGTACCACACCTTTCTTATCCATTCATCTGCTGATGGACATCTAGGTTGCTTCCATGTCCTGGCTACTATAAACAGTGCTGCGATGAACATTGGGGTACACGTGTCTCTTTCAATTCTGGTTTCCTTGGTGTGTATGCCCAGCAGTGGGATTGCTGGGTCATAAGGCAGTTCTATTTTCAGTTTTTTAAGGAATCTCCACACTGTTCTCCATAATGGCTGTACTAGTCTGCATTCCCACCAACAATGTAAGAGGGTTCCCTTTTTTCTCCACATCCTCTCCAGTATTTATTGCTTGTAGACTTTTGGATTGCAGCCATTCTGACTGGTGTGAAATGGTACCTCATAGTGGTTTTGATTTGCATTTCTCTGATAATGAGTGATGTTGAGCATCTTTTCATGTGTTTGTTAGCCATCTGTATGTCTTCTTTGGAGAAATGTCTATTTAGTTCTTTGGCCCATTTTTTGATTGGGTCATTTATTTTTCTGGAATTGAGCTGCAGGTGTTGCTTGTATATTTTTGAGATTAGTTGTTTGTCAGTTGCTTCATTTGCTATTATTTTTTCCCATTCTGAAGGCTGTCTTTTCACCTTGCTTATAGTTTCCTTTGTTGTGCAGAGCTTTTAATTTTAGTTCAATCCCATTTGCTTATCTTTGCTTTTATCTGGGAGGTGGGTCATAGAGGATCCTGCTGTGATGTATGTCGGAGAGTGTTTTGCCTATGTTCTTCTCTAGGAGTTTTATAGTTTCTGGTCTTATGTTTAGATCTTTAATCCATTTTGAGTTTATTTTTGTGTATGGTGTTAGAAAGTGTTCTAGTTTCATTCTTTTACAAGTGGTTGACCAGTTTTCCCAGCAAAACTTGTTAAAGAGATTATCTTTAATCCATTGTATATTCTTGCCTCCTTTGTCAAAGATAACGTGTCCATATGTGCATGGTTTAATCTCTGGGCTTTCTATTTTGTTCCATTGATCTATATTTCTGTCTTTGTGCCAGTACCATACTGTCTTGATGACTGTGGCTTTGTAGTAGAGCCTGAAGTCATGCAGGTTGATCCCTCCAGTTCCATTCTTCTTTCTCAAGATTGCTTTGGCTATTCGAGGTTTTTTGTATGTCTATACAAATTGTGAAATTCTTTGTTCGAGCTGTGTGAAAAATACCGTTGGTAGCTTGACAGGGGTTGCATTGAATCTATAGATTGTTTAGGGTAGTATACTCATTTTCACTATATTGATTCTTCCGATCCATGAACATGGTATATTTCTCCATCTATTAGTGTCCTCTTTGATTTCTTTCACCAGTGTTTTATAGTTTTCTCTATATAGGTCTTTAGTTTCTTTAGGTAGATATATTCCTAAGTATTTTATTCTTTTCGTTGCAATGGTGAATGGAATTGTTTCCTTAATTTCTCTTTCTATTTTCTCATTATTAGTGTATAGGAATGCAAGGGATTTCTGTGTGTTGATTTTATATCTTGCAACTTTACTATATTCATTGATTAGTTCTAGTAATTTTCTGGTGGAGTCTTTAGGGTTTTCTATGTAGAGGATCATGTCATCTGCAAACAGTGAGAGTTTTACTTCTTCTTTTCTAATTTGGATTCCTTTTATTTCTTTTTCTGCTCTGATTGCTGTGGCCAAAACTTCCAAAACTATGTTGAATAGTAGTGGTGAGAGTGGGCACCCTGGTCTTGTTCCTGACTTTAGGGGAAATGCTTTCAATTTTTCACCATTGAGGATAATGTTTGCTGTGGGTTGTCATATATAGCTTTTATTATGTTGAGGTATGTTCCTTCTATACCTGCTTTCTGGAGAGTTTTTATCATAAATGGATGTTGAATTTTATCAAAGGCTTTCTCTGCATCTATTGAGATAATCATATGGCTTTTATTTTTCAATTTGTTAATGTGGTGTATTACATTGATTGATTTGCGGATATTGAAGAATCCTTGCATCCCTGGGATAAAGCCCACTTGGTCATGGTGTATGATCTTTTTAACGTGTTGTTAGATTCTGATTGCTAGAATTTTATTAAGGATTTTTACATCTATGTTCATCAGTGATATTGGCCTGTAGTTTTCTTTTTTTGTGGCATCTTTGTCAGGTTTCAGTATTAGGGTGATGGTGGCCTCATAGAATGAGTTTGGAAGTTTACCTTCCTCTGCAATTTTCTAGAAAAGTTTGAGTAGGATAGGTGTCAGCTCTTCTCTAAATTTTTGGTAGAATTCAGCTGTGAAGCCATCTGGACCTGGGCTTTTGTTTGCTGGAAGATTTCTGATTACGGTTTCAATTTCTGTGCTTGTGATGGGGCTGTTAAGATTTTCTATTTCTTTCTGGTTCAGTTTTGGAAAGCTGTACTTTTCTAAGAATTTGTCCATTTCTTCCACCTTGTCCATTTTATTGGCATATAATTGCTGATAGTACTCTCTTATGATCCTTTGTATTTGTGTGTTGTCTGTTGTGATCTCTCCATTTTCATTTCTAATTTTATTGATTTGATTTTTCTCCCTTTGTTTCTTGATGAGTCTGGCTAATGGTTTGTCAATTTTATTTATCCTTTCAAAGAACCAGCTTTTGGCTTTGTTGATTTTTGCTATGGTCTCCTTTGTTTCTTTTGCATTTATTTCTGCCCTAATTTTTAAGATTTCTTTCCTTCTACTAACCCTGGAGTTCTTTATTTCTTCCTTTTCTAGTTGCTTTAGGTGTAGGGTTAGGTTATTTATTTGACTTTTTTCTTGTTTCTTGAGGTATGCCTGTATTGCTATGAACTTTCCCCTTAGCACTGCTTTTACAGTGTCCCATAGGTTTTGGGTTGTTGTGTTTTCATTTTCATTCATTTCTATGCATATTTTGATTTATTTTTTGATTTTTTCTGCAATTTGTTGGTTATTCAGCAGCATCTTGTTCAGCCTCCATAAGTTGGAATTTTTAATATTTTTTCTCCTGTAATTGAGATCTAATCTTACTGCATGTGGTCAGAAAAGATACTTGGAATCATTCAATTTTTTTGAATTTACCAAGGCTAGATTTATGGCCCAGGATCTGATCTATCCTGGAGAAGGTTCCATGTGCACTTTGGGGTGAAATGTCCTATAGACATCATTTAGGTCTAACTGGTCTATTGTATCATTTAAAGTTTGTGTTTCCTTGTTAATTTCTGTTTAGTTGATCTATCCATAAGTGTGAGTGGGGTATTAAAGTCTCCCACTATTATTGTGTTATTGTTAATTTCCCCTTTCATACTTGTTAGCATTTGTCTTACATATTGCGGTGCTCCTATGTTGGATGCATATATATTTATAATTGTTATATCTTCTTCTTGGATCGATCCTTTGATCATTATGTAATGTCCTTCTTTGTCTCTTTTTACAGCCTTTGTTTTAAAGTCTATTTCATCTGATATGAGTATTGCTACTCCTGCTTTCTTTTGATCTCTATTTGCATGGAATATCTTTTTCCAGCCCTTCACTTTCAGTCTGTATTTGTCCCTTGTTTTGAGTTGGGTCTCTTGTACACAACATATGTAGGGGTCTTGTTTTTGTATCCATTCAGCCAGTCTTTGTCTTTTGGTTGGGGCATTTAACCCATTTACATTTAAGGTAATTATTGATAAGTATGCTCCTGTTGCCGTTTACTTTATTGTTTTAGGTTTGAGTTTATACACCGTTTTTGTGTCTCCTGTCTAGAGAATATCCTTTAGCATTTGTTGGAGAGCTGGTTTGGTGGTGCTGAATTCTCTCAGCTTTTGCATATCTGTAAAGCTTTCGATTTCTCCTTCATATTTGAATGAGATCCTTGCTGGGTACAGTAATCTGGGCTGTAGGTTATTTTCTTTCTTTATTTATTTTTTATTTTAGTTTATAACTTTACAATATTGTATTGGTTTTGCCATATATCAAAATGAATCCACCACAGGTATACATGTGTTCCCCATCCTGAACCCTCCTCCCTCCTCCCTTCCCATATCATCCCTCTGGGTCGTCCCAGTGCACCAGCCCCAAGCATCCAGTATTGTGCATCAAACCTGGACTGGTGACTCATTTCATATATGATATTATACATTTTTCAAGGTTGTTTTCTTTCATCACTTTAAGTATGTCTTGCCATTCCCTCCTGGTCTGAAGAGTTTCTATTGAAAGATCAGCTGTTTTCCTTATGGGAATCCCCTTGTGTGTTATTTGTTGTTTTTCCCTTGCTGCTTTTAATATTTGTTCTTTGTGTTTGAGCTTTGTTAATTTGATTAATATGTGTCTTGGGGTGTTTTGCCTTGGGTTTATCCTGTTTGGGACTCTCTGGGTTTCTTGGACTTGGGTGATTATTTCCTTCCCCATTTTAGGGAAGTTTTCAACTATTATCTCCTCAAGTATTTTCTCATGGTCTTTCTTTTTGTCTTCTTCTGGGACCCCTATGATTCATATGTTGTGGTATTTAATATTGTCCTGGAGGTCTCTGAGATTGTCCTCATTTCTTTTAATTCGTTTTTCTTTTTTCCTCTCTGATTCATTTATTTCTACCATTCTGTCTTCTATTTCACTAATCCTATCTTCTGCCCCTGTTATTCTACTTTTTGTTGCCTCCAGAGTGTTTCTGATCTCATTTATTGCATTATTCATTATATATTGACTCTTTTTTATTTCTTCTAGGTCCTTGTTAAACGTTTCTTGCATTTTCTCAATCCTTGCCTCCAGGCTATTTATCTGTGATTCCATTTTTATTTCAAGATTTTGGATCATTTTCACTATCATTATTCGGAATTCTTTACCAGGTAGATTCCCTATCTCTTCCTCTTTTGTTTGGTTTGGTGGGCATTTATCCTGTTCCTTTACCTGCTGGGTATTCTTCTGTCTATTCATCTTGTTTATATTGCTGAGTTTTGGGTGGCTTTTCTGTATTCTGGCAGATTGTGGAGTTCTCTTTATTATGGAGTTTCCTCGTTGTGGGTGGGATTGTATCGATGGCTTGTCAAGATTTCTTGGTTAGGGAAGCTTGTGTCAGTGTTCTGGTGGGTGGAGCTGGATTTCTTCTCTCTGGAGTTCAATAAAGTGTCTAGTAACGGGTTATGAGATGTCAATGGATTTGGAGTAACTTTGGGCACCCTGTATATTGAAGCTCAGGGCTGTGTTCCTGTGTTGCTGGAGAATTTTCGTGGTATGTCTTGCTCTGGAACTTGTTGGCCCTTGGGTGGTGCTTGGTTTCAGTGTAGATATGGAGGCATTTGATGAGCTCCTATCGCTTAATGTTCCCTGGAGTCAGGTGTTCTATGATGTTCTCAGGATTTGGACTTTAGCCTCCTGCTTCTGGTTTTCAGTCTTATTTTTACAGTGGTCTCAAGACTTCTCCTTCTATACAGCACCGTTGATAAAACATCTAGGTTAAAGATGAAAAGTTTCTCCACAGTGAGGGACACCCAGAGAGGTTCACAGAGTTACATGGAGAAGAGAAGAGGGAGGAGGGAGTTAGAGGTGACCCGAATGAGATGAGGTGGAATCAAAAGAGGAGAGAGCAAGCTAGCCAGTAATCACTTCCTTATGTGTGGTCCACAGTCTGGACCGCTCAGAGAAGTTCATGGATTTATACAGAGAAGAGAAGAGGGAGGAAGGAGACAGAGGTGGCCAGGAGGATAAAATGGGGGAATGAAAAGGAGAGAGACAGATCCAGCCAGTAATCAGTTCCCTAAGTGTCTTCCACCGTCTGGAACACACAGAGATTCAGAGAGTTGGGTAGAGAAGAGAAGGGAGAGGGAGGAGACAGAGGGGACCTAGTGGAGAGAAAGGAGAGTCCAAAGGGGGAGAGAGCAGTCAAGCCAGTAATCTCACTCCCAAGTAAAAATAGGTACTGAAGATTGGGTTTTTAAAAGTACAAAATTGATAACAAATTCCAAAAAGCAAAGATTAAAATTCTAGAGTAGATGTTGGATTTTCAAAAATACAATATTAAAGAAAAGAAGAAGAAAAAAAGTCACAAAATTTATTAAATATATGTATACATGAAGTTTGTTTTTAAAAAGTCTTTTTTTAAAAAAGTAATAGTAGGTTATAAAAATGAAAAGTAAAGGAGTAATAGAGGACTTGAAAATTAAAAATAAAAGTAAAAAAATAAAAAAGAAGAAAAGAATGATTGTAAAAATAGTAAAAATATATCTAGGACTTTCTCTAGTGTTGTGGGCAGTGTGGGGTCAGTTCATTTTCGGAAAGTTTCTTGGTCTGGCTTATATTTATCAAGATCTATAGGCCCCTTCCTATGTAGTTGGTACTAACTACAGTGTTTTAATCTATTGCACCTGTCACTTCCAAGGCAGTTCCCTCAGTTTTATCTTCTGTTTGCTGGTCTCTTCAGTGTCTGATTTCTGCCCTGACACAAGGGGGCGGTGGTGGACACTTTTTTAGGCTCACTGTTCAGTCGTGCTGTGGGGAGGGAAGGATGCTGCAAACAAATAACACTGGCATGTGCTTGTAGTGTCTCAGACACACTGGGCTTGCCCCCGCTCATGGCGCGTGCACCCTCCCTGCCCACACAGCTCAGGCTCTAGGTTGCTCCACAGGGAACCATCCAAGGCCGGCCCTGGGCTGCATGCACCTCCCAGGTCTAAGCTGCTCAGGTTCAGGCACTCAGGTAGCCCTCAGAGGCGCAGACTCCATTGGGCCTGCGTTTTGTGCCCTTCTCAGCTCCGAGCAGCTCGGGTGATGAGGTGTTTGGCCAGCATGGTCACTGCGACTTATTGCCTCTCCTGTCCCTGCCGCTCGGTGTTCTGGGTGTACAATCGGCGCACCTTCTCAGGCAGATGACTGTCCAGAACCCCAAGAAGTCTTAGTAAGCAAAGAAGCCTGCTTGCCGTTTGGTAGATAATGTCTCTCTGGGGCTACGATTGCTCCCTTCCGGCTCTGGCTGCCTGTTACCCAAGGGGGATGGTCTGCAGCCAGCTAGTTCTGTTCCGCCCTTTGTTCTGTGAGCTGGCCTGATGTTGTCTTAGGGATGTTCGCGTGGTAGCTATCCCCCAGTCTGGTTTGCTAGCCCAAATTAGTTCACTCTATTACCCTCGGAGCATTCAGGCCTGATCCTTACTCTAAGCAATGCAGCCCGTGCCTCCCTGCCCAGCCCCAGCTTGCTAGTGGCGGGAGCAGGAGTCTGTGCTGCTTCTCTGCTGGGGGAGTTACTGTTGGGCTCGTAATCTGTGGGTTTTAATTACTTACTTATTTTTCCTCCCTATTATGTTGCCATCTGTGCTTCCAAGGCTCGGCATAGACTCAGCAGTGAGAGTGTTTCCTGGTGTTTGAAAACTTCTCTCATTTTAAGACGCCCTTCCTGGGACGGAGCTCCATCCCTACCTCTTTTGTATCTTTGTTTGTCTTTTATATTTTTCCTACCTCCTTTAGAAGACAATGGGCTGCTTTTCTGGGTGCCTGATGTCTTCTGCTGGGATTCAGAAGTTGTTTTGTGGATTTTAATCAGCGTTTAAATGTCCTTTTGATGAATTTGTGGGGGAGAAAGTGGTCTCCCCATCCTATTCCTCCACCATCTTAGGACCACCTCCCATTAATTTCTATTTCTAATATTCTGTTAGTGTGTAGAAATGCAACTGATTTCTATATGTTAATTCTTTATCCAGAAACTTTACTGAATTCATTGATGAGATCCAGTAATTATCTGGTAGCATCTTTAGGGTTTTCTATATATAACAGCATGTCATATAAAAACAGTGGCAGTTTTACTTCTTTTTCAATTTGGATTGTTTGTATTTCTTTTACTTCTTTATGTACTATGACTAAGATTTCAAAAACTATGTTGAATGAAGGTGGCAACAGTGAGCACCCTTGCCTTGCTCCGGATCTTAAAGTAAATGATTTCAGAATTTTAACATCTAAAGTGTTGTTGGAGTTGATTTGATAGCATTTTGTTAAGGGTTTTTGTGTCTGTGTTCAACAGTGATATTTGTCTGTAATTTCCTTTTTTTGCATGGCATTTTTGTCTAGGCTTGGTATTAAGGTGATGGTGACCTCATAGAATGAGTTTGGAAGTATTCCTTTCTCTGCAAATTTTTGAAATATTTTGAGAGAGATAGGTGTTATTTCTCTTTAAATGTTTCATAGAATTCACCTGTGAAGCCATCTGGTCCTTGATTTTTGTTTGTTAGGAGTTTTAAAGTTACTGATTCAATTTTAGTACCAGTAACTGATCTGTTTATATTTTATATTTCTGCCTGGTTCAGTCTTGGTACCTTTCTAAAAATTTTTCTATTTCTTATAGATTGTCAATTTTATTGCTATATAGTTACCTGTAGTAGCATGTTATGGTTTTTTGTATTTCTGTAGTGTCTGTTGTAACTTATTTTTCATTTCTGGTTTCATTGATTTGGCCTCTACCTTTTTTCTTGATGAGTCTGGTTAAAGGTTTAATATTTTATTTATCTTTTCAAAGAGTTTTAGTTTCACTGGTGTTTTCTTTTCTTCTTTTTTTTCCTGAAATATTGTGCATTAAATCAGTAACTATATAGGGCTTCCTCCCTCAAGTTGATATATGTTTTCAAAATTTATATAAAAAAGGACTTTAAACATTTATTTATGTAATAAATAAGTACACAATATTTTACTATCCCTATTTATAAATGACATGATTGTCTACATTGATAAAACCCAATGAATCTCTATAAAAGTTCTTAAGAATAATAAGTGAGTTGAGAAATATTTCAGGATTAAGGATATATGTAGTACAGAAATCAATTGTATTTTTAGATACTTCAGTGGAATATGTGGACACTGAACTTAAAAATGCACTACCACTCAAATAAATGGAAACTTAGGTGTTAGCCCAACATGTATGTGACTTGTATACTATAAACTACAAAACACTGATTAAATAAATCTAAAAGGATCTAAAGAAATAAAGAGACATTTTGTGTCCATGGAATGGGATACTAAACATTATACATATTTATATTCTCTTTAAAAGGATATATAGGGAAATCCAGAGCTCAATTCCTAGATCAAAGTTGTATCAATCCCCAGTCATATATGTTGCAAATGTAGACTAGATCATTTTAAAATTTACCTGGAAATATTTAGGCAATATAACAACTAAAATAATTTTGAAAAGAAGATTAAAGTGGGAAGAATTAATCTGATCATAGAGCTACAACAATCAAGAGTATGGTGTTGACATAGGGATAGACACATATACCAACAGAACACTGTGATAATTCCCAAAGTAGATTTGCATAGCTATGCCCTACTGAAATTCGACTCCAGTGCAAAATAATTTGATGGAAGGGTAGCATCTCAGAGGTAAAGCATCCACCTGCAATGCAGGAAACATGGGTGATGAGGGTTTGATCCCTAGGTTTGGAAGACCTCCTGGAGAAGGAAATGGCAATCCTCTCTAGTATTCTTTCTGGGAAAATCCCATGGACAGAGGAGCTGAAGGGCCACAGACCATGAGATAGCAAAAGAGTCGGACATGAATGAGCATGCACGCATATAGTAAGTCAGAAAATAAACATCAGTTAAACTCATAACTTATAAAAAAATTAACACAGTATAACTCAGTGATTAAGTTTTTAATACCTGGAAATGGAATATCAAGCTTTTCACCACTTTACCTAATCACCCATCCTTAATATTATGTTTCCCCTTTAGAGCCCTTGGGATCTACATAAGTGATCCTTCCTTCTAAGTCTTATTTGCTATTTCCTCCTTATCTTCTTTTGTTGCTGTTGCTGTTCAGTCACTAAGTCGAGTCCAACTCTTTGTGACTCCATGGACTGCAGCATGCCAGACTTCCATGTCCTTCATTACGTCCCAGAGTTTGCTCAAACTCATGTCCTTTGAGTTGGTAATGCCACCCAATCATCTCATCCTCTGTCGACCCCTTCTCCTCCTGCCTTCAATCTTTCACAGCATCATGGTCTTTTCCAATGAGTCAGTTTTTTGCATCAGGTGGCCAAAGTATTGGAGTTTCAGCTTCAGCATCAGTCCTTCCAATGAATATTCAGGACTGGTTTCTTTTATGATGGACTGGTTGGATCTCCTTGCACTCCAAGGGACTCTCAAGAGTCTTCTCCAACACCATAGTTCAAAAGCATCAATTCTTTGGTGCTCAGCCTTCTTTATGGTCCAACTCTCACATCCATACATGACTACGGAAAAAAACATAGCTTTAATTATATGGACCTAAGAATTGACTCTCTCAGTATGTTGAGGTAATTTTCCTCTTGGCCCACTTTTTGGAAAGTTTTTGTCATAAATGGGTGTTGAATTTTGTCAGAAACTTTTTCTGCATCTATTGAGATAATCATTTTTTTTCTCAATTCGTTAATACGATGTACCACATTGATTTGCATATAGTGAAGAATCATTTCATCTTAGGGATGAATCCCACTTGATCATGGTGTATAATCCTTTTAATGTGTTATTGGATTTTCTTTGTTAGCATTTTGTTGAGGATTTTTGGATCTATGTTCATGAGTGGTATTAGTCTCTAACTTTGATAGGTTTTTGTATCGTGGTGATTGTGGCCTTATAGAATGAGCTTGGGAGTATTATTTCCTTTGCAATTTTTGGAAGAATTTAAGAAGGATTTGTATTAGCTCTTCTCTAAATGTTTCATAGAATTCACCTGTGAATCCATCTGGTCCTGGACTTTTGTTTATTGGAAGGTTTTAAATCAAAGTTTCAATTTCAGTATTCTTGATTTATCTGTTCATATTTTCTACTTCTTCCTGGCTTATTGTTGGAAAGGTGTAACTTTCTAAGAATTTGTACATTTATTCCATTATCCATTGTTTTGGCATATGATTGTTTATAGTAGTCTCTTATGATCCTTTGTATTTCTGCAGTGTCAATTGTAACTTCTCCTTTTTCATTTCCAATTTTATTGGTTTTAGACATCTCCCTTTTTTGATGAGCCTGAAAAAGGTTTATGAATTTTCTTTATCTTCTTGAAGAACCAGCTCTTAGTTTCACTGATACTTGCTATTGTTTTCCTTCATTTCTATTTCATTTATTTTTGCTCTAATCTTTGTGATTTATTTCCTTCTATTAACTTCAGGTTTTTGTTGTTGTTGTTGTTGTTGTTGTTGTTCTTCTTCTTCTTCTTTCTCTAGTTGCTTTAGGTGTAAGGTTTGGTTTTTATTTGAGATTTTTCTTGTTTATTGAGGTAGGATTGTACTGCTGCAAAATTCCTTCTTTGAACTGCTTTTACTGCATCCAATTGGTTTTGGGTCATTATGTTTTTGTTGTCATTTGTTTCTAGATATTTTATCTTTGATTTCTTCAGTTATTCTCTTTTTATTTAGTAGCATACTGTTTAGCTTCCCTGTGTTTGTGTTTTTTTCTCCTGTAATTCATTTCTAATCTCATAGCTCTGTGGCAGAAAAGATACTTGATATTACTGCAACTTTCTTGAATTTATTGAGGCTTGAATTGTGGCCAAAAATGTGATATATCCTAGAGAATGATGCATCATTTGAGAAGAAAGATATTCTGCTGCTTTCAGATGGAGTGGGCTATGTTCATGTGTGTGTATGCTCAGTTGCTCACTCATGTCTGATTCGTTGTGATCCCATGGTCTATATCACACAAGGCTCCTCTGTCCATGGAATTTTTAAGTCAAGAATACTGGAATGAGTTGCCATTTCCACCTCCAGAGGATCTTCCTTATGCAGGGATCAAACCCACATTTTCAGCCTTTCCTGAATTGGAAAGTGGATTATTTACCTTTGAGACACCTTGGAAGCCAGAATGTCCTGTAAATATCAAGGAAGTCTATCTGGTTTAATGTGTCATTAAAGGTTTATGTCTCCTTATTAATTTTCTGTCTGGATGAGCTGTCCATTGGTATAGTGGGATGTTCAAGTTCTCCACTATTATTGTGTTATTGTCAATTTCCCTTTTTTGTCTGTTATGATTTGCCCTTATATTGAGGTTCTGCTATATTGGTTGCATAAATATTTATAATTATTGTATTTTTGAAATTGATATCTTGATCATAATGTAGTTTCCTTTCTTGTCTCTTGTAATAGTCTTTATTTTAAAGTCTGTTTTGTCTTTTATGAGTATTGCTACTCCAGCTTTCTTTTGATTTCCATTTGCATGGTATATGGTTTTCTACTTCCCTACTTTCAGTTTATATATGTGTCCCTAGGTTTGAAGTGGGTCTCTTATAGATAGCATGTATACAGGTCTTGTTTCTGTATCCATTCAACCAGTCTCTGTCTTTGGTTGGAACATTTAATACATTTATATTTAAGATAATTAACAGTATGTGTGTTTGTAACACCATTTCCTTAATTGTTTGGGGTTTGTTTTTGTGGGTCTTTTTCTTCTGTGGGGTTTCCTATGTAGAGAAGTTCCTTTAGTATTTGTTGTAAAGCTTGTTTGGTGGTGTTGAATTCTCTTAGATTTGCTTGTCTGTATATCTTTCAATTTCTCCATTGAACCTGAATGAGAACCTTTCTGGGTAGAGTAATCTTGGTTGTAAGCTCTCCTCTTTCATCACTAAATATATCCAACCACTCCCTTCTGACCTGCAAAGTTTCTGCTGAAAAATTAGATGATAACCTTATAAAGATTTATTTGTATATTATTTGTTGATTTTCTCCTGCTGCTTTCAATATTTTTTCTTTGTATTTAATTTTTGTTAGTTTGATTGATATGTACATTGGCATATTCCTCCTTGGGTTTATCCTCTATGGGACTATCTACACTTCCTGGACTTAGTCAGCCATTTCCTGTCACATGTTAGGGAAGTTTTCAATGGTATAATCTTCAAATATTTTCTCAGATTGTTTCTAATTCTCTTCTTTTTCTGGGATACCTATAATTCAAATGTGGTTGTGTTTAACATTTTCTCAGAGGTCTCTGAGACTGTCCTTGTTTCTTTTCATTTTTTTATGCTTATTCTTCGCCTTGGCATTTATTTCCACTGTTCTATCTTTCAGCTCACTTATTGATTTTTCTCTCTTAGTTATCCTGCTATTGATTCCTTTGACTATATTTGTCATCTTAGTTATTATGTTCTTCATTACTGTTTGTTCTTTAGTTCTTCTAGATCCTCGTTAAACATTTCTTATATTCTCTTGATCTGTACCTCCATTCTATTTCCAAGATTTTGGATCATCTTTACTATTACTACTCTGAATTCTTTTTCATGTAGGTTGCTTCTTTCCTTGTCATTTATTTGGTCTTTTAGGTTTTTACTTTGTTCATTCCTCTGGAACATATTTCTCTGTCATCTCACTTTTGTTGATGGGTGAGGCTATGTTTCTGTTTTGCTGGTTGTTTGGTCTGAGGTGTCCAGAAGAGGGCCTTGCAGGCAATTGGGTGGAGTCGGGTCTTGGTGCTAAGATGAGGACCTCTGGGAGAGCTCACACTGATTAATTTTCCCTGGGGCCTGAAATTTTCTGGTAGTCTAGTGACTTGTATTCAGCACTCCCACCACAGGTGCTTAGGCCTGACCCCCTGCCTGGGAAGCATGACATGGCAAGTCATACAGCAGAGCAAATAAACCAAAAAAACAAACAAAACCCACACAAACACGACAAAGCTCAAGGCAAATAATAAAAATAAGAATAAAGAAAAATAAAAAGAAACAAACACATAAACAAAAAACCCCAATAAAACAGACAAATAACACCCAAGACAAATAATAAAACAAATCCAAGCAAAAGAAAAAAATAAAATCAGGAAGCTAACAACAATAACAACAAAGAAAGCAAAAAAACAAGTCACCCAAACAAACAAGTGAGCCCAAACTAAAAATCAATAATAAAAACATAACTAACCTAAGCAGAAGACAAAACATAAAAGAAAAATAAAAGAAACTAAAAGAAGAAACAACAAAAATTACAATAACAATAAGAAAAACAAAAATAAAAAGAAGAAAAAAGCACAGCAAAATAAAAACAAAATGAAAACAAACAACACAAAAAAATCAAAAGAACAAATGACAGCAACAAAAATAAAAAACCAAAGAGGAAAAAAAATTAGATGACAAAATAGAGAATAATAACTAAAAAATAAAATGAAATTAGAAGACAAAATCTATTAGAAAAAAATGAAACAACAACAACAAAACACCACACCCTAAAAATAAAATAAATTGAAAGTTAAAAAAATAAAAAAAAATTTCCTGATACCTCTGCTTAGTGTTCTTGCCTTCATGGTGGGCTACTTCCAACCTTGGCCTCCCCAGGAAGACCTCCAAGACTTCCAGATAGGTCTGTGTATCTGCTGTGTCAGCCCTATCTCTGTGTATGTTCCTTTCACCAGGATTTCCCTAGTGGTTCAGACACTAAAGACTGTAATTCTGAAGCTGGTCCAGAGCATTTGTGCCCATGCAGGCCAGCTCAGGTGTAGGCTTTGGAGACGGTGTGTCAGCAGGGGACAGCTTAGCTAGAGGAGGCTTTGGAGGGGGTGATGTTTGCACGGCCTGGACCCATGTGGTCAGAACAGGCTTTGTCAGGGGCAACACGTGAGCCATTTGTACCCACTTGTCTATGGAGAATTTTGGGGAGTGGGAGTGGTGTTCAGGTCCACCTAGACTGAATGGCCAGAAAAGGCTTTGGCAGAAGCAGGGCTCAAGCCGGGGACCTGTATGATCCTAGGTGGCTTTCAGGTTCAGGGCCCTCGCAAGCTCACTAGAGTCCGAATGGGTAGGGGATGCCCTAACTTGAGGGGCAGGTAATCCTGCTCATGTATGCACACCTACTATTGCCCAAGGTGGCTAGGCCAGTGGGTGGAGAGGGGCCTTGCAATGGGACCCTGCCCTTTGCACACCAGTCAACAATGGCTCCTTCCTTCCATGTTTGCCCTGGCTTCCTCTGTTAACCTTCCTGGCTATGGAGTACTTCTCTTCTGCTGCTTCTCCTCACCACCAACAGTCGACCCCTCCCTTGGTTCACTACCCAGCTCTCTTCCTCACTAGCAGACACACAGTTCAGGCTGGGTCACGGACTCTGTGCATAGGTCTTACTCTGCCCTGCCTTCAACAGTCTAGTTGCTGCATTTCACTCTGACCAGGAACCCCAAAGACTCCTCACTGTCCCCACTGACCCCCTTGCATAAGTGGGATTTTCTGAATGTATAACGTCTCCTTTCCTTCAGAACCCCCTCAGGGGCACTGATCTGTCCTTTTTCCAGTTTTCTTCCCCCTTTTCTTCTTTCTTATATGCTACCCAGTTGTGCAGTGATTTTTCTTGTTCCCTCAGGTGTCCAAGGTCCTTCACTTGTTTTCAGTATATGCTTTGTGAGAATTGTTCTGAAGTATTCTTGATCTAATTGTGAGGAGATGTGATCTCTATGTCCTCCTAACCCACCATCTTGACTCCACCCCCCTGAAATGCTGATCTCGTTTCCTTTAGATGTATACCCAGAAGGGGGGTTTCCGGATCATATTTTAATTCTACTTTCACTTTTTTGAGGACCCTTCATACTTTTTTTCATAGTGGCTATACCAATTTACACTTCTACTAACAACGTACAAGTGTTCTTTTTCTCTACATCCTCACCAAAACTTGTTATCTCCTGTCTTTTTAAAGATAGACATTCAATACATTTGAGGACATTTCTTATTTTTGTTTAATTTATACTTCCCTGATGATCAGTGATATTGAGCATCTTCTCAGGTAACTTTTGGCCATTTGTATATCTTCTTTGGAAAATGTCTCTTCAAGTCCTCTGCTATTTTTAATTGAATTATTTGTTGTTTTGCTATTAAATAGTAAATTCCTTATGTAACTTGAATATTAACTCCTTAGCAGAGAGTTGGTTTGTGCATGTCTCCTGTTTTGTAGATTTCCTTTTTATTTTATCAATAATTTCTTTTGTTTTAAAGAATCGTTTTTATTTTGATATAGTCCCACTTTTTAATTTTTGCTTCTGTTGCTTGTACTTTTGCTATTGTAGCCAAAATATTGTCGTGAAGAACAACGTTAAGGAGTTTTTTCTCCTAAGATTTCTTCTAGTCATATGGTTTCATATTTTGTTTAAATCTTTAATACACTTCATAGTTAATTTTTATGAGTGGTATAAGATATGAGTCCAATTTTATTCTTCTACATGTGATTGTCTAGTATTTTTATTGGTTTAGATGTTATTGTAAATGAAATAGTTTTCTTTATTTCATATACTAATATTGTATTTTGAAGTTTTATTGAATTCATTGATTAGTTCTAATAGCTTGTATGTTTGTGTGGGTCTGTGTAGTCTTTAGGATTTTCTATACATGAGATCATATTGTCTGCCAACAAAATCAATTTGACTTCTTCCTTTCCAATTTGAGTGCCATTTCTTTCTTGCTTTTTTCCCCCCTGAATAATCTTGCTAAGACTTCCAATGCTATGTTAAATATGAGTGATGAGAATGAGCATCCTTATATTATGCCCCTTTTTAGAATAAAAGCTTTTAATATTTGACAATTGAATATGATGTTAGATGTTGGATTTTCATATGTGGCCTTTTATATATTGAGGTGTGGCCTTCCTTTTTATAACCAACTTATTGAGAGTTTTAAATCCTGAAAAGAGGTTAAATTTTGTCAAATGATTTCTATACAACTATTGAGGTTATCAGACATATTTAACTTTTGTTATATTAATACATTAATGTGTTATATCACTTTTACTAATTTGCATATGTTGGACCATGCTTGCATCCCAGATATAAAGCCCACTTAATCATGATGATTCCCTTAATGTTCTGTTGAATTTGGCTTGCCATTTTCACAGAAGTAGAAAAAATAATTCTAAATTTGTATGGAAACACAAAAGACCCTGATAGCCAATGCAGTCTTGAGAAAGAAATAAAAGCTGGGGTATCATGCTTTTTGATTTTAAAATATACTGAAAATCTACAGCAATGAAAAGAGTACTTTCCTGACAAAAAAATAGGTGAGTGAAACAAAATAGAGACTGCAGAAATAAACTGATGCACATGTAGTAAATTAATCTATGAAAAATGAGGCAAGAATATACAATGGAAAAAGGGAGCCTTTTCAATAAGTGGTGTTGGGAAAACTGGACAGCTACATATAAAAGAATCAAAGTGTACTGCTTTCTCAGAATATGTATACTAATAAACTCAAAATGGATTAGACACTTAAATGTAAGACATGAAACCATTAATCTTGACAAAAATGTGTCTTTGACATCAGTCATAGCAATAGTATTTTTTGGATATGTCTCCTATGACAAAGAAAGCAAAAGGAAAAACAACTAAAGTGATTACTTCAATCTAAAAACGTTTTTACATAATGAATGAAACTATCAACCAAACAAAAATGCCACCTACTGAATGGAGGGATATATTCACAAGCAGTATTTCTAATAAGGTGTTAATATACAAAATATACAAAGAGTTTATATAACTCAATATCAAATAAAACAACCAGAGTTAAAATGGGAGAGTACATGGATAGACATTTTTCTAAAGAAAATATACAGATAGCCAACAGACACATGAAAAAAAATGCAAAACATTACTGATCATGAGGGAAATGAAAATCAAAACCACAATGAGGTGCCACCTTACACCTTTCAGAGTGGACATCATCTAAAAGATGACAGATAACAAGTGTTGATGAGGTTGTGGAGAAAAGGGAATCTTTGTGTACTGGTGGTGATATTACAATTGGTGCAGCCATGAGAGAAGACAGTATGAAGGTTTCTAAAAAAATTGAAAATATATAGAACTGCTATATGATGCATTAATTTTACTTCTGGATATTTACCCAAAATAACAAAAGCTCTAATTTTAAAAGGTATATGTGTTCCAAAGACAAGATATAGAAACAACCTTTATGTCTATCAATAGACAAATGGATAAGGATGATGCGGTATATTTATACAATGAAATATTACTCAGCCATAAAAAGGAAAATTTCCACTTGCGATAATTGGATAAATTTAGATGGTGCTATGCTAAGTGAAATGTCTGGCCAAAAAAGACAAATACCACATAATCTCACTTATATATGCAATTATAAAAGCAAAACAAACCAAAAAACAAAATAAAACAAAAATAGACTCATTGATACAGAGAACATATGTGTGATAGACAGAAGGGAGAGTTTGTTGGGGTTTTGTCATATAGATGAAAGGAATGAAGTGCTACAAACCTCAGTTATTTAATAAATCAGTCATGGGGTTGTAATATATAGCATAAGGTATATGGTCAAAAATATTGTAATAACTTTGTATGGGGACAAGTGGGACAGACTTACTTGTGGTGATCATTTTAACATCATGTATGCAAATGTCAAATTGTTACATAGTACACATGAAACTAACATTAGCTCAGATGGTAAAGCGTCTGTCTACAATGAGGTAGACCTGGGTTCGATCTCTGGGTTGGGAAGATCCCCTGGAGAAGGAAATGGCAATCCACTCCAGGACTATTGCCTGGAAAATCCCATGGACAGAGGAGTCTTGTAGGCTACAGTCCATGGGGTCGCAAAGAGTCGGACATGACTGAGCGACTTCACTTTCACTTTCACACATGAAACTAACATAATATTATATATCAACTACATCTCAATTTAAATGAACAAATAATTTAAATCCTTGTCATCATGTCACATCACATCTTTTTCTAAAAAATCTGTCTAAAATAACTACATTGTCACATCTAAAGAAATTAGTATATTATATTCTATCCAGTCCAATTATATTCATTCCATTTTATCTAGTTTTTAGACAAACATCACTTATTAGGAAGGATTTATTTGAATCATAATTCAAATGAGGTCTCTGCATTTTATTTCACTTCCTAAGTCTCATTTAGCAAGGAACACCCATTCCTTCCCTTCTATGTCTTCATGTTATTGCCCTTTGAAATGAATGTTCTTATTTTCCTAAAGAGTATTCAACATTCTCGCTTTGGTCAATTACATTTTCATGGTTTCATGTAACAAATTTTTTTTAAATTTCCTATGTTGTTGAAACTGGTAATTAGATATGGAAGTTGATTTCTTTCAGGAATCAGGAATTTTGTTTTGTTTTATCACAAATACTTCACTGAAGTATTATATATTTTGTGTTACATCACAACAAATGGTCAACAATGTAAGACTGGACCACTGTAATGATGCTAAAATAAATTGGTAGGTTCCCCTGCTGGTTGTGTGATGTCTAACCATTAGACATCACACATCAGACATCTAATGGTTCTTTGCCAACCATTCTTGCAAAGGTTAATTTTAGCACCCATTGATAAATGTTGTCTGAACCAATATTTCACTAGGGGTTGCAAACTGGTGAGTTTCAACATGTTTCAATACTTATTTATTTGATAAGTTCCCCTGGAAACATTTTCAAGATGGATTCTGTATCCATTTATCATGATCCTGTTCATCTTTTAAACTTCATTGTTTTCTGGGCCTACTAAACAATGAAGGCTTATTTTGTAAAATTTTTTCCTCAGACCACAAATCAACTATTTCTTCAAGGAGCCACAGTTCTCTTTAATGGATAATAGAATCTGTCTCATACCAGGTTCCCTAGTAAATAGATTTTGGTGCAATCTTAGGGCAGCACAAGTAAGGGAACTGGAAAGTGAAGCAGGAAAGAGTGGGATTCAAGGTAAGATAATGCTTACTCAGGTTTTTGCTTTACGCTAAGCTTAGTTGGAGACATATCCTTGCCAAATACATCTGTGTGGCCATGTGGGAATCTCCAGAAAGGCTTTATTAAAAAGTCATGCTCTGGGGCATACACAAGACAGAAAAGAGGGGATTAAGTACATCTGAGTGGCTCATTCTTTTATTCGCCATTTATCAGTGCTCATACCTAGCAATTAGTTTTTGCACTTTATTTTTGCATCATCAAAAACTTTCAGGGGCTAATAATTTGGAAGTCAGAATCTATGTCCCACATTGAGACATTTTATCTACACACAAAAGTTGTGAGAGGGACCAGAACCCTAGAGGTATGCTTCATTGGCTTGGCTTTCAGAGTGGCAACCAAACGGTAGAACTTGATGCCTTAGGTCAAAGTATTGGTTGGGCCCATGCAGTGAAACTGAACCTGAAGGGAGTGAATTGGTGGCAACTGAGGTGGAACAATCATCCCAGGGCCTTGGAATTAGGTGAGACCAACTCTGTCAGGAGAGATACGTGCAATACGTTTGAGATAGAAGCTCATGATAACTATAAAATATAATTTTAAACAATGTTTATTTTTTTCAATCTGAAAAGATTCATGCTTTAGTAGAAAGGTGGTACTCATAGAAAGCAAAATGTAGGCTATATGAGTTAGGATACTGCTACAGATCACATAACTTCCACCACTTTCCGTGAGCTGAGAGTCAGTTTTTTGACTATATTTAAATTAAAGAGAGGCTGGGAAATAAGGTTTAGCTGTATTCCTGGGGAAAGAAGTAAATTGGTTTTGGAGAGTCAGTTTATGTCACATAGATAATATTTAACAGTGGAATATTTCTAAAGTATTGTAGCAATGGTCTTTTAAGTAGTTATTATTTCTTTTTAGAGGTTAATCTGCAGTATGTCATAGAATTCACAGATGTTTGGCCAGATGTAGGACTTTTCTGGTAACTGTCATGGATTTAATTCAAAATTAGAAAAGAGTGAAGCAATAAAGATAGGAAATTGGACATCTCAGAATATTCATGTCATGCTATACCTGAATCACATGTTGATAAAATTTAGGTTGCTAATTTCTTTTATATAGTCTAACATTCAGGTCAAGAGGATATTGTTACTCTTCTATAATGTTGAAATGGCAACATAGAAATAATTAATTTGCTTATTAAAATTGGTTTAATTTTTATGTGGTGAGAGCTATCAGCTATTAAGTGAATTTTATTTTGATCCATTTAATGTATTTCAATATAAAATTTATTCTTGCATATTTATGAATCACTGCATATTTTATAAAGATATGATTCAGTATTGTTGCTGCTGCTGCTGCTAAGTCGCTTCAGTCATGTCCGACTGTGTGCGGCCCCATAGACGGCAGCCCACCAGGCTCCCCCGTCCCTGGGATTCTCCAGGCAACCCACTGGAGTGGGTTGCCATTTCCTTCTCCAATGCATGAAAGTGAAAAGTGAAAGTGAAGTCGCTCAATTGTGTCCGACTCTAGCGACCCCATGGACTGCAGCCAGGCTCCTCCGTCCATGGGATTTTCCAGGCAAAAGTACTGGAGTGGGGTGCCATTCTGTTACATAAATATTGGAAAACAAAGTAGAACATACCATGTGGCATAATATATTTTTTTCTGAGAACAAAAATTTCTTTTATTAAAAGAAATAAGATGTAGTGCTGTATGCATCTTATTCTGTCATATCAGAATGTAGGAAATGTCTGTGACTCTTCCTCTCAATGATGTTAAAATCAGTGGGTTCAGATGATGGCAGCCTGATACTCTCACTGAAAAGTTCTTCATCTGCAATTTACGTAGTGGTTTTAACATCTGCTGATGAACATTGCCTGAGTAAAGTATTTATTCTTTTTTAATTTTATCATTCCTTTTGGATTTATTAACTGTGATTATTTTATAAAGTAGAGCTATGCTTCATGAATTATTTGATTTTCCTGAAACAGTCCATACAGGAAAGGCAAACAATTCTTTCCCTTTTTGTATTTTATAGCAATTCTTAGAATGGTGAATCTTGAATCCAGCAATGATAATCAATGATTTTGCATATATTAGTGTGAAATAATACATTTTTAGATATTATACATGTTTCAATACACTGCTGTCTTTGTTCTTAATGAGTTCAAATTACCCTCTTTTCTAATGGAATGTGATTGTCTGCACTTAAATGAGTCTCTATAGAAATGATAAGGAGTCCCAATCTCATCTTGTACACATTCTACTCAGACCTTAAGTCAGTTATTTCTCCAAGAAAGTTTCTTTTAATGATGAATAGAATTTGGAGACCACAAGCTGTGCATTTTTTATTCATTGTTTATATTATTTGTCCATTACAGGTGTTCATTGTTCTTATAAATCTTTATAGTGAACAAAGATAATAAACAGGTCATTTTAAAGAAAAATGCTAAATAAACTGTGAATTCATACTTATATTTCTAAGTCAAAGATTACAGGTTTTATTTTATGTATGTATGTATTTCCACTCTTAATTCTGAAAGTATAATCTTTTAATAATTTTAGCATTAAATTTATATATTGGCTAGTTCAAAAACAATTATACTAATTATGCTACTTACAAGAAGACCAATGAATGTAGATTAAGATTTGCATGTGTGTGTTTTGTCCTTGTATATGTCTTGTTAGAGACATGATATGGGACATGACGATCCCATACTGTCAAAATACTGAATTGTAATACTTATCTGTGTGGTTGTAATTCGCCTACAAAGAAAAATTTTTAAGTTTTTTATCATCAAATTGATATATAGTTAGTTTAGTTATTTTCCGTTTATTCTTATTTTTTGAAGTTTACTTTGTTTTTTCCTTTTTGTTTGATTTTTAAATTAATGTAAAACATTTATATAGTTCCAAACTTAAAACTATGAAATAAGTACATTGAGAAAGTGCTTACTTGTATATTTGTGCCCATATCCCATTCTCCTCTTCTTTAGGAAGTAACAATTTTTATTAGTTTTTAGTTCATTCTTCCATTATTTCTTTTAAAGAATATTAGCAAATACGTGTTTGTATTTTTTCTACTTCTTCCAGAACAGAGAGCCTATGTTCATCAGTCTGCACCTTGTTTGTTCACCTAAAATTGCATAATTTTTGTAGTCTATTTTAAAAATAGATCCCTAGACATGAGATTGGTAGGTCAAAGGGTAAATCCGTATAAAATTTTACTAGTTATTGCCAAATTCCCTTCAATAGAACTGTATCATTCTGTGTTTCATAAGATTTTGAAAATAAGCATTCCCCTGTCTCTGACTTACTGAATCAGTCTCCAGGATTTGAGTTCCCAGGTGATTTGGATGACTGCTCAGGCTTTTGGACACTTGTTCTAAACAAATTTAAAGTTGAGCATGGAACTAAATCCAATCAAGTACTCACTTGATATGTGCTAGGTATTATATTGTACACTAGTGAGAGAAATTCAAAAAATGAGCATAATTTAGTCTCCTTTGGAGGATTTCATAACCTAGTTAGTGGAGAAGACACATTTATACACAAATCATTGCAATATCATGAAATTATTGGTATAATAGAGATGCACGCACCCACTCCAGTGTTCTTGCCTGGAGAATCCCAGGGATGGGGGAGCCTGGTGTGTTGCCATCTGTGGGGTCGCACAGAGTCAGACACGACTGAAGCGACTCAGCAGCAGCAGCAGCAGCAGCAGCAGAGATGTATACATGGTACTAAGGAAGCACAAAAGAGGGAGCATAAAAGCTGTCTATGAGAATTGTACCTGGTATAGATTTGGATATGCTGCTTCTGCTTAGTCGTTTCAGTTGTGTCCAATTCTGCAGTCCTATGGACTGCAGCCCCCCAGGCTCCTCTGTCCATGGGATTATCTAGGCAAGAGTATTGGAGTGGGTTGCCATGCCCTTCTCCAGGGGATCTTCCCAACCCAGGGATTGAACCTGGGTTTCTTGCATTGTAGGCAGATTCTTTACTGTTGAGCTACCAATGAAGCCCAGATTGGATATAATGTGCTTTAAAAAAGCAAAAATGTGTATTTAACAAACTCTTTACAAAATGCATTTAATGAAGTCGTCTTCTTGAGAAGAAACAAATCAAGAGTTTAAGTCTGAATTTATCTCATTTGTACTTCTTCGCTTGGTTTATTCTTAGACATAGCTTCCAGTTTTCAAGTTGGAACTATTATGGACCTCTATAAAGATTTTTCAATTTAAGATAATCACAGCATGCAAAGTCCTAACATAATGATATTTTCAATGTGAAAGCACCACCATAATCATGTTCATAGTGTGGTCTGCATAAAATAAATAATGTTATTCATGTAGCTGACAGGAGAGAAGATAAAAGTCAATAAAAAGAGAATTATTTATTAAAAAGATCTAATGTTACAAGAACAGTACACAGAACTATTATCTGACTGTGCCTTCCACATGGTATATACCATTATATATAATATATATACAGACTGTATACAATATATTTAATGGTTTGACATGGGATCCACAGTACCTTCATTTGGGTATGCAAAACATTCAGTTTCATGAAAATTTTAATAATGGGGAGTCTTTTTTTCTTCATAGTTCAACTGACAATATACAAAAATACAGTCTCTTTAGTGATTTAAGACTGCGTGGTTACTAGTCCATCCAAGAAAAAGTTCACTGAGTATAATGTACCTTGATAAGGAATGATGTTCTGCTTTCTACAAAGTAACAGTATGTAATACATAAGTACCTAAACATTTAAAACCTGTTTTTTAATAGCTTCATGATGCAAAATACATATTCTGTGAATATTGAATGAAACCATTCCATATCACTGATTCCTATAATACCTCAGACATTCTACATTTAAGTATTCTGTCAGATATACACCATCTATCAGCTAGTCAGAAATATTGGTTAGGTTGAATTTTCCATATACTGACATTATATTTCACTGGGCTTTGTTTTATAATTCAGTTCTTAAAGTCTACTGTGTCGTTTGAAACACCACGGAAAATGAAGAAAATGATTTGATTTATCAAATATGAAGTAAAAGTTATTGCCCATTCTTTAATATTTTTGCTGCATTTTTCAGATGTACAATCTGCTTCTGCAAGCTATATCGTACTTGAGAGAACCCATATTTGCCTGCTAAACAATTAGCATTCTCTCTATATGCAAAGTCCAGTCTCTCCCACTTCAAAGGAGGTGCTCAAGGAAGGCCACTTGGTTGTCATTTTTCACAGGCTTGGATATCTACCATCTGTGGTAATATACTACAATAATCTATTAACCAAAAGAGTCTTCTTAATCACTTCTTGTTTGTTTAGGGGTGTCTTGGACATAATTCCCCTCAAAGAGAGTGAGTAAGCAACACAAACAGTGGTCCTGTGTCTCTGAAACCAGTCTCTGAGGATGTTCAGAACAGAAACTCTAATCTTTCTTCTGATTCTATAAAGATTAACCTCTAAAGCTAGCAATTTGAGCTCAATACTGCTTAATTTTGCTTGCTATTAAACATGTGAGAATTAACAGGTTTAGAATTTACAAAGGAAAAAAAAAAGGAATCAACCTTTTGTTATCATATTAACAACACCTGTATAGTGGTAGTTTCTCCAGGCTATTCTTTTGGCATACGACTTTGCAATAACTATCCTTTCAGGCATCTTCTTGGGTCTAATGTGAACTCTGGCTGTTCTCATATTTGTTAGAATGTCTGTAAGAAATTATCACATGTAAAACTTCAACCTAGCTTTCCAACAACCTACCGAAGATCACTTATTTTCAAATTGATTCTCAAATAGTAAACGGGTATTACCTCTCAAGCAGAAGAAATAGCAGAGCCCCTGTACTGAGGTCATGTTTCCACACACAGCTTAATTAAAAAAATCAATTTATCCAAGAGGTCCTCTTTTTTAATAGTCAGTAAGATTTTATTAATGGCATGTAATGCATGGAATTGTTTTAAAAAAATCAACATTTTTTATGCTTCATCATTTTAATCCATAGACAATCTGTATGTAAAACTACTTGCAGAACAAAGTTTCACTGTCCTTAAAGTTATTTGCAGTTAGAAGAAAACCTTGGGCCTAATTCAATACCTTTTTTGGAAATAGGTGGGGGAATGGGAAAGCTCTGTCTTTTATTCATTTTCAAATTAGCACCCTTGGCAGCATGTCAGTATCTGCAGCCTTTAGTGATCATTTCTACATGTATATATAATGACTTTAAATTATCTTTTGTTATTAAAAATATAACATTTATTATATTTTCAGCTAGATAACATAGTACTTGATGAAAACAATAGCACTTCAGTTCATTTGGACTCACTTTCTATTTACCTTGCACTAATATAAATGGTTTACTCCCTACCCTAATAACTGGCTCTAGGGATGCATATAGAATAGCATCTGACAAATTTTGCTATTTCATAATGCAATCATACAATATTTTTGTGGGAAAATTTTTGTGTGCTATCCTATAATTAACCACACAATTGAAATATGTTTTCATATCTCCTGCTGGCTTGTCGATTAGTATAGTCAGATGAAGGAAAAATTAAAAACAGTAGACTTGGAGTATTAAGTGAATTTTTCATTCTGTTTTATATTTGTGTTTGAAACAGATCTGCTAGAGACCACTTAGTCAACAAATGGATGGCACACACTCAGGGTCATCAGATATAAAATCAAATTCCAACATACTAAAAAAGTAAAGAATACATTTGACAGAAATTACTTTATTTACAAAAATTCATTACATACAATCTGCATATTTTTATTGGACCAAGAACTGTCCTCTCCATTTACAAAAACCAAAACAACAACAACAAAAAAAACTGATGGATAAGTAATATTCCCCTCAATCTTCTGTAAGTGCACCATGTATAGTTCCAAGTTTTTAACGCTCATCTCAAAGTCCTGAGTTTCCAGTTACATTACTACTCTATTCACTGTAGTTATCAAGCTAAAGTGAAGAAAATCAAATTAAGTCTGAAGTTTTCACCAAAGAGTTGAAGGAATCATCAATGCCAAAAGCAATGTTACTGATGGAGATATGGAGAGAGTATGGAGGGCTGACTGAGCACTAGTGATTTTCCCACCTGTAAAAAGGAGAAGCATTAAATGGACAGAATTATTTTGGCTTTGCCTGATCTAGGATAAACTCATTTTTTAGGTATGTTAAGACAAATGAATGCAATATCAATCCTGTTTCTGATGAGAGCATTCCTTGTGTTTAGGAAACAAGAGGTTGTCTGGGGTTCTCAAAAGATATACTGAGGGCAGAAGTGTATATGGAATAGTGTCTTTAAAAGGCTGTGTCACCTTGAACAAATATATATAATCAAATATATATAAAACATCAATCAAATATATCTAAAACAAATATATCTAAGTGTGACTTTCAACAATGAGAAACTGATGGAAAACATCCCAAATTCCAGGTATGAGAATAAAATAATTTCCATAGTGCAAAATTCAGGAAATGGAATAAAAATAATTAGCAAAAGTTTGTGGCAACTAGAATTCATAATTCAATGAAGTAAAATTTTAAATTTAATCATAAAATATTTAATTTATGTATGGATCTTTAATTGATTTTACAGTGAGCAGGCTTAAATTCTGGATTTGTTTGAATTGAGATTCTCACACCAAACTCGGCAAAGAAGAGGCATCTTGCATTACTCTTGCGAGGGCTTCCCAGGTAGCGCTACTGAGAAAGAACCTGCCTGCCAATTCAGGAGACATAAGAGATGCTGGTTTGATCCCTGGGTTGGGAAGATCCCCTGGAGGAGGAAATGACAACCTCTTCCAGTATTCTTGCCTGGAGAATCTCATGGACAAAGGAGACTGGCAGTCTACAGTCCATAGGGTTGCAAAGATTTGGACATGACTTTCATCTTGAGACAAAAGCATTGTATGTAGTTAATGTATTGGGGTGGCTGCCTGATTAAACTCACTAATTTGGATGGATTTTTGTGAAGTAGTTTTGATAGTGCCATAAATTTACAAACTAAGTATCATTCTTAGATTTTCAGTTATTCAAGCCAGTAGCCTTGGAACATATCATCATCATGATTGATTTCTAATGAATGCTTACTATATGCAAAGTACTCTACTAAGCCCTTTATACAGACTATCTTATTTGATCTTCACAACATTCCTATGCAGTATGTGCTATTGTTTATCTCAGTGTTGCTGATGATACTGGGGCTCTGCTGCTGCTGCTGCTAAGTCGCTTCAGTCGTGCCCTACTGCTAGCGACCCCATGGACTGCAGCCCGCCAGGCTCCTCTGCCCATGGGATTTTCCAAGCAAGAATACTGGAGTGGGTTGCCATTGCTTTTTTAAAGTCATTGAGTTAGGGATTAGGAGAAAGATATGCTTTTATGTGTTATCTCTATTAAAACAATGATTGGCTTTAATTAAACACATAAAGATAAATTAATAATAAAATGTACCAACCAATTTTTGGAATCATCCTTCTGTCAAGCTATCCTCTCTGGCCAGATTGGGTGTAACAGAATTCTAGGTGTGATTTTTCTTACAGGATAGACTCTCAGTTTATTTTCCAGACATATTTAAGAACTGAAGAAACCTTTGTTTTGTAAACCACACATACATACACCCAAAGCAGCAAATCTTCTTTCCTTTGAAAATTTTTATGGCTAAGGTGCTAATAAAATCTATTATTCAACATATTGGAGAACGTTACATATATTTCAACTTGTACAAAATGGGGTCATTGTGAAGTGCATGGCCACATGTGAGCTATAAGAAAGGTTTGATGGCAAAGCCTCAGTGGAGTGTGCATGCATAATAAATAAAAACTATGAAAGCATTCTTTCTATTTATATGAGAGTGGCTGCATGCTTGTTAAATCAACTTACATGACACTTGTACAAAAAAACCTCCTCACTTTCAGAATATTAAGTAGGGTCTATATCTCAAATTCCACATAGAATCCATGAAAGAAAACCATGCTATTTCAGCATAGCAAAACACAAGCAAAGAAAAAAAAAATTGAATCAATTTCTAGTCTCAGATATGAAACTAATTAACTATTTCACTTGAGCAGGTCATTTAGCTTCTTAGGCTTTTAGGTTTTAGAAAAGAGATAAGAATGAAACCTATTGTTGCTCCTGTTTTATGGGTCTAATACCAGGAGATTGAATGTTATTAAAGCTCAGGAAATGGGTTGACTGGACTAAGTATTATCAACTGAAACATAAAAGTTGACAATTTCACTTGAGAATGATTGCTCAATGAATAATGCTCAAGTGCTGTGCTATGCTTTGTCACTCAGTCATGTCTGTTTGTGACCCCATGGACTGTAGCCTGTCAGGCTTCTCTGTCCATGGGATTCTCCAGGCAAGAATATTAGAGTGGGTTGCTATGCCTTTATCCAGGGTATCTTCCTGACCCCGGGATCGAAACCAGGTCTCCTGCATTGCAGGCGGAACCTAGGTCTGCTGCACTGTGGGTGGATTCTTTACATCTGAGCCACCACAGAAGCCCAAATAATAATGCTCATAATTACCCATTAATTAAATGTACATTAAACATTTTTTATTTAAGGCTTTAATAAAAATTGCCCAATATCTTTTCAATGAGAGATTTATGTCTTTAATGTAACTTTTTGCATTTTATTTTCACAAACTCAATGAAATGATTACTTTCTTCTGAATTTGTAAAATCTCCCTTCTTTTAATGTTTTTCTCTTGCTGATATAATAATGGTGGCAGTGGGTGTGAATTCCAGTTCTTCCTCTTAGTATTAATAATAGTATGATCTTAGGCAAATTACTTAAATTTTCTCCATAAAACAAAAAAATGCCACCTACCTCATAGATTGTTAAGAAAATTAAATCAGTTGTTAAGCATTTATGATTGTGTCAGACTTATAGCAAGAGCTCTATAACTTTTTTATAAAAGTTAGAAATTATTAATATTGCTGATAATAATAATGATGTTCAAATAAATTATAGCGATCTAGTATACAACATCATGATTGCAAATAATAAAATATAATATATATTTGAAGGTTGCTAGAACTAAGATCATGGCATCTGGTCCCACCACTTCATGGGAAATAGATGGGGAAACAGTGGCAGACTTTATTTTGGGGGCTCCAAAATCACTATAGATGGTGATTGCGGCCATGAAATTAAAAGACGCTTACTCCTTGGAAGGAAAGTTATGGCCAACCTGAATAGCATATTCAAAAGCAGAGACATTACTTTGCCAACAAAGGTCCCTTTAGTCAAGGCTATGGTTTTTCCAGTGGTCATGTATGGATGTGAGAGTTGGACTGTGAAGAAAGCTGAGCGCCGAAAGAATTGATGCTTTTGAACTGTGGTGTTGGAGAAGACTCTTGAGAGTCCCTTGGACTGCAAGGAGATCCAATCAGTCTATTCTAAAGGAGATCAGCCCTGGGTGTTATTTGGAAGGAATGATGCTAGAGCTAAAACTCCAATACTTTGGCCGCCTCATGCGAAGAGTCGACTCATTAGAAAAGACTCTGGTGGTGGGAAGGACTGGGGGCAGGAGGAGAAGGGGATGACAGAGGATGAGATGGCTGGATGGCATCACCGACTCAATGGACATGAGTTTGAGTGAACTCTGGGAGTTTGTGATGGACAGGGAGACCTGGCATGCTGCAATTCATGGGGTTGCAAAGAGTCAGATACCACTGAGTGACTGAACTGAAGAATGTAAATTCAAATGTTCTCACCACAAGAAAGAATTAGCAATTATATCATCTGATGGAAGTATTAGCTATATTTTTTTCAATATATTTGTGTACAGATGTATAATATATGTGTATCATATCAACTCTTGTACACCTTAAATTTACACAATGTTAAATTTCAGTTATATTTCAAAATAAAGCAGGAAAAAGAAAAATGCAATGAAATTTATAATATATTTTTAAATCAATAAACCTAATACTATTTTAATTTTTAAAAACATTCCTTTTAAAATTTCCTGCTCCTCACTGTTCATTATCTAATGATAAAAGCAGTCACTACAATAGAGAAAGAGATATATTAAGCTAGAATGATAGCGAAAGGCAAAGGAGAAAGGGGAAGATAATCCAACTGAATGCAGAGTTCCAGAGACTAGCAAGGAGAGATAAGAAAGGCTTTTCAAAGGAACAATGCAAAGAAATAGAGGAAAACAATAGAATGGGAAAGACGAGACTAATTTTCTCTTCAAGAAAATTAGAGATACCAAGGGAACATTTCATGCAAAGATGGGCACAAAAAGGGACAGAAATGTTAAGGACATAATGGAAGCAGAAATGATTAAGAAGAGTTGGCAGGAATACATAGAAGAACTATACAAAAAAGATCTTAATGACCCTGATAACCATAAAGGTGTGGTCACTCACCTAGAGCCAGACATCCTGGAGTGTGACATCAAGTGGACCTTAGGAAGCATCACTATGAACAAAGCTAGTGGAGATGATGGAATTCCAGCTGAACTATTTCAAATCCTAAAAGATGATGCTGTTAAAGTGCTGCACTCAATATGTCAGGAAATTTGGAAAACTCAGCAGTGGCCATAGGACTGTAAAATGTCAGTTTTCATTCCAATCCCAAAGAAGGGCAATGCCAAAAAATGTTCATACCACCATGCAATTGCACTCATTTCACATGCTAGCAAGGTATTGTTCAGAATCATTCAAGCTAGGTTCTACAGTATATGAACCAAGAACTTCTAGATGTGGAAGCTGGATTTAGAACAGGCAGAGGGAAAAGAGATCAAATTGCCAATATCTGCTGGATCATAGAAAAAGTGAGAGAATTCCAGAGAAACATCTACTTCTGTTTCATTGACTACACGAAAGCCTTTGATTGTGTGGATCACAACAAACTGTGGAAAATTCTTAAATAGGTGGGAATACCAGACCATCTTACCTGCATTCTAATAAATGTATATGTGAGCCAAGAAGCAACAGTTAGAACTGGACATGGGACAATGGACTGGTTCAATATTAGGAAAGGGAAGATCAAGGCTATATATTGTCACCTTGCCTATTTAACTGATATGCAGAATATATCATGTGAAATGCCATGGTGGATGAAGCAGAAGCTGGAATCAAGATTGCTGGGAGAAATATCAACAGTCTTGTATATGAAGATGATACCACTGTAATGGCAGAAAATGAAGAGGAACTAAAGAGCCTCTTGAAGAAAGTGAAAGGGGATAGTGAAAAATCTGGCTTAAAACTCAACATTCAAAACACTAAGATCATGGTATCTGGTCCCATCACTTCATGGGAAATAGACAAGGAAACAATCGAAACAGTGATAGAGTTTATTTTCTTGGGCTCCAAAATCACTTCAGATGGTGACCACATCCATGAAATTAAAAGATGCTTGGTCTTTGGAAGAAAAGCTTTGACAAACCTAGACAGTGCCTTAAAAATCAAAGACATCACTTTCCCAACAAAGGTCCATCTAATCAAAGCTATGATTTTTCCAGTAGGCATGTATGGATACGAGCGTTGAACCATAAAAAAAGGCTGAATGCCAAAGAATTTATGCATTTGAACTGTGGTGCTGAAGAAGACTCTTGGGAGTGCCTTGGACAGCAAAGAGATCCAACCAGTCAACTCTAGAAAGGAAATCAACCATGAACATTCCTTGGAAGGACTGATGCTGAAGCTCCAATACTTTGGCCACCTGATGCAAAGTGTCAGTTCTTTGGGGAAAAAAAAAAAAAAAAAAACAACCCTGATGCTGAGAAAGGTTGAAGGCAAGAGGAGAAGGGAATGACAGTGGATGAGATGGCTGGATGGCACCACTGACTCAATAGACATGAGTTTGAGTAAACTTCGGGAGATGGACAGGGAAGGACAGGAGTGCCTGGCATACTGCAGTACATGGGGTTGCAGAGTTGGACATGACTTTCCAACTGAACAAGAGCAAAACCAGTTTAAAAGCAGTATTGCAAAGCCTACATGGCTGGCAGTGTACTTCTTGTGGTCAGGGAAGACTGGGGAACTTCTTAAATAAAGATAATCTAATGAGACTGTTAACTCCTTCCTAGATGTGTGGAAATTTCACAGTTGTGGGTGGGCCACCATGGTTTGTATTAATCAGAGGATCATATAGTAATCTGTCTTCCCAAGTGGTTCAGTGGTAAAGAATCTGCTTGCCATTGCAGCAGATGCAGGAGACTTGGTTTGATTCTTGGGTTGGGAAGGTGCCTCGGAGAAGGAAAGGGCAACTAAGTCTACTATTCTTGCCTGAAAAATACCATGGACAGAGGAGCCTGGCAGGCTATAGTCCATGGGGTGGTAAAGAGTTGGACACAAATGAGCAGTGGAGCATGCTTGTATATAACAATCAGAGGATAAGAGTAGAGAACCTTCAAAGTCTCTGAACCATGTAATCCATCATGTTAATTTTGATGAGGTTTACATCATGTTAATGTTAGTGGTTATCAAATTAAGCCTACTGTGTCAAAACTTACCTGAATATGATGGGACCCTGATTTGGGAACTAGCGGTTCCATCCCCTCCTTCACCATATGCTCGCACTTCAATGATATAGACTCCAGCATCGGGGAGTGGGACTACTGCTTGAGGTTTCTGTGTTTCAATAACTTGACTGTTGCTGTGACCCTCTTGCCTATAAAAAACCTGGAAATGATGATAGATTTTTAATCATTTGATAGTCAATCAAGGATTCCAAAAGCTTATTGACTGCCTCCTGTATATCACATTCTGAGCTAAGTAGAGGGAGCTTACAGCTTAGGCAGATATGCAAGCCAATGCAATGTATATGTTATATGCAGCAATGGAAGTGTATGCAAGGGGCTATATGAATGCAGAAGAGCGTTTAATCCCCTCTGGTGGTTTAGGGAAGGCTCCTAAGCAACTAAACCGCCACCTAAGAGAAGGTGGTGCTGAGCTAAATATTTAAAGATAAGTAGAGCTCACAAGTTGGAGAAGGAGAGCAGAAAAATTTTGCAGAGATAAGAGAAGATGAAAAAAAATCTAAGTAATAAGAAAGCAATAGCATTAGAAGACAGTTGAGAATAGTGAGAAATTGAAGTTGGAGAAGTAGGCAGTAAGGGGGCAGATCATTGAAAATGTTTTATTCCTGGCTAATGAAGTGAATAGTATCCTGAGGAAGAACTCAAAATTGTTATCTTCAAATCATCTGAAGGAGTAATCAGAAAATTTGTTAAATATATCAATAATAAAACCTTAACACTGTATAAGATGGCTGAAAAGTTAAAAATAAAAGAGTATTTTTAGTTTTACTTTTATATTTACTTTTTGGTGAATTGGCATTTGGATATATTGGATAGCCAAGTTAAGGCTTTTTTCTTTTTAAAAAAATATTTACTTAATTTATTTGGCTGCTCTCACTCTTAGTTGTGGCATGTGGGATCTAGTTTCTTGAAAAGGAATTGAACTTAGGTCCCCTGCATTGGGACCATGGAGTCTTAGCCAGTGTATAACAGGGAAGTCCCAAGTTAGGCTTTTTTGACATTTGTTCATGGTACTAGAATTACACATATATTGATGGTAAAGAGTTTTAGAACTACAGATTGGGACACAGAATTAGCTTGTGTGTATAGGTCAGTAAACTAAGGTTGTAGAGATTACACAATTTATGCAAGATTATATGTTCAGTTGTGAAAGTAATTGCATTAGAAGATTAGTAATCTGACGATCAGTTCAGAGGTGTTTCACTGTATCATTCTGTTTCTACTCATTTGCCCCCCAGTAAACTTATTTGTGTGTGCATAATAGTCAAGTAGCAGCTATGAAGATTTTAAATGCATTTTTATTCAGTTTCATTGTTTTTGTGGTTTTTCATAATTGTCAGTATTATAATTTCTTTGTGTAATGAAGAGAACCATGATTTGGTAGTCATACAGACCTGTATTCAAAACAACCTCCTACAAAATAAAACAAAAAGCAATTTCCTACACATTTCAGTCTGAGAAAATTTGGGCAAGTTGATAACCTTTTTAAATTTCAAGTGCCTATACTGTAAAGAAAAACACATGTAAAAATGTCCAGCACAGGATCTGGTAAGCTTAAAGAGAAAGTGACTTCTTCTGTTGCTATTATTGTTCATTGTCAGTGGTCAGTATTTACATCATAAAAGATTAACTGCATTGGAAAACTAGAAAAAATTATAATAGATTTTGCTTATTAAAAATGTGCTTGAACTTGACTAACCTACATACAAGAGAAAAAAAAAATTAAATGTAAGTTTCACATATTGAAGCCTGCTTGTACTTAATCCTCCTTTTTACATTCTGGTAACATATGCTCCCTCTATTTTACTTCCTTTGTCTTTCAAGGATTTGAGTTTACTTCTGGTCATGGGAGAGAAGTAAATTCTCTGTAAAAGTATATAACATGTGCAATAATTCTATCTATTGAAATCCTTAGAAGGAAGGATGCCATAACTTCAACATAGTTGGGAAATGAAAAAAAAAATCACGGAATATTTCACTGGGTATCTCATGTAGGACAGGCACAGTGATATACACTGGAAATTTAGAGAATAAGAACACCTGGTTCTGCTCTCATGGAACTTACAGTGGAGACAAACAATGCAATCAAGTGTTCTGTGTACTGCAATAGGAAACATTTTATGCTATAACCATGTACAGAGCAGTACAGATTTGGGAATCAGAAGCTCTTCTTGGAGGATGCCTATAGCAGGTTTTTTTTGGCTTTGAAAAAATGACAATTGTATCAGAATTTATGATTCTCATTTGACTGTAGTACCATAAAGAATTAGAATTCTGTTCATCTACATTAGATAATTAGAAAGCAAATTTATGGCAACAAAATAGTATGTAAATTGGTGAGGATTGGCAGGGGAGTAACTATTTTAGAGGACATTGTTATTATGGTTCAATAAATTACAATTCTTATGACAATGAAAAATGCAACCAGTAATGCATATCTAATGTTGCTGTAAAATTCAGAGTTGAAGAAAAATTTGTGGATCAGTTGAGATTTAAGAACAAAAGGTAAGGGCAGGAAATATCAGTTAATGGCAGCAAAAGGAGTTTGAGATTAAATGTGGCTTTTATCAATATATCCAGGGAGATGTAGTGCTATGAGAGAGTAAGTAGGTATAATAAATGAAAAGATACATTAATTTAATGAATGGTTAGTCTTAGGTGATTTAGAGAATATTCATTCATTGTAAAATCCTGATTTAGAAAAGATGAATACAAATGACAAATATGAGATGGTTAAGGAATTATCAAGACATGTCAGAAACAGTTATTGACAATAACAAGACCAGGGAGTACTTTGAGAACCTGGACATTTATAGATTGACTGTTACAATAATGACTATCTCCAGACATAAAGAAAAGTGTCTATTTTCAAGACTATTCTCAAATTCTACTTAAAAACCTGAGAACAGTGGGTTAGCCAAAGAGATGATTCTAAACAAACAATAACGCAATACTGCTATTCTCAAAGGCATGATCTGGTATTGGCTAATCTGTACATCTTATGGTAAAAGTAATGTTGTAAGTCTAAAAATATAGCAGAATAAATTTTTGCTAGTTTTTCCCACAAGTGCCATTGGAAGGATGGATCTTATTAAACAAAAGGGCTATCCACCAGTACTTCCCAGGTGGTACAGTGGTAAAGAATCTGCCTGCCAATGCAGGAGACACAAGAGACACAAGGTTTGATCTCTGAGTAGGGAAGATCCCCTGAGTTAGGAAATGGCAAACTGCTCCAGTATTCTTGCCTGGAAAATTCCATGGACAGAGGAACCTGGCAGGCTATAGTTCATGGGGTCGCAACGAGTTGGACACAACTGAGTGACTGAGAACACATATACAGTCGCCAGCTGAGCATCTTGAGGACAATTGCTCTTCACAATAGTGAGTGATGAATCCAAAGTCCCAGTGGCTGTGGGTGGGTGAGGAGGAATCAGTGAGACAGTAGAATCTGGGTGAAAAGAAGGTGGGAGCACAAGTACCAGTGAGAAGCCCTGCTGTAAGATGACTCCAAGGAACTTTAAGAACTGGATTTCCTGTTGGCAATTTCATATGTGTGTTTGCATGTTGTGCCTTTCAGTCTAATATCCCCCACTGACATTTCCATAAGTCTTCTTTGTATATGTTATTCAGTTCAGTTCAGTTGCTCCATTGTGTCTAACTCTTTCCGATCCCATGAAACGCAGCACACCAGGCCTCCCTGTCCATCACCAACTCCTGGAGTATACTCAAACTCATGTCCATTGACTCGGTGATGCCATCCAACCATCTCATCCTCTGTCGTCCCCTTCTCCTCCTGCCTTCGATCTTTCCCAGCATCAGGGTCTTTTCAAATGAGTCAACTCTTCGCATCAGGTGGCCAAAGTATTGGAGTTTCAGCTTCAACATCAGTCCTTCCAATGAACACCCAGGACTGATCTCTTTTAGGATGGATTGGTTGGATCTCCTTGCAGCCCAAGGGACTCTCAAGAGTCTTCTCCAACACCACAGTTCAAAAGGATCAATTCTTCGGTGCTCAGCTTTCTTTACAGTCCAACTCTCACATCCATACATGACTACTGGAAAAACCATTGCCTTGATTAGACGGACCTTTGTTGACAAAGTAGTCTCTGATTTTTAATATGCTGTCTAGGTTGGTCATAACTTTCCTTCCAAGGAGCAAACATCTTTTAATTTCATGGCTGCAATCACCATCTGCAGTGATTTTGGAGCCCAAAAGAATAAAGTCTAACACTGTTTCCACTGTTTCCCCATCTATTTCCCATGAAATGATGGGATCAGATTCCATGATCTTAGTTTTCTGAATGTTGAGCTTTAAGCCAACTTATTCACTCTCTTCTTTCACTTTCATCAAAAGACTTTTTAGTTCCTCTTCACTTTCTGCCATAAGGGTGGTGTCATCTGCATATCTGAGGTTATTGATATTTCTCCCAGCAATCTTGATTCCAGCTTATGCTTCCTCCAGCCCAGGGTTTCTCATGATGTTCTCTGCATATAAGTTAAAAAAGCAGGGTGACAATATACAGCCTTGCCGTATTCCTTTTCCTATTTGGAACCATCTATTGTTCTGTGTCCAGTTCCTACTTTTGCTTCCTGACTGGTACACAGGTTTCTCAAGAGACAGATCAGATGGTCTTGTATTCCCATTTCTTTCAGAATTTTCCAGTTTATTGTGATCCACACAAAAACTTTGGCATAGTCAATAAAGTAGAAATAGATGTTTTTGTGGAACTCTCTTGCTTTTTTGATGATCCAACACATGTTGGCAATTTGATCTCTGGTTCCTCTGCCCTTTCTATATCCAGCTTGAATATCTGGAAGTTCATGGTTCACGTATTGCTGAAGCCTAGCCTGGCTTGGAGAATTTTGAGCATTACTTTACTAGCATGTGAGATGAGTGCAATTTATGGTAGTTTGAACATTCTTTGGCATTGCCTTTCTTTGGGATGGGAATGAAAACTGAACTTTTCCAGTTCTGTGGCCACTATTGAGTTTTCCAAATTTGCTCACATATTGAGTGCAGCACTTTCACAGCATCATCTCTTAGGATTTGAAATAGCTGAACTGGAATTCCATCACCTCAACTAGCTTTGTTCATAGTGATGCTTCCTAAGGCCCACTTGACTTCACATTCCAGGATGTCTGTCTCCAGGTGAGTGATCACACCATCCTGATTATCTGGGTCATTAAGGTCTTTTCTTCTACAGGTCTTCTGTGTATTCTTCCCACCTCTTCTTAATATCTTCTGCTTCTGTTAGGTCCATATCATTTCTGTCCTTTATTGTGCCCATCTTTGCATGAAATGTTCCCTTGGTATTTCTAATTTTCTTGAAGAGATCTCTAGTCTTTCCCATTCTATTGTTTTCCTCTATTTCTTTGCATTGATCTCTGAGGAAGGCTTTCTTATCTCTCCTTCCTGTTCTTTGGAACTCTGCCTTCAAATGGGTATATCTTTCCTTTTCTCCTTTGCTTTTCGCTTCTCTTCTTTTCACAGCTATTTGTAAGGCCTCCTCAGACAGCAATTTTGCTTTTTTGCATTTCTTTTTCTTGAGGATTGTCTTGATCCCTGTCTCCTGTAAAATGTCAGAAACCTCCGTCCATAGTTCATCAGGCACTCTGTCTATCAGATCTAGTCCCTTAAATTTATTTCTCACTTCTACTGTATAATCATAAGGGATTTGATTTAGGTTATACCTGAATGGTCTAGTGGTTTTCCCCACTTTCTTCTATTTAAGTCTGAATTTAGCAGCAAGGGGTTCATGATCTGAGCCACAGTCAGGTCTTGTTTTTTTCCTGACTCTATAGAGCTTCTCCATCTTTAGCTTTAAAGAATATAATCAGTCTGATTTCAGTGTTGGCCATCTCGTGATGTCAATGTGTAGAGTCTTCTCTTGTGTTGTTGGAAGAGAGTGTTTGCTATGACCAGTTTGCTATGACTAGGGTGTTTGCTATGACCATATATGTATGTTATATATACTGGAGAAGGCAATGGCACCCCACTCCAGTACTCTTGCCTGGAAAATCCCATGGACGGAGGAGCCTGGTAGGCTGCAGTCCATGGGGTCGCTAAGAGTCGGACACGACTGAGCGACTTCACTTTCACTTTTCACTTTCATGTATTGGAGGAGGAAATGGCAGCCCACTCCAGTGTTCTTTCCTGGAGAATCCCATGGACAGAGGAGCCTGGTGGGCTGCCGTCTATGGGGTCACACAGAGTCAGACACAACTGAAGCGACTTAGCAGCAGCAGCATATATATACAGACACATATATATACACACACATTATATGTCACGTTATATATACATGGTATACATATATACATCTTCACGTTATACAAACCATTTCTGTCTTAATTTTTAAAATATGATGAAAAACATGTAAGCATAATCAAATATAGAAATAATTGTATAAACTATTATGTATGAGTCACTTTAACTTGTGGGGATCACAGTAAAGGGCTGGATCTCATATTTGCAGTGAATATAAGATAAAAGAACAGCTGTAAAATACAGGAAGCTCTCCTGGACGAGGGCATGACAATCCACTCCAGTATTCTTGCATGGAGAATCCCATGGACAGAGGAGCCTGGAGGACTAGAGTCCATAAGGTAACAAAGAGTCTGATGCAACTGAAGTGACTTAGCATGCATGCAGGATATAGTCAATCAAGGAGACTAGCATGGCCATAGACCCTAAGCTCCCTGAAAAACTGGAGAAATATATGGATGGGCTTCACATTCTATAGGCTGTGGAATATATTTTCAATACAAGTGTACCTATATCTCAGGAGTCTGGCAGGCTCTAACAGGTAGCTAAATGGAATAAACAAATGAAAATTCCTATGTATTGGTGGATCATATAATAACTATAAATGGCAGAAAGCAGAGGTAAAGGGGAAGAGGTACAGTGAAATGTTAGTTGTTCAGACATGTCCGACTTTTTACAACCCCATGGACTGTAGCCCACCAGGCTTCTCTGTTCATGGAATTCTCCAGGCGCAAATACTGGAGTGGGTAGCCCACCTATTCCCCTCTCTAGGGGATAGAATCTTGGTCTCCTGCATTACAGGTGGATCATTTACCATCTGAGCCACCAGGAAAGGCCCTATATGGTGAAAGGGTTGTATATTGGGAAAGGATATTTCCAGTGTAGATTGAAAAATGAGATCTTGTTTTCTTGGCATGTAGCCTGAAGCCCTTATACTGAATTTCTCCTGAATGCACATGTCTTTTCTGAGTGGACAGAAGTTTCTCTTGGTGGAGAGAGGGATAAGTGCTCTAGGGAAAGCATAGGCCTTGGGTATTTAGCCTTTATTTTCTCTTTCACTTAAGTTTAAATCTGTACAAGGAGAATATGGTAAGTATAAGATGACTGTTCTACTTGATAATTTGAGAAGTTTCTTTCACAGCATAAAGAAAAAAAAAAACCACTCCCAAGATCATTAAGGAGAATTATGGCTGAATACAAAAGCAGAGAATATATCAATATCTGAGAAAAGAAGAGAAGCTAAAAGCAATGGAGAAAAGGAAAGATATACCCATTTGAATGCAGAGAATAGCAAGGAGAGATAAGAAAGCCTTCCTAAGTGAACAATGCAAATAAATAGAGGAAAGCAATAGAATGCGAGAGACTAGAGATCTCTTCAAGAAAATTAGTGATACCAAGGGAACATTTCATGCAAGGATGGGCTCAATAAAGGACAGAAATGGTATCTTCTCAACCTAACAGAAGCAGAAGATATTAAGTAGCAATGGTAAGAGTAAGCAGAAGAACTATACAAAAAAGATCTTCATGACCCAGATAATCAAGATGGTGTGATCACTCACCTAGAATGTGAAGTCAAGTGGGCCTTAGGAAGCATCACTACAAACAAAGCTAGTGGAGGTGATGGAATTCCAGCTGAGCTATCTCAAATCCTAAAAGATGATGCTGTGAAAGTGTTGTACTCAATACGCGAGCAAATTTGGAAAACTCAGCAGTGGCCACAGGACTGGAAAAAGTCAGTTTTCATTCCAATCCCAAAGAAAGGCAATGCCAAAGAATGTTCAAACTACCACAATTGCACTCATTTCACATGCTAGAAAGTAATGCTCAAAATTCTCCAAGCCAGGCTTCAGCAATACGTGAACCATGAAATTCCAGATGTTCAAGCAAGATCTAGAAAAAGTAGAGGAACCAGAGATCAAATTGCCAACATCTTCTGGATCATTGAAAATGCAAGAGTTCCAGAAAAACATCTCTTTCTGCTTTATTGACTTGCCAAAGCCTTTGACTGTGTAGATCACAACAAACTTTGGAAAATTCTTCAAGAGATGGGAATACCAGAACACCTTACCTGCCTCCTGAGAAATGTGTATGCAGGTCAAGAAGCAACGGTTAGAACCAGACATGAAATAACAAACTGGTTCCAAATTGGGAAAGGAATACATCAAGGCTGTATATTCTCAGCCTGCTTATTTAACGTATATGCAGAATATATCATGTGAAATGCCAGGCTGGAAGAAGCACAACTGGAATCAAGTTTGCTGGGAGAATTATCAATAACCTCAGATATGCAGATACACCACCCTTATGGCAGAAAGTGAAGAGGAAGGAAAGAATCTCTTGATGAAAGTGAAAGAGGAGTATAAAAGAACTGGTTTAAAACTCAACATTCAAAAAGCTAAGTTCATGGCATCTGGTCCCACCACTTCATGGCAAGTAGATGGGGAAACAATGAAAACAGTGAGACTGCAGCCATGAAATTAAAAGATGCTTCCTCCTTTGAATAAAAGCTAGGCAAACCCTGGCAGCATATTAGAAAGCAGAGACTTTACTTTGCCAACAAAAGTTTCCCCAATCAGAGCTATGGTCTTTCCAGTAGTCATGTATGGAGTTGAGAGTTGGACTATAAAGAAAGCTGTGCACTGAATAATTGATGCTTTTGAACTGTGGTAGTGGAGAAGACTCTTGAGAGTCTCTTGGACTGCAAGGAGATCCAGCCTGTCCATCCTAAAGGAGATCAGTCCTGAATATTCATTGGAAGCACTGGTGCTGAAGCTGAAGCTCCAATACTTTGGCCACCTGATGGGAAGAAATGACTAATTGGAAAAGACCCTGATGCTGGAAAAGATTGAAGGCAGGAGAAGGGGATGACAGAGCACAAGATATTTGGATGGCATCACCGACTTGATGGGCATGAATTTGAGCAAGCCCCGGGAATTGGTGATGGACAGGGAAGCCTGGTGTGCTGCAGTCCATGGGGTTATAAAGAGTCGGACATGACTGAGCGACTGAACTGAACTGATACTTTAGTCCAGAGTTATGTTGTTGTTTTTGGAAGTGCCAGTAACAGATGCAACATGTGTTAAAGATACTAAGTATTCCAGATCCAGATCCCAAACTAGTGGAGTTATAAAAACAAAGTTTTTTTTTTCATTTGAAAATACTTATTTGGGAAAAAGTAAGTTACATTAAGAAATTTCTTTGAATTTTTTTCCAGTTTTCTGACAACTGATATGCAATATATTAAGGAAACATGGATTTGATTCTGAATTGGGAACTGTAAAATGAATCACATATTAATTAACCTGAAGAAGTGATGAATACGCTAAATAAACTCCCACATTTGACTCAACTTTTTATATGGAAAGCTATCTTGTTTGAGGATAAATAACTTGTAGCCATGTCTACAAAAGACAATTATTTTTCAGCATTTTTCTGGTTCTTCATGCTTCTATTACTCTTACTTATTAATAGAAGTTGTGATGTTTTGAAAGTATTACTATTAAATCTAGATTTCTTAAACAAAATCCCAAGAAGTCCAAGTTCTCTTGGACAATCTCAAAGAACAGTGAGAAATTTCACTAAATAGGTAATGCTTAATGTTTATTTGAATAAATTCAATGTTAATGTGTTGCCTATGACACAATTATAAATAGTTCAATTCCATCCTTCTCTCACTATATTCTTGCTCACTTTGAGGTCCCTGATAAGTTTTGTGATGGGGAGACTGATTTTTTTTCTTTCTCTTAACACATTTGAATGATATTTTGCATATCATTGTGTATTTCTCTGGTAATATCTTGTCCTTATGTATGTTGCTGACACCTCAATCTCTGAAATCAAATAGGGAAGTAAGATCCATGCTTTCTTAGAAAATGGACTGATCTAACCCCAAACTCTTGCTGCTTTATCTTACTATTTTATGTGTTTTTTTTTTTTTTTTTTTTTTTTTTGGTGCACTGGGTTTTTGTTGCTGCCTGCAGGCTCTCTCTGGTTGTGGTGAGCAGGGGCTACTCTCTAGCTGCTGAGCATGGGCTCTAGATCATATAGGCTTGAGTAGTTGTGGCTCATGGGCTTAGCTGTGCAACAGCATGTAGAATCCTGCAGACCAAGGATTGAACCGGTGTCACCTCCCAACCACTGGACTCACCAGGGAAGTCCATGATCTAAATTGTTGAGAATAAATTGCACCTAGTATATACTACCTTAACTATGAAAAAGCAGAGTTCAGTGGATCACTTATGGATCAAGTCTATGGAACAAGTCCATTTTCCCTCATATTTATCACTTATCAATCATTTTCAAAATCTTGAAATTACTAGAAGAGGATTTCCCCTTAACTCATCCACCTTAAGCTAGACTTGATGCAAAAGATAAAATACACCATCTCTGCACTTTAAACTTCATGCACTGACCCCTACTTCTAGTTTCCAGGCTCAAATTTGCATACCATGTATATTTCTAGTGATCTCTTTTGCTTGTAAAAGCAAAGTAATTGGTCAAGATAAAAAGTGAAAATAAATTTGCCTTCCTTTTGATATTGTGATTAATTGTGGAAGTTCTCTCTTACTTTGATTAACAGGAAGTCCTCTACCACAAATTTTCCAAGAATTCTAAGAGGCGAACTCAGTCTTAATAGGTCTGAATCTTTACAACCCCATGGACTGTAGCCTGCTAGACTCCTCTGTCCGTGGGGTTTCCCAGGCAAGAATCCTGGGGTGGGTAGCCATTCCCTCCTTCAGAGGATCTTCCCAACTCAGGCAATGAACCAAGGTCTCCTGCATTGCAGGCATACTCCTTATTGTCTGAGCCACCAGGGAAGCCTCTTATTAGGTCATTTCCCTGGTGGCTCAGACGGTAAAGCGTCTGCCTACAATGCGGGAGACCTGGGTTCAATCCCTGGGTTGGGAAGATCTCCTGGAGAAGGAAATGGCAACCAACTCCAGTATTCTTGCCTGCAAAATCCCATGGATGGAGGAGCCTGGTATGCTACAGTCCATGGGTCACAAAGAGTCGGACACGACTGAGTGACTTCATTACCTCAGATTAACTCATGGGAAGAGAAATGATTAGTGTGTTGACATGTCCCTAGTTTTGTTAATCTATTGCAACTGCTACATACTATGTTTAAGAAGAGGGCTCACTATTACATTGGTGCCATTTTTGGTCTGGTGGTAGTTTCCTGGGGATGTAATAGGAATCAAATGGCAACCCACTCCAGGATTCTTGCCTATGAAATCCCATTGACAGAGGTGCCTGGTGGGCTATAGTCCAGGGAGTTGCAAAGAGTCAGATGTGACTGACAACAGATAACAGTTGATTTTCAATACTATATCAGTTTTAGATGTACAAAATAGGGATTCCATATTTTGGCTTCTTTGCTGGTGGCTCAGATATGGTAAAGAGTCTGCCTGTAATGTGGGAGACCCAGATTTGACCCCTGGGTTGGGAAGGTCCCCTGGAGAAGAGAATGACAACCCACTCCAGTATTCTTGCCTGGAGAATTCCATTCCTGGTGGGCTGCAATCCATGGGTTTGTAAAGTGTCAGACAGGACTGACCAACTAACACTTCACTTCAGCAGGAATCAAATATTCTCCCTCTGAGTATCATACTGTCCACTCCATATTTGTGTGAACCTCCCTCCAGATGGTATGGATGTTTTAGCTGCATGTAGATCCTTGCCTAGGCAGCTCTTGTATAGTTCTTTTCCAAGTCATGCTCTGAAAAGGAAGATCCAATCTTGTGTTCCCTAGGTTCCATCCCATTAGTTTATATTCATGGCTACTGTTGCATTTAGCTTATATTCACATTCCTATTCCATTGTGCCTATGTCAATAGGAGCTTTCATGCCTAGTCACTTGCCCTGTGAAAACCAGACCTTTGTAGGGGAACCCAGGCTCTACCTCAGTCGTCAGTATGAAGTTCCGTTCCCTCAAGGGGCCCTTTGCATCATTCCTGCCAGTAGGTCTTCCACTGGGAATTAGCCCATCTATCAGAAGATCTAATAAGGTAGACTATTTGTTACCATCAGGCTCCTTTCTTAGAAACTAGATTTTCCTTCTTGGGGACATAAGGAGGATAGACCATTTCAAGGAATAAAAAAAAAAAAAAAAAAGCTCTGTCAACGTGTGCCTACTTGGCACTATTTCCACAACTAAGATGGACAACATTAGAGATTCTTCCTGCAACAAAGTATTCCAAGGGGTTTTGCACTGTTTTCATAGAGATGGAACTGGCAGGCAACTTTTAAAGATCAAATTCTTCTGCTAAAATATTAAAAAGTTCTACCTACTGGGTAAAATTCCTCCAATAACAATAAGAAAAATAGTAGCTATTTTTTTTAGTGAGCACTTTCTATATACTAAACATTTTACACAAATTGTCTTATTTAATCCTTAATAAATCCTCTATGATACTATTTTTGCATTTAAAAATATTGATCTCTTTATTTTTTTTATTTGGGTATATCAGATCTTAGCTGCAGTACACAGAATCTTCCTGTGGGATCTTCTCATTGCAGCAGACGGACTCCATTTGTTGCTCTTGGGCTCAGTAGTTGGTGCAGCACACAGGCTTTGTTGTTCCATGGCAGGTGGGATCTTAGTTTTATGACTTGGGATTACACCCACCACCCCTTCATGGCAAGGTGATTCTTAACCACTGAATCACCAAAGAAATCCCCTATATTTGCTTTTTTTTTTTTTTAAGTTAAAATGAAACTCAGTTTAAGCAACTAGTTCAAAGTTATAGAACTGGGATTTGAACTGGTGTCTGTCTTACTTAAGGGGCAGTTCTCTTTCCCCACTCCACATAACAAATGGGAAGGCCATGCTAGGGAAATACACACCTGATAATATACACTTGTGACTAACTGCATAAAATACCTCTAGTTGGGTCAAAATTAATGTTTTCATCCTTCCTAGAAGCACTGAGCATAAAGAGATGAATAAGACAGAGGATTTGCCTTCAATCATGTATAGTCTGGGCAGGGAGACAGCGACATATAAGGAGGGTGAGCAGTCTTGTGATAGAAGGGACAAACGTGGGCAAGGATGAGGGTCATCTCACCGGGAGCCCTATGACCAGCTTCATGTTTTCTCCAGGTTGTGTGGTGCTTCTTTTCTTCCCTGAGAGTTGCCCAAAGCCAAATGGCTTTTCCAGGCAGTCATATGCTTTCATCTACCATCTATTTTCCTCTCCAGTTTGAGAGACTGCTTGCCACACTTTTAATAAGATCAGGTTGTTTCTTGGTGATCCATCACCATTTCTGACCATATTGTTACCCTTAATCATTGAAGGATCTACTTGCCTTAGACTACAAGGTGTGAAGACGAGGGAAAGAGTGTGAAAAGAAGAGGACTAGGTAAGGATACAGAGAGAATGGCTCACCTGTTCTCCCCCAAAGATCAAATTCAATGTCCCTGAGGATTAGGACAGATTTGAGAGAGTGTTTAGTGTGAGGGTGTTTATGATCCATAATAATTCTAGTCTGTAAGAAGTACTACAGTTTGTACCTGAACATATTCTTCTTGGGAATTATTTAACTTAAAAACGTATTTCATTTATAACTATTTCAGATTTTAGCTTCAGAATTTTGGCCCTTTGTATATCAAATACTGTGTTACCATCTCAGATAATTGAACAGCCACCTAAATAATGCTTTTCAGTCTAAAGATAATCATTGAAATATTTAAAAATTCTGTTATAAATAATAACCATTAATGATTCTGTATGAGTTTAAGAAATAGAATCCAATATTATGGAAGAAGAATTTGAAGTTCAGCTAATTCAATACCTAGATCACATATTATTTAAAATCAGAGACAAAGTTGTTCTAAACATTTTTATATTTTCAGATCTCTTGCTGGCACATAGCAGGATGACTTATGTGAAATGTTGCATCTATTTTGGAGCCAGCTGTCTCTCGCCATGGTCTCTCTCATATCCCCTGTGCTGACCCTAGCATTTTTTTCTTTTTGTGTTTCTTTGCTAATGGAAAGTCTTTCTACTCAAACTAAGTGGTCCAGTCTTTTCCATCTGCCAGGACAGTTTGTCTTTGGGGAGAGAATGCCAAGGCTCTCTGTCAAAGTTATGCTTGTCCTGACAGTGCCTCATGGAACCATCTTCACCCTGTGTTCAAATTGTTGTCTTTTCTACCCATTCTCTTCCTATGCCTTGTGTAGCTGAAACTGATTTTGATTGCCTTGACTTCCCCAGTGTATGAAGGCAGTTTCTAGAATATAGGTAGAACAATGTTTGAGGGGAAAAAAACAGCTATGTTAATAGATCTTTTCATGCCTTTTTAATTGCACATCCCCACAATGCAATTTTTGAGATGCATGTCTATCCAACAGAGTGAACACACACTGACCTTGTAGCCCATGACTTCAGACTCGTTGGCTAATGGTCTGACGGGGTCCCAGCCCAGAGAAAGCTGAGAGCCCTGTTGCTCCCACCTGAGGTTGTTAGGTGCTTGACTGGGGGCTGCAAAATGAAAAGAAAAGTGAGTGCAAGAGATATCTTAAATACCTTTATTCACTTAAATTCTTGTGAGTATTTCAATCTTTTTTTGTGTTCAGTAGTTGGCTGGCACCATAGGCTTCCTTCCAGTGAGAATCAGATAAAGAGGGTTTTGCTCCAGTATCATTTTAATAGCTACTCTGCTGAGCTTTTGAACCCAAATCCTTTTATCTCCATTCTGTGTCAAAAATCGCTTAGCCTTGTTGCACAGGAAGATAACCTTTATCTACTGTGAATGCAAAATTTTCTGAGCTAGTTTTAGAATTCAGATCTAAGCATTGAAGCGAGACTAGGAATTAAAACTCCTCTTCAACTCGTTTTATTATGTACCTCATGTGGCTTTCAGAAATGTTAAAAGATGTTTCTCTTTTGTCTGAGACAAACACAAAGCCCAGGTCACTTACGGGATTTCTTGGTGGCTGCACTCACTTCACTGCTGGGTGGCCCATATCCAGCTCCATTATAAGCCCTCACTGTGAAGTGATATAATGTATTTCCTTCTAACCCTGTCAGGATGATGGATGACTCATTCCCCCTCGTTTTGATGGTTTCTGCTGCATCTTCTTGTTCCATGTCTTTCCGATAACCAATCTGTCAACAAATTATCACATGAAGGATTAATTTTAAAGTTTCCCCCCTTGAACTTTTTTTTTACCCCTTGGATGTTTCTCAAACCCACCTCTGGGAAATCATTCCTGTATCACCCAACGAATAGGTTCTACTAATGAAGCCAAACTCAGTCTTAACTGCTGCCTGATTTGCATCTGTGTAAACCATAGCACCTTAACAGTACTCAGCAAAGCAGTGAAAGGTGCTACCTTGTAGCCTGGTAGCATGAAAAGTCATTCATGAAGTTGAAGAAGTTCCTTTCTCATACGTCATTGGGACCATTTCCCATTCAAAGCCATCTAGCTTTTAATTAATTATTTAAGAAAGAGACATGAGGAATATTTCCTTCTTGGCCCCACACAGAGGTGAATCACACAGCTGGATGAGTTTAAAAGAGGAGGTGAGAGAACACTCATGATAATTTGGAACGGTATCTTGGACTGCAAGGAGATCCAATCAGTCCATCCTAAAGGAGATCAGTCCTGGGTGTTCATTGGAAGGACTGATGCTGAAGCTGAAACTTCAATACTGTGGCCACCTCATGAGAAGAGCTGACTCATTGGAAAAGACTCTGATGCTGGGAGGGATTGGGGGCAGGAGGAGAAGGGGATGACAGAGGATGAGATGGTTGGTTGGCATCACTGACTCGATGCACATGAATTTGGGTGAACTCCTGGAGTTGGTGATGGACAGGGAGGCCTGGTGTGCTGCGATTCATGAAGTCGCAAAGAGTCGGACATGACTGAGTGAACTGAACTGAACTGAACTGAAATACATAAAAATAACATTACTAGGATTTGGGAGGGTGGCAGAAGAGAATAGCTCTTTGTCAAAGCGCACTTTGTGCATTGAGATGATCTTTCCTGCTTTACACTCTTGGTGGCTGGTCTCATACCAAACTTGATCACTTTAAGAGATTCAGCAATCATCTGTGTATATCTAATGCTTAACCCTGTTCGTACATTAGAACTTAATTATACATGAAGGCATAACAGGGTAGTTTCCCTCCCCCCGCCCCTACTTCTTTATCTTGGTAAAAATAAAGGAAGAGTAATAGTTCTTTTTCCAGTTAATTACTGTGGTGAAAGAAGTGTATTTCTGCAACCATTGCACCTCCTTCAAGTGCTTTGTCTATAGGCTAGAAAGTCAAACATCACAGTTCCAGATTCTGGTACAAAATTCGGGCAGTGAGGAATTTGTTTCAAACTTGATATATTCTGGATTATACCTTGGACACCCATTTCCTTGAGTCCATTGGGAAGTACCAGAGGCTGCTCTCTTCCAGGAAAAAAAAGGACTGGAATCTCTTTCCCAACCCTCTTCCAGCCTAGATGCTGGCTGAAGGCAGAGGGAGTAAAAAAGTGTCCAGAGGAGGAGGAAAGTTAGAAATTATAACTGCAGCCTTATGACATGAAGACTGTAACAGCCATATTTTCTTCTTTATATTGTTTCATATCTAAAAATTAAATAGCCTGGGTCCCTTCCTTTCTTGTGAAAGAGTGTTGTGCATAGGTAACTTTCTATTGTAGCCTGTTAGAGCAGACAGACAGGTTGACTAAAGGAAGTTTCTTGGCTCTCCATCTTAAGGAGATGGTGAGTACATTTTCATTTGTTTAAGAGATATTTGCACAATGCCAGTATGGAACATTTCCACTGCCAATTGTTACTTTCAGGGAACTGTTGAATGGGGAGAAGAATGTTGTATGGATGTTGACTAATGAAAAGGATCTAGTACTTTAGTTTTCAACATCCATTTCACCCTCATTCTAGTGTGTCTTCCTGGACTGAAGAGATGAAAAAATAAACACCATTTTTCCAAGGCTCCCTTGCAGTTAGGGTTCTGAATATATTTTAGTTATAGCCAGTCAGATGCATATGTGTGGTATTTGAAAGTAAAAGTGAGATATAGATTGGGGAGATATAGATTGAACTTCCACCAATTCTGGTGTTTTTTTTTTTTTTTTTTTTTCTTTTGGTTTGTTTTTTGCCTACAAGTATAGTAACAGAGACATTATTTTTCCTTTCCTCTTCACCCTCTGACTGTGGCAGCAAAACTGAATGGCTCATTGTCCAAGCATTAGCTTTATGGGAGTTAAGAAGCCACACACAAGAAAACCATTTTGTTGGTGCAAATTATAGTAACATGGTGGAATTCTGGAACTGGCAGTAACATCAGAGGCTTCCAGATCACAGAGTCTTCTTGAATGTGGAGCTGTCCTGTTTGTGATGACTTCCAAACAAACCATGGCAGTGGAGTGTGGGACTAGGGCTGGAGATTTACTGGTTTTAGTAGACATCGGTGTCTTCCTCTGTGTCTTGGTCCATTGATTAGCTTTAACAGTCATTTTTCAAAGATCATGGAGTCTGTTAATTTAATTCAATAATTTTGTAGACAGTTTAATACATATAATAAAACACTTCCTATTTAAGCTAGAGTAGTTTAATTCTTTGCAATTAAACACTGTCTGACACACCTACACAGCTCTTGGGGAAAAAAGTGTATATAGTTAATAAGGGACTTCCCCAGTGGCTCAGTGGTAAGCAATCCATCTGTAATGCAGGAGACACAGTTTCGAGCCTTGGGCTGGGAAGATCCCCTGGAGGATGGCTTGGCAACATACTCCAGTACTCTTACCTGAAGAATCCCATGGACTGAGAAGCATTGCAGGCTATAGTCCACAGGGTCGCAAAGAGTCCGACATGACTAAAGCAACTAACCACGTACTCACATAGTAAGATAGTCATAATCAAATTCCTGTTTCTCATCCTTGTCTCTTCACAGATTTGAACTGGCATACAGCTGAATGAATGAACTTCAGAAATTTGTTTGATTAAGCTGAAATGCTCTAACCCTGCCTTCTGTATTATGTTTGCCCCATTATTTCTAATTCCAAGAGCTAACTTATCATTTTTGATTTTCAGCATACTTTTAACTGAAGAAATCTAAGCTATTTTCAGACTACAAAATTGAATGACATGTTGTTGGATGAACAAATGTGTATCTTTCTCCTTCCCAATGATATGTCTGATTTTCAGATCTCTGTTTCAACTTTCTTTAATTGGCTGAATTATTTTAAGTTAGTTAAATATATATATTTGAGAGAGTTTAGTGTGATTAAATTCAACAGATTACAGATTTCGATACAAACACAGATTCCAATACAAAGTCTGGACTTCTAAATATTGAATGTTTAATTTGCTGATGAATCACCATGAAATTAAACACCCCAAGTAAAAGATAATATGTTCCTAAGTAACAGATTGTGAAAAAATATAAATTCTAGCGGTACCAGATAAAACCTGTCATAAATCTAAAATTTTTAAAAAAGGCATTATTTCTCTTTCTGGAATTTTGAAAAAGAAAAAAGAGCTGGAAGAGTTATTACCTTTACAGAGAAATAATAATTTTATTTCCTACATTTTTGATGGAGGAGAGGATAAATCAGAAAAGCAGAAAAACATATGGAGTTTAATATCATGCTTATCTAGTGATTCTTAACTTGGAATTGAGGTAATATAGTATTCATAAGTCACACTATACCTTTTAAAGTTGAAACTTCCTCTTTATTCAATTTATTTCTCCATGATTCAATTCTATCATGATGATAAATTTCATCAAGTTCAATATAAATTTTGAACTCTCTATGAGATCACTTGAAATGAAGTTTAAAACATTTTAAAAGACACAAATATCTGAAACTAGAAGCACAGATAACCTGCTATTTTATCACTTTCACACAATTGGGGTTTTCATGGGTGTGTTTTTATTACATTACATTATTATACCCTTCTAGTATTTTTATCACATATAGCTAATAAATCATGTACTTATAGTCACATATGAATATTTTCCCATTTTTATAGTAATAATTTATCATATCCCTTGTGTACCAAATATCATCTAACCATTGTTCTTTTGTGGAACATTTGGGTAGCTTCCAAACTTCTTCTCTTACTTAAAATGTTGACATAAGTATGTTCATTGTTCATGTATATTGTTTCCAACATATTGGAGTAATTCCCCAGAACAGAATCCTAGACAGGAGATTATAGGATCCAAAATTATTGAAATTTTTATACTTTTTTTTAATTTAATTTTATTTTTAAACTTTACATAATTGTATTAGTTTTGCCAAATATCAAAATGAATCCGCCACAGGTATACATGTGTGCCCCACCTTGAGCCCTCCTCCTTCCTCCCTCCCCATACCATCCCTCTGGTGAAACAAAAGTGCTACACTTGATTTTCAAATAGTTTGTACTAATTTTCATTTCCAACAAGAGTGTATAAATCTGAGAGATAGACTGTACTGTTGCCAGCTTTATGTATATCATGGTTGTGGATTCAGAGGCCTAAATTTTAATGATATTTTTGAAATCTATAAGTTTCATATAATGGGACAAGTTACTTAACCACTGAATCTCTATATCCCTATTTATAAAGCAGCTAAAATACTACTTACTTCAGTTTTATGAATTGTTTTCAGACAGCTCCCCTATTATCATCCAACTACTTAAACTATTTTGTTTCTTGCTGGTTTAATATTTCTGATTTTTGTAACTTGTAAGTCTGTTTCCTTTTTTTTTGCTATCCTTCACATTGTTTTATTTTCTGACTTCATTCCTCAAAATTATGTTTACTTATATGTAATGTACATAGTGGCAGGCAGGAAGCATGAATTCTGAGTCAGCCAATAGCTTTAAGAGTGTAGATTTGAACTTAAATCTGCAGGATGCTTTTCTTAGTAGATAACCCATTTTTTCCAAAATTGATTCTCCAGCGACTTAGTAGTAGTTGTAGTAGGATAATGATAATTTTAACTATGCAGATAACATACTCAGTTATCTGATATGATGATTCTAAGATATTCATGTCATACACAATCTAGTTTCCTTACATGAAGTTATAGGATTTAAATCTACCACTGCTGCTGTATGTAGTCAAAGGTTACTGGATGAGTCACAGACTTCCCCCTATTTCCCAGTCTTTATTTAGTCACATTTACAATCATTGAAGGATTCTTCCTATCCAATTTTTGTTACCTGTTAGTTTTTAAAAGCATAACTCTTACCTCCTGTATTCCCTTGTTTTATAACTTAAATTGCACTCAATGGTCACTGCTCATTCAATAGTGTATTTCCTGAATTTAATAAACAGCTCGATTATCTGATGTTATTTATTTATTTATTTATTTTGGTTTCTGAAGATATTTAGGAAGGATTTTATTTTATTTTTTTTATTATTTTTTTATTTTATTTTATTTTTAAATGTTACATAATTGTATTAGTTTTGCCAAATATCAAAATGAATCCGCCACAGGTATACATGTGTTCCCCATCCTGAACCCTCCTCCCTCCTCCCTCCCCATACCATCCCTCTGGGTCTTCCCAGTGCACCAGCCCCAAGCATCCAGTATCGTGCATCGAACCTGGACTGGCAACTCGTTTCCTACATGATATTTTACATGTTTCAATGCCATTCTCCCAAATCTTCCCACCCTCTCCCTCTCCCATAGAGTCCATAAGACTGTTCTATACATATCTGATGTTATTTAAATTGCAAAAATTTTTGCACCATTGCAAGTAATTTATTTTCTAGTAAGGTTAGGTTTTTTTAAAAAAATAATCAAAATGCATAGTGAAATGTAAATATTTTACCATACTTTGAGTTTTTCAAAACTATTAAATTATTCATTCAGAAGTTTTTTTGAATATGCATTATTTACCAAGCACTGTGCCTGCAGGCAACTGGGGATTAATGGTGAGTCCAAAAAGACATTGCATAGGCAGAACACAGGAATTTTAGGACTGTGAAACTATTATGTACAATTTACAATGGTAGATACGTTTTGTCAGAAGACTTAGAATGTAGACATCAACAGTGAATCCTCATTTATTTGTTTTATTTTTATTGAAGTATAGTTGACTTAAAATGTTGTGTTAATTACTATTGTACAGCAAAGTGATTCAGTTATATACATTCTTTTTTATGTTCTTTTCCCTTATGGTTTATAATAGGATATTGACTATGGTTCACTGTGCTATACAGTAAGACATTCTTATTTATCCATTCTGTGTTTAAAAGCTTATATTTTCTAACCCCACCTCCCACTGCATTCATTCCCCAACCCCCTTCCCTTTGGCAACCACCAATCTGATCTCTGTTTTTGATTCTGATTTTGTTTCGTAAATAGGTTAATTTGTGTCATATTTTAGATTACACATATAAGTTATATCATATGGTATTTGTCCTCTTTCTGCCTTACTTCACTTAGTATGATAATCTCCAGGTCCATCCATGTTGCTGCAAAGAGTGAATGCTAACTTAAACACTGGATTTTGACTGGTAATGATGTGTCACTGTAGGCTCATCGACTGGAGCAAATGTCGTTCTCTGAGGGGGATGTTGATCATGGAGGAGTTAAGGTTCAGTGTGTGAAGACAGTGGGTACATGAGAACCCTTTTTTCTGATTAATTTTTCTGTGGATTCAAAAAGTTTCTTAACTGGAAAAAAATAGTAGCCAACATAGTTATTGAATGAAAAACCACACAAATGTACAATTGTGGTTCAGTCAAGCTGCATATTACTAGAGTTCTACAGTGTGGGCTAGGACTCAGTGGAGGGAGGCTGGTCAGAGAAAGCATTAGTAAGGAAGGCAGAGGAGTAGTACGTGCAAACGTGGAGAGTTGAGTGGAGAACGTGTGAACCTGAAAAAAACTCCACTTAGGCCAATGTGAAGTCTGAGGGTGCATGTGGCTCCATTTGATCCTAGAGGCAAAGGACGGAGCCTAATCTTAGCACTGGCTGGATTAAACAGTTTCGAGCAATGCCAACACATTGAAGGATCTTAAGCAGGGGTGAGAGTGACATGTACATGTATCAAATTTTTGTTTTGAAAAGATACATGCAGCAGTCAAACATTTTTTGCTTTGTTTTTTTTTCAGCATATAAATTAGGTCACTCGTTTGTCCAAAACTCTCCATATTGCACTTAGAGTAACTTGCAGACTGCTCACCACAGCTTACCCAACAAGATCGCTGTGTACTTCTCCAACCTCATCTTATATCTCACATCACTGTGTTCACCACCTTCCAGCAAAATAGCCTCAAACATTGAGTCACATTCTCGATTTACAGCCTTTGAACTTCTAGTGTCTTTTACCCGGAAGCTCTTTTTACATTTCTTTCTCCAAATGGCCATCTCCTTTTCATCCAAGTTTTAGCTAAACTGCAAAGCTTCCCTTTGTCACTTCCTTAAAGAAACTTTCCCTCCCTTAGTCACTCTATTTTATATTATTCTGAGTTTTATTATAATTATTATTATCACTTATATTTATCACTAAATGAAAGGAAAAGGAAAGTGAAGTCACTCAGTCATGTCTTACTCTTTGTGATCCATGGACCATAGCCTACCAGACTCCTCCATCCATGGGATTTTCCAGGCAAGACTACTGGAGTGGGTGGCCTTTCCTTTCTCCAGGAGGTCTTCCTAACCCAGGGATTGAACCCAGGTCTCCTGCATTGTAGGCAGATGCTTTACCATCTGAGCCACCAGGGATGCCTATATGAATCACTATATGAAACTATTATTTATCTGTTTAATTGCTTGCTTCACATTGGCATTGAGGAGCACTGTATGATTTATCTTAGTGAATAAATGGTTGTAATATGAAGACAGTTTGGAAAGGGGCTGAAGTAGAAACAGGAGAGCAGTTAGGAGGTGATGCCTGAGTCTGGTAAGAAATGGGGATGGCCTGGATTAGCATGATAGCTATGGGCATGGGGACGGATATGCAGTAGAGAGATCTTTAGAAGATAAAGCCAACAGACTTTGGTGACAGGCTAGTTATAGGTGTGACAAGAAACTCTGTGGGCATTCTCTACTTTAAGGTAGGGATATTTTTCAGTTACTTTGTTTTTGGATTGCTGTTTACTTTTATTGTTGCTATTGTCACTGATTTTGCTCCGTCTATTCTGTCTTCTTGGCAGGTATCTATTTGGTTTATGGACCAAACCTCTTTTGTTCTTTGCATCTGCCTTCTTCTCTCTTACCTTATAGTGAAATTTCCTTATTCATGTACTTTGCATTCTGGGTTTACTTCTCAAGCTTGTACTCCAAAGCACTGGCCTAAATAATTAGCAATATCAAATTTGCTTAATTGTTCCTAATGAATATTTTATTTTAATTACTTTGGTTTTGATTTTATTGCTTTCTTTTTAATAACCAGCATTGCTCTTTTAATGTATTGATAGAAGAAATATTTTATTTTCTCTCATTGATATCTAGAAACTATGTTTAAAAATTATCTTCTTATTTATAAGAAAATCTCTTATGGGAAAGGAATTCATACTGAGCCTTATCATTTGTTTTCTTATTCCAAAGATTTTTCTCCTATCATTTCTTTCCTTTTTGAAAAATGTTTCTTTTGTTTAATCATTCTAGGATTTAAACTGTTTTTAATGGTGCTCTACATTTGCATGGGGATATATCCATCTCTAGACTGTGTATCCAAGTCCAGTGGCTGATGCTGTGAGATAGAGGTCAAACTTTGTGGTAGTACAAGCCTCCACTCGTATTCTCCACACAACACAAAAAAATTTTCAGAAGCTTGAGATGAGAGACAAAGCTTCATGTTCGTGACTACAGTTTTTTCATTGAAGCAAAAGATAAAGGAGAAGGAGGCCAGAGGCTATTTTGTTGCTTGCTTGAATCTAGAAAATGGAATTTTGAAGATGGGTCGTTGCACGAAGATGAAAGGAAAGAAAACCTTAGAAAATCCTACTAAAATTCTTGTTTCATACTCCTCATTATTATTGCAAAAAAGAGTCTCTCTTTTCTCATGGTTTCATGGTTACTTTAAGAGAAATTAAGAAAAGGTGATTTTACGTGTTTCCATTCAATTCACAGCCATTCCTAAATTCAAAAATTGGGACTAAACTGACAGTTAGAAGGCAGACACTTCATTACTGCCCTGCTTTCTGTACTGATTCTTCACCTTCAGATACACTTTAAACACTATAATATTTTCCCAAATAATGCTTTTATGTTCCTCTTATGTAACACCTAAGTTCAGCCATGTATTTATATTGAGTTTCAGAAATTCCCTGATAGCACAGTTGGTAAAGAATCTGCCTGCAATGTAGAAGACCCCAGTTCAATTCCTGGGTCGGGAAGATCCCCTGGGAGAGGAAATGGCAAGCCACTCCAGTATTCTTGCCTGGAGAATCCCATGGACAGAGGAGCCTAGGGTCCATGGGGTCACAAGAGTCAGACACCACTGAGTGACTAAGCATGCATGCCACTATTCTTGGGCTTCCCTGTGGCTCATCTGGTAAAGAATCCGCCTGCAATGTGGGAGACCTGGGTTCCATCCCTGGGTTGGGGAGATCCCTTGAAGAAGGGAAAGGCTACTCACTCTAGTATTCTGGCCTGGAGAATTCCAGGGACTGTATAGTCCATGGGGTTGCAAAGAGTTGGACATGACTGAACGGCTTTCACTTTATGCAACACCTAAGTTCAGCCATGTGTTTCTATTGAGTTTCAGAAATTCTATATATAGGGAGCACATATCCCATGGATAATGAATTTGTTTCGGTCAGAAGAGTCTCTTCTTGCCTCTATTTAGTTAATCTCCAGTTTCCTAATCTCCTGAGTTTAGCACTAGGTATAGTTATTAAACTGGCTATTCACAATCAATACTCTGAAATACACTGGCAGTCAGCATTATTAGATTGCATGCACAATTAGCCGCTTTGTGCCCAGAGGTAATTTTATTATAAAGGATACAATTTAATTAATCAAATAAGATAAATAAACAATGTGTAGTTAAGATTTTTAATATTTATGAGACAGTTCAACAGTGATTAGAGGCTCTGCGGTGAGGAAGTATGAAATGCAGCAGGAACATAAGGATGGATATAATTTACTGAATAAATTGCATTTATTTTTTCTATAAGCTGTCACTGCTATCTAAAAATTACACTTAAAAACTGGTTTCAAATATAATTGAATTTGTTCTTAATATGTGTAGTTCAGTGTAAGTCTTTTACAAATGTTAGTTCCCTTCCCTTCTTCATTTTATTTACTTAAGTGTTCTAAAATATATAATTTATTTATATATTAAACAAAATATTATGGGAGTATTTTTTTTTTATAACCAAGGTCCTTAAATGTTTTATCTGATGAGGGGTAAACATAAAAGAGTCCCTTAATAGATACTAGTTAAATTAAAAAAGAAAAGTTACAGTATGAAAGTTAATACAGGTAGAACTGTATTAACTTTTTTTAAAAAAGTATTGTGTACTCAAGTATATTATATGGTTAACCACATATAAGGTGCTAGAAATGAAGTTTTGGAAATATATAGTTTTAAATGCATATATTAGAAAAGGCAAAAAGCCAAAAAATCAATGATAAAACCATCTTACGGAGTTTGAAAAACAGTACATTTTAAGCCCAAATAAACTAGAAAGAAGGGTATAATAGAGATAGCAGCAGTGTTTAATGAATTGAGAAACAAAATATAGGAATAGAGCCAAAGTTAATTCTTTGAAAAGGCCAAAAAATTTGTAAATCTCCTTTGATCAAGAGTCATCAAAATAGAGTGAGAAGGAGAGGACATAACCAAATTATTGAAAGAAAATAATACCACTGATCTCAGAGATATTAAAAAGACAATGCTAGAAAGTGGAAATGCTTTGTAAAGTGGAAATGCAAATCCTGCCCTAGATGAGAATTTTAAAAGTCTTGGCAAGTATCCAAAAGCAGACAGAATCTGAAGGAGAGTTTACTCTTGACAAGTTACAACTACGACAGGTAAGTTTGTGAATGTTTTGTTTGAGAATATGAGCATGATGCCAGGAGTTTACAGCTTTACTAGCTGGAGTAGTAAATGGTAGAGTTTAGTGCAAGAAAAAGCAGTTGGAAACATAAGAAGGCAATTTAAAAAGTAAGAGAATGACAGAAATCCAAGTATAAACTTCATATTTTTGGCAAAATGATAAACAATTTTTCCCCGGGGATAAATGCTGTGGCATCTGATAAAAATGTAAGAAGTGACCAAGAGCAATCTACTTTTAAAAGAGCTGCAATGGGTGGGATTTTTGAGCTTGCTGAATTTTAACTGAGTGTATTCTCTAATCTGCCTGACTTCAGGATGCAGAAAAATGACAGTTCTTTAAAGCATGTGTTTAGAGACTTATTGGAGCTTTCCTGATAGCTCAGTTGGTAAAGAATCTGCCAGAAATGCAGGAGACCTGGGTTCGATCCTGGGTCGGGAAGACCCCCTGGAGAGGGAAAGGCTACCTTCTCCAGTATTTTGGCCTGGAGAATCCTATGGACATACAGTCCATGGGGTCACAAAAACTCAGACATGACTGGGCAACTTTAACTTACTTAGAAACTTATTATGAAATATTTTGGATGAAAATGATATGATGACAGAGATTTTCTTCAAAATAGTACTACGATTGCTTGTTTTTGTTGATCAGTCACTAAGTCATGTCTGATTCTTTTGCAACCCCTTGAACTGTAGCTTGCCAGGCTCCTCTGTCCATGGGATTTTCCAGACAAAAATACTGGAGTGGGTTGCCATTTCCTTCTTCAGGGGATCTTCCCAATTCAGGGATTGAAGCCCTGTGTCCTGCATTGGCAGGTGAATTCTTTACTGCCTAGCCACCAGGGAAGCCCTAGGATTGACTGAAAGTGAAAATGATAGTTGCTCAGTCGTGTCCAACTCTTTGCGACCCCAAAGATTGTAGCCCACCCGGTTCCTCTGTCCATGGAATTCTCCAGGCAAGAATACTGGAGTGGATTGCCATTCCCTTCTCCAGGGGATCTTCCTGACTCAGGGATGGAAACTTGGTTTCCTACATTGGCAGGCAGATCCTTTACCTGCTGTTTATATATGGTTTCACATGGCTCCCCTGGTGGCTCAGACAATAAAGAATCTGCCTGCAATTCAGGAGACCTGGGTTCAATCCCTGGGTGAGGGAGATTCCCTGGAGAAGGAAATGGCAACCTACTCCAGTATTCTTGCCTGGAGAATTCCATGGACAGAGAAGCCTGTTGGGCTACAGTCCATGGAGCTGCAAAGAGTCTTTGCAACTAACACACACAGGCACACATATATAAAACAGATTATTCATTATTAAGCCCAATTATTCATTAATTCATAATTATTGAAGACAAGTGTTGAGTAGAAATTCAGTATACTCTTTTGTATATTTCACATGTGCAAATATGTCACAGCACAAAGTTAAATAAAAATATGATAAAATCAAAGATTACAGTTATATTACAATGAAAAGATTAAATAGGGATAAATCAAAAAAAGATCTGCAAGGTCAGTGTGGACAAAGATCAAAGAAGGCCTAAAAAATGAAAGTTATATAATGATCATTAGATTTGATATTGCAAGTGGATAATTCTACCAAAACTGTTTTATATACTCAGCTCTATTCATAACATACCCAAACTGTAAACAAACCTAACGTCCATCAATGGAAGAATGACAAATAAATTGTGGAATACTCACAAGTGAACTTTTAAGAGAAAGCCTGTAATAATATAAATGAATCTTACCAATATACTGTTGAGGGGAAAACACAAAATATAAAAACTCCCTAGGGTTCCCAGAACTAGCAAAATCAATCAGAAGTAAGAAGTTGTTTTTTGGGATTTTTGGAGATTAAGAATATTGACTATAGGAGACACAAAATGAGTCTCCAGTTTTTACTAATGTTTGTTTCGTGACCTGGAATGTGCTTACACAGGTATGTTCAATTTGTGGTAATTCATTTAGCTGTGCATTTATGATTTGTGCATTTTTTCTGTATGTAGGTTAAAAAAATATCTTCCCCTTTGAAAATAGAGTCTTGGCCATTTTGTAATTAAACAATTAGTCAATTAGTAATTGGCATTTTTATAATGCTAGTATGTCTTTGGCAAAGCTTCCTTTGTGTGTTCATGTTAAAACACTTTATGATATTTCTCTATTTCTTAGTGTAGTAAGCAAGCCCATGTATGTATGTATCTCTTCAATACCCACTGAATTAAGACCTCTAGGCCACAAGTATGTTGTCAAGTATTTAAGTTATAAACTTAGCTCTCAAAAGGAAAAGTTTGCTGTAATTTGGTAATTCTCATATGGGTCATTCTAAGAGAATCTCAAAGAATCTGTTCCCAGTATTGGTAAAATTAAATGGGTTGATATCCACGTTTGTTATTTTATTTTTTGCATGAATGTGCATTATATGATAGAGAGTAAGACTGTGGATGGTCACATGATGAGCTCGGGATGGCTGGATTTAGGACTGAGGAAAACACCCTGTTTTGAGGTTGCACCAATTCACATTTGTGTCAACGAGTGAAAAAATGAGAAATGCTTCTGATTTCGATAAGAGATATAATTCATACCCTTGGGTTCTTTATGTGGATAAGACAATATATTTGGGCATATATTTTAATATTATTTAAATAAAATGATTTATAAACGTTTAAGTGTGGAAAATTTGAAAAGTGATTTGGGTAAGAGAATTTTCTCCATCAATAAATGTATCTAGAAGCAAATGAAAAACAAACAGTATAGACTGAGTTATTCATTATTTTCTAAAAGAACTCTGCTGCTGCTGCTAAGTTACTTCAGTCGTGTCTGACTCTGTGCGACTCCATAGATGGCATCCCACCAGGCTCCTCGGTCCCTGGGATTCTCTAGGCAAGAATACTGGAGTGGGTTGCCATGTCCTTCTCCAATGCATGCCTGCATGCTATGTCGAGAAAACAGGATAGCTTTTCAATAGGACAAGAGACAGAATAAGTTAAGTAACTGAAATGTTGCTTCTTCAATTTCCTTCGATCTGCTGGTTTTTGAAAAACATAAATAGTTTTAGTTAGCCTCCCAATCTCTGAAAATAACCCAAGAAAGAAATCTAATGATAGAAACATGAAAGCTATTTGATTTTTTTCAGAGTTCACAGAATTTCAGAAAAGGAAGGGTAGAAATAGTTTCTTCTCACTGTTTAGTTTTTTTTTTTCTTATTATCATATAGTAATGACAAAAAGCTAAAGAGAATCTGCAAAAATAGCTGCTACACACCACCTTTTGGAAAATAAAACACGTCTTTGTTTTTACTTTTTGGTAACTGGTTTCATTTTGGCTTATTTTCCTCTTTAATTTATGTCTGAAATTCCATTTTCCACACACATACACACATACCCTTGCAACCTCTGCTATACCAATTAAATGCAATCTGACTAGTAAGAATTATTGTCAGACAACAGTGAGGACCATTTTTTTTTTTCCGGTCTCCTGCTCTGATGATTAGAGTCAGAACATAAAATAAAATACAAGAACAATCTCATCCCTTTTCGCCTTAAGAAATCTCCACTACAACTTTTTTTTATAGATCAAAACACAATTGGCGTCTTTTCAGTGCAATCAATAAGTGGAAATAGCTTTAGTGACACGTCTAAAATGAACTTCTAAGTTACATATCCTTTGGAAGATCTGATATAAATACATGCAAGTCTTGAACATAGCCCAGGAAAAGGAGTCGCTGGGGGTGTCTTTTAGTGAGAATTGTAAAATGGGAGAAGCTGTTTTACCTTTCATTCTTCTTAATAGTAAGCATGAAAAACTTTGAAATCAGAACCAGGACACCGTGTACTTTTCTCCTTGCTATAAAAATACATTGTTGCCTATTGCTGAAATGAACCCAGCCATTAAAATACATAGTTAATAAAAATCTTTCAAAAAGGCCACAATGAATATGAATACCATTAACTTCATAGTCATGGGTAATTATGTTTCACAGGCAAATTATATAATACATAAAATATTTCTAAAATTCTTTTTTCAGTTTATTCAGTAAAATTTTTATTAATAATTTATTGTTTTATTTAGGAAAATTGAGGACATTCTGGGACAGAAGCATATGTTCATGCAAACAGAAACATGCTCATGAAGGGCATTGGCATGGGTTTATTTTCAGGAATGTTTCTCCAGAATATCAGGATGCTAAGGAGTTCCAGGGTTATTATGGAGATAAGAATTATCTTGTTCCAATGTTCTTCCTCTCTGCCTTTTGTTTGTGTTGTTGTTTTTCAGTTGCTAAGTCGTGTCTCACTCTGCGACCCCATGGACTGCAGCATGCCAGGCTGCCCTGTCCTTCACTGTCTCCCAGAGTTTGCTCAAATTCATGCCCATTGAGTTGGTGACGCTATATAATCATCTCATCTCCTATCACCCCCTCCTCCTTTTGCCTCAGTCTTTCCCAGCATCATGGTCTTTTCCAGTGAGTCAGCTTTTCGCATCAGGTAGCCCACGTATTGGAACCTTAGCTTCAGTAACAGTTCTTCCAATGAACATTTAGGGTTTACTTCCTTTAGGATTGACTGGTTTGATCTCCTTGCTGTCCAAGGGACTCTCAAGTATCTTCTCCAGCATGATTCAAAAGCTTCAATTTGTTTACTTATATTTTCCATAAACATCCCACAATATTAAACTGTGATCTTTTTAAGAGTAAGAACTAGATTTTAATGATTTTTGCATTTCTACTGCCTAGCCCAGTGACTTATACTAAATAAACTTATTTTAAAATAAAATTTTAAATTTTAAAATAAACACTTATTAAGTGTTTACTTGATAAGTGAAGAAATAACAAAAAATAGTCATTCAGTATTCCATTAGCACTTAATTTCCTTTGTCATTCCTCTCAATTTGGGAAAATCAGAGGAAAAAATGGGCTTCCCTGGTGGCTCAGACAGTAAAGAATTTGTCTGTAATGTGGAAGACCCAGGTTTGATCCCTGGGTCAGGAAGATCCCCTGGAGAAGTGAATGGCTACCTACCCAAGCATTTTTGCCTAGAGAATTCCATGAACAGAGGAGCCTGGTGGGCTACATAGTCCGTGGGGTCACAAAGAGTCGGACAGGACTGAGCAACTGACTCTTTCTTTTTTTTCTGGCTATACTGGCATCTGTTCTGATCTTGGATGCACATAAAATACTGATTTTCTCAGAAAAGCTTGAGAGGTTCTGCTCTAGGATTCAGGAATTACTGTTCACAGGACACTTAATGCTGGTGGGTTCATAAATTCCAAACTGAATCTAATAATTTACTTGCATGGGCCAGTGACAGGGATGGCAATCCAGATGGGATAGTCATGGTAATTCAAAAGTCAAAATCATTCCATAAATATAGCTCACTTCTGATTTTCAATCATGCTGCATGTCAGAGCTAGAAATTTCACATATCTCACTGTCAACCATTTCTGCGTTTAGTCTCTGTAGCCATGAAATTTCAAGCTACTTCATGTAAGTAATCAAACTTCTCAAATGGGTGGTTTTAAGATAATATCAATAAAACAGTTCAAATATTTGTAAAATATAATTAGATGGACTGGTATCTATATTTGTGATTTCATACTCTTTCCCTCAGATGGCAATTTTTGTGAGATAATACTAGATTTATAGAAGGCAGTCTTAAAAGCTAGGTAAAAAGAACACCTATTAGAACTCGTAACAGAGTTCTAATCTAGCCTAATTGTGACATTTAGAAATTCCATGGGTGGACCCACTTATAAATTAAAAGGGATGACATTACTAAAATTTCCTGAAGCCCTTTACTGTAAAGTCATTTTATTTTCTGTCAAGCTAGGGGCTGTCATCATTCTGACCCTGTCTTTATGCATTGCTATTTCCACTATATCAATTGTTTTGACCATTCTGTTAGATAGAGCAATTAATCATTTTAATAACAAAAATTAATCAGTTTGATTTGAATTACTTGGTTAATGTATTTGCAAGTGTTAGTTGCTGATGACTATAGTTTAAGTCAAAATGCTTGATTCATTACTTCTTAAATTAAGATGTAATGGAAGCTTCCTTGTAAAAGACAAAAATGCCAGCTATAGGTAGGCAATTGACAGATGGTGTCAGGGAAACCCTTCTACTGAGATCCTTACTCCTGCCCTGAAGGTCTGGCTTCATCAGGAAAAAGAATGTCAAAACCATTTCATTAAACAAAAGGAGCTGCCAGGACTTACCAAACAACAACAAAATCCCCAAAAAACAAAAATGAAAGAAAGTGAAATAAGAGTTTCCCTTGCTAGGCTGTGAGCTTCCTAAGGAAGACCTAAGAAGTCTAAGACCTAAGTCCCTTCCCTAAGCAGGGCCCTTGTCTATTTTACTTATTGCTTACCCCACGCACTGCACCAAAACAAAGCAGGTATTCAACAACTATCACATGGATACATGAATGAATGATTAAGAAATGATAACTGAGATCCAGACAAAACACACAGAAAATCAGATCAGGGACAAACAAGATGCGGATCTGTCTGACAATCTGGGTCACAATCAGAGTCAGGCTATGAGTCAACCAAGGAACATTGAATGAGAACAGGGGAAGGAGAGCATGGTGAGGAGCACTCAGCAGGGGAGATCAAGTGTTGCTATAAGGGCTTTAAGGACTTTATTGCCCTTGATGACTATTGCTCCATCTTCCTTCTAAATGACCCTTGCTTGGGGGTAGCCTCCCAAGATTAGTAGAAGAGAAAACAGAAACATTTCAGAGCCAAGTGAACTACATACAGGTTCAAGGTTGCTTATTTATTAAGAGTGCATTGAGGGGTTATCATTAGTTAACACTGCACTATGCATTCTAGAGGTAGAGTTTTTTCAATATCAAACTGATAGTTGAGTATATGTTTGAGAGGAGCCATATCTTAGAAAGAAATAAATGTGTGCCCATAACTTCAGAAATGATTTCTTTTTTCTCATTTACCACCCTCCCCCAACTATTCCCGGTGTATCAAGGGAACTTTCCCATATAAAAGTCTCATCTTGACTTCTTTTAACTGTTTTTCTCTAAGGCCAAAATAGTTTTCTGCAGTGGTAATCAGACTCTCATAGTCACTGGATGATGCAAAAACGTATTAGCGGTTGAGTCTGACTCTTAACCATTTCTGATAACGACACTGAAGAGTTTATGATTCTAATGTATGTTAAAATACCTTGGTATTCTGAAAAGAGACAAATGGTTCTAAAACAAATACAGCTGTTGCTGGCCTGAGAGTTCTATATTGATGTGCTCTCTTCCCAAATTGTTGTTACTAAGACAGAAGTAGTGCTTGATCTTCGGAGAAGGCAATGGCACCCCACTCCAGTACTCTTGCCTGGAAAATCCCATGGACGGAGGAGCCTGGAAGGCATGCAGTTCATGGGGTTGCTGAGGGTCGGGCACGACTGAGCGACTTCACTCTCACTTTTCACTGTCTTTCATTGGAGAAGGAAATGGCAACCCACTCCAGTGTTCTTGCCTGGAGAATCCCAGGGATGGTGGAGCCTGGTGGGCTGCCGTCTATGGGATCGCACAGAGTCGGACACGACTGAAGTGACTTAGCAGTAGCAGCTGCAGTGCTTGATCTTCGGAGAAGGCAATGGCACCCCACTCCAGTACTCTTGCTTGGAAAATCCCATGGACGGAGGAGCCTGTTAGGCTGCAGTCCATGGGGTCGCTAAGAGTCTGACACGCCTGAGCGACTTCACTTTGACTTTTCACTTTCATGCATTGGAGAAGGAAATGGCAGCCCACTCCAGTGTTCTTGCCTGGAGAATCCCAGGGACGGGGGAGCCTGGTGGGCTGCCGTCTATGGGGTCGCACAAAGTCGGACACGACTGAAGTGACTTAGCATAGCATAGCATGGTGCTTGATCTTAAGGGTATTTTATATCCGAAAAAAAGAGCACCGCCCCCCCCCCCACCATTGCCTGTCCTATGTAACTAAATTGATAACATAAGGGATATTGATCATTCATTTAATTGTGAAATTTTTCAGAAGATCACCTGTGACCTCTAAACAATTAGACACTTTTTTGCTTTGATCTCACTTGATTTCTTAGCAAGTTTAAACACAACTGACCATTTGCTTCTTTTTGATTAGCTCTTTTACTTTCTTTGATCCCTCACACGCCTGATTCTCCCCCCCCCCCCCACCCCCATCAAGCTGATCTCTCCTTGTTATTCTCCTTGGTGATTCTTTTCCTTCAGCTAAACTTCTATATGCTGAATGTACCAGGTCACAGGTAATCTCTCCCTTCATATCTCTTCTTGTTTCCTCTTCTTTCCCCTTTCTGGAAATTTGTCCATTAATGTAGTAGAAAGGTTTTATATACCAGCCCTGTGATTGCCCCCTTGTGTCTTCAGCTCTGATCTCCTAATTAGACTGTAAACTCACTTAGCCTATTGTTTATTTGACTTATTCTCTTAGATATCCACTAGGCATCTCAAATTTGATTTTTAGCTGAAACACACTTCTTTATTTCCCACTTTCAAATCTCTTCTTTGTCCAGGTTTTCCCTTTTAAAAATGTATTGTTATTGTTATTACTTGATAAATGGCACCACTATGCATCCATTTGACCAAGCCCTATATGAGAATCATCATTTTCCTTCCCTCCATGTCTGATCAATCAGGAAACTCTGCCAGCCCTGCATCTAAAATAAGTCTACTTTCCTCCTGCTTCACTCTTACGACCTTAGTCTGAGTTATCATAATTTCTTGCATGGATTATTGCAATAACCTCCTGATTCGACTCCTGACCTTTCTCCTCTTGCCCTTTCATTCTGCATGGAACAGCAGCCAGAATAATATCTTAAAAAATGTAAATCAGACATTGTCAGTCTCCTCCTAAAATTGCCCTGATGGCTTTTCATTGTATTTGAAATAAAATACAAACTCTTCTCATGATCTATTTATCCCTTTATAATCTGTTTCTGCTCACCTAATTCTGACTGCTTTAAATTCTACTTATACCACTGTTTATCAAGGTCTAGTTACTCCATCTCCTTCTGTTCCTTAAAGGGACTTTGCATTTCTGCATGTATTGTTAGCTATATATACTGTTACCTACATATATTATTTTACTTACTTACTTGTATTTATTTATTTATTTTCTCCAATTAGGATGACGTATTCATAACAGCAAAACCTTTTCTCTCTTACTCACACATTCAATTCAGGAAAAACAAGAAAGCTGGCCCAAAACACTGTCTCCACTATTTTCAAAATGGCACACCGTTAGTGCTTTTAAAGTAACTGCTTTCAACATTGCAGGTAAAACTGCAATGTGAGCTAGAAAAATTACCCAGAGGACTGACAGGATAAGTACATAACGCTTAAAACTAGTCTCATTACTTTGGTGACAAAAGCGTGTACTTGCTTCACTCACTATGCTTGGAATTACACTGTTGGTAAATATAACAATATTGTGATTGGGATGCAATACAGGAGGGGGACAGCGAGGCGATGAAACATTAAGTTTTAGGGGTTAGTATGTTTTATAAATATTTAGTTGAGGATATCTTATTTATTTATTTTTAAATTTTATTTTATTTAACTTTACAATATTGTATTGGTTTTTTTAAAAAGACGAGGAGTCAATGACAACAGTAAGCTCTGAAGTGGTAAGGTGAAGAACAGAGGTAGGGTTTTTTTTTTTTTTTAAAGGGAGGGAGAGGGCAGAAAAAGAGAAGGTGGGAGAGTAATGCTGGTAAGTTTCACTTATATCATATTTTTAAAATCTACATGCATCTATGCAGTTATGAGATAGTATGTATTTATAAACAATCTTTGCTGCCTATATTTTGTTTAAAATAACAGTGTCATATTTGGCCATTGAATTATATAAGGTTTTCAATTATTTTCTTTTATTTGGCTGCAGTGGATCTTAGTTGTGGCACACAGGATCTTTTGTTGCATCATGTGAATCTTTAGTTGCGGAGCATACACCTCTCATTGTGGCGTGGGGGCTCAGTAATCACCACGCAAGGGCCCAGTTGCTCTGAAGCATGTGGGAACTCAGTTCCCTGACCAGAGAGTGAACCCATGTACCCCACACTGAAAGGCGGATTTTTAACCACCATGGTGGTCTTGAAGGTTTTAATTATTTTCTGATCATAAAAGCATACATTTGATACTCTCATTAACAAGATATTGATTCTTTTTTGGTGACAAGATGCCATCTTTTTAAAACTTCAATTTATAATGTACTATAAAATAGTATAACTGCTATTGTGCCCATGGATTCTGTGTTGTTTCTACATATAAAACTAGTTGTCAGAATTTGCCTTGATTTATTTTAATTAAAAATGCAGTCATTTGATGATTGCTTCAGAATTTGATTAATCCCTATTCACTTATATCTTTAAGGATATTCCATTTTTGATTGTAAGTTGTCATTTTGAATAAGATAGATTTAGCAAAAACTTTGTGCTCTGACACTCTTGAGTGTAGTTCTGGAGTGATCTTGACCTTATTCTTTAGTCAAACCTTGATCATTGGCATCACTGTGGTCAGTAGGATCTCTGCATTGCTATATCCATTGGACAGTCTCAGGCCTCACCATTCTGAATTTCTTAGCAGCTTTTGTTTGACTCAGTATAACACACCATCTTAAAATTCTTTTCTTGGCTTTTGAACTTCTTCGTGTCTCCTGTAGTTTCTTTGGCCATATCCTCTTTCTTTCTTCTGTTCCAAATGGTGAGGGACTCTAGGGCTCAATCCCCAGACATCTTTATCAATACTCAATGATCTTGGCTAGCACATGTATAAAAATCCTTAATATACTGATGAATTTCAGAGTGATAGCTCTATCTCTAAACTTTCTCTTAAGACTTAATTGATAACTTTTCTGAAATAAAAATGTTTATAAAATTTAACAAATCAAACCCAGAATCTTTAATATCTTTTTTTTCTCTAAAATATGCTCTTCTCCATGACTTCCTTATGTATGTGAGTGATTTGTCATTCACCCAGTTTCTTGGGTCAAATAGCTCTGGAATTACCTTTGACTTCTCTCTTTTTCATAGTCCACATCCAATTCATAATCAAATCTTGTCACACTTCCACTCAAAATATATCTTAAAAGCTCATGTTTCATCGATTCCATTGCTACTGTTCTAGTTAAGAGCAAAGTCATCATCCACTAGGTCGGAAGGACTGTTTTTCCACTGATCTCCTGAGGTCCTCTCTAAAGTCTATTCTTTACCCTCTAGAGCAAGAGACCCTTGTAAAATATGAGTCAGGTCCTGACTTGACTTTCTTTGTTCATAATCCTTTCATGGTTTTTCCTTATACTGAAGATAAAATCTAAAGTCCCTGTGGTTCCCAAGACTGACTCCACCCAACCTGTTCTTGTCCTGGCCATTTTCCTTCATCACACTACCACTCTCCCTGTTGTTCACTGCTATCTCACCAATACTACTCCTGTTCTGTTCTTTGAACAAGGTCAGGATGCTTTTAAGTAAGAGTCTTTGAGTTCGCTATTCTCTCTGCCCCCCACCCCCTATCTCTCATATGATCATGTCAAATGTCACAACCTCAGGAACTGTGATTCTTCAAACCTCTATAGTCAACAGAGTCGATGCTACCTTCTTGAGCAGTTCTTTTTGCAGAGTATACATCAGCAACTGAAATTATACCACATATTTATTTGTTAGCTTCTTTATTGTTGGCATTCCCTACTACAACATAAGCATCATGAAGATGAGGACTTCAAATTGCTCCTTGTTTTATCCCTAGCATCTAGCTGAGTGTCTGTTACTTGGTATGCCTCCAATAAATATTTGTTGAATGAATGGTGATTTATATTTAGAAAGAGAAGGATTGTGCACAAATCTAGATCTTATGTGATCTCTGGAAAAGCTGTTATTACAGGTGAATCATGGTGGGAATATGAAAAAGCTGAAAGTGAAAATCACTCAGTCGTGTCTGACTCTTTGAGACCCCATGGACGCATGGAGTCCATGGAATTCTTCAGGCCAGAATACTGGAGTGGGTAGCCTTTCCCTTCTCCAGGGGATCTTCCCAACCCAGGGATCAAACCCAGGTCTCCCACATTGCAGGCAGATTCTTTGCCAGCTGAGCCACAAGGGAAGCCCAAGAATATTTGAGTGGGTAGCCTACCCCTCCTCCAGCATATCTTTCCAACCCAGGAATCGAACCAGGGTCCCCTTCGGATTCTTAACCAACTGAGCTATCAGGGAAGCACTGATAATAGCTGTTATTACAGGTGAATCATGGTGGTAATATAAATGTCACACTATTAGTACAGACAGGGGAAAAAAGTTGAAGATCTGGCTGTGTGAGAGGAGCACCACTTTGAGATGTAGAAGCCTGAATCCTCACTGTTCTGTACAACAGAATACACTCTGACTTTCTATAAGTACATACACCAGATGTTCTGATTCAATGTTCTAGTTGGACCTATGCTTGTGTAGTTGTTTTACATTGGGTTCCATAGAAGCAGTCCTGGAGGGATTTGATCATTGTGATTTATTGAGAAGGCTTGCAGGTAAATATCTATAAGGAAGGGAGGAGAAGAGGATGGGGAAAGAGAGGGAACTGAGCAAGAATGGGGTCCCAGATAATCTAGCCTTGGTCTGATGTGCACGACAAAGGCTCCGGATAATAATGTGCACCATTAAGTTGTTTCCTTCTTGAATCAAGGGAGGAGTTTCAATCTGTGTAATTGACCTAGGGTTGCCCAATTATGAGGAAGGTATCTTTTCAGGTAATAATGGTGCAGGACAATTCTCAATATACAGCCAACGTTCTCAGCAGTTGGGGGATGTCGCCCTGGCCCAGTGAAGGGGAGCTGGGCATGCCACTCCCATGTTTCCTACAGAGGGACAAAAAGGGGTTGACTGTGAAGCATATTCACTCATTCAACAAATACTTATTGCATTCACAGCCCTTAGATTCACTGGTAAACAGACATGGTCCCTGCAGCATGGATAGTGAGAAAAAGAGATTTTAATAAAACAAACATGTGATCCTGGTATGATACATATTAAATTATTGCCAAATAATGAATTGAAGCAAAATTATAGAAATAAATCCACGATACTTATAAGTAATGTTTTTCTATAAATGTCCTTTGCTGTAACTCTTAGGAAGATAGTATAAACTCCAAGTCACAGTAATCTTTATCGAAAGCAAGTTGTATATTAATCAAATAACTCTTAGGCATTATTTGAAAACACAAATAAAGAAAGGTGATTTTTAGCCTGGAAACTATGTTGGTATACAAGTCTTATATTACATCATTGTTCAAAAATCAAGATGATTTTCTGTAAGTGGGAGTTTAAACAGAAGAAAAGTAAACATTAAAAGTTTAAAGACAGTTAAGATCTTGGATTGGATGTTACTTCTTTGTATTTTATAAGTTACCCCCCAATCCTATGCCTCACTAGCAAAGGGAAGAATAAGAGCAGGATGAAAGCGTGGGATCTAGTTTTTGTGGCATACTCCAGTTCACAAACTGCCCGCAGACCTTGAGTCCATGTGGAGGCTAAAATTTTACTGAAGTCAATGAATTGTTATAAAATGTTCACTGTTATAAGGCTGGCATAACTATGTTTAAAAACAACACAATGTGAGGGGCAAAAAGCCATTTGAGTAAACAGGTACAGGTTACCAAGTTTCAAGCAAATTTGAGAAGTTAGTATAGGAGGTAAGATGTGCCATGAACAGTATAGTAGGAAACCTTGCTTCATACATTAAATTATGAGACAGAAATACACAAGAATATTTTTAACTGGAATTGGATACTGGTAAATAGCAGCTGGTAGGTCCTGGTTTTTATGTTAAGGTCTATCTATTTTCATTTTTTTAAAAACCTTTGCCTGGTGCTGTGGAAACTACTATCCTGAAAAATAAGGCAGCTAATGAGCAGCATAATATCAGTAAAATAGTATATTTCTTATTTTCCATAGAGCAAAATTTCAAAGGAATGTAATCTTGTTAAAGTGTCACCAAACCATCTCTTCAGGAGAAAACAATGGCAACAGAAATAATAAGGCTTATTTTCAAGAATTCTGTTCATACCTCAAATCCCTGTGGTCTTCCTAGACTCTCTTTAATATGTTTCCATGCAACAAGAATCTCTGACACAGATACACTTGTAGCCTTGACATCTGTGGGAGCAGCAGTGGGTTCTGTATGAAGGAAAATGGAAATAATAAGCCACGGGGGTAACAAGTTACACTTACCAAAGCATTGCCCCTGAATATGACAGGTGTTACTTTCTTTTCCCTGATTTTTTAAATGAAGGGCTCTGGTGATTATGAAAAACACAACAGGATAAAAAGATGATCTTTTTGGATTTCTCCGAGGTCAAGTCTCATCAAGTACCTTACCAATGACAAATAAATCTAGCAAGACAAGCGAAGATCTTTATCCTTGGATTAACTAGGATGTTTCTGAAGAAGTTAAATTATCTGACTTAAATTGTCTGCCAGACTAGCATAATGATCAAAAGAAGGGACTAGGAGTCAGCCTTGGCTTTTTTGCTTGCTAAGGTTGTTTTTTGCCTTCCGGAAAATTATTTACCTTCAGGCAAGTTACTTTACTTCTTCCTGAGCTCTAGTCCCATCATCTGTCATCAGGCATATTGAGAATACTTAGCTAGTAGGTTTTTAAGGTTAGTTTTAACTGGAATAATACATATAAACTATCTTGGCACTTAAAACATCTATTCAGAAAATATCACCTATTTTACCTTTTACTTTGTGAAGGTACAAACAGAATCTAAGTTTCATTTGATTTCTTTTGTTGTTGTTTCGACCACACAGCCACATTTCCATGATTGTGTAAAGAATGTGTTATGAATCATGATATTTAAAAGGCATGCATTGACTTTTAAAACTGGTATGGGCTGAAAAGGAAAGTCCCTGGAGGTCTCGGTGCTGTTGCTCAAAACCACCTTTTCACTCATGTCTGTGCTCAGTGGCCTTTTGCACTGTTTTAGTTTTTGCTTTTTTTTTCAAATACATCGTGTCTGACTGGCATCCATCAAGAGGTGCACTTTATTTGAGGTTGTACTGTATGTGAGGAACAAAATATTTTCAGCTTTGACATTGCTGAATCATAAATATTGTGTCACAAACACACGTTAAATGAAATGGCAGAATAAAGGCCATACGTTAGTTCAACCAATCTGTACACAGTCGATGTCAAAAAACTCCTACCCTGTGAAAATTGTAGAGACTTTGATTCTAACCCCATATCATTGCCAAAATTTCAGATGAAGCTTATCATTGCTAAGACTTCAGATGAATCTATTTAGATTCAATCAACCAGATGGCAAAGGCAGAGTTCTAAATAATATTTTTATGTTTTAGACATATAAAGGGAATTATAGCCATTTGCTGAGAATATTTCACTTTCTGATGGAAGGTGGCCACATGCCTAACTGGAGAGTCTTCATATATTATTAACTGAAAAAATAAAAGTAAAAAAATCTGCCCTTGTTACTATAAAAGAAGTCCACAAAAGACTTTTTCAAAGTTTGTACTAAGCAATGGTTTTTTTTTGGTAAAGCTTTCATTAAAATTACATATTATATTTGTATTAACTCAAAGTACTTTGACAAATTCACATTAATCTTTACACAGAAGTTGACATTAGTTTCTGCCATGGTATAATTTGCAATTTCTCATTCTGTCCTTTAAATATCTTTTATTTTATTTTATTTTGCTCAGTGGTTTCCCACATCCCACTTTCCAACTGCCTGTTACTTGTGCATCTACCATTAACAACAACAAAAACAAAAAAACTATGGGAAAAGCTTCTAATTTTATTATATTCTAGAATTCTTATCAGCAAACTTGCAACAATTTTTTCATTGGTATTTAATAGTAGCTAAAATTCTTGATTTTGCAAGTAAATGAAAGGAAATGCTCATGTTCTTAAGTGTGTATAACCTGATCTCCCAGATTTGGGATATGATTTATTTCAAAGAAAGCCACTCTTTAAATATCATTTATTATTTAGAAGGAGTTTTGCTTATCTTTTCAGTGAATGCACTGCAGAGATTTGTGTGCCAAATGCCTTTTTCAACTTTTTTTTTTTTTTAATTGAGGTAATTATATCTTTGCCAAAGAAGATTGCAGGGGGCATAAATAATTTCAGAAGCACAAAATATGTGGTTGGATTTCTATCTCTATCTCTAGAGAAAGAAGGAGAAGGAAATGGCAACCCACTCCAGTGTTCTTGCCTGGAGAATCCCAGGGACAGGGGAGCCTGTTGGGCTGCCGTCTATGGGGTCGCAGAGTTGGACACAACTGAAGCGACTTAGCAGCAGCAGCAGAGAAAGAAATTTCTCTCTCAGCTTTCTGTAGCACTACACAAGTTTAAGTACTTTTTAAAATAGAATGATGGAAGTTTTAAAAAAGTAAGAAATAAAGAAAAATAGTCAGAAAATTATTTCCCAAATTAGCACCCTAGCTTCTGTTTAAAAGCTGTAAGGTTTTTAAATCAATGTCAGACATTAAAAGGCATTCCACAGTTGCACTCACAGAGGCTAAATATTGTGAAATATTAGAAAGTCACTTGGATCAATGGTCACATCTAATTAAATGAGGGTCAATGAAACAAGAATTGAACAGTAAATTTTTGTTTCACTTTCTAGATATAAATAATATCAAACATTGGGGCTTCCCTGATAGCTCTTATAATGCAGGAGACCCTGGTTTGATTCCTGGGTTTGCAAGATCCACTGGAGAAGGGATAGGCCAACCATTCCAGTATTGCTGGGCTTCCCTTGTGGCTCAACTGGTAAAGAATCCCCTTGCCATGTGGGAGACCTGGGTTCGATTCCCTGGAGGAAGGAAAGGCTACCCACTCCAGTATTCTGGCCAGTATCAAACATAACCATGCTGACCTGCATTGAAAATTTAAGCATGTAAAAACATGACCTCATTCAATTTACTTCCAAAAGTTTCAATTTGCACCCTTTATTAGTCAGTGAACATTTTCATGTGTATCAAAAAGTTTGTCTGCCGACAAGGTGAATGGATAAAGAAGTTGTGGTACATATATACAATGGAATATTACTAAGCCATAAAAAAGAATGAATTTGAGTCAATTCAGTTGAGGTGGATGAACCTAGAGGCTGTTGTACAGAGTGAAGTATGTCAGAAAGAGAAAAAAAATATCATATATTACCACATATATGTGTAATCTAGAAAAATGGTACTGACGAACCTATTTGCAGGGCAGGAATAGAGACACAGATGTAGAGAATGAACTTGTAAACACAGCAGGGACAGGAGAAGGTGGGACTGAAAAAGATACATATTACCATCTATCAGATAGTTGGGAAGTTGCTATATAACACAGGGGGCTCAGATTGGTATTCTGTGACAATCTATAGGGGTAAGACAAGGGGGTGGGAGGGAGGCTCAAAAGCAGGGGATGTGTGTATACATGTAGCTTATGCATGCTATATGGCAGAAATCAGCACAACACTATAAAACAATTATTCTCCAATTAAACTAAAAACTTAAAAAGTAGCTGACTAGATCATAGGATGTTTGCTTTGGATTGAAACTAGATGTCCTGTTTGGGCATCCCATCATATTTGAATGATGGAAAATCACAACCAGGAAGAATTTTAGAAAGTCTCTTGGATCCTCACATATGGATGACCAAAGGGTCTTCAGCCATATTTTGTTTGCCCAAGTAATGTATTAAATTGATTAATTCCAACAGTTCATTTAAAATAAGAATTTGTGGCTTATTTTGGGCAAAATGGGTGATACCAAGTTTGACTCCTTGGGTATTGGTAGATGAGAGCTATCAACTGGTCCCATGAGTTAGGGCATATTCTTTTTAGTTTGCCAGATTCTCCACCAATCCCAATGGTCTAACTTCTGGGACTACTTCACTTGTTTATATTGCTTACATGATCTCTTTAGGTTTTGAGTTATGAATCTATGTTTTAAATTCATGCTCTCATTTTGCAAATGAAAAAAGTGGCATGGAACCTGGCTGATTTTTCTAAACTCTGCTTCTAGATCTGAAAGAGTTCCAAGTGGAACTCAGATCTCAAGAGCTCTGTCTTGCTGTTTTTCCGTTGGACCAGGGAGGCAACTGGCTCTTTTTCTATCTCTTAGGGTAATTTTGGGGGGCAGAAGAGATTTTTACAGGGAGAATATATAGTTCACTCTCTTGCTGCACAGCTGTTTCCAAGCAACTGACAGATGAATGGATGGAATAAGACTAAAACAAACAAAAAATAACAAACAAAATAGATGAGGAGGGGGAAATAACCAAAGGTAATAATAATAACTGCCACTGATTGAAGATTTGATATATGCCAAGCCTTATTTAAAATTCTTTATATGTATCAAGTAATCCTCCCAACACACCTATTATCAGGACCACCACTTTTCAGATGAGGAAATCCAGGAGCAGGAGGTTGAGCAACTTGCCCAAAGTTGCACAGCTGCTGGAAGGTAGAGCGAGGAATTGAGCAAGGCAGTCAGCCGGGCTCTGGCCATCACAATGTTTTGCTTCTCTGCACACATCTCTGCTTACACTCTGGGTGCTTTTTCCTCACGTATTTTCTTCTCTTTTCCCTCCACACTTAACTCATCTCAAGAATACTGATATTGGAATCCCCACGTGGCCTCTCTCCATCTTGCCAGAACCTGAGCCCCTGTGTTTGTGCTCGGTTGCTTTGGGCGTGTTGGACTGTTCGCAACCCTGTGGACTATAGCCTACCTGGCACCCCTGTCTATGAGAGTCTCCAGGCCAGAATATTGGATGGGCAGCCACACCAAGATCTCCTCCAGGAGATCTTCCTGGCCCAGGGATCAAACCAAGGTCTCCCATGTTTCCTGAATTGGCAGGCAGATTCTTTACCACTGGGTCATCTGGGAATCCCACCTGAACCCCCATCATCTCCTATTTAAGCCTGCTACAGACTTACTTTCAACTCCTTTTATTCCTATTTCCTGGATTTTTTTAAAAATAATTTTGCATCACAGCTACACTGGTCCTCATAGATCTTATATTCAGGCATCTCTGAAACTCTCCTGATCTGTAAATGCCAGGATGTTTGTTGCCACTCTTACTTCTGTCTGTTATACTTGGAAATTTTGATGAAAATTTAGGGACCTATTTCTGAGATTATATTGGCATTATGTCTAAAAATTCAAAGATTTTTAAAGATTTTTTTTCACTTATGATGATATTAATTAGACCATGGCTGGCTCCTTCACTCCAGTCTTGGGATATAAAGTGGACAGGCTGACTAAAGATCCATCTAGTCAAAGCTATGGTTTTTCCTGTGGTCATGTATGAATGTGAGAGTTGGATTAAAAAGAAAGCTGAGCGCCAAAGAATTGATGCTTTTGAAATGTGGTGTTGGAGAAGACTCTTGAGAGTCCCTTGGAGTGCAAGGAGATCCAACCACGCCATCCTAAAGGAAATCAGTCTTGAATATTCATTAGAAGGACTGATGCTGAAGCTGAAGCTCCAATATTTCAGCCACCTGATGTGAAGAGCTGACTCATTGGAAAAGACCCTGATACTGGGAAAGATGCATCACCGACTTCATGGACATGAGTTTGAGTAAGCTCCAGGAGTTGGTGATAGAGAGGAAAGCCTGGTATGCTGCAGTCTATGGGGTAGCAGATTTGGACACAACTGAGAGAATGAACTGAACTGAATTATATTAAAAATATTGTACAGCATTACCATGTTCATGAATTTAGATGATACATTTGTGGTAAGTGACCTAGCAGCTTGAGTTCTCCAAGTAACATGGGGGCATGGGCTTGTAATATTGATTATACATTTGACTTCCCAGGAGGGGTGGGCAACACCATTAATCAAAGGACAGTTTAATAAACTCCTTGGGAGAAGGGCTATGGCTTCATTATTTAAAAATTGAGTGAAGACAGCTGTAGTTGAACTTTTATAGGCACTAATCCAAATGAATCATCTGGCTAAGTCAGGAAATTATTCCTTGTATTTTACAACTAATATGCCGATTTATTAATTTTCAAGTTCACATAAATCCCACTGAGCTCAGTTTCAGCTCAGAACTGATCTGCAGAATAACACCCCATGAAAGTCAGGTTTTAATTTGAGCTGTGGTAGCTCAATTTGCAAGAGGATAATTGCATATCATTTTCTGCAAGCTAGAAGAAGCTTCTGACTTTAATAAAAAGTAAAAGCCACACATTTTTTCCATATAAGGAAAAAGACACCTCCCCAAAAAAACTAGAAAAGGCTAATGCACATTATGTATAAATAAACTTTTCAACCTACAATTAATCTATATTAAAGTTCCCTCTAATTTTCTATCAGATGTATTGAATTCTCAGTTTCTTTCCAAAGCTATAGTAACAAGAAATAAGTGGAAAACAGATATAACTTTAATTAAAAGGCATTTCTAGAAATGCAGAAATTAAGGCTGATTTGATTTCTCATGTTGGAAAAAAATTGCTTTTTATCATTTGTACTATGCACTTTCAAATCAGTTATGTTGAACTTTGCTATTCTTTAAGAAAAATAGGATTGTTTCCAATATGAGAGTATTGCATGGAGTGGCCCCCTACATTTTTGGCAGCAGGGAACCATTTTATGGAAGACAGTTTTTTCAAAGACAGGGTCGGGGATGGTTTCAGGATGATTCAAGTTCCTTACGTCTATTGTGCACTTTATTTCTTTTATTACTATTACATCAGCTCCATCTCAAATCATCAGGTATTAGATCCCGGAAGTGGGGGACCCCTGGATTATACCATACCCTGAGACCTGAAATCAAATCAGGGTTGGAATGCACATAACTTTTGCTTGGTTCAAAGGATATAGATAATTGATAAATGTCCACAATGCATGGAAGTCCTAGCAGGCAAACCTATTTCCTCTGGCTTTATATCGGATTCTGTCTGTCACTGAAAGAGTCATTCAGGGTTACTTCCATTGTGTAAACCTTGAAAGAGTTCAGCGTCTCAAGGGTGTTAACAGGAAAAAAACAACAACAAACATCTGGAGGTTTTCTGACAGTGAAAGTGTTGGTTGCTCAGTCGCATCCAACTCTTTGTGACTCCATGGACTTTAGCCCACCAGGCTCCTCTGTCCATGGAATTCTCCAGACAAGAACACTGGAGTAGGTTGCCATTCCCTTCTCCAGGGGATCCCCCCTACCCAGGGGTCAAACCCAGATCTCCTGCATTGCAGGTGGACTGTTTACCTTCTGAGCCACCAGGGAAGCCCAGTAATTTCTGACAGTACTTTAGGGCAATAGTCAATCCTCGAGTGGTGAGAGTCATTTCCTAAGTGATTTACTAAGTATCTATGTGTATAAAAGGATGATTCCTTCTATAACAGATCACATACAGTGTTTTGCCTTCAGGAATGTATGCCTCACTCACATTCCTATAGGTTTCTTGAGAGGAAAGGAAAAAGACGAAGTACATGGCAAATGCACACAAGCACTTATGGAAGTGTGTTCTGGATGTGAATGCCATCCTCTGTCGATGTGCCAGGGGACCTGGGTTGAGAGCTAATACTGTCAGGTGTGCCTTGAAATCCTTGCATTCCATGCTTCCCTCCATCAACATGAAATCTGGTGGCTGTGCTTGATAAGGCCTGGTGTCAGCTCTGAAAAGGCAATACCTTCTTCCTGGTACCTCAGCTGAGTAGCTGCGTCATGAACAAAGGGAAGAAACTATGCGCATAAAAGGGGATAGAAAACTAGTCCCCCTGCTCTTGTTCTTCACTTTATTTAAGAATAAAGAGGGATTGTGAGGTGATAAACAGGTGGACTAGGTTAATGGAAGAACAAAGAAACAGAATTTGTCTGATGGAGAAATGCAGTCTCAATCAGATATTTGGGCTTTGGACATGCGTATGAGGACAAGGGCTCACTGTGAATCTCTGTGAATGTCCACAGGCATGGACAAGAGGAATCTGCTCTGGCATGAGTACTATATTCTACTTTTACTAGTTTATTACAGCCCTCGACTATTTTTAAAATTGTCCAATCTTGAAAACGTCCACTCCTTTTCCAATAGTTTGCCAAGTGACTAAAAAGGATGTTGATTTCTCTGTGTGTGTGTGTGCTCAATCATATCTGACTCTTTGTTACCATATGGACTATAGCCAGCCAGGCTCCTCTGTCCCTGGGATTCTCCAGGCCAGAAAACTGGAGTGGGCTGCCATTTCCTACTTCAGGGGATCTTACAGACCCAGGGATCAAACCCATGTCTCTTGCTCTTCCTGCTTTGGCAGGCAGATACTTTACCACTGTGCCGGCTGGGAAGCCGCAAATCACCCATTAGACTTCGCTGGGTCTTGGTTGCAACATGTGGGATCTAGCTGCCTGATGAGGGATTGAACCCTAGACCCTTGCATTGGGAACTCGGAGCCTTAGCCACTGGATCAGCAGGGAAGTCCCTTCCCCGATTTTATTCTAGAACAAAAATGGATCTATCATTACTACTTATTCTGGGATGACTAAAATGTAAAAGAATTTTTCAGAAAATAGAATAACAGAATTTCAGCCTTAGATTTGTAATGGCTCCCAGCGATAATATAGATTTCTACTTTTAAAGTGGAAGAAGGCAAGGCTCAGACAGGTGAAAAAAAACTGCCAAAGGCTTTCAAGTTAGTGTGAGCTTCCATCTGAAGCTCTGCCCACTGCAGGCAAATACTCTCTTCCTTCCATTATCCTGCGTTTCCTGGTTGACACAATGCAATGGTGCTAAAGCTCTATTAATATTTACTCATGAAGTTCCAAGTTAGCAAATTTAATTAGTGAGCAAATGCTAAATATATGTTTTAATTTTGTTGTCAGAACAAAGGCAGACTCTATCCTGATTTAATTTTCCTTATATCTTTCACATTTCAGTCAACCAAAATAAATGAAGTGTTACTATGAAATATGTTACAGCAACAGCTTCAGTATCTTTGAAAATGTGCATATTTTCTATCTAGCTAGAAAGAGGAATCTCTAAAGGCAAACCGTTTCAAGTTTAAGGAAACAGGGTAAACAACCCATGGTGGCTACTATAATTTACTTTCAAAGCAAATGTTGACAAGGAATGTATAAATTTGGAGTTTTTAAAGGCAGCACTGGTGTTACCATGCAAATCATGTTAACAAACCACTACAATTCATCTCATGTGACCTTTTAGGCCATGTGCATAACAAATGATACAAAGTAATACACACAATAACATAAAACAGTAGCAAAATATTATTATTAAAAACATTCCTGATGGGATGATACAGGGTAGTGACTAAAAGGGTAAGTTTTGGAGTCATACACACCCAGTCCTATCACTTACTACACTTAAGTAGCTTACTTAAGTAACTTACTAAGTTACTAGAGTTACAAAAGTTACAACTATTGTCCTTTACTGGGTTGAATTTAGCATGTTACTTAGCCTCTGAGCCTCAGTTTCCTACAAGTAAATTGCAACTTGAGATTCCTACCTCACATTTGATTGTAAGAGTTAATATAAGTAATATGGAGACTGTATATACTATCTGAAAACACATCACAAATTTGAGACGCTAAGTGCATGAATGGGCTTCCCAAGTGGCTCAAAGATAAAGGATCCATCTGCCAGTGTAAGAGAAGCAGGTTCGATTCCCGGGTCAGGAAGATCCCCTGGAAAAGGAAATGACAACCCACTCCAGTATTCTTGTCTGGAAAATCTCATGGTCAGAGGAGCCTGGTGGGCTACAGTCCACGGGGTCACAAAGAGTTGGACACAACTTAGTGACTAAACAACAACAAGTGCATGAATGTCCTCATCAGGACACTTGGTATTACTTGACTCTTCACTTCCTTGGTCATTCTTATATGAGGGTAAATTTTCTACTTCTGCTTCAAAATTTTCCTCTATGTCACAAAATACAAAGGAGCTGGTAATGAAAAACTACATCTTTCATAAATCAAATACTACCTTTGTATTTCAATATTCAAAAGAAGTTATTTATCTACCCCCATGAATGCCCAGTACCAAAAAGATTGATAATCCTCTTGAGCTATTCGAGTCACACATGTGGGCACAAAGGAAATAAAAGGGTCAGTTTATAAAAGCAGTAATTATTTGGAAGGACAAATCTGTGCTGTCTCTGGTGGAGCATTAGCTCAGCTGGCTGTCAAGTTTAGGGACTGTAAGGTATTGTATTTACTTTCAGGACCAACTGAAATTCTGAGCTTGAATTGAAGAAAGACTATGTGGAATAGCTAACTTTGGGGAGTTAGTTCTGTCAAGCTTCCTCTCAGAAAATGCACTTTTGTACTAAACCTTGAAAGAACCAGAGATTTTGGTGTAGAAAGCTGAGTTGGCATTCTAGCACTACCACCTATTGACTAGAACCATGAATAACATCATAGTCTTTCTTCAATTCAAGGGCAGAATTTCAGTTGGCCCTGCAAGTAAACACAATGTCTTACAGCCTATGAAATGGGTATACTGCCCAGGTCCTGCCTACCTGGCAGTTTGTTTTTTTTTTTTTTCCTACTAAATGGTAGTTTTAATGATACAGAATTTTATTATTTTCTGTTGACTAATCATGATACACTGGTATTAAGTGAATAATAGTTACATAATCATAATAGTAAAAGATGTTTATCAGTTTCACTACCTATTAGTTTTATACTGAGATTAAACAAAGTTATGCATATGATAGCAGCTTGCTATAGACAAATCAAGGATTTAATGATTGGCAGCAATGGGTTTAATTCTCAATTACAAACTATGTAACTTTTTCAGCAAGTTTCTTAATTTTCCTGAGCTTCAATTTCCCTTAATGGAGATTATAATGCCTATTAGTCAAGATTGTTGTGAGGATTTAATGATACCATGTGTGAAAAGCTTGCAACAAAAAATCCTGTCTGATACTTATCAATACAATATTTTGTGTGGATGTTAGTAACAAATATTTATTGGAGTATTTATTTAAATTCATTTGATATAAATTTAAATTTTTGTGGATTAAAATGGAAAATTATCTAAATTTCAAACCAAAGAAGAATAGTTAAATGTCCATACATTCACAGGATAGACTACATAACAGGTATGACTAATATTGTTATTATCACGGAAAGATATTTGCCATATATCAGTGGGGCATGAAGAACATAAAGAAAAGTATTAATATATGGAATTATCAATTTTTTTCAATAAAACTTATTTGGAAAAATACATCTAAAAAGTTTAGTGAATTTATGGGTAAGTTTTGTTTTATGGGTTTTTTATTTTCTCTTCTGGCATATCTGTATTTTCTAATAATACAATAATGTCACATTCAGTTACCAAAATAAATATTAAAATGTTAAATGAAAATAAGGATGATAAAACTGACCTCCTTCAGCTGAACATATGACAACAATTTGACTGAAGGGTCCATCCCCTTTATTGTTATAAACGCCAACCTTCACTTCAAAGGGGGTAAGAGGAGGGACACTTTCATCTCGATAGATGAATTTTGAAGCATCAGAGGATGTCACCATTTTTTCCTTCCAGCCACGTGTTCCATTGGGCCTGAAAGCCACAATATAGCCAAAGCCTTCCCCATTCTGAAACTCTTCAGATACTGGCTAGAGAAGAAGAATACAATTAATTATCAGCAAAATAACTGGTCAAAAAAACTATTTATTCCAGTCTTTAACTTTTTAAAATTATAGATAACTAGAATAAAAGAGATTCTCCAAACTTTCTAGTACATTGAAAGCCAATGTAGCATAATCATTTGGCAGTTGTTGCAAATTTAAAAGGCTTTAAAGGTAAAAGTTAAAAAATTAAATGGTATCAGTTGATATTTAAGAAAATTATCAAGAGTATTGAAAACTCCTGAAGTGAGACAACTTTACTCCAATTAGTCATGTACATGAAGCAAAGGTCCTTGAAGTCCACACTAGAATTTAACATGTTGGTGAAAACTGTCATATGGTCTGGTGGTTGGGAAAATCTTGTCACTGGTAATGCTCTGCAGAGGTCTTTGGTTAGAAAATTTAGGAGAAATTAATGTAAGACCTTTTGTTTTTCTTTTTTTAGTATTTTTCTTAATTACTTTTGTGCTTTACTAACATATGAAATATTAAAATAATTAGAATACAGTATATGCTCGAGAAGCTTGTACTATATGATTTATATTTAAATTCTTTAATTTTTATTTTTTTGGTCACATGGCCTCATAAACCAGATCATAGCTCCCCAATCCATGTCCTCTTTAGTGGAAGACTGGAGCCCTAACCACTGGACTGCAAGAGAATTCCCACATTTAAATTTGTTAAATAGGCATGAATTGCATTGTGCAATTGTGATTAACTAGTTAGTCAATGGAGCAGTTACCAACCATTGCCTAGGACAATGTTTGACAAATAGATATCCAATAGACAGTGGCTCTGCAGTAAAGAATCTGCCGGCAATGCAGGAGTCTCAAGAGCTGAAAGTTTGATCCCTGAGTCGGAAAGATCCCCCAGAGGAGGGCATGGTTACCCACTCTAGTATTCTTTCCTGGAGAACCCCATGGACAGAGGAGCCTACAGTCCATAGGCTTGCAAAGAGTTGGACACGACTCAAGCGACTTAACACACAAAAATATTTGTTACTTTATAAAAAATTTTTGATTTGAGGAAAAACTATGTGTTGAATGGAGGAAAAGAGACAAAATCTATCATTTCAAAGTATTATATACTAAATGTTTATATCCTCTCCCCCACCCCCACCCCACCAGCTTATATGATAATTCCTAACCCCCCATGTGATTGTATTAGGAGATGGATTTGGGGTAGGTGATTTAGTTATGAGGATGGAATACTCATGAGTCAGATTAGTGCCCTAATAATAGAGACTCTAGAGAGCTCTTCTGACCCTCTGCCAGATGAGGACACAGTGAGAAGATGGTGCTATAAGCACCAGGAAGTAGGCCTTCACTAGACCTGAACCCACCTGTGCCTTCTAGAACTGGACTTCCAGCATCCAAAACTGTGAGAAATAAATTTCTGTTGTTTATAAGCCACCCAGTCTACGGCATTTTTGTTACAGTAGCCCAAGCTGAGTAAGACACAAAACTGACAGGGAAGGCAATTCCCTGTCAGAGAGATATGATCTCAGTGAAGGTCAGGAATTGGGAAGTTAATACCTCTGCAGAAATCAAAAGCAAGACATAAAATTTAATTGAAGAAGAAGAGAATGAACAGAGAAACAGGTCAGAGGATGTGCTCTTGGAAGATGTACTAAGGGGAAAGAAGTTTTTCTGTATATTTTTGTACATTCTTTCATTGTTCTTTGAGATGGTCAGGGATTAGTTCAGTTTTCTCCAATAGGCACTTCCATCTCCACTTTCTAAGGCATTGATCTGTGATCTACAAAGCTATATTTGATAATAGAGTAAGTTAACATCAGAGGAGGAAAGTGGCTTTATGTAAAATAAATGTACCTCTCACAGGCTTTCACCCCCACTCCTTTCCTCTGACAGAAGGAATTTTGGAGGTCAGATGATGATGGATACAAAAGAACAAGGATTTTGTTATAAAAATCCCAATTCTACTGTTTCTCAGGAAATTACTCAAACTGTGTATCAGTTTCATCATTTAGAAAACAGAGAAATCACCACTAGTGGGATTATTGTATGGGATAAATGAGATATCCCAGGCTCGACTCCAGAAAAACCTCAGCGGTTTTAGCCCACAAAATGTTAACTGTGAAGTAATCAAACATTAAACTAAGCCAAACAAGCATCTAAACTAATTTGAGAGGACATATTTTAATTATTCAAACTTTATTCTAAGAAAGCTCATATGACAGGATGGGACTTTAGACTTTGTATGAAAGGTTCACATTGGAAATATTCATGTAAGTAATTGATGCTGAAAGTGTTTTGTAATCTCATTTGTAATCTCAAACAAAAATTACACAGTTACTCTGTACCAGGTACTCATACCCTATGTATAGCTTTCTATTTAAGGAATCAACACGTCCTGACATCTGAGTGGGCTTTCTTACCTCCCAGGCGATGACCAACTCGTGCCTTCTTCCACTTCTTCCACTTACATTGGTAGGTGCTGTCTTTGGAACTGTGGTTAAAAATGGGCCATGAGTGAGGAAAATGCACACTTTAAGTGTCCCTACAATAAGAATGCATCATAATTCTACCTGGTTGGGTAACATTTCCAAATAAACAGATCAAAATTTGTTTGAAGTCAGGGTGGTCTTATTCAATATTAAAACAAAATGTTTGTGATGGATACCCTGCTTTCAAATCTCTGTGGGAGAGTTTGGCGTATATTTTTCATGGCCATATACTGCATCTCCAAACTAATTATTCTCTTGTAAATGTTCTCTGGTTTATAAGGTCCAAATCATAATTAACACTACAGTCATGGACATCTACTAATGATAAGTTTCATGGTACACATTTTTTTTCCTTTCTAATCATGTGAATCTTCTGTGATCCAGGGCTTGCAGAGCCCCTGGAAACTCCACAGGTAGACGTTAGCCTTAAGACTTTTCCAGAACTCCCAGGAAGCTCCAGTGTAAAGAATTTCTTCCCCCAGCTAAAAACTAGTATTTCTTCTTCTTCTTTTTTTTTTTTTTCATGGAAAATGCCAATTATAGTTTATTTTGACAGGTAAATACAGTTCCTTTTCTTCTTTAATATTTTTATGGGAGTGGAGACCTAGGTTCAAACCCTGGGTTGGGAAGATCCCCTGGAGGAGGGCATGGCAACCCACTCCAGTATTCTTGCCTGGAGAATTCCATGGCAGAGGAACCTGGCAGACTACAGTCTATGGGGTCGCAAGGAGTTGGACAGGACTGAGCAACTAAGCACACATAGCTTATTTACAATATTCTGTCAGTTTCAGGTATATTGCAAAGTGAATCTGTTATACATAAACATATATTCAGTCTTTTTAAGATTCTTTTCCCATTACAGAGTGGTGAGTAGAGCACCTGTGGGATATAACAGGTTCTTACAAAGAAATCTTAGCAATAGTTCCCTGGAGTGAGAACCTATTTAAATGATTACATATTACAAAAAAAAAAAAAGGCTATAAGACTGAATCTCTCTGAAAAATGAAAAATATATAGATACTTGGCAAAACTTTTACAAATGTGTAATTATTAAAATAATAAATGTGTCAAAGAAATAAATTTCCCCTTCACTGCACCAAACCACAAAATATGTTTGTAGTTGAAAGGGAATATTATCAAAGGAATAACTGTTAAATGAAGAAAATTATTAAAAGAAAGCCTTTTCCAGGCTATGAGACTGCATTAGCAATGTTACACTTCAGTGTTACCTTTATATCTCAACATATAGTTTTTAAATGATCTTGATATACTAATAAACAATACATTAACTTTCATATATTACCTACTTGGATGAAAGGGTTTTAATTACTGGCAGATATTCACACAACATTTTGTATACTAGAAAAACTGATGTAGAATTTGCATACTACATCTACTAGGAGAAGGCAATGGCACCCCACTCCAGTACTCTTGCCTGGAGAAACCCAGGGACGGGGGAGCCTGGTGGGCTGCCGTCTATGGGGCCACGCAGAGTCGGACACGACTGAAGTGACTTAGTAGTAGTAGTAGTAATAGTAGAAAGGAAAAAAACAATTCTCCCTGGTCCATGGAGGTGGGAAAGAGCACTATTATTGCGTCTGTTGAATAAAATGACCTTTAGTCACCAGGGGCCCAATTTCATTTCCTAGGCCATGTTCTCCATGAATGTCAGTTCTTGCCTTGTTCATGTAGAAGGATATATACAGAAGCAGTGACCAATCTTTCTTTCTTCTTTTACAGTTACATACATGTCAAAAATTATTCACATGTGGAGTTCACACTCATGTACTCCCTCAGAATTATATGGAACTAGATACCCCTTTGCCTCTCAGTAAGGAAATTACAAGTGATTCAACTAAGAAAAATGATGGCATTGGAGCAATAGCAGTAAATACATCCTGATTTATATGAAGAACAGGCAGATGGCTTGAGTTTTTTACTAATTGTCAAAAGTTATTGTTGCATGTAACAACTTATGACATGGCAGTGTGCCTTGATACCAGGTCTCCAAATCACTGTTATACACTACTAATTCAAAATTCTTTTTTTTCTTGTGTATGGTATGGATAAGGCACACAAGAAAAAAACTGGTTTAACTGTATGTGTAAAAGGGCAGGGATACACAATTTCAAATATACATCAGTGGATAATGTCAGAGTTCTGAATACTGTGACCATCAATTCACAGTCAAATAAACTGCGTGAACAAGTTAATTTGTTGATATTGTGCCACTATGGCTTCTCTTAGTGCTATTTGTTTATAAAAAATAAAAAGTTATCCACATACAAATGTTTCACATTCATCTCTGACAATTAATAGCTAAATAATATTCAACTAATAGCTACCAGAGCCACCTACTTCATCTATTATATTGGAATTACTTATTTATACCCTAAATTTAGGATCTCGAATGTTTTTCTTTGAAGATACTCTCCCCACAAGCATGGATTTTGTGGAAAGACTTGGCACTGAAAGTCCTTTTCTGTTTTATTTAGCCTTCAGACATCATCTAAAAAGAGAATGCTTGGAACCTCTAGCTTACGGTTTGAAAGCAGGCTGTACACTCTTTAGTGAATATTTCTTGAAGTTCATTAAAGAAACATGAGTAGGATAAAATACAAGTGATGGTTTGATGTCAAAACTTTCTTCTTTTGGTAGTATTGTCCCATAGTCTATTAATGCTTTTGTTTTTTAGAAAACATATTGAGAGTTTTCAAAGATTTTAACTTTTTGAGTAAAAAAAAAAAAAGAAACTAATGAAAAGTGTGGTGAAAATTTCCACTTTGAGGAACCAAGAAAGCAACATTTAATTTGCTTTTGTATGGGAAATGTCCTTGTCAAATTATTCATAATTGACCTAGATTTTGTAAAATTTATTTTATCATATAAAATTAGTTTTTGAAGTCTTCCTACTGCTATCAGTTTCTTTTAAGGTAGTGAAATGAAAGTCACTCAGTAGTGTCTGACTCTTTGCCTGCCAGGCTCCTCTGTCCATGGAATTCTCCAGGCAAGAATATTGGAGTGGGTAACTATTCACTTCACCAGGGGATCTTCCCAACCCAGGGATCAAAGCCAAGTCTCCCACATTGCAGTTGGATTCTCTACCATCTCAGCTACCAGAGAAACCCATATTCAGCTTCATGTTAAGTAAGTTTATCCAATTTGAATGTATAATGAAAGTGAAAGCCACTCAGTCATGTCCGACTCTTTGCAATGCCATAGACTACACAGTCCATGGAATTCTCCAGGCCAGAATACTGCAGTGGGTAGCCTTTCCCTTCTCCAGGGGATCTTGCACCCAGGTCTCCCACATTGCAGGTGGATTCTTTACCAGATGAGCCACAAGAGAAGCCCTTTAATGTATAATAAATGATACAAAAGAGGCATTATAAAGCATTGTGTTTTAATAGTTTATGTATAAGTATGTAAGTTATAAGTTATGTATAAGTGTATAAGTTAGTGTATAAGCATGAACTGTTCTTTCTACAACAGGCTTGCTCGATATAATAGGAAATAGTAACAGAAAATAGTAACTGAAATGGTAACAGAAAACTTGAGGCTTTAAAGACAGGGAAATAACCTAAATGTCCATTGATCGATGAATGGATAAAAAATATATAGTGTATTATAATACAATGAGATACTATTCAGCCATACAAAGAAAGTAACCTGACCATTTGAGACAACATGGATGGACATGGAGGGCAGTGCATTAAGTGAAATAAGCTAGACGGGATGACAAACATTGTACGATCTCACTTACACATGGAATCTTAAAAAAAAATGGCACTGGTAGGAACAGGGAATGAATTGGTGATCGCCAGAGGTGAGGATAGGGGTTGAGGAAACGGGCAAATGTGGTACAAAGGTACAAACTTCCGGATACAAGACAAATAAGTTCTGGGAAGACATGGTGACTACAGTTAACAATACTGTTATCATATATTTGAATATTGCTGAGAACATATCTTAAAAGTTCTCATCATAAGGGAAAACATAACTGTGTGAGGTGATTAATATTAACTAAATTTATTATGATAATCATATTGTAATATACAAATATATAAAATCATTATGTTGTTCACTTTTAATATAGTGTTATATATCAATTATATCTCAATAAAACTGGAAAAACAAACAAAAAAGAAAACCTCAGGCTTTAATAGATATAACTCAGGCAGTGTGTTCTGCTGTCAGGATCACAGTGTTTGAAATGAGCGCTCTGATTCTAATTAGCTTAAATTTCCTAATTACATGCAGATGATCAGTGGAACCCACGTTCATTCATTTCTTTTTCAAGTTGATGGCACACAGTTATTATCTCTGCAGTCGACACTTTGGAGTCCACTGATTTTAATTATATCTTTTATTTATAAAACAACATGCTTATGATATGTAGAGATATGCCTTAATCTTTCAGAGTCCTTCTGTTGTGAAAGTTCTATAATTCTTGTTAGAAGCAAAAAATTAATATGATCAAACATGTAATGAATGCTTTCATTGAGTTCAGAGAAATACACATTTACTTAAAACCAAATATATTTAAATATAGTCAAATTCTGATTTAGATCTATGCAGCTAGATTCCTCTGTCCCTCAGTTGGTTACTGATAAATGCCACTAGATTATTAGTTCAGAGACTCAAGTTTACATGCATTGTTAATGGGTTCACTCTGGACTTCCCTGGTCACTCAAATGTTAAAGAATTTGCCTGCATTGCAGGAGACCTGGGGATTTGATCCCTGGGTTGGGAAGATTCCTTGGAGGAGGGCATGGCAACCCATTCCAGCATTCTTGCCTGGAGAATTCCATGGACTGAGGAGCCTGGTGGGCTATGGTCCATGGGGTCGCAAAGAGTCAGACACCACTGAGGGACTAACACTTTCACTTTCACTAATTTTTCTGCATTTCTTTTTGAACATTACTCTTCCATGACTGAATAATGTGATTAACACTTTTCCAATAATCTGTACATCCCTTGTAAAACATGTCTGGCATGTTAAAATGTAGACTTTTGTCCCTTACATTTGGGACATAAAATGTCCCAAACATTTTATATGTTTGATTGCAAATGCTCAGAGCAACCAAAACATATTATACTACCTTAGTTTAAGTATGCATGAAGTTAAGCTTGTGCTTCAATGAACTCTTCCTAAGTGTAGTAGTCTGAACAAAGTCTGCCACACTAAAAATATGCTTTAATTAACACTCAACTAATAAAAGAATACAGGATGAAATCATCTACCAATCTCTCTTTTTCTTCCCCTGAAAAATTTCCAAATCTACTATAGTAGATGTTTACATGGCTCATTAAATAATACAGCTTTGCTAGAGATCTGAGAGAAGTCACAAAATTAGGAGCATAATCCAGCAACTACTTTGGATGGCAAAGTGCAGAAGAAAGGAACAAAGAATAGAGGTTACTTACACGGTGAGGGTGAGGTCAGGAGAGAAATCAAGCAACAACAAAAGTGCCTACCTGAATTGAAGTCTATAACATACAAGTATTTCCATTAACTCATTATCACTTAAGCCCACTTTATTAGAAGAGTTAGAGTTTCTAAAATTTAAAAAAGAAAAATCAATGGTGTTTCCTAAGGAGTTCAAATAATGCTGTTATTCCTATCAATAGTGTAGATAAAGTGGTATGTGTAAGTAGTAATAAAGTGTTCTTCTGGGACCAAGAAAGATCATAAAACCTAATAACAGTTTTACCGTTCTAGCTGGTTGGTTGAAATACTTCTTACCCTCTTTGTCCTTCAGTTTCCTCAAGGAGATAATAATAGTACTTACTTTTTAAGGTTTTCAAAATTATATATCACAGTGCCTAGAAATGTAATTTATAAATTTAACTTCTATGCAGAGTTTATATCATGCAAAATGCCAGGCTGGATGAGTCACAAGCTGAAATCAAGATTGCAGAGAGAAATAGCAACAATCTCAGAATGCAGATGATACGACTCTAAGGGCAGAAAGTGAAGAGGAACTAAACAGACTCTTGGTGAGGATGAAAGAGGAGAGTGAAAGAGCTGGCTTAACACTCAACATTCAAAAAGCTAAGATCATGGCATCCAGTCCCATTACTCCATAGCAAATAGATGGGGAAAAAGTGGAAACAGCGACAGATTTTATTTTCTCAGGCCTCCAAATTACTGCAGCTGGTGACTGCAGCCATGAAATCAAAAAACACTTGCTCTTTGGAAGAAAAGCTATGACAAATGTAGACAGTGTATTAAAAATCAAAAACATCACCTTGTTGACAAAGGTCCTTATAGTCAAAGCTATGGCTTTTCCAGTAGTAATGTATGGATGTGAGAGTTGGACCACAAAGAAGGATGAGTGCCAAAGAACTGATGCTTTTAAATTGTAGTGGAGAAGACTCTTGAGAGTCCCTTGGATAGCAAGAAGATCAAACTAGTCAATCCTAAAGGAAATCAATCCTGAATATTCATTGGAAGGACTGATATTGAAGCTGAAGCTCCAATACTTCGGCCACCTGATACAAAGAGCTGATTCAGTGGAAAAGACCCTGACGCTGGGAAAGATTGAAGGCAAAAAAAAAAAAAAAAAAAAAAAAAAGGGGTGGCAGAGGATGAGACAGTTAGATGAGCTCCCCAGGTTGGTAGGTGCCTAATATGCTACTGGAGATCAATGGAGAAATAACTCCATAAAGAATGAAGGGATGGAGCTAAAGCAAAAACAACACCCAGTTGTGGATGTGACTGGTGATAGAAGCAAGGTCTGATGCTGTAAGGAGCAATATTGTATAGGAACCTGGAATGTTAGTTCCATGAATTAAGGCAAATTGGAAGTGGTCAAACAGGAGATGGCAAGAGTGAATGTCGACATTCTAGGAATCAGCAAACTAAGATCGACTGGAATGGGTGAATTTAACTCAGATGACCATTATATCTACTACTGTGGGCAGGAATCCCTTAGAAGAAATGGAGTAGCCATCATAGTCAACAAGAGTCCGAAATGCAGTACTTGGATGTAATCTCAAAATGACAGAATGATCTCCATTCGTTTCCAAGGCAAACCATTCAATATCACGGTGATCCAAGTCTATGCCCTGACCAGTAATGCTGAAGAAGCTGAAGTTGAACGGTTCTATGAAGACATACAAGACCTTTTAGAACTAACACCCAAAAAAGATGTCCTTTTCATTATAGGGGTCTGGAATGCTAAAGTAGGAAGTCAAGAAACACCTGGAGTAACAGGCAAATTTGGAATTGGAGTACAGAATGAAGCAAGGCAAAGACTAATAGAGTTTTGCCAAGGGAATACACTGGTCATAGCAAACACCCTCTTCCAAGAACACAAGAGAAGATAACTTGGGAATCATCATTTGGGGCTTAAGATTAGAATTCCAGGTTTGCCACTTACTGACTAGGTAACTTTATACAAGTTTTTAAGAGTCTCCTATTTTGTTTTCTCATCTGTAAGATGGAACTAAACCTTTCTGCTTTACAGAGTTGATATAAGATTTAAATGCTATAACGCAGAGCATGTGCTCAACGTTGGACTTGGAACACGCTTCATGATTTTTGACTGGAATATAGCATGATAGGGACTAAGGAGACAGGAGAAATCTAACTTGAGTGTGTCACATTTACTCCTGGGCTGATATCCTCTCCCTGCCCTTTTGTCTTTCTTGCTCAAATATTCCAGTGCTCTTCCCTCACCTTGCTATTAATCAGAAATGGACATGCCTAACAATTACTCATGTTTCATTTAGAAAGGCATTTGTTAAAATCACCATCTGTTTGCAAAGTGCCTCTGAAACTGAAGATACATTTCTTGAAAACATTTTGTAGAAAAGATTTCATGATTTAAAAAAAGTGGTTTCATGATTTTAAAATACTGTCTGCTGTACTATTAGCTTCTTTTTTCCTGAATATTGAGATTTGGTCTTAGAGGTCTGTTGCTTGCTCTTAATATGATCTTCATCTTCTCTTAGTGTTACTGAGAACCATTTCTTTTATTTAATATAATTAAATTACTCAGTTGAAGAAAGCTATAATGTTCACTTAATAGTATGTTCTTTGAGATTTTCCCAATTATTTCAGTTGAATGCTTATGTTTTTTTATATCATATTTTTTTTTTTTAGAAACACAGACTGGAGAGACCTTTAAAACCCTCACAGCTTTATGCCTTTCTCTGTACACTCCAGTGCCTGACAATAGTACGTAGATTTTTTAATTGCCCCTATAAATAATTCCACCTGAGTCCCATTTGGTCTGGCCGTCAAAGCCACATTAAATGCCATTTAAAAGGCCAGCCCACATGCCCCTGAGAAAACTAATTCAGCTCCATCTTACAATAGTATTTTATTGTGTTCATTCCATAACTTTTGAACTCAGTGAACTTTCCTAAGTAATTATCACAGACAAGAACCGCAAAAATAAGAATACGAACAAAGCAAGAGCCTATCAGAAGTAGAAAGATAATGTACATGGAAAGAAAATGTAGTAGGAAGCTTAACGAGTCTTTTCTGGACTTGGGATGAGACACATGTAACCTCAGATGCTAAAGTGAGGTTGCCTAGCTAAAACCACAGAACTATTAGGAAATGGAGAAACCCAATTTTCTGACCCTTTCCTATTACTCTCCTCTAGCCATCTTTGTGAGATTAGTTAGCACAAGGAATGTGTTGGAAGAGGCTGTCAGCTTAGCAGATGGATGTGCTGTGGCGTCGCCCTCCAGCCTCGGTTGTCACTAGGAGCGAAGTGGGAGTGTCATTTCCCCCTCGAGCTAAGTAACATAAGAAGCAAAACAGCTGCTGCAGAGTACAGATGCTTACTTCTCACATCCCAGCTGGATGCTGTTGAGCTTCAGAATTTTGTAGGATGACCCAGTCCCACACTATGCTACTAGAGCAGAGACCAAAATAGTTTTTGAAGACATACCATACTTCTAAATCTTGGTGGATAACCCTCTTACACTGTTGGTGGGAATGCAAACTAGTACAGCCACTATGGAGAACAGTGTGGAGATTCCTTAAAAAACTGGAAATAGACCTGCCTTATGATCCAGCAATCCCACTGCTGGGCATACACACTGAGGAAACCAGAAGGGAAAGAGACACGAGTACCCCAATGTTCATCGCAGCACTGTTTATAATAGCCAGGACATGGAAGCAACCTAGATGTCCATCAGCAGATGAATGGATAAGAAAGCTGTGGTACATATACACAATGGAGTATTATTCAGCCATTAAAAAGAATACATTTGAATCAGTTCTAATGAGGTGGATGAAACTGGAGCCTATTATACAGAGTGAAGTAAGCCAGAAAGAAAAACACCAATACAGTATACTAACGCATATATATGGAATTTAGAAAGATGGTAACAATAACCAATAACCCTGTGTACGAGACAGCAAAAGAGACACTGATGTATAGAAGTCTTATGGACTCTGTGGGAGAGGGAGAGGGTGGGAAGATTTGGGAGAATGGCATTGAAACATGTAAAATATCATGTATGAAATGAGTTGCCAGTCCAGGTTCGATGCACGATACTGGATGCTTGGGGCTGGAGCACTGGGACGACCCAGAGGGATGGAATGGGGAGGGAGGAGGGAGGAGGGTTCAGGATGGGGAACACATGTATACCTGTGGCGGATTCATTTTGATATTTGGCAAAACTAATACAGTTATGTAAAGTTTAAAAATAAAATAAAATTAAAAAAATATATATAAATAACAGATAAAAAAAAGAAAAAAAAAAAAAAGAAAAGTGAAATAATATTGTGGGCAAAGCAGACACTACAGAAGGTAGGTTTGAATAGGCTTGCTGGGATCAGAGCTGATAAAGCTGCCTGCTAGTAGGAGATAGGATACTCTCCAAAGAACCCAAAGTACTCATGAGAGAAAGAAACAGGATGTGGACAAATGCCATCTCGTGGGGCACTCAATATTTGCTTGAGAACCACAAACTGCAACACCTGAAGTGGATGTCCACCTTCTTTTCTGACCTGGGAGTTGGAATAGAATTTGGAGGTCAGAGATTAAGCAGAAAGAAGCAAGAAAAGAGAAATCATAACCCTTTAGTCAAGCCTGCACTAGGATAGAGGGACAGAAGCATAGAACTGGATATGAGATGCAAGTTTTTATTAAGCTAAAATGGAATTCTTTAATACCTGAAAAATGAGACTGTCCTAATACCTAAAAATCTTTAGATAATAGTTGGGCCTGAAGCCAGACTTGAGATGAAGCATACTGGAAAACAATTGTGGGAGAAGAATAAAACTTATTAATATGTTTAAACTCTACCAAGTTCAGCATGTTTAATAAACCAGTTACCTAGCTATAACATGATATAGTACAGAAACTGCTAAGGCTAGAAAATATATTTATCTGATTGTTTATTTGATACTCATATTTATTTGGTTGAGCATTAACCTCTTAAATGTAAGTATATATTTTCCTTGTTTGGCCAAAAATTGTTGTTTAGTTGCTCAGTCGTGTCCGACTCTTCGTGACCCCATGGAGTGTAACCTGCCAGACTCCTCTGTTGATGGGATTCTCCAGGCAAGAATATTGGAGTGGGTTGCCATTTCCTTCTCCAGGGATATTCCCAACCCAGGAATCAAACCTTGTCTCCTGCATTGGCAGGTGGACTCTGTACCGCTGAGCCACCAGGTAACCCCTCTTTGGCCAAAAATATATGTGACATTTTCCATATTAACATCCAAAGAGAATGACAGGACAGAATATAATGCAATAAGAAACTGAAAAGTTATTGAATTTGCAACAACTTGCAAGTTGTTTCATTTCCTTTTGTTATAAGAACCCCCTCCCCCCGCAAAAAAAGAGGCTACATGTTGCAACAATATCACAATCCACTATGGATGAGGCTCAGTTTAGTTCAGTTCACTTCAGTCACTCAGTCGTGTCTGACTCTTTGTGACCCCATGAATTGCAGCACGCCAGGCCTCCCTGTCCATCACCAACTCCTGGAGTTCACTCAAACTCACGGGTATCGAGTCAGTGATGCCATCCAGCCATCTCATCCTCTGTCATCCCCTTTTCCTCCTGCCCCCAATCCCTCCCAGCATCAGAGTCTTTTCCAATGAGTCAACTCTTCCAAGGTACTGGAGTTTCAGCTTTAGCATCATTCCTTCCAAAGAACACCCAGGACTGATCTCCTTTAGAATGAACTGGTTGGATCTCCTTGCAGTCCAAGGGACTCTCAAGAGTCTTCTCCAACACCACAGTTCAAAAGCATCAATTCTTCGGCGCTCAGCTTTCTTCACAGTCCAACTCTCACATCCATACATGACTATTGGAAAAACCATAGCCTTGACTAGATGGACCTTTGTTGGCAAAGTAATGTCTCTGCTTTTGAATATGTTATCTAGGTTGGTCATAACTTTCCTTCCCTCAGCCGTGTCCAACTCTTTGTGACCCCATGGACTCCAGCACACCAGACCTCCCTGTCTATCACCAACTCCTGGACTTTACACAAACTCATGTCCATTGAGTTGGTGATGCCATCCAACCATCTCATCCTGTGTTGTCCCCTTCTCCTCCTGCCTTCAATCTTTCCCTAGCTGGATAAAAAAAAAAAGCAGCATAGAGAGGCCTTACATGGAGGTGAGGAGGGGCTTGCAGCAAAGACGCACTCTGTACTGTGCACCACACTTTAAAAGTCTCTCTTGACTCCCTGACCACTCAGTTGGGCTGAGAGACCAGGCTGGATGATGCAGTCTACTGTGGAGACCTCTCAACAGCATGGTGTCTTGAAGAAGCCCACTACAAGCCAAGACACTAGATGATGCTTACTATGTTGACAAACATATATTTAATCTGAAAATTTTCCTCTATATGAAAATGGCAACTCATGCATGACCACTATTGTTTAAATTTCTATTTAATAAAGTAATAATATTTAAATTCATGATAAAAAATAATAGTAATAACTCGCTAGTGTTAAGCACTTACCATGTGTGCCAAGCTCTTCACCTGCATTATCTTATTTAATGCAATAGTCGAAGGGAGTAGATTGCTATATAATTTCTATTTTACAAGTGAGAAAATTGACCCCTGAACAGTGCATACAGCTTACCTATGTTTATTGCTAGTAAGTGGCAGAGAAGACCATTAATCCAGATCTGCCTAACTCTGAACCTGAAACTATTAATTATAGGTATTAAGCAGCACCTTCTTTTATTTCTTTCTCTATCAATTCATTACAACTTGAAATAAAAAAGCAAGTATTGAGATTAATATCAAGAGCTTTGATAATAGAAATTTTATACAACAGAGAAAACCAAATCTTTCTAAATTGTAGGTTACATAGTGAACACAATCTTTTCTCCTTTGCATCTATCTTTCAACAATTGCTGTTATAAATATGTAACTTACAGAATATTAAGGTTCAATTAAATAAGAGAATTGTTCAATTAAAAGAGAATTGCTGTTGCTAAATTCATATTTACATATTTTGTTATTTCTATGAGAATGTATATTTCAAATTCATTTCTTAAAGTAAGATTTTTCTCTCTTGATTATTATCTTTTTAAATGGTAGAAAAAGATTCCCACTATTCAATACAAATTTACATAGTAATTTAAAGATTGTAACCCATTTTCAAAATTAAACACAGAGTTATATCTACCCATCTCTCTCTCTCTCTCTGTTGCTAACTCACTAAAACTTGTAAGAAAATTGAACTATAAATAAATAAATATAAACATACATTAAAGTGTAAATATATACAGGTACACATTGCTTTTCAAAAGTTTGCTTTACAGCACTTTGTTTTATCTACATTAGTAACTGCTTCAGTAACTGAAAGAAGTCTGAAGAGAGTTTCACTTCTACGAAAAAAGGTGAAAAATGAAAACTGAAATGAGAATTTCAAAGAAATTGAGCACTAAATGAAATGAAAAGTCTTCACTCGATGGCATTTTGACTTACAAAATTTTCATAGGAATGCCTTTCTTTTGTATAGCTGGGGAAACCTGTATTTGTATGACTATTTTGACATCCTAATTATAATAAGTTGACTAAACCAATTTATCTTATATTTATTGACTACTAAGTGTATTTTGATGACTATAAAATTCAAAATGTATCCTATAAGATATTGCAAAGAAAATTTAACTTTTTGGGACATGTGGACAAGAAACAATCTAAGGTAAAAATGCTTTACTAAAAGTGCTTTGGGTTTAGAATATTCTAGTAAAGAGGAGAATTTAAAGGGACATAAAGCTTTCAACTCAATATCCTGAGTGTGAGACCTTTTCTCTTCCAAGCAGCTCCATTGCTTTTCAAAGATTACTTGGTCCATTAGAACAGAGTCATCTTTTAAAATACAGGACATATACTCAATAGAGGCAGAGTGCATCACTTGAGAAGATGTCTCAGGATGTTGGTGTCCCTTTTAATCTGTGCTGCCTGACAAAACAGGGACAAAACTCAACACTTGGTTCAACACCATTAGTAGCTCTAGCCTTGTGTGTTACCAAAGCATAAGAAGCATAAAGTGCACAGTATAGCCTTTCTCCACTCATTTTCAGAAAAGAGTATTTCATGCATTTTCATGCTATTTCTCTTCTCTTCCATAAGATTTTAATGGACTAGAGTATGTCATGTATATAGAACTCATGATAAAATGGAGAGACAGGCACTATATAATGGAAGTAGCAGCAGAAATAGATGAGGGGCAAATCTTTTAAAATGCATCATCTGAATACGATTTAGCTTGAAATGTGACAGTGTTTTTGTTAAAGTACTTTTTAATAGCACAAAGAGATTTATACTATTGAAAGTCTAAAAGGATTAGTCATCCCAAATGGATTATTTATTTTTGAAATGAATATTTATAGAGAGCATCTGAATTAGGCAGTAATCTTTGCCTTTGTTTAAACACAATTAACAATATGCAAAGTAAGGCAGTGCTTTTTAGAAAATATGTGAGCCTAAGTACTAATGTTGGCAGTCATTTCAATATCTGCACAGTGAGTACATAAAATGAGGAACAACTAACCTCTTATACTCTTAATTAATGAACACCTGTACACAATGAAAGCATGGCTGATTTTATGAATGCATGGAAATACAACCAAGCAATTAATGTTTAATTTAAAATTCACACTATTGAAAATGTAGCAAGAAAAAACAACTTGTAATTGGCAAAGCACAAAAGCAGAAAGTTGGATTTTTCTGTGAATGAATCTTTTCCAATGTATTAGGCTACTCTATTTTTAATTTTTTTGGTGCTTAATTTTTATATGAAAAGAATTTGAACATCTTTTAAATGATTATTCTCACTTTATGAGAATTATTGTAATTCTCACATTATGTAATGATTATTCTCACTTTCTGATTCTTTTCTTTCTTTCTGTTTTTAAAGAATGAGACAGTGTGTTTTAAAGAAAGAACCAACACTTTTAATAGTTTATTATAAACTGCATTCGATTTCTAAGAAGTCACAAGTCACATCTTTTGGTCCAATTCAATGATTGTGATAAAAATGTACGCATTTCATTCTTAGTCCCCTATGTACATGTTTCTCTGACCTCGGTCCTGGTGTGGGTGGCAGCATATAAAGGAAAGGAAACTAACAGTCATTTTTAATCTTTCAACAAAGACATACTACCAGTGCCAGACATTGTTCAAGGTGAACAATAAAACAGTGAACAAAAAAGACAAGATTCTCACCCTTACTGTACTTATACTGTAATGATTGAGATTCATGTTATCACTGAGTGTAAAGGCATTAATGTTCCTCCCTCTTGTATCTGTAATCTACCCCCTCTTCATTTCTCTATTGTTTTAATTATTCTCATCAACATTGTTGATATTTGTGTTTGCCTAAACTAGTCCCTTACCAAATATGTTTTACATACAATTTAATAGGGTCATAAAGGATAAATCTCAATAAGACTTTGTCCAAAGTAATCAAAACTCTATTAACAACTTTTTAATTCTGCTTCTTTCAAGTATTAAACAAGATACCTTAAAATTTGTTTTTAAATAAAGCTGTTAATCTTCCTTATGTGGTCTTTATAAATATTCTGTCAGAGACACATTATTCTAAATGACTGGAAGCATGCTGGTGTTTTCTAAGTTGGTCAAGTTAAGGCAAAGTTTGTCTTTTCAAAGTATAATTTATAGCAGGTCAGGTGGTGAAGGCAGCATAAAGAATTTTAAGAAAGTGCCTATAATTGGAGATAACTGCTAACACTGGAGAAAAAAAGGGTGAGCCAATCTATTCTGAATTTTACGGACCTGCTATATTGAATGAGTACATAATTAGAAGAAGAAACTAACATCTTCACTTAACCTGAAGATAAGTGCAAGGGTTGGGGAGAAATTTAAGCATCTAGATGTTCAAGCTGGTTTTAGAAAAGGCAGAGGAACCAGAGACCAAATTGCCAACATCCGCTGGATCATCGAAAAAGCAAGAGAGGTCCAGAAAAACATCTATTTCTGCATTATTGACTATGCCAAAGCCTTTGACTGTGTGGATCACAATAAACTGTGGAAAGTTCTGAAAGAGATGGGAATACCAGACCACCTGACCTGCCTCTTGAGAAATTTGTATGCAGGTCAGGAAGCAACAGTCAGAACTGGACATGGAACAACAGACTGGTTCCAAATAGGAAAAGGAGTACGTCAAGGCTGTATATGGTCACCCTGCTTATTTAACTACATCATGAGAAGCGCTGGGCTGGAGGAAGCACAAGCTGGAATCAAGATTGCCTGGAGAAATATCAATAATCTCAGATATGCATATGACACCACTCTTATGGCAGAAAGAGAAGAGGAACTAAAGAGCCTCTTGATGAAAGGTGAAAGAGGAGACTGAAAAAGTTGGCTTAAAACTCAACATTCAGAAAACGAAGATCATGGCATCCAGTCCCATCACTTTATGGAAAATAGATGGGGAAACAGTGGAAACAGTGTCAGACTTTATTTTTGGGGGCTCCAAAATCACTGCGGTGACTGCGGCCATGAAATTAAAAAGGCTTACTCCTTGGAAGAAAAGTTATGACCAACCTAGATAGCATATTCAAAAGCAGAGACATTACTTTGCCAACAAAGGTCCATCTAGTCAAGGCTATGGTTTTTCCAATAGTCATGTATGGATATGAGAGTTGGACTGTGAAGAAGGCTGAGCACCGAAAAATTGATGCTTTTAAACTGTGGTGTTGGAGAAGACTCTTGAGAGTCCCTTGGACTGGCAAGGAGATCCAACCAGTCCTTTCTGAAGGAGATCAGCCCTGGGATTTCTTTGGAGGGAATGATGCTGAAGCTGAAACTCCAGTACTTTGGCCACCTCATGCGAAGAATTGACTCATTGGAGAAGACTCTGATGCTGGGAGGGATTGGGGGCAGGAGGAGAAGGGGATGACAGAGGATGAGATGGCTGACTCGATGGACTTGAGTCTCAGTGAACTCCGGGAGTTGGTGATGGACAGGGAGGCCTGGCGTGCTGTGATTCATGGGGTCGCGAAGAGTTGGACAGGACTGAGTAATTGAACAGAACTGAACTGAACTGAGACCTGTATTTGTGGATAAAAGGAGAAAAAGTTCTGAAAACAAATAAAATGAAATTATTATCTTAAAGGAAATAGTTTTATGATGTCCAGGTAAATGAATTTGGAAAGATTACACTAAAGCAATAATGGTTAATTCAAATTGCTTTAAAAGTGATTATTTGCTGTATTACTCAAGGAACAAAAACCAGGGCTCTGTGACAACCTAGAGGAGTGGGATGGATTGGGAGGTGGGAGGGAGGTTCAAGAGGGAGGGGAAATATACATATACATGTATGACTGATCCATGTCATGTATGGCAGAAGCCAACACAATATTGTAAAGCAATTATCCTTTAATTAAAAATAAGTAAATTTTTAAAAAGCTATTAAGGAGCATACCCAATAGAATTCTGACTCTAATATTCTTACCTGCTTCATTTGTGCGGATCATTCGAGATGGAGTGCTTGGGTCTCCAGTCCCAATTGGATTGGTGGCCACCACTCTGAATTCATATTCTACCCAGGGGTTCAGCTCCACCGCCATGGCTGACTCCATGTCCCCTGTTATGATTTCTGGGACTATGGAGAGGAAGGAAATTTCATGTCATTAGGTGAACTTTATTTTCTTGGGCTCCAAAATCACTGCAAATTGTGACTGCAGCCATGAAATTAAAAGACACTTCCTCCTTGGAAGGAAAATTATGACCAATTAGACAGCATATTGCAAAGCAGAGACATTACTTTGCCGACAAACTTCCATCTAGTCAAAGCTGTGGTTTTTCAAGTAGTCACATATGGATGCGAGAGTTGGCCCATAAAGAAAGCTGAGTGCCAAAGAATTGATATTTTTCAACTGTGGTATTGGAGAAGACTCTTGAGAGTCCCTTGAACAGCAAGGAAATCAATCCAGTCAATCCTAAAGGAAATCAGCCCTGAATATTCATTGGAAGGACTGATGTTGAAGCTGAAGCTCCAATACTTTGGCTATCTGATGCAAATAACTGATTCACTGGAAAATACCCTGATGCTGTGAGGGATTGGGGGCAGGAGGAGAAGGGGATGACAGAGGATGAGATGGCTGGAGAACATCACTGACTCTGGACATGAGTTTGAGCAAGCTCCAGGAGTTGGTCATGGACAGGGAAGCCTGGTGTGCTGCAGTCCATGGGGTCGCAAAGAATTGGACACAACTGAGCAACTGAACTGAATTGAACTGAGGTGAACTAGAAATGCTTATATATTGCAATCAAAGATATTATGCCCTGACAGACATGACAGGCTTCTGCATATACCCTTATATCACATGGTCATGTGTCACTGCCAGTCTCATCAGTAAAACAAAAATCAGTCTTCAGAAGTAAGCAGTAGCACATGTCAAAGTCTGTTATAGTTAAAATTCTTTCATCTCATCTTTACATATAGATTGACACAACACAACTTGCCATTTTCTACATTAAAATCTTTTTTGTCAACCCTTCAACCCCAGAGAAGATGCCAACCAGTGCTCCAATTTAAGCAAACAGTTCTTGTATTTCTAGGGAAATTTCTTGAGCAGTTTGCCTCTCCCAGTTCTGCCAAACATGCTCAGCCACTTGGCAGTTCCAAGCAGTGGTTTAGGAATATATCTCTCTAATTTAAAAACTCCAGTTTGTGGTTTCCAAGTGGAAGTTCTGAACTCTCCTTGGAGTGACTTTTGTACTACATTTAGATTTTTATTAAAACATAAAACTGTGTGTCAATATAATTACCACATAGTAAAGCATTTTTACCTAGTGTTTATGTTCTATCTGGGACTGCTTTTCTTGTTCCCTCTTCTCTGCTGTCTAGGAAATATTTCTGGAAGAACATTTGTTCCAGAGGTGAAAGTGCGGAAAGTGCAAAACCTCCCTATGAAGTGCAAACATCCTCTGAATTTATAGCTGCCCTGATTTCTGTTTAAGCATGGCAGGGCAGTATTGGGGAGGGGAGAGGCTTTTGATTTGATGACGCTGTAGACTTTTACTACAAGGTGAAATAAAATGCATCTTGCATTTCCCATGAAAATCTCTCTTGAAATGCAACAAGAGAATGTTACTAAATAATCAGTTCAGTGAAAGGTGAATGCTCAGAGCATAGGCAGTGTGGGCTGCCTGACCCATCTCACAGCCCTACAGAGCTGACTTTTTAAAGCAATGAAGTGAAAACATGAAAAAAATGTCTGTCCTCGTTTGCTGCACTGGCAAATGAGCAACATCCTTGAAGTCTGAGTGGTAGAGGATTAAGGCCACTGTTCAGTACACCATTTGGCAGAATTCTGAGCTGTGTCTGCCAAACATAAAGGTGGGAAGAAGAGATACCAAGACACTCAGCTCTCTCAAGACCCAAGAACAAACTGATTCACCAGTACTTGCCTTGGGTCCATCAGGACCTACTGTTTCATTGACTTCTGTTTAATGTCAGTCACTCCAAGCAACTCCAGACATAGAGGTCATCCCTCATCCTTTACTCTAATCCCTATAGAATTCTGTCTGTCTCAATTGCCATCCTTCCCTAACATTTAAATGCCTTGAACTGAACTAAACCCTTATTGCATTAGAGGAAGGATGCAAAGATAAATAAGATGCTATACCTGATCTCCACACCCTACACCCCATTCTCATAGTCTGGATGAAAAGACCAGAGGGAACCACAATACCATGTATAGTAAACATCAAACTCATGAAAAAAAAAAAAAGCCTGTGACTATGATCTTTGGAATTCATAATCCATCACTAGCAAAATCCCCATGTCCGCATCCTTCTTCCATCAACTTTCTTCGAACGTTTTACTCCAGGAGAAAACTGAGTCCCCTTTGAGGCAACTTCATGCCTCTCAAGGTGTAGCCCTCTTAAAATACTGTATAGAAGAGTAACCAGTCCAGCTCAGTTGTGTCTCTCTCCTACCTGCTCCCTTCCCCTGCCAAGGTCTCTAATACAGGCATGCAGATATTTTTCCACTTAAAAACAAAACAAAATTCTTTAAAATTTTTCTTGCCTTCCAACCTTCACCCATTCTCTATGTTTCTTTTACAGCAAAGCTTCTTGAGAGTTATTAATATTTGTCCCTTATTTGCTGTCTTCATTTATTCTCTTTTAATTCACTCTTGAAACTTCCTGAGTGGTGCAGAGGTAAAGTATCTCCCTACCAAAGCAGGAGATGCAGGAGACATAGGTTTGATCCCTGGGTGGGGAAGATCCCCTGGAGGAGGGAATGGCTACCCACTTGAGTATTCTTAACTGGAAAATTCCATGGACAGAGGAGCCTGGTGGGCTACAGTTGATGGGGTCACAAAGAGTCAGACCTGACTGAACACACACACACACACACACACACACACACACACACACACATTCACTCTCGGACTCACTGCAGTTAGGCTCTCACCTCCAGCAATCCACCGCTCCCGTCGAGATCACCAGTGGCCTCCAATTCTAAAACACTGTGCTCACGTCTCTGTTCCTTATTTTATTTGTTCCAACATCATGCTTCGACACAGTTAATCATTCTCTGCTCTTTGAAATGCTTTTCAAAACTTCCGCTCCTCTTGTTTCCAATTATGCCTCTTCAGTCTGCGTTGCTACTTTCTTTTTATCTTCCATATGCACCACAGTTCTACTAACTGCCTTTTCTTTTTTATTGTACTCTAAGGTGATCGTATCCAGTCTCATGGTTCTAAATGCCTTCTGTATGCTGATGGCTGTAACATTTTCAGCTATGAACTTCCTCCCTAGACTCCAAATTCATATGCCCTCTAATCTATTAAACATTTCCATTTAGATAGAGTTAATCTTAATTTCCTCCCCTACTTCTGCAGTATTCCTTATTCGGTGAATGACAATTGCTATATCCCAAACTTTGAGACATCCTGTATTTCTACTTTTTTTCTCTTGTCCCACTCCAATTCAAAAGCAAATTATGACATTTCTGACTTCAGAGTGTTTTGATTTTTTCACTTCCACTTGCAGTAAGACTTCTTAAAATAGTTGTCTACATTAACTTTTCCCCCATTTTCTCTTGAGCCGATTCTTATGAGTCTTTAGTCCTTAAAATTTTACTATAACTTCTAGTATCAAGCTCATGAATGACCTCTGGTTTGTTTAAATCAATGATCAATTCTCATTCCTCATAATAGTTGCCAAATCAGAAGCATTTGACCCAGTTGATTACTTTCTCTTCCTTGCTAGATTTTATTCTTTTGTCTGTCAGGATGTCACATTTCTTTTTCCAAAACTAAATGGCTGCTTACTCTCTATATCTTTTGGTTTAATCCTCTTTTCCACAACCTCTTACTGTTGGAATGCTTGAGGGCTCAATTTTCATACTCCTGTTTTCTTTGTTTTATGCTTATATCCTTGGAGAGTGCATTCAGTCTTATGGCATTAAATGCAACTTATATGCCAATAATTTCCTAATTTATATCTTCATTCTAAACCTCACTCTTAAACTCTAGTCTCATACATCTAGGTGCCCTTTGATCTCCCTAAAGTCCTAGTCTCCAAGTACAGTTATACAGGGGTTAGGATTTCGACATACTAATTTTGGGGAGATACAAATCAGTCCAAAACAGGCAGGTAGTGATTTAAAATATTTTAAAATTTAAATATATTTTTAATACACTTGATGTACAACACTATGTTACATTTCAGGTGTATTACATAATGATTTGACTTTGAGTACATTCTGAAATGACTGCCATAGTATGTCTAGTAACCCTGTGTCCCCAAACAAATATATTACAATATTACTAACCATACTGTTACTCTTATGCTGTATATTACATGCTTATAACTTGTTTATTTGTAATTGGAGGTTTGTACCTCTTAATCTCCTTCACTTACTTTACATCCCCCAACCATAACCTTCTGATAACACCAGTCTATTCTCTATATCTAAGAATCTGTTTTCATTTTGTTTTGTTTGTTTGTTTGGTGAATTTCACATATAAGTGAGATCATGTGGTATTTGATTATTTCGTTAGCATAAGACCCACCAAACCCATCCATGTTATCAAATGGCAAGATTCCATTTTTATTATAGCTGAGCAATATTCCATTGTGTGTGTGGGTATACCAAATATTCATTATCCATCTATCAATGAACACTTAAATTGCTTCTGTATCTTGGCTATTGTAAATAATGCTTCAATGGATATTGGAATGCATACATCTTTTTGAGCTAGTGTTTTTATTTTATTTGGATAAATACCCCAAAGTAGGATTTCTGGATTGTTTAGTACTTCAATTTCTGAATTCTTTTGAGAAAGTTATCACTGTTTCCATAGTGGCTATACCAACTTACATTCCTATGAAGAGTGCACAAGATTTTCCTTTTTTCCATATGCTCATCAGCATTTCTTATTTATTGCCTTTTCACTAAAAACAATTCTCATAGGTGTGAGGTAATAGCTCATTGCAGTTTTGACATGCATTTCTCTGTGATTAGTGATGATGAGCATCTTTTCATGTGTCTGTGCCCATCTCTATGTCTTCTCTGGAAAAATGTCTATTCAGATCCTCTGCCTATTTTTTAATTAAGTTTAACATTGTTGATGATGAGTTGTATGAGTTCTTTCTATATTTTGTATATTAACCCCTTATTAGATGTATGATTTGCAAATATCTTCAAATAGTTCAATAAACTACCTTTTTGTTTTGTTGATAGTTTCCTTTGCTATGCTAAAGTTTTTAGTTTGATGTAGTCCCATTTGTTTATTTTTGCTTTTGTTGCCCTTACCTGAGAAGATAGATCCCCAAAAATATTGTCTCATGCTGAAGAGCATATTATATTTTCTTCTAGGAATTTTATGGTTTCATTTAAGTCTTTAATCCATTTTGAGTTAATTTTTTTGAATATGGTGTGAGAAAGTAGTCCAATTTGATTCTTTTGTATGAAGCTGTTCAGTTTTCCAAGCATTATTTACTGAAAAAGTTTTTCTTTCCCCATTTTAATTCTTGCATCATTTATCATAGATTAATTGACCATATGTGTATGGGTTTATTTCTGGGCTCTCATTTCCATACTATTTTGATTACTGTAGCTTGGAAGTACATTTCAAAATCAAGGAACATGATACCCCAGCTTTTTGTTTTCTTGTTCAATTGTTTAGGCTATTTGGATGTTTTGTGTTTCCATACAAATTTTAGAAGTTATTTGTTCTAGATCTATGAAAAATGCCATTGGTATTTTGATAGATACTGGATTGAATCTGTAGATTGCCTTAGGTAGTTTGGTTATTTTAACAATATTAATTCTTTCATTAAATCATTTTCTATGTATAGTATAGTATCATGTCATCTGAAAACTGAGTTTTACATCCTTACCAATTTGGATTCCTTACATTTATTTTTTTGCCTAATTGTTATGGCTAGGACTTCCATAAAAGTGGTATAAGTGGCATTCTTGGTTTGTTCCTGATCTTAGAGGGAATGCTTTCAGATTTCCACCACTGAATTTTATGTTAGCTGTGGGCTTGTCATATATAGATTTTACTATGTTGAGGCATATTTCCTCTATAGCTATTTTGTTGAGAATTTTTGTCATAAATGAATGTTGAATTTTGTCAAAAGCCTTTCTGTACCTATTTTGATGATTATATGACTTCTATTCTTCAATTATTTAATGTGTTATATATCACAAGGATTGATATGGGAATATTGGATCATCTGTGCATTCCTGGTATAAATCCCACTTGATTTTGGTGTGTAATTCTATTTATGCATTGTTCAATTCAGCTTGTTAATATTATGTTGAGGATTTTTGAATGTTTTCATCAGTGATATTGGCATATATTTTTCTTTTCTGTATTTTTTTTAATCTAGTTTTAAAATCAAGGTGATGCTTCCCTCACAGAATGATTTTGGAAGTGTCTTTATCTCTCAATTTTTTGGATAGTTTGAGAAGAATAGGTGTTAACACTCCTTTAAATTTTTGGACTTCTGAGGTGGCACTAGTGGTAAAGACCTGCCAGCCAGTGCAGGAGACATAAGAGACATGGGTTTGATCCCTGGGTTGAGAGGATCCCCTGGAGGAGGGCATGGCAACCACTCCAGTATTCTTGCCTGGAGAATCTCATGAACAGAGGAATCTGGCAGGTTACAGTCCATAGGGTCACAAGAGTCAGACATAAGTGAAGTGACTTACTTAGCATGCAAGTATGAACATACATCAGCAGATCAATGCATTTTTTCTTTAAAAAAATTATTTTATTAATTTTTTGGCTCTGCAGGCTCTTAGTTTCTTGATCAGGGATCTAACCCACAGCTTCTGCACTGGAAGTGAGGACTCTTAACCACTGGACAGCCTGGGAAGTCTCCAGCCTTTAGCTATTTAGTAGTATATTGTTTACCATCCATGTGTTTGTGTTTTTTTTGCAATTTTTATCTTGTAGTTGATTTCTTATCTTAAGTCATTGTAGTTGGAAAAGTGCTCAGTATGATTTAATTCTTCAAAAATTTGTGCTGTGGTCTAGCATGTGGTTTATCCTGGCGAATAATATATGTGTGCTTCAAGAGAATGTGTTTTCTGCTATTTTGGATGGAATGCTCTGTAGATATCGATGAATCCACATGGTGTAATGTATCATTTAAGGACAGTGTTTCCTATTGATTTCCTGTCTGGAAGCTGAGTCCATTAATATAAGTAAAATCTTCAAATCCTCACTACTATTGTGTTACTGCCAAGTTTTCCTTTATTTTGCTAATATAGGCTTTATGTATACAAGTGTTCATGTGTTGTATTTATGTATATATATATATTTATATTTATAATTGTTATATTTTCTTTTTGGATTGATCTCTTCAACAGTATAAAATATCTTTGTCTCTTGTTACAGTCTTTGCTTTAAAGTCTATTTTGTCTAACATAAGTGTTGATACCACAGCTTTCTTTTTGTTTCAGTGTGCATAGAATACTTTTTTCCAGTATGAAAAGGCAAAAAGTTATGACACAGAAAGATGAACTCCCCAGGTCGGTAGTGCCAAATACACTAACTGGAGAAGAGTGGAGAAATAACTCCAGAAAGAATGAAGAGGCTGAGCCAAAGCAAAAACAATGCCCAGTTGTGGATGTGACTGGTGATGGAAGCAAAGTTTGATGCTGCAAAGAACAATATTGTATAGGAATCTGGAATGTTAGGTCCATGGATCAAGGTAAATTGGAAGTGGTCAAACAGGAGATGGCAACAGTGAACATTGACATTTTAGGAATCAGCGAAATAAAATGGAGGGGAATGGGTGAATTTAACTCAGATGACCATTATACATATTACTGTGGGCAAGAATCCCTTAGAAAAAATGGAGTAGCCTTCATAGTAAAAAAAAAAAAAAAATGAGTTCAAAATGCAGTACCTGGGTGCAATCTCAAAAATGACAGAATGATCCCTGTTCATTTGCAAGGCAAACCCCTCAGTATCACAGTAATCCAAGTCTATGCTCCAACCACTAACTCCAAAGGAGCTGAAGTTGAACAGTTCTATGAAGACCAACAAGACCTTCTAGAACTAACACTAAAAAAAAAAAAAAAAAGATGTCTTTACAAGATAGGGGAATGGAATGCAAAAGTAAGAAGTCAAGAGATACATGGAATAGCAGGTAAGTTTGGCCTTAGAGTACAAAATGAAGCAGGGCAAAGACTAACAGAGTTTTGCCAGGGAAATACTTTGATTATAGCAAAAACCCTCTTCCTAAAACACAAGAGATGATTTTACACATGGACATCAGCAGTTGGTCAATATCAAAATTAAACTGACTCTATTCTTTGCAGCTGAAGATGGAGACACTTTATACAGTCAACAAAAACAAGACCAGGACCTGACTGTGGATAAGATAATGAACTTGTTATTGCAAAATTCAGGCTTAAAGAAAGTAAGGAAAACCATGAGACCATTCAGGTATGATCTAAATCAGAACTGTTATAATTATACAGTGGAAGGGACTTCCCTGGTGGCTCAGATGGTAAAGCATCTGTCTACAATGTGGGAGACCCAGGTTCGATCCCTGGTTGGGAAGATCCTCTGGAGAAGGAAATGGCAACCCACTCCAGTACTCTTGCTTGGAAAATCCCATGGATGGAGGAGACTGATAGGCTACAGTCCATGGGGTTGCAAAGAGTCAGACACGACTGAGCAACTTCACTTCATACAGTGAAAGTGACAAATGGATTCAAGGGATTAGATCTGACAGACACAGTGCCTGAAGAACTATGGACAAAGGTTCATAACATTGTACAAGGGGCAGTGATCAAAATTATCCCCAAGAAAAAGAAATGCAAAAAGGCAAAATGGTTGTCTGAGGAGGCCTTAGAAATAGCTGAGAAAAGAAGAGAAGCTAAAGGCAAAGGAGAAAAGGAAAGATATATCCATCTGAATGCACAGTTCCAAAGAATAGCAAGGAGAGATAAGAAAGCCTTTCTCAATGATCAGTGCAAAAAAGTAGAGGGAAAAGTAAAATGGGAAAGACTAGAGATCTCTTCAAGAAAATTAGAGATACCAAAGGAATATTTCATGCAAAGATGGACACAATAAAGGACAGAAATTGTATGGACATAAAATAATCAAAATATATTACAAAGAGTTGGCAAGAATACACAGAAGAATTAAATAAAAAAGATCTTAATGACCCAGATAACCATAATGGTATGATCACTCACCTAGAGCCAAACATCTTGGAGTGTGAAGTCAAGTGGACCTTATGAAGCATCACCATGAATAAAGCTAATGGAGGTGATGGAATTCCAGCTGAGCCTTTTCAAATCCTAAAAGATGATAGTATTAAAGTGCTTCACTCAATATGCCAGGAAATTTGGCAAACTCAGCAGTGACCACAGGACTGGAAAAGGTCAGTTTCCATTCCAATCCCAAAGAAAGCCAATGCCAAAGAATGTTCAAACTACCACACAATTGCCCTCATCTCACATGCTAGCAGAATAATGCTCAAAATTCTCCAAGCTAGGCTTCAACAGTACATGAACTGAGAAATTCCATATGTAGAAGCTGGATTTAGAAAAGGCAGAGGAACCAGAGACAAAATTGCCAACATCCACTGGATCATAGAAAAAGGAAGATAATTCCAGAAAAACATCTACTTCTGCTTCATTGACTAAGCTAAAGCCTTTGACTGTGTAGATCACAACAATCTGTGAAAAATTCCTCAAGAGATGGGAATTCCAGACCACCTTATCTGCTTCCTAAGAAATCTGTATGTAGGTTAAAAAACAACAGTTAGGACCAGATAGAGAACAAAGGAGTACATCAAGACTGTATATTGTCACCCTGCTTATTTAACTTCTATGCAGAGTACATCATGTGAAATTCCCAGCTGGATGAAGCACAAGCTGGAATCAAGCTTTCTGGGAGAAATATCAATAACCTCAGATATGCAGATGAAACCACCCCTATGGTAGAAAGCAAAGAGGGACTAAAGAGCCTCTTGATGGAAGAGAGGAGAGAGAAGAAGCTAGTTTAAAACTCACCATTCAAAACACGAAGATCATGGCATCCAGTCCCATCACTTCATGGCAAATAGACAGGGAAACAATGAAGACAGTGAAAGACTTTATTTTCTTGGACTCCAAAATCATTGCAGATGGTGACAGCAGCCATGAAGTAAAAGACGCTTCCTGCTTGGAAGGAAAGCTATGACAAGCCTAGACAGCATATTAAAAAGCAGAGACATTACTTTGCCAACAAAGGTCTGTCTAGTCAAAGTTATTTTTCCAGTAGTCATGTGTGGATGTGAGAGTTGGACCGTAAAGAAAAGTGAGCACCAAAAAATTGATGCTTTTGAATTGTGGTGTTGGAGAAAACTCTTGAGAGTCCCGTGGACTGCAAGGAGAGCCAACCAGTCCATCCTAGAAATCGGTCTTGAATACTCAGTGGAAGGACTGATGCTAAAGCTGAAGCTACAATACTTTGGCCACCTGATGATGGCCATGATGGCCACCATAACTGACTCATGGAAAAGACCACGATGCTAGGAAAAATTGAAGCCAGCAGAAGTGGACAACAGAGGATGAGGTGGTTGGATGGCATCACTGAATCAATGGACATGAGTTTCAGCAACCTCCAGGAGTTGGTGATGTACAGGGAAGCCCGGTGTGCTGCAGTCTATGGGGTCACAAAGAGTTGGATATTACTGAGTGCCTGAATTGAACTGACCTGACCTTTTTCCATCCCCGCATTTTCAATTTGTTTCTGTAGAACGGATGTGAGTCTCTTGTCAGCATCATATATACGGTTCTTGTTTTATCATTCATTCACTGTATTTCCTTTGATTGGAGCATTAGTCTATTTAAATTTATAATGATTATTGATAAGTATGGAGTTATTATATGGTTTATTATTTTCTGGTTGTTTCCACAGTTCTTTTTTGTTCTTTTCTCTCTTGTGATTTGATGACTATTTTTAGGTTTATATTTGGATTTCTGTCACATTTTTGTGTGTATTTCTTGTAAATTTTTAATGTGTGATTATCATGATGTTCATATATAAATATATAACTGTATATATGTACATATATATATATATATACAGTTTTATATACTATATATATAATTAAATTGGTCATCTCTTAAGTTTAAATGCATTTTAACAACTCTGCATTTTCACTCCCTCTAATGTTTAATGTGATTGACATCATTTTATACCTTTTGTTTTGTGTGTCCCTTAACAACTTAGTGTTTTCATAAAAGATTTATCTATTTTTGTCTTCAACCTTCCTACTAGGTTTATATGTGATTCAAAGTCACTCAAAGTGTTAGCTGCTTAGTCGTATCTGACTCTTTGCGATCACATGGACTGTAACTTACCAAGCTCCTCAGTCCATTTAATTCCCTTGGCAAGAATAATGGAGAGGGTTGCCATTCCCTTCTCCAGAAAAAAGTGAAAGTGAAAGTCACTCAGTTGTGTCCAGCTCTTTGCGATCCCATGGACTATACAGTCGATGGAATTCTCCAGGCCAGAGTACTGGAGTGGATAGCCTTTCCTTTTCTAGGGGATCTTTCCAGCCCAAGTATTGAACCTCCCTCATGGCAGGTGGATTCTTTACCAGCTGAGCCACTATGGAAGCCTGAGAATACTGGAGTGGGTATCCTATCCTTTCTCCAGGGGATCTTCCCAACCCAAGAATCGCCCAGGATCTCCTGCATTGCAGGCAGATTCTTTAGCACCTGAGCTACCAGGGAAGCCCCCCTTCTCCAGGTGATCTTTCCAATCCAGGGATCGGATCCTGGTCTCCTGAATTGTAGGTGGATTCTTTACTGCCTGAGCCACCAGGGAAGCCAAACTTATACATGGTTAGTCTACTACTTTTAAGTTTTTTTGTGTGTTTTAAGGTTTGTGTTTGCCTTTACTATTGAGATTTTCCTTTTTATACTTTTAATATTTCTCAGTCAGTTAGTCAGTTCAAATGCTTCACACTCAAGGATGTCTGGCTCTAGGTGAGTGAAAATATATTTTTATTGTGACAATTCATATTTCTAATTGTGGTCTTTTCTACTTTGAGTTATCCCTTTAACATTCCTTGTAAAGCTGGTTTGGTGGTGCCGAACTATTTTAAGTTCTGCTTGTCTGTAAATCTCCTTATCTCTCCTTCACATTTTACTGAGGTCCCCTTTTAGGTACAGTATTCTAGGTTGTACATTTTTTTTTCCTTTCATCATTTTGAATACATCATGCCACTTTTTACCTGCAATATTTCTGCCCAGAAGTCAGCTTCTTTTATTATGTGGATTCTTTTGTAATATGTTTTTCTCTGACTGATTTTAAAATTATCTGTTTATCTTTAATGTCAACATTTAATTATGATGTGTCTTGGTTTCGGATTCTTTGGGTAGATCTTACTTGGGATGCTCTGTGCTTCTGGAAGCCTGCCATTTGTTCCCATTACCAGCTTAGGGAAGTTTTCTGCTATTATTTCTTTAAATGAATTATCTGACCCTTTCTCTCTTCTTTTTCTGGGACCTCTATAATGTGAATGTTAGTAAACTTGGTGTTGTCCCAGAGGTCTCTTAAACTGTCTTTAAAATTATTTTTTTCCTTTTTTTTTTCCTGGGACCTCTATAATGTGAATGTTAGTAAACTTGGTGTTGTCCCAGAGGTCTCTTAAACTGTCTTTAAAATTATTTTTTTCCTTTTTTCTTTTTTCAATTTTGGTAATTTTCACTACTCTGTCTTTAGTTTGATGATTTGTTACTGTGTATTATCTAATATGGCATTGATTTTTTCTTGTATATTTATTTTAGTTATTGTATTTTTCAGCTCTGTTTGGACTTTTAATATTTTATATTTCTTTGTTAAAAATATCACTATGTTCATGCATGTTCTTCTGAGTTTAGTGAGCATCTCTGTGAAGAGTACCTTGAATTTCTTACCAAGTAGATTGCTTATCTCCACTTTGTTCAGTTCTTTTTCTAAGATTTTATAAGATTTTGTCTTGTTCCTTGTATTATATTCCTGTCTTCTTATTTTGTCTATTGGTCTATTTATTTCTATATGTTACATAGGTCAGTTACATTCCCTGTCACTGAGAAGTGATCTTAATGTAGGAGATGCCCCCTAGGGCCCAGCAGCACACCCCCTTCAGGTCACTGGAGTATATGATCTAGGGGTATGCCTATTTGGGCTGCATGGCCCCATCCATTGTGGTAGAGCTGACTACTGTGTGTTCTCTGGTAGGCCAGACTAGCTCCCAGTCTGTTTGCCTGTCAAGTACTGCCTCATGACTCCTGGGCTGCTGAGAGAAGGGCAAAGTTTTGAAGTGGTTAGCTGCTCAGTCCAAGAGGGCCCTGAGCTGGTGTTAGCTTCATGGTGGGCAGGTAGTCCCTCATCACTAATAATCTAGAGCAAGGACTCCAAAATATCACTTGCCAGCGTCAATGTGCTGCAGTAGAATGAGCTCCCCAAAATGACTGTGGCCAGTGTCTAAATCTCTAAGGGGAGACTCTGTTGCCTCTGGCTTGTCTAGGAGGCTCTCCAAGATCAGAGTGCCTGACCCAGAATCCTTTAAAATTACTGCCTCTTCACTGGGACTTGAAGGGTTGAGCTTTTGTCCATGCCCTTTGCAAGTGGAGTCCTTGTTCCTATAGCCCCTCCTGCTCTCTGAATGCAAATTCAGCTAGCCTTCAAAGACAGAAGTTCTAGGGACTCTTTTCTGATACAGGATGCCTAGGATGGGGAGCCTGCTATAGGGATTGGGATCTTTGCTACTTGGGGAGGACCTCTGCAACTGTGATCACCCTCCCATTTGTGGGTTGCATACCTGGGGTTGTGGGTCTCAACTACACTGTGTCTCTGTCCTCCATCCCCATCTCTGTTGTGGTTTCTTCTTTATATCTCCAGTTGCAGAAAAATCTCTTCTGCTAGTATTAAAATCATTATATAGATACTTTGGAGAAGGTGATGGCACCCCACTCCAGTACTCTTGCCTGGATAATCCCACGGACGGAGGAGCCTGGTAGGCTGCAGTCCATGGGGTCGCGAAGAGTCAGACACGACTGAGCGACTTCACTTTCACTTTTCACTTTCATGCATTGGAGAAGGAAATGGCAACCCACTCCAGTGTTCTTGCCTGGAGAATCCCAGGGACAGGGGAGCCTGGTCAGCTGCCATCTATGGGGTCACACAGAGTCGGACACGACTGAAGTGACTTAGCAGAATAGATACTTACTCTGTAAATAGTTGTAGTTTTGGTATGCCTGCAGAAAGTGGTGAGTTAAGAATCTTCCTAATTGGCCATCTTTACTACATGTGTGCATACTTAGTCGCTCAGTCATGTCTGACTCCTTGAAACCCCATGGACTATAGCCTGACAGACTCCTCTGTCCAATGCAATTCTCCAAGCAAGAATACTGGAGTGGGTTGCCATTTCCTACTCCAGAGGAATCTTCCTGACCCAGTTATTGAATCCACATCTCCTACATTGGCAGGACCACTGAGTCACCTGGGAAGCATCTTCACCACACATATCCTGAAATTTTAAACAGAGTGGTCAGTATAAACCTCATTAAGTAAGTACATTTAAGTGAACTTCTGATTGAAGTTTGGATTTAGTTATGCCAGTATTTAGAAGAAAGCATCCCATGCAGAAGGAATAAGTAGTACAGAAGTATTAGAAGAATTATATGCAGAACATAAGAAGACCAGTGAGTCAGGAGTAGAGCAAGCTTTAGGGAGAATGGTAGAAGATGAGTTTGTAGAGAGATGGAAGGAACAAAGTCATACGGGATTTGGGCTTCCATCCTAAGACAAATGAATTGATAGTGGGGAATTGGTACTCTGTTATCTTTTAATAGATTAGCTTTAAGTTATGTTGAAAATAGGAATTAGTTAAGGTTAAATGAAATCATAAGGTTGGTGTAATGATCTGATTAGATTACTGTCTTTATAAGAGGAGGCACTGGAAAACTTGTCTCCTCACTCCTCTCTGCCAGGTGAGCACACACCAAGAAAGCTAGTCTCTGTAAGCCAGGGGGACCATCCTTGCCAGGAATCAAACTGAACTGGCCTGACACCTACATCTTGGGATTCTCAGTCTCCAGAACTGTTAGAGAAAATATTTCCTTGTTGTTTAAGCCACTTAGGTAATGATATTTTGTTATGACAGTCCAAGCAGACTAATACACTGTCTCTCCCACAGTACTTCTGATCCTTATATTTCTTAATTTTTTCATACATTAACTTCTCCCAAAAACTATATAACTTATGTTCTTATTACATCCTCTGTTTAATTTTTGTCCTCCCCCATGTGAATTCAATCTCCACAAGGGCAGTAATTTTTTTGTTTGTTTGTTACTCCATATATTCTATGGAGGTTACTTGATATATTTTTGTTAAGTGAATGAAAGGGGAGTTCGGACTGACAGGTATGATCAACAGTTAATTTCTGTTTTAATCTGGATGTAATTATTTCAGACATTATGTTAGAAAATAAAATTAATGTAAAATGTAAAAAATATACTTCCTCCCAGGCTATATATTAATATATTCATATTCTCTAAGCCATAGCTATTTCTTTGCATTGATCGCTGAGGAAGGCTTTCTTATCTCTCCTTGCCATTCTTTGGAACTCTGCATTCAGATGGTTATTTCTTTCCTTTTCTCCTTTGCTTTTGGCTTCTCTTCTTTTCACAGCTATTTGTAAGGCCTCCTCAGACAGCTATTTTGCTTTTCTGCATTTCTTTTCCATGGGCTTGGTCTTGATCCCTGTCTCCTGTACAATGTCACGAACCTCAGTCCATAGTTCATCAGGTACTCTGTCTATCAGATCTAGTCCCTTAAATTTATTTCTCACTTCCACTGTATAATCATAAGGATTTGATTTAAGTCATACCTGAATGGTCTAGTGGTTTTCCCTACTTTCTTCAATTTAAGTCTGAATTTGGTAATAATGAGTTCATGATCTGAGCCACAGTCAACTCCTGGTCTTGTTTTTGCTGACTGTATAGAGCTTCTCCATCTTTGGCTGCAAAGAATATAGTCAACCTGATTTCGGTGTTGACCATCTGGTGTTGTCCATGTGCAGAGTCTTCTTTTGCATTGTTGGAAGAGGGTATTTGCTATGACCAGTGTGTTCTCTTGGCAAAACTCTATTAGCCTTTTCCCCGCTTCATTCCATACTCCAACCAAATTTGCCTGTTACTCCAGGTGTTTCTTGACTTCCTACTTTTGCATTTCAGTCCCCTATAATGAAAAGGACATCTTTTTTGGGTGTTAGTTCTAAAAGGTCTGTAGGTCTTCACAGAACCTTTCAACTTCAGCTTTAGCATTACTGGTTGGGGCATAGGCTTGGATTACCATGATATTGAATGGTTTGCTTTGGAAACAAACAGAGATCATTCTGTCATTTTTGAGATGGCATCCAAGTACTGCATTTCAGACTCTTTTGTTGACCATGAAGGCAACTCCATTTCTTCTGAGGGATTCCTGCCCGCAGGAGTAGATATAATGGTCATCTGAGTTAAATTCACCCATTCCAGTCCATTTTAGTACACTGATTCCTAGAATGTCAACATTCACTCTTGCCATCTCCTGTTTGAACACTTCCAATTTGCCTTGACTCATGGACCTAACATTCCAGGTTCCTATGCAATATTGCTCTTTACAGCCTCGGACCTTGCTTCTATCACCAGTCACATCCAGAATTGGGTATTGTTTTTGGATTGGCTTCGTCTCTTCATTCTTTCTGGAGTTATTTCTCCATTGATCTCCAGTAGCATATTGGACACCTACTGACCTGGGGAGTTCCTCTTTCAGTATCCTATCATTTTGCCTTTTCATACTGTTCATTGGGTTCTCAAGGCAAGAATACTGAAGTGGTTTGCCATTCCCTTCTTCAGTGGACCACATTCTGTCAGGGTCACCTAACGGGTCACCTCTCCACCATGACCCGTCCATCTTGGGTGGCTCCACATGGCATGGCTTAGTTTCATTGAGTTAGACTAGGCTGTGGTTCATGTGATCAGAAAGGCAATGCCAAAGAATGCTCAAACTACCACACAGTTGCACTCATCTCACACGCTAGTAAAGTAATGCTCAAAATTTTCCAAGCCAGGCTTCAGCAGTACGTGAACTTCCTGATGTTCAAGCCGGTTTTAGAAAAGGCAGAGGAACCCGAGATCAAATTTCCAACATCTGCTGGATCATCAAAAAAGCAAGAGAGTTCCAGAAAAACATCTATTTCTGCTTTATTGACTATGCCAAAGCCTTTGACTGTGTGGATCACAATAAACTGTGGAAAATTCTTCAAAAGATGGGAATACCAGACCACCTGACCTGCCTCTTGAGAAACCTATACACAGGTCAGGAAGCAACAGTTAGAACTGAACATGGAACAACAGACTGGTTCCAAATAGGAAAAGGAGTATGTCAAGGCCGTATACTGTCACTCTGCTTATTTAACTTATATGAGAGTACATCATGAGAAACGCTGGACTGGAAGAAACACAAGCTGGAATCAAGATTGCAGGGAGAAATATCAATGATCTCAGATATGCAGATGACACCACCTTTATAGCAGAAAGCGAAGAGGAACTAAAAAGCCTCTTGATGAATGTGAAAGAGGAGAGTGAGAAAGTTGGCTTAAAGCTCAACATTCAGAAAATGAAGATCATGGCATCTGGTCCCATCACTTCATGGGAAATAGGTGGGGAAACAGTGGAAACAGTGTCAGACTTTATTTTGGGGGGCTCCAAAATCACTGCAGATGGTGACTTCAGCCATGAAATTAAAAGACACTTACTCCTTGGAAGGAAAGTTATGACCAACCTAGATAGCATATTCAAAAGCAGAGACGTTACTTTGCCAACAAAGGTCCGTCTAGTCAAGGCTATGGTTTTTCCTGTGGTCATGTATGGATGTGAGAGTTGGACTGTGAAGAAAGCTGAACGCCAAAGAATTGATGCTTTTGAACTGTGGTGTTGGAGAAGACTCTTGGGAGTCCCTTGGACTGCAAGGAGAGCCAACCAATCCATCCTAAAGGAGATCAGTCATGCGTGTTCATTGGAAGGACTGATGCTGAAGCTGAAACTCCAATACTTTGGCCACCTTATGCAGAAAGTTGACCCATCGAAAAAGACCCTGATGCTGGGAGGGGTTGGGGGCAGGAGGAGAAGAAGATGACAGAGGATGAGATGGCTGGATGGCATCACCGACTCGATAGACATGAGTTTGGGTAAACTCTGGGAGTTGGTGATGGACATGGAGGCCTGGCATGCTGTGGTTCATGGGGTTGCAAAGAGTCAGACACAACTAAGGGACTGAACTGAACTGAAGCCATAGCTATAGGTTTTTGAAAACGCCTACTCCCATTCTGCTTGCAATGTAGGTGACCTGGTTTATATCCCTGGGTCGAGAAGATCCCCTGGAGAAGGTAATGGCTACTCACTCCATGTTTTTGCCTGGAGAATCCCATGGACAGAGTAGCCTAGTGAGCTGCAGTTCAAGGGGTAGCAAAGAGTTGGACATAACTGAGCATCCTACACACACACACACACACACAGTCCCTTTTTACATTCTCTCCATCATCCTTAATTCTAATTCCTCTTTAAAAAGGAAAAAAAGAAATAGAATCCTAGGCTACTTGTAAGGATTATAAAAATTGTAAAAAAGATAAATGTGAGTTGAAAGTATTAATATTTTGATGAAATAACATACAATATGAAATAGAATAGCAATTTTTTAAGATACAGTTTGGATTTTCATTTCAAAATGAATATTGTGGAGATTTAAGATAATGAAGAATGTTTACCAAGGAAGTATTTTAAATCCTTGTAGGTATCTTTCTATAGTCTTTCTGGAAATCTGGAGGCAAGCTGATTTCAAAGAAAACATTCTGCTTCAGAAAGAACATACAGAACTTTAGTGGAGGGCTGCATGTTTATCCAGGGAGAAAAACTCATTAAAATGCTTTTCCTATTAAAAGAATTGCATCCAAAGATAAGTTAAATTTAAATTAAATTAAACTAAACTAAATAAACATGTTTAGTTGATAAATGTAACCATCATTCAGTGTAAATTATTCACAGAGAGAAGACTTATCCATTGATTGGAGAATAGTTAAGAAAAATATTTAAATTAAGTAAATAATGGCCCATCAATTCTATGATTACAGATGATTTGCCATTCCTAATTAAATATGGTCATAAAAACTTGGTTGGCAAATACTGTTCAGTAATATGAGCAAGAAACTCAGGTGTTCAAATAAGAAGCAGCTTGCTTGATGAGAAAAGAGGATCTGCAAATGAAATTATCTATTTCTTGCGATTTTTATACTTTCTTAAAAATTAATAAATGGCCCCATTCACAGTCACCTGTTTTGAGTTTTATTTTTGGGTGGGCAGCATTGATAAGTTAATTCCAGATGTGCTTGGTCCATGTGAAATTCATTACTTCATTTGTCAAAAATGAGAAACTTACTATTCTTAATATTCATGCTGGCATATAAAGGAAACTTAGGAGTTTTTAACATGCTAGCTTATGCATTACTTTAACATCTTTAGTGTTCAAACTGCAGAACTAAATCTTTTTTCCCCTAACATGTATGTCTACATTAAAGGATGTGCCTGTGTGTGTGCCAGTCACTTCAGTTGTGTACAACTCTTTGTGACCCTATGGACTACAGCCTGCCAGGCTCCTCTGTCCATAGATTCTCCAGGCAAGAATACTGGAGTGGGTTGCCAAGTCCTCCTCCAGGAAATCTTCCTGACCTAGGGATAGAACCTGGGTCTCCTGCATTGCAGGCAGATTCTTTACCACTGAGCCACCAGGAAAGCCCATATTAGGGCACATATCTACTGAAATTGATTTGGGTTAGATGATAACTATGAAAGCAAAAGATCTGCTTCCTCAGTGAAGATGATGTAGCCCCCAAAAAACTTCTTTCACTAACACAGGCAATGAGTTTGCACTAGAAGCAGAACTCAACAAACATTTAAAACAGCTGCTTTAGAGTAGGAGTCCCCAACATTTTTGGCACAAGAGATTGGTTTCGTGGAAGATAAGTTTTCCATGGACCAGGCAATAATGCGAGTGATGAGAAATGTCAGATGAAGCTTCACTAGCCTGTCACTCACCTCCTTCTAACAGGCTAACAGTACTGGTCCCCAGCCCAGGAGTTGAGGACTCCTGCTGTAAAGCATGGAAAAATTGACAACTGCCCCTTGGCTTGCCTGGTGGATGGCAATGACTCTACCATAGCTGCAAGAGATGCTGAGTTTTAGAGAAATGTGTGACCACCTTAGGTGAGGAGACACCTTGTTAGAGAATGATTTGATATTACTATCAAGGGCAAATAAAATTGATAATTTATAGGAATATACTTTTGAAAAATATATGTTTACTTGTATATGCAGTATAACTTGATTTTTTTAAGCACTTACTTAACTGAACTGATGCTGAAGCTGAAACTCCAGTAGTTTGGCCACCTCATGAGAAGAGCTGACTCATTGGAAAAGACTCTGATGCTGGGAGGGATTGGGGGCAGGAGGAGAAGGGGACAACAGAGGATGAGATGGCTGGATGGCATCACTGACTTGATGGGCGTGAGTCTGAGTGAACTCTGGGAGTTGGTGATGGACAGGGAGGTCTGGCATGCTGCGATTCATGGGGTCGCAAAGAGTTGGACACGACTGAGCGACTGAACTAAACTGAACTGAACTGATTTTATTTCTTTATTTTTTTTTTCAGTGTTGCCTTTTATTTTATTTATTTATTTTTTAAAATTATTTTAATTGGAGGCTAGTTACTTTACAATATTGTGGTGGTTTTTGCCATACATTCACATGAATCAGCCATGGGTGTACATGTGTTCCCCATCCTGACTCTCCCTCCCACCTCCCTACCCATCCCATCTCTCAGAGTCATCCCAGTTCACTGTCTTTGAGTATCCTGTTTCATGCATCGAACTTGGACTGGTCATTTATTTCACATATGGCATTATATATGTTTCAGTGTTATTCTCTCAAATCATCCCACTCTCACCTTCTCCCACAGAGTCCAAAAGTCTGTTCTTTACATCTGTGTCTCTTTTTCTGTCTCACATACAGGGTCATCATTACCATCTTTCTAAATTCCATATATGTGTGTTAATATACTGTATTGGTGTTTTTTTTCTGACTTACTTCGCTCTGTATAATAGGCTCCAGTTTCATCCACCTCATTAGAACTGATTCAAATGTATTCTTTTTAATGGCTGAATAATATTCCATTGTGTATATGTACCACAGTTTTCTTATCCATTCATCTGCCAATGGACATCTAGGTTGCTTCCATGTCCTAGCTCTTGTAAACAGTGCTGCGATGAACACTGGGGACATGTATCTCTTTCAATTCTGATTTCTTCAGTGTGTGTGCTCAGCAGTGGGATTGCTGGGTCATATGGCAGTTCTATTTCCAGTTTTTTAACGAATCTCCACACTGTTCTCCATAGTGGCTGTACTAGTTTGCATTCCCACCAACAGTGTAAGAGGATTCCCTTTTCTCTGTACCTTCTTCAGCATTTACTGAACTGATTTGAAAAAGAGCTCTCTATTCAGATATAGGGCTTTCCCTGGTGGCTCAGTGGAAAAGAATCCACCTGTCAATGCAGGAGATGATCTCTGGTTTGGAAAGATCCCCTGGAGAAGAAAATGGCAACCCACTCCAATATTCTTGCCTGAGACATCTCACGGAGAGAGGAGCCTGGTGGGCTGTAGTCCACAGTGTTGCAAAGAGTCAAATATGACTTAATGACTAAAACAGAAACAACAATTCAAATATATTTCCAATGTTCAAATTAATTAGATAAGAATGCAATTTTACATCAGGGACTTCTAAAATAAGTAAACAAACCCCAAATAGCATTTAATCAAAACAATTAAACCCTCTACACATACAGAAATACACACCACTCTTTTGTTTTTCCTTAGTTTATGCCAAAAAATTCAAAGTTTATATATTTTACATACGTATATACATACATGATATATATACATATCTATATATCCACTATTTATCATTATCTGTCTATCTGTGTGTTGTGATGTGCTCATATGCTCACTTGAGTCCAACTCTTTGTAATCCCATGGACTGTAGCCCACCAAGCTCCTCTGTCCTTGGGATTTTTCTGGGAAGAATATTGGAAAGGTTTGCCATTTCTTTCTCCAGGGCATCTTCCTGATCCAGGGATCAAACCCACATCTCTTACATCTTCTTCATTGGCAGGTGGATTCTTTACCACTAGCACCACCTGGGAGGCCCTCTATCTATCTATCAAACAACAAAAAGTACAAACAGTTGAATAAAGGTATGTAAGAAAGCAAGGAATACAAGTAACTAAGAAACTATGGAAGATGAGGTATCCTGGATAGCTGTACCATGTGTTAAGAAGCACAAGAACATGGGTATGGGATGAGCAAGGAAACACATGTATGTAGTGCAATGTGCCACAAGGGAAACATCCCAGGAAGCAACTATTTTAGGCAGTGTGGCGAGGGTGGGCAGAAAGCACAGCCACAGGCAAGAGAGTGAGCTTGCTGAATGCACAGCATGAAATTTGAAGGTGAATCCATTTCCCAACAGCAGACCAAAATGTTAGGACTCTAACACTTAGGATGACTTGGGAACATCCTATAAATGAAGGTTATAAGAATTCTTGTATAAACCTGTTCATGTGGCCTGAATTTGCATCCTCTCCAGAATCATCTACCAAACATAGAGATTTCCTCAATTTCTTGGCTTTACATTTGCATCTCAGGATTAAAATGGAACCAGGAATGAAGCTGGTACCCACAATTCTATACATTATTTATATTATAAAACAAATTTGTACATATGTATAGTACACTATAATTATAATTATACTGAATTTTATGAATTACTATAGGGACCTAATATCAATAAAAACTTGAATCATATCAATATTTTGCATTTGGATGAATGTACTTTTGCCCCTAGATTACAAGTTTAACACAAAACAAGTTTCAGCTCAAATTTAATTTAAGCAATGAAATGGACCACTTTACTTCTATAACATTCAGATTAATGGAGTTTTATGGTTACTGCACTGAGATATTTTACTGATTTTATATTTCACTTCTATGTAGGTAAATCAGTTTTATATTTAGAAAGAAAATAAAGTCACAAATCTGTTCTCAGTATGGACAACTGCTTCTGAAGATTACATTTTATAGATACTGTTTGCTTTTCAAATATCAACATGCTAAATAGGTAATAACTATCAACTGAGTGTAATTTCACATATCCCTACAGATAGCCACATTTAGAGAGGGAAAGGAAGTTTAGTTATAACATGAAAAGAAAGCCATCAGGGGAAAATTATTTTTAAAATAATGCAATTACAATGCAAATAAACTTAGAAGTAAGCATTAAAATGCTTATTATTTTAAATAATGTAATTTTATGTTAGATTTTATTTTTATAAATAAAATGGGTGTGTGACTCTAAAGGCATAGAGCAAGGAACTGGAGTAATGGAGCAGTTCTGCATCTGACTGTCTTGGTGGAGGTTTGAATCTATATAATAAAACTTCATAGAATTTTATGGAACTATTCACTAGAAAAATTGTACATAAAACCTGGTGAAATTTGAATATGATCTGTGGTTTATAGCATTGTATCAATGTCAGTTTCCTGATTTGACCATTATACCATTGTTAGGTAGAATAACTTGGGGAAATTGAGAGATGGGCCCACAGATAATCTTTGTATTATTTTTGTAGCTTTTACATGAGTTTAACGTTGCTTCAATAAACAAACAAAGATAAATAATGTGGTCCTTCCTTGGGAAACAAGAAGAGAAGAAAACAAAGTGGCTTTATAAAAAGAAGCAAACAATGGTTAAGATTGTCATGCATGCCTGCATGCAAAGTGGCTTCAGTCGTGTCCAACTCTTGGCGACCTATGGACTGTAGTCTGCCAGGCTCCTCTGTCTGTGGGATTCTCCAGGCAAGAATACTAGAGTGGGTTGCTGTGTCCTCCTGTAGTGTAATATTGTCATAAATAATAAAATTTCCCGAATCCAAAATAATCCTGCTGAGATTGTTAGCAAATACGGCTCATGACATCGGAAGCTGCTCTGTCTGTGTCTGAAGTTGTTTTAGAGCCTCTTACCTGTTTTTACCGTTTGCCAGCCCAGGGAGAAGGGGCTACGAGCCTGAAGGTTGTAGGAAGAGATGGGGCTGTGGTTGTCAGCGGCTGGACTCCAGGAGAGTGTGGCTGTGCTCTCGGTGATTTCCTCCACAATCACTATCCCTGGTGGGCCTGGGGGACCTATAGGCAAAAGAGAAGGGAAAAAGTTAAGGTCAAGCCATGATGAGGAGCCATGAGATATTGTATTTCCAATAAGGACCCAATCAAACTGGTAAAGCATTTGAATGAAATACATATTTAGTAATGAACATTGCCAGTAAAAGAGATGGGATGCAAGTTGATTTCCATGATTTCTGAGGATAATTTAATTATAGATTTTTTCATAATACTTTGTGCTTGGATACAACCACCAGTTAACATTGCATTGTATAGACATGCAAAAACATAATTAGAAACTAATGTAAGGACTTGAATGTCGGTAGCTACTATGACTGCTGAAATCAATCACAGCTTACAGAGGCAGTGACAGAGTAAGAGGCAATGCTACTAGAAACAGAAATGACCCCATCATTACCACAAAGTCACAGGTGTACGGGCCTAATTTTCAGCCAACCTACAGTGTACATATAGTGTGGATGTACTTACCAAGGAGCTTAAATTCTAACAGGGGAAAAATGAAAGGCTCTGAAATATTGAGAGTTCAGACCAAGGAAGGATATATCCTAGAAGTGAGGTATGGAGAAATGTTGTGAGAAGTTAAAATAAAGGTGTGATTAGATGATGATGATGATAATGATTTTTTTTTTTTTTTGGTGAGTGTGAGAAGATGGTTAATCAGAGAATATGATTCCCCTTTTGATCATAAAAAATTGGTATGGTATAGAATTATGTTTATCAGTTGACATGCGTTAGAATTTAGCTTCAAGAAACAACCATGATCTGACATGAGGAGATGTATATCCCTGTGTTACTACTTCTAAAATAGTGATTTCTAATAACAGTAAAAATATGTATAGTATTCATATTTTAGTGGCTAAGCACAAATGTCAGTTTTCTTCTTAATTCTTTTCTATTCCCTAATTATGAACTATCAAAGCTTTAAGGATCTTTTATTTTCAATTAAAAACATCCCACCTGTAAATTTTAGGTTATTTTCTGATTTAGTCCTTGTTTAGCAAGTTACTCTCTGGATTTGGTTATTATGAAGTCTGAGAAGTAAGTGCTGACCTAGACTGTAAATAGCTAATAAATGGTGGAGTGCTAAATAGATGGAGGCAGTAAAGTCACCTGAGTAGAAATTTTCAATAACGAAGGGACAAAGGGAGGGACAAAGTGTTTGAAAGGGTCACCGTACAGGTGACATTTTTAGGCAATGAGAAATGAGCATTTTTATCAAGAGTGAGAAACAGCAGTGGATAGTGGAGACCACAGACTTAGAAGACAAGGACTATTCCATCAAGAAGGTAACAAATACTGGGATTATGAGCAGACATAGAGAGTAACCATGAGAAGTGGCATTTCCCGCCCCACTCCGCCTCTGGAGAAATTAAGGAAGAAACTGAATATAGAGGGAAAGCTTTTGAAATGTCAAGAAGCTGGGAGAGTTCATTTGGGAAATTTCTCCTTTTTTTCACTAAAGAAGGAAAAAAAAAAATACAAAAAGTGAAGGTGGTTGGGTAAGAGTGGGACTGGGAGCTAGAAGACAGTGGAAAATGTCTGGATAAGGCCCATGATAAAATGAGGAAAGAAAGGAAGAGTGAAATACAAATATTTGGAATAGTCTGGAATTCAAGTTTGCCTCAATAGCACCATTGTGAAGTAGAACTGACCAACTCAGCAGCAAGCTTGGGCTAGAAAGGCAGGATCAGGGCCAGAGAAAGTGGTTAACTGGGTCAATTCAGGCTTAGTTTATAAATTTGATATGACTTATCATCAAAGATGCCAATGGTATGAATGACCATGGCTTCAAGGAGGACTAGGGAGTCAAGTGAAGCCAGATTGGTGCTGACAGACAAGAATAAAATAATGAAATCCAGAAACCAGGTTACCAGGAGGGGAAGGTAGAAAGACAAAAATTACATAATTTGAGATTTCAGTGTAGGGGACTTTTGATGGAAATTTGATTTATCTGGAATTAAGTGGCTGCTGCTGCTAAGTTGCTTCAGTCGTGTCCGACTCTGTGCGACCCCATAGATGGGGTCCCTGAGATTCTCCAGACAAGAACACTGGAGTGGGTTGCCATTTCCTTCTGCAACGCATGAAAGTGAAAAGTGAAAATGAAGTCGCTCAGTCGTGTCTGACTCTTAGCGACCCCATGGACTGCAGTCCACCAGGCTCCTCCATCTATGGGATTCTCCAGGCGAGAGTACTGGAGTGGGGTGCCAATTGCCTTCTCCGGGAATTAAGCAGGAAATAAAATAATTAGGTCAAGTACTTATGGAAGAATCCATTCACTTGATGTACAAAAAATGTTCAAAGTATTAAAATGGTATATAAATATGAGGTGTGGAAAATAAATAAGATCCAGTTGCTGAAGATGTCTAGCAAGTTGCTAGACTCTATGACAGGGACATTGAGGTGTGACTATAATGATAATAATATAATAATGATAAGAATAATAACTGTAAGAATAATACCAATAGCCACCATATCCTCACTATTGAGTATTTTGCAAACATTAGCTTGTTCACTTATTTCTATGTTACTGTGAAATGGGCATTATAATTGCTATTTCATCAGATCAGATCAGATCAGATCAGTCACTCAGTCGTGTCTGACTCTTTGCGACCCCATGAATCGCAGCACGCCAGGCCTCCCTGTCCATCACCAACTCCCGGAGTTCACTGAGACTCACATCCATTGAGTCAGTGATGCCATCCAGCCATCTCATCTTCTGTCGTCCCCTTCTCCTCCTGCTCCCAATCCCTCCCAGCATCACAGTCTTTTCCAATGAGTCAACTCTTCGCATGAGGTGGCCAAAGTACTGGAGTTTCAGCTTTAGCATCATTCCTTCCAAAGAAATCCCAGGGCTGATCTCCTTCAGAAAGGACTGGTTGGATCTCTTTGCAGTCCAAGGGACTCTCAAGAGTCTTCTCCAACACCACAGCTCAAAAGCATCAATTCTTCTGCACTCAGCCTTCTTCACAGTCCAACTCTCACATCCATACATGACCACAGGAAAAACCATAGCCTTGACTAGACGAACCTTTGTTGGCAAGGTAACATCTCTGCTTTTGAATATGCTGTCTAGGTTGGTCATAACCTTCCTTCCAAGGAGTAAGCATCTTTTAATTTCATGGCTGCAGTCACCATCTGTAGTGATTTTGGAGCCCAGAAAAATAAAGTCTGACACTGTTTCCACTGTTTCCCCATCTATTTCCCATGAAGTGGTGGGACCAGATGCCATGATCTTCGTTTTCTGAATGTTGAGCTTTAAGCCAAATTTTTCACTCTCCACTTTCACTTCATCAAGAGGCTTTTGAGTTCCTCTTCACTTTCTGCCATAAGGGTGGTGTCATCTGCATATCTGAGGTTATTGATATTTCTCCTGGCAATCTTGATTCCAGCTTGTGTTTCTTCCAGTCCAGCGTTTCTCATGATGTACTCTGCATATAAGTTAAATAAGCAGGGTGACAATATACAGCCTTGACGTACTCCTTTTCCTATTTGGAACCAGTCTGTTGTTCCATGTCCAGTTCTAACTGTTGCTTCCTGACCTGCATACAAATTTCTCAAGAGGCAGATCAGGTGGTCTGGTATTCCCATCTCTTTCAGAATTTTCCACAGTTTATTGTGATCCACACAGTCAAAGGCTTTGGCATAGTCAATAAAGCAGAAATAGATGCTTTTCTGGAATTCTCTTGCTTTTTCCATGATTCAGCGGATGTTCGCAATTTGATCTCTGGTTCCTCTGCCTTTTCTAAAACCAGCTTGAACATCAGGAAGTTCACGGTTCACATATTGGTGAAGCCTGGTTTGGACACGACTGAGCGACTTCCCTTTCACTTTTCACTTTCGTCCATTGGAGAAGGAAATGGCAACCCACTCCAGTGTTCTTGCCTGGAGAATCCCAGGGACAGGGGAGCCTGGTGGGCTGCCGTCTATGGGGTCGCACAGAGTCAGACATGACTGAAGCGACTTAGCAGCAGCAGCATGTTAGGTATTACATGAGGCAGTAGGTGTCAGAGAATCCCTTCTAGTGAGAAGCTACTCACTCAAATCACCGCTAATACATGGCACAGCAGAGATTTGAATTCACATTTGATTCTAAAGCCTGATTGGTTCAATAAAGCAAGGGTTATGGAGATCCTTCTTCCTTTCACTGTTAACTGAAGAAAGTGTTTAGCACTTTGTGGCAGCTTAGGTATATGATGGCCACCAAAAAACTTTCTTTCCTCTTGCACATGCAGGTCATGAAGCCTGTTCTTTAAACCTCCTTGAATCTGGGTTGGCCTGTGATTGATTACAGGCATACTCTGGTGATACTGTGGATTTTTTTCTTGTGTGCATGGCTAAATCACTTCAGTCATGTCCAACTCTTTGTGACCCTAAGGACTGTAGCCTTCCAGGCTCCTCTGTCCATGGCATTCTCCAGGCAATAATACTGGCGTGGGTTGCCATGCCCTCGTCCAGGGGACCTTCCTTACCCAGGGGTTGAACTCTCATGTCTTATGTCTCCTTCATTGGCAGATGGTTTCTTTACCACTATCACCACCTGGGAAGTCACCATAATACAGCCAATATGGCAATAAAGCAAGGCATGCAACTTTTTGATTTCCAAGTCCATAAAAAATACTTGTTTACATTATACTATAGTCTATCAAGTAGGCAATAACATTATGTCTAAAAAAGCAATGTACATATCTTCATTAAACATATTTTATTGCTAAAAACTGCTAACCATCATCTGACTCTTCAATAAGTTGTAATCTTTTGCCTGGTGGAAAGTCTTGCCTCAATATTGATGGCTGCCAACTGATCAAAGTGGTGGTTGCTAAAGGTTGGGGTGACTGTGGCAATTTCTTAAAATAAGACAACAATGTAGTTTGCTGTGTCTATTTACTTTTCCTTTCATGAATGAATTCTCTGTAGCACAATGATGTTAGATAGTATTTTACCCATAGTAGAATTTCTTTCAAAATTGGAATCAGTTCTCTCAAAACTTGTCATTGACTTATTAATTAAGTTTATGTAATATTCTTACTCCTTTGTTGCTAGTTCAATGATTTTCACAGCATTTTTTCCAAGAGTAGATTCCATCTCAAGGACTTATTATCTTAGCACTTGCATAAGAAGCAACTCTTCATTTGTTAAAGTTGTATTGTGAGAATGCAGGAATTTGACTAACAGCTACAACCTACACTTCTAATTTTAATTATTTTGCTATTTCTACCACACCTTCAACCACTGAGGTCTTAAATCCCTCTGTTATTCCTAAATGCTGGAATCAACTCCTTCCGAATGTCTGTTAATGTTGATATTTTGACTTCTTCCCATGAATTACAGCACTTCATGGCAATAAGATGATGAATCCTTTCCATAAGATTTTCAGTTTATTTTGCCTATCAGTGAAATCACTATCTATGGCAGCTGTAGCCTTATGAAATGTATTTCTGAAAAAAAAAGGACTTGAAATTCAAAATTATTCCTTAATCCATGGGCTGCAGAATGGATATTGTGTTAGCAGGCATTGAAACAGAATAAATCTTGTTCTACATCTCCATCAGAGATCTTGGGTCATCAGATGCATTGTCATAGAGCAGTGATATCTTGAAAAGAAGTTTGATTTGTTTTCTGAGTGGTAAGACTCAACAGTGGGCTTAAATTATAGTATACTATGTTGTAGACAGATATGCTGTTATTCATGCTTCGTTGTTCCATTTATAGAGCACAGGCAGAGTATATTCAGCCTAATTCTTAAGGGTCCTAGGCTTTTCAAAATGGTAAATGAGCATTGACTTCAACTTGCATTAGCTTCTAACAAGAGAGTCAATTTGTTGAAATTTGAAGTCATGCATTGACTTCTCCTCTCTAGTTATGAAAATGCTAGATGGCATCATCTTCCAATAGAAGGCTATTTTTACTATGATGAAAATCAGTTGTCTATTGGAGCCATTTTTATTATCTTGCCTAGATCTTCTGGATAACAGGTTGCAGCTTCTACATCAGCACTTACTGCTTCACCTTGAACATTTATGCTGTGAAGATGGCTTCTTTCTTTAAACTTCCAGAACAGCCTCTGCTGTCTCAGGCTTTTCTTCTTCAGCTTTCTTCAGCCTTCATAAAATTAAAGGGAGGTGAGGCTTTGCTCTGGATTGGCTTTAGCTTAAGGTAATGTTGTGGCTGGCTTGATCTTCCATCCAGACCCAAAACTTTCTTCATATTAGCAATAAACCTGTCTCATTTTCTTGTCATCTTTGTATTCACTAGAACAGCACATTTTATTTCCTTCAAGAATTTTTTTCCTTTGCTAACTTGACTAACATTAGTTAAAAGGCATAGGTTTCAACTTATCTCAACTTTTGACATGCCTTTCTCTCTAAGCTTAATCATTTCTGGCTTTTGATTTAAAGTGAGAGACATGCAACCATTTCTTTCACTTGAACACTTTACAGGCATTATAGGGTTATTAACTGGCCCAATATCAAAATTATTGTGCCTCAGTGAATAACAAGCCCAAGGAGAGGGAGAGATATAGGGAAACAGATGGTCAGTGGAATAATCAGAATGCAAACAACATTTGTTAATCAAACTTGCCTTCTTTTATGGGTGTGGCTTATGGTGCCCCCAAACAATTGAAATTGTAGCGCCAAAGATTAATGAATCACAGATTACCATAACAAATATCACAATAATTAGAAAGCTTGAAATATTGGAAAAATTACCAGAATGTGACACAGAGACAGGAAGTGAGAAAATGCTGTTGGAAAAAATTGCACTAATAGACTTCTTTAATACAAGCTTGTCATAAAGCTTCAATTTGTAAAAAAAAAAAAAAAAGTACAGTTCCAAAAAGCAATGAAGTGCAATAAAATGAAGAATGCCTATATTTGACCCAAATGGCAATGGTAGAAATGACACAGCATGACTTTTGAGTGGAAATCATAAGAGGCTTTGCAGCTTATCCCATATCTCCTGGAATGCTTATGGTGCAGTCCAGCTGCCTGGTTAGAAATCCTGTTAAACCGATGCTACCATTCTGTCAGGAAGTCCAAGTTAGTCATTTGGAAGATCCCATGGAGAGGAGGAGATTCAACTCACCCTCACCTATTCCATCATCCCAGCCCTGACACCAGATGCAGTGAATCCTTCAAATGATTCCCACTTCAGCCACCATTAGACACATATGCATGAGACATCCCTGGTAAGAAACTGGCTATGGCTGTCTGCTGTCAAAGCTATAAGAGCAAGTAATGGATGGATTTTTTAAGCCATTAATTTTGGGGAAACAAGTGATCATTGGAACAGACTTTAAAATAGTTTGATTTGAGAGTTTGTTCATATGTAGGTAATTTATCAAAAGAATCACTACCATGCTTTGAAAAAAGACTTGAAATTTAGCTATTGTATTCATATTGGAATAATTATCAAAATAATTCATATTGTTCCATTTATCCTGTTCCATTTCATCCATCCTATTCATTCATGTCTTCAAAAAACATTATCAATCACTTATGTGTGAGGAATGATAGGAGATATTATGGAAAATAGCTATTTGCTAATTATGTAAAATGATTTGCCTTTCTGAGTATTAAATCTCTACTAAAATATTTAAATTAATTTGCTTAAGAAAGATATTTCTTTTAATAAGAGGCAATAATTACTCTGAATATTTTTTTTTAAAAAAACTTCAGATGGAACCAAAATGAAATTTATAATATAATTAATAAATCCCCAAGTATTTTTCTTTACATATGGCTATTTTCCCAAATATAGTCCTAAGTAAAATAATCAGTGATAGCAAAGATTTATATAGCCACAATACTAATTTTAGATGTGCAATTATTTATAATTACAAACTCTTATAAATAACTAATTGTTCAGTAATCATGTAATATTTAAATCATAAATTCTTATAATAGAAAATTAGGTGGTCATTAAACTGCCTAATATTTAGAACTATATTATGACATGTTCACAAAAAGTGGAATGCAAAATGATATGTTAATATAAATATAATAATTTGCCAAATGAGTATAGGAAAAGACTGGAAATAAATGCATTAAAGGATCGATGGCAGTTATTGCTTGCAGTTGAAGTTATAAATGATTTAAATTTTATTCTTCATACTTGTTTGGATTTTCAGTTCTGTACAATAACCGGAAATTATTTAAATGTTTAAAATTATTTCAAAAGTCATTACTCTAAAGAATGCCTCCATATTTTGATATCTATATACTTTTGTAAGTATATTCTATTTAACTAAACATTTGCTGAATTTCTAACATATGCGTGCAAAGTACTGTGCTGAGTGGTGAGAGAAAGGCAGGGGAAGTGGTTTGTAGGAGAACAAAATAGGGTTCCAACCCCAGGTGTGTTAAAAATCCAAAGGCAGAGGCACACATTTTACAAAAACAAATGCCTGGCAGTAAAAATGTTATATATTTTACATTTCATTATTACACTTTTTACATTGGATAGAATTATTTTTATATAATTTCCACTTGTCTGAATATTCAACATGATAATTCATATATAGTAGGCCCTCAATACCTAGTAGTAACCTTAGCAACCAGTTACTTGGAAAACTCAGAGTTGGGAACCTCAGCAGTGTCTGCAGGACTAGAAAAGGTAAGTTTTCATTCCAAACCCCAAAGAAAGGCAATGCAAAGAATGTTCAAACTACTGCACAGTCACTCATCTCACACAATAAAAAGTAATGCTCAAAATTCTCCAAGTGAGGCTTCAGCAGTACATCAAATGAGAACATCCAGATATAGAAGCTGGATTTAGAAAAGGCAGAGGAACCAGAGTTCAAATTAATAACATCTGTTGGATCATAGAAAAAGGAAGAGAATTCCAGGAAAACAACTATTCCTGCTTCATTGACTGTGCTAAAGCCTTTGATTGTGTTGACCAAACAAACTGTAGAAAATTTTTTAAAGAGATAAGAATACCAGACCACCTTACCTGTCTTCTGAGAAAACTTTATGCAGGTCAAGAAGCAACAGTTAGAAACGGACATGGAACAATGGACTTGTTCCACATTGGGAACAAGTTTGTATATTGTCATTCTGCTCATTGAGCTTCTATGCAGAGTATGTCATGTGAAATGTCAGGCTGGATGTAGCACAAGCCAGAATCAAGACTGCCGGGAGAAATATCAATAATTCAGATATGCAGAAGACATCACTCTTATGGCAGAAGGTAAAGAGGAACTAAAGAGCCTCTTAATGAAAGTAAAAGAGGAGAGTGAAAAAGCTGGCTTAAATCTCAACTTTTAAAAACTAAGATGATGACATCCGGTCCAATCACTTCATGGCAAATAGATGGGGAAACAATGGAAACAGTGAGAGACTATTTTCTTGGGCTCCAAAATCACTGCAGATGGTGACTGCAGCCATGAAATTAAAAGATGCTTGATTCTTGGAAGGAAAGCTATGACCAACCTAAACAGCATATTAAACATCAGAGACATTACTTTTGCTGACAAAGGTCCGTCTAGTCAAAGCTATGGTTTTTCCAATAGTCATGTATGGATGTGAGAGTTGGACTATAAAGAAAGCTGGAATGGGGAGGGAGGAGGGAGGAGGGCTCAGGATGGGGAACACATGTATACCTGTGGCGGATTCATTTTGATATTTGGCAAAACTAATACAATTATGTAAAGTTTAAAAATAAAATTAAAAAAAAAAAAAAAGAAAGCTGAGTGCCAAGGAATTGATGCTTTTGAATTCTGGTGTTGGAGAAGAATCTTGAGAGGCCCTTGGACTGCAAGGAGATCCAACCAGTTCAGCCTAAAGGAGATCAGTCCTGGGTGCTCATTGGACGGACTGATGTTGAAACTGAAACTCCAATATTTTGGCCATCTGATGCGAAGAGCTGACTCATTTGAAAAGACCCTGATGCTGGGAATGATTGAAGGTGACAGGAGAAGGGGATGGCAGAGATGGTTGGATAGCACCACCGACTTGATGGACATGAGTTTGAGCAAACTCCAGGAGTTTGTGATGGACAGGGAAGCCTGGTGTGCTGCAGTCCATGGGGTCACAAGAGTCAGACATGACTGAATAATTGAATTGAATTGAGTCCCTCAATAAATATCTGAAGAAAAGATGGAACAGAGAAGGGAGAGGAAAGAAGAGGTGTGGAAAGACCAACGTGTGATGCTGGGAATTTGAAATACTGTGTAACAATTAGCAATTTTAAAAATAATTGTCATGTATAATAAAAATAATCTGATAACCTCTTTCTTTTTGTTAAATCAAATATATTTGAGTTAATTTTTATTTTTTCAGAATAGAGTATGGTGGTAATAAAATGGACAGACTAGGTTCAGAATGAAGAAAATTAACCTTTTCATATTTTATACTATACAATCCATGGAATTCTTCAGGCCAGAATACTGGAGTCAGTAGCCTTTCCCTTCGCTAGGGGATCTTCCCAACCCAAGGATTGAACCCAGGTCTTCCGTATTGCAGATGGATTCTTTACTATCTAAGCCACAAGGGAAGCCCAAGAATACTGGAGTGGATAGCCTTTCACTTCTCCAGGGGCTCTTCCCAACCCAGGAATTGAACCAGGATCTCCTGCATTGCAGGCAGATTCTTTACCAGCTGAGCTATTAGGGGAGCCCCATTTTATACTAAAGCTCATAATTATTAGAAACTTGGAGCATTAAAGTTATGATCAGATAACTTTCTATATATTTGTAAGTCTAAAATATTATTTGAATGTATTATTTTAGAAGTATTCTAAAAAATTACTTGTATGATTTACCTTTTAAAATACAATACATGCAATATAATGCACCATAATGAAAGTTTAGATGAGTTTAGAGTCATTACACTAGTATCCCTAAATGCTCTATTTAGGGATAAAAATGTATCAGCATACTGAATTCTGGCTACAATTAACTTCTTGTATATATTGAGGAGTAAATTACTTTAGAGTTATATAAACGCAATGAACACTTTTGTTTTTAAAGCCTGCTAATGACAGTCATATTTTCAACATCTTTTGACATTTTTAAAAATCAGGGAGTAAATTTTCCCTTCAAAGAATTTTATTACTAATTTATGGAAGATATCTGAAAATAGCTTAATAAGAGATAAGATGACAAATGTGTGACAGTAGCTAATGTCTGAATGTTATATATATGCCACTCATTCAGAAGAAATCTTATTAATTTTATATGGAGCTATAATGATTCAGTGTCAGATGGTCAGGGATCTGGAAAGTCCTCCTCTTACACTCCCATGACAACGCTGTTACACAGGCTCACTAAAATAAATATTTTGTTTGAAAGTAGACCATTTAGAAAAAAAGGACACAGTCTTTTTATATTTTCATGGTGAGGACTCTGGGCAAATGACAAAGCACAAAGGCCCCTAGCAGAAGCCATGTTCTCATGAATTCAGTCCCTCTCAATCAAGTGCTCCCAAGGATGGCCATTAGTTTACTACAAGATCAACTCATTCCACTGATTTTCAGTTAGAAAATTATCTTCTCTTGAGAAGCCATGGACTCTAAAGTTGAAAAACACATAAAATGTATATCTCCTTGTTATCTCTAAAGTTGTCATTTTTATCCTGTGACAGGAAATTAGGACTTAAAACTTCATGTAAAAGCAAAATAATGTTACAGAGTTTTTAAATGTTTAAATTAACCAGAGAATTCTCTGTCTGATTCTGACACCTACTGATTCAACAAATATTTCCATTTAGTTCAGTTCAGTTTAGTCACTCAGTCATGTCTGACTCTTTGCGGCCCCATGAATCGCAGCATGCCAGGCTTCCCTGTCCATCACCAACTCCCAGAGTTTACCCAAACTCATGTCCATTCAGTCAGTGATGCCATCCAACCATCTCATCCTCTGTCATCCCCTTCTCCTCCGGCCTTCAATCTTTCCCAACATCAGGGTCTTTTCAAATGACTCAGTTCTTCACATCAGGTGGCCAAAATATTGGAATTTCAGTTTCAACATCAGTCCTTCCAATGAATACCCAGGACTGATCTTTAGGATGGACTGGTTGTATCTCCTTGCAGTCCAAGGGACTCTCAAGAGTCTTCTCCAACACCACAGTTCAAAAGCATCAATTACTTGGCACTCACCTTTCTTTATAGTCCAACTCTCACATTCATACATGACTACTGGAAAAACAATAGCCTTGACTAGACGGACCATTGTTGACAAAGTAATGTCTCTCCTTTTTAATATGCTGTCTAGGTTGGTAATAACTTTTCTTCCAAGGAGTAAGCGTCTTTTAATTTCATGGCTGCACTCACCATCTGCAGTGATTTTGGAGCCCAAAAAAAACCAAGTCTGACACTGTTTCCAATGTTTCCCCATCTATTTCCCATGAAGTGATGGGACCCGATGCCATGATCTTCGTTTTCTGAATGTTGAGCTTTAAGCCAACTTTTTCACTCTCCTCTTTCACTTTCATCAAGAGGCTCTTTAGTTCCTCTTCACTTTCTGCCATAAGGGTGGTGTCATCTGCATATCTGAGGTTATTGATATTTCTCCCGGCAGTCTTGATTCCAGCTTGTGCTTCCTCCAGCCCAGCATTTCTTATGATGTATTCTGCATAAAAGTTAAATAAGCAGGGTGACAATATACAGCCTTGACATACTCCTTTTCCTATTTGGAACCAGTCTGTTGTTCTATGTCCAGTTCTAACTGTTGCTTCCTGACCTGCATACAGGTTTCTCAAGAGGCAGGTCAGGTGGTCTGGTATTCCCATCTCTTTCAGAATTTTCCACAGTTAATTGGGATCCACACAGTTAAAGGCTTTAGTATAGTCAATGAAGCAGAAATAGATGTTTTTCTGGAACTCTCTTGCTTTTTCCATGATCCAGCGGATGTTGTCAATTTGATCTCTGGTTCTCTGCTTTTTCTAAAATCAGCTTGAACATCTGGAAGTTCACGGTTCACGTATTTCTGAAGCCTGGCTTGGAGAATTTTGAGCATTACTTTACTAGCGTGTGAGATGAATGCAATTGTAAGGTAGTTTCATCATTCTTTGGCATTGCCTTTCTTTGAGATTGGAATGAAAACTGACCTTTTTCAGTCCTGTGGCCACTGCTGAGTTTTCCAAATTTGCTGACCTATTGAGTGCAGCACTTTCACAGCATCATCTTTTAGGATTTGAAATAGCTCAACTGGAATTCCATCACCTCCACTAGTTGTGTTTGTAGTGATACTTCCTAAGGCCCACTTGGCTTCACATTCCAGGATGTCTGGCTCTAGGTCAGCGATCACACTATCGTGATTATCTGGGTCATGAAGATCTTTTTGTGTATAGTTCTTTTGTGTATTTTTGTCACTACTTTTTAATATAATCTGCTTCTATTAGGTCTATATCATTTCTGTCTTTTATTAAGCCCATCTTTTCATGAAATATTCCCTTGGTATCTCTAATATTCTTGAAGTGATCTCTAGTTTTTCCCATTTTATTGGTGTGTGTTATTTTTTAAGCAAATTTATTTTGTAAAAAATAAATCTCCATTTTTATTTTCATTTTTATAAGATTTAAGGGACTTTGTATTTTTCTTATTTAGAAGTTTTAAGTGAAAAATTAAACTTGTTGAGATTCAAAATATTAAACAGCTTTGCTGTTAATTGTTTAAACTAAGGTGAAAAAATTTAATACCAAATATGCCATGGTATCTTAAACTGGTTGTTTTTAAGTCTTAAATATTGCTTGGGGGCTCTTCTTACTAATGCATGTAGGCATTTGGTCAGCTTCTCTGAGAGTTCAGTTGGTAAAGAATCCTCCTGGAATGTCAGAGACCTGGGTTTGATCCCTGCGTTGGGAAGATCCCCTAGAGATGGAAAGGGCTACCCATTCCAGTATTCTGGCCTGGAGTATTCCACGGACTGCATAGTCCATGGGGTCACAAAGTATTGGACATGACTGAGTGACTTTCACTTTCAGGCATATGGGTCAGAATAAAAGAAAGCAAGCATGGCAGTCACAGAAGCAAAGTTACAAGCATGCCCTTCTAATACCAAATGAAGAGATTTAATTACTGTCTCAAAGGTTAGATTAATGGAGAGAAATAAACTCCATAACTCAAGCCATGAAGAGTATTTTCTGTTTTCATAATATATTTTAAATAGATGCATTGAAACATCCAGTACAAAGGACCATTTTGTGTAGAGAAAATTTAAAAAACCATATGTAAATAATGACAAAATCTTTCATTAAAAAGTCATATTCAGTAACGTGAGTAGATTTTCTGTAGCACATCACATGTTAATGCCTAGTAGTAACTGCTTGCTAAGGTTTTCATCTTTACAATAGAAAATGAAGACTTATACACTTATTTAAAGTATTATTGATAAGCATATTTATTTTTATGCAAGAAAATATTTCCTGACATATTTTGACATGCTGGGCTGGCAAGTGTAACTTCACATAGCATTGCCTCCCTCCTTCTTTGCCTTCTTCTCAGATGCTTCCTTACATCATTATGTTCCTCATGAAGTTGAGAGAGTGTTCTTATATCTCTTTACTTTTTAGGTGATCCTTTCATACTGTTCTCAATCCCAGGAGAACATTTTTTTTTTTTTTTAAACCAAGGGTAGTTAAGGATGAAAATGAGAGATAAACAGTTCTAATGATTTTTTTTTTCAAAAACAAATTTTGTTTCCAATTAGTTTGGTAAAGTTCACCATTTACTCTGTCTTTCCATCAGTTCAGTTCAATTCAATTCAGTCACTCAGTCATGTCCGACTCTTTGCAACCTCATGGAATGCAGCACTCCAAGCCTCCTTGTCCATCACCAACTCCCGGAGCTTGCTCAAACTCATGTCCATTGAGCCAGTGATGCCATCCAACCATCTCATCCTCTCTCATCTCCTTCTCCTCCCACCTTCAATCATTCCCTGCATCAGGGTCATTTCCAGTGAGTCAGTTCTTCCCATCAGGTGGCCAAAGTATTGGAGCTTTGGCTTCAGCATCAGTTCTTTCAGTAAATATTCAGGACTGATCTCCTTTACAATTGACTGGTTGGATCTTCTTGCAGTCCAATGGACTCTCAAGAGTCTTCTCCAAAATCACATTTCAAAAGCATCAATTCTTTGGCGCTCAGCTTTCATTATGGTCCAACTCTCATATCTATACATGACTACTGAGAAAAACCAAAGCTTTGACTAGTTGGACCTTTGTTAGCAAAGTAATGCCTCTGCTTTATAATATGCTGTCTAGGTTGGTCATAGCTTTCCTTCCAAGGAACAAGCGTCTTTTAATTTCATGACTGCAGTCACCATCGGCAGTGATTTTTGAGCCCAGAAAATAAAGTCCCTCACTGTTTCCATTGTTTCCCCATCTATTTGCCATGAATAGATGAAACCAGATACCATCCTCATATTTTTTAAATGTTGGATTTTAAGTGAGCTTTTTCACTCTCTCCTCTTTCAATTTCATTAAGAGACTCTTTAGTTCCTCTTTGCTTTCTGCTGAAAGAGTGATGTCATTTGCGTATCTGACATTATTGATATTTCTCCTGGCAATCTTGATTCCAGCTTGTGCTTCATCCAGCCTGGCATTTCACATGAGGTACTCTGCCTATAATTAAATAAGTGGGAAGACAATATACAGCATTGAGGTACTCCTTTCCCAATTTGGAAACAGTCCATTGTTCCATGTCCATTTCTATCTGCTGCTTCTTGACTTGCTTACAGACTTCTTAGGAGGAAGGTAAGGTGGTCTGGGATTCCCATCCTTTTAAGAAATTTTCCAGCATTTATTGCTTGTAGACTTTTGGATTGCAGCCATTCTGACTGGCGTGAAATGGTACCTCATAGTGGTTTTAATTTGCATTTCTCTGATAATGAGTGATTTTGAGCATCTTTTCATGTGTTTGTTAGCCATCTGTATGTCTTCTTTGGAGAAATGTCTGTTTAGTTCTTTGGCCCATTTTTTGATTGGGTCATTTATTTTTCTGGAATTGAGCTGTAGGAATTGCTTGTATATTTTTGAGATTAGTTGTTTGTCAGTTGCTTCATTTGCTATTTTCTCCCATTCTGAAGGCTGTCTTTTCACCTTGCTTATAGTTTCCTTTGTTGTGCAGAAGCTTTTAAGTTTCATTAGATCCCATTTGTGTATTTTTGCTTTTATTTCCAGTATTCTGGGAGGTGGGTCATAGAGGATCCTGCTGTGATGTATGTCGGAGAGTGTTTTGCCTATGTTCTTATGTAGGAGTTTTATAGTTTCTGGTCTTATGTTTAGATCTTTAATCCATTTTGAGTTTATTTTTGTGTATAGTGTTAGAAAGTATTCTAGTTTCATTCTTTTACAAGTGGTTGACCAGTTTTCCCAGCACCACTTGTTAAAGAGATTGTCTTTAATTCATTGTATATTCTTGCCTCCTTTGTCAAAGATAAGGTGTCCGTATATTCGTAGATTTATTTCTGGGCTTTCTATTTTGTTCCATTGATCTATATTTCTTTGTGCCAGTACCATACTGTCTTGATGATTGTGGCTTTGTAGTAGAGCCTGAAGTCAGGGAGGTTGATTCCTCCAGTTCACTTTGGCTATTCGAGGTTTTTTGTATTTCCGTAAAAATTGTGAAATTATTTGTTCTAGCTATGTGAAAAATACTGTTGGTAGCTTGATAGGGATTGCATTGAATCTATAGATTGCTTTGGGTAGGATACTCATTTTCACTATATTGATTCTTCCGATCCATGAACATGGTATATTTCTCCATCTATTAGTGTCCTTTTTGATGTCTTTCAGCAGTGTTTTATAGTTTTCTATATATAGGTCTTTAGTTTCTTTAGGTAGATATATTCCTAGAGTATTTTATTTTTTTCGTTGCAATGGTGGACGGAATTGTTTCCTTAATTTCTCTTTCTATTTTCTCATTATTAGTGTATAGGAATGCAAGGGATTTCTGTGTGTTGATTTTATATCCTGCAACTTTTCTATATTCATTGATTAGTTCTAGTATTTTCTGGTGGAATCTTTAGGGTTTTCTATGTAGAGGATCATGTTGTCTGCAAACAGTGAGAGTTTTACTTCTTCTTTTCCAATTTGGATTCTTTTTATTTTGTTTTCTGCTCTGATTGCTGTGGCCAAAACTTCCAAAACTATATTGAATAATAATGGTGAAAGTGGGCACCCTTGTCTTGTTCCTGACTTTAGAGGAAATTCTTTCAATTTTTTGCTGCGATCCAAAAGTCTACAAGCAATAAATGCTGGAGAGGGTGTGGAGAAAAGGGAACCCTCTTGCACTGTTGGTGGGAATGCAAACTAGTACAGCCACTATGGAGAACAGTGTGGAGATTCTTTAAAAAACTGGAAATAGAACTGCCTTATGATCCAGCAATCCCACTGCTGGGCATACACACTGAGGAAACTAGAATTGAAAGGGACATGTGTACCCCAATGTTCATCGCAGCACCGTTTATAATAGCCAGGACATGGAAGCAACCTAGATGTCCATCAGCAGATGAATGGATAAGAAAGCTATGGTACATATACACAATGGAGTATTACTCAGCCATTAAAAAGAATACATTTGAATCAGTTCTAATGAGGTGGATGAAACTGAAGCCTATTATACAGAGTGAAGTAAGCCAGAAAGAAAAACTCCAATACAGTATACTAACGCATATATATGGAATTTAGAAAGATGGTAACAATAACCCTGTATACGAGACAGCAAAAGAGACACTGATGTATAGAACAGTCTTTTGGACTCTGTGGGAGAGGGAGAGGGTGGGATGATTTGGGAGAATGGTACTGAAACATGTATAATATCATATATGAAACGAGTCATCAGTCCAGGTTTGATGCACGATACTGGATGCTTGGGGCTGGTGCACTGGGATGACCCAGAGGGATGGTATGGGGAGGGAGGAGGGAGGAGGGTTCAGGATGTGGAACACATGTATACCTGTGGCAGATTCATTTTGATATATGGCAAAACCAATACAATATTGTAAAGTTAAAAAATAAAATAAAATTCAATTAAAAAAAAAATAGAAACATTCCAAAAAGAAAAATAAATTTTCCAGTTTGTTGTGATCTGCACAAACGCTTTAGCATAATCAATGAAGCAGAAATAGATGGTTTTCTGGAATTCTCTTACTTTTTCATGATCCAACAGATGTTGGCAATTTCAACTCTGGCTCCTCTGTCTTTTCTAAATCCAGCTTGAAGTTCTCAGTTCATGTACTGTTCAAGCCTGGCTTGGAGAATTTTGAACATTACTTTTCTAGTGTGTGAGATGAGTGAAATTGTGTGGTAGTTTGAACATTTTTGACATTGCCTTTCTTTGGGATTGGAATGAAAACTGACCTTTTCCAGTCCTGTGGCCACTGCTGAATTTTCCACATTTGCTGGCATATTGAGTGCAGCACCTTCATAGCATCATGTTTTAGGATTTGAAAAAGCTCAGCTGGAATTCCATCACCTCCACTAGCCTTGTTTGTAGTAATGCTTCCTGAGGCCCACTTGACTTCACATTCCAGGATGTCTGGTTCTAGGTGAGTGATCACACCATTGTGGTTATCTGGGTCATGTATAGTTCTTCTATGTATTCTTTCCACCTCTTCTTGGAGAAGGAAATGGCAACCCCTTAATATCTTCTGCTTCTGTTTAGGTCCATACCATTTCTGTCCTTTATTATGCCCATCTCTGCATGAAATATTCCCTTGGTATTTCTAATTTTCTTGAGGAAATCTCTAGTCTTTTCCATGCTTTTGTCTATGTATGTATCATCATTATTATATATATTGTTATTTTCTTTCTTTTACTGATATATTAATATATCATTATTATGATTATATTTATTATTACTGTTATTTTGTATCTATCATCATCATTATTGTGTAACCTGGGCCCTCAGCATGAAATTCTTGTCTCTCTTCACTTAGCCTATTTAATATCTGTTTAGGCTTCAAATTTCAATCTTTCCCCAAATATTATTGCTTTGGAAGAAATTTCTCTGACTGCCCTATTTAGGATATTCACCAGATTATATCCACTCATATAGTACCATATACCTCTCATTCACAGCTGAAATCACATCAAAGCTTCTACTTATTTGTGTGACTCTCCTATTAATTGTAGATTTCCTATTTGAATTTTAGGTACTGTACAGCTGAAACTGTGGTTGTAATTTGCTCACTATTTTATTCCCACTTCCCAGTAAAGTTCTTGACACCTAGTGTGTTATCACAATAATTACTGATTTAATGAATAATTTTTATTAACAGTCTATCACAGCTTTTTGACTATTTTTTACACTGTTTTCTTTCTGACTCAATCAACATATTAAAAAAGTAATATATCTTTACAAAATCATAGTCTATTCTTTAAAATACACTTAATATATATTTTAAAAAATGATTCTAATTATGCTATGTTCTCCTGGAGTAGGAAATGGTAACCCATCCAGTATTCTTGCCTGGAAAATTCCATGAACAGCAGAGCCTTGTGGACTACATACAGTCCAAGGGATCACAAAGAGTTGGACACAATTGAGCATGCACATACCCACATGCTGTCTTTTCCTCTTTGTTAAATTGTCTTAATTAGCTACCCATCTGATCACGGTGTGTCTAAATAGCAACAGCAAATGAGCTATTGCTGCTGCTGCTGCTAAGTCGCTTCAGTTGTGCCTGACTCTGTGAGAACCCATAGACAGCAGCCCACCAGGCTCCCCCGTCCCTGAGATTTTCCAGGCAAGAGTACTGTAGTAGGGTACCATTGCCTTTTCCAAAACAAGCTATTAGCATATTTCAAACTTTGATGAGCAACAAAATCCCTGGTATTTGTAAAAAAAAAAAAAATCTAGATTACTGGACTATACTCAATAGCTACTGAATTTCATTATCTGTGACTAGAGCCTCAGCATTGTAGTTCACGCAAGTTGTCTAGGAATTTTTATGCATCCTATATTTTAGGAAAAACTGAGCTAAAGAAAAGAGATTTGGTTAAAAAGTCATAGGAACCTAATTCCACTTCTGGTTCTTTTGTGTAAGAGCTTTATGCAAGTTTCTGAAACTTGAGTAAGTTTCTGAACCTCATAAATTCTTAGTTTTTGTACATTCTATAAAAGGAATGGCAATATCAATATTATGTCATTATTGTGAGGGCTGTGAAGGGTAATATATATATAACAGTACTTTGTAAACAGCTATGCTAGTATTGGCTAGGTCTTTAACTCAATAACATTGACAATGTCATATGATCTCACAATGCTTCATTTTTACCAATAAAAATGAGAACCTATGCAACATACTGATTTGCCAAAATAAACAAGGATGATGTGAAAATGCTTTGAAAAAGAAAAAATGTACTGTTACTAATGGATTCAATAATTGATCTCTATCTTCAAGGGTTTATGATACAAGAGAAAAAGCTGATGCTGAAATGATAATGATTTAACAAACACATATCAGGTAGAAGGTATGTACTTCCTCTCAAGTCTTTATAGAAAAATTGGTGTTTTCTATAATACCAAATTGTCTGCAAATGAGAAGACTGAGTCTCAGAAAGTACAAGTAACTCATGCAAGAGGACACAATATTCCAATAGTGGCCTTGGAACTCAATTCTGATTCTTAGTTGCATATATATATATATATAAAATTTTAACTCTGTGCTGTTTGTTAATACCCAACACTTCTTCACGTAATTGAACACAGGCAGAAAACACAGATTTCAAAAGTTTAACCATTATTATTAGCAGGGGCAAATGACTTCTATAAAGAAGAATATACAGAAGATTATAAAGAATAATCAAAAATGGATTTAGAGATAGGAAATGTATATTAGAGATGAAGTGGGCCTTGTGATTGGCTCGCTAATAACATTCACTCCACCTGTCACAATATGGTATAAGGAATTAACCCCTCATTATATATGCAGCCTTGATTAGAATATGCAAATTTTGGAAATCTCACCTGCCTTTGCTGGTGATTGGTTCAGGAAGTTAGACATAAGCCAGTTCAGTTCAATTCAGTTCAGTTGCTCAGTTGTGTCTGACTCTGTGACCCCATGGAATGCAGCATGTCAGGGCTCCCTTTCCATCACCAACTCCCTGAGTTTACTCAAACTCATGTCCGTTGAATCAGTGATGCCATCCAACCATATCATCCTCTGTCATCCCCTTCTCCTCCTGCCTTCAGTCTATCCCAGCATCAGGGTCTTTTCCAATGAGTCAATTCTTCGCATTAGGTGGCCAAAGTATTGAAGTTTCACTTTCAGTATCGGTCCTTCCAATGAATATTCAAGACTGATTTCCTTTAGGATGGACTGGTTGGATCTCCTTGCTGTCCGTGGGACTACCAAGAGTATTCTCCAACACCACAGTTCAAAAACATCAATTCTTTGTTGCTCAGCTTTCTTCACAGTCCAACTCTTACATCCATACATGACGACTGGAAAAACCATAGCTTTGACTAGATGCATCTTTGTTGGCAAAGTAATGTTTCTGCATTTTAATAGATCAATTAGATTATGATAATCTTCTTATGATTGATGCTTCAGGAGCAAGCATGTGGTCTAAACTGGAGAAATCCGATGAACGAACAGGTGTTTGTAGAGATACACTAGTTTTTTCTCTTGCTGTATATAAACAAGAAAGCATTTGTTGCTGTTTAGTTGCTAAGTAATGTCTGACTCTTTTATGACTATCCCATGGGATTTCCCAGGCAAGACAACTGGAGTGGATTGCCATTTCCTTCTCCAGGGGATCTTCTCAACCGAAGGATCGAACATGTGTCTCTTGCTTGGCAGGTGAATTCTTTAACACTGAGCCAGCTGGGAAGCCCCATGAAAAGATTTAGCCTCTATTATTCTTGGCAATCAGCCTATGATTACAATGGGCTTTTAGGGTAAGGCCAGCATTGAAGATGACTGAGTGGAGAGATGGAACCAACCTGGGTCCTTGAAAGAAACTTGAGACACTGGATCAACCAAAGAAATAATCTGCTTTAGCTTTTTGTTAAAAGAATCAGTAAATTTCCTTATTGTTGAAGCCAGTTGGAGTTAGGCTTCATATTACTTGCAACTGGAAGCAACCTGAGATACAAAGCATAACAAAACTCTGTGGGTTTCTGAAGACTGAAACTAGAACAACTCATTTTATGTGCTAAAACTAGTTATACTAGCATAAATAACCCCAAAAGAGAATCTCCAACAATATCCAATTACTCCAGATAAGCCACTTGTAACAGAAAAATGACAAGTCAGTTGGGAAAACTGAAAGAACAGCTGGCCAACTAGCAGAAAATTCCCAGAAAAGCAAATTATACAATGAAATTACTAAATTGACTTAAATATTTACCTACAAAATAATGGCATAATCACTTTTGGATAGAGATTTTGGGCTTATTAAAGATGTAGAATTATAACCAATAAATTTCTATGACAATAAAGTTAAAGTATTGATAATCAGAGAAAGAATTTTGGAGCAATCTTGACCTAAAATTCTATTTTAGAAATCCACTAATAATCTGTGTCATTCTCATTGCTACATTCATTTTTTTTTTTAAAAAGGGGCCTGGAAAAGTTAAAGAAATTGTCATATGAGGACGAAAATGAAAAGCTAAAACTTGACAGCTTTGACTTATTGAAGCTGACTGGATACTAGGGGACCTAAGATCTTATGCAGGCCTTACATTTTCTAGCTAAGTGAGTTAGGAATTCACTTTTGTATCTCTAGCACACACAAAATTTTTCAGGTACTAAAGCTGGAAAGATGGGTTTTCCTGTGAATATTCCAAGAAAACTGTTCCTTTGGCTTAGTATTTGAAGATGGAACAGGTGCCTTTTGTTTGTTTTGGGTGGCAAAAGAGGGTAATAAACAAATATGCCAAATGACTAAAGAATTCAAGGCTTTTTGAAGAGCAGAAAAGTAGATGATTTAAGTTTGATCAGAGTAGCAAAATTTTATATGGAGAAAAGGAGGTCAAGGGAAGACTTTGAACACCTGAATGAGTTTGAACATTTTTACAAAGGTAATGGAGGTCAGTAAATGTTTTAAATTTGGAGGTGAACCAACACAGTAGATATTATAAAGGAAGAGTCAAGAATGGGAATGAAATATTATTCCAAAATTTCATGCTAAACAAATTGGAAGAAAAATGATATAAAAAGGGCAAAATCTGGTGGTGGATCTCAAAAGTTTTCCTCTCAACTAAAGTAATAAATTTTAATTGAAATAATTCTGAAGATAACACTGAAGTGCAAAGGTAGGAAGATGCTAGTTTGGAGACTGAAGAGAGTTTAAAAAGTCAGAAATCATTATTGAGAGCCACGTGATGGGAAATAAATAACAGCTGAAGAGCAATATTACTGAAAAACATTGAAAGCTTATGTGAAATGAAAAACATGATTTTATAGGAGCTGAGTCAACATTCTTCCATTAGATTTTTTTATTGCTCATTACCAGAAACAGGAGATTGAGTTTAAAAGTTGACATGATAGGCATCAAGGAAGTCATGAATTTCAGGTAAGAAATGATTTAGATAAAATTCATAACCATACAAGTGAAGTAGAGTTATGTGAAGCTCAGAGGAAGATAATAAATGTGGGAGGCACCTGTATTTAATTGCAACAGATTAAAGCTGTTGTCAGAGGTTTCATGTCTCAAGCTATAGATCAAAATATACATAGCAGAACTCCTGGGATGCAGGTCAGTGGCCTTGCAGTTGTAAATAGGGAGAGATAATAAGGCCCTGGCACTCAGAGGGGGCTTCCCTGTTGGTTCAGATGGTAAAGAATCTGCCTGCAATGTAGGAGACTTGGGTCAATCTCTGGGTCAGAAAGATCCCCTGGAGAAGGGTATGGCAATGCACTCCAGCATTCTTGCCTGGAGAATTCCATGGATAGAGGAGCCTGGCAGGCTACAGTCCATGGGTTGCAAAGAGTTGGACACAACTGAGAGACTTTCAGTCACGCTAAAGGGACTGATATATCAATGGATAATTAAAAAAAATCTCCTCAATATAAAATCTCAGTGGACACATAAACCTTTTCTTTAACATTTCTATTTAATTTCTTACCCATATACAGTTACACTTCATTTTATTGCACTTTACAAATATTGCTTTTTTATATGATATTATACATGTTTAAATGCCATTCTCCCAAATCATCTCACCCTCTTCCTCTCCCACAGAAGTAATATTGCTTAAAAAAAAAAAAAAATGAAGGTTTGTGGCAACTCTTAATCTAGCAAGTTTATCAGCATCATTTTTCTAACAGCATCTGCTCACTTCATGTTCATGTGCCACATTTTTGTAGTTCTTGGGCTATTTCAAACTTTCTCCCTGTTATTATATTTGTTACGGTAATCTGTAATTTTTGATGTTACTACTACAATGCACTGAAAGTTCACATGATGGTTAGCATTTTTTAGTGATATTTTTAATTAAGGTATTTACATTGTTTTTGAGAATTAAGCAAACTTAAAGGACTAAGCATTTTGTAAGCACAACTTTTATTTAACTTGAAATACAGTTGATTTACAAGCTGTGTTAATTTCATGTGTATAGAAGAGTGATTCAGTATACTGGGCTATACAGCAGGTATAATAACCTCTAGCTGCTGCAAATGGCAGTATTTCATTCTTTTTTTATGGCTGATAATATTTCATTGTATATATATGTGCCACATCTTCTTTATTCTTTCAACTGTTGATGGACACAGGTTGCTTTCATGTCTTGGCTGTTGTAAATAGTGCTACTATGAATATTGGGTTGCATGTATCTTTTTTATTTATAGTTTTCTCTGGATATATGACCAGGAGTGGGATTGTTGGATCATAAATAGATCTATTTTTAGTTTTATAAGGAACTTCATTCTGTTCTCCAAAGTGCCAATTTACATTCCCATCAACTGTACAGGCGGGTTTCTTTTTTTCACCACACCCTTTCTATCATTTAGTATTTATAGACTTTTTGATGATGGTCATCCTGACTAGTGTGAGGTGATACCTCATTGTATTTTTGATTTGCATTTCTGTAATAAACAGTGATGCTGAGCATCTTTGCTTGTGTCTTTTGGCCATCTGTATGTCTTTTTCGAAGAAAAAATTTTTGTGTCTTCTGCCCATTTTTTCTGCTGGGTTGTTTGTTTTTTTGATATTGAGCTGTATGAGCTGTTTGTGTATTTTGGAGCTTAATCTCTTGTCAGGCTTCCGAGATGGCTCAGTGGAAAAGAATATGCCTGTTAATGCAGGAGACGCAGATTCGATCCCTGGGAAGGGAAAGATCCCCTGAGGAAGGAAATGTCAACCCGCTCCAGTATTCTTGCTTGGGAAATCCCATGTTTAGAGGAGACTGACAGGCTATAGTCCATGGGGTTGCGACAGAATTAGACATGACTCAGCAACTAAACCACCACCACAAGAACAACAAATCTCTTGTCAGCCAGATCATCTGCAAATATTTTATCCGTTATGTAGGTTGTCTTTTCATTTTGCTTATGATATCCTTTGCCATGCAAAAACTTAAGTTTTTAGTTCCCATTTTTTCATTTTTGTTTTCATTTCCATTACTCTAGGAGATGAATCCAAAAAGATATTGCTGCAGTTTAAGTCAAAGAATGTTCTGATTGTGTTTTCCTCTAGGAGTTTTGTAACACCTGTAGTATATTACATTTAGATCTTTAATTAAGTTTGAGTTTATTTTTTATATGGTTTTAGAGAATGTCCTAATCATTCTTTTACATGCAGTCATCCAGTTTTTCCAGAATAACTTATTTTCTCCATTGCATAGGCTAGCCTCTTTCATGGTGGATTAATTAACCATGGGTGAGTGGGTTCATTTCTGAGCTTTCTATTCTATTCCATTGATCTATGTCTTTTTTGCAATGGTACCAAATTGTTTTGATAACTGTATCTTTGCCATACAGTCTGAAGTCAAGGAGTTTTATTCCTCCAGCTCTGTTTTCCTTTCTCAAGATTGTCTTGGCTTCTCATGGTCTTTTGTTTCCATATAAATTTTAAAACTTTTTGTTCTGGTTCTGTGAAAAATGCCAATGGTAATTTGGTAAGGAGTGCATTGCATCTACAGATTGCTCTGGGTAGTATATTTATTTTGACAATATTGATTCTTTCAATCCAAGAACATTATTCTTGGGATTCTTTCAGGTTGTCATTTTCAGTTTCTTTCTTCTACATCTTAAAGTTTTCTGAGTGCAGTTCTTTTGTCTCCTTAGGTAAGTTTATTACTAGATATTTTCTTATTTTTGATGTGATGGTAAATGAAATTGCTTCCTTAATTTCTATTTCTGATCTTTAGATGTTAGTGTATAGAAATGCAACAGATTTCTCTGTATTAATTTTGTATCCTGCAACATTACTGAATTAGTTGAAGAGCTCTAGTAGTTTGCTGGTAGTATCTTTAGGATTTTCTATGTATAGTATCATGTCATCTGCAAACTGACAAGTTTACATCTTTTCCAATTTCAATTTCTTGTATTTCTTTTTCTACTCGGACTTCTCCTAGTTCTGTGGCAAGAACTTCCAAAACTAAGTTGAACAAAAGCAGTAAAAGTGGATAGCCTTGCCTGGTTCCTAATCTTAGAGGAAACGATTTCAGGTTTCTGCTGTTGACTATGACATTATCTGTAAGTTTAGCTGTGAGTTTATATGGCCATTGTTATGTTGAACTAGATTTTCTCTATGCCCACTTTCTGAAGAGTTTTTTTTTTTTTAAATCATAAATGAATGGTTAATTTTATTAAAAGCTTTTTCTGTATAAGTATAAATTTTATATATACTTGAAAACCAAAACATTTGTGTGGCTTTTTATTGTTATATTCACTTTATTGTGGTGATTTGGAACAAAACCCACAGAATCTTCATATCTGCACTCCAGGTTGCTAGAATCTACCGTATGAATTGTTCTTGGCTGTTTGAAATTAGTTTTTAATATTTGGATTAATATTTCCTGTAAGAATGTGTGTATGTATAAATGTATGTTGCAAGGAATAGGGTGGAGTGAAAGGAAAATCATGAAAACAATTGCTGAGGGACTTAAAGAGATCAGAGCACCAAACTTCAAATAATAGTTTTGTGATTACAGCCACAGTAAACTGAAAATCTTTTCCCACCGCACCACTCCCAGTTCTTCCTCCAATTTTACTGGGTTGCTTTTCTGCTTATTGACATGTTATATGCCATGACAGTATATTTAATATTAAATGCCTATGATTATTGTTTACTTAGTTGCTACTCTGTATACTGAACATTCTTCCTTATTTATATGACTTTTTAAAAATGTGATTATTCTTTTTAGTGAAAAAGATTACCTATTCATTCATTCATACACCTAATAATTTGTTTAACAGTATTGGGAAATATATATACTAGACTTTGGGCATTAGGCAGTAAATAAGATATAGAATGTACTTGCCCTTATACATTTTACTTTGTAGGGAGAAGATAGTCAATAGACAAATGAATGAGATGATTTCAGATAGTAATAAATGCAATGGAGAAAATAAAGTGGTATAAAAATTGGTTGGAGACAAAGAAGGAGACATTAGACATGGAGCTGACAATCAAATGATATTGTTGTTCATTGGCTAAGTCCCATCCAACTCTTTGTGATCCCATGGACTGCAGCATGCCAGGCTTCCCTGTCCTTCACTATCTCCTGGAGTTTGCTCAGATTCATCTCCATTGAGTTAATTATGCTATCTATGTCATCCTCTGCCACCCCCTGTCATTTTGCCTTCAGTCTTTCCCAGCATCAGAGTCTTTTCCAATGAGTCAGTTCTTATCAGGTGGCCAAAGTATTGGAGCTTCAACTTCATCATCAGTCCTTGCAATGAATATTCAGGGTTGATTTCCTTTGGGATTGATTGGTTTGATCTCCTTGCTGTCCAAGGGACTCTCAAGAGTCTTCTCCAACACCACAGTTCAAAAGCATCAATGATAGGAAGGAACTATCGAGCACATAAACGGGCAAGAGTTTTCCAGGCAGATATTATTAATAAAAATATTCCTAAGTGTTATGTGCTTGGCATATCTGTGGAACAGAAAGAATTCTGCTGTGGTTTAATCAAACTGAAAGAAGAGTTTAGAGGAACATAATGTTGTTGGAAATATCAGTAAGAGCCAGGTAATAAAGGGATTTGAAGACAATGGTAATGAATTTGGATTTTATTCTGAGTGTATTGGAAATTCATTGGAAATGAATTTTCTTTTCATACAAGAAGAGTCAAAGGAAAGAAGCCATTGAAAATTGTAGATAAAAAGGTACAATGGAAGACTTTAGAACATATAGAAAGATTTGGGGAAAATCCTATATAAATGATTAAAAATGTATGAGCATTTTTCTTTGCAATAAATTTTTTATATAAATTGTGATAATTCAGTAAGTCTGTTTTCCAGTGTTGATTTATTGTACTGTTGCTACTTAGTAGAAGTTGTCAGTACTAATAGTAGCAGTTTCAGTGACAGTGGCCATTGGATTCTCCAAGGATGCTTTGGACATATGTTTCTTGCAATCTCACAGACTCTGGTGATTTTTCTACTTCCATTGAAAGGAAAAACAAAAATTTTATCACCTCTTCCCCATGTCAGTCTTATAAAATTGGAATTTTATTATATTTATCTTGGTTAATATAATTTGTGAATTACATGTATTTGTCATTGGGATTTTGACTCCTTGTGAGCTGTGAGCTAAAATGGCTTGTGCTGTTTTTGGCTGAAGCATTTGACTACTAATGTGAGACTTTACACATCACTACATTTAAAATGTTTATTTAGAGAATCCTTGTGTTCCTTTTTAGAAAAATACAAACACTTCTTGGTCAATTATTACAAACCAGGTGAAAGTTAAATTAAGCAACAATTTCAAGTAGTTAGGCAGGCATAAACACTTAATGTACTTTTATATAAGTTGGAGTTGTGCACTCTAAATATATTCCAATATATAAGTGTTACTCTCCATCCATCGAAGGTGATCTTTCTGAAATGGAAAATAGATATTTGAGTGTCTATTGTGAAAACTAGCAAGAATAATTAAAAATAATCAACTTGTTTATTTAAAACCTCAAGCAACCCAGACACTATCCTGAAATTAATTTAGTAGCTAGTGTTACACAAATTCTAAGAACAGATGAGTTGAAGAAATCCTGTGGGAAAATAACATATGGGGTGCTAAAATATGCTAGGTATCATGCTTCTGCAAAGCTTTCTATAAATCCAATATTGGATTTATTGTGTATGACTCATTACAACTCTGTAATGCAAATTAAGTTCAAAAAATAACATATGCCTGTATGGGCTTTAAATTTTTTCAATCTGACTATTCATTTATGAATAATTTATAGCTATCCTGTGACATATTTTCCTAAATATACCATGAAGTAAATTTGGAATTTTTATCTCCAAAGACACTTTAGGACCACATGTTTATAAAGTCATTCATTTTAAGACAGCTGCACCCTTGGCAATACTGTGGCCTAAACTATAAAGAAAGCAGTAGATTTTCTTTAATATGTTTTTCTCTGAAGCAAAAATTTGCAATTATTCTCATTTAGTTGTTCTCCAGTATCCACCAGGGATTGGTTCCGAGATCCCTCCTCAGATGCAAAAATTTGGGGATGCTTAAGTCCCTTGTATAGAAATGTATAATATTTGCATATAATTTACACAATCATCCTGTATACTTTAAATCTTCTCTGGATTAATTGCAATAAATCTAAATGCTATCCAAATACTTGTAAAAACAATGTAAATGCTATGTAAATAATTACCTATACAACAAATTTAATTTTTACTTTTTGGAACTTTCTAAGATATTTTCCCCCCAATATTTTTGATCCACTGTTTTTGAGTCTGCAGATACAGAATCCACAGATACAGAGAGTTGACTATATTTAGATTTTCTTTCATGATGTTCCTTGATACCAACAACTTGTTCTACAAGGTATTTATTTAAGACCAGGGACATGTCTCACAGCCATGGAAGTGAACAAAAGTTGACAAACATGTATCTGGGGGTCATTAGTTTTACATTTTAACTAACTGAGCAAATCAATTGGCCCCTTAGGACTTAGAAAAGAATAAGTATTACTTCCTAAGTGCTTAACTTATTGGGCAATGGCTGAGATATAATGGAGTAAGAACTGTCTTAGTGGTTTCTTGATGATTATTTGCTTATCTGAGGTTTTTTTTTTTTTTTTTTTTGTTCTACAACTGTAAGAAGATATTTATCACTATGAAATGTACCATTAGAGCCCAGCACAGATTGAAAAAAGACTATTGTCATACGGTGACAGTGAACTTGGTGCAATCCCTATGCCACCATGTAATTCATTAGGAGAGATAGAGACAGTGGGCTTTTGCAGAAGCGCTTAAATAGAGCAGTCCTGGAGGTTGGATAATTTGTAACAGATGTTCCATATAATGAATGGATTACGGGAGAGTGTCTGCAATGCAGACTATCTCATTCAGTGGGTATGATCGATGCTTCTTATTAGCTTGACTTAACATTCTGTGAACTGAGGTTGTGAGACAAATATGTGAGCTTTGATTTACTGATACACACAGATCAGGTAATAAAATCTCTTTGAAACAGAGATTAGGTATTTCAAATGAAGCTTACTAATACAGTCTTATTTCTTGAGTTGGCACAAAAAAATAATTATATGAACCAATAACTGCCTGAACTTGTTTTATGCCATATTTTTCTGTGATCAATGTGCACTAGAATTAACCAAATTAGAACATTGACAAACGAGAAAGCTGACAATTTAGTATAGATGATTAATTTTTGTTAACTTATGTGATTTAGGAAAAAATTCCTTTGTTTGAAATTCTGTACTTTTGACCTAGAATGTTTTAAAAGCTAAGACATAATTCCAGAGGAACTTGAAAACCATTCATACCATTTGTTTTCAATTTAAAAAATCAAAGTACTTATTTCACAAGTAACTCCAAATCTTTTAGTGTCCTTAATGGTATTTATAAAGGCTTTTTACTTCAATTTTTGCATTGCTTCATTGCCAAATAAAAGTATGCAAAATTCCATGTAAACATTTATATAATGAATATTTATGTTCTTAAAATATTAAAGACTATGATATAAATCAACATAATATTTTTGGGGGGTTCATTTCATATGCTATCAAGCTGATTACTTTTAGATAGGCAGGTAGTGATGATTGTCACTGGTAGAAAAGCAGTAATCTTAGGCCTCTATTATAGCTTGATCTACACATCTTTTCTAGAATGAAATATAATTTGTGCATTTAACTTTTTTTTATTCAGGCTTAGCCTCTTGGTGACTTTGTGTAACTGTACTTCAACCTCTTTAGTATTTGTTTCACACATGGGAAATTCTCTTGTACACTAAGGTAGCTATTGCAGTTTGCTCAAAGGTGGAGCACCCTACAATGGAATCTACAATGCAAAAAAACACACTAATATAAGCAATCCACTTCTGGGAAGTGAGGTAAAGTTTCATCGACTCAGTTAACTGAGTATACTGAGATGGTCCTAACGGTATTTCACAGTTCATACTAATGACAGTAAACCTGCAGAGAACACAGTTATGCCAGGCTTAAAAACATGCTAATTTGGCCCTGAGGAAGAAGAAGCAACCAAAATGCTCCCACTCACCTTTGGAATGCTTATCAAAGTGTAATTGAACAAGATGGACAGAACAATCATAAAGTTATGGGATATTTTATCAGTGTATAATCAGATAGGATTGCCTGTTGGATAAATGTAGACCATTTTCTTGTTTATAGGTACCATGAAGAACAATGATTCATCTCCCTAATCTTAATGATTAGGGAAACATATTCTTCATCTAGTGAAGAATATCAGCAACAGTGTCTTGCATTTTCTGAAAAGCATTCCACCACTTGAAATCTCAATTCATTTTCCTATTAAATCTGCAAATTGGATATTATGTCCCCATTTTACAAATGAAGAATCTGGAAGAGGTAAAATGACTTGCCTCCAGTTATCCAGGAGATAGAGTTAGATCTAAATCTTGGCCTGGGGTTATTTTTAGAATGCCTCAATGTATGGGCTGGGTAACCTGGCTTCTATCACAGCCATTTTAAACAACATGAGTTATCTTTAAGTTGGGCTATTGAGATTCAGCAAACATTTACAGTGCACCAGCATTAAGTGCACAGTTGCCCAAAGATCTTTTTTCCAAACAGCACAAGTACAGCAGATCTTTTCCCACTACTTTTTGCACATTTTGAATTTATGCAGTTTTATTTTCTCACAGCAATAATTAACCTTGCAGCTGTCATTTTCACGTCTCAGCTTTTCAATACTTGACCACTTTGACTTCTGTAGAGGTAATTCTCTGCTTTAATAAACTGCTTTTTTTTGGTAAAAGTAGAAACTATTTTTTCCTTTCCTTCTCAGTTTTTTAGGTACCTTATCAATGATTCGCAAATTTCCAAAGGCAAAATCTACTGATATACTCAATCTATAATATAGGAACCCATGTACTCATGACTGCAAATCCTTACATATAATGTATTAAATTAGATTTTCTCCATAAGTACTAAGCAACATGTATTACATAATTTAGTTTAGAAAAAATAGAAAAAATAAAAAAAAAACATCAATTTGAAAGATTTTTTTATCAAGAATGAGTGACTTATTCTTTTTTCTTTTTTTACTCATCTGGTGTTCAGTTTCATCCCTACTCTTTCACCTCACTTGCTCTAACTCATTAGAGAGCTAATTGCCTTTGTAATTCCAAATTAAGGAGTAGTGAAATGGAAACATTACCTTTGCCAGGTGTTTGGGAGGACAAAATCCAATTTGCAGTAAAAGTTTCTTCCAATCAGTGTTAGCCCTCTGTTCAGGCTGCATGGATTTTGTTTGGATTAATGAAGAATCATTCAGAGTCCAGGCTATATGTTGTATTGTGTTACACAAAATCAAGAAAATAATTAAGAATTGAGTATTCTGGAATATAAACTGAAATAAAACAAGATTTGGGGATAGAAACTGAAGTGAACTTACCAATTTTGTATTAACTTCTTTGGGGATATGACAAGTCATTGTGTTGACATTCAGCACAATTTTTGCTTGGAACTTGGATTCCACATGTGGATACCAAAAAAGGGCCATGTAATAATGTATATGCCCTGCAAAACTATTCTGGGCTTCCCCTGAAAACAAATTACTCCCCAATACTCAAAAGACATGCTAAAATAATTTATGTAAAATTCATAGAAAACAATACATTCAGGGAAATAAAAAGGTTAGGTTTCAGAAAGTTTAGGTTCAAAAGGTTAGGTTTCCTAAACCAACTGGTGGTTGATTTAGGCTGTGTCTACATAAAGTATATGAAAAGTAGGTAGGATGACATTTCCAAACAATTCAAACAAATAAACAGACATATTAAATGTACTTCCAATATTTCAGCTAAGCAATATTGGTGACCTTAAGGACATCCTTTTGAACATCAAAGACCATTTTTGTTTGTTTGTTTTGTGTTGTTTTGTCTTCAAGGCTCTTAACATAATTCACCCATAGGTAGATGAGAAACAATGAACATCAAAGCTTTGAAAGAATAGCAACCACCAGTGGGCGCAAGGTCAGGCACTTTTTAAAGCAATTGGCTTGGGGCTGGTGCACTGGGATGACCCAGAGGGATGGTATGGGGAGGGAGCTGGGAGTGGGGGTTCAGGATTGGGAACACGTGTATACCCATGGCAGATTCATGTTGATGTATGGCAAAACCAATACAATATTGTAAAGTAATTAGCCTCTAATTAAAATAAATAAATTTAAATTAAAAAAAAAAGCAATTGGCAATTTTTTCCTTGATTAATAATTGGGGCAATTGGAAGAAAGTTTAAAATGAGAGAACAAGGAGAGATCATTTAGAAAGAGATCTATTATTGCCTGATGCTTTCTATTCCTGAGGGTATTTGTCTCTGAGGCTAGTTTCCTTATCTGCAAATTGGAACTAAAAATAGTAACCTTCTCATATTGTTTTTATAGGACATTCTAGATGTATAAAATTAAATAATTCATAGAGATACTTTAGCACAGTTCTTGGCATATAGGAAGAACTTAACAAATATTAGCTATTTTATCAATAGAGCTTATGATCAGAAAGCAAAATGTGCTGCTCATATATCTGTAATCATACTGTTTGTATTATATTATAAAAAATGTTCCTTCATGTTGGGGACATAAGTTGCTTATAATCAGCTGTAACACAGTGCCTGTTACATATTGTGCATGCGTGCGAAGTCGCTTCAGTCGTGTTAAGTTCTTTGTGACCCTATGGACTGTCACTCCTCTGTCCATGGAATTCTCCCAGGCAAGAATACTGGAGTGGGTTGTCATGCCCCACCTCCAGGGGATCTTCCCGACCTAGGGATCGAACCCTGGTCTTCTGTGTCTCCTGCACTGGCAGGCGGGTTCTTGACCATTTGTGCCACCTGGGAAGCCCTCTGCCACATAAAGGGCTAAATTTGAGCAACCTGCTTAAAGTCACACACTTACTTAGTAAGAGCTTATGGGGATGTGAAACATTCTGTCTGACTTCAAACCTTACACTTTCCTTAAGATACTGCACAGCTTTGGATACATTATCACTTACCTTCTCTCTACCTACTCTGATTTCATTATTACACTAAATTTGCCCTTGCAAAGGTCATCAATTGTTTAAAACTGCTCAAACCAGTGGTATCTATTTGTTCTTGATTTACTTGCATTTGACACTGAAGCCTATTTTCTCCTTTCTGAAATTTCCTTTTCCCGTCCCTAAGGTTTGGTTTTTTTGATCTTCCACTTAGTTGCTCTGTCTGGCAGCTACTTCCCAATCTTCTTGTAGCTTCGTCCTCTTCCTCAACGTCAGTGTTTCTGAAGTTTCTGTCTTGAGCTTCTTCTCCGTCTCATTCTTCACATGCTGTCTTTGCAATTTCATTTTTATCTCATCATGCTGAAATTTACATCTCAGCTCAACCCTATTCTCTCCTGATCTCCGTAGCCACAAATCTATTTATTTACTGGGTATTTCTCTCTGAACAGCCTTATCTTAACTGCTCTTCCTTCACCCCCCAATTCACCTATCTCCTTATCTTCCAGATAAATTGAAAAGCATGATCATTCTTCCTAGGATGGCCACTTAATTTATCATCTAAACCTGGACAATTTTGAGAGAAAGGACTTCATCAATAATTATGCTGGCTCTCCGAGTTTAACCTGGAACTGCCTTGGTCTAAGCAGACCGTGGTCCTGGCATTACCACTGGGATTTATCCTGGCCTCCTATTCTCATTTTTGCATAAGGTGAGCCACCAAGTTCTGTAGATCTTGTCTCCTTCCTAGCTGTTTAGTATGTGTGTTTCTTTCCATCTCAATTACCATTGTGTTTTATCAGACCCTTCTTATTTCTTATCAGGATTATTGCCATGGTCTCCCATTTGGTCTCATGCTCCTCTAAAACATCCTCTGCTTTGTCAGAATGATCCTCTTGAAGTGCATATCTAATTACATGCCTTTCCAGTTTTGGTCCTTTAATGACTAACTATAATCTATGGCAGAAAAGGTAAGTTATTTCCCATGACATCAGAAGGCACTTATAACCAATCCTGCCTCACCACTTATCCTTCTTGCACACTAGAACTGTCTCGGCATATAGTAGGTACTCACTAAACAATAAATAAAATCAGCATCTAAAACATAATCCCACATACCAAGAACTTGCTTCAACAAGTTTACTAAGTGAGAAGTAATAGTAAATGTCATTTTTATAATAGGATGGATGCATAAAAAAACATGTAAGATTTGTGGAGCAAAATACACAGTGAATTGTGATTACCTTTCAATTTGTGATTCAGAAATACGTGTGATATAAAACCTATTTGATTAGATTTTTCTTAAAACGGAAGAGTGAAGTCAATGTACTTGTTTCAAAATAGCAAAATGCTCCCCAGAAAGTCCAAGTCAGTTGATGGAAATACCAGTTCCTAAAAGAGAACTTGGCTTCCAGCAGACACTCAATATTTGTTGAGTGGCTAAATATAAGAAATTTAGTCTCCTTCAATTGGTTGTCTATATACAGTGACAATTCACTTGTTCATTTTATGTATAACTGTGGCAAGCATTTGGTCATTTGATCAAATCACTTCAGTCAACTATCATTTCAGTAAACCAAACTAAATGTTGCCCAGAAAATCCACAAAAATGTTACTTTTTAGTCAGTTGTTAGAGTTCCACAGATTAGCAAGCAACCACATGAAAAGTACAAGAGAAAAATACTAAGCTGCTATTCAGCGTGTAAGAGAAATTGTATAGGTGTCAATCAAACTAGTTAATGTAGAAAATGTCCAAGCAAGTGATTTGTATGCATTAATTATTTAAAAAGCCTTACCCAACACTAGAGACAGTAGTGATCTAAAATTCCCACAATGCTATACAGGATATTCCAATAAGACTTTGCAATGAATTAGATTAGATTTTCTTCTAGATGAGGACATTTTATTTTATATCTCAATTTTAAAGCTTTTTTAAATATTGGAAAAACCAATATATTAACTGAATAATTTCTATTCTGCTCTAAAGTAGAAATTATTGGCAAATTTGTTTAATATTAATATTAAAATTACACTGAAAGCATTTGTTATTGTTCTTTTGAGCCTCAAATACCAGTACATCATCAAACCCAGCTTTGTTTTTTTGTGATTTATAGCTCTTTTTCTTTTTCCCTGGAGACTCTTTTGATTCCAAGACATTACTCCATATGAAGGCTTGTGCAAACTTCAAACCTGTCATTTCATATGAGATTAGTGGTGGAAAAGGAAAACTGTGCAAAACTCTGGATAGTTGTGCCAAACACTTGTGCATTTTAAAGCCTGAAAGTTTAGTAGTGGTCAGATGGTAAAATACATTTATATCAATTTGGAATCTACACATTTCAAAAGGGTAGTGCTTTGAGAGCTATAAAGACAGAGCACATTAATACTGGTTAATTCTCAAACCTACATGTATAAGAAATATATTCAAAATTTTCACTGAGCTTGAGTTTCCTTTTGTATTTGGAAAAGTGATAGTGTGCACTTGTATCTCTCCAAGGACAAAAGGCAGAAAACTTGAGAATTTTTCTCTCTTGCTGGTGAAGATCACTGAAAAGTATATCTTGGAGACAATCTGGAGAGTATTTAATCAAAGTTTCCAAGTTGGTTTCCATCAGATGGTAACTGGTATCTTTAGATTATATTTAACTATTTGAAAACAAAACAGATAACACTTCACAACTAGCTAAAATGTAAATCCTCTTTTTTTTTTTTTCTGTTGACTGAGTGACTTCACTTTCACTTTTCACTTTCATGCATTGGAGAAGGAAATGGCAACCCACTCCAGTGTTCTTGCCTGGAGAATCCCAAGGATGGGGGAGCCTGGTGGGCTGCCGTCTATGGGGTCACACAGAGTCAGACACGACTGAAGCGACTTAGCAGCAGTAGCAGCAGCGGAGTGAAATTATCTAGTCTGGTAACACTGGCTACCTCATGATAAAAGATTTTAGTGAAAATTTAAATAGAAATATAAATTAATGATTACTTCAACATAATGAACAAAATCTTTCAAAACATAAGGCTCTTGAGGTAGAATGATAAAAAATGATCTTTTGTATAAAAAGCTGATGAAACCTCTGAGGAGGCTTTGATATGCTATTTTTATAGATGAGCAAACACATTAAAACAACTTTGTTATAACTGACCCTCCCCATTGCTGAAGTCCTTTTGTTCCTGTAGCTTCATACATAATTTAATGCTGTGCCTGGACGACTTCATGGTGTGTTACTTATGCAGTCACACAGGGTCCCTGTCTTAGAAGGTCCCTATACTTGGATTAATGTTCTGCTGTCACTGTCTTAAGATTCTTGTCAAATTTTTGCATGAAGGACTCTGCATTTTCATTTTGCACCAGAACCCACAATTTATGAAGTCAATCCTATAGCTATGCCTGTGGATTTTCATAGCATTTCATTATTTCCCCTAAAAGATGTAGGTTATCTAGGGAGCTTCCTTCACTGGTGTTTCTCACCCCATTCCCAAAGGTGGTTCTCACACTAGCAGACAAAAGGATAGAGAGTCACTTGGTCTCACACAGAGGGCTGAGATCGTGGCATCTTCATCTGTTTCTATTCTGTAACAGGGCTTGCTACAGAGCAGGTGCCAGATGAATGGGTGAGTGAATAAATAAACAGAAAATTATCAACAAATGCTGTGACTTTTTTAATAGGCATAACAAATTCTTAATAGCTTCTGTTTTGAAATAAAAAGTGACAAGGTTGACCAGCAGAGACTAAAGGTAAAATATTCAAGGAAAAATATTGGAAAGAATAAATGGAGTTGAACTGATGAGATGTTTGAAGCAAGTAAGATTGAAAGACATTCTGAACTCCAGGTTGAATCAAAAGTGATAGACGGAAGGAGGAATGAATAGTTCAAAGCAGTCAGATTTTTCTCAATAAATTGTGTCCTGAAGTAGATTCTTTCTTCGCAAATTCAGTTTAATACAAGTCATAGTCATCTTGTAAATTGTAATTCAGGGAAGAAAACTTGTCATCCACGTTTGGGGGAAAGAGGATATACAGGCAGTGCATTCAGAAAGAACTAGGAGATTGTGGATTGTCTTTGACTATGCCAAGAGTTTCTTGATCTACTGTTTTGCATTAATAACAGAGCAATCTGAATAAAAATTTGCATGAAGAAGTGCATTTTTTATTATTTCCTCTGCCTGAGGGCAGAATAGACAGAGCTCAGGCTCGGGTTCCCAGTTAGTTTAGCTAAACACATTTTATTCTTTAAACTGTGATACTTTCTTACCCTTATATTCTCTTTGGGAAACATTTCTGACAGTCAGTTTGTAAAATAAAATAACAAAAAACTAATACTCCTTTCTCTGTTGTGTTTTATGCTGTGTTTGGTCACCTCTCATAATGTTTGGGAAAGAAGGCAATGGCAACCCACTCCAGTACTCTTGCCTGGAAAATCCCATGGACGGAGGAGCCTGGTAGGCTGCAGTCCATGGGGTCACTAGAAGTCGGACACGACTGAGCGACTTCACTTTCACTTTCATGCATTGGAGAAGGAAATGGCAACCCACTCCAGTGTTCTTGCCTGGAGAATCCCAGGGACAGCGGAGCCTGGTGGGCTGCCATCTATGGGGTCGCACAGAGGCGGACACGACTGAAGTGACTTAGCAGCAGCAGCATAATGCTTGGGAGTATCAGTTCTTTATAAACTGTGTATTCCCGTCAGTGAGGTTATCCCTTAATGCTCTATCTCCTTTACCATGGAGAATATAATACAGTTTTATCCATCTTTAAAGAGGTTCCTTGTAGCATTATCTAGATTTACTTTCTCTCTTGTTGCTATATCACACTTGAATAAGTGACTTAAATTGTGCACAGATGTCCAGGTGTGGCTTTAATTTCTTTTTATATTCTGGCAAAATAACTTATTTTAAGTTCATTACTTCTATTATGGGTCTCCAAATTATGCATGGTGCTGTTATAAGGCTGGTTCACTGAATATTAAGTATATGAGAGCAAGCAATTTTATGCTTCAGATGATTATTTATGGGAAAATTCAATTTTTGGAGGATGATAATAATGGTGGAATAGAGGTGAATAATAGCACTGACATTCACAAGCAAAATAAAACAACAGTGGAAACAAGCATTTGGGGGAAAGATAGCTTTCAAGCAGTGCGTGAGAAGAGAAGCAGGGAGCAGCTCTAGTCGGGGAAGCTCAGATTCTAAACAAGCATTGATGAGGTCTTGGGGCCACACACCTGAGCCCCAATCTAGTGTGCATGTGGGGCCAGGTGAAGAATTGCAGGATTTGGTGAGATGTGCAAAAGAATTTCATAGACTTTCTCTAATGGGAAAGGAGACAATCTCCTAGGTTATCTAGGAGAATATATAGTTTAGTCCCCTAAGTCTCCACGGAAATAGAATTACAGAGTTATAAAACCATATTCCTTGCTAGCTAAGAACATTCCACATTCTCTGAGCATACAATGAAGGTATCCTATACGAAGTATGGTGAAATTGTCTTTACCATTCTCATTTTATGACACTCTTGAATAAGTGTGCTTTAAGGATTCTGCTGCTAAAATTGTAACCATCATTAGAAAACCTTCATCTAGAAAGCTCAGCTTTGGTCCTGTCACCTGAACAATAGTTCAGAAGGCCCCAAGTTTACAAACCAATGGTTGGAGGAGTGGGAGAAAGAATAAGACAGGGTAAAACTATTTTGAGTTTCATTTTACAACATTAAGAGCTGCAATATTCAAGCATCTGAGTTCCTTCAATGACCAGGAAGCTTCAGAAAGAAAAAAAGAAAAAACCTTTACTTTAACTTTTAAATCTGTCTGAGACCAACCAGGCAGAAGAGGCAAGCTATTTTTACTAGTTTTAGAAAAATAATACAAGTATATAATAGAAAATTGGTGACTTAAAACAACTCAATTCAAATGAAAGCTTGAGCTGAATGTTGCATGAATATTCAGACAATAGCAACCTGTTTGAAACTGCTATTGAGTATAATTCCAAATTTCTGCATTTTATCATCTCCTAGGCATAAAGCCAAAGGCTAAAAGAACAGAACACAAAAAAGCCGAGCCTGAATTATATTCTAAATGCTGTTGAGTTTAATTTTACTTACAAAGCAGAATGTTACTTTGCCACTTAAATATGCCCCTCACAGCCCTGTAATAACACCTGGCTTCTTGTTATCAGCCTCTAAATTGTGTTATTCATTTAGAAAGCTCCAGTTTTAGGAGCATCATTCTAAATTACTAGGCAAGTGCTACACAATAAATACACATAATCTAAAACAGACTGTAGTGAGAGAAGAAAGCAATTTTCTATAAAATTGACTGCAGTGTGTGGTTTGCCATTCCATAAGCCTCGTAACTTGACAGGCATAAAGGACAAATTTTAGCTAAATGAAATATCATGAGAGGATGAGCACTTTAAAAAGTTGATGTTTTGTAATAGAGTAATACAGATACACATTCTTCTTATAAATTTCGAGACGAGTTCAAATAACCTTCGGAATAGAAACAAACACACGCAAAAAATGAGCATGCTGCCACTCACCCAGATACACATCTGTTTCAAAACAATGTTTTACCTGGACCAATAGTAGATGTAGATGCACTACCCCAAATCAATAAACCTTGGGTGACACATACAACTCAAACAGATGATGAAGCTTACATAGGCCTTGTATTCCCTGCTCAAGATTTTTATAATATTAATGAATTCTTGAAAATTATGATTGGAAAACACTCCAAGTGAGTAAAACAAGTTAATGTAAGATACAAGGTTTTGTTATGGACTGTGTAATTTTTCTTTGCAGAGATCATGCAAGGGGTCTTAGCATGCAGTAGTCACACCAGTCAAATTTGATTTTTTTGAAATCAAAAAGGAAGAGGTGGGATTCTGGTAATGTTCTAGCTCTTGTCTTAAACAGCAATTTCTTGGTATGATTACTTTATGATTTTTTTCTTTGAGCTGTATACCTATACATATATTATATATATTTTTAAATTTTTATGCAGATATATTGTATTTCCATAGAAAACAAAAAAGAAAACAAAGAAAAAAGGGGGGAAAAGAGAAAAAAGGCAGAAAGAAAGGAATGAAGGAGGCAGAGAAAGAAAGGGAAAGAGAGAGAGAAAAAGAAAGAAAGGAAGAAAGAGAAAGAAAGGAAGAAAGAAAAAGAGAAAATGCATGCTTAGAGCGGCATTTCCCAAACTGGCAAATAATGTGCTAAAAGAAATTAGCGCTGTAGGCATTTACTTAATTCAAATAAGATATAGCTTCATAGGGTTGTAGAATTTGGCACTCTTGCTCATAGTTGGAAGCCACTTAACTGTCATTTCTGCACAGAGAGACTGTATGTTGACATTTTCAGACTTTTTAACAATCCTTGTCACTTAACAATTGCAAATGCCACTATATTAGGCATGCAGTTTTCCTGTTCAGGAAGCAGAATTTAGAGGTTAGTGGAGGGAAAAAATGCTTAGGGGTTCCAGTAGCTTTACATCTGGAAAACCATATACATACACACAAAATTTTTGTTTCTCTAGTGTTCAAGGGTCTTTGTGACTCATCTGTTGAAAATTTCATTTTGGCATTAAGTTGGGTAAACACCTAGTAACCACCTAGTACTAAAGGTGTTTGGGAACCTGAAGTTGGATCTGTAGGTTTTGTCTGTTTCTAAGGAGCAAGTTACCATATAATCGTTTCAAAGGCAAAAGGTTAAGCAAGAATGACATATATTGTAAAATCGAAAGTAAAATGCACAGTATTGATGTGCTCAAAGTCCATGCATTTCAATTCCTTTGTATGATAATTTATGGTGATCATGTCTTCAGACTGCACTATTAGCATACTCACCCCTAACAAGAAGTTCTGCCTCATCTGACACACTGTCTGCTGTGGTCTGTACCCTGCAGCCATATCTCCCAGCATGCATCAGAAGGATGTTCCTGATCATTAAATCTGCAGAGGATGCTTGCTGAAAGAGGGATGAAGTGCCAGTTTAAAATGTTGCAAATCTGCCTAGTTCAAGGTGGTTTAAGGGAAACTTTGCATATTCAGTCAAAGGGCCCATTTTTGGCCTTACAATTTATCTGACGACATTTCAGAAGTCAAACATGCTCCACTTCAAGGAACACATGGAAACTATGTTTTCAACAATTGCTAATACCACAGTCGAACATTTAATATTGCATATAATGATTTAGCAGCTACAATATTTAAGAAATATTTACAAACAAATTCATATCTTTAAAAGTTTAGGAAAAATAGTGCACAAAAATTATTGCTTTGCTATTCAGAGACAGGCTTATTTTTGTGGCAAGAAAGCAGTATTGAAAGGAATAACAACTCGTGGAATTATGAGGCGACAGTAGTTAAAAGATTATTTTGCATGGCTTTATTGAATGGCTTCTTTTGTAGGCAACAGAATGAAGTGGTGCTTAGGTGCAAGAGTGCTGGGCCCAAGCTATATGTTTTCACTCAACAGAGACTGATTTATTCCTTCCACAACCACCACCATCAGGAGTAGGGTCAGCCTGAATCTCTGTTAATCAAAGCAATTAAAAAACATGAAGAAGACACAAAACACCCGATCCTTGTTGGGAGCACAATGATTAGAACATAGTTGAAGAACAGTTATATCAAGGAGATCAATAAGTACCAAGGAGATTATGTTTTAGTTGTACTAGTTCATGGAATCAGTGATTATCCTATACTTTAGGATGTCGGGTATAATCTTTCATTACTTAATCTTGTCTTTCATTTACTTTAACAGGAAAGATGAATTTCCCGTTTTCATGAAGATCTGGTATTCACAATTCATGAGGTATTCTTTTCAGAGAATGACATAGCAAAACTCCAATATGCTCTTCACTTTCCATGTTGCAATTAAAAACAATCCCTGGAATGAGAGTACATGCATGCAGCTTGAAATGACATCTTCAAAAAACTCAACACTCCTCATTCATGGGCACTTGAAAGAATGACTAATGCAAGACATGGAGAAACACCCCTGATTAGGTATCTTTAATTTGTTGATGGAATGGGTGAATTATCTTAAAAAATGATTTGTTTGTCCTTGGAAGGCAGCGTCCTGATGAGTATTTATGAATTTAATTGTTTGCCTTCATTTTGAAATAAACTAATGGACTATATAAAATTCATGAAAGTGAGAGGAATTTCTGAAAATCTGTTGGATTTTTTTTTTTTTTTGTCTTAGCATTCATAACAGGGTGAGAAGTTATTGGAAGTTTTTAACCTCTCAAATGATGTGTATTTCTTTAAATCAATCAATTAACTGTATATTATGTTTCAGGACATTTCTTTCCAGTATTTCATTTCTGGTTTTTTTTCCCCCTTCCCATTAGTCTTATGATAGGAGCTTCTAAGTGTATTGAAGTTTTCTCTCATGAAATAATTGTTAATACATGGTCTGGTTCAGTCATTTACAAGGGAATGCTTCTTGGTAAGAATGCATTAAAATGTCACAATAATTATTTCAAGAAATATGATATTTGTCCAATGAATGTCCTCCACTATTCTTTTCCTTAGATAAAATTGTTACTCAAATTTCATTTTCTCATGTGTACCAGACTAAGTGCTCATTTCTTTCAAATCTGAAAAGGAAATTTACACTTAGTAAAACCTTTGATTTCTCTTGGGGAAACAAAAGCAAACTGTAAACATCATAAGCCATAGCTTAGTCTCACATCTGCATACTATAACACTGTTTATGCATGCTAAGTCACTTCAGTCCTATCTGACTCTATGTGACTCCAGGGACCGTTGCCTACCAGGCTCCTCTGGCCATGGGATTCTCCAGGCAAGAATACTGGAATGGGTTGCTGTACAACCCCTCCAGGAGGGATCCTCCTAACCCAGAGATCGAACCCGTGTCTCTTCCATCTATCTGAATTGGCAGGTAGGTTCTTTACCACAGCACCACCTGGAAAGCCCTATAATTCTGTATAAAAGAGTTTAAATACTTTTACCACTTTATATAGCATGGATCCATCTTAGGTGTGAAATATCCTTTTCCCCATGGATTTCTAAGATGCTTTCCTAATACGTACCCAGTTAAATTAGTCAAGAATAAATGTGCATACCATGGACCTAGAATAGAATCTATGTTTAATGGAAAAGCCAAGGAGAGGTCCAGAAAAGAATAGAGGACTATTCTTCTCAGAAGTAACACTTCTGAAAGACTGTACTTGGAGTTGTTTATTTATTTATTTTTTTACTTGCTTGTTTTTCAGCTTCACAAATTGATTGGTGGTAGTTTAACAATAGAAAAAGTAACAATCATAAGTTGTTGTTCAGGCTTATATTTTTGACAAAATTATTCCATAAAATCACATTTCTGTGATTAAGTTAAATTTCCAGATATTTTTCTTCCCAAATAATTGATTTATTTTTGTCTTGGACAAAAGTCTTGAAACCTTTGTTCTTTTGTTAAATTATAGTGAAAGAAAAGTTTAATGGGATTAAGAAGAGACTGCACTGAAAATCACAAAGAGGTCCAAAGAATCCAGGAGAGTGAAGTATAGATTATCTTTCTTATCCTGTCCTTTACTTGATTCCTGCAATTAATAGCATACAGTACTCTAGAAACTGGCTGAAGCTCAATCACCATCTATCAAGAATAAAAATTCTACAGCCCATTACTTGTGTATTAATGCTAAGACTATGTGAGGAGTTGAAATTGTCTCATTTCAACTCATGGAGCCTATTCCTCCTCTTTTGGATTATTTCTGCATTATATTTTTACAATTCTAAACAGAGAAGATTAAAAGTAAAATGAATGGTGAACACTAAAGCTAAATTACCCTTTTAGGAGATTTACTGATTTTCATGAGAAGTAATGAGAAGAATTCATGTGGGAGCCTATTATACTTAATCTCAACCCACAGTATGCAGTTCCTGGGAGAGAACTTCCACAATTTAGTGCACTTTTAATGAAATGGTTACTTAGAGCAGATGTTTGCTTTCTTAAGCTTAAAGCTCATTTTCACTTTTCTCTCTTAGGAGTTACTCTGTCTTATCTTGTTTTCTTTGACACTTGCTTTATACCCTGCCTTTTTCTTTGCTGTTTTCTTTCACTTTATGAACAAATCGCATTACGTGGTGCTTCAAAAGAACTTTCCTTGCAACCAGTGTCGTAACAAAACTCTCTAAGCATTGTGTATCTAGCACAGGGCATACCTCAGAGTGGGCGCTCGATAGCCATCTGTTGAATGGATGAATAAGGGGGGATCTTTAAGAAAGAGGCTCTGTTCACTCTCTGTGGGAGCAGTGACACTTCTAGTCATTTACATCTCTTGGTCACATAAGTTCATTCGAACAGTTGCTAGATCAGTGTAACTTTTGTTTATGATTCGGAAATAGTACAGGAAATGTCATCCTTCCACTCAAGTCCAGTTCTTTATTGGCATTCACCTGGACTAAGTGTCCTGCTCACCCATCATAAGGCTGATAATTAAGACTTCCTAAAAATGGAAGCACGGTTAGCTTCACTGTTCTGAGTGTCTGTTGACTCTTGCTGCCTTGAGGAAAAGTCTAATCTCCTTGTTTCAACAGAAGGCTCTTCAGAGCATGATTCTACTTCCTATGATGAATTCTGTCCTTCTATCACATTAACCTCACATTCCTTCCTATGCAGGAGTACCTCTCATAATTCAGCCTGTTCTGTTACAGAAGCTTGTTCTCCCTTCTTTGCCTGCAAAGATACTTTTAGACACAACTCAAGTGTTTCCCCCTTGTTTAAGCCTTTCTTCATGTGTTCTGCCCCTGTTTAGTTTTGCTTCATTAGCACTCTGTTCCTGTCTCTGAACTACCACTTGACATTCTTGGAAGTCACCCCAGAGGTCCTCTGGGCATTCCCAGAACTGAGCTGGGCACTAGGGCAGCCAATGGTCATCAGGTGAGCTAGAGAGTACATGAATGGCTTGCTTCCTTCCTTATCTGTATCGGACAATACTTCCTTGTCCTCTTCTTTTTTCCCTCTTACAGAAATTAGAAGGGAAATAGGAAGAAACTATGGAGGAAGACAGCAGAAAAAGGTGCTGAAAGAGTATACACAGGTTCAGGGATGACACAGAATTGCATGAGTCCCTGATCTGCCACTTATTAAGTTTGAACTTGGAAAAATTGATCTATTGCTCAGAGCTTCTCTCACAGCTTCAATGTGATAATGCAAGTGAAGCTCATAGTAGTGTGTTTGGCACACAGTAAATGTTTGATAAATGTTATCTGTTAAAAGACACAATAATGCAGTCTTAGCCAAGAGGAGTATTTCTTTAACTGGTATTCACTCCTTCAATGAACTGGATATCAACATTCTCCATAGGTTATAGTAAGTTTTCTGGTAAATGCCTGGCTCATTTTAGTTGTATGTTACCCCACACCTTTCTCTGTTATAGAAAACCACTGTACTCACAATAAGAAGACCTGAATTCTAACTTTAGTTCAGCATCTTCCTAACCCTGAGACTTTAGGAAAGGCACTTTATTGAAATAATAATAGCTGCACTGTCTCTCACCATGTTTGAGGGGAACTGAATGAAACAATGTTCACACATGAACTCTTAGTAAATGCTTCAAAAGTGTAAGGTACTCAAAAAGCATTTTTTTTTTTTTCAGAATTTAGAAGAATGCTGTACATGTAGTAAGCACCCTGAAAAGGTTTGGGGAATTAATTGTCTGAACAAGATAACTTGAGTGTTCTCACAAAAAGTGAATTCATGCTGAATGGCTTAGCCAGAAATCTGCTAGGTATTGGCAGTTTTTGTGGTATCATTTAAGGTTTATATAAATTTCTCAATGTGCTCACATAGAGCACTTCTGGCATCCCCAACCCCCACCAAACAGACTCAGGAACCATTCCTCTCTATAAAACAAAGGAGAATGGCATACAAATTCTATGAGATGTAATTTTAAAAAAAGATCTTCTAACACAGAAAACTGGGTATCAGCTAGGAGATATGAATTATTAGATATGATTAATGTTATTGACATAAAATCTTGAATATCTAAAATATTTTCCTGGTAACAATATTTCTTTTTCCCAGAGGATAATCTGCTAAAAGAACCTTATCACAATAAGGAGATAATATACATATACATTATTATTCTTTTTACAAGTGTTTTAGACCTTTATATAATGGGATTTATATTCATGGTGATATGAGTTTAATATATTTTTTAAGAAGTTATTGTGTTAACTCACATGCTTAATTAATTGGACATGTTATCTAAAATAGAAATTTTAGTTGTTCCCAGTGAAGAAAATACTAGACAAAATATTCTTTGATGAAAACATTTATGTCCATTATGATAAAATATTAAATGCATCCAACAATGCATTGAAGGGACTTCCCTAGCAGTCCAGTGGTTAGGACTCCATGCAGGGGGGCATGGGTTTGATCCCTGGTTGGAGAACTAAGATCCTGCATACTGGGAGGTGTGGCCCAAGAAAAAAAATGTGCGTTGAAGATTAAAAGTAGGCAAAAATGGCTCTACCGTGCCATTTCTAGGACCTTAGTATTTACTTTCAGCATATATTCTAAAAATGTTAAGTATTAAGAAAAATACATACAGTTTTTCTTGGTAACATAGATTAAAGATGAAAAGATGAGTTGATGACTCACTGATGAACTCAAGATGGTAGGTATCCAAATTGCATTATTTGGTATTATAAACAAAATGGCACAAATTTATAGGATCAGTCTACTATCTTAGTTAAAATGAAGACTGGGAATTATGATCAGCTCAAAGCAAGAAAATACAGGACATAATTACACAATTAAATTTTAGTATAATGAATTTATCTAATAGATGACAGTATTGATTATATTAAGAATACTTAGTGGATGAGAAAATGTCATATATATCACATTAGTGTTACCCCTTTTCCCAAGAGGCATATAGGACTAACAGGTGTGATCTTTAACTTGACAGTGGATGCCAGACTTAGATAGCATATTTGTATCTTGATTCTTGAAAGATGTCTCTTATCTGGTCATATGTACATTGACTTTCTTTCCCCTAGTGGTGATGGAAAAGGGTATTCCTTTATCTAAGATTAACATAAATGACCAAGGCAAAAGGACTCCATTTGTGTCCTTCTCAAATTTGTATGCTTAAACCTAATCCCCAATGTGATAGTATTTGAAGGTTGGATGTTTTGGAGCTAATTAGAGTATGAGCATGGGTGAAGCCCTCATAAATGGTGTTAGTGCCTTTATAAAAGAGATCTCAGAGAGTGCTCTCAATTTTTCTGCTGTGTAAGGACACAGTAAAAAGATGGCCATTTGTCAATCTGGCCCTCACCAAACACCAAATCTGCCAATGTCTTGATCTTGAATTTCTCAGTCTCCAAAACTATTAGAAATAAATTTCTGTTGTGTATAAGCCACCCAGACTATGGTGTTCTGTTATTGTAACTTCAATGGACTAATAAAGGATCTAAGTGCATGGTGTCATTTCTATATTTATCTAGTGCTTCTAAACTAAATGAGACATGAAATATATCATATACAATTTATCAGTCATATGCTTTCTTGATTTACTCTCAACTCCATCCTATTTGTTGCAAACTTTGTCTTACATGATTACTGAGAATTTTTGACTCATACTTCTTTTAATGTTTATGCAATTATTGCTACTTTATTCAACAGATATTTAATTCTGTGTCCTATGCTAAGCTTTGGGTATACAGATATATATTCTGCCCTTAAGGAATGCTTGCTTTAATACACCTTTGATGGAAAAAATTGCAAGTAGAGAATGTGGAGTAGCTTCCCTTACATCTAGGCTTGGAAGCGACATAAAGGAGCGATGTGTTATCTGATAGCACAGTACTCAGACTAGTTCCAGAGAGAAATATTTTCTCCTTCCATGAGCATTGACCCTTAGGTTTATAGTAAATTTCAAACCGGCTCTTTATGTCTTCTCTTTGTCCCACCTTCCCTCATATGACATGCCATTGCTAGGTTAATCCTTTTTAAAAACTGATTTTATTTATCATCTTAAACATGTTCCCTGGCTACCTTCACTTATTATCTACAAGTTAGCCCAACTTCTTACTCAGCATTTGAGGCTTGACACGACCTATCTTGTCTCTCACTCTAGTGGAAAATGTATTCTCTGCATTTTCCTGAAGTGTATCCCCAGTAATCTGCCAAAGTCTCCAAATTCTGTCTCATTAGTTAAAGCCTTGTTCAAGTCTTATCTCTTTCAGAAAGGCTTGACTGACTATGAGGACTGGCTATATCATTTGTGGGTCTTAGTGTAAATTGAAAATATGAATCTTTGTCAAAAAATTATCCATAATTTCAAAATGTTGACAGTCTTTACACCAAGCACCAACTTAGTCATGTCTGATCCTTTGTGACCCCATGGACTGTGGACCCCACCAGGTCTTTCAGTCCATGGGGTTTTTCAGGCAAGCCTACTGGAGTGGAGTGGGTTGCCATTTCCTCCTGGTCAAAGGGCTTTCTCAGTGTGGGGCCCTGGGTGACCACACACATTGCACACCTAGGGAGTTGGTCCTTCTGAACACTCAAGTCCACACTGATCTCCTAGAACATGTATGCACATTCTAGTCAATGATACTCTTTGGAATAAATATCAAGGGAAAAATGCATTTTTTGTAAATTAAAAAAAGCACCTTCCTACCTTGATTTCTGTTCCTTCTCTTTTATTCTTTACTAACTTGGTATCTTTTTTTCAATGAATTTTACAATTAGTGAATAAGAACAGTTAGATTACATCCATCTTCTTAAGGCTTGTGTTAAAAAAAAAACACACCACAGTGATCGACTTTATATTTGTTGTAAGCCTATCCAGACATTAGCATATCATACATTATTCCATCTAAATATTCTTTTCACTTTTTTCCTGCCTCTCCAGTGTTGGCACAAAGCTCAATTAAACACTTGTGTCAACTTCAATCTGGCATATTGGTGAGAAACCAGAAGACATCATTTCATGCTTTGAAGATGGAGATGGGATCCCCGTGTAAACTTTACAGTCCTAGAGCTGGAAGAGACCATAGAGGGACTCTCATCCTCACTTTGAAGTTCAGTTTTTAAGTGCCATGGCATACCAGTTTTATTTAAGAGAATTCTAGGCAAGAATGGTACTTAAATTCACATCATTAATGTTATGAGAAAACCTTTACTAGTATGACAGGTCAAGTTTCTCATGCAATCACTTCAGGAATAATATTTTGTAATCTGAATAACACCTGGTCCATGTGTTGGCTCAATGAAGCAACACTGGTAGGTAGAAAGATATTAACAATTATGGCAGGCAATACATGTTTTTCCTTAGAAGAGTGATTTACACAATTATTAAAGAATGGAATAAGCTTTCTATCTTTCACTTTTAAATTACCTCTCACTGATGTTACATCAAGATGATACGACTAGTCAGAAAGAATTTTGTTCCCTCTTGAATTAGCTTGCACTTTGTAAATAGTTAATAATGGCATACATGCATCTGTGCTCAGTCAACTTAGTCATGTCTGATCCTTTGTGACCCCATGGACTGTGGACCCCACCAGGTCCTTCAGTCCATGGGGTTTTTCAGGCAAGCCTACTGGAGTGGAGTGGGTTGCCATTTCCTCCTCAAGGGGATCTTCCCAACCCGGGGATCAAGCTCTCATCACTTGCATCTTCTGTATTAGCAACTGGGATTCTTTACCAATGAGCCACCTGACATGACCATGAGGAAAGTTCTAGAATTATAACATTTTACAATAGCTACACATTTTATTTTATGAGAGCTCATAACATTATGTACAGTTATACATTTGTTAATTCATTCATGTATCGATCATTTGTTAGACTATTTTTGTCTAAACAGGACATTGAAAATACTTGGCACCTTTGATATTATGCCCTTGTCCTTTGCTCATAGAAAATATAGCTGAGCTTGGACCCAACTGATGGACTCAACACAGTGCTTCATTGACTGGAGTTGGTACACGAGACAAAATCTGTCATATCTGATATGCACATTCCATAAGATAAAAGATAAATTATGACTTTGAGAAACTGACAATGCAATTTATGAGGCAGGCAACTAGCTATAATGCAGTATGATGTGTTAAAATAGATAATCGGACAAAAACACTATTTCGGGGATAATTGATTTTAATGTGTAAAGAAAAATAAGAAATCATATGGTTCAACTAAGCCCTATAGTGTTTGAAAAGATGGGGCTGAAGAATGATTTGTTCAAGGGTTAAATGTGGAGGCTGGAGTAGATCCTTGATCACTGACTCTCAGTTGAGTGTTGTTTCCATTCTACTATTGTGCCTATGGAACCAGTCCCTGTTCCACTTAAACTTGCAGGTAATTTGATTCACTTGTACTAACTGAAGCAGAGTTTGGCAAAAGTACCAAAATAAAATTAGTTCATTACATGGTAACAACCACAAAACTATTATTAGAAATTAATTCTCAAACCCTAGAATGATTTTGAGAGCTCATGCTGTTATGGTTGTTCTTTATCAGTCATATCCAGACATGAAATGGTGCAACTTCTTCTGAAAAGCCAGGGTCACTTTCTGATAACATATGACCCATTAGCCTCATTTGCTCACGCTGTCATTCAACCTTTCTGGGACTTTTAATCCAGCATTGAGAGAATTTTCTGTGTGTGACCTACAAATGACATGTTTTCTTTTAGCCATGTGTAATTTTTAATGATACAATTTTAATTGAAGAAGAATTAACCAAGTTTGTCTTCCTAACCTAATTGCATAATTTACAGGGAGCAATATTTTACTAATATTTCAATGTGCCTGTTCCCTTTCTACTACTGTCATATTTATCTTTGAAGTTAACACTATTTTGTTATACCATCATATAAAGGCTTCCAGGATGAATTGTGTTTTAGTTTGCTACTGATTTTTACATTGAAGAATAGTCAGTGTCTACGCATAAGTCTAGTCCCATTCTGGCTATGGGAAGAGTGCTCAGACACTCCTTTGGAAGATTTCTATTTCTTTCCTGAAATCACAGAGCATAGGCAGGCAGAATATTATTATTGATCTGAAATTGTCAAAAGGTCTCAAAGTGTTAGGAATGTGATAGACCATTCTGTGTTTCATTGATTTTTGCACAGAACTTTACAAATGGGTCTGGAATGAGGTCAGTTTATTCGTGTGCCTCTATTTTACTTAGGACTCTTAGATCCCAGCAATTTATCACCCTGGGTCTCTGGTATCATGCGGGAAGTGTGAAAGTGTGAGGTGCTCAGTCATGTCCGACTCTTTGTGACCCCATGGACTGTAGCCCGCAGGATCCTCTGTCCGTGGAATTCTACAGGCAAAAATGCTGGAGTGGATCCAGGATCCCTTCTCCAAGGAATCTTCCCAACCCAGGGTTTGAACCCGGGTCTCCAGCATTGCAGGCAGATTCTTTATCATCTGAGCTACCAGAGAAGCCCATCGTGAGGGAAGGAGGAAGGCTAATACTGAGTGCAGAAGGCTAAATGAGAAGAGACCACCTGCTCTGTTCTACAGTTTATCTTTCTGTCCTGCCCTTGCCATTGGTAAATAACTCATTTGTAATTGCCCTAGTTTTCCTTCTATGACATCAGTTTTACCCCTGTCTTTTGATCCCAAATCTCTCTAAAGTATAATACCTCCTAATAATTGGAATGGAGCTTTACTGCTTCATATGAGTTAAATTTAATATCTTCAGATTCTCTTAACTTCTGCCCTTCTAGTATTATTCTTTCCCATTATTTATCCTTTCCCCATCCATCAAAGTGACTGAAAAATGCACTATGAATTATTTAAAATTTGTTCCAAGAGCCAACTGTGAAACATACTCCATGTTATTATGGCTAAAAATGACACTATATTATAGTGAATATTTCATAATCTGTTTCATACTACATTGGCTGCTGTGCTTTATGGGGCCACTACTTGCATATACTATGGTGTTGGGGGCCGGCGTGAGGCACTCCGCCCATGGCAAAGGTCATGAGGAAGGAGGCTTGACATAAGAAAGGTGGGATTGAGCCTCAGGAGTCCCCCTGGAAATCCTCGAGCATCTACCCCCATAACCAGAGCCTGCCTACTTTACTACTTTGCGCTCTCCCCTACACTTCTGACTTTACGGGGGACTGTCCCCCACCACCTCTTTCGGAGAAGGAGTTAACTTAGAGCTCCAGTTAATAATAATTCCGGGGCATGACAGGAGTGTTTCAACTTACAAACTCCTCTGAAGGTTCTCTAGCCTGCCTGACAGGCTTGTCCGGCCACATGTGATTGCTCACAGCCTCCCAACCATGAGAGACACGAGATGCTTTAAACCTTCTAAAAACAGGATCCTTAGAAAAGTTAGAAAACTATTAGTATAAGTATAGTGGGCTGATTAGAAATTGTATTGGTGAAGGGTTTTTCATTTGTTGAGCCAATGTTTGTTGCCTTTACACACATTAATAAATATATAGAAGAAATAAGTATTAACCTTTGATATTAATCAAGTTAGACCTTAGGCTAAGTAAATTCTTTCCTAAACTAAAACCCACTACACCCTCACCCTATAGGAATGTAACATTATTTGGGTGGCGTCTGTTTTAAGAATAATCACCCTTGGAGAAAAAAGTGTTCTGGTTGACTGACCACTGTCACAAGGAGAGGGTCATAAATTGTCAGCAGGCTCCCCTGGCCAGAAGATGATGTAACACCCCTAAGACCTCTGTATACATTTGTATGAAGCACCTGACTTTGATAAAAGTCAGGACTGCTGACCCCGCATGACTTTTGCATAACATCTCAGTGTATAAAAGTAGACCATGGAAAATAAAGAATTGGGATCAGTTCCTCGAAAGACTGGTCTCCCCATGTCTCTCTTTCACTCTGGCTGAGTCTCCATCTGGAGCGCGGAACCCACCATGCTTACTAATTATGCCTGGGCTTCTAAGATCCGACCGGGGAAGCCTCAGTGTCTCCTCTCCTTTGGGAGAACGGAAGGACGCCTGTGGCCTACGTAAGTGGTGCAAACTTCTTGTCTTGAAGTTTTATTGGTCTCCTGCATAAACCAAGCTACTCAGCCTCTTTTCTCCACTGAATTTTCCTACTGAGCTATCCTCATTCTATTACTCCTTATATCTTTGATGAATAAATAATTAAATAGGTCACCAACGCCGTCCCCACTTCGAATACCCTGGATCAGCCGGGGCTGGACCCCGGCACTATGGCTCAAAGTATCTATTAGGCTTAGGATTTGGCCTCTTTGCTGTGGTAGATTGAGGATGTCCATTTGTATTTTTTAACTGATTCTATTAAGAGGTGAAGTCTAATTCCCTGTCTCTTAAATCTGGACTGGCCTTGGTAACTTTTTGACTAACAAAATATGACAGAAATGATGTATTGAAAATTTGTGACTAGATCATAAGAAGAAGTGAAATGTCTTCCTAAACCTCCTGAAACATTTGTTCTGAGGGAAGCCAGAGGCCTTTTAAAAAGTTGGACTATCCTGAGGTTGTCATAAAAAAAGATCAAACTATTTATGTGGAGACATGCCATGCAGAAAGAGAAAAGTCCAGATATGCCCTGTTTTAAAACCATGTTAGCCCAGACACCAGATTTGTGGGTAAATAAACTATCTGTGACTTTCTAGCCCTGGCAGAAGCACAGAAAAAACTGTGGGATCCATCTCCTTCTAGGACTGAGGCTCTGATCTATCTCCAGCTATTTGGCTAAACTGGCTGAAGGCCCAGCCATTGCAGAATAGGTTCAAAACACCCTCAGTGTTATCTGTCTGATTTAAAGACCCACAAAATTGTAAGCATAGCCAAATAGTTGTCATTTTACAACACTAGGTTGAGGGGTGGCTTGTGGTACAGCAGTAAGTAACCATAAAATAACTGGGTACTTGGAGGTAGGGTGCCACTGTAACTGATGTCTAAACATGTGACATTGGCTTGGGTTGCAGTGCAGAGCCTTGGAAGGCTATGCTACTGAGAAGGAAGGGTCTCAGGGAGACCATTGAGAAGGGCTCGAGGAACAGTGAGGAAACTTCCTGGAGACTGGAGAAAAAGTGGCCCTTCATAGTGCTGGAAAGTTTGGCAACACTGTTGCATAAGATAATGCAAACCACCTATTATACACGGTGGACAAACTTTGAATCTGCCTAGGGAGATTTTCATGAAGAAAACTGAGAATATTAACAGATTTCTTTGTGTTATATATGATAAGATCTGACTACTGGGAGAAGAACTGAAAAGAGAGGATTGCTCATTTCTCAGGCAGAACATAGAAGAACCCCAGAGGAGCTGGAGATCCAGATTATACCAAATATTTTTACAAAGACATGATATTCTACATGGAAAAATTAATTTTATATAAGAATTTCTAAAGGTGAATTTTCCAGTTAAATACCTGTTTCAAGTTTCTCCTCAAAATTTAAGTTTGTTTTAAGTAGTCTCATTTTATTTGCAATATTAGTAAATATTTTAGCAAGCATAATTTTCAATAAGTAGCTGTATCATATCAACTATGTGCTTTATGACCAAATACTGAGTATTATTTGGCCAAGTCTAACTTGATAGTTCTTAATGCTTAGGAATGCATTTCTGTGTGAAACAGTACCCCACTGCAAAAAAAGGAAATTTGGGTCACATCCTCCATTTAAGCACTGTCATTCACAGTCATGAAGATTCTCATCAACTTCAAAAATACTAAGAATTTAGGGAACTCAAACACATCAATGTCAGAAAAGACTATTCAAACTGTTGCTTAGATTGTGAGTTACAACATTAATCTTCCAATGAAGATTCAATCAGAAGAGGAATAGTTTAGTTAAAAGGAAAGGTCAAATTGAATAAATGTGTCAATCAAAAGCCAACTATGAAAAGTTCAAGGTCAAGGACTTTCAGTCAAATTCAACTGACATTTTGAAAGTGATCGAGACACTTTGACACAGAAAGCTCATTTTTAATAACAAGGCTTTGCAATTTTATGAAAGAGAATTCACCAATTATTTAGTATATACCTGTGGCAGATTCATTTTGATATTTGGCAAAACTAATACAATTATGTAAAGTTTAAAAATAAAATAAAATTAAAAAAAAATAAGTTTACATGGAGATTGAAAAATTGTCAGAGGCCACAGTCTATTACTTCCTCTCACTTTTCTTTAACTATATAATACTGCTTCTGATATTTCAAGGAAGAATTACAAAATTATTTTGATGCTGGACATCTTTGAATTGACTGCAACACCAGTGATTATATATGCACATGTATTTTGTCCTAAGAGTTCATATTGATAGAGTTTGAATTGTTCATTATATATGGAATATTTTGTATATATGTGGAATATTTTGTATATATGTGCTGTTTACACAAATTAAGGGTTACTGTATCTTACCCAGAAAAAGGATATTGCTTCATTCTATAAGATAATTATTGCTTTTAGAGAAAATCTTTATTTAGCTTTAGAGAAACTTTTTATCATTTATTGGGATATTGTATATGCAAATATTCTTGCAATAGAAAAGATTTGTGAGTTTAGATTATTTTTCTAGTTTGGAACCCCTTCTGAATTTAGAATTTTTCAATTCTAAGGACAACTTGAGACTGAAATATCTTCCATAAATCAAGCAAGTATGCAGTATTTAACAGATAAAATATGATTGGAAGCTACTTAACAATGCCCCATCCTGACAAAAAAAAAATGTTTAGTGTTCACTAAGACTTTAAAACTGATTTCATAGCATATCTGGAGTTGTTTTTTTGTTGTTGTTATTGTTGTTGTTGGTTGGTTTTATTCCTTTAAAAATAATAAAACTTTAAAATTAGGAACATCGAGTCATCTGCTCTAACCTCTTCAGTTTGAAGAAGACCATATCTAGTAATCTTTTACCATATGAAAATTCACTCAGTAGTGTACTTTGCAATTATAGAATTTCTGAAAAAAATTCTGGCAGCATCTATTTAAATTAAAAATGACTTTATTCTTTTATCCCTGTAATCTATTCCTGGAAATTTATCCCAAAGAAAGAAAATTATTAATACTCAAGAATGCAGCTATTCAGAGATGTTTTCTGTAGTATTGTTTGTTAATCTCTCAAAACAGGAAGCAAAGTTAATATTAACAGGGCAATGGCTAGACAAATTAAGGCATAGTCATATGCTTGTTATGTACCCATTGAAAAGAATGAATTAGAGATAGATCATGTGATATGGGAAGATTAAGATAATGAGATACAAAAATACATAAAGTGCTTTAATTCATTAAAAATAATCACAAAAATATCCCTCCACATGTTTGAATCTACTTAGGATTACAGTAGGACAGAGGAAAATCTAGAAAGACAGATACAGAATATTAAAAAGATTAACCAAGTGTGATAAACACTTTCATAGGAGGATAAAAGCAAGGGAAAATCATCCTATTCACAGCAGCAGGCATGATATAATCTCATTTTGTGTAACATGTGTGTCTGTGTATGCTTGAAGAGATGAACACATGATTAATTCAAAAATTAATTGTCATTATCTTAAGGTAGTACAAGTCCAAAGGATTTTTATTCTTTTCTTTCTAGCTTTATTATGTTTGAATGATCAATAATAAGCTGGTATTATTTATATAAATATAAATGCAAAAAAAAATCTACTTTCATTATGGAGAAAAAATGAAAATCTGACTTTGATTTACAACTGAAAGATATGGTTACTGTGGCAAAGCACCAAACCAAGTATTTATCATCAATGACAGATATTATAAACTAATCAGCTTATGCAGCTAAAAATGAGCCATGCCTGATAAACAGCTCTTCCTACACAAGTGAAGATTGCATTTCTGTTTATTACTACAGATGGTCATTTAGAACTTAGTCTTTTTATGAGTCTGCATCTCTGACTTATGGTCTTCTCAAGGCATCTGTTAACAAAGAGTCTTCATATTTCCTTTTGCTGAATGTCAGACTGATCTAGAATTGTAGGCGTATGTTAGCAATCTATAGCTGCTCTCTATTAGTCATCATGTGATATATTGTTCTTCATGTATTCTTTTAAAGTCTCTTTGCAAAGGTCATATTTTAGTTAATCTTTGGGTAGCTGCAATGTTCTTTTGCTATTATCTCTTCTCCATGCCTGCTAAATCCAGCACAACTGAGTAAATGCAGACAACTGCATTCAGAAGCTCAAAAACATGTACTCCTTTTAATATTAAGAACTACTGGTGGGTTACCTTTACATTTACTTTACAGAGTAAATGTAAAGCTGAAGATTACAGATAAGAATTCAATGAACTTCTAGATGTGTAGAAGTTTACCTTATATAAGAGCTTTCTAAGATCTTCACATTTAACTAAAGCTTGATGTCATCAGGATGTACAAGTTGATAAGACTTATTTTCGACTTAGTCAATAACATTTTATTATTTATCAATGATGTAGAAATACTCAATTATATTTCTTTAAATTTATTGGATGCACATAGGATTTCTATACAGGCCATGTAAAATCTGTATTTGAATTATCTTTTGGTATATTAAGCCACACACTTGAGTTGTTTTTTCAGGTCTTTTTGACTACATACAATGACATTATAATCAAGACTAGGTAAGAATATTTTGGAAGGTTTCCTGAAAGACTTTGATGGTATCCTTTGGTGTTAAGAACTAAAAGTTGACCTCATGGAAAATTCATTTTCTACCATGCTGTTCACAAGTGAAAACTTTACCTTTGAGTTCAAGAGCTTCAACAGACATGCCTTATACTCATTAAAATCGCCAAGTTTGCATGTCTTAATCAATATAGCTTAGTCACCTTTGTTTTTATCTTCAAATGATTTTTAGAAACTCCTAAAATTTCTGGGTTGGGAAGATCCCCTGGAGGAGGAAATGGCAACCCACTCAGTATTCTTGCCTGGAAAATCCCATGCACTGAAGAGCCTGGTGGGCTACAGTCCAGGGGTTCACAAAGAGTTGGACACAATTGAGCAAACAGAGTTTAACATCTTTTGAATCCTCAAGTCTAATGTTTACTTGAAGAAAACATTCACATCCTACAGTCTTTATTCCTTTATTACACCTAAAGCTTCAGCTATAAGCACAGTAATAAATATAAATAAGTTTCACAGGAAATAGAATTATTGAATACGGAAGCTAAAGACATGAATTTGGACTAGGTTTTCCACCTCTACTTTTTTTTTAGATCAGTCTACTATTTCCATAGCTTTGGTCAAACTCTTAATTTAATTCTAGATTGTGAACAGTTTCATAAATATGTCCATTCTCTCCAACAGTTTAACCTGCAGCAAAATCAAAGGTAATACAAATAATGATACCACCATTCATTAATAAAAAACAACTAGTATATGCTGGCTAAAAGAACCTATACTTTCATTTTGGATATGGAATATTCAGTATATTTCATGTTTGCTTAGATATATCCACATGTCTTTCCAGCAGTTCATAAATAAATATATCTGTTTTTGGTCCTATCAAATATAAACTAAAGTACAGAAATCAGTAGAACCAATATTTGAAAGAGACATTTAACATGGATGATGTTAAGATAGATGAAGTAGCAAATATCATATAATTGTCTTTGGGATATGCTATTTTCTGAAATTAATTCATTAATTTTAGTTCAAAATATGTCTCTGTTAATTTTTTTCGTTATAACTGCTGCCAAATTTCTACTAAAAATTAAAGTGATTAAATTTTCCCAACATTAAAAAAAAGAGAACACAAATCATATAAAATGGAAAAATAACCAGATCAAGCACTTTAACTGACTGAATTCAACAAAAGGGATCATTTAAAGTAGTGACAGGTTAATTTAGTCAGGAGTTGACATAGTCTGTGTTGCAGGTGAGAGCACAGTATGAGTTTTAGTGTTGTGCAAATGATTATTTTCCCAGATGATCTTTTCCCCCTACTTAACACGGCATGTAAATCTAACTTAGTTTAGCCTTAAAAATACCATAACTAAGGTTTAGGATCATTTGACACTGTTTAGCCTATGTGGTAGATTGGTGCAGTAATGGACCCAGCATTTTTCATACCTTCCTGAATTCATACCCTTGGGGAGCCCCCTCCTACACTCATTCACTGTGCCTCATGAGGTGAATTGCATTGGTCAATGAGACATTAGCAAAGACAGAACAGACAGATGATTGCAATGCGTGTGTGCATTGGAGATTGCTATTTTGAAGCCCTGTGACAACCACGGAGCACAGCCTCATGAGCCTGAAGTAGGATGAGAGACCACTTAGAGCAGACACAACCATCCTGGCTTTTGCCTCCCCAAACAACTTCTAGCTGACCTGATAGCTGACTGCAGATGCATCAAGGAGCCCAACTAAAACCAACAGAAAAAAAAACAAACACGTCCAGCTCAAATTATTGACCCATAGAATTGGATCAAAAATTCTGTGGAGTTTGTTTTGTAGCAAAAGTTAACTGAAACAAATCAGAATAACTGAATGAGATTTTTGTGGGTCCTGCATGAGGGCCGTAAGTTAGAGAAATGTAAAAAATTGTAGCTGGAGAACAGATGGAGGTAGATGGCAAAAATGGCCTCAATGCTTTGCAGTTCCTCCCCACAGGAAGTTTCCCCATCCTTAGAGTGTGATACGGCTGTATGACTTGTTTTCACCAATAGAAAGTGACAGAAATGATATTGAGCAAACTCTGAGCCTAGACCATGATGCTTTTGCTCTTGTGTCTTGGAACCCTGAGATTTCCATGTGAATAAGTCTGGGCTAGCTTGATGGATGATGAGAAACACACAACCCATTTGCCGTAGTAGTTCCAGCTGACAGTCAGCTGATTCCTCACATTAGTACCTTGAAGTTGGCTGGCAGTTGAAGACAGATGCATAAGTCTTTCCAAGACCAGCAGATGACCTCCAGCTGAGTTCAGCCTAAATTGCCAATCCATAGAATCATGAGCAAAATAAATGGCTTTGAAACCACTAAGTTTTGGGGTGATTTGTTTTGCAGCAAAAACTAATTTGTATAGATTGCATAATTTATATTTTATAAATGTGTATAAACTGATTGTTTAATGGTAACCTGTATATATTCAGAATTACTACTACTTAATACTTTTCCTATGGTTATTAATAGGAACATAGGGGATGTGCAAGGGGTATTAATTGATATTTAAACTGTGAAACTTTATCCTAAGATATTTATATCTTAATATCAAAAATATAAAAATAAAACAGTCTAATGGATTATTTCAGTCAGAATTTTGATATAAGATTAAGCATGATTGGAAACAGCAATGTGAGCACAACCCCAAAATAAACTTAGCTAAGAAAAAATTATCCTTAATTTCTTCTGCCTTTTGGTGAAACTAATACAATTATGTAAAGTTTAAAAATAAAATAAAATAAAAAAAAAAAACACACCAGAGACATTGCAGTAGCCTGTTAAGAATCATTGTTGATGCGATAGGAATAGTGAGCAAAGCATATCACTTCCAGGTTTCCTTACTATTCCTCAAGTGATGGATAATGGCAATTATAGTGCAGGCTTCAGAGATACTTTTAGGAAATGATACCACTATATTTAATAAGCATTTTAAAACAAATTTTGTCAGCATGCTATATTTATTTGTGGGGTTATCAGGAATTAAAAAGGATAAACTGTAATATCTTATAGTTTTGGTTAGGCTTCTTGATATGAAATCCTTGAACTCTTTAGTACAGTGCTCTATCCTCACCATTAATGCATTTCAAATTATTTTAGCTAATTTTTCTTCAAAATGGTTAATTTTTTTGGTTGTATAGACATGTAATGTGTATAATCAAAAATGCATTGATTTAAAATCAAGGCAGGATTAGTTAAAAATTATCTGAAAGTTTACTACCTTACCTTGTGCTAATAAATTATCCTTTAGTAGCAAACTTAGTTGAAATCAACTGAACATTAATTCTTAAGAACAAGTTTTTCTCCCAATGGCATACTTGGTTAACAATTCAAATTTCTCCTCCAAAGTTTTTTTTTTTTTTCTCCCTTTCAACAGCATAACGTCTCAATACTATAGCACTTATTCCATTCAATAGTTGTTTAACACTCTGTCTAGATTAAGACTTCTAGAAGGGAGATATCATGCTTTACTCAACTATATATTCCCTGTCCTGATATTGTCCTATATATACTACAAGTAACCTTTAAGTGTAAAGTGAATAAATGTATTAAAATTTTTCCTGATATTGATATATTTCTTTTTTCATGTGGTAATTTAGCAGATGAGAAACTAAATGAGAAAATAACTATATGTAAGAATAGAATAGTATTCATTTATGTAATAAATAAAACTGACCCATTGGAAAAGACCCTGATGCTGGGAAAGATTGCAGGCGGGAGGAGGAGGGGATGACAGAGGATGAGATGGTTGTATGGCATCACCAATTCCATGGACATGAGTTCGAGTAGACTCCGAGAGTTGGTCATGGACAGGAAAGCCTGGTGTGCTGCAGTCCATGGAGTCACAAAGAGTCAGACACGACTGAGTGACTGAACTGAACTGAACAGAATAAATAATTTAGCAAACATTTTATCTACCAGGCATGATGCCAAGTGCTGGCAATGGTTAGCAAAATAAGTACAATTACTTTTTTTTCAAAAATATATAATATAATAAAGGAAAAAAATGCAGAAGAAAGGCCCCAGCCTTTTTAAACTACATTGTATTCTTGCAGATGCTTCTAGAATAAGAAGCAAACTTCTGACAAAAACTATTTCATGTCTCTCAGGATTTTATCTCAATGACCCTTAATATTGAATCTTAACACTATAATAGTCAATTTCTTTTTTATGTACTCCACGGAGAGCTTCTAGCAACATGTAAATTTATGTGAAGCACATATATCTATGCTAAGCAACAATTTATCCCTGGATTTAATTTGAAAATATCTAGTATCTTTATATTGGCTAAGAATATGTAACATGCTATAACTGAAGCCAAAGATCTTAGCCATCTATGTAACTTTTATAGACAATATAAGAAACTTTCTTTAAAAGATAATCTGATCATAATATATTAGATGAGGTTTGCTATGACTATGGGATCACCGTACTGGAATTTGGTAGGCTTTTGTCTTTCCTATTTTCTTTGTCCTTAGTCTCTACCTTACTGTCTTCCACCTTTCTATGTCCTCTCCTTGTTTTGCCTGAAATACTCTTTTTCTCCTTTAAGCATAGGCTTACGTGTTATTTGGTTAGGAAGTCTTCCCTTCTTCCACCGTTTGGATGATGTGTTACTTGGACTGAGTTCCTTGAACATACTTCTTGCAGTGCTCTTGCTACATGTTGGTTTATATGTTTGTTCCTCTGTAAGACTTTAAGCTCCCCAAAGGCAGTCCTCTCAACTGTATTGACATAACTGCTACAGAGTCCTCAGTTCCTGGACAGGTAGCTAACATATAGGTGTGTTCAGTACATCTTTGTGGATCTGAGATAAATTCAGAATTCATCTATTATACACTGATAAATATTCTATAAAACCATCAATTATTCCTTAAAGATAATGATGTCATGCTTTCCAAATTCTCTGTTGACCTTTTATAATGCATACCAGATGAAGAAAGAAAGTGAATGATATTATAGCAGTTCAATAGTTATTTTTTAAAATTCCTCTTTCTCCTTTTTCAAGAGAAGAAACATCTTTGAGAGGTAACCTATTGAGTTATTAATTCTAGACTCCTAAGATTCAGTTTTATATTGTAATATGATGAAAATAGTCCATGAGAGAAACTGCAGGATTTTGAAAAACTGAAAGCTAAACATATCATAACACTTATGCACTCTTTAGAACTTAATACAAAACAGATGCAGAAAGAAATTGTGAAATAAAGGTAGAATTTCAAAGACATCTTGAAAATAATGGCCTCTCAAAAACCCATCTTTTTGAAAATTACTTTGAGAAATAATAGTCAGTTGAAAACACAATACTTACATAGCAATAGTATTTCAAAATGAAACATTGAACCATGTTTGCTTATAAAAATCCTAAACCTTATGTGGTATTAAGGGTATAAAGACAGCCTTTTATTTATCAAGCTTTTCAGAAACTGAAAAGAATAATCTTTTGTTATATATTATTCCAACAAGGTAACAATTCTAGTATTGAGGGCCTTATTGTACTATGCATTTCATCACTCTGTGGGTTAAATTAGATCCCCTGGATACTACATCTATATAAGACATTCTTTTTAAAATAACAAAAAAATCTATAAAACATGTCAGCATTGCTTCAACAAGATAACTAGAATCCACATGTATTTCTCTTTTATTAAGAACTCCTGTGATTATTATTTCCAGAGAAAACAATTACTTTCAGCACAATATCAAAGATATTTAGATGTTCATATGAAGCAAAACAAAACTATTGATCACTGGCATTTCCTATATTTATAATAGAAGTTAGAAATTTTTCTTGGTTAAAAAAAGTGAAAAAATTCTGTCTAGATAGATGTTATAGTCAATTTTTTTTTAATCTAGTCAGTCTAGTCTAAATGGCTAGTTTTTGATTCATATATTCCTACCTTCACTGATTCCTTTATCAACTTCACAGATGTTTATTTAGTCTTGAATGTGCACAGATACTGTGTGAGTTCAGAAAATAAACATCCTCTGAACTTGCAGAAATGTAAAGGCTAGAATGAAAGAATCAAGCAACATTTACAGTAGATTTTGTTACTTGCTCTGGCAGAGGGATGGAAAAGTTATAATAGAAGAACCGGAAGCACTGGGGGTGAAAAAGGGGGAAGACTCTCAACCCCTAATGAGTCTATGACTTGAAAGCCAGATTTTTGTGGCCAAAAATTCACATGAAACCAACCATTCTGTAACTAACTTAGTAATAACAAATGATTTAAAGTGTCTCAAATGTGGAATTTATGTTCTATACTCTTTGCCTGATCTTCAGCAGTAAAAAAATGGGATATACTGCATCTCATACTCATTTTGAGAGTATTTTCAAAAGACTAAAATGAAAAGTTGATAAAAAGGGGTTCAAACTATAAAATGAAACAATTGCAGCAGCCAGAGAAGTGAGCGTTAATTAATGGGAAAACACACCCACAGAACATCTGAAGAAGCAAGTGTGGTAGGATATTTTAAGATGTTTTTAAACTCATTCTCAGTAAAGTTTGTGGAAAAATTTTTTCACAACAAATGTGGTGCTTTGATCTTGCAGAACATATGATTTTAAAGTTTTAATAGTGATCAAGTAACTAAGATAAAAATAGGCAGAGCTGACCCGTTAAAGAGGTAAGATTGAGGAGAAAAAACACAATCTCTTCCTGTCCTTAATTTTCAAAATGCTACAGTGAAGAATTACAGCTAGTTTGTTCTCTTCATATCTTTGCTCATAAAGCCAGATTTAGATTCCATGGCAATGAAGCTTTCAGCTCAAAGAAGCTTAAATGGCAATAGGGGCTGTGCCCTCCATGTTCCTGGATTCTCAGAACCTCTGTAGTGAGGGACTTAATCCCTCTTCCTTCCTGGGGCTCAGTTTCTTCATCTATTTATAATTCATCGGTCTCACAATATTGTGGGAATCAAATGAAATAAAACACATGAGAGAGGAAGGGCATTTTACATCTTAATGATATAAAATTCTATTTATATATTTTAACTTAGGTCTTAATCAGATAATAAAGCCATGTCAAATTTATTCTGAACTGATTAAATGTTGAAGAGTCTGGCTGGTAGGATTGCCTTTACATTATATAACAGAAGCAAATTTTTGGCAAAGGGCCAGAAAATTACTCATAATAGTAAAATTTGCAAATATTAGAAAAAAGAACTTGTATATTGTAAATATAATAAAAGACTTTATAGGAGTGAGTGACTTTAGATGAATTTGTCAAAATCTTATCAGCAATGAGAATAACTGACCCACAAATTATAAAATGGGTGAAATATATTCATCTACATTATGCACAAGATAATATAATTTAACATTGAATTCAGAGATAAAAAAAGAAATTTAAAATTTTATCTCCCCAAATAGTTATATATATGCTCTAGGTTTGACCAAATATTTTGAGAGACAGTGTGATATTACAGTTCAGAATTAGTTTGAATAATATCTCTCCTATATAACACTTGCTTAAATTTGAAAAAGCTATTTATCTTTCTGAATTTGTTTCTTTGTTTCTGTCAAACACAAACTAAAAACAAAACCAATCTCTAAATCATAGGATATCTGTAGGAAGTAAGAGAAATAACACTTGACAAATTTAGCATGATGTCAGTTATTTAATAGGCCTTCGATGGACGAAAATTAGCATTGTTACTTTTTACTATTACTCATGCTTGCTTTGAGTGTGTTAGGTCGAACCCTGGTCAGGGTTTCAGAGAAGCAGACTCTGAGATGGAGACTCCATTGCGGAATGCCATATGGGGAACATGAAGAAAGCAGAATTGTGCAGAGGGGACATTTAATTGTGAAGCAGTCATGATAAAGGCCTCAGCTTATTCCACAAGAGCTCTGTAGCTGAGAGACCCTTCAGATTTGTCCTCCTTTGAGGCAAGAGACTTGGCCTTTTTAAGCATCCCTATGCATTCATCAGGGCTTCCTTGACAGCTCAGTTGGAAAAGAATCTGCCTGCAAGGCAGGAGACAGTATTCTTGGGCTTCCCTGTGTGCTCAGCTAGTAAAGAATCCACCTGCAATGCAGGAGACCTGGGTTCCTGGGTTGGGAAGATTCCCCGAAGAAGGGAAAGGCTGCCCACTCCTGTATTCTGGAGAATTCCATGGGCTGTATGGTCCATGGGGATGCAAAGAGTCGGACACGACTGAGAGAGTTTCAGTGATGCATTCGTCATACTTCCCAGGTGGCACTAGTGGTGAAGAATCTCCCTGACAAATCAAGAGACTTAAGAAATGGGGGCTCCATTCCTGGGTTGGGAAGATTCCCTGGAGGAGTGCATGGCAACCTTTTCCAGTATTCTTGCCTGGAGAATTCCATGGGCCATGGAGTCTAGCAGGTTACAGTCTATAGAGTCACAAAAAGGAAGCAACTTAGCACACATCATGCACATGCATTCATCACCCCTACCCTTGGTTATGGGCTGGGGGTGGGCCATAATTAGGGCCAGAAAACTCTCTTTGACTGGATGGCCATTCCCAGAGAGGGACTCACATTCTGTGGCTTAGGGAAAGAGTGCCGCAGTCTTGAAAGGGGAATCTGAGCAACACTCCATAACATCTACGACAATGGCCTCTGGTATCCTCAAGTCAGTTGACGCAATTAGTTATCCTTCCTAAGCCAATTTATTTGAATCAGCCCATAGATGAATGCAAATAATGAATGGGAAAGGAATACAAGAAAACAGGAAGGGGAGAGAGTTATTTTTGAAAATTATCAGGATTTAAATAGTGGCTTTTTAAGAAATAAAAGTAAACACTGATGATGTGTAAAATTAGAGCATTGAGAAAAGATGAGTATTGGGTTCTGAAGATAATTTAGGCAATCATTTCAGTAACTTGATTTGAACATTCAATACTTTACTAAATCATTTATTCATTCTAAACTGATTAGTACATATATAATTAATAAAGATTTTTGGTGTCTCATAAAATAAATAAATTTATAATTAAAAAATAAATAAATAAAAATTTCTGTCAGATTAGGACAGGGAAGATGTTCTAGAGTCAAGATCCATTGATTATTCTTCCATGCACAATTACAGGAGAACCAATAGAAATTTAGAGTAATAATGAATGAATGCAATGGAAATTCTGAACTGAAACTCAAAATATTTGGAGGGTTATTTTGCATGAAGATTTATATTATAAATTTGTTACACATGTTAGAAAGACATTTAATAAGTCTAAGGAAGTAATTCACTATTGAAAATGACTTAGAATTTGGTAAGAATTTGGCTTAATAAACACAACTGAAACAAATCAGGCTTTGGGTCAAGGTTGCAATCACAATAGTTGAAAAACTTACTGGGGCCTACCAATGATCACATTGCCAAAGACAGAGGCACTTCATTCAGGATTAAATTTTTCTTTGATTGAGTTAAAAAAAAAAAAACAAGAGGAATGCAGCATTTTATAAATATAGACTGAGCTAATATTTGCATGAAATGGAAAAATAATTTTGGAAAGAAACAAACTTCCAAAGGGAACAATATGGAGTCCCAGACTCCATATTGTAAACACTTAATTTCAGGAGTTAGTCAGCTAAAGCATATTTAATATCTGGAGTTTACAATCTAGGAACCCTAGGTTGGAAATATCTGCTGGAGAAGGGATAGTCTACCCACTCCAGTATTCTCGGCCTTCCCTTGTGGCTCAGCTGGTAAAGAATCCACCTGCAACGCGGGAGACCTGGGTTTTATCCCCGGGTTGAGAAGGTCCCCTGGAGAAGGGAAACACTACCCACTCCAGTGTTCTGGCCTGGAGAAGTCCATGGACTGTATCCATGCGGTCGCAAAGAGTCCGACACGACTGAGTGACTTTCACTCACTACAATCTGCGAAAGCAAATTCTATTAAGAGGTAAAGGAGTGTTTTTTATTTCTCACTGCCTACTTTTCCCAAGCCAATAACCTGAAACATTTCAGTTGGCTCTGATGACAATCTCTGGGAAGTATGGTGCTTTTATCCTCTCCGTGATCAGAGACTATTGATCTGATTTTTCTCAGCATGGCCAACACTAAAATTGCCTTTCTCTACAAGAAGCTTTATTTTCCCTCTCTCTCTTACAAAAAACAAACAGAAAAAGGCAAACCTATATTTCTGCACTAAAACACACTGAAGAGAAACTGGTAACTTTTGCATTATTCATAATACTATGTAAAGCTGCTATGAAAAATGGAGGCTTTAACTGAACAAAAAGCTCTGTCTGGTCACCATAATACCATACCCAGAAGGTATGTTTTGGTAGACTAAATTTAAATGAACAAAGTGAAGCCTGTGCCTTCTTTTTTTGCCACAGGGATTACCACTACTTTGAGAAGAGAGTGGGTGGAGGCATATTCTCTAATGCAGACAAAAAGGGAGCGTGGATGTGGTGCACTTTCTGGAATGATCTGAAAACTGTAGGGCTTTTGAGTGTAACCTCCCTTCTTTTTAGCCTCAAGCTTTGGTTGGTTATTACTCTGTTCTGTCCTATTAACATGACAATGTGATTTCTTTGTTAAATTAGGTGAAAGACTGGGAGGAACTGCTACAAAGCAAACGTGTAGCAGTCCAAGGATCACAACAGAGTACAGCTGTTTTGTGTGCCGTTCTTAGTCATGTCTGACTCTTTGAAACCGCATAGACTGTAGCCCACCAGGCTCCTCTGTCTATGGGGATTCTCCAGGCCAGAATACTGGAGTGGGTTGTCAGGCCCTTCTCCAGGGGATCTTCCTGACCCAGGAACCGAATCAGGGTCTCCTGCATTGCAGGCAGATTTTTTACCATCTGAGCTACCACAGTACAACAGCCTGGTGAATTATCAGGATTCAGAGCAAGACAAAGATCCAGGAGGCAAGAAACCGAGTGATGAGGGAGAACAAGCCCTTTTCCAGGCAGGCAGGGGTAGGGCTAAGTGTCTAGGAGGCCATACTACTTGGAAGTTTGAATATTACTATTGAGCTGAATGAGTCAAAGAGAACGTGTGACTTTGTTGACCCTCTGCCTTTCATACATTTTCTGATTAGTTATGAATTGCCTTCAAGACTTACACCTGCTAACATGCTGAAGAAGCAGATGCAGCAGATGCTGTCTCAGTCCTAAGTGCTTTGTGTGTGAGTAAACCTTAGAAGCATATCCAGTGATTTCATTCATTTTTATATTTATCCATCAGGAAAGAGAATGGTGACAGTCGAGTACTTACTGTTTTCTATTTTGAGACTTTTACTCCTCAGGAAATAGGGGTTAATTCCTAAGAAGATAAACTAGGAACAAAAGTAACCATAATAAGGAGACCAGCATAGGCTAGGACTTTCAGCTAGTGAAAAATCCTGAGGTAACAAGGAGTTTATATTCTGGCCCCCTTTACCTACCTAACACTCCACAAACACCAGGGATATGAAGCAGGCATATTACCTTATGATTCCTATGTGTGCCATACAGATTATCATAATCACTCCTACTTTTCAATTTTCTGACATTCAGATCATCTGGTTGGTATGGAATGGACTACTTCAGAGGAGTGAGTTCTTCATCATTAAAGGCATTGCAGTGAATACTGATGATAGTGATGAGGAATCCATATATCAACCTAGGACAAACTCAGTAATTCCCAGGATCCCTTGTAACCTTGAGATACAATATCTTTTCCCACCTAAGATTGTCTTTCTCTTTCTTCTTTTCCTATCCTAATGCTAATCATCCTTTGAGGTCAAGGTCAGAAGGCATCTTCTTCTCAAATAATATTTATACAATTGTTATGAGGAATTGATGAGTTACTGTGTGTATGTACACATAAGCTCAGCTGGTAAAGAATCCTCCTGCAATGCAGGAGACGCTGGTTCGATTTCTGGGTGGGGAAGATTCGTTGGAGAAGGGATAGGCTATCCACTGCAGTTTTCTTGGGCTTCCCTGATGACTCAGCTGCTAAAGAATCTGCCTGAAATGCTGGAGACCTGGGTTCAATTCCTGGGTTGGGAAGATCCCCTGGAGAAGGAAAACACGACCCACTCTAGTATTCTGGCCTAGAGAAGTCCATGAACTATATAGTCCATGGGGTCTCAAAGAGGCTGACACGACTGAGTGACTTTCACTTTTACACATAAAATGCATTAATGTGTGCATGAATGCTCAGTCATGTCCTACTCTTGCGACCCTATGGACTACAGTCCACCAGGCTCTTCTGTCCATGGAATTTTCCAGGTAAGAATACTGAAGTGGGTTGCCATTTCCTATTCCAGGGGATCTTCCTGATCCAGTGATCAAGCCCAAACATCTCTTGGTCTCCTGAATTGGCAGGTGGATTCTTTACCACTGTGCCTCCTGGGAAGCCTATACATATATAGGCTTGGTTGGTTTAACTCATTGTTTATATATATATACATATAAATAAAGCTGAATGCTTAACATATAGTAGGTGCTAAATTAATTCCTTTCTTCACTTTTCTCCACAATGATTTAAAAAATTCACATTAATCTCCTTTATGGTCTCCAAAAATATTTGACTGTAATTTAAGAAATAGTAATTGCTTTCTTATGGCATATTTTTTGAGTTACTTTATTTTCTATGTCATTTTAACATTTAATAGAGACCAGAACAAAATCTTTCTTTTATTTTTATTTCCCACAGCTTATAGACAAGGGCTGAACATGAAAAGGTCAATGAATGTGGAAAGGCTAAACGTTGAGAATCAGCATAATGCCTTTTAAAGATCATAGTGTATTTAATATTGTTAACCCAATTTAGTATTCATGTGGCCTAGAAAAGTCTTATGCTTCTGTTTCCTCATTTAAAAAATGGGATTGAACATCCCTAGTCTTTTTTCCTGAGTATATTGTTATAATCAGAGCATCGAGTAAATACAAAGGACCATTCAAATAGTGCACTTTGATTTGGTTGCCCATTTTGTTGCAGTTTATCACATTTGGAGAGTTCACAATGAAAAAAGCAATTCTTTGGCCAGCTTTCCTGATCACAAATATTTGGCTTTTTTTCTGTCCCCAAAAGAGCAAAATTATAGGCTTCCATGATATTCAGTGCAAATGATCTTTATGCATTGTAAAGATTAAAACTAGCTTACATCTTGAATGAATAATTAGGAATTTCAAGTCTCTGAAGAACAATGTGCCAGCACAGTTCTCCATTAAGATTGTGGCTTTAGAGTCAAATGACCATGTTTAGGGGCTGTTGAGACACCCTGAGACTATTAAGAGAGTCTCTAAAACCTCTAACCAACATAGACAACTGTTTCAAAACACAATTGTGTCAAAGCACCGTTGCAAATGCTTTATTTGATAACTGAGTGGTTATTTGAGGCAGTTAGTTGCTTATAATGGTCAATGCCTCATTGTAACCTCTGTGTGTTGGTGTGTGTGTGTGTGTGTGTGTGTGTGTCTGTGCGCGCGCATGCACTCGAGCGCTCAGCCACGTGAGACTCTTTGTGACCCCATGGACTATAGCCCACCAGGCTCTGTCCATGGGATTTCCCAGGCAAGATTACTGGAGTGGGTTGCCATTTCCTTCTCCAGGGGATCTTCCCGACCCAGGGATCAAAACTGTGTCTCCTGTGTCTCCTACACTGGCAGGCAGATTTTTTACCACTGCACCTGGCAAGCCCCAACCTCTGCTTAACCTGCCTGGAATGAATGTAAAGTCGGCAAGCTATTCAACCCCTGCTCCACAAGGCTGTCAGAATTATCTTCCTAAAGAACAAATCTGAGTCACATGGCTCCCTGCTGTATTCCAAATACAATCCAGATTCCATGGCTCGAAAATCAGTGTTTAACAATGAGGACTCTGCTGTTCACCTTTAAACGCATCCAACAAATATTGCCTTATCCTCTACTCTGCATCCTCACTATGCCATCAGGGCTATGGTTCCTCACTGTTCCTGAGAGGTGCTCTGAGCTCTTTGCTTTGCCTTTGCTTCACCTGCTCGCTCTGTCTGAAATGCAGTTTCTCCTCATACCCTCTTGACAAAATCTTAACAGTCCAGATCCAGTTCTAGTACCAAGTCCTCCTGCCAGCAGTATGTAGAGCTCCCCAGTGACAGCACTCTGATAGAAGATTTCTAGCTGTCTGTCCCCTTAAACTGTGTTCTTTTAGAGGAGAAGGGTCATGTCTTTTAGCTTGCATCCTCCACAACACTTAGCTTGTAAAATTGAATCTAAAGTGAATCTTAAGAATAGCCTCACTAACTTGCTACCTTTGGTTAGCTCCTATCATTGCCAAAATGTGATTTGGGTGAATTGGATCAAATGTTTACAGACTAATTGATTTAGTTTGGACCCTTTCAACAAAGGCTTCAGTACTGGATTCACTCCAAAAATCAGTCAAATTGCTGGGTTTGTAAAACATGGCCAAAATAAAGAGGCAAGAGAAATAGAAGCATTTTCACTATAGATTTCAAAGCAATAGCTATTATTCTTTTAACCTGATGTGATGATATGTTTATTTATTCACTCTCTTGAAATGCAGTTGAAATGCACTATTTTATTTACAACATAATTATACCTTGCCTACACATGTTACAAAAGCTACACATAAAATTTTACATAGAGCTTTGTCTGCAAACCAGTGGCTGTGTATGAAAGACATCACTGTAACTGGTTGAAAAGTAGAGAACTTCATGAAGCTGTATTTTGGCATTACAAAATGGAAAAAAATCAACACAATTGGTATCTTTTTGTTTTTTCAAAGATTGGTTGATTCATCTGACACTATGCAGTGTTAATGTGCTTAAAAATACACCTGTCTCCCCCTTTCTCTTCTGATTCATCTTCATTCAATCACCCACTGGTGGGTTAGCCCAGGGCAGTTAATGTAGAGACTTCTCCAGTCAAAGGCATACTCTTTTCCTGCCTAAATCCCAAATTCTGTTGGACTTCCTACTCTGGTGGGCCAACCTAGATCCTTAAGATCTCCTTAGTGGCTCTCTTCTGACACACAAGCAAGCTACAGACCACCCCACCTGTCTTTCCTCTGAGCCCTGGCCTGCCCTCTTGTCCCAGAGTCTTCAACTGACTTCTCAAACAGAAGGTTTCCACACGTTCAGAGGCCTTCCCAAATTTCGCTTCTTTATAACTCTTTCATCCCTCCTTCTGAAACATGTTATTTCTCAGATGTATTATTTCACAAGGAGAAAGGCAGGATGGAAAAAGAATGCTTTTCTTTTTCCCTCTGACTTTTCAAAGTCACAAAATCAGATTCTCTCTCAGGTATGTCCTTAAAGCCAGCCAGGACCCAATCAGTCTTTGAGGATATTTGGAGAAGGGGAATAAACTATTTCTTTTAGACCTTGTCATTTTGAAGCTTCTAAATACTTTAAAAAGTTAAAAAAATTTCTATGATTTTTTTCTAAATATACTAAAGCGATAAATCCTAGATGATCTTAAAGCTAAATATTTTTCTTTCTTCTCAATATAATAACTTCCTGTATTCTTCTATTCTATAGTTTATTATCCCTGTCTACAAACTGAGCCTAATTTATAATGGCTTAAAGCAATATGAGTTTGCATGGAGCAGGGAGTCAATTTTGTACTTCTCAAGGGCAAGAACAATATATGTACAAAGAGAGATAGAGCAGGTGTTATTAATTGCCAACCTTATGAAAAGGATTAAAGGTATTTATTGATACAAATAAATGGACATGAAACTAATGTGGATATCTAAGAGAGAAAAACAAGAATTCACATAATTGTACCAAGACCATTTATTGATTGATATTTTAAAATAAAGAAAGCACCTGCTTCTATGAAGTGAAAATTCATTTTAGACATACTTTTATGTGTCTGATCACTCAAAATAAATGTTTACAGAAAATCCTTAGAAGGTATATTTTTTTGGAGTATTTGTTGTTTTCAAACGTAACATTTTAATGTCATATTTTTCTGGTTTTATTTTATGACATTCATGGCATAAAATTTGTTCACAGTCTTGAAGAAATGATCAACTCAAGGTAAATGAAAATCACAAATTTGAGGGAAATGAGTTTAACATGATCAATAAATTTTGTATATAACATAACCATTGCTAATTAAAATTAATTTATTTAATGAAATGTGAATAATACAGTTGGTAATTATTTATTTATGCAGTCTCTCTCATTAATAAAAAATAAATCAGAATGAAAGAATAAGTTAGAGGAAAATGTTTAATTTTGTTTGCATTGAAAAATGCAATAAAGTTCATTCTTACTATCCTCCTAATATAAATTTATCAAATTCTAGAGTGAGAGGGGGTCTTAGAAATTCTGTGGCCCAACTGCCTTACTTTAGTTTCCTATGCGATCAATGACCAGGCAGGTCAAGTGACTGGATTTGTGTTACATAGCTGATTAAGGATTGAGCTGGAACTTGATCCAGAAATTTCCTGACTTTGGGTCTAGGACTTTCCCCACTGTATCTCATTACCTTTAAAATAAAATTCAATCCAAACAGTTTTTCTTATGTTTGGGCTCACCAGAGCTGTGGTTTTCCAGTGCTTCATTCAGTGTTTAGAGAAGGATAAACTGGTATTAATAAGCATGTGGCAGCATTTTAAATTGGATTTGCAGGCATAAATTGCATTTGGATCCACCTCTTCTGCCACTATTGAAGGGATATCCCAGCCAGAGTCTCTCTACCACTCTAGTTCCATCGTCTTTCTCCCACTCCGTGTCACTCTTTTGTGTCTTAAACAAGCCAGTGTGGGGAAAAGATCTTTTTTCCAGTTCTCTGTTGAGTTAAGACACTGTGATGGTACTATAGGATTTGGTTAAAAAGATTTCTTACTCCATTTAGTAGACATATAATAGAAGATATTACAGGAAAAGATTTGGCAGTTGAAATATGAGCATGTCTGTTAATGTTTATCTAAGGTTACAGCATTTCTGACTTTGGGTTGCAAGTTTAAATTCTGTAGTTTGTGAGGTATTAAAGAATCTCCAAGCATTACTATTTCTTCAAGAACAAGCATTCTTATTTCACTTATTCATTGTATCATAATTACTAAGAATGCTTTAAATAATACTAGTCAGCTGATGTAGCTACATAATATTTGAGAAGTAAGGTGTAAATATGGACAGTACTAATCAAATGAATAAAAGCTGCAAAAAACCAAATTTGCATAATGAACTATTTCCAATTTCTTACTGGGAAGTTTTAAATAAATATTATTCTCAGTTTAACACAACAGAGAATAATGAAATAGAAAGTAATTTGAACTTTTCTCTAAACATTTCATCAATAAGAAAATTTTTACATTTGATTCTAGATTTCTAAATGTATTATTATTCAAAGAACAAAATTGTGTTAACTTACGGCCCTGATGCTTTCAAAATGTCCACCTTCCTTTTCGAAATCGATAGGCTGTCCTTTCAGTGTCCAGTAGAAAGTGACATCCAAGCTAGGATCGTGAATTGCTTTGCAATTAAGGACAATGCTTTCTCCCACTGTTAACTCTGTTCTTTTAGGAGTAAGCTCTATTCTTGTAGGTTCTATAGAAATAAAAATACATTAATTAGCATAGCACATAGTTTTCCCCTGCATTCTGTATTTTAAATAATAGAGAAAAATTAAACAGGGAATCTATGTAACATAGTTGCTCCAGGTATGTATCTTTTAATAAACTATTATTAATTGAAATATCTTTTATTGTATTTAGGGTATTTTACTAGGTATTTGTAGGGAACTGATGATTTAAAAGTCACTATTCAGCTTGATGAAAAAGAGGGAAGACTATGCAACTAGTAACAGCATTTGGCATCCTGGAAGGAGAAGTATTAGAAAAAAGACTCTGTAGCTTCCCTGTCCACCTTTAAGGATCATCAAGTATAGAAAGGATTTTTACACTAAAACAAAAAAAAAAAAGCCTCACATCAAAGGAAGAATAATTCAAGCAAGTTCACTTCTTTAAGGGGTATAGGAAGACCCTCCCTTCAAATTACTATCTTAACAAAGATGAAACTATGCTACTACTGCTACTGTTCCACCTTGTATGTTCTTTGTAGTTTACAAAACCTTCTTGTAAGTAGAGGAGTAGAAGAGGCACCTCTGGCTGATTATAAACTATCACCTCCAATAGCTGCTTTGGCTGAGATCTAAACAAAGGCAAATGGTGAATAGAATTTTTTTAAGAAAAAAATATTTATATTAACTAATGATCCACTTTAATTTTTAAAAGGTAGATATATTTTTACTGGATGTAGAACAACTTTAAACCAATAAATGCTAATACCAACTGTACATCTAAGAGATATTTAAGCTAATGATCAAATACATGCAATATTATATATATATATATATATATATATATATTTATATATTTGAATAAGTAGGGAGATGATGAAGACAGGACTTTGATTTTTTCTTTTTTCCTAATTAGATTCCTGATTGTACATGACTCAAGAAGCCTGGCACAAATGACTAAAAATTAGCCTAATTTTCCTATTCCAGCTCTATTGTTTGCAATAGCATAGTCTGATGAAGCACCATTGTTAACCGTTGATAAGTTCCTTCTAAGCAGTCTCTGAGAGGAAAGAGTGACACCAGGAAAGGAATGTCACTGTAAATATTAACATTATGGAACTCAGATATTCTGTGTGGCATTCTAAATTCTGGCTTCATCAGAGAAGACAGATAATCACAGCATACTGCAGTTTAAACTTTGTGACAACTGGAATGTTCTGAGTAACTAAACATTCCACTTAACTCATAATTAACAGAAAGCATTGTTGCTATTATTAAATGAAAAAGTCTGTGAATTCTGCTTTGCCTCATTATGGAAAAGATTATTTAACACACACTAAGAATGAGACTCAAACTCGAAGACTGAATTGTGTTGCAGTAATGTATGCTCTAAATGGAGACATTTTAAAAATTATGTTCCTTTCTTCTGTGGATGTTTGCCTCTTTTCTAAAATATCAGAATGTTGGCTATTTTAATTACATTTCTACTTCTAAAGAAAGAGAAAAAGTAAAATTTTATATTTTTGTGGCCAAAGTATGATTCACTGTATACTATATGCACAAATGGAAAAAAGCAAGTGATATACTTTGTTGTGAAAAGCATTCTTTTGCCAAATGAAGACAGTGTTTACGACAGGAGATTTTCTTATAATTTGACAAGTAGTCTCAAAAGAAGGTTCTAGATTTGAAATCTAGTTCACTTTAGAACTAGAAACTTAACAGAAACATTTAAGCAGTAACATTTATAATACTGAAAAATGACAGTATATAAAAGTTCCACTGATGTCGACATCAAAGAGTAGCTCTGGTGTTGCTTCATCTGATGCATATTCCAACACCACATGTTCATATCCTCTTTCTGGTTCTCTTTTTTGCCCCAAATTCCCAGTTGAAGTGGTAACAAAGCAGTATTACTGATTGATGCTAAAATTAATCTTGGTTGAGGAAAATGTTTTTATTCTGCTGGCATGCTTGAAATTTTTGAGATACCAACTAAAACTTGAGAAAGCTCTCTTTACCCTCCCACATATTTTGTTCAAAGCGAAATACTTAAATTTCTACCAATAATATGTTCCTTTCTTCACAGTCCCCTAAATAACGGAAAGGGACAATTTGTGTTCGTCCTTCATGTGCAATTAGATTTCATCAACAGAAACATGTGCACATATACAAGCAAACACATATACATGCATGTTACATTTATTCTCTTTCAGATAAGGCCATGAAACTATGCTTATAGAAAATTCACCACATTTTCTTACCTTTTACAGATACTGTAGCTGTGATTTCAGCAGAGCCAAAGACATTTTCCCCTCGGCAAATGTACTTTCCCTCATCTGATTTAGAAGCATTGAGGATCCGGAGACTCCCGTCTGGAAGAATAGCTATTCTGAAAATCATTAAAAAGGGTTTTTTTTTTTTTTTTTTCCTGCTTTACTGCAAATCATCTAAGTGGTAAGAAACTCTGATGAAGTCTGAAACCACTTCCAAGGTAATAATAAATTAGATAAAGATCACTGTGAAAACATGCAGGGAGAGTAGAAATATTTTGCCCTTCGAAAAATTATATAGTAAACCCACATAATACCTTCTTATAGTTAAAAGGGTTAGGGAGTTACAGGTTTTCTTTGGACACATTTTATGACATTCATTTTAAAACTTGTGGAAAAAAAGGTGACCCTGAATTTTGTTATTAAAACTTATACTATAATAACACCCAGTGATATTTTAATATTAAGCTTGAGGTATTTCACCTCAAACCAAGAATGACCTCAAATATCAAAAGAAATAACATAAAACATAGAGGAGGACAGGCACAGAACGTAAAATTAATTGTATACAGCCTTGAGATGATTTATGGTGGTTTCTTTGCAGTGCAACCTGTGTAGCAAGGGCGTGACAATGAAACCTGAATCCTGGAACCTGGACTGCTCACACTGCACTTTTCAAACAGAAAAACGTGATACCTGAGTTTGCCTTTGGGCTCTTTTGAGACCTTTATTATAAGTGGACCTTGAGTCTTATATGAAGGTGAGAAATTAGAGCATTATTAAAAATTTTAGAAGTTTAGTGAAAATGAGGTTGACATTCTGGATTACCATATTCTCCTGTGTATTCATCATTCCAGAAATATACAGATTTCAAACTTAATTAGAATTTTTGTCCTTTTCTCCCTCGTATGCTCCTGAAATATAATCTGTTATTTCACCAGTGCATCAGCCTACTGAAGCAACCTTAGGCATAGCAGGGATGGCTGTCGTGATTTATTTGATATGCCACTAGAATTTAGACTGCCTTCTTTTAGGAAAGAAGTCTGTGCTACTTTTGGTAGAAAACCAAAGCTCTCACCGAACTTAAAATTCTAAAATTGGATTTTCCTGGTTCTGAAAAGAATAGTTTATTCCATGGCATCATGAAAACATTAAACTATTTAAGGTATAAGACTAATGGCTAATTCTGTTTAGTCAACATCCTATATGTTGTTTTTAAATTAGTATTCAATTTTGCCAATCAATCCAGAACTGAAAGCTAAAGACAGTATTGAAATTTTAACAATAGGATTGAATTCTAGGCTGCTGAATATTGATTATTAATTTTCCTGACATTGTCATCCATAAAGAAACCAGTTTAAAAACATTATACTGCTTTCAATATGGATCAAATTTGATTTACAATGTGTTGACAAGGGAGACAAATTTAGAAGCAAGCCAAACTAGGAATAGAAGATTTGACTGTAATTTATGTCTAGGAGGGATATTAATGAGACATTTGGAAAGAACACTGGTCTCTAAAGATATACCATCTATTTAGGATGGTCAATGAAAACTTCTGTTTATTATTTAGGGCTGTTTCTATAAAGATAGAATATAATGTATTTATTCCATTTTAGTAACAGAAATATACACGTTACAAAAAGATGTATTTGAAAGCAAAAATTATACTTTTTATAAACAAACCAGTCTTCTCTTGTACTAATGACACACTTTATTTAAATACAGCTAAATTACTACAGTTTGCAAGATTGTTAATATCTTAAATATGTCTGGATTTTACTTACTGGTATAAATTCTAATCTAGCAGGGGAGAAGTTTGGCTTAAAAATTCACCACCTTTAAAGAAATAAATGTATCTTAGATACTGGCAGTATTTCAACTCTTGATTTAAGATAAGTCCTTTCTCACTGACAGAAGGCAATATATTACAAAGATAGTTTATGAACACTCCTGTACTTTAGGCCACTGATCCATTTGGAGGATGAAGAATTTTAAATATCATGATGTTTTTAATCTGTCAATTGGCAGTGTCATTTAACCAAAAGCCTGTCTACTGGTTGAAGTTGCAAATCCTTATCAGATAAATTTTTTAGAAAATAAAAAAAATAGAATAGACAATGAATGAAATTAACCTTATAATGTCTGGCTACTGAGGTCAGGGGCAGCGGCCGAGAGGAGATACCCCACGCCACAAGCCCGAGGCCAGGGGCGGCAGGCAGGAGGAACTACCCCATGCCCCCACGCCGGAGGCCAAGGGCTGTGGTCGGGAGGAGCAACCCCACGCCCGAGGCCAGGGGCAGTGGCAGGGAGGACCAACCCCATGTCCAAGGAGCCATGGCTGTGCGGGCGCAGGAGGGCCTAGAGGAGCTATCCCATGTTGAAGGTCAGGAAGGGAGGGGTAAGGAGCAATGGCTGTGCTTTGCTGGAGTAGCCATGAAGAGATACCCCACGCCCAAGGGAAGAGAAACCCAAGTAAGACAGTAGGTGTTGCAAGAGGGCATCAGAGGGCAAACACACTGAAACCATACTCACGGAAAACTAGTCAATCTAATCACACTAGGACCACAGCCTTGTCTAACTCAATGAAACTAAGCCATGCCCGTGTGGCCACCCAAGATGGGCAGGTCATGGTAGAGAGATTTAACAGAATGTGGTCCACTGGAGAAGGGAATGGCAAACCACTTCAGTATTCTTGCCTTGAGAACTCCATGAACAGTATGAAAAAGCAAAATGATAGGATACTGAAAGAGGAACTCCCCAGGTCAGTAGGTGCCCAATATGCTACTGGAGATCACTGGAGAAATAACTCCAGGAAGAATGAAGGCATGGAGCCAAAGCAAAAAGAATACCCAGCTGTGGATGTGACTGGTGAAAGAAGCAAGGTCCCATGCTGTAAAGAGCAATATTGCATAGGAACCTGGAATGTCAGGTCCATGAATCAAGGCAAATTGGAAGTGGTCAAACAGGAGATGGCAAGAGTGAATGTCAACATTCTAGGAATCAGCGAACTCAAATGGACAGGAATGGGTGAATTTAACTCAGATGACCATTTTATCTCCTACTGCAGGCAGGAATCCCTCAGAAGAAACGGAGTGGCCATCATGGTCAACAAAAGAGTCCGAAATGCAGTACTTGGATGCAATCTCAAAACGACAGAATGATCTCTCTTCCTTTCCAAGGCAAACCATTCAATATCACAGTAATCCAAGTCTATGCCCCAACCAGTAATGCTGAAGAAGCTGACGTTGAATGGTTCTATGAAGACCTACAAGACCTTTTAGAACTAACACCCAAAAAAGATGTCCTTTTCATTATGGGGGACTGGAATGCAAAAGTAGGAAGTCAAGAAACACCTGGAGTAACAGGCAAATTTGGCCTTGGAATAGGGAATGAAGCAGGGCAAAGACTAATAGAGTTTTCCCAAGAAAATGCACTGGTCATAACAAACACCCTCTTCCAACAACACAAAAGAAGACTCTATACATGGACATCACCAGATGGTCCACACCGAAATCAGACTGATTATATTCTTTGCAGCCAAAGATGGAGAAGCTCTATACAGTCAGCAAAAACAAGACCCAAAGCTGATTGTGGCTCAGACCATGAACTCCTTATTGCCAAATTCAGACTTAAATTGAAGAAAGTAGGGAAAACCATTAGACCATTCAGGTATGACCTACATCAAATCCCTTATGATTATACAGTGGAAGTGAGAAATAGATTTAAGGGCCTAGATCTGATAGATACAGTGCCTGATGAACTATGGAATGAGGCACGTGATTGTACAGGAGACAGGGATCAAGACCATCCCCATGGAAAAGAAATGCAAAAAACCAAAATGGCTGTCTGGGGAGGCCTTACAAATAGCTGTGAAAAGAAGAGAAGTGAAAAGCAAAGGAGAAAAGGAAAGATATAAACATCTGAATGCAGAGTTCCAAAGGATAGCAAGAAGAGATAAGAAAGCCTTCTTCAGCGATCAATGCAAAGAAATAGAGGAAAACAACAGACTAGGAAAGACTAGGGATCTCTTCAAGAAAATCAGAGATACCAAAGGAACATTTCATGCAAAGATGGGCTCGATAAAGGACAGAAATGCTATGGACCTAACAGAAGCAGAAGATATTAAGAAGAGATGGCAAGAATACACAGAAGAACTGTACAAAAAAGATTTTCATGACCCAGATAATCACGATGGTGTGATCACTCACCTAGAGCCAGACATCCTGGAATGTGAAGTCAAGTGGGCCTTAGAAAGCATCACTACAAACAAAGCTAGTGGAGGTGATGGAATTCCAGTTGAGCTATTCCAAATCCTGAAAGATGATGTTGTGAAAGTGCTGCACTCAATATGCCAGCAAATTTGGAAAACTCAGTAGTGGCCACAGGACTGGAAAAGGTCAGTTTTCATTCCAATCCCAAAGAAAGGCAATGCCAAAGAATGCTCAAACTACTGCACAATTGCAGTCATCTCACACGCTAGTAAGGTAATGCTCAAAATTCTCCAAGCCAGGCTTCAGCAGTATGTGAACCATAAACTTCCTGATGTTCAAGCTGGTTTTAGAAAAGGCAGAGGAACCAGAGATCAAATTGCCAACATCCGCTGGATCATGGAAAAAGCAAGAGAATTCCAGAAAAGCATCTATTTCTGCTTTATTGACTATGCCAAAGCCTTTGACTGTGTGGATCACAAGAAACTGTTGAAAATTCTTCAAGAGATGGCAGTACCAGACCACCTGACCTGCCTCTTGAGAAACCTGTATGCAGGTCAGGAACAGTTAGAACCTGACATGGAACAACAGACTGGTTCCAAATAGGAAAAGGAGTACGTCAAGGCTGTATATTATCACTCTGCTTATTTAACTTATATGCAGAGTAAATCATGAGAAACGGTGGGCTGGAAGAAGCACAAACTGGAATCAAGATGGCCGGGAGAAATATCAATAACCTCAGATATGCAGATGACACCACCCTTATGGCAGAAAGTGAAGAAGAACTAAAGAGCCTCTTGATGAAAGTGAAAGAGGAGAGTGAAAAAGTTGATTTAAAGCTCAACATTCAGAAAACTAAAAGATTGTGGTATCCGGTCCCATCATTTCATTGCAAATAGATGGGGAAACGGTGAAAACAGTGTCAGACTTTATTTTTTTGGGCTCCAAAATCACTGCAGATGGTTATTGCAGCCATGAAATTAAAAAATACTTACTTAGAAGGAAAGTTGTGACCAACCTAGATAGAATATTCAAAGCAGAGATATTACTTTGTCAACAAAGGTCCATCTAGTCAAGGCTATGGTTTTTCCAGTAGTCATGTATGGATGAGAGAGTTGGACTATAGAGACCTGAGTGCAGGAGAGTTGATGCTTTTGAACTGTGGTGTTGGAGAAGACTCTTGAGAGTCCCTTGGCTGCAAGGAGATCCAGCCAGTCAATCCTAAAGCAGATCAGTCCTAGGTGTTCATTGGAAGGACTGATGTTGAACCTGAAACTCCAATATTTTGGCCACCTGATGCAAAGAGTTGACTCATTGGAAAAGACCCTGATGCTGGGAAAGTTTGAAGGCAGGAAGAAAGGGGACAACAGAGGATGAGATGGTTGGATGGCATCACCAACTCAATGCACATGGGTTTGGGTGGACTCCTGCAGTTGGTGATGGACAGGGAGGCCTGGCATACTCAAGTTCATGGGGTTGCAAAGAGTCCGACATGACTGAGTGACTGAACTGAACTGAACTGAACTGAAGTCACCTCAGTCATGTCTGACTCTTTTCAATCCTATGGACCATAGCCCACCAGGCTCCTCTGTCCATGGGATTCTCCAGACAAGAATACTGGAGTGGGTTGGCATGCCCTCCTGAAGGAGATCTTCCCGACCCAGGCATCAAACCCTCCTCTCTTATGTCTCCTGCATTAGCAGGTGGCTTCTTTACCACTAGTGCTACCCTATGTGTGATCTTAAAACTACTCAATCTCTGTTCTTATATGTATTACTGTCATAATTACATCTAATTAGTTCTTTAAAAGTATTAACCTTATATTATATGTAAATTGTTGTGTTTTTGTGCTGTGTGTAGGCAGTAATTGAACATTTACTCAAAAATTTAAGTCAAATATATGACAAATTTTGAAAGAGAAGACATGGTGCCGGGGAGAATTTCTACTACTAAAGCCTTAATTATTTTGGGTGTTTGATGAGTCTTTTCTGCGGGAAGCATGGCACTGAAACCTGAGGAGTGAGAGAGTTAACTAGGTGAAGATTGGGAAAGCACAGGGAATGATGCTGCAAGGCCTCAAGATAGGAAAGCCCACAAGACCTCAAAGAGCCAAACGACCAGCTATGATGGCAGATATAAAGGGGGAGCTGAGGCTGGCTCAGTGGTAAAGAATCTGCCTGCCAAGTAGGAGATGCGGGTTCCATCCCTGGATCTGGAAGATCCTCTGGAGAGGAAAATGGCAACTCACTCCCATAGTCTTGCCTGGGAAATCCCATGGATGGAGGAGCCTGGTGGGTTGCAGTCCATGGGGTCAGAAAAGTGTCTGAAGTGACTTAGCAACTAAATAACAACAATAGGAATATAGTAAGTTCACATGTTAAAAGTATATAACTAAAAGTTCTTACATACAGAGGCAGTTATGAAACTATTAATACGATTGAAATAATCAACATATATGTCACCTGTACTTTCTCCACTTAGCCCTTTCTCATCCCATGCCTATCATGGGTCAACTACAGATCTGCTTTTTATCACTAGAGTAGGTTTGCACTTTTGCAAAGTTTTATGTAAATAGAATCTTATCAGCATGTACTCCTTTTTGTTTAGTTTATTTCACTCAGCATAATTAAGATTAAATTGAGTGTCATCCCTGTGGCAACTACTAAGAATCCATTCCTTTTCATGGATGAGTAGTATTCCATTGTGTACAGATGGCACAACTTTCCTATCTTTCACCTTTTGGTGGATGCTTATGTTATTTTCACCTTGTGACTATTACAAATAAAGCTACTATGAATATTTGTATATATGTATTTTATTAATATTTATTTCTCTTGGATAAATACTTAGAACTGGATGACTAGATCATCTGGTTTATGTTCCTGTTTATATGTGGAATTTAAGAAAAAAATACAAATGAACTTATCTACAGAACAGAAATGGAGTTACAGATGTAGAAAACAGCCTTATAGTTACCAGTGGGTAAGAGTGGGGAGGGATAAATTGAAAGATTGGGACTAGCTATGGGGTATGAATCTAATTACATATTTATTTAACACAGTGAAAGTGTGAGTGGCTCAGTTGTGTCTGACTCTTTTTGACCCCAAGGACTATAGCCTGCCAGATCACCTCTGTCCATGGAATTCTCCAGGCAAGAATACTGGAATGAGTAGCCATTCCTTTTCCAGGGTATCTTCCCAACTTAGGGGTTGAACTGGAGTCTCTCACATTGCAGGCAGATTTTTTTAATGTCTGAGCCACCAGGGAAGCCCTTTTACTTTTACTAGTATATGGTTATCCAATTGTTCCATGCCATCATTTGGAAAAGACTTATCTTTCCTCCATAGTCTTTTCATCATTGTCAAAAATCAATTGGCCATGTAAGTATAGGTCAACAACTGCTTAACTTTCTCTGCTGGTCCATTGATCTACTAATGTCTTGATTACTGGAGCAATGTGATCTGTCTTAAGGTCACATGAGATAGTTCCTTCCACTTGCTCTTCTTTTTCAGAACTGTTTTGGGTATTCTATATTCTTAGCATTTCCATATAAATTTTGTAATTACCTTGTCAGTTTAAAAAAAAATCTACTGAGATTTTGACTAGAATTTCAGTGAATATACAGCTTAATTTGAGGACAAATTAATGTTAACAATATTGCTTTAGAAACCATGAACATGACATATTTCCCTTTATTTAGTTCTTTTAAAAAATCTTTCTAAGTAATATTTTTTAGTTATCAGTCTACTGGTCTTAAATATCTGTTGTCAGATTTATCCTTATAGTTTTTGTTGCTATAGTAAAAAACTACTTTTAATTTAATTAACTATTGTAATTTCTTATTTAATTACTATTTTAAATAATAATTACCTGAGAAATATGTAGTTTTAAGAAGCTGTACAGTAATATCCCTTGTATGCTTTTTTCTCAGTAACTCTTTATAGTAATATGTTGCCATAAAGTGTAGTATAGCCAAAGGTATAGTATAATATTACAATCAGGATATTGATAGTAATATAATCAATTGATCACATTTAGATATTCCTAGTTTTAACTTATTCATTTGTGTGTGCTTTAATTTCTATACAATGTTTTCATTTTGTGTTTGTGTATCCATCACCACAGTCAAGACACTGAACAATTCTAACACCATAAAAACTCTTCATTTTTCCTTTTACAGCCTCAGCACCTTTATTCCACACCACCACCATCATCCCTAACCCCTGGGTCCTAATTGCAGCCAACCACAAATTTGTCTTGTTACTTTATTTCATTTCAAAAATTATACACAAGTGAAATCTTATAATATGTAACTTTGGTGGGGCTGATTTTTTTAAACTCATTTAGCTTAATTCCTTGAAGAATCATCCAAGTTGTTGTATGTATTAACAGTTTATTTTTACTGCTGACTAATATTCTATGGTCATCTGAGTTAAACTCACCCATTCCACTCCATTTTAGTTTGCTGATTCCTAGAATGTCGTCGTTCACTCTTGCCATCTCCTGTTTGACCACTTCTTCTTCTTCTTCTTTTTAAGATTCTTTTTTCTTTTAAATTTTATTTTATTTTTTAATTTTACAATATTGTATTGGTTTTGCCATATATCAACATGAATCCGCCACAGGGATACATGTGTTCCCCATCCTGAACCCTCCTCCCTCCCCATACCATATACAGAGTGAAGTAAGCCAGAAAGAAAAACACCAATACAGTATCACATCAGATCAGTCACTCAGTCATGCCCGACTCTTTGCGACCCCATGAATCGCAGCATGCCAGGCCTCCCTGTTCATCACCAACTCCCGGAGTTCACTCAGACTCATGTCCATCGAGTCAGTTATGCCATCCAGCCATCTCATCCTCTTTCGTCCCCTTCTCCTCTTGCCCCCAATCCCTCCCAGCACCAGAGTCTTTTCCAATGAGTCAATTCTTTGCATGAGGTGGCCAAAGTACTGGAGTTTTAGCTTTAGCATCATTCTTTCCAAAGAAATTCCAGGGCTGATCTCCTTCAGAATGGACTGGTTGGATCTCCTTGCAGTCCAGAGGACTCTCAAGAGTCTTCTCCAACACCACAGTTCCAAAGCATCAATTCTTCTGTGCTCAGCCTTCTTCACAGTCCAACTCTCACATCCATACATGACCACAGGAAAAACCATAGCCTTGACTAGACAGACCTTTTTTGGCAAAGTAATGTCTCTGCTTTTGAATATGCTATCTAGGTTGGTCATAACTTTCCTTCCAAGGGGTAAGCGTCTTTTAATTTCATGGCTGCAGTCACCATCTGCAGTGATTTTGGAGCCCAGAAAAATAAAGTCTGACACTGTTTCCACTGTTTCCCCATCTATTTCCCATGAAGTGGTGGGACTGGATGCAATGATCTTCATTTTCTAAATGTTGAGCTTTAAGCCAACTTATTCACTCTCCACTTTCACCTTCATCAAGAGGCTTTTTAGTTTCTCTTCACTTTCTGCCATAAGGGTGGTGTCATCTGCATATCTGAAGTTATTGATATTTCTCCCGGAAATCTAGATTCCAGCTTGTGCTTCTTCCAGCCCAGCGTTTCTCATAATGTACTCTGCATATAAGTTAAATAAACAGGGTGACAATATACAGCCTTGACGAACTCCTTTACCTATTTGGAACCAGTCTGTTGTTCCATGTCCAGTTCTAACTGTTGCTTCCTGACCTGCATACAAATTTCTCAAAAGGCAGATCAGGTGGTCTGGTATTCCCACCTCTTTCAGAATTTTCCACAGTTTATTGTGATCCACATAGCCAAAAGCTTTGGCATAGTTATTAAAGCAGAAATAGATGTTTTTCTGGAACTCTCTTGCTTTTTCCATGATCCAGTGGATGTTGGCAATTTGATCTCTGGTTCCTCTGCCTTTTCTAAAACCAGCTTGAACATCAGGAAGTTCACAGTTCACATACTGCTGAATCTGGCTTGGAGAATTATAAGCATTATTTTACTAGTGTGTGAAATGAGTGCAATTGTGCAGTAGTTTCAGCATTCTTTGACATTGCCTTTCTTTGGGATTGGAATGAAAACTGACTTTTTCCAGTCTTGTGGTCACTGCTGAGTTTTCCAAATTTGCTGGCATATTGAGTGCAGCACTTTCACAGCATCATCTTTCAGGATTTGGAATAGCTCCACTGGAATTCCATCACCTCCACTAGCTTTTGTTCGTAGTGATGCTTTCTAAGGCCCACTTGACTTCACAGTCCAGGATGTCTATACTAATGCATATATATGGAATTTAGAAATATGGTAACAATAACCCTGTATTGACCACTTTTAATTTGCTTTGATCCGTGGACCTAACATTCCATGTTCCTATTGCTCTTTACAACATCGGACTTTGCTTCTCTCACCAGTCATATCCACAACTGGGTATTGTTTTTGCTTTGGCTCCATCCCTTCATTCTTTCTGGAGTTATTTCTCCACTGATCTCCAGTAGCATATTGGGCACATACTGACCCGGGAAGTTCCTCTTCAGTATCCTATCATTTTGACTTTTCATAATGTTCACTGGATTATCAAGGTAATAATACTGAAGTGGTTTGCCATTCCCTTTTCCAGTGGACCACATTCTGTCTGTAGAAGAAATGGAGTAGCCATCATGGTCAACAAAAGAGTCCAAAATGCAGTACTTGGATGCAATCTCAAAAACGACAGAATGATCTTGTTTCCAAGGCAAACCATTCAATATCACAGTAATCCAAGTCTATGCCCCAACCAGTAACGCTGAAGAAGCTGACGTTGAATGGTTCTATGAAGACCTACAAGACCTTTTAGAACTAACACCCAAAAAAGATGTCCTTTTCATTATAGGAGACTGTAATGCTAAAGTAGGAAGTCAAGAAACACCTGGAGTAACAGGCAAATTTGGCCTTGGAATACAGAATGAAGCAGGGCAAAGGCTAATAGAGTTTTGCCAAGAGAACGCACTGGTCATAGCAAACACCCTCTTCCAACAACACAAAAGAAGACTCTACACATGGACATCACCAGATGATCAACACCGAAATCAGATTGATTATATTCTTTGCAGCCAAAAATGGAGAAGCTCTATACAGTCAGCAAAAACAAGACCAGGAGCTGACTGTGGTTCAGATCATGAACTCCTTATTGCCAAATTCAGACTTAAATTGAAGAAAGTAGGGAAAACCACTAGACCATACAGGTATGACCTAAATCAAGTCCCTTATGATTATACAGTAGAAGTGAGAAATAGATTTAAGGGACTAGATCTGATAGATACAGTGCCTCATGAACTATGGATGGAGGTTCATGACATTGTACAGGAGACAGGGATCAAGACCATCCTGGTAGGGGGGAAAAATGCAAAAAAGCAAAATGGCTGTCTGGGGAGGCCTTACAAATAGCTGTGAAAAGAAGAGAAGTGAAAAGCAAAGGAGAAAAAGAATGATATAAGCATCTGAATGCAGAGTTCCAAAGAATAGCAAGAAGAGATAAGAAAGCCTTCTTCAGTGATCAATGCAAAGAAATAGAGGAAAACAACAGAACACGAAAGACTAGAGATCTCTTCAAGAAAATTAGAGATAACAAGAGAACATTTCATGCAATGATGGGCTTGATAAAGTACAAAAATGGTATGGACCTAACAGAAGCAGAAGATATTAAGAAGAGGTGGAAAGAATACACAGAAGAACTGTACAAAAAAGATCTTCACACCCAAGATAATCACAATGGTGTGATCACTCACCTAGAGCCAGACATCCTGGAATGTGAAGTCAAGTGGGCCTTAGAAAGCATTACTATGAATAAAGCTAGTGGAAGTGATGGAATTCCAGTTGAGCTCTTTCAAATCCTGAAAGATGATGCTGTGAAAATGCTGCACTCAATATGCCAGCAAATTCGGAAAACTCAGCAGTGGCCACAGGACTGGAAAAGGTCAGTTTTCATTCCAATCCCAAAGAAAGGCAATGCCAAAGAATGCTCAAACTACACACAATTGCACTTATCTCACACACTAGTAAAGTAATGTTCAAAATTCTCCAAGCCAGGCTTCAGCAGTACGTGAAATGTGAACTTCCAGTTGTTCAAGCTGGTTTTAGAAAAGGCAGAGGAACCAGAGATCAAATTGCCAACATCTGCTGGATCATGGAAAAAGCAAGACAGTTCCAGAAAAACATCTATTTCTGCTTTAATGACTATGCCAAATCCTTTGACTGTGTGGATCACAATAAACTGTGGAAAATTCTGAAAGAGATGGGAGTAGCAGACCACCTGACCTGCCTCTTGAGAAACCTGTATGCAGGTCAGGAAGCAACAGTTAGAACCTGACATGGAACAACAGACTGGTTCCATATAGGAAAAGGAGTACATCAAGGCTGTATACTGTCATCCTGCTTATTTAACTTCTATGCAGACTACATCATGAGAAACACTGGGCTGGAGGAAGCACAAGCTGGAATCAAGATTTCTGGGAGAAATATCAATAACCTCAGATATGCAGATGACACCACCCTTATGTCAGAAAGTGAAGAGGAACTAAAAAGCCTCTTGATGAAATGAAAGAGGAGAATGAAAAAGTGGGCTTAAAGCTCAACATTCAGAAAATGAAGATCATGGCATCTGATCCCATCACTTCATGGGAAATAGATGGTGATACAGTGGAACAGTTCAGACTTTATTTTTTTGGGCTCCAAAATCACTGCAGACGGTGACTGCAGCCATGATATTTCGAGACGTTTACTCCTTGGACGTAAAGTTATGACTGACCTAGATAGCATATTGAAAAGCAGAGACATTACTTTGCCAACAACGGTCCGTCTAGTCAAGGCTAGGTTTTTCCTGTGGTCATGTATGGATGTGAGGGTTGGACTATAAAGAAACCTGAGCACATAAGACTGATGCTTTTGAACTGTGGTGTTGGAGAAGACTCTTGAGAGTCCCTTGGACTGCAAGGAGGTCCAACCAGTCCATCCTAAAGGAAATCATCCCTGGGTGTTCTTTGGAAGGAATGATGCTAAAGTTGAAACTCCAGTACTTTGGCCACCTCATGCAAAGAGTTGACTCATTGGAAAAGACCCTGATGTTGCAAAAGATTGAAGGCAGGAGGAGAAGGGGATGACAGAGGATGAGATGGCTGGATGGCATCACCGACTCGATGGACGTGAGTTTGAGTAGACTCCTGTAGTTGGTGATGGCCAGGGAGGACTGACATGCTGCAATTCATAGGGTCACAAAGAGTCGGACACGACTGAGCAACTGAACTGGACTGAACTCAACTCACCAGGGTTTGTTAATGAACCTATGTTTTCATTTCTTTGGCATAAATGCCCAAGATTATCATTTCTGTGTCAAATAATAATTGAATATATAGTTTTATAAGAAATTTTCAATTGTTTTCCAGAATATCTGTATCATTTTTCCTTAGTAGCAGGAATGAATGAATGATCCACCTTGTCCATACCTTCACCAGCATTGGGTATTTCTACTAATTTTTAAAGTCATCTTGTTAGGTATATAATAATGTCTCACTACAGTTTTAACTTGTATTTCTCCCATGGTTAATTATGTGAATATAGTTTCACATATTTCTTTGCTATCTATGTATCCTCTTTGGCAAATTACAGCTCATTCTTTTGCCTGCAATTTTCTTGGTTCTCTCTAGTCTACAAAATAACATATTTATTCCTTAGTACAACAGTGAAACTGAAAGTGAAAGTCATCAGTCGGGTCCAGCTGTTTGCAACCCCATGGACTAGAGAGTCCATGGAATTCTCCAGGGCAGAAAATGGGAGTGGGTAGCCTTTCCCTTCTCCAGGAGATCTTCCCAATCCAGGGATCAAACCCAAATCTCCCACCTTTCAGGTGGATTCTTTACCATCTGAGGCACATGAGAAGCCCAGAACAGTTGAAAGTCTTTACCAAATGATCATAACTTCCATAATCCCTGCTCTTTGTGCTCTGTTCTGCAGGTCTCCAGACTCTTTGTAATGCATTTTAAATATGTGTGTTTTATTTCACTTGTAAATAACTTATGCATCTCTTACACATACATGCATTGAATGCTATACTAATAACACTAAGTGCATTGTAAATGTATAATACTTAGGTATTGTGGCTTCCTTGGTGGTTCATTGGTAATGAATCCACCTGTCAATGCAGGATACATGGGTTCTCTCTGGGTCTTCTTTGAGAAAATCTCTTGGAGAAGGAAATGACAAGCCACTCCAGTTTTCTTGCCTGGGAAATCCCATGGACAGAGGAGCCTGGTGGGCTGAAGTCCATGGGATCATGAGAGTTGGACACAACTTAGTGACTAAACAACAACTATGATTATAAATAAAACAATATTCCATTTTCTCCTTTCCCCTTTCTCATCTGCTAATGAATATTTTGCACTCTCCTAAATTGTTCAGACTTGTATTTGGAGATCGTTGCTCTAGTCATAAGACCTTGTGCCTCTCAGTGTTTACATTCTTACTTGTTTATCTTGCTCACTAGCTTGCTCACCTGAACTCCTCCTCAATGCTCTTTACTTAGGATTATTCCTGCCTTTGTTTTTACTTCCTCAGAAGTAAAATAACATTTGTCACATTTTTTCTCAGCCTATGATGTCTTATGACTTTTATCCACTGAGCACTAGAATTTCAGCATTTTTAAGCTCTCTTATAAAGACTTGAGGACTAAAAAAAAAAAAAAAAAATGATTCAAATAATCAATAAAAACTACAGTGTTGAAAATAATATAATGGAATGTTATAACAATTAGTCAACCCCAATTTATCCCTTCCATTAAACATATGAAAGTTCCTATCATAAAAATATAATAAAATTTTGCAATTATATTAATACTTTTAATGACACAGTTATTAAACTATTTCAAAATATCCTATAATAAAAATGTACAATTAGTATGAGAAATAGGTGCATTTATGATTTTAGATAAAATTTGGGATGAAAACTTTAAACAATAAGAGAGGCTGGGCTCTACATAGGTCTTACAATGGTTATGCTATTGCTGAATATTTACTGATCACTTTTTATGTGTCAGGTGTCATACTAACCTTCCACACCTTATTTCATATAAGGTTTCTAACTATTATGTTAGTTGAGTATTGTTAACCTCATTTGCTAATGAGAAAACTAGCATTCCTCATCATTTACTGCTTTATTCAAGGCTCTTGAGCAAGTGGCAGTGCCTTAATTTCAGCCAGGCTCTTTGACAGGTTATTTGCTTGCTTGTCAGTATCTTCCTGCTTCATTTGTAACCTCTTTCCCTTACTTCGGTTACTTCATAACTCCACAATAGCTGGTACTCAATAAATGGTGATGGAAATAAACTGGATGTACTTAAACTGATTTATCATACAGATGAAGATACTGATGTTTAGAGAACTTCAAATCACCCTTCAAAAAATAAAATACTATATAGCTTGTTTTGATAATATTTATTATGGCCCTACAATTTGCCAGGCCCTGTTAAAAATTTTTAATACATTTTAATTCTTACTAAGATCCCAGGCATAATTTTACTCTCATTTGATAAAGGAAAAGGAAGAAAATGAGGCAGCAGGGTCTAAATGACTATCAAGATTTTAGAGCTGGTCTGCTGGATTCCAAAATTCATTCTGCACTTTCAGCTATTATAGTTGACCCGAAGTAAACATCAGAAGAAAGCTTTGCATAAGATCACAAGCTTAGTGGCAGCTTTGACCTGCAATAGAAGCTGACAGAAGTGGACATGCAAGGGTAACAAGAGAAGACACGTGTTTCCTACAGATGGTGGAAAAGAGAAATTCACACTCTATAACTTGATCAGTAAGGTTTTAAAAAGCTAAGGGTGATGCGCACGCAAGGAGGGCTGTGCAGTCACCACGCTCTTCCCTTCAGATGCAGTTTAGCTGGAAGGGAGAAGGGAAGTGACCCAGAAAGACATGTACGACAGCCGTTAGAAAGCGAGAGGGAAAGCTTAAGTGTAGAAGTTACTTTAATTAATGGACCTCATCCCTGGCTCTGAGCATCATATAAGGAACCTGAAGAAACTGCAGGAGCTTTTGTGCTGAGCCATCAAATCATGTCAGAACCTCCAGGCTCTGAAGAAAGGGTGAGGTGGAAGGGGGGCAGCCTCTTTGCCAGAGATATTAATAGATATTGGAAGGTGTCTCCATTAACAAAACAAAACATAATAAAGCAAAAATCTCAAACACACACTTATATCGTCCTCTTTCTGAAGGATATCACTACAAGCATTTGTCACAGACACAACAAACAACATAGCCTGAGCTATACACAATCGTTTTCCTCAAATTGGCTTCTTACATCAATGTTTCTTATTTTAGATGAATTTTTAAGGAAAATTCTGAGTGTTTATGTACCTTTTTTTTTTTCTTTTTGTGGAGACACTATGTAACTTTCCTCAACTTCTCAGGGAAATCTGTTATGGAAATGAAATTAGGAACCACCATAAAATCTTTTATGTTATAGATGCCATAACTACACAAAGATGGAAATCCAAGAGTATTTCCTTTTTAAAGTTCAGGGTAAAATACAGACTATTAACTCAGAAATCATCATTTAGTTTTTTTTTTTTTTTTTTTTTCATCATAACAAATTGGTCAAGCCAGATCTATTGCCTATTTTAAACATTTCTTATATCTATTCCCTGACTTTGGCTTACTGGAGAGTCTAACACAGTGGGTAAAAAGCATGAAGTGGTTTGACCTTTTCTAATCATTGCCTTTAACCACATCTAATCCATTTTTCTACTTTCTTTGAACATCCAGAAGTGCCCACAGCTTTTAGATCATTTGTAGTTGTACAAAGGGCACATTTATCTCTGAGCTTCCCCTAGCTCAGCTCCTAGCAAATAACTTGAACCCAGGACTCTGCAGCTACATGGAGAATGGAGAGTGGTTTATGTTCACATCTTTTTTCTTTCTTCTTCCCAGTTCTCATTCTCCTTTGTGTATAGCTGTAGGGAGGAGAGCGCTGGAAGGGGAGCCGTGTCTCTTACTCCTCCAACTTCCATTGTGCTTCTTAGCAAGATGCAGTTGCGGCTCTGGGTGAAGACCTCTGAAGATCGGTGCTTATGAGCTGGTCAGTGACTCTGTGGGACCTTCTTCCTGAGCGTTCTCTGATGGTACCCCTTCTTCAGGCACTGTGGCTTCCCCTCTTTGTCAGCTCCTACCTCTGGGGTTTTGTTCATGGAGCCCAGAGGACTCATGGTTGCCTCCTTTCTCCAAACTCCATCCAACCCAACACAAACTCTTGCTTTTCTAAATGGAAGGAGTATAGGTTTCTTTCCTGCCACACCTCTTGCTATGGCATCATCTCTTTTTAGTTATCTCCTCCCCCTGTTCAAACAAGGCCAGAAGACAACCAGTGATTCTGTTGCCTAAGCAAGTGTTCCATAAGGAATTTGTTGTTGTTGTTTAGTCACTAAATTGTGTCTGACTCTTTGTGACTCCATGGGCTGTAGGCATCCAGGATCCTAGGTCCATGGAATTTTCCAAGTAAGAATACTGGAGTGGGTTGCCATTTCCTCCTCCAGGGGATCTTCCTAACCTAGGGATGGAAACCCTGTCTCCTGCATTGCTAGCAGATACTTCACCACTGAGCCACCAGTTTTATAATTTCTGTGACTGTCCTTGAAATTTTTGCCCTTATTTGAATTTTAAGGTGGGGAAAAAAAAAAAAAAAAAAGATCTCACAATCCCCACTAAGCCAAAGCCTGCAAAGGATGTCTTCCTTCTCTCTCCTACTCTTTCATACACACAGAAATGAGTGGAGAGGGATGTGGACGGGGCAGGTAATGTTATGCTAGGATGATATTTCAACAAGCAGAACTGGAACAGCTACCTGTGTCCTGGATGAACTACCTGGTTCCTAAAGTTTTGGGTGTCTCTACAGGAGATTGGGTGCTAGCAGCAGCTTTGTTCTCACCTCTGAGTTTCAGATTTAACATATAATTACCACTTTATTTTACTGCCACAACCATATTTGAAGCTCTTACCAACATTCATTTACACTTTTGCAGTTCTGCTATCTGCCTGTATTACTAGGTTACTCCCTATTTCAACACAGGGGTTTCTTCAGTGTGGTATATGATGCTGTTATCATCGACTTAATGTCTATCCAAGTCTCCACCCTGCATTCAGGGTAAAATCCCAAACTCGTTAGCATGATGTATGATGTCTTTCATAATCTCAATCTCTCTTTGCCTTTCCAATCATATCTCAGAATCCCAGCTGCTTCCTCATGTCTACACCTATCCTGCTTTCTGTTCATAATGAACCACTTTTCATCTTGTGAAAAATCTGTTTTTTTTTTCCCACTGGTTTTAATTATTTCACAGATTTAGGTACATTACATAGTACAATGGTGTGTCTATTAGCATGAATATGTGAATTTTTCCTTGTTGACAATAAAAACCTACTCAAATCTTAATAGGGTATTCTTTCTTTCAACCATACTTTGGGAAATTCTATTTTATTAGCTAGATATAAACCTGTGTATTTATAATATGTTTTTATATTCTACATTAAATTTATTTCTTCCTTATCAGCTCTTGAATAGTTTGGTAAAAACCCATCTCAACTAAATGCATTTTTTCATTTTCCCCTGGGAGCATTTTGCTTAGCACTAATGAGCAATTGAGCTTACAAAGAGGGAGAAATTAAAACCAAACACGATAGAGCTAGGTAAATGTTTTCAGAGTGATGGCACTGAGTTCTAAACTTTTCCACTGATACGTTTCTAAAGCTGAAAGATGCTGTGGAGTTGTATATAGCACCAAACTGAGAAATTTTTAAATAAAAAACATAGTTGAGATGGCATTGAATCATTTACCCTGAAGCTTTTCACAGTGTTCTGAACTGAATACTCTGTCATTTCATGTTAACTTGGACACAAAATCTGTCAGTGTATCTTAATCCAAACTAAAAAGGAAAAAGGCCAGGCATTTATAAGACATGGAATCTTTATTACTCCTGGAGTTTGTGTGAGTTTTTGCTTTTTATTTTTAGTCTGCTTTCTGTATAAATATCTAAATCTCTTAGGAAATGGAGAAAAATTATTGCTCTTCTGAAACCACTAAGGTCACACAAATAGCATCCAGGGCAAAATTATGAATTTTTGATATGCCCAAAAAACCTGGGCTGGTTTTTAGTCCATTTTAAATTATACTGACCTAATTAGAAAGCTTGACCGTAGCTAAGCTAAGCTCTTTAATATTAAAAGAGTTCCCTTTATTGTTTTTTTTTTTTTTACTAGTTCCCTCTTAAAAAGCAGCTCTTCCACAGTTTAGCTCAACTTACTTTTCAAACAGAACAAATCAACATGAGCTAATTGATTTATTTTTATTTTTTAATAAGTTGATCTATGGCATTGTAGGGTAAGGTAAAGTATATTAGACAGTAAGTACAAAACCCCACTTTTGCTCTCACTTGTCAAATAACCTATATTTCAATTCTGTGCCTCATCTCCTTTATCCATAAAATAGTGTGGACTAAATTTCTAAGATATTTTTCACCTATTTATCCATCATTTCAAACCTTTCTCTCAGTCTCAGGCTACATTTCATGATTCCTTTTCTCTCTTATGGTAAGCCCCAAGCCCCAGAGAATATGTGGGCTTTTTGACCTTTTCTATCTCTGTCTTTCTTTTCTTCCTGCCTTTCTTTTTGAAGTTGCCTTGATATTTTCTGCTTATCAAGATCTTTCTCAGAAAAAGACAGGTTCCCAGTTTCCCAGCTTTGAATTTGCACCCAACCACAGATGCCCAGGCCACTGTGTCCTCCTTTAAGGATGGCAGAGAATATAAAACCTTTCTCAGTGCCCTGAGATATTCACTGACTCCTTTTTTCATTTTTCTGAAAAACACCTGGTTACTAACAAGACTTATTTGGGTGGTAGGGAATAACTATCAGTATTTCAGAAATTTTAAGTCAGTATTGACAAATGCACATAAAGAAGTCAAGTGCAAGTTAAAATTTCAGTTGAGTTTAGGGTTTAAGCAATGTCACAAATAGAAAGGTTTGGAGAAATATGAAGCTGTTGTCCAGACAAAAATCATATTAGTACAACCACCTTAATTTCTTTGATGTAAGTCTGTTAATTGTATTATTTGTACATTTTCTTTCTTTTAAACAACAACAACAAAATTACACAGTACCAAAAACAAAAAAAAATTCCCATACAGGTTTTCTTTTCTTTTTTAAAAAAATTTAGACAGACTCAGCCACTTATGGGCTGAGTGATTTGGGCAAGAAATTTAATATCTCTGAATAATCCATTTGTAAAATCAGGGTTTCTAATGTTACTTCATGGCAAATAGGGGAAAAGGTGGAAGCTGTGACAGAGTTCCTTTTCTTGGGCTTTAAAATCACTGCAGATGGTGACTGCAGCCATGAAATAAGATGATTGCTTCTTGGCAGGAAAGTTATGACAAACCTAGACAGTGTTTCAAAAAGCAGAGATATTACCCTGCCAACAAAGGTCTGCATAGTCAAGGCTATTGTCTTCTCAGTTGTCATGTGCAGTTTGTGAGAGTTGGAGCATAAAGAAGGCAGAGCAGCAGAGAATTGATGCATTCAAACTGTGGTGTTGGAGAAGACTCCTGAGAGTCCTTTGGTCAGTGAGGAGATCAAATCAGTCAATCTTACAGGGAATTAACTTGAATACTCGTTGGAAGGACTGATGCTGAAGCTGAAACTCTAGTATTTTGCTCACCTGATGTGAACAGCCAACTCACTGGAAAAGCCCCTGATGCCAGGAAAGATTGAGGGCTGGAAGAGAAGAAGGCATCAGAGGATGAGATGGCTGGATGGCATCACTGATGCAATGGGTGTGAACTTGGGCAAACTCTGGGAGATGGTGAGGGGCAGGGAGGTCTGGCGTGCTATAGTCCATGAGGTCACAAAAGTTGGACACTACTGGGCAACTTAACAACAACAACAATGTTTGTGTGGTATGTGTAATAATTAAAAATGAGTAAAGTGGCTATCGTTGTACTAAGAATAATAGAAGACATTCCGTTGGCATTTGCTATTTGACATTACAAATAATATCTATTATTTTTGGAGTGCCTGATATGAGCCAGGCACTGTGCCATACTGGCTTACTTGAGTCATATTCTCTTGGAAAAGTCTTTTAATATAGTAACATAGCTAACTTCTTGGAGAAGGGAATGGCAACCCACTCCAGTATTCTTGCCTGGAGAATTCTCATGGGCAGAGGTGCCTGGTGGGCTACAGTCCATGGGGTCAAAGAGGCAGACATGACTGAGCAACCAGCACACACACACACATAGTTAACTTCTAAATGATAAGAGGAACATGGCCATATTTTTCAGAATATGGAATAATATTCCTGTCAGAGGGAATAACAGTTACAAAGACCCTGATACTAGAGTGACTTTGGGCATAGGTATGGAAAGAAGGCCAGCCAGTATGAACACAAGATATAAGGTAAAAATAAGAGTGGTAGATATTTATATGGATGGAAACATTTCAGCAGATTAGCTACAAATTTTAAATCTAACCTGATATGGAGAAAAAAGATAAAGTATATTTGCTTTCAATGAGAATAATATGAGTTGGGAATATATAAATAAATCTAATTACTTAAATCATATTTGCTTTACTTGAGAGACAATATCATGGTTCTTCATGTATTTTAAAAATAAAAATACTTATATAATATCAAAATTGACTGAAATAATATGAATCATTCTTTAAAATTTCATAGTCTTTTTCAGGTAGTTGGAGGATGGCCATTAAAAGCACATCATTACCTTTGGCATCTTTAAATAAGATTCACTTTTGCAGTTTTTACAGCAGTCTTGGTACCTCTGGATTCATAGAAAGTTCAGCTACCAATTGAGCTTCATAATCTTATACTAACAACTGCTTTTCATTCTTTCATTCACTTAAATATTTGTTGAGTGAGTGAGTGAGTGAAAATTGCTCAGTCATGTCTAACTCTTTGCCACCCCATGGACTGTAGCCCTCCAGGCTCTCCTCTGTCCATGGGGTTCTCCAGGCAAGAATACTGGAGTGGGTTGCCACTCCTATCTCCGGGGATCTTTCCAAACCAGGAATCGAGCCCAGCTCTTTTGTTTTATCTTCTTTCAGTTTTGCTAAATATTTGCTGAGTCTCTACCATATGTCAGGCATTGTTTCATGCTTCATTCTTCACAGATGAGGCAAATTATTTTTTCAGATATAGAACTCTTAATAATATCTTTCTGTTCCTCAAATGAAAAAAAATGCAGCACACCAGTGCCAGCAACAAAGCTTTGGGTCTAGAATGTTCCTTCACGCCTCTGTAACCATCTTCCCTTTGGCTAGTTCTCAGTTAAAGTACCATTTTCTTTGAGAAGCCCTCTTTGATTATCCCTGGCCTTGTATGTTTCTTTTGTTGCATACATGCGTCAATCAGATTTCTATCCTTAAGAACAAAAAACCAAATTTCTTAACCCAATTTGTTATTATTGATTAATTAATGTGATATTAACATGATTACTTTGGCCACCTGATGTAAAGAGCCAACTCATTGGAAAAGACCCTGATGCTGGGAAAGATTGAAGGCAGGAGGAGAAGGGGATGACAGAGGATGAGATGGATGGCATCGCCAACTCGATGGACATGAGTCTGAGTACGCTCTGGGAACTGGTGATGAACAGGGATCTGGTGTGCACCGGTCCATGGAGTCACAAAGAGTCGCACACGACTGAGTGACTGAACTGGAACTGGATATAAATTATGTTAGAAAAAAGCAAATTCGAGGGATTTTTTAGTTTGAGTTCAAAATCATTCATAAAATACTGGAGACAACTCACAATATTAGCAACATGTTTGGCTCAGGAACTGCTAACAAACAAACAGTGCAGAGGTGGTTCAAGAAGTTTTATAAAGGAGACTAGAGCCTTAAAGATGAGGAGTGCAGTGATTGGTCATCATAAGTTGTCAACGACCAATTGAGAGGATCATTGAAGCTGATCCTCTCACAACTACATGAAAAGTTGCCAAAAAAACCTCACTGTCAACCATTCTATCATCATTCAGCATTTGAAGCAAATTGGAAAGTTGAAAAAGCCCTATAAGTGGGTGCCTCATGAACTGACTGCTATTCAAAGAAATTGTCATTTTGAAGTGTCATGTTCTCTTAGTGTATGCAGCAACAATGTACCATTTATTGATTGGATTGTGGCATGCCATGAAAAGTGGATTTTATCCAACAACCAGCAACTAACAGCTTAGTTGTTGGACCAAGAAGAAGCTCCAAAACCCTTCCCAAAGCCAAACTTGCACTCAAAAAGCTCATGGTCACTATTTGACGGTCTGCTGCCCAATTGATCTACTATAGCTTTCTGAATCCTGGCAAAATCATTACATCTGAGAAGTATGCTCAGTAAATTAATGAAAAGCACCGAAAACTGCAATGACTGCAGCTGGCATTGGTCAACTGAAAGGGCCCAATTGTACTCCACTACAATGACCAACTACGTGTCACACAACCAACACTGCAGAAGTTGAACAAATTTGGCTATGAAGTTTTGCCTCATCCACCATATTCACCTAATCTCTCGCCAACCATTTCTTCAAATGTCTTTCAACAACTTTCTGCAGGAAAGTCACTTGCACAACCAGCAGGAGGCAGAAAATGCTTTCCAAGAGTTCACTGAATCCTGAAGCACAAATTTTTATGCTACATGAATAAACAAACTTACTTCTTGTTGGCAAAAATGTGTTGCTTTTAATGGCTCCTATTTTGATTAATGCGTTTGAGCCTAGTTATAATAAATTAAAATTCATGGTTGAAACCACAATTACTTTTTCACCACCCTGATAAGGAAACCCATACAGAAAACCCAGTGAGGGAGATCTTTACTTATAATTTAGATATCTGATCAAATAGGGTAATCAATCAGGCAAGCTGTTCTCTCAAGATACCACTAGGCTGGAAAACAGTATGAAGATTCCTCAAAAAATTAAGAATAGAATTACCATATGACCGAACTGGGGGTCACACCCATACTTTACCACTAGTACCCAAATGGTACTAGTGGTAAAGAACCTGCCTGCTAATGCAGGAGACTTAAGAGATGTAGGTTCAATCCCTGAGTCAGGACGATCACTTGGAGAAGGGTATGGTGACCCACTCTGGTATTCTTGCCTGGGGAATTCCATGGACAGAGGAGCCTGGCAGGCTACAGTCCATGGGTCACAAAGAATTAAAAAAAAAAAAAAAAAAAAAAAAGATATCACTAGGCAACTATACACAAATGTAGGTAATTGGCACAAACCTAGAAGATACTCTGCTTTATTTCCTCTTCTGGGTTAGACAAATGTTGACAGACTCAACTCAAAAGAAGGAAGAAAAAACTGTTTTTTGCTAAATTCTAAAATATTATTTATTCATTTATTTGCTAAAATGGGTATTTGGGTGAGCATAGACTAATTTTAAAATGTATTCTTAGCATGATTGCCAAGGGTCAATGAGAGACAGCCTACATTAAATCAACTTCCTTCTATGGAGGACAACTACAGTTAGGATGGTAGTTGAGTTTACCCTGAGTTATATGAAATGAACAGAAGAATTATTTCCATACTATCCTGAAACATGAAGTGCCTTTAAAATATGCTTCTTTAAAATGTAGGATTGGTAATCAGATGTTTACCTGAAATATTTTCATTTTCTTTTACATGAAACATTTCCATATGCCTAGGGTAGTAAACATCTACATAAATATTAATGCAAAGTTTACAATAATATCTGGTCAAATGATTCTCTAATTGGTTTCTTAGTCTTCAGCAGTACTGCTGGAATATTAAATGTTAGTGACATCTTTTAAAAAAAGTATTCATTTTTTAATTCCAAAATATCATCTATTAATTCTTTGCTTCTTTTCCTGCATCATGAACCATTTTTTTAGCTAAAGAAATTAATGAAATCAGAAATGCTACTTTCAATTTGGTATGATTGATTTAATAGACTTGAATCACCAAACAGCTAGTGACAGTCACTAGGTAAAAGAATTGGAATTAAGATTTAAATATTGATCAAGGAGACATCGATGCCCTTATGACACAGTGCAATGTAGTGATGAAGACTTTCCAAGGAAGGCTCAGGAGTCAGATAAGTCTGGGTTTGAGTCCTCCCCTAGTTGCCTCTCAGTTTGTGATGCAGACAAGTTCTTTAACTTTTCTGAGCTTTTATTTTATGGATATAATAGCATTATCTATCCCAAAGGATTACCTGAGAAGGATTGAGAGGGAGTGCAAATTGATTAGTCCCAGGTCTAGCACTCAATCAATATTCAATAATTGTTAGCTATTATTCATGAAGGAATTGTAGAATCTTAAAATTGTGTGGGACTTCATGAATTCAGGCTTATACTCACATCAGGAGTCACTTTTAGTGCTTATCTGATAAAGGGTCATTCACTTTCAATGTTTGAATGTTTTAAAGGATAGAGAGCACAGTACTTTGCAAGTAACTTATTCAATTGTTGAAAAGGTTTGTGGATACTCTTATTAAATTATAAACATAAATATGGGCATTCTGTTAGTAGTTTTCATATATTTATTTCTTTATGATTCACAAAGTACTTGTGATACATTAATCTCATTTGATACAACAACCATAAGAGGGAAGTATGGTCTGTTCACTGACTCATTTATTCATTTGTTCCAAAATATTTATTAAGTATGACCTGTGTGCCAGACACTGATGTGGGTTCTGGGAAGTTAAAACTTCATAACAGGTGAAAGGGCCAAGTTATTTAGGCTTTTATTCTGTGTGCTATTTTTTTTTTTACCAGATTATTTATAACATTTGTTTCTGTGAGATGAGAACATGAGCTTAAGATTCATTCACAAAAATAATAACCTTTATATTTTAGAGCTGTTTTAGGTTCACAGTTCAAAGCAAAAGTACTGGAAAGTACCGAGTCCCCTATACCCCCTGTCCCCACACGTATCACCTCCCTATCAATATTCCACACTAGAGTGGTACCTTTGTTAGAGTGAATGAACCTACATTGACACATCATTAACACCCAAAGTCCGTAGTCTGCACTAGGGTTCACTCTGGGTGTGGTATGTTCTATGGGTACACATCACATGTACCCATCACTGCAATATTGTACAGAGTGGTTTAACTGCGTCACAGTACTGCCTGTTCATCCTTTCCTCTTCCCTAACCTCTTGCAACCACCAATGCTTTCACCATCTCCATAGGTTTGCCTTTTCCAGAATATTGGGAAATTGGAATCTGATAGTATTTTCATTTGGTTCACATAGTGTCTTTGAGTTTCTTCTAATCTTGCTCTTACCAACCTCACTGACCATCATCACTTCATCCTTTATCTCACCTCCCATTCAGCTTCCTATAGTTACACAATTATTAGGCTACTTCTTTTTTGAAACTCAGGTATAAAGTGAGATTTATTGTGGATTGCTTGACAATGTATAAAATAGAAATGCACATTTTATACAAAATTTTGTGGTTTTATAACAAGTTAATGTACACTATTTCACTGGATTCTTAAACACGTGGTATATTAGAAATTGCCAGATCCTCTTACAAATTAGTTGGAAAAATTGAATGACTTGTGCAGGCAAGTAACTAGATAATTCAAAACACCCTACAATCTTCTGGCTAAATAACTATGCTCTTGCCACTGTTAACTGTTGTTTTTCTCATACATTTCTACAAAAATCATACTATCCAGTTACTTGAATTTTTATCAAAAATCAATTTTTATCATTTTCCAGTGTCCTGTCTATGATTTATAATTTATAGGATCATAAACTATAGAAAATAGTTTCACCCTCCAGGGGATCATCTTGACCAAGGGATGGAAACTGCATCTCTTATACCTCCTGGATTGGCAGGTGGGTTCTTACCTGGGAAACCCATAGAAAATAAGAATAGGGAAATGGATTTTCTTGACATTTATTTGGGGACCTCTCTTTGATTTCTTATTTATACTATACCCCTCATGCTTCTCAAATTTATCTAGGTATAAGTAAAATGTGGATTTTTTTCCCATTTATTCATGAGTCTGGACTGATATAAGGATTGATATATAGAATAAAGAAGATACAGTTACCACTTTAAATAAGACTGTATTTAAATTTAGAGCAGTGATATAGAAAATAAAACTCTAAAGACAAGGGGGCAGTCCTAAGATGGCAGAGGAATAGGATGGGGAGACCACTTTCTCCCCTACAAATCCATCAAAAGAACATGTGAACGCTGAGTAAATTCCACAAAACAACTTCTGAATACCGGCAGAGGACATCAGGCACCCAGAAAAGCAGCCCATTGTCTTCGAAAGGAGGTAGGAAAAAATATAAAAGATAAAAAGAGAGACAAAAGAGGTAGGGACGGACCTCCATTCCGGGAAGGGAGTCTTAAAAAATAGAGGTTTCCAAACACCAGGAAACACTCTCACTGCCCAGACTGTGATGAGCCTTGGAACCACAAAGGACAACATAACCGGGAGGAAAAATAAATAAATAAGTAAACCCCACAGATTATGTGCCCAATGGTAACTCTCCCAGCGGAGAAGCAGCACAGTCACCTGCATCCACCACTAGCAAGCGGGGCTGGGCAGGGAGGCACAGGCTGCATGGCTCAGAGTAAGGACCAGGCCTGAATGCCCTGAGGGCAATATCTGAGGGAACTAACTTGGGATAGCAAACCAGACTGTGGGACAGCTACTACGTGAAAAGCCCTAACCTAACACACCGCCAGGCCCACTCACAGAACAAAGGACTGAGCAGAGCTAGCTGGCTGCAGACCCGCCCATCCCCCTCTGGTGACAGGCAGGCGAGGGCAGCCAGAGCCAGAAGGGGGCAATCGTAGCCCCAGAGAGGCATTATCTACCAAACTGTAAACAGGCTTCGCTGCTAACCAAGACTTCTTGGCATTCTGGACGGTCAACATCCGCCTGAGAAGGTGTGCCAGTTGTATACCCAGAAAACCAAGTGGCAGGGACAGGGGAGGTGATAAGTTGCAGTGACTGCGCTCGCTAAACACCTGGTCACCTGAGCTGCTCGGACCTGGGAGGGGTACAAAACGCAGGCCCAACCACATCTGCGCCTCTGAGGACTACCCAAGTACCTGAACCTGAGCGGCTCAGACCTGGGAAGTGCATACAACCCAGGGCCAGCCTCAGACAGTTACCGGCAGAGCAACCTAGAGCCTAAGCAGTGTGGGAAGGGAGGGCACATGTGCCGTGAGCGGGGGCAGGCCCAATGTGGCCGAGACACTGTGAGCGCATGCCAGTGTTGTTTGCAGCATCCCTCCCTCCCCACAGCACGACTGAACAAGTGAGCCTAAAAAAGTGTCCACCACCGACCCCTTGTGTCAGGTCGGAAATTAGACACTGAAGAGACCAGCAAACAGAAGAAGCTAAAACAGAGGGAACCTCCTAGGAAGTGACAGGTGCAATAGATTAAAACCCTGTAGTTAGTACCGACTACATAGAAAGGGGCTTATAGACCTTGAGAAATATAAGCCAGATCAAGGAACTATCCGAAAATGAACTGACCCCACACTGTCCACAACACCACCAGAGAAAGTCCTAGGTATATTTTTACCATTTTTACTATCATTCTTTAATTAAAAATTTTTTTTTTATTTTAAGTCCTCTATTACTCCTTTAATTTTCATTTTTATGACATACTATTACTTTGCAAAAAAAAAAAAAAAAAAAGAGAGAAACCCTACTTTTTAAAGCCAACTTCATATATATATATACATACATTATAATTTTTGTGACTTATTTTCTTTAATATTGTATTTTTTGAAAATCCAATCTCTACTCTGGATTTTTACTCTTTGATTTTTGGTATTTGTTATCAATTTTGTACCTTTAAGAACTCAATCTTCAGTATCCATTTTTACTTGGGAGTGACATTACTGGCTTGACTGCTTTCTTCCCCTTTGGACTCTCCTTTTTCTCCACCAGGTCGCCTCCATCTCATCCCTCCCCCTTCTCTTCTCTACCTAACTTTGTGACTCTTTTTGTGTGTTCCGGACAGTGGAGAACACTTAGGGAACTGATTACTGGCTGGATCTGTCTCTCTCCTTTTGATTCCCCACTTTATCCTCCTGGCCACCTCTGTCTCCTTCCTCCCTCTTCTCTTCTCTGTATAACTCCATGAACATCTCTGAGCAGTCCAGACTGTGGAGCGCACATAAGGAAGTGATTACTGGCTAGCTTGCTCTCTCCTCTTTTGATTCCACCTCATCTCATCCTGGTCACTTCTATCTCCCTCCTCCCTCTTCTCTTCTCCATGAAAGTCTGTGAACCTCTCTGGGTGTCCCTTACTGTGGAGAAACTTTTCATCTTTAACCTAGATGTTTTATCAATGGTGCTGTACAGATGAAGAAGTCTTGAGGCTACTGTAAAATAAGACTGAAAACCAGAAGCAGGAGGCTTAAGTCCAAACCCTGAGAACACCAGAGAACTCTTGACTCCAGAGAACATTAATTGACAGGAACTCATCAAACATCTCCATACCTACACTGAAACCAAGCACCACCCAATGGCCAACAAGTTCTAGAGCAAGACATACCACACAAATTCTCCAGCAACACAGGAACATAGCCCTGAGCTTCAATATACAGGCTGCCCAAAGTCACTCTAAACCCATTGACATCTCATAACTCATTACTGGACACTTCATTGCACTCCAGAGAGAAGAAATCCAGCTCCACCCACCAGAACACTGACACAAGCTTCCCTAACCAGGAAATCTTGACAAGCCAACCACACAACCCCACCCACAGCAAGGAAACTCCACAATAAAGATAACTTCACAAACTGCCAGAATAGAGAAAGGCCACCCCAAACACATCAATATAAATAAGATGAAGAGACAGAAGAACAGGATAAATGTACATGAAACCAAAGAAAAGAGGAAGAGATAGGGAATCTACCTAATAAAGAATTCCTAATAATGATAGTGAAAATGATCCAAAATCTTGAAAACAAAATGGAATCACAGATAAATAGCCTGGAGACAAGGATTGAGAAGATGCAAGAGAGGTTTAACAAGGACCTAGAAGAAATAAAAAAGAGTCAGTCAATAATGAATAATGCAATAAATGATATAAAAAAACACTCTGGAGGGAACCAACAGTAGAATAACAGAGGCAGAAGATAGGACAAGTGAGATAGAAGATAGAATAGTAGAAATAAATGAATCAGAGAGGAAAAAAAAAAAAAAAAACGAATTAAAAGAAATGAGGACAATCTCAGAGACCTCCAGGACAGTGTTAAATGCCCCAACATTTGAATCATAGGAGTCCCAGAAGAAGAAGACAAAAAGAAAGACCATGAGAAAATACTTGAGGAGATAATAGTTGAAAACTTCCCTAAAATGGGGAAGGAAATAATCACCCAAGTCCAAGAAACCCAGGGAGTCCCAAACAGGATAAACCCAAGGCGAAACACCCTAAGACATATATTAATCAAATTAACAAAGATCAAACACAAAGAATAAATATTAAAAGCAGCAAGGGAAAAACAACAAATAACACATAGGGGATTCCCATAAGGATAACAGCTGATCTTTCAATAGAAACTCTTCAGGCCAGGAAGGAATGGCAGGACATACTTAACGTGATGTGAGAAAATAACCTACAGCCAGATAACTGTACCCAGCAAGGATCTCATTCAAATATGAAGGAAAAATCAAAAGCTTTACAGGGAAGCAAAAGCTGAGAGAATTCAGCACCACCAAACCAGCTCTCCAACAAATGTTAAAGGATCTTCTCTAGATAGGAAACACAGAAAGGGTGTATAAACAAAAACCCAAAACAATAAAGTAAATGGCAACAAGATCATACTTATCAATAATTACCTTGAACGTAAATGGGTTGAATGCCCCAACCAAAAGACAAAGACTGGCTGAATGGATACAAAAACAAGACCCATATATATGTTGTCTACAAGAGACCCACCTCAAAACAAGGGACACATACAGACTGAACGTGAAGGGCTGGAAAAAGATATTCCATGCAAATAGAGACCAAAAGAAATCAGGGGTAGAAATACTCATATCAAATAAAATAGACTTTAAAACAAAGGCTGTGAAAAGAGACAATGAAGGACACTACATAATGATCAAAGGATCAATCCAAGAAGATATAACAATTATAAATGTATATGCAGCCAACATAGGAGCACTGCAATATGTAAGACAAATGCTAACAAGTATGAAAGGGGAAATTAATAAGAACACAATAATAGTGGGAGACTTTAATACCCCACTCACACCTATGGATAGATCAACTAAACAGAAAATTAACAAGGAAACACAAACTTTAAAGTATACAATAGACCAGTTAGACCTAATTGATATCTATAGGACATTTCACCCAAAACAATGAATTTCATCTTTTTCTCAAACACACATGGAACCTTCTCCAGGATAGATCACACCCTGGGCCATAAATCTAGCCTTGGTAAATTCAAAAAAATTGAAACTATTCCAAGCATCTTTTCTGACCACAATGCAGTAAGATTAGACCTCAATTGTAGGAGAAAAACTATTAAAAATTCCAACATATGGAGGCTGAACAACACGCTGCTGAATAACCAACAAATCACAGAAGAAATCAAAAAAGAAATCAAAATTTGCATACAAACAAATGAAAATGAAAACACAACAACCCAAAACCTGTGGGACACTGTAAAAGCAGTGCTAAGGGGAAAGTTCATAGCAATACAGGCATACCTTAAGAAACAAGAAAAAAGTCAAATAAATAACCTAACCCTACACCTAAAGCAACTAGAAAAGGAAGAAATGAAGAACCCCAGGGTTAGTAGAAGGAAAGAAATCTTAAAAATTAGAGCAGAAATAAATGCAAAAGAAACAAAAGAGACCATAGCAAAAACCAACAAAGCCAAAAGCTGGTTCTTTTAGAGGATAAATAAAATTGACTAACCATTAGCCAGACTCATCAAGAAACAAAGGGAGAAAAATCAAATCAATAAAATTAGAAATGAAAATGAAGAGATCACAACAGACAACACAGAAATTCAAAGGATCAAAAGAGACTACTATCAACAATTATATGCCAATAAAATGGACAACGGGGAAGAAATGGACAAATTCTTAGAAAAGTACAACTTTCCAAAACTGAACCAGGAAGAAAGAGAAAATCTTAACAGACCCATCACAAGCATGGAAATTAAAACTGTAATCAGAATCTTCCAGCAAACAAAAGCCCAGGTCCAGAAGGCTTCACAGCTGAATTCTACCAAAAATTTAGAGAAGAGCTAACACCTATCTTACTCAAACTCTTCCAGAAAATTGCAGAGGAAGGTAAACTACCAAACTCATTCTGTGAGGCCACCATCACCCTAATACCAAAACCTGACAAAGATGCCACAAAAAAGAACACTACAGGCCAATATCACTGATGAACATAGATGCAAAAATTCTTAACAAAATTCCAGCTATCAGAATCCAACAACGCATTAAAAAGTTCATACATCATGACCAAGTGGGTTTTATCCCAAGGATGCAGGATTTTCAATATCCACAAATCAATCAATGTAGTATACCACATTAACAAATTGAAAAATAAAAGCCATATGATTATATCAATAGATGCAGAGAAAGCTTTTGACAAAATTCAACATTCATTTATGATAAAAACTCTCCAGAAAGCAGGAATAGAAGGAACATACCTTAACATAATACAAGGTATATATGATAAATCCTCAGCAAACGTTATCCTCAATGGTAAAAAAATTGAAAGCATTTCTCCTAAAGTCAGGAACAAGACAGGGGTGCCCACTTTCACCACTACTATTCAACACAGTTTTGGAAGTTTTGGCCACAGCAATCCGAGCAGAAAAAGAAATAAAAGGAATACAAATTGGAAAAGAAGTAAAACTCTCACTGTTTGCAGATGACATGATCCTCTACATAGAAAACCATAAAGACTCCACCAGAAAATTACTAGAGCTAATCAATGAATATAGCAAAGTTTCAGGATATAAAATCAACACACAGAAATCCCTTATATTCCTATAAACTAATAATGAAAAAATAGAAAACAAAATTAAGGAAACAATTCCATTCACCATTGCAACGAAAAGAATAAAATACTTAGGAATATATCTACCTAAAGAAACAAAAGATCTATATATAGAAAATTATAAAACACTGGTGAAAGAAATCAAAGAGGGCACTAATAGATGGAGAAATATACCGTGTTAATTGTCAGAAGAATCAATATAGTGAAAATGAGTATACTACCCTAATCAATCTATAGTTTCAATGCAATCCCTATGAAGCTACCAACAGTATTTTTCGCAGAGCTAGAACAAATAATTTCACAATTTGTATGGAAATACAAAAAACCTCGATAGCCAAAGCAATCTTGAGAAAGAAGACTGGAACTGGAGGAATCAACCTGCCTGACTTCAGGCTCTACTACAAAGCCACAGTCATCAAGACAGTATGGTACTGGCACAAAGACAGAAATATAGATCAATGGAACAAAATAGAAAGCCCAGAGATAAATCCACGCAACTATGGACACCTTATCTTTGACAAAGGAGGCAAGAATATACAATGGAGAAAAGACAATCTCTTCAATGTTCATCACAGCACTGTTTATAATAGCCAGGACATGGAAGCAACCTAGATGTCCATCATCAGAGGAATGGATAAGAAAGCTGTGGTACATATATACAATGGAGTATTATGCAGCCATTAAAAAGAATACCTTTGAATCAGTTCTAATGAGGTGGATGAAACTGGAGCCTATTATACAGAGTGAAGTAAGCCAGAAAGAAAAACACCAATACAGTATACTAACGCATATATATGGAATTTAGAAAGAAGGTAATGATAACCCTATATGCAAGACAGCAAAAGAGACACAGACGTATAGAACAGTCTTTTGGACTCTGTGGGAGAGGGCGAGGGCAGGATAATATGGGAGAATGGCATTGAAACATGTATAATATCATATTTGAAATGAATTGCCAGACCAGGTTCAATGCAGGATACAGGATGCTCAGGGCTGGTGCACTGGGATGACCCAGAGTGATGGTATAGGGAGGGAGGTGGGAGGGAGGTTCAGGATAGGGAACACATGTACACCTGTGGCAGATTCATGTTGATGTATGGCAAAACCAATACAATATTGTAAAGTAATTAGCCTCCAATTAAAATAAATAAATTTATATTAAAAAATCTAAAGACAAAGAATCAAAGAACTGAGAAATACAGAACCAAATTAAAATTATTAATTCATTCTTTGTTCTTATATTCATTATATTATGTTCAGAAACAGAGTTTTAGCTTTGATTGTGTTTGTTATCAAGTGTTGGACACAGAGAATCATGCAAAATTAATCTCTCAAGCTCATGATTTATAACAAAATTGAATAAGAAATTTTACTCAGCCATAAAAAATGGAATGAAATATTGCCATTTTAGCAGCATAGATGGGCTGGAGAGTACTACACTTGGTGAGGTAAGTCAAACAGAGAAAGACAAATATTACATGCTATCACTTATATGGGGAATCTAAAAAATAGCACAAGGGAACCTATTTATAAAAGAGAAACATACTCACAGACACAGAAAACAAACTTATGACTACCAAAGGTGAAACGGAGAGGGGAGAGAATAAATTAGAGGTATGAGATTAACAGATACAAATCACTACACATAAAATAGATAAGCAACAAGGATTTACTGCATAGAACAGGGAAATATAGTCAATATCTTATAATAGCCTATAATAGAAAATAACTGAAAACAATGTATGTAAATTGACATAAGAATCTACAAAAAGTCACAGCAGTCTCTAAGAGGACGATAAACAAAAGTAAGCTAACCTAGCCCTAGAGAATTTTGATTAGGAGTGTAGATTTGAATTAGATCGCATTTTGACCGTGGCTAACTGATGCAACTTTTCTAAGCTTCAGTTGTTTCATCAGTAAAAAGATTATAACAACTCTCACTTATGAGGAAAAAATGACATAAATCATATGAAATATTTTTATAGTCTTATGCATAATAATAAATTGCAATTATTAATATTTTGATTATTTTAACTTGAAAATATCTTCAGAATAATGGAAGGTCCTAGGGAGGCAAACTATTTCAAGCACAGAAAACTAAATGGGAGAAAGTGAAATAATCGGTGAGCTGGAAAAGAGGATTTTTGATTGGAGGATAAGTAAATTGACTTGGATAAGGACACAATGCCTTGAAAAAACAAGAAATGTGGGCTAGGCAATAGGCTAGGAGATTGATTTCAGGATGGCACAGACAGTAAAGAATCTGTCTGCACACTAAAAGAGGCACATACGTATTGAACAGTCTTTTGGACTTTGTGGGAGAGGATGAGGGCGGGATGATATGGGAGAATGCCATTGAAACATGTAAAATATCATATGTGAAACGAATCATCAGTCCAGATTTGATGCATGATACAGTGTGCTCGGGGCTGGTGCACTGGGATGACCCAGAGGGATGGGATGGGGAGGGAGGTGGGAGGGGGCTTCAGGATGGGGAACACATGTACACTCATGGGGGATTCAAGTCAATGTATGGCAAAACCAATACAATATTGTAAAGTAAAATAAATAAATAAATAAAATTAATTTAAAAAAAGTTAAAAAAAAAAAGGGGGAGTTTAACATCCAGAGATAAATTAAGGGAAGAAAGTTAAAGGAACAAATGAAGCAACAAAATGAAGAAAGAAATTAAGAAATAATTCTATTTTTCTTCCATTTTTCTTTGAAATTATATTTCTCAATTTTGATGTATTGATACCAGTGCATGTATCATCACCTTTTTTAAAATAAATAACCTGATAGGAAAAAAAAAAAAAAAAAAGTCTGTCTGCAATGTAGGAGACCAGGGTTAAATCCTTTTTAGGTCGGGAATATCCCCTGGAGGAAGGCATGGCAATCTACTCCAGTATCCTTGTTTGGAGAATTCCAGGGACAGAGGAGTCTGGCAGGCTACAGTCCATGAGGGTGCAAAGAATCAGACACAACTGAGCAACTAACACTTTCACTTTCAATACTGAAAATAAATTTTAAAGCAATAATGTAGAAAGTTGCATATTATATTTATGTAAGGATGATAAATATTAGTAGCAATGATGCCCAGGGGAATTCTTTCTCCAAGAAATATTTTCATACCTGTCAATATCTTAATATATCCAGAACATACCTTTAAACATATTGCTTAACTGTATAAAACATTCATTTAACCACTAACATTTCAATGAGGTACTCTATACTGATGAAATATAAAAAATATATACAATTTTAAATCTATAAATAACTATAAATATAACAAATAGGCAATCTTTATGAGACTTGGCTTGTATCCCAGTTCCTTATTTTTATTAGCAATCGAGTCTCAATCTTAATAGAAAATTCTTCAAATTAATTTTAACAAAGAATGTGTCCATCAAACTCTGTTAGATACGTGTTTTGTTTTCAACTTGTCAAAATAAAAGATTAAAAAAAATAGTAGAGAACTTTTAGAAGATAACTTTTGTCAAATACTCTACAAATAAAGCTGTTTTTAAATTTAATGCACCACCACATTTCTAAAGTTGTAGGAGGCAGGAAAGACAATAATGAACTTGTGTCTTATTTATACTCCCTTGGCTGCTTTGAGTGAGAATAAAAACTCATTTAGCATTCTAGGAAGGAATTGAGTTATCTGGTACTCTGATTTGCAAAGCAGTTTAAGTACCATCTATCTTTCTTTTCTGATGAAAGGTGAATTCTTCCTTAGCCCCTGGAGAAAAAACAGCAGTTACCAAGAAGGATGCATTATATTCAAAGATCTTATTACTATTGATATTAAGGATAATAAGACATTCTCTTTGTCCCCTTAGCAATCAGTAAATGGACTAGCATGTTTGACCTCTTTGTTTCTCTCATTTCTTTCTGTCACATTTCTGATGTTCATATGTGTAATTGTGATTGTCCTTCTTAAGGTGATAAACCTAAATTTCTCTCTCTCTCTCCAGCCTCTGTTCCCTTCTCAAAATGCTCAATGAAGCTTTATTTCTCCTGGAGGCCCTAAATAATCATCTTTCTTTATCTCTTAGAAATATGCATGCTGTGATAGAGTGCATTCAGAGTATTTAAAAAGCCCTGCCTGAAGTGATAATGCCCTTTGGATCTTCCTGTCACTCCAAATTATGTTTGTCTAAAAGGCCTTTTGAACCCTAGAAATACCAGGAATATTCAGCAAGTTCATTGGAATAAGAAATATATAGTTTGTGCTATACTGCTATCCCATATCTTTAGAAAGGAAACTTAATGACCTTTGTCACAAAGCTTCTTCTGCAATAAGAGAGGGGCTTCCCTGGTGGTTCAGATGAAAAAGAATCTTCCTACAATATGGGAGACCCAGGTTCAATTCCTGGGTTGGAAAGATACACTGGATGAGGGCATGGCATTCCATTCTAGTATTCTTGCCTGGAAAATTCCATAGACAGAGGAGCCTGGCAGGCTACAGTGCATAAGGTCACAAAGAGTAAGATATAACTAAGCTACTAACACAGGCAATAAGACAAAGAAATAGAGAAAAACTTTAAATGACAATAGAAGTATAAGGAGGAGGAGGAGTAAGTGTAACTAGGAGAAGGCCTTACAAATAGCTGAGAAAAGTAGAGAAGCCAAAGGCAAAGGAGAAAAGGAAAGATATACCCATTTGAATTCAGAGAATTCAAGAATAGCAAGGAGAGATAAGAAAGCCGTCCTCAGTGATCAGTGCAAAGAAATAGAGGAAAACAATAGAATGGGAAAGACTAGCGATCTCAAGAAAATTAGAGATAAGAAGGGAACATTTCATGCAAAGATGGGCACAATAAAGGACAGAAATGGTATGGACCTAAGAGAAGCAGAAGATATTAAGAAGAGTTGGCAAGAATACACAGAAGAACTATACAAAAAAGATCTTGATGACCCAGATAACCATGATGCTGTGATCACTCACTTAGAGCTAGCATCCTGGAATGTGAAGTCAAGTGAACCTTAGGAAGCATAACTACGAACAAATTTAGTGGCAATGATGGAATTTCAGTTGAGCTATTTCAAATCTTGAAAGATGATGCTGTGAAAGTGCTGCACTCAATATACCAACAAATTTGGAAAACTCAGCAGTGGCCACAGGACTGGAAAAGGTCAGTTTTCCTTCCAATCCCAAAGTACGGAAATGCCAAAGAATGTTCAAACTATCATGCAATTGCACTCATCTCACACACTAGCAAAGTAATATTCAAAATTCTCCAAGCCAGACTTCAACAGTACCTGAACCGTGAACTTTCAGATGTTCAAGTTGGATTTAGAAAAGACAGAGGAACCTGAGATCAAATTGCCAAAGACCACTGGACCACTGAAAAAGCAAAAGGGATCTAGAGAAACATCTACTTCTGCTTTATTGACTACACTAAAGCCTTCAACTATGTGGATCACAATAAACTGTGGAAAATTCTTAAAGAGATGGGAATACCAGACCACATTATTTGCCTCTTGGGAAATCTGTATGCAGGTCAAGAAGCAACAGTTAGAACTGGACATGGAACAACAGACTGGTTCCAAATCAGGAAGAGAGTATATCAAGGCTGTATATTGTCACCCTGCTTATATAACTTCTATGCAGAGTACATCATGAGAAATGCAGGGCTGGATGAAGCACAAGCTGGAATCAAAATTGCTGGGAGAAATATCAATAACCTCAGATATGCGGATGAAACCGCCCTTATGGTAGAAGAACTAAGTGAAGAAGAACTAAGGCGTCTCTTGATGAAAGTGAAAGAGGAGAGTGAAAAGGTTGGCTTAAAACTCAATATTCAGAAAACGAAGATCATGGCATCTAGTTCCATCACTTCATGGCAAATAGATGGGGAAACCATGGAAACAGTGACAGACTTTATTTTCTTGGGCTCCAAAATCACCTCAGATGGTGACTGCAGCCATGAAATTAAAAGAAGCTTGCTCCTTGGAAGAAAAGCTATGACCAACCTAGATAGCACGTTTAAAAGCAGAGACATTACTTTCTAAAGACATTACTAAAGGTCCATCTAGTCAAAGCTATGGTTTTTCCAGTAGTCATGTATGGATATGAGAGTTGGACTATAAAGAAAGCTGAGTGCTGAAGAATTAATGCTTTTGAACTGTGGAGTTGGAGAAGACTCTTGAGAGTCCCTCAGACAGCAGGAGAGATCCAACCAGTCCATCCTAAAGGAAATCAGTACTGAATGTTCATTGGCCACCTGATGTGAAGAACTGACTCATTTGAAAAGCCCCTGATGCTGGGAAAGACTGAAGGCAGGAGAAGGGGATTACAGAGGACAAGATAGTTGGATGGCATCACCGATTTAACGGACATGAGCTTGAGTAAACTCTGAGAGTTGGTGATGGACAGGAAGGCCTGGCTTGCTGCAGTCCATGGGGTCATAAAGAGTCAGATACAACTTAGCGACTGAACTGAACTGAACTGAGGGGCATTTCACTATCTGGATATATTGTAATTTATTTATTATTTCATTGTTGATCAATATTTGAATCATTTTCAGTTTTTTTCTCTATTACAAACAGCGATTCTACGAATAATGTATTTATCTCCTGATGGACATGTTTAAGAGATTAACTAGTTGATTACATAGAAGTAGAATGACAAAATTCTTGGGCTATGCATCCTTGATATGTAATGAAGTTATTTCAAGAGTGGTTGTGAAAATATACAATCTCTTCAGCAGGTATAAATTTTCCTCTCACTCCATTATAACTTGGTATTGTCAGATTATTGAAATTTTTTTCCTAATATGGACAATATATAGGAATGTCAGAATATATTTATTTTTAGATCTGCATTTTCCCAATACTAATCATATTGAGCAATTTTTCCCCTTGGAGTTCCTCTTTTATGAAAAGCTTGTCAGGCCTTTTCTAATTTTTCTAGTTTATGTATATATTTTTTTATTTATTGGTTTTTTGTTTATATTTTTGTTCTTAAATTTGGATACAAGATATTTTTTAGTTGTGTGTTTGAAATATCTAAATGTCTTGTTCCATTCCAAGGTTTATCTTGACACTATATTTAAGGAATATTTTGAAGAATAAAATTCCATAATTTTAATATAAATTTTAAAAAGATCAATCTTCCTCAGTAGTTGCTTCCTTCCACTTCTACATTTTTTAAAGGAATTCTTATCTATTCTAGGTTCATGAAAATATTCTGTGATATTATCTTCCAAAATGTTATATATTTAGAGCTTTCATCCACCTGAATATATTTGTTAATATGATTTGAAATAAGAGTAAAATTTCTGTTTTTTTCCACATGGTATTCAATTTTGCACTGATTTGCAATTGCACTTTCTCCTTAAATTAAGCACTCATAAATATATGGATCTGTTTTCATTCCTCTAATCTGTTTCTCTTGTCTGTAAGCTGATTTGTGTCAGGATTTCATTATTTTAATTCTATTCTCTTGTAAAAATAAAACTGTATTATAGTTGTCATTATATTTTACAAGGTATGTTCTTCACCATGTTCTTTTTGTTCATGAAAATATTTATAGTTCTTGACTTTTTGTACTTCATATAATTTTTGGAATTTGCTTGTCAAATTTCACTTAAGCAAAATCTCACAACCAGAGTTAAAATATGATTTAAATATTTTTTGGTATTGTTATCTTTACAAAATTGAGTTTTTCAATTCATGAACACAGTATGTTGTTCTGTGTTTAGTCGCTCAGTCGTGTCGGACTGACTCTTTGAGACCCATGGACTGTAGCCCACAAGGCTCCTCTGTTCATGGAGATTCTCTAGGCAAGAATACTTGAGTGGGATACCATGCCCTCCTCCAGGGGATCTTCCCAACCCAGGGATCGAACCCATGTTTCCCGCATTGCAGGCAGATTCTTTACCATGTGAGCCACTAGGGAAGCCCAAGGATACTGGAATGGGTAGTCTCTCCCTTCTCCAGGGGTCTTCCCAACCCAGCAATGGAACCTGGGTCTCCTGCATTGTAGGCAGATCCTTTACCAGCTGAGCTACCAGGGAAGCCTAAACACAGTATACCACATTTATTTGAAACATCTTTATTGGCTTTGAAAAAAAATTATTATTTTCCTTCAATAAAGTCTTAATCCTGGGTTCAGGAGTCTTTTATCCTGTATTAAATAGTATCCCATTAACATATTTTTATTTTGCAACTATTTGCTTTAACTATTATATAGTTAAACTCTATATGATAAATTCTCTTTTTTCTAGAAATGTATCTATATATTCTTTAGTTTTTCAGTTTTGGCAGATATATGATACAAAAATAATGAGAGTTTTGTTCTTTTGCTCATATAATCTTTGTACTATATTCTATATTAGCAATACTTCATTATGAGAACTTAATTATTATTTTAATCTTTTAATTTAATTATCAACAATATTCATATTGGGCTTCCCTCACAGCTCAGTCAGTAAAGAATCTGCCTGTAGTGCAGGAAGTCCAGGTTTGAACCCTGAGTCAGATAATCCCCTGTAGAAGGAAATGGCAACCCACTCCAGTATTCTTGCCTGGAAAATCCCATGGACAGAGAAATCTGGTGGGCTGCAGTTCATGGGGTCTCAAAAAGTCGGGCATGACTGAGTGACTAACACACACAATATGCATATTAAGAAGCTCATGGTAGGGTTCATTTAACAAATATAGTAAAAAAAAAAAATGGTATTTTAAAATACAATCAACTTGCTATTAATAAAGCCTGAAGGAAATCAACCCTGAATATTCATTGGAAGGACTGATCCTGAAGCTGATGCTCCAATACTTTGGCTTCCTGATGCGAAGAGATGACTCATTTGGAAAAGACCCTGATGCTGGGAAAGAATGAAGGCAAACGAGGGTGGCAGAGGACAAGATGGTTAGATAGCGTCACCTACTCAATTGATGTGAGTTTGAGCAGATTCTGGGAAATAGTGAAGGCCAGAGAAGCCTGGCACATTGCATTCCATAGAGCTGCAAAGAGTCAGACATGATTTAATGACAGAAAAATGAAAAACAAGAACAAATTGTGCTTAGTTCAGAAGTAGGTAAACATTTCAATTTTAAGTAGACATGTGCCTGATGGATTTTAAACCTACATGTACTAGAAGCAATACTTATTGTTTGGTACTTTTTTTTTCCACATTTGAACAAAACTTATTATATATCATTATCAAATTAATTTTAGGGTCTTTTAAATATTTAAGTGTTTTTATGCTAGAAAATACAGTGACCATTGATACCAGATAAAATAATTAGGCATAGTTTTTCCTCAGGAAAAATTTTTACACTCAACAAAATTCTGTGCACCTTTTTTTAGGTGGAAAACAGATGCATTTATTGGTCAAGGAAGAAAGATTAGTATTCACACCATTTGATTGATAGTAAAGTCACTTGGCTTTTATAACTGTCTGTAGAATTGGAAAATCTTTATCACTTCTTTTAAACAATGAATATAAGATGAATCAAAGTAATTATATGATTCTTTTGTCACACATTTTGACCAATTTGGGGGTAAGATAATAAATATCAGCATTTCCTTATATTTGAGTAAATAAATGGAATTTTGAAAATTTAAAATGAGTGCATTATCACCAAAAATTTTACATAACTTTTTGTTTAAAATTGAATATTTTTATCGAGTGCTTGTAATCCAAGAAAATAACATTATTATTATTATTATTATTATCTAGGAAGTAAAAAGTAATAGTTAACCTAGTCTGCAATTCTGAGAAAATTATTGAAATTTAACTGATTGTGCAAATTTGCTATCTAATAGTGTTAAGTTGAAGTCCTATCATAAAAGCAACACAAATATTACTTAAGCCATTTGACTGGTTTGAGTTTGATTACTTGAAATCCTAGGTGGATTTTAAGTTTAGAATATTTGCTTAATTGCCCTGGCCCCTTATTGTTTCCCATAAATCGGACAGAATAGAAAATTACATTTTATTATTTCCTTTTTGCTCATATTTATGATAATATTTTCTGTGGTAACCTATTAAAAATTAATGCTCTAGGTATAAAAACAGTCCACCGTATCCCCTTCCTGATAGCTGTCTCCTCCTTTGGGAAGAGCATACACATACAGGAGGATGCAATTAATCCATAGTTTCTGTCTGATCTTTGGCAGATTACTTACATTTCTGAACCTCAGTTTCCTCATCTGTAAAACAGGATTATTCTAATCTACTTTGGTGGGTTTGTATTATAGATGACATCATGCACACAGAGTAGTCATTTAAAACCAGTCATTAATAAAAAATAACAACAATAATAATATTATGGGTGAACATTGATTAAAAGTAGTGTAAAACTTCTGACAGGTATTTATAAGTATTGAAGATATTCAGATGCCTTTAGGAGAAGGGACTAAAAGTGCAGTTTTCATTGTGGGAATATCATAGGGAGTGATAAACCAATTCTCTTCAATCTATAGATACTTATTGATCATACACTGGGCACTTTCATTATAGCTCCATCCGGCCTTCTTCAGGAGCACACGGACATTAAGGTTACTTCTCTGTGCCCATGGATGCTTGCTTTTTATTTAGTGTGTGTATGTGTGTGTGTGTGTAGTGAGATATTATTTGCTATTTGTTTTTCTGGCAGTAAATACATTCAAAACTGCTTAGAACAGGGAGTGGGAGACCCACATTCCAGGCTCTGCCACTAACTAATCAGGCTTTAAGTAGTTCACTTTAAAACATCTGAGTCTGTTTCTAACAATGCTGTCTTGGAACTTTACACAATGCACCGCAACTTGTTGCATTATCTTCACCTAAAAACACCTAAAAAATCAGCACCTAGTGAAAAGAAACCTTTGAGGTTAAGGCAGAGAAGAAGACAAATGAGTGCCTATGGAAGTCACAGCCATTCAGGCTGGTGGCCCCATCACAGCCAGGGTGAGGGGGGAAGAAGCTTGAGTGGTGATTCCACTTAGAGGGTCAAGGCTAAATATCACTCATTTCCTCCAGGAATAAAATTGTGGCTAAAGGGTATACGGTTAAAGTAATATTTTGAAGGGTTAAGCATTTCAGAAAAACTAGCAGACAAGCTCAGGAGAGAATTCTGACTGAAAGATAGTATTAAACAGAGGCAGGCCAGAGCACTGGCTTTAGTTTTCTTTTTTTTTTTAATTTTATTTTTATCACTGGCTCTAACCACCTGCCAAGCACTTTCCATATAGGAATAAAGACATATTATATCCAGGAAGATAAGAGATTCCCAAACCTATTAGAATGAGATATTTCAAAATACTTTAGGCATAAAAAAATAAGTAGCAGTCAATCTCTTCTGGAAACGTATACTCATTTGCTTTGAGTTGAGGGAAAATATTTCTATTTAAATTGGCTAAGACTATTTAGTAAAAGCTAGAAAACAGGCATAGCTGGAACAGATTTAAGGACATGGTGTGAGAATAAAAGTGAGGTAACTAAGTTTGTAACATTTGCTTAAATTAAAGTAGGTAACTCATTTAGAATTGTGCAATTATTTGTACCAGGTAACTTGCCCAGTGAGAAATAAATCCAGTTCAAGCAGAGTTCTTAAAAGGGGTACCCATTAGGTGGCTTGCCCTGTGGGCTCAAAAATCTTCATTTCCATATTCCTCTAGGTGCTGTTGATCCCCATAATTCCAATTTCAAACAAACCACTCTCTGCACATCATTTCTTAAACTTCAAGCTCAGTCTCACTAAAATTCCTACACTGTTTTGAAATGTGCAGATATCTATTAATGTGATACCCTGATCTCACCACCTTCTCACAGTCCCTCCCAGCCTGATTTCCTCACATTGTCTTATCTCAGCTTTGAGTTTATGGTCACTCATTGAAATCACTTTTCTGTAAGCATACCCTTGTCTGCCTCTCATTTTATTACACCCCATACACAAATACCATTAGGGGCTAAATTCAATCAGCCATCAATCCTTGCCTTTGCCTGTTGGTGTACTGGCCTCTCCCATTTAGCAGAGTGTACTTTGAGCTTATCAGGTAACTGAGCACCCACAGAGAATGTATGTTCTCAATTGAATATATAACAGTCTACAGAAAAACTTCAGTTTAAGGTCAGGTCAGTCCACCAAGAGGCGGACAAGGGCAGCAGGGTCAGAAAATAACACACACACGAGCAAAGGGATTTAGCTGATCCATCACTCCTATCTGGCAGTTGTAAACTTTGCTACTTTTCAGTGAATACCCTGCTTACTGTCTTTGAAAGGGTTATATTAGTTAAAGTCTGCAAAGGCAGGAAAAAGAGAAAGAGGTGATTAGTATTTGTCTTTCAGATTTAACCATGAGTTAAAGTACAAACTGTTTATGGTATGTGCGTCCAGCTAGGTCTCCATGGCATGTAGCCATTACAGCATCTCTTAAAGTTGTATTACCTTCCCCATTTATCAAAGGAGATTTGGAGGCTTAAGACCAAACAACTCATTGACAGAATTTATATGAGAACTTAGTCAGGTCTCTGAAAGCTGCAGTGGTTCAGTGTGCAGTGTTTTATCAGAAACAAAGGGACAAGAGTTAAAATTTTTAAAAATCATCAGTATATGGATTGTTGTTGCTGTTTAGTTGCCAAGTCAGGTCTGATTCTTTTGCGACCCCATGGACTATAGCCTGTCAGTCTCCTTTGTCCATAGGGTTTTCCAGTCAAGAATACTGGACTGTTCATGCTGTTACCTTCTTCAGGGGATCTTTCTGACCCAGGGATCGAACCTGCATTTCCTGCATTGCAGGCAGATTTTTTTATACCACTGAGCCACCTAGGAAGCCCAAGTATATGGATAAGATATTGTTTAAAAGAGAAATGACAGAGCCTATGAATGAGTTAAAAAGCTATAAGAGTTGGATCTTTCCACAAAAGAGAGGGAGAGAAAAAAGATGAATCTTAAAAAAAAAGAAAAACTATAATTTGAAAAGGCCTTATTTATAAGAAATTGATTTTAAAATGCCATAGGATGTTTTGGTGATAGAAGCAAGGTCCGATGCTGTAAAGAGCAATATTGCATAGGAACCTGGAATGTCAGGTCCATGAATCAAGGCAAATTGGAAGTGGTCAAACAGGAGATGGCAAGAGTGAATGTCAACATTCTAGGAATCAGTGAACTCAAATGGACTGGAATGGGTGAATTTAACTCAGATAACCATTATATCTACTACTGTGGGCAGGAATCCCTCAGAAGAAATGGAGTAGCCATCATGGTCAACAAAAGAGTCCAAAATGCAGTACTTGGATGCAATCTCAAAAACGACAGAATGATCTCTGTTCGTTTCCAAGGCAAACCATTCAATATCACAGTAATCCAAGTCTATGCCCCAACCAGTACCGCTGAAGAAGCTGAAGTTGAACGGTTCTATGAAGACCTACAAGACCTTTTAGAACTAACACTCAAAAAAGATGTCCTTTTCATTATAGGGGACTGGAATGCAAAAGGAGGAAGTCAAGAAACACCTGGAGTAACAGGCAAATTTGGCCTTGGAATACGGAATGAAGCAGGGCAAAGACTAATAGAATTTTGCCAAGAAAATGCATTGGTCATAACAAACACCCTCTTCCAACAACACAAGAGAAGACTCTGTATATACACGGACATCACCAGATGGTCAACACCGAAATCAGACTGATTATATTCTTTGCAGCCAAAGATGGAGAAGCTCTATATAGTGAGCAAAACAAGACCAGGAGCTGACTGTGGCTCAGACCATGAACTCCTTATTGCCAAATTCAGACTTAAATTGAAGAAAGTAGGGAAAACCACTGGGCCATTCAGGTATGACCTAAATCAAATCCTTATGATTATACAGTGGAAGTGAGAAATAGATTTAAGGGCCTAGATCTAATAGAGTGCCTGATGAACTATGGAATGAGGTTCATGACATTGTACAGGAGACAGGGGTCAAGACCATTCCCATGGAAAAGAAATGCAAAAAAGCAAAATGGCTGTCTGGGAAGGCCTTACAAATAGCTGTGAAAAGAAGAGAAGTGAAAAGCAAAGGAGAAATGGAAAGATATAAACATCTGAATGCAGAGTTCCAAAGAATAGCAAGAAGAGATAAGAAAGCCTTCCTCAGCTATCAATGCAAAGAAATAGAGGAAAACAACAGAATGGGAAAGACTAGGGATCTCTTCAAGAAAATCAGAGATACCAAAGGAACATTTCATGCAAAGATGGGCTCAATAAAAGACAGAAATGGTATGGACCTAACAGAAGCAGAAGATATTAAGAAGAGATGGCAAGAATACACAGAAGAACTGTACAAAAAAGATCTTTATGACCCAGATAATCACAGTGGTGTGATCACTGACCTAGAGCCAGACATCCTAAAATGTGAAGTCAACTGGGCCTTAGAAAGCATCACTACGAACAAAGCTAGTAGAGTTGATGGAATTCCACTGGAGCTGTTCCAGGTCCTGAAAGATGATGCTGTGAAAGTGCTGCACTCAATATGCCAGCAAATTTGGAAAACTCAGCAGTGGCCACAGGACTGGAAAAGGTCAGTTTTCATTCCAATCCCAAAGAAAGGCAATGCCAAAGAATACTCAAACTACCACACAATTGCACTCATTTCACATGCTAGTAAGGTAATGCTTAAAATTCTCCAAGCCAGGCTTCAGCAATATGTGAACCGTGAACTTCCTGATGTTCAAGCTGGTTTTAGAAAAGGCAGAGGACCCAGAGATCAAATTGCCAACATCTGCTGGATCATGGAAAAAGCAAGAGAGTTCCAGAAAAACATCTATTTCTGCTTTATTGACTATGCCAAAGCCTTTGACTGTGTGGATCACAATAAACTGTGGAAAATTCTGAAAGAGATGGGAATTCCAGACCATCTGATCTGCCTCTTGAGAAATTTGTATGCAGGTCAGGAAGCAACAGTTAGAACTGGACATGGAACAACAGATTGGTTTAAATAGTCAAGGGAGTACATCAAGGCTGTATATTGTCACCATGTTTATTTAACTTATATGCAGAGTACATCATGAGAAATGCTGGACTGGAAGAAACACAAGCTGGAATCAAGATTGCTGGGAGAAATATCAATAACCTCAGATATGCAGATGACACCACCCTTATGGCAGAAAGTGAAGAGGAACTAAGAAGCCTCTTGATGAAGGTGAAAGTGGAGAGTGAAAAAGTTGGTTAAAGCTCATCATTCAGAAAACAAAGATCATGGCATCCGGTCCCATCACTTCATGGGAAATAGATGTGGAAACAGTGGAAACAGTGTCAGACTCTATTTTTCTGGGCTCCAAAATCACTGCAGATGGTGACTGCAGCCATGAAATTAAAAGACGCTTACTCCTTGGAAGGAAAGTTATGACCAACCTAGATAGCATATTCAAAAGCAGAGACGTTACTTTGCCAACAAAGGTTCATCTAGTCAAGGCTATGGTTTTTCCTGTGGTCATGTATGGAAGTGAGAGTTGGACTGTGAAGAAGGCTGAGCGCCGAAGAACTGATGCTTTTGAACTGTGGTGTTGGAGAAGACTCTTGAGAGTCCCTTGGACTTCAAGGAGATCCAACCAGTGCATTCTAAAGGAGATCAGCCCTGGGATATCTTTGGAAGGAATGATGCTAAAGCTGGAACTTCAGTACTTTGGCCACCTCATGCGAAGAGTTGACTCATTGGAAAAGACTCTGCTGCTGGGAGGGATTGGGGGCAAGAGGATAAGGGGACGACAGAGGATGAGATGGCTTGATGGCATCACTGACTTGATGGACATGAGTCTGAGTGAACTCCAGGAGTTGGTGATTGACAGGGAGGCCTGGCGTGCTGCGATTCATGGTGTCTCAAAGAGTTGGATATGACTGAGCCACTGATCTGATCTGATCTGAACACATACCTTAACTTCTTCCCTTCAGATTTTCGACAATTAGGAAATATGGACTAGGATCTTCAGCAGCCCTGCCTTACTCCAGAACTAATTTTGAGAGGGCCTGGCAAAAGAGGCAGATGAAAAGAGAGGCTGTTGTTTTTCATGCTAAAGAGTTTTGACTTTATTCTGTAGGGAGGGAGAGTTGAGGAGAGTTTTAAAGATATGATGATGTTTACATTTCAAATATAGTAATGTTCTATTAGGGTGATCATTTCGTTGAAATAGCCCAGGAAAAGTTGAGGAACATCTAAATTATAGGAAATGGTGAGGATGGAGGCTGTAGCTTATATTTTATTTTTCACATTGTATAGTACAGAATGTTGTATAGTGCTAACATTTAATAAATTTCTATTAATGTATTTTCGTATACTGCTTATAACATTTAAAAATCAAATTGCCTAATCATTTATATACCTTCATATTAGCCTTAATTTTAAAATATATTATGGAAAAATGAATTTATCTTGTACATAAAATGGCCAGAGAGTCTTTCTAAGTATATCATGATATTTTCAACATTGAATATGATCTACTGATGTAGTAATTCCATATTCTGTGACACACTTATTTATGTAATGCAGCTGTTGCTCAACTGCTTCAGTCCTGTCTGACTCTTTGCAACCCCTTGGACTGTAGCCCACCAGGCTCCTTTGTCCATGGGATTCTCCAGGCAAGAATACAGGAGTGGGTTGCCATGCCCTCCTCCAGGGGATCTTCCCGACCCAGGGATCAAACCCATGTCTTCTGTGTCTCCTGCACTGAAGGCAGATTCTTTACCACTGAGCCCTTATTTATGTAATAGAGTGACATAAACCTTATTTTGTCATTACAAAGCTAAGATACAACAGCAGAGATCAAAACTTCAAACAATGAGGGGATGTTTCCCAAGAGAAGCAGTATTTCCATAATGATAGTTTCTTCCCTCCTTATAATAAAAATAATAGATAAAATATGAATCATATTTAAAGGTTGTGTGTGTATTACTTCTTAGAAAATTTAGCAGTGATGTATATTCAGTATAGTATATATGGAAATCAAACATACATAGAAGAAAAATAAAGATCTTATATAATTCCCCATGCAGATATAATCACTGTCTACATTTTGATCTATTTTCTTCCAGTATGTAATGAAAGTTATTTATATGAGAAAAATTGTAATGGAATCTCTCCTAACCAAGTTCCAAATTCTAAATCTTTCAATATTATTATTCATTATTTCTCTTATAAGGAACCAAAAGTTTCTTTTATGGGCTTGAAAATGTGTATGTTTCTATCTGTACCACTGTATTTACTATGTTTATAGAGAAGGTAAAAGACATTTCTTCCTCTTTACTTAAAGATTAAATCTCATCATGCTTGTGCTGAACTCTATTAAACTCTTTTACTCCATGATGTCTGATACTGGCCAATAATTTAATGAGCAAATCATCATTATTAGAGAAAAGCTATGAATAGAGTTGTCAGGGGACAATCACAGAACTGTTTCACAGACCAAAAGCTCTTAAGGGCTCTTGTGGTTTGTGATCATGCTATCTTCCATCCCTGTCGCTTGAGCATGTTTATTGAGAGAGCCTAACCCTGTCTGCTCAGAATGGCAGGATTCTTGGACACAAATCCCAAGGGTGCCTGATATTACAGACCATGTAGGCTAAAGTGCATCAATAAGCCTTCCTGTAATCTCTCTTTCATCAGTAAGATGATAGCAACGGCTGAGAGAATTGAAAGATAAACAGTGATTGCAAGGCACTTTGCGAATACAAGTTCTTAATTGACTGGTCATTAAGGAAACCTGTTAGGCAATGATGACTCCCAGAAGGCTCCTGTCAAGTCACAGTTCTTATCTAAATAAAACACATGCTGCCCATGTGTCAGACAAACAACTCCCAGGACAAGGGTTACTCTTCAGAAGCTTAAACCCATCAGCAAATGGGCCAGAGGTCTAAAAATGCCATCCCAGTGCATTCCAGAACATGCCTCTCTTTGGTTATTGGGACACAGATAGCCTTATTTTTCTCAATGGTAACAATGACAAGAGCTAATATTTATTTGGCACTGAGTGCCAGTTTCATTGCTAAGTGCTTTCACACATAATCATATTTAATTTTCACAAGAACTCTATGAAGTAGGCACTTTTACCCCCATTTCACATATGCCAACATGATAGATTAGTGGGATCATCCATTCCCAAGAGTATTGCTTCAGTAATTCTCTCTTTATTCTGTGTAACCATCAGTTTCTTCCCCCTCTTTCTGTTCCAAACTCCAAAAATCTCTGTTAATGATGGTCCTCAACTTATGATGCTTCAACTTTATGATTCTTGTTTTTGCTATTACTATTACTTTAATGAAATATAGCTTATTTACAATGTTATGTTAGTTTTAGGAGTACAACAGAAGGATTCAGTTATACATATGTATTTTTTAAGATTCTTTTTCCTTATAGATTATTACAAAATACTGGCTATTGTTTCCATGATTTTTCAACTTAAAATTTTTCAGCTTTACAATGGTGCAAAAGTGATATGCCTTCAGTAGATTTTAATCAAATTTTGAATTTGATTTCAAAACTCCAAAATTTCAAAGTATGAAAAAATCAGATTTTGAATTTTGCTCTCTTTTCTGGACTAGTGATATACAGTACAATACTCTCTGATGGTAGGCAGTGGCAGCTCCTACTGAACCATATGATTCCAAGGGTAAACCACCTTATACTTAGAAGCATTCTATACTCATATAATCATTCTGCTTTTCACTTTCAGTACAGTATACAATAAATTACATGAGATTTCCAACACTTTAGTATAAAATAGGATTCATGTTGGTTGATTTCAAACAGATGTAGGTAAATGCAAGTGTTCTGAGCACATTTAAGCCAGGCCAGGCTAAGCTAAAAAGTTCAGTAGGTTACGAATCACATGTATTATATGCATTTTTTCACTTAGGATATTTTCAACTTACCATGGGATTATCAGGATATAACTCCACTGTAAATTAAAGATCTGTACTTGCTTCGCCTAACAATCCTCCTCCCATTTTTTCTTGCAACTGCTCCAATCACACTTTTGTCTCTGACACTGTGACTTCTCCTGCCAACTGAATTATACCTTATTAAAAGTTTATAGTCAAATCTCTGTCCTCATTTTACTTTACAGAATCATTGACACAAGGTGTCTCTTTCCTTTCTTTCTTTCTTTTTTTTTTTTTGTAAGATTTTCTTTGATGTCCTTTTTGAATTTGTTAAAATATTGTTTCTGTTTTATGTTTGGTGTTTTGGGCAGGAGGCATGTGGGATTTTGGTTTCCCCTTCATGGATCTTTGAAGATCTTTGAATTTTGAAGTGCTCTACTTCTAAAAACTCTGTTCCACCAATACTTGCTCCATAATGAGCTAATCCAGTCTTGTGGTTTTAACTACACTTTGTATGTTGGTGACTGCAAATTTCTAGCCCTAGTTCATCTCTATTACCATCTCATATCCAACTGCATTTAGATATATATTTTTGGCATTTAGATATTATTTGTATAGTGTTCTCATTTAAATTCACTGGGCTCCCAAACTTAGATTTCTTGCTGTTTCCCATTCAGTAAGGACAAATTCCATTCTCCTAGTTCCCCCAGTTGTTCAGGTTAGCATCCTGGAACCACTTTTGTTTTCTCATTCTACAAGTTCAATCTGTTAGAAAATCCCATCTTTTCTATCTTCATAACATTTGAGAGTCATACCACTTCTCACTACTCTGACTACCAAACACTCTGGTCCAAGACAGACTTTTGCTTGCTTAAATGTAAACAGTAGCATCCTAATCTGTCTCCTTGCTTCTACCATTACACACTACAGCTGCTCATTCTTTACACAGTCATAACAATCATTTAGAAAATAAACCAGAACATGCTTCTCTCTTAAACCTCTCCAAAGGCTTCTTAGTCTCACTAATAGAAATAAACAAAGTACTTTAATGATCAGTAAGACCCTATGTATTTGGTCCCTTACTATCATGTAACCACATCTTCCATCACACTTCTCTTCACTCACTGAACACCAGTCACACTAATTTCTTTGCTGTTTATCAAATGAGCAGGAATTTTTTGATCATGCTGTATGAATTAGAAATATTTATCCCTACTTTCTGGCACTCTTTATTTCATTTACCCAAATTTATTTTCTCCTCATTATGTTTAACACAATCTGATCAATTTCACACTTTTAAAAATGTATGGATTCATCCAGTAAAATATAAATTATTTGATACAGACACTTTTCTTTGTTCACTGCTGAGTTTCCAGCACCAAGAAAAATACCTATCTGATAGTGAGCATTCCATAAATATTTATTGACTGAATGAATAACAACTCAGAAATGTTTATCATGAGCATCATTCATTTTCCTTAGTGCCAGATCTATGTATAACCAATTGCCTACAGGATTTTTACAGATGGATATTCCAAAGTCACCCATAAATCAAATCCTTTCCTAGCCTGCTCTTTTTCTTACCTCTTATATTATATTTATTTTCCTATATTATATTTCTATAATATAAGGAAATATTCCTATATTTCCTTATATTATATTTATTTCCTATCTTTAGGTAATGGCACCTCAATCCAATCTGTACCTCTTCAACATTCCTCGTTTGTTTTTTTATTCTTTAAGTTCACTGCTAGTGTCAATGTTTAGAGACACATTATTCTCACCTAGATATTTATAATATCCTTTTAACTAATATTTGACTCTCTTTTCAACACTCTCAAATCCATCCTTTGTACTATTAGCAGAATTACTATAAATACAGACACTGCTTTGCTCTCTTTACATTTATATCATCCCTTTTATACTTTTGCAAAAAGTATTTTGTAAAAAATACTTTTTACAGTGTATGTCAATTAATTGTTTCCTCATTGTATTTTCACATAAACTTAACAATACGTTATAAATTAGCAGTGGAACTGAAGCTCATAGAGATAAACTGATTTGACCAAGTTCTAAGTGACTAGATTTCAGTTTTGTGATTTCTACTCCAGGACACTTCATTCATATAAATATACTTTTGCAATCAGAAATATCTTATTTAAGAAATATTATATAGATAAATTGAGATAGCTTCTGAACCAGAAAAAAAATTATCTTTTAAGTTAATCATCTGGATATTTCTGAAAACACTGTGTTTATTATATAATTTTTTGCTTTCTTCCCCTGGAGAGTACCAGTATTTAGAATAGTACCTGAAAACACAGCTGATGTTCAAAAAAAGCTTTTTAAATGAATCAATAAGTTATTGAATAATTTCTAATGTTTCTGATTTGAAACAAAATTTACACTTGAGATATGTGAATTTACTAGCTAACACTAGGAATTTCGCAATATAGGTTTCCCATACAGGTATAGCAGCCTGAATATTTAAATGGAAATTTAATTTCATTTTATATAACTTCCCTGTTATTCATATGTTTTGACACAGTGTTTATACCAGCAAACCTAGAAGATATTACAGACTACCACAAGGAGAATAGTTCAATAATGTGACTCACATGAATTTTTTAAAATTTTCCAGTGCATATAAAAGTCATGTTTACACTGTACTATAGTCTATTAAGTTTGCAACAACATTGTGTCTAATAAAGCAATGTAATTGTTTTATTTTTTTTCTCCAAATTTTTTTCTTTTATTTTTTAACTTTACAATATTGTATTGGTTTTGCCAGTTAATTGTTTTAATTTAACAATACTTTGTTTCAAAAAAAAAAATGTTAGGGCTTCCCCAGTAGCTCAGCAGTAAGAATCCACCTACAATGCAGGAACCACAGGAGACACAGGTTCGATCCCTGGATGAAGCAGGGAGGAGGGAGATCTAAACTAACTCTCTTGCTATTTCAACACCTGTAGTTACTTCCTCCACTGAAGTCTTAAACTCCTTAAAGTTATCCATGAGGGTTGAAATCCACTGCTCTCAAATTCCTGTTACTGCTGACATTTTGACCTCATCACACAAATCACAAATGCTCTTAATGGAATCTAGAATGGTAAATCTTTCCAGAAGGTTTTCAATTTTCATTACTTGCTCAGATCCATCTATGTTAGTTACAGCTTTATGAAGTGTATTGTTTAGAGTTGAAAGCTAACATTTCCCCATGATCCATGGGCTGCAGAGTGCTAGGAGGCAGGAAGATAACAGAAATCTCATTGTACATCTCCATTGGAGCTTTTGGGTGATCAAGTGCATTGTCAATGCACAGTCATATTATTAATATGAAAGGAATCATTTTTCTGAGTAGGAGATTTCAAGAATGGGCTTACACTTTTCAGTTAAATATGCTGTAAACATGTGTGCTGTCATCCAGGCTTTGTTGTTCCATTTATAGAGCATAGGCAGGGTAGATTTAGCCTAATTCTTTAGCCCAAGATTTTCAGAATTGTAAATGAACATTGGCTTCAACCAAGTCACTAGTTTCATTAGCCCCTAACAAGGGAGTCAGCCTGTCCTTTGAAGCTTTGAAACCAGGCATTGACCTCTCTCTAGTTATGAAGGTCCTAGACAGCAACTTCTTCCAGCTGAAAGCTGTTTCATCCTACACTGAAATCTACACAGTGTAGACAATCTACACAGTTGTCTGAGCTATTTTTATTATTTATCTTAGCTAGATCTCCCGGAAATCTTATTGCAGCTTCCATATCACCATTTTCTACTTCTCCTTGTATGTTTACATTATGGAAATAAGTTCCTTGCCCAAACCTCATAAAACAGACAAACAAACAAACAAAACACTTCAAATATTTTTTTATGCAGCATCCTCACTGCTCTGTCTTCATAGAATGAAAGACACTTAGGGTCATGTTCTGGATTAGATTTTTACTTCAGCAAATATTGTGGTTGATTTGATCATCTAGTCTCCATATCAGCAATAAGGCTGTCCCGTTTTCTTATTATTCACGTGTTCACTTTCCTTGAAGAACTTTCCCTCTGCATTTACAACTTCACTGTTTGGCACAATATGCCAAGCTTTCAGCCTGTCTTGGCTTTTGATGTGCCTTCCTCACTAAGCTTAATCATGTCTAGTTTTTGATTTAAAGTGAGAAACCGGCAATTCTTCCTTTTACATGAACACTCAGAAGCCATTTCATTATCTTTGTGTCTCAGGGCATAGAGAAGTTCAAGGAAAGAGAAACAGGGGACAAAACGTCAGCGGTACAGTCAGAACATACATAACATTTATCACTGAAGTTTGCCATCTCATTTGCGCAAAGTGGTGCCCTAAAACAATTACAATAGTAAGAGCAAAGATCACTGACCTAAGAGTACTATAACAGATATGCTGATAATGAAGATATTTGATATACTAAGAGAATACCTATAATGTAACTCAGAGACATGAAGTGAGCAAGTGCTATTGGAAAAAATGACACTAACAGATTTATTCAATGCAAGGTTGCCACCAAACTTCAATTTGCAAAAAGTACAATCTCTGTAAAGCATAACTAAGTTAAAGAACAATAAAACAAGGTGTGCCTGTATATAAAAGCAAAATGGACAATAGGGAAAATCTTTAGTAAAATATGAAGCTTCTGCACTCAAAATCTTTCATGTGGCATATATTTTTATGCCATTTTTCCTGGGATATACATTTTAATTATATTATATATGTGTGTATATATTATATGGGCTTCCCAGGTGGCACAGTGGTAAAAAAAATCCACCTGTCAGTGCATAAGGTTTAAGAGATGTGTGTTCAAACACATCCCTGGTTCAGGATGCTTCCCTGGAGTAGGAAATGGCAACCCTCTCCAAGGACAGAGGAGTTGGTGGGCTACAGTTCATGAAGTCACAGTTAGACATGACTGAGCGCAAACACACATGCACATATATATTACATATATATATATATATACATACATACATATATATATATTCATTTTTAATTTCCTCACTTTTTCTGGCAGGTATAGACATGGAATCATATCACTAATGACACTTCTTGATATAAAACTTGAATAAGAATGGAAAGATGAAAAAAATTTTCTTTTCCCAGTTGTTTGGTATCTTGTGTATTGCTCTTATTTTTTTTTTTTTTTTTTTTGGTTTAGCAAACCAAGCACATACCCTTTATAACTGAAAGGTGTCAGTCAACATAAATACTTCCTGGTTTAAAAGAGATATATTTTGTTTGTTTGAAAGGTGATCATCCTCTTATCTTTGTTTAGAAGAAGTTTTAAAAGAGATGAAAACATATCTGCAGCTGTCCAGGCAGTAAAAAGCAGTAGTTTGTTATTATTATACATAACTTAATATATATTATATTATATTATACATAAGTTGGTTTTAGAAAAGGCAGAAGAACCAGAGATCAAATTGCCAACATCCGCTGGATCATGGAAAAAGCAAGAGAGTTCCAGAAAAACATCTATTTCTGCTTTATTGACTATGCCAAAGCCTTTGACTGTGTGGATTACAAGAAACTGTGGAAAATTCTGAAAGAGATGGGAATACCAGACCACCTGATCTGCCTCTTGAGAAATTTGTATGCAGGTCAGGAAGCAACAGTTAGAACTGGACATGGAACAACAGACTGGTTCCAAACAGGAAAAGGAGTACGTCAAGGCTGTATATTGTCACCCCGCTTATTTAACTTATGTGCAGAGTACATCATGAGAAACACTGGGCTAGAAGAAGCACAAACTGGAATCAAGATTGCCGGGAGAAATATCAATAACCTCAGATATGCAGATGACACCACCCTTATGGCAGAAAGTGAAGAGGAACTAAGAAGCCTCTTGATGAAAGTGAAAGTGGAGAGTGAAAAAGTTGGCTTAAAACTCAACATTCAGAAAACGAAGATCATGGCATCCGGTCCCATCACTTCATGGGAAATAGATGGGGAAATGTGGAAACAGTGTCAGACTTTATTTTTCTGGGCTCCAAAATCACTGCGCATGGTGACTGCAGCCATGAAATTAAAAGATGCTTACTCCTTGGAAGGAAAGTTATGACCAACCTAGATAGCATATTCAAAAGCAGAGACATCACTTTGCCAACAAAGGTCTGTCTAGTCAAGGCTGTGCTTTTCCCTGTGGTCATGTATGGATGTGAGAGTTGGACTGTGAAGAAGGCTGAGTGCCGAAGACTCGATGCTTTTGAACTGTGGTGTTGGAGAAGACTCTTGAGAGTGCCTTGGACTGCAAGGAGATCCAACCAGTCCATTCTGAAGGAAATCAGCCCTGGGATTTCTTTGGAAGGAATGACGCTAAAGCTGAAACTCCAGTACTTTGGCCAGCTCATGCGAAGAGTTGACTCATTGGAAAAGACTCTGATGCTGGGAGGGATTGGGGGCAAGAGGAGAAGGGGAAGACAGAGGATGAGATGGCTGGATGGCATCACTGACTCGATGTACATGAATCTCAGTGAACTCCGGGAGTTGGTGATGGACAGGGAGGCCTGGCGTGCTGCAATTCATGGGGTCGCAGAGAGTCGGACACGACTGAGCGACTGATCTGATCTGATCTGATACATAACTTATTATTAGATAGACTAATAATAATCATAAAAATAAGAGAATAAAAGAAGACTGCACCTGTAAATTAGTTTTTTCCATAATTGAATATATAAACCTCAATAGAAGTAGAACAAAGTTCATTTTACTTTTTCAAAGTAAATGAAGAGAAAAGCAAAAGAACCAGCATAAGCCAGATGTCTGTTAGGCTCTCAGTGCAAATACAGATGAATGTGTGATATTTATAAAAGTTGGGGAATATCACTGTCATAAGGAATAATATATGAAAAAATGTATTTCCATTAATATTGAATAGAAGAATTGAAATGGCAGGTGTTGAATACCATATTCAAAGGCAAGGTACCTCAAATTCCTAAGGCCAATATTATCACAATGGTTGTTCTTCTGTACCTTTACTTTGACAATCTTGGTTTTAATCTCATCTTTATTGACACATCTATTTTCCTAATTCAACCAAAGATTATCCTAAAGTTAAGACAATACCGAATGATCTATAGATGAAGAATATCATTTTTATAGACCTGAATATACACTGAAATTCCAGATAAAGGTGACAAATAATGTCTCATACCAGTATTCAATAATTTACAAGCAGAGAGGTGACTAGATGTTACCCAGGAAACAGCAGAGATATATCCAACAAAGAAGTTGAGGGACCATTATTTAAAACTAGCCTGTAAGTTATGATTGAAACCAAATGGAAATAAGAGATTGATGATATTATTTGAGTTCATGAACTTAAAAAATCATGAAATAACATTAGCAAGTGCAAGTGTGATGACAGCCATATTTATTAGTCAGAAAAGGGTCCAGTGAAACTAACAATGTCAAAAAGCAGTAGTGTGACTTCTCTGGTGGTCCAGTGAATAAGAATCTGTCTTGTCATGCAGGGATGGTGCAGAACTGTGCTTAGTCACTCAGTTGTGTCTGACTCTCTGCAATCCCATGGACTGTAGCCCGCCAGGTCCTCTGTCCATGGGATTCTCCAGGCAAGAATACTGGAGTGGGTTGTCATTTCCTTCTCCAGGGCATCTTCCCAACCCAGGATTCAAACCCAGATATTCTGCATTGTGGGCAGATTCCTTACCAGCTCAGCTACTAGTTTAATAAATACACTGTGTGTTAAATAGAAAAGATTAGCAATCGAGGAGAATTAGAAAGATGGTCAAGCTTAGTTCTCACAACTTTTTGGTAAGAAGCCCATGTGTTTTATACAGAAGATTTAAATATTATTCTTTATTCTCTCTTCTATCTAACATAACATGAGAACTTATATTCAACATGGGAACATAAATACTGGTCATTACAACGTGAACTATTTTGTTTCTTTATGGCTTTAGTATCCCTACAAAAACACAGTAATTAATTTTTACAATAAACATTAACAATAAATCAACGAAGAAATAAGCCAGTTCATATTGAGAATTCTCTCTGTGTCACATACTATATAAGTACTAACTATAAAGAGATGAGTAGGTTGGAGGGGCAACATAAATAAATAATTGCAATATCCTCATACTTGGAATAGTGTAGAAAATAAAATACTTTTGAAATAACTGTGGGAGAGGCAACTCACTGCTTGTATTGGGCAAGTGTCAAGAGGCCGTGGAAAGCTTTTCTGGGGAAAAATCGTTTAGCTGGATCTTGAAGATTAATTCAGGCAAACCATCAGGTATTTAGTAAGGACATTTAGTCCTTTAGTCCATTAGTAAGGACATTTCAGGCTGATGGATAATCAGAATGTGCAGTTTTATTGCACAAATATTTTATAAGTAGCTTCAAAGTATTAGTACATATTAAGGCTACAAAGATGAATAACAGATGGCCCTTGACTTATAGGAATTTCTATTCCAGTATATTCAACTGATAAACAGATATTCTTTAATAAAATCATAAAACTACAATTTATATCTTATTAGACATTAGCCATATGCCAAGCAGTGGCATAGGCACTTTATATTCATTACCTCATTCAAGTCCTCACCACCCACTTCTATTTTGTGAAACTGAGGCTTGGAAAAGTTAATTTGCTCAAGGACAAATAGCCAATGAGATGCAGAGGCTGAATTTTATGAGAGAATACCACCCTTTAAGGGGAGTATAGAGGAAAAAAGAGATTCTCTAAACAGATAATGGAGGGTTGATAGCCTGACCTTCCAAGTTCATATTTCATTTATTTTGGTAGAAGCTGAGTTTAAAAGGAAAAGTAATGCTTGATAAGTTCAGATTTGTATGTAATTGAATTGTTGGAAGCAGCTATGAGCTCTTCCTATCAACTGTGAAAAGGTACATTTCCTTTATCCTTTTTTGGGGGGGAGTTTGAAAATATCTGTTATTTATATCTTCAGCAGTTTTAATCTCACATTTCTATTTAGCTTTTCTGATTTCTATCCTGGCAATCCTTTGTTATTTTCTGACATGTCACCCTCTGGATTAACTTTTGCATTAGTGGTACTCATCTATGAATCCATCTTTGTATCATTAAATAATAATCAAAATCAAATGACATTATAAGTTGAATTTGAGGGAGAACCATCTTTGAAGCTAGACACAAACTTGCAGTGTTCAATTTTTAACGCCAGTTACCAGCAAATAGCTGATTCCATGCCGTCCCAATGGAATTCCCTCACTACCAGGGCCAGATCGTCTCTCTCCTCCCGGATTACAAGGTAAAGGGAAAACATTCCTTGTTGCTGAGAACAAAGAGGAGCTCAATAAACATGTACTGAGGGAGTGAAGGGAGGAGAGGCGCTGTGACCACATTTACAACTTTAAACGTGTCTTGTGAATTGTATCATGGCCAAATTATCCATCCTGGGACCAATAAGCCCTTAAAAACACATTCTCTATGTAAAAGTATGATGATATTTTCTTTGTAGCTGTGTTGTTAAACAAGCAGTGCAGAGTTTTCAACTTTTCACTGTACCATTCTCATTGGCATTATCTGCACAGAATCTCTATGAAAACAAATATTTTCAAAGGAAGAAAAATTAAATATGGTAGGCTGAATCTGACAACAAACCAAAGTGAATCCCATTAGCCAGCTGGACCTCCTAAATGAAACAGTTAATTCTCTAATGTTGGCAATTATTTTCCTATCTGTTGGTGACAGTACGTTTTATGCAGAAAATATCTGAATGCTGACAGCCTGTGTGAAGTATGACAGGGCTTGAACTGGCCATTAACTTCATATGTAAGTTGCTATTAATCATTAAGTTTATTTCTAATGACTGCCAGTATGTCTCAGTGTGTATAATTTCTTTTAATCTATATGACCATTATTAAGAAAATTAGAGAAGTCTCCAGATATCTTTCATTTATGTTGTGATTTTATAATATAATTAAAATGAATAAAAATACACCTCTATTATTTTATAAAGGTGATTAAAAATTTATAGTACATAAATTCTATAATAGCCTATAGAGAATTAATTCTAAAAATAAGAATATATAAGTTGCTTCTGTATTTGAAAAGGATAAATCAAAATTCATGTTTTGCTCCATATTTAAGGTAAAAATTGAGTTATTCATAAATATTAGGTTTATTAAGGCAAGTAGACTATTTCAAGCAAAATACTGTCTTTGCCAAAAATGGTTCTCTTTCTTCAGTGTCAGAATCTTCGGTGCATCATTTGGTTTCAGTTGTAAAAACTGCATAGAAACATTTGGGGATTTTATTGCTTAGTTATGCCAAATTTAAGCATAATGTTATATGGTTTCTCAAAAGATATATATGATTCATGCAAATTGCTAGAATGTCTTCACTACCAAGTTTATTTTAAGAATATGCATAATGGGCCAATCATGAAATTTCTATGTAAAAATAAACTACTAATGTCAAAATATATATTTTAAAAACTAAAAATTCAGAGAAAACATCAAAAAGACAAGAGCAGCTGATTCTGTTTATTCAACTTGAGTACAATTACCACTGTACTGTTCCCGCTATTAACACTCCCCTATCACTACCAGCGCCTGTCACATGTGCTTTTGATATGTGCCAGGCAAGCTCCATAGAGATGTGCTTTTTCCATTATCACTTTTTATTAAATCCTCACAATAATTTTATTAAGTGGGTACCTTGGTCCATTTGGGCTGCTATAACAAAATACCATAGACTGAGGGGCTTATAAACAGCAGAGATTTATTGCTCACAGTTTTGAGGGTTAGAATTCCAAAATTAGGATGCCAGCATGGTCAGACTCTAGTGAGAGCCATCTTCCAGAAGACTGCAGACTGCTGATATCTTGAATCCTCATATGGCAGAGGGGCTGAGCCAGCCTTTTACAAGGGTACAGATCCCATTCATGAGGGTTCCAGTACATGACTTAATCACCCCCAAGAGGTCCTAATACTTGAGCACTGTTGTTGTTCAGTCGTTCAGTTGTGTCCGACTTTTTGCGATCCCATGGACTGTAGCATATCACACTATAGGTGTGATATGTGATTATGAGAATAGGGTGAGGATCTGAAGTACGGTATTTTTTTCAGTAATATGATACTATTCTATGGTTTGGGCTTCTCTGGTGGCTCAGACAGTAAAGACTGCCTGTGATGGAAGGAGATTCAGATTTGATCCCTCTCAGGAAGATCCCCTGGAGAAGGAAAGGCAACCCATTCCAGTATTCTTGCCTGGAAAATTCCATGGACAGAGGAGCCTGACAGGTTACAGTTCATGGGGTTGCAAAGAGTAGGAATGACTGAGTACTAAAAATTCGCACTTTCTGTGATATGCAACTTCACAGTCTTTAACTATTTGTTTTTATGTGTGTGGGGTGAGGAGTGGGGTGGAGGGGATGGTTTTTTCCACTGGTAAATTTAAATGCCTATGGAGGGGCCAAAAAGAACTTCTGTAGCTCCCAGGAAATTCAGAAAATACTCACGTTCAGAGAATTATATATTTATGTCTTTCTTTGGAAGGCCTGAAAAAGATGGGTTTTAGTAACACTTCTAGGCAACTGCAGTTTTCTTTGTGATTGCAATAGCTTTTCTCAGCTTCAGAGGAATTTTGATCTGATGAGTGTCTGTGCATAAATATAAAAATGGAATCATAGAAAAATGGTGGTAGAATGGCACATGATTCTCATAAACTAGGACTCTTACTGTCCCATTGGTCAGGATTAAGACAAATCCACATTGAAAACACTTTGAAAACAAGATTTCGATAGAAATCTTGCAAATTTCTATCGAATTTTCAGCTTTGAACAGAAAAGAGGACACCCAGCTGGGGCACAGTCACATTTTAAAGGCATGACTCCCTATCAACATGTTTTGGAATTCCACCGATCCATCCAAGTATCCTGCATACATGTATTTATTTAGTTTTTGCTCATTCACAGATATTTTCTGAGAAGCTACTCTATCCCAGGTACTCTGCAAGTTTCTAAGATACAATAACAAACAAGTTAGAAATATTCTCTGGCCTTCTATTTCCTAGTGCTTATAGTCTACTTGGGAAAACATATGTCTTCAACAAATGGTTACATAAATATTAATTCAAATTGTATCAAGGCATATAATGGATAATTCAGCTCAGTTCAATTCAGTCGCTCAGTCGTGTCCAACTCTTTGTGAAACCATGGACTGCAGCACACCTGGCTTCCCTGTCCATCACCAACTCCCAGAGTTTACTCAAATTCATGTCCATTGAGTCAATGATGTCATCCAACCATCTTGTCCTCTGTCATCCCCTTCTCCTCCCACCTTCAATCTTTCCCAGCATCAGGGTCTTTTTCCAATGAGTCACAGGTAGGCCTTTTGTTGTTCAGTCACTGTTTTGTCTGACTCTTTGAAACCCAAAGGACTGCAGCACGCCAGGCTTCCCTGTCCATAACCATCTACTGGAGTTTGCTCAAACTCATGTCCATTGAGTCAGTGATGCCATCCAACCATCTCGTCCTCTATTGTCCCTTTCTCCTCCTTCCTTCAATCTTTCCCAGCAACAGGATCTTTAAGAAGTGAGTCAACTCTGCATCAGATGGCCAAAATAATCCAAGAATATCTTCCCTAAAGTGCACTGACTAATAATCCCATTATCATTTGCAACCCTTTGCTATATAATGTAGCATACCCACAGATTTGAGGGGTTAGAGACTGTTTATCTTTGGAAGGAAAATTTTCCTACTTACCACAATCATTAAAGGGGTATAAGAAGGAGAATAAATTGGAACGTTATTTCCAATAAGGCTAGACATATAAAGGTTGACTTTTTTTTTTAATTTATTCTTTTATTTGGATGAAAATTGCTTTAGAATGTTGTTAGTTTCTGGTGTACCACTAAAGGTTGACTGCTAAGTTTCTGATATAAGTATATGAAAATATTATGCTTTTGTTTATGAATATAGCAAGAATGAAAGAAGAGTCAGTGAAGGAATGAAGTGAGATTATGAGTTCAGGTTTGGGTTTGTTCAAGTGAGACAGCCAACCAAGTAGAGATGCTAAACAGGTGACTGGAAATATGGGTCTGGAACTCAGAGCAGATATTTAGGTTGGAGATACCCCTTTTGAGTGACTGATGCATAGATTATAATTAACAGCATAGAGATTTGCAGAGAAAATATAAGAGAAGAGAGCCTAGATCTGAGAGTGACCATTACTCTGCCCTAATAAAGTCTATTTATGAACCATTAAGATTCATGTAGCTTTCTCCTTCCATGACTCACATAGAATTCCAGGTTAATATATTTTGGAAAAATGATTATTTATCTTAACCTTAATAACTTCCAGAGAGTGAAACTTCTGCCACAACTAACACAAATCTGTCTGGCTATTCGATTATATGACTAGCCCTTCATTTAGTGTGGGCAGCTTTATCTTCCAAGCCAAATAGCATGGCAAACTATGATGAAAATCAGAGGATTGTCAAGGAGGAAGTTATGCCTGCTTTTAAGGAAGGACTGTTATTATCACTTCTAACATCTAGAAGGGAAGTCTGTATAAATGGGGAGGGTGGCACAGCTTTGCTCACTGTATATCCTCTATCATGTCTTATCTTCCATTCTCAGCAGTAGCAACATTTAATCAGCTATTCAGTTCAGTGGTTTCTCAGGACAGTAGCATTTACAATCATTGAGGAACCTGTGAAAAATGTAAGTTCCTCGGTCCCATCTGAGACGTACAGAATCAGAAATCCTGAGAGTGGGACACAGAAATCTGTATTTGAACGACTGAGCGACTTCACTTTCACTTTTCACTTTCATGCATTGGAGAAGGCAATGGAAACCCACTCCAGTGTTCTTGCCTGGAAAATCCCAGGGATGGGGGAGCCTAGTGGGCTGCTATCTATGGGGTCACACAGAGTCGGACATGACTGAAGTGACTTAGCAGTAGCAGTAGCTGGTTTTTCCCCCAGGGCTTGGGTCCAAGAGTCTTCCTGACTCAACTCTTGTCAGATATCTCTTTAAAGATTTTTTTCAGTGGCTCCCACTTCCCTCACATCCTTATTTCTTTTTTTACCTTTTCATTTCATGTTGTTTCCCTTTTTCTGTTCTCTGCCAGGGTCTATAATAATTTTCTTGACACATATTTACAAGTCTTTGTCCTTGTATTTGGTTTACCTAAAATGGCTCTTATCTGTAGAAAAATGTAGATATGAATATGACAGGAAAGGGGATGTTAGTTCTACATTTACCAACGTTTTAATGTCCAGTTTTCAAGAAAATTTTCACTGAAATCCTATTTTATCACTTGCTTCATGTGTGACCTTGAGCTATTTTTCAGTTCTGAGCATCAGCTTTTCTGTCTTCAGTATGGGAACAATAATAACACTGATCTCAGAAATTTCCTTATTAAATAAGATATTGCACATGAAGTACTTAGCATAGTACCTAGTGAATGATAAACATTCAACAAATATTGGCTATTATTATAAAAAAAAAAGTCAATGGATTTTTTGAAAGCAGTCCATTTTAGGCTGCTACAAGAGAACACTTGGGTGGATTATAAACAACAGAAATATACTTTGCACAGTTCCGGAGGTTGAAAGTCCCAGATGAGGGTGCCAAGCATGGCCAGGTGAAGGTCTTGGGTTGCAGAATTCTCACCATATCCTCACATAACATAAAGAGGGCTCAAGAGCTCTCTGAGGCCTCTTTTAAAACAGCACTAATCCCATCTCACCCTGCCCTCATGACCTAATGACCTCCCACTGACCCCACCTCTTAATAACATCATCTTGGACATCAGCTTTGCAACATACACATTTGGGTGTGGGGAGCAGAAATATTCAGACCATAGCAGTTTATAAGCCTACTTTGATATGTCCTAGGGAAATCCTCCATTATGAATTAATAGCTCTTACCTGCTAATTCAAATTAAGCTGGCAATAACATAGTAATCTCCAGACTTTTTTTTTTTTTCCCTCTGTCATAAAATCTTGAAGGAAATAAATCCTGAATCTTCATTGGAAGGACTGATGTTGAAGCTGAAGCTCCAATACTTTGGAGTACTTTGATGCTGGGAAAGATTGAGGGCAGGAGGAGAAGGGGATGACAGAGGATGAGATGGCTGGATGGCATTACCAACTTAGTGGAAATGAGTTTGAGCATGTTCTGGGAGATGGTGAAGGACAGGGAAGGCTGGTGTACTGCAGTCCATGTGGTCACAAAGAGTCAGACATGACTGAGCAACTGAACAACAACCACCGTGGCACCATAGCAAATAATTCAAAAACTGCTTTTACTCTAGGGGCGCTAATAAATATTGATTAACTCACTTTTATTTAGAGACATTTTTCTTTTTTAATTTATGTATTTTTAATTGAAGGATAATTGCTTTACAGTATTGCGTTGGTTTCTGCCAAAGAGCAACATGAATCAGCCTATGTCCCCTTCTATCTACTCTCCCTCTTGAACCTACCTCCCTCCTCCTTCCCCATCTCACCCTCTAGGTTGCTACAGAGCTCTGGTTTGATTTCCCAGAATCATTCACCAAATTCCCATTGACTATCTATTTTACATATGGTAATGCATATTAGTTCAGTTCAATCGCTCAGTCATGTCCGACTCTGCGACCTCATGGACTGCAGCACACCAGGCTTCCCTGTCCATCACCAACTCCCGGAGTTTACTCAGACTCATGTCCTTCATGTCTGTGATGCCATCTGACCATCTTATCCTCTATAGTTTCCTTCTCCTCCTGCCCTCAATCTTTCCCAGCATCACGGTCTTTTCCATTGAGTTAGCTCTTCACATCAGGTGGCCAAAGTATTGGAGTTTCAGCTTCAACATCAGTCCTTCCTATGAACACCCAGGACTGATTTCCTTTAGGATGGACTGGTTGGATCTCCTTGCAGTTTAAGGGACTCCCAAGAGTCTTCTCCAACACCACAGTTCAAAAGCATCAATTCTTTTTTTTTTTTTTTTTTTTTAATTTTTTTAAAATTTTATTTTATTTTTAAACTTAACATAACTGTATTAGATTTGCCAAATATCAAAATGAATCCGCCACACCCTCCTCCCTCCTCCCTCCCCATTCCATCCCCCCGAAGCATCAATTCTTCGGTGCTCAGCTTTCTTTATAGTCCAACTCCCACAGCTACACATGACTACTGGAAAAACCATAGCCTTGACTAGATGGACCTTTATTGGCAACGTAATGTCTCTGTTTTTTAATATGTTGACTAGGTTATGTTTCCATGTTATTCTCTCCTTACCTCCCACCCTCTCCTTCCTCCCCTACCCCCATGTCCATAAGTCTGTTCTTTATCTGTAGAGACATTTTTCTAATCAGTTTACAACCCAATGAACCTTTTTAATTGCATTTCTATTATTCAGTGTTAACTTTGAACAGTAATACTCTTACAAATGTACATCTTTCTCTGCCTTATATCTTTTCTGTCCCTCAAAGCATCTCAAGTCATATAATCTGTTTCAATTACCCATTCCAGATTAGAGTACAATCTGGAAATTAGAGTATTTCCATTTGTTTTAGGAATTTGGCTGACTAATAGTAAAATTAAAAATTTAGGTAAGAACTTTTAAATTAGCAATGATGATTAATTTCAATATTTAAAAGGACTGTTAGCACTTTAATGACTTAAATAGCATCAAAGTGTGTTTGACAGGAAAGTGCTTTACATCACACTGTTTTTGATTAGCATGACCATTCACTATATTCATATTTATTTCACCTAGGAGTTTGAGATATATTTTTTATGAATTTGATTCATATCTCTGCAAGAAATATTAAGGTTCAATATATATATAGATGTAAAAGAAAGTACTGATTTCCATCTAATAGTAACAGAAAAGCCTAGTGGCAAAAACATGTCATGTTTAAAGGGTAGAAATTGTGATGGACTGATTTACTTACACTATTTCACAAACTTTAAAGTCAGATAGTTAGTTCTGTCAAACTTCTAAAATATGAGATAGAGATGAATGCATTCTCAATAAAAACAACCCAGGGCAAGAATTGGAGTTTCTACTTTTAGTCTTTATGCTAGAAGCTAAATTAAAGAATAGGCCTCATATAAAAGTTATACAGGTAGGCCACAGTGAACCTAAACCTTGGCTATTCTGGAGTGCATTCACTGGGTTATGGATTAAGTGAAGTGAAGTGAAGTGAAGTCACTCAGTTGTGTCCGACTCTTTGTGACCCCATGGACTGTAGCCTATCAGGCTCCTCAGTCCATGGAATTTTCCAGGCAAGAGTACTGGAGTGGGTTGCCATTTCCTTCTCCAGGTTATGGATTAAGTCGAATAACAAATAAGAACATATGAGCTTTAAAAATGACCAAATGAGAAAAATATGCACTTTTTAAGAAGTATCTATTGCTGGTATCTACATAAAAATCCTTGGATTCCACATTGTATACACTGCACAGTGGGGTATCTCCCTTTGGAGTATCAGATTCACTCAGTGAATATGCAACAATCCTTCATCACATATCTAGGAAAGTGGACAAATTGGTTAAGGGAAGATAAAGCAAAAAGCAGAAACATCCCCATGTTGTGACTGTATTTCTTATTAAATCATTCTTTGTCTAACACTGGGCCTGGGTGTGTAGGGAAAGGAGGTTATTGAGCCAATAGCAGTCAGTTTGAAGCAAATACATTTTCTTATAGGGAATGGAGGGATGGATGGGTAGAAGGATATATCCCATTTCAGAAATGTTAAAATGCAAAAAAAAAAAAAAAGTAAGTGTAAGAATTAAAAAATGTAGGACTATACTCCTAGAAAGCTATTTATATAATATTTTGGTCCTTAAATTATTACCTTGAAATCAAGTTTATATTTTTGAATAATGCACTTTATTTCTCTACCACTCTACTTCCAAACCAATAACAAATCAGCCAAGTCTACAATATCTATAACATGTATTTGAGGATAAGCCTTGCTTTCACATTATTTAGAATGTTCATAATTTTTTATTTTTTCTTCCCCTAGATCTACAGTTCATAATGATAGATATTCTAGTATTGAAAAGCCAGACTGATTGCTGAATTAAATGGGTGATTTTTCTGTGGAATCTTCCATCTCTTTCTTTTTCTTGACTGTACTAAACTGCCTTGAACTCCTTTGGGTTGACCTAAAATCTTCTAAAACATGTAGTTAGAGGAAGAAATAGTCACCATTTAAGTAGACTGTTGACATTTTGATCAGTTTCAATGGAATCAGATGAACTGATACTCTCTTATACTCATAAGGATGGTATAAATTTGATCAACTTCCCTGTTGAGCAACTTGTCAATATATATAAAAACCCTCATATTGTTTAATGCAGAAGTTCCAGTTCTAAAAGAGTAACTGGACAAGTAAGGCAAATATGAATGTTGACGTACTTACACCTTAAAATGGCCTAAATAGTGAAAAATGAAAATTAATGTATATTTTAAAAGAGAGGACTAGTTAAATAAGTAACAGTACAGGTATGAAAGGGACATAGTCATTAACAATTTGCTATGGATATATAAATTAATGAAAAATAAGCCTTAATATATGTAGAGAAAGAGCAAATTAGCCAAGATGGTGTGGTCAGGCTCTCTCACCCCACAGCCTCTTGCTCTTGCCCCACGTTTTGTAAATAATAATTATGCAACATCTGAGATCACTTAGAGCACGGTGCATGCGGGTCACGAGGTCCTCGGAGGGTCACAGGCTGCCGTGTGTGGTACGCCTGTATGCGCTTCACCATGAAAGCCCTGGCTGCTGCGGCATTGGGGCTACCCTGGAGCAGCCTTATGGTTGTGTTATATAAGGCTATGTTATGGCTCTGTCATGGTTATGTTATGGTTCTTTTGTGGCTGCTGCTATGGCTGCTGCATCAGAAAGGAGAGAGGCTGTGTTATGGCTGCCATGCCAGCCAGGAGAGAATAAACGTGTCTGCAGTTCCTATGGCTCTTGCATTTTCCTCCAGGTTCCCCACTCGCACCTTACCTACCTGGATTCAACAAACAGTGCGAACAGTGTGAACAGCAAGACAGTTGGCACTGTGAGAGGGATCAGCGGTACAATATAATATTATGTGAAAAACTTACAGAACTGTATACAGAGTATGCTACAGTTGTAAATATATCAATATTCATATCTTCCAATAAAATAACTTTCATTTTTAAACAAAGCATCAAAGTGTTAATTGACACCAACATACAAAAGTTTTAAAAATGTTTTTTGTCTAATTCACGGCAGTTTATTCTCAGGACAATCTTTAGGTATAAACACATTAAAGGTGTTGAGGAAATTCATTTAGCTCAACCCAGAGAAAAATATGGAGATAAATCAACTTTAACTTTGATACATTCTTATTTGTCTTTCAGTATTTTCTTTAACTTCATGGTTTTCTTTTCTGAAAAATCAGTCCTCACAGCAAGAAATTTACTCTGACGTATTCTCTCACACAATCTTCTAAAATTGTTTATTATATAGACATTGCTTTGGAATCAGGGTGAAGTTGTTCTTTTATTTTATTCATTCCAAAATTACTTTTCTTAGAAAATACAGAAGTGAAAAATACTCTAAAGAATCATTCCTGTAGGAAGTATACTTCAGTAATCAATCTTGGACAGCTTAGTAAGAAATGTTTTGTTGTCTAGTTACTGGTGAAAAGCTGTACTTTTCCAAGTAGTAATTTACATGTAAATAGCAATCACCAAATAGCAACAAGAGCATAACAATAATCCTGCAGCTGTTTGTATATCATTTGCTTCTTAAGGACCCCCATGGAGAAAAGTAAATGATAACTGTGGACAAATCAACCTATTTTCTTTTTTTGTAGAAATACGTGTTTCTAACTTAATCTGTTTGCAGCTGAGGATACAGCAATACTGGGTCCATGCTACTGGCCAGTTCTAAACCAAGCCAATTAACAGTTTAGAATAATCATTTTAGAGAGTGTTCTTGTGCCTCTTTTTTTTACACAATAGATCATTCTCTGGGCATACATGTCACTTGGTGAGTGAAATTCAGAGAACACCTGGAAAAAATGTTTTGAACCAGTTTTTTAAAAAGTAGACTAAACGTTCACAACTCTGATATGATTAATGTAGAAAATTTCTGTGGCTTATAAAATAAAGATTTAAAATGCTAGCCACAGGTTTTTTATTTTTTCTAGGTAAACAATGTATTCTGAAAAATATAAATAGAATATGTGAATAATGCTTTTTAGTTACTGTAAGCTATTTTCATATCCACTTTACAGTTTTAAAATAGGAGTTAACAATTAAGAAACATTTAAAGACAAGATAGATAGTCTTGGAAAGAGAAAACCATTCTACCTATTAAAATGGCTTTTTGTATTCCAAAGCCTTTGATTATGGTCAATTCTGTCAACCTTTATATGGTTAGGTGATTTTGCAAACCATAAAGTATGACACTAAAATAAAATCAGCTTCCAAATGAAAAAGATCTATTAGTTAAAATTCAAAGCAATTACAAATCCTCATTAACTCAGCAAAGCTGAAGACAATAGATAAGTTGAAAATGCTGTTTGGTTTCAAATCAATTCCCTGTTATTGAATAGTTTGAACCCAGAAATTTATTATTGACTCAGAGTCATCTGCATTTTATATCAATGGCATTTCTTTTGTCTATCACAAAATAATATCAAACAGTCATGGTTAAAAGATACTACAAATAAGCAGTATTGCCTTTACACCAGATTTTATGGCCCTTCCCATCTTTGCTTTTTATTGATCACAAAAATTGAGAGTCAGAGTAGAGTTCAGCAGCATTCATTCTGCTATAGTGAGTGGCAGTTCAGTCTCACAGTTGTGAAGGAAATTCTTGCAATCCCTTAAAAGGCTACATTCAGAGACAGAGTTAAATAAATAAGTTAAAGTCCTTTTCTTAGGAAGGCACATGATATCCTCAAAAGTAATACAAATGTTAAAGGTAGTTTCTATATTATTTCATACCATAGTTTGCCATGTGAGATTTTATCTTCAATTTTGACAAACCTTTATAAATTAGGTATTCAGTTCAGTTCAGTTGCTTAGTTGTGTCCGATTCTGTGACCCCATGGACTGCAGTATGCCAGGCTTCCCTGTCCACCAACAACTCCCAGAGTTTGCTCAAATGGACGTCCATAGAGTTGGTGATGCCATCCAACCATCTCATCCTCTGTCATCCCTTTCTCTTCACGCCTTCAATCTTTCCCAGCATCAGGGTCTTTTCAAATGAGTCACTTCTTCACATCAGGTGGGCAAAGTATTGGACCTTCAGCATCAGTCCTTCCAATGAATATTCAGAACTGATTTCCTTTAGGATTGATTGGTTTGATCTCCTTGCAGTCCAAAGGACTCTTAAGAGTCTTCTCCAAGACCACAGTTCAAAATCATCAGTTCTTCAGCTCTCACATCCATGCATGACTACTAGAAAAACAATAGCTTTTTTTTAAATTTTATTTTATTTTTAAACTTTACATAATTGTATTAGTTTTGCCAAATATCAAAAAAAAAAAAAAAAAGAAAGAAAAAAAGAAAAACAATAGCTTTGACAAACCCTTGTCAGCAGAGCAATGTCTCTATTTTTTTAATACACTGTCTAGGTTTGTCACCAGAGAAGGTGATGGCACCCCACTCCAGTACTCTTGCCTGGAAAATCCTATGGACGGAGGAGCCTGGTAGGCTGCAGTCCATGGGGTTGCGAAGAGTCGGACACAACTGAACGACTTCACTTTCACTTTTCACTTTCATGCATTGGAGAAGGAAATGGCAACCCACTCCAGTGTCCTTGCCTGGAGAATCCCAGGGATGGGGGAGCCTGGTGCGCTGCCGTCTATGGGGTCGCACAGAGTCGGACACGACTGAAGCGACTTAGCAGCAGCAGCAGCAGTTCCTCTTTGCTTTCTGCCATAAGGGTGGTGTCATCTGCATATAAGATATTATTGATTTTCTCCTGGCAATCTTGATTCCAACTTGTGCTTCATCCAGTCCAGCATTTCACATGATATACTGTGCATATAAATTAAATAAGCAAGGTAGCAATAAATGGCCTTGGCATACTCTGTTGTTCCATGCCCAGATCTAACTGTTGCTTGTTGATCTGCATACAGATTTTTCAGGAGGCAGGTCAGGTGGTCTGGTATTTCCATCTCTTAAAAAATCTTCCACAGTTTGTTGTGATCCACACAGTCAAAGGCTGTAGCATAGTCAATGAAGCAGAAGAAGATGTATTTCTAGAATTATCTTCCTTCTTCTATGATGCAGAGAATGTTGGCAATTTGATCTCTGGTTCCTCTGCCTTTTCTAAATCCAGCTTGAACATCTGGAAGTTCACAGTTCACATACTGTTGAAGCCTTACTTTTAGAATTTTGAGCATTACTTTGATAGCATGTGAGATGTGTGCAACTGTGCAGTATTTGAGCATTCTTTGGCATTGCCTTTCTTTGGGATTGGAATGAAATCAGACCTTTTCTGGTCCTGTGGCCACTGCTGAGTTTACCAAATTTGCTTGCATATTGAGTGCAGCACTTTTACAGCACCATCTTTTAGCATTTGAAATAGTTCAGTTGGAATTCCATCACTTCCTCTCTCTTTGTCCATAGTGATGCTTGCTAAGGTCCACTTGACTTCACACTCTAGGATGTGTGGCTCTACAAGAGTGATCACACCATTGTGGTTATCTGGGTCATTAAGATCTTTTTTGTATAGTTTTTCTGTGTATCCTTGCCACCTCATCTTAATATCGTCTGTCTCTGTTAGGTCCATACCATTTCTGTCCTTTATTGTCCCGTTCTTTGCATGAAATGTTCCCTTGGTATTACTTATTTTCTTGAAGAGATATCTCTTCTATTGTTTTTCTCTATTTCTTTGCATTGGTCACTTGGGAGGGCTTTCTTATCTCTCCTTGTTACGGTTTGGAACTCTGCATTCAGATGGGTATATCTTTCCTCTTCTCTTTTTCCTTTCACTTCTCTTCCTTTCTCAGCTATTTGTAAGGCCTCCTCAGACAACCATTTTGGCTTTTGCATTTCTTTCTTGGGGATGACTTTGATCACTGCCTCCTGTACAATGTTATGAACCTCTGTCCATAGTTCTTCAGACACTCTATTAGATCTAATCTCTTGAATCTATTTGTCACTTCCACTGTATAATCATAAGTGATTTAATTTAGGTCATACTGGAATGGCCTAATGGTTTTCCCTACTTTTTTCAGTTTCAGCTGAATTTTGCAATAATGACTTCAAGATATGAGGCACAGTCAACCCCTGGCCTTGTTTTTGCTAACTGTATAGAGCTTCTCCATCTTCAGCTGCAAAGAATATAATCAATCTGATTTCAGTATTGACCATCTGGTGATGTCCATGTGATCTCTTGTGTTGTTGGAAGAGAGTGTTTTCTATGACCAGTGCATTCTCTTGAAAAAACTCTGTTAGCCATTACCATGCTTCATTTCATACTCCAAGGCCAAACTTGCCTGTTACTCCAGGTGTTTCTTGACTTCCTACTGTTGCAGTCCCCTATGATGAAAAGGACATTTTTATTTGGAGTTAGCTCTAGAAGGTCTTGTAGGTCTTCACAGAGTCATTCAAATCAACTTCTTCAGTGTTAGTGGTTGGGGCATAGACTTGGATTACTGTAATATTGCATGGTTTGCCTTGGAAATGAACAGAGATCATTCTGTCATTTTTGAGATTGTATCCAAGTACTGCATTTTAGAATCTCTTGTTGACTGTGAGGGATACTCCATTTCTTTTAAGAGATTCTTGCCCACGGTAGTAAATTTAATGATCATCTGAATTAAATTTTCCCATTTTGATCCATTTTACTTCACTGATTCCTAAAATATCAATGTTCAAAATTGCCATCTCTTGTATTATGTATTATTACGCCCATTATGTGGAAGGAGGGAAAGATCCTTTGAGATTCCACAAGTTAAATATATTTCACCATTTTATGAGTCTACAACAGGATTCTGTTATACAACCCAAATCAATATCACAGTGTCTGGTTCTCATATGTAGTCTAATAAAGCATGCAGTCTGAGATATATTAATGCTAAAGAGAGGCGCTCTACACAAATGACTCATTTGCTCACTTATCCAAGTTAATAATATGCACTTACTGAATGACTGATAGATGTTGTGTTAAGTAGAAATGCAATAAAACACTTGTGTGTTCTGTGACTCAGTCATATTTGACTCTTCTGAACCCCATGGACTTTAGCCCACCAGACTCCTCTGTTCATCGGATTTCTCAGACAAGAATACTGGAGTAGGTTGCCATTTCCTCCTCCAGGGGATCTTCCCAACCCAGGGATTGAACCCATGTCTCCTGCATAGGCAGATGGATTCTTTGCCACTGAGCCACTTAGCCACTTGGGGAAGCATTCAGTATAACACTTAGTGTGCTGAAATAGAATGTCTTTCTTAAAAAAAAAAAAAAAAGTCTTTTAAAAGTTAATGAACTGATTATCCAATAATCATTTTAGATACTGGAACTCATAAATCTTGTTATCTCAACCCTAGTAATCATGGTGGCAACTGTTACACTTGGAACAAAGAGATTTTCAGATGGTAGAGAAGATTTTACTAGATTGAGATATTGAAAGTGATCTTGGGACAAGAGATTAATGTCTGTGGAACATATGCTATGGGCTAGACAGTTTAGACACACTATTTCATGTTATCCTCTCAGGAACACTGTTTTATAATAGTATTAGGTCAGGACACTTCCTAGATTTTGTGGGTTGGTGTTTTACTTCTCATAGAAGAATTCTATAATACAAATAAGACAATAGAATCATAGCATGTGGCAGTTGGAATGAACAGTATGTATCTTGTTCGTTTTTCAGAACAAGTAATGGAAGTTCAGGGTAAGGGCTTACTCAAGGTCACAAAGCAAGTCAGTGCTCATGTTGAATCAAGACCTACTAGAACCCAGGTCCCAGAAGCTCCCCCTGCCCCACAAATACTAAAGGCAACAGTATATGATTCTACTAGGCATGCTATGTTTGTGCCTAAAATCTGTTCAGAAGTAAACAAGTTCCTCTGCCAGGAGAAAACAAGCATGTGTTTATCACAGAATCCTCATTTTTTTAATATTTTATTTTAATTTTTACCTGAATACAAGAGTAGCTAAAGCAAGTGGTGCTGACTGTGTGACTTTGATGGACACATTTACTGGAAAAAAGTCAAGGAAGCTGAGAATTTCCTCACCTGCCACCTGTGATGTGCTTCCAAGGCAGCCAACTCAATTTGCTTTATTATCCCCAAAGAGCTTCTTGAAAGCTGTTATCCAGTATTTCATTCACTCTGCTTGATGCCAAAGCTTTCTCTTTAAAGTTACCTTAAATCTTATTTTAATATTTTATTTTCCATCAACCATTCAAGCTTGCTAGAAGAAATGTGTGGAATCCATATACAAAGTAATATAGTATTTGCCTTCCAAAGATGAGATATGTCAAGAATAAAATAAGAATAATAAAATATAGGTATAATTTTGCTACTTATAGGGAAAAGTAGGCTTGTAATAGGCAATTATACTTTCTACTTGGCTCTCGTAAACTGTTTCTATTCATTCCCAAGGGATGAAAAATGGATTTACTCTCTTTTTCCTCCTCTCAGATAACCAATTTCATAACAAATTCTTCTATTTCACTCTTGCATTCAAGCTAGTAGCTAGTGATATCTGAATGTATTATGTATGTTTGCACTCTTCCAAGTCGAATTTATAACTGTCAAACTTTTTTTTTTTTTTTACTTGATAAAAAAAGCTCTCATGCTTCACAGGGTATTTTCCAAGTTGCAATTATATCATAAATACAGGAACGACTTATTTTTACTTAAATGGTTCATTAATAGCTTTAGTTTCTTTCCCAGCAAGGTAAAATGTGCTTTCTGTTTTACATAAAACTTCTGTTGGTTAAATGAATTGTGGATGAATTCTGCTGACTCAGCAGTCAGGTGCCTGATGCTCTTATATTTCCTCTGGTTACTGCTTCTGATGGATCTCATATGTGACTTTTTGATATAAGAACTATTCATGTTGATATATGGCAAAACCAACACAATATTGTAAAGTTAAAAAATAAAGACAAGAACTATTCAGGCCTGGAGTCCAAGCTTGGGTCAGATGGAAAGAGGGTTTCTTGTCGTATTGGCTGAGGGACTATCTTAGAGCACCAGAAGAATGGAAAACAAGCAAAGGTCAGTCTCTTTCAAAACAGCTAATGGCTTCAGACAGATCCTTACAACATGTTATCTCCATCTCTCTGTTGGCCATTGACCTGATTTTTCATGCACATGGCTTGAGGTAGAAACAGATTTTTCTGTGTAGAAACAGATTTTTCTCCATGAAAACCTCGTTGATGCACCTGCAGATAGATTTCTTGGCTTCTGAGTTTCAAACATGGAAAATACTTTATAATATTGTCTTAAAATTATGTCCAGTTTTCCATTAACATCATAGCTTCTAAACAACAAATAAAGAAAAAAAAACTCTCAAGTTCTTCTAAATCTGTATGACTTAAAATTATATTATCCTTTAAAAGCATTAATATTTTACCAAAACATTGCTTATAATAGTGAATTTTTATAGTTTCTTAGCATGTTTTGGAAAAACAAAAGCAAGATTGAGCATGCTATTTCTCTGGCTCCTATCCTTCTGTTACATTTATATCTATTGGACATCACCATTTGTTAGATCTGCCATATCAGTTCAGAAGTAACATATCGCAAAATCCTTCTCAATTTCTCCTTTCAAAGTCCTATAAGACTTCTTTTTTATATAATCAAATAAAATCTCTCTCTCTCTCTCTCTCTCTCTCTCTCTCTCTCACACACACGCACACACACACACACACACACGGGCTTTGCAGGTGTCTCAGTGGTAAAGAAAACGTCTGCCAATACAGGAGCCACAGGAGATGTGGTTTCAAACCCTGGGTAGGGAAAATTCCCTAGGGAAGAAAGTGGCAACCTACTGCAGTGTTGTCTGAGAAATCCCACAGACAGAGGAACTTGGCAAGCTATAGTCCATGGGGTCGCAAAGAGTTGAAGATGACGAGCACGCGCACGTGCGCACACACACACACACATGCACACACGTATGTTGCTATATTGTTCAGTTGCTAAGCTATGTCTGACTGTTTGCAACCCCATGGACTGCAGCATGCCAGGCTTCCCTGTCCTTCACCATCTCCTAGAGCTTGCTCAAACTCATGTCCATTGACATATATGTAACTGCTGATATGAAAGCATGCTTAGTTGTTCAGTCGTGCCCGACTTTTTGCAACCCCATGGACTGTAGCCCTCCTGCTCCTCTGTTCATGGGATTTTCCAGGCAAGAACAGTGGAGTGGGTAGCTATTCCCTTCTCCAGAGGATTATCCTAACCCAGGGATTGAACTCAGGTCTCTTGCATTGCAGGCAAATTCTTTACCATCTGAGCCACTAGGGAAACTAAATACAGTTCAGTTCAGCTCAGTCACTCAGTCGTGTCTGACTCTTTGCGGCCCCACGGACTGCAGCACGCCAGGCTTCTCTGTCCATCACCAACTCCCAAAGCTTACTCGAACTTATGTCCACTGAGTCGGTGATGCCATCCAACCATCCCATTTGCTGTCGTCCCCTTCTCCTGCCCTCAATATTTCCCAGCATCAGGGTTTTTCTCAATGAGTCAGTTCTTCACATCAGGTGGCCAAAATACTGGAGTTTCAGCTTTAGCATCACTCCTTCCAATGAATATTCAGAACTGATTCCCTTTAGGATAGACTGGTTGGGTCTCCTTGCAGTCCAAGGAACTCCTCAAGTGTCTTCTCCAACACCACAGTTCAAAAGCATCAATTCCTCAGCACTCAGCTTTCTTTTTTTTTTTTTATTTTTTTTTTAACTTTACAATATTGTATTGGTTTTGCCATATATCAACATGAATCTGGCACAGGTATACACGTGTTTCCCATCCTGAACCCTCCTCCCTCCTCCCTCCCCATACAATCCCTCTGAGTTGTCCCAGTGCACCAGCCCCAAGCATCCAGTATCATTCATACATGACTACTGGAAAAACCATAGCTTTGACTAGATGGACCTTTGTTGACAAAGTAATATATCTCCTTTTTAATATGCTGTCTAGGTTGGCCATAGCTTTTCTTCCAAGAAGCTGGTGTCTTTTAATTTCATGGCTATAGTTACCATCTGCAGTGATTTTGGAACCCCCCCCCCCCCAAATAAAGTCTGTCACTGTTTCCATTGTTTCCCCATCTATTTGCCATGAAGTGATGGGACCAGATGACATGATCTTAGTTTTTTGAATGTTGAGTTTTAATCCAACTTTTTCACTCGCCTCTTTCACTTTCATCAAGAGACTCTTTAATACTTCTTCTCTTTCTGCCATAAGGGTGGTGTCATCTGCACATCTGAGGTTATTGATATTTCTCCCAGAAATCTTGATTCCAGTTTGTGCTTCACCCAGCCCGACATTTTTCATGATGTACTCTGCATATAAGTTAAATAAATTTGTGTCCTAAGATGGTGGAGTAGAAGGATGTGTGCTTATCTTCTCTCGCAAGAACTCCAAAACTACAGCTTGCAGCTGAACAACCATTGACTGGAGAATGTTGGATCCCACCAAAAAAAGATACCCCACATCCACAGGCAAAGAAGAAGCCCCAGCAAGATGGTAGGTGGGGCAAAATTGCATTTAGAATCAAACCTCTTGCCTGCCAGAGATGCTCAGAGGGCTCAAACAAATCTTGTGTGCACCAGGACCCAGATACCCCACAGAGATTGAGCCAGAACTGTACATACAGTAATCACTCAATAAATATTTTCTGCCACTAATTGTGATGTGAGCAGACTATGAATGATATTTTACTCTTTAGTTAGTACCCATAATTGATTGAAATTCAAAGACAAGACAGTGTGTAATTACTGCATAGAAAAGGCACACAGTAGCCAAAGCCATTTTGCTAACAAACTAACCTAAAGTTCAACTGGGATTTTCAGGATGAAAACAGATTTATGCCACATTAATCAGAGCTTTCTTTCTTATTCTAAATCTGTTTCAGTCTATGATGTTCACTTGTCTCTACTTTGAGCTTTGATCTCAGGAGAAGATAAGGTTCTAGAAGAACTGACTGGTAGTAGAAGCTGATAGTGCAAGCGCTGTCCAGTAATGGAGATGCAACACGCAGGGAGCTTGAAGGCTTGTCAGGATGGTGGGTGGGATGGGTTGGGTCTTTGGAAGGTGGAACCAAAGGGTAAGGAGTCCTCATCTGTCATTGTGAAATGACAAAATCATTAACATCTGCTTTATAGAGCAGTTGTGAGGATTCAATGAATTAATTTATACAGCACTAAGCATAGTGCCTGGCACACAGAAAATATTTATTATCTAACTGTTGAATAAATGAGTGAAATGACTTACAAATTTAGTCTTGAAAGATTTGAGGAATTAGCTATTTGGGGGAAATAGGTATGATTCTCTTAATACAGTTGTCGTCCTAATATAATAGTGGGAGCAGAAAAGATTTTAAGGACTTACAAGTAAATTATGGGCAGAAGGAAGGAGCTGCTACAAGAAGAGGTTGAAAAATAAGATTGGACCCAGGTTTACAGAACTTTCTATACATCATACTAAGTAGTTTAAACAAAGGGCAGTGAGGGAGCCACTGACAGTTTCTAGTTAATGTGATAATCTATCAAATCAAAAGTAAATTAAAAGGAGATAAAATAAAAATTTAACACATGATAGGATTTTTAAAATATCAAGTTATTTAAGGTGAAGATTAAGAAAAATATTTAAAAGCTCTCCCTGCCACAAACTGTTTTGACTATCTCATAAAACTGACACTTTGGAATAGGATCCAAATACAGATAAATAAAATTGGCCTAATATCAACAAATATGCATCAGTGCCAGATCAATTACACCCTGCAGGTCTAGAATTAATGATTATGAACTGCCAAAAATTTTCCTTGTGTTTACCCACAGCAATGATGTTAATCAAGGAAAAAAGCTTTATCTGCATATTATGTTTTCAAATTTGGTAGTCTCACAAATTTAACAATGTCTATCTTTGATGTGATACTATGCATCACAACTTAGACATTTGTTTTAAATTTCCAAAACATTAAAAATTGGATATTCACTCAAGGAGCAAACACTTTTACCTATCCTTCAACCATTTAGTGGAAGAATAGCATAGATACTCACCTGGATGGCAATCCCAAACAGATCAAGAATAGAGAGCAAATTTTTGACTAACAAAGGGAAAACAAAAGGGTGGGGAGGGATAAATTAAGAGTATGGAATTAACTACTACACATAAAATAGATAAGAAACAAGGATTTACTATATAACCCAGAGAATTGTATTCAATATCTTATAATATCTATAATGGAAAATAATCAGAAAAAGATATATATAACCAAATTAATTTGCAGCACACCTGAAACTAACGCAATATTGTAAATCAACTGTATCTATACCTATATATAGATTCAAGATCAACTGGAGGGTAGGTGAATAGATGTGTCTTAACAGGCTCTCCTTCAAAATTTAGGAGTTATGGAAGTGCTGGGTTTCAGAAATACATGATATTCATTTGATGATGACACCATGCTATACATATGGTAAAAATTAAAGAAAATTTAAAGCTTTCAACTTTCCATAGATGGAGACCATTGATTCAAAACCTGTGGAAATGATAAAATTTTTACTTCAATTAAAAGCAATTTGAAACATTTACTGTGATGCTAAGTTTGCAAAAGTTGCAATAAAGACTATAGGAATTTGTTTTCTGACAGGAACATAGATGGTTTGGATTAAAAAGAAGTGGGGAAAATTTATGTTCTCAGTTTAAGTTCTGGACCTAAAATAATTTCAGGAGGCCAGAGACAATTAGTATTCTTATTTGCAATATAACACTTGTCTAGAAGCAAAGCCATCTTTTATTCTGTTGTCTCATTCTCTTCAGTAATCTTTATGGAAGTGTTGAGGCTCTGAATGTTAAGAGCTTGGTGTTGGTACCTTCCAAAATCTGTTACCTTGAACACTCAACCCTAGTCTCAGATTACATGGAGATGTAAGGTACACTGTTGGTATGGTAGCCATTAGCTACAGAGGCTGTTTAAATTTATATAAATCTACAAATTCAGTTCCTTGGTGGCACTTAGCCACATTCCACATGCTACTGGTTTGGGCGGCATAAATATAGAACATTTGCTCTGATCACAGAAAGATTTATTGGATATCACTGGAGAGAGAATGAGATTTGACTTTAATAATAAATGATTCAAAACATGTTAAATGAAGAATATAGTCTTCCATGTTTTTCTCTTATGACTAACACATAGGTAATCAAAAAGTTCTGTTACAAGGCTGTTTTTTTTATTTTTCTGTCTCTTTAAGACAGATATGGGAGGCCTGGTGGCTCAGATGGTAAAGACTCTATCACCTGAGCACTGTAGTACTCTTACTTTTTCAGTCATAATATCATTAAGGGAAGGGGTTAGTGAATTATGTCATAAAGACACTATTTTTCTCCCTTAATTATATTATTTTGCATTCAGATTGAAACTATGTCACATCATGGTTTGAAACTGTCACTTGTTCTTTGTCTTTGGACTTAGTTGTGCCATTTGCTCAATCTCAAAATGAGTCAAATGGTTTCAAGAAAAGAAAGATATACACTATCTGTTTTCTATCTTCTAATGGTTTTACTACCCTGGCTATGAGGAATGAAAATGTAATCACCAAAGTTCCATAATGCCATACAAAGAAGTTAATTATAACAAGAAGCCTAGCACATCTCTAAGTAGGTATCAAAAAATTTCAGTTCTAACACAGGACTAATTTAGGAAGAACTAAGCAAATGAAGGAGAAGGCAATGGCACCCCACTCCAGTACTCTTGCCTGGAAAATCCCATGGATGGAGGAGCCTAGTAGCCTGCAGTCCATGGGGTCGCTAAGAGTCAGACACGACTGAGTGACTTCACTTTCACTTTCCACTTTTTGGCATTGCAGAAGGAAATGGCAACCCACTCCAGTGTTCTTGCCTGGAGAATCCCAGGGATGGGGGAGCCTGGTGGGCTGCCGTCTGTGGGGTCGCACAGAGTTGGACACGACTGAAGTGACTTAGCTTAGCAAGCAAATGAAGGGGTTTTTGTTGCATTTGTGAGTCTAATAATACGTATTATCAATTCATGATTTAAAACAAAATCTCTTTATGGTTCATGCATGTACATCTTTACTCTTCATTACATCAGAGTGTTTACCACCAATGACATACACCAGGCTGTAATAACAAATTTGAAATCTCAGTATCTAAAAAGCACACAGGGACTTTCCCCCCATCACTCTTGAACATGTGCATTGAAGGTCAGCTAAAGACTCTGTTCTTCATTTTCTTTAACCTCATGATCTTTGCTGTTGGATTGGCTCCTGTCTATTTTGGTAGCAGAGAGAAAGAGAACCTTGCAAAGCAGTCTTGGGCTATTAAAGCTCCTCTCCAGAAGTCACATAGCACCTTTCACCTACATTTCATTGGCCAAAGCAAGTCACATGGCTAAACCTAATTTCAAGTTAGCAGGGAAGTGCAGTCCCATTATGTGCTGAGGACAGAGAGTTAGAATATTTATGAACATCCAGAATGTCTATCACAGAGGGGAGATGCAGCATTTTAGGCAATATTTCTTTATACAACTTTGTATAAAAAATAAGAGAGAGAGAAGATAGCAAACTACTTAGCTTACAGAAGACAATCCAAAAAAGAAAAAGATAAAATTGTAGAAAGTGAACAGAGAAACTATTAATGTCTCTCTTTTAGGGAGATAATGAATAATAGGAGGTTGGGGTGTGAAGCTCTTGAATTATGAAGGTATCTTTTCATTATGATGACTGCTTTAGGAACAAGTCTATCTCTCTTTCTTGCCTCTGGATCACAGAGACAATTCCATAGGCTGACGTATGCCTTTCATCATTTCTGTCTCGTCTTTCTGAGATGCCGCCTCATTGTTCTATTTCATTCAGCCTCTCTGTCCTTATAATTTTGTTGCTTTCTAAAGTGACAAAAATCTTCCAGCAAACAAAAGCCCAGGTCCACATGGTTTCACAGCTGAATTCTACCAAAAATTTAGAGAAGAGCTAACACCTATCCTGCTCAAACTCTTCCAGAAAATTGCAGAGGATGGTAAACTTCCAAACTCATTCTATGAGGCCACCATCACCCTAATACCAAAACCTGACAAAGATCCCACACAAAAAAAGAAAACTACAGGCCAATATCACTGATGAACATAGATGCAAAAATCCTTAACAAAATTCTAGCAATCAGAATCCAACAACACATTAAAAAGATCATACACCAGGACCAAGTGGGCTTTATCCCAGGGATGCAAGGATTCTTCAATATCCACAAATCAATCAATGTAATACACCACATTAACAAATTGAAAAATAAAAACCATATGATTATCTCAATAGATGCAGAGAAAGCCTTTGACAAAATTCAACATCCATTTATGATAAAAACTCTCCAGAAAGCAGGAATAGAAGGAACATACCTCAACATAATAAAAGCTATATATGACAAACCCACAGCAACATTATCCTCAATGGTGAAAAACTGAAAGCATTTCCCCTAAAGTCAGGAACAAGACAAGGGTGCCCACTTTCACCATTACTATTCAACATAGTTTTGGAAGTTTTGGCCACAGCAATCAGAGCAGAAAAAGAAATAAAAGGAATCCAAATTGGAAAAGAAGAAGCAAAGCTCTCACTGTTTGCAGATGACATGATCCTCTACATAGAAAACCCTAAAGACTCCACCAGAAAATTACTAGAACTAATCAATGACTATAGTAAAGTTGCAGGATATAAAATCAACACGCAGAAATCACTTGCATTCCTATACACTAATAATGAGAAAACAGAAAGAGAAATTAAGGAAACAATTCCATTCACCATTGCAATGGAAAGAATAAAATACTTAGGAATATATCTACCTAAAGAAACTAAAGACCTATATATAGAAAACTATAAAACACTGGTGAAAGAAATCAAAGAGGACACTAACAGATGGAGAAATATACCATGTTCATGGATTGGAAGAATCAATGTAGTGAAAATGAGTATACTTCCCAAAGCAATCTATAGATTCAATGCAATCCCTCTCAAGCTACCAACAGTATTCTTCACAGAGCTAGAACAAATAATTTCACAATTTGTATGGAAATACAAAAAACCTCAAATAGCCAAAGCTATCTTGAGAAAGAAGAATGGAACTGGAGGAATCAACCTACCTGACTTCAGGCTCTACTACAAAGCCACAGTCATCAAGACAGTATGGTACTGGCACAAAGACAGAAATATAGATCAGTGGAACAAAATAGAAAGCCCAGAGATTAATCCACGCACGTATGGACACCTTATCTTTGACAAAGGAGGCAAGAATATATAATGGATTAAAGACGATCTCTTTAATAAGTGGTGCTGGGAAATCTGGTCAACCACTTGTAAAAGAATGAAACTAGAACACTTTCTAACACCATACACAAAAATAAACTCAAAATGGATTAAAGATCTAAACGTAAGACCAGAAACTATAAAACTCCTAGAGGAGAACATAGGCAAAACACTCTCTGACATACATCACAGCAGGATCCTCTATGACCCACCTCCCAGAATATTGGAAATAAAAGCAAAAATAAACAAATGGGACCTAATTAACCTTAAAAGCTTCTGCACATCAAAGGAAACTATTAGCAAGGTGAAAAGACAGCCTTCAGAATGGGAAAAGATAATAGCAAATGAAGCAACTGACAAACAACTAATCTCGAGAATATACAAGCAACTCCTACAGCTCAACTCCAGAAAAATAAATGACCCAATCAAAAAATGGGCCAAAGAACTAAATAGACATTTCCCCAAAGAAGACATACAGATGGCTAACAAACACATTAAAAGATGCTCAACATCACTCATTATCAGAGAAATGCAGATCAAAACCACTATGAGGTACCATTTCACACCAGTCAGAATGGCTGCGATCCAAAAGTCTACAAATAATAAATGCTGGAGAGGGTGTGGAGAAAAGGGAACCCTCTTGCACTGTTGGTGGGAATGCAAACTAGTACAGCCACTATGGAGAACAGTGTGGAGATTCCTTAAAAAACTGGAAATAGAACTGCCTTCTGATCTAGCAATCCCACTGCTGGGCATACACACTGAGGAAACCAGAAGGGAAAGAGACACGAGTACCCCAATGTTCATCGCAGCACTGTTTATAATAGCTAGGACATGGAAGCAACCTAGATGTCCATCAGCAGATGAATGGATAAGAAAGCAGTGGTACATATACACAATGGAGTTATTACTCAGCCATTAAAAATAATACATTTGAATCAGTTCTAATGAGGTGGATGAAACTGGAGCCTATTATACAGAGTGAAGTAAGCCAGAAAGAAAAACACCAATACAGTATACTAACGCATATATATGGAATTTAGAAAGATGGTAACAATAACCCTGTGTACGAGACAGCAAAAGAGACACTGATGTATAGAACAGTCTTATGGACTCTGTGGGAAAGGGAGAGGGTGGGAAAATTTGGGAAAATGGCATTGAAACATGTAAAATATCATGTATGAAACGAGTTGCCAGTCCAGGTTCGATGCACGATACTGGATGCTTGGGGCTGGTGCACTGGGACGACCCAGAGGGATAGAATGGGGAGGGAGGAGGGAGGAGGGTTCAGGATGGGGAACACATGTATACCTGTGGCGGATTCATTTTGATATTTGGCAAAACTAATACAATTATGTAAAGTTTAAAAAATAAAATAAAATTAAAATAAATAAATAAATAAAAAATAAAACTAAAGACTGTGATGCTGGGACGGATTGGGGGCAGGAGGAGAAGGGGACGACAGAGGATGAGACGGCTGGATGGCATCACTGACTCGATGGACGTGAGTCTGAGTGAACTCTGGGAGTTGGTGATGGACAGGAAGTCCTGGCGTGCTGCGATTCATGGGGGCGCAGAGTCGGACACGACTGAGCGACTGAATTGAACTGAACTGAAAGGTTCAATAAAAGAGAACAGGTTAAAGAAAAAAAAATAAAAATAAAAATAAAATAAAACTGAAAACCCTTGAAAAAAAAATAAAATAAAGGGAACAGTTAACTGAGTAATTTAACCAAGAGTGGCATCAGTTTTTAAACAATAACCATTTGGTCTAACGAAATTACTTAAGTGGAAAAAAGACTGGTCTAAACTTTTCCATTTCCACCCTCCAAATATCTGACCCTGGGTGTCATTTATAACTAGTGTTTCTATTGACAGGTCTTACATTTAAATCTAACATATTTTTATTTCTCTCTCCCTTGGTATATCTTTATAACCGTGTTTTATTACGGAGAAATTTAAGGTTACAAACTCACTTTGGCTTTACATTTTTCACACTGACACTTTGGGAAGAGTTATATTCTACTCAAGGAATATAACTCTTGAAATCCCCTCTTTAATTTGATACTTAACTGGCTCCTGCACTTTCAGGAACATTTGCACAAATGCTGAAATATAATAAGATGGCATTGTTGATGCTCCCAGAGGCAAAGCATCTTCAAATAAAGCATTCCAGACTGATGTAACATCAATCCTACATTTCACTATTACTGTGATAAATGGTTCCCCTGACCCTGTGACTTCTATCAATCTTTGATTCTGAAGATGGAATCAGAGCAATCAGATTTATCATTGGACATTTAATTAATTACAGAGCCCTTCAACATGCTATTCATGAACAAATATAAGTCATTTTTAACCTACCATAGAAAATTATAGTCTCTGGTATGGATCACAAATTAGATTAAGAGTACTTTGTCGCACATTATATGGTTCATAAATAGATTGTTCTGTGCTTTTCTTTCTCTAATTCACTTTATAATATCCAGTGGGAAAATATTTATCTAAGTGTAAGTTCTCATGATGAACTGGAAAATATTTTGTTCTTTAAATATTCAGAAACTAGTTTAAGTATATATCAGGAAAAATTGGTATCCTATACTATTGAAAAATATCAAATTGGACAGAACTCCATAAAACTTCCCATAAAATGTTATATTTATCTTCAGGGGTGTTTACATTCAAGTACTGATTCTCCATAAACTGATCACCTTAATGTAACTTACTTAAATGCTAAAATGTTAGCATTATTTCTTAGATGTCTAAGATTTACAGATAAAATTTGGTTCAGCTTATGTTTTATCTTTCTATATAGACAGTTAGAATATGGAAATGAAAGAGTCATTTTTGGAGTCATTTTTGACTCCAAAGCTGGAAACAAATATAAGATGAATTCCTTAGATCCTATCATAAAGATGAATAAAGCAGATCTTTACATTATTTTTAATTATATCTTGCATCAGTAAAGTGTGCTCTTGCTACTTTTTGCCTTTCATTTTGAATGCTTATTCAAGGAGTAAAATTTATCTAAAATATATGTTGAAATGAGACCATCTTTTACTCTTTCTTTTTTACAAAGAATTACTGAGGTAAGATTAGTTAGTAATTTTTATTTTGTTATCAGAAAGAAGAAATGGCAGGAGAGAAAATGTCCAGGAATATGGTTCTGTTGCCTAAGTAGAAGAGTAGCTGCTTGGGTGGGTCCTAGGAGTGAATGCCCGAGGCATGCCCCTGCTATCATAATTCAGTCACTTATTTTTTTATTTGAGGATCTTTAAAAGGCAAATAATCTTAGTATTATGTGTGATTTAATTGTTTAGGCTTTTCTTTAGTGATAAGAGAAGGCCTTAGTGATATGAAAGTGCTGGATGCTGGAGATGAGCATTTGGTCAAGGATATTGGAAAATCATTACAAAAGAGGAATAAGTCTTTTTCCACAAGACCTTGTGATTTCACTTTTCTTTCCCACTAGAGTCAGTTCTGCCTATGATAAGTTTGTGCAAGAAATGGAGAGATGATATCCTATCAAATGACTCTTCCTTCAAATTATAATAGATCACCAAACAAAAATTACAGAAATTTAGTGTATTAGATACAGTTGTGAGAATATATATGCTGTCTGTACTTTTATGTCTGCACTTTTTTATGGAGTTTGTAGACTAGTTGTGGGGTCAATCAGTTTTAATTCAAGGTAATATAAAAATTAATCAAAATGGAATAAATGCTACAAAAGAAAATATAAGCTATTATAAGAATATGTAGTGCTATCAAGGGCAGCACATATGAGACCATATGGTAGGGACTCAGGGAAAACTGTCACACAGTTTAACTTTTGTACTCAAGCTGCTTGTGTTTTCTTTACAGGATCTTGACATAACTAAGAAACATTGCATATGTAAAGAGTTGAAATAATATATGGATTTAGTTCTTCAGAGTTTTGTGATATAAATATGTGATGCTCCCATTTGACCTTTTCTTTTGATTCTTCCTGCCAACTACCTTGCCCACCACATATCTGAATTATTGCATCAGCTTCCTACCTCCAATCTCTCACTGCTTCTGTCTACCCCACACATAGCTGTTTGGTGATGTCTTCATAAAACCAGTTGTATATTGCATTTTTATGTATTTTTTAGCTTTCTAACACTAATCCAATTGAGTTCTATTCAAGCTCAATAATATTTATTAGACATTGCTGAAAATCCTACATTATCTTCCTGCTGCTGCTGCTGCTAAGTCGCTTCAGTCATGTCCGACTCTGTGCGACCCCATAGACGGCAGCCCACCAGGCTCCCCCGTCCCTGGGATTCTCAAGGCAAGAACACTGAAGTGGGTTGCCATTTCCTTCTCCAATGCATGAAAGTGAAGAGTGAAAGTGAAGTCACTCAGTCGTGTCTGACTCTTAGCGACCCCATGGACTGCAGCCTACCAGGCTCCTCTGTCCATGGGATTTTCCAGGCAAGAGTACTGGAGTGGGGTGCCATTGCCTTCTCCTGTTCTCTATAATATGAAATGCAGTCCTCAGTCTGGCCTACAGGTGTCCTCCTAATGTGACCTCAATCTACTTTTCTTATCTTTTCACTCCTTTATTCCTACAAAAGTCATCCCCTATTATCAAGCCAATCTATTCAGAATGCCCTTTACTAGCTTAGATCTTTTTTTAACAAGTAAAGATTTCCCCACTATTCTCTGTTTAGGTAAATCTTAGTCTTGCAGCTTTCACCCAAAATAAGCTTTGCTTCCTATAAACTATATAATATTATCTTTTGAAATAGTTTGATAGTGAAAGCACATATACAGACATACACACACACACACACATATGTCCTTATGCTTATATGTTAATATATATGTAGATAGATAATACATAGATAATCGATAATTAGGGCTTTGAAAGTGAACACTTTACTTTTGTAAACTCTATTGTTTTATGCATGTTTTTCTTAAGAATTTGCTAATTGATGCATATGTGATAATAGAGAGGAAAGGAAGTGCAATTAACAACTATTTGATTTTAGAGTCACATTTCAAACTACCTGTATAATAAAGGGATTTTCTTGTTTGTTTGTTTTAGTTTTCTTCCAATTCAGTTCCCAAAATTGGTTGTCAGTGAGGTACTTTGGCTTGATTTTAGTGAAGTAGTGAAGTAGTAAATGTCACTCAGTGATTTTCACTAGGAGGGAAGCTTGATTTTAGTACCCACCAAATGGCTTAGGTAAAAAAGAATAAACTATAATTACAGCGTTTAGAAATAAGACTTTCATTCTATAATCCGGTGTACTGTGGAGTTTGCTGGAATTGTCATAATTAGTATATTTTAATATTGTTAGTAGCGTGAAATTTTTTCATTAAGTCTATTGACCTCATGCTAAGAAAGAAATTATTTTAAATAAATAAAAATGTATCTACTATCCATCAAAAACTCTTGTATTTTACACTAGGGGGCCTTATTTTCCTCAAAATCTGCAGGATATCTGGCATAAAGGAAATAAAACTCTAATTTACTGACAAGTGTGTAAGAAAGGCAGGAGTGAGGGAAAACTGGTCTTGGGAATACTTTTATTAGTCTAAGTTTATTATTAGTCTACTTTATTAATGTCTATACTATGTTCTGAAAATGGTAAATCTGAATCCACTTTCCAAATCTACTAAATCTGGGTGAATTTATTTCGTTTTTGAATTTTTAGACTTAGATACGATGGTAGTTGATATGTCATTCAGCTGTCAAATACTAAATTGCCTCAGAGTTGACTGACTTCCAGTGGAACTCAGAACTCCTATGAAAGTAAAATGTGATTCAGAATATTTAGATGCCTCTGACTACAGTTGATTTTCTGTTGTCCAAGTGGAGACATCATTTTATATAAACACCATATCAACTTATGATGTTCTCTATTAGAGAGATGGAGGCCATTATTAGTTCCTCTTCTTGTCGCAAGAGCACAATTTAATCTGATTTCATAGGAAAATACATAAATCAGATCAGATCAGATCAGTCACTCAGTCCTGTCCGACTCTTTGCGACCCCATGAATCGCAGCACGCCAGGCCTCCCTGTCCATCACCAACTCCCGGAGTTCACTCAAACTCACGTCCATCGAGTCGATGATGCCATCCAGCCATCTCATCCTCTGCCGTCCCCTTCTCCTCCTGGCCCCAATCCCTCCCAGCATCAGAGTCTTTTCCAATGAGTCAACTCTTCGCATGAGGTGGCCAAAGTACTGGAGTTTCAGCTTTAGCATCATTCCTTCCAAAGGAATCCCAGGGCTGATCTCCTTCAGAATGGACTGGTTGGATCTCCTTGCAGTCCAAGGGACTCTCAAGAGTCTTTTCCAACACCACAGTGTTGGAGAATACATAAATACATAAATACCTATTGTCAATTCTGGATAGACTTATCATCCACACACCGACACTTTATTCTTACATTTGCAAGGCAGCAATGGGCTTCATCTTTATCATGTTATATGATCGTTTACCAGTACAATTTAAACTGCAAATTTATAAAGGGATTCTGGGCATATATGCCATTGTTTCAGAAGTTATGAGTGTCCTTCATCTCTCTATTTTCCCTCTTCTCCCTATTCCCGACCCTTGCAATATATCCCAAATCAGAAGAGAGTCTTGGAAAGGCTTTTGAAAGAGAAAATTTTGTAATGCAAAGTCTGTCTCTTTAGCAAACACCTCTCCTTTATCTCCTGGAAACCTAATTAGATGGCATAGTCTGGCTAAGAATAGATTTTACACAATGTTGTGCTACTTCATGGCCCTTATTTTCTGACTTCCCTGCAGTCAAGTGTGGCCAGTGGCTTGTGAATAGATATGACAGCTGCCATTCCAGGTGTGGCTTTCTCAAACTTTCCATGCCACTTTCTTTTTGTAGCTTGATGTAAGGATGTCTGTAACACAACCACAAAGGGCCTGAGTCTCGGAATTACTGTCTGAGTCTCCGTCTTCTGATCAGCAACACTCCTTCAAACTTTGTATGAGCTGAAATCATTCATTTATGTAAGTCTTGTGACTTGAGGGTTGATATTTATGTATCTAGTATTTCATTAAACAATATACTTTGTTACACAAAATCTAGCATCAAAATCTAAAAGATGGACACTCTTGTGAGAGAAATGATTATTTGACATAGAGATGTTTCCCTTTGAATATTTTAAATATCTTAAATATTCGCCTTTAAATACTTATTGTGTGGATTCTTAGGCATCTCCTGGAAATATAAAGATCCAAAGGTAGGGGATTTTCTCTTGAACTGAAACCAGCTTAGGGACTGAGAGGTCTGAAAGGATGGGAACTGGTGGATGAATACAATGGGGAGGAGGAAAAATAAGAAAGTTTGAAAAGCAAAGGCAATAAAGCAAAAATAAGTGGGCAAATGGTAAAAGGAGTACATCAAGGCTGTATATTGTTACCCTGCTTATTTAACTTATATGCAGAGTACATCATGAGAAACGCTGGACTGAAAGAAACACAAGCTGGACTCAAGATTGCCAGGAGAAATATCAATAACCTCAGATATGCAGATGACACCACCCTTATGGCAGAAAGTGAAGAGGAACTAAAAAACCTCTTGATGAAAGTGAAAGTGGAGAGTGAAAAAGTTGGCTTAAAGCTCAACATTCAGAAAATGAAGATCATGGCATCTGGTCCCATCACTTCATGGGAAATAGATGGGAAAACAGTGGAATCAGTGCCAGACTTTATTTTTGGGGGCTCCAAAATCACTGCAGATGGTGACTGCAGCCATGAAATTAAAAGACGCTTACTTCTTGGAAGGAAAGTTATGACCAACCTAGATAGCATATTCAAAAGCAGAGACATTACTTTGCCAACAAAGGTCCATCTAGTCAAGGCTATGGTTTTTCCAGTGGTCATGTATGGATGTGAGAGTTGGACTGTGAAGAAGGCCGAGCACCAAAGACTCGATGCTTTTGAACTGTGGTGTTGGAGAAGAATCTTGAGAGTCCCTTGGACTGCAAGGAGATCCAACCAGTCCATTGTGAAGGAGATCAGCCCTGGGATTTCTTTGGAAGGAATGATGCTAAAGCTGAAACTCCAGTACTTTGGCCACCTCATGCGAAGAGTTGACTCATTGGAAAAGACTCTGAGCCTGGAAGGGATTGGGGGCGGGAGAAGAAGGGGACGACAGAGGATGAGATGGCTGGATGGCATCACTGACTCGATGGACATGAGTCTGAGTGAACTCCTGTAGTTGGTGATGGACAGGGAGGCCTGGCATGCTGCGATTCATGGGGTCGCAAAGAGTCAGACATGACTGAGTGACTGAACTGACTGACATGAAATAAAAAGATTCTGCACAGTAAAGAAAATCATCAACTGTTTCTTACAGTCCAGCGTTTCTCATGATGTACTCTGCATATAAGTTAAATAAGCAGGGTGACATTTTCTTTACTTGAAAAGCAATCAAATCATGTATCTGATAAAGGGTTAATATATAAAGTGCATTTAAGGACTCAAACAACTCATATTAAAAAAAAACAAAAACAAGCAATCCAATTGAAAAAAAAATGAACAAAGGACAAAACAGACATTTTTCCAGAGAAGACATAGAGATGGCCTATGGGAACATGACAGTATGTTCAATATCACTAATCATCATGGAAATACACATTTAAATGACTATGTCCATCAACAGAGGAATGAAAAAAACATGTTACACATGTATTCAATGGAATATTATTGAACCATAAAAAGGAATGAAAGAGTGCCATTTGTGAAGACATGGATAGAACTCAAGACTGTCAGAGTAAGTCAGAAAGAGAAAAACAAATGTCATACAAATATCACTTATATGTGGAATCTAGAAAAATGGTACAGATGAAATTATTTTCAAAGAAGAAACAGAGACACACACATGCAACATATTCTCCGCTCAGTCTCAGCTCACGCATCTCTTCTAGGAGCACCCAGAGAAGCCTAGATATTCTGCTGCCTAGCGTCTCCTTCGTGACAAGAATGTGATGGAGGTGGCAAGAATAACCCCTGAGTTCCAATCCTAGCTTTTCCTTTTAGCAGCAAGCTTATGAAAACCCTGGGAAAACTTATGAAACCCTAAGTCAATCCCGAGTGTTAGTTTCCTTAATACCTGCAAAATAGGTATTATAAAACATGCCTTTCCAGTTGTAGTATTGATATTTCCCTACATTAGTGCAAGATACAAAGAATGTGTTACATTAAGAGTAACTCTTCACTGCTCTGCTTTTATTAGTTGGGTACAGCAGTAGGCAACCTTTTCTGCTTCTTATTGCCTATGCTATGTATCACCCCTACTTTTTCACTTTCACTTTCCTCACTACTTCTAGATCCTATAAAATATATCATGAAAATTATAGGATGCAAGTGTAGTGAAGAATACCTGTATACAACAAAAAGGCTAGAAGAACATATGATATGTTTATAGAAGGATACCATAGATCTCTTAATTATAAAGAGAATAATCCTTTGAGATTCAGATGTGCAAGTAGTGAAGACAAGGTGTAATAATGGAGGGACCAAACCATCCTGATAGATACTGTCACCTACCCATTCTTCTCAAAGGAAAATACCTAAGATTTGTTATCTATCTAACTATGTATCTATCTGTCATCTATCTAACGTGTCTAAAGTCAACTATGTCTTCATCCAAGGATTATTCTTGTTAATATTTTGCTATTATTCCTTCATCTATATCGTCTAGTCAAGGCTTTGGTTTTTCCAGTAGTCATGTATGGATGTGAGAGTTGGACTGTGAAGAAAGCTGAGCACCGAAGTATCGATGCTTTTGAAATGTGGTGTTGGAGAAGACTCTTGAGAATCCCTTGGACTACAAGGAGATCTAACCAGTCCATTCTAAAGGAGATCAGTTCTTGGTGTTCATTGGAAAGACTGATGCTAAAGCTGAAACTCCAATACTTTGGCCACCTGATGCAAAGACTCATTGGAAAAGACCTTGATGCTGGGAGGGATTCGGGGCAAGAGGAGAAGGGGACAACAGAGGATGAGATGGCTGGATGGCATCACTGACTCGATGGACATGAGTTTGAGTGAACCCCAGAAGTTGGTGATGGACAAGGAGGTCTGGCCTCCTACGATTCATGGGGTTGCAGAGTTGGACACAAGTGAGCGACTGAATTGAACTGAACTGATTTCTGAAATTATACAGATTTCAGATACAGCTTATAAATTATGTTTATTTCATATAAACATCTATTACAAATAAATTCTTATAAGGCCAGGTGAATAAAGTAAAAAAGAAAAAAAATAAAACTATCAGGTATAACAACAGGGAGTCACAAAGTTTTTGGTGAACTGGGAGTCCAATAATTAAAGAAAGAAAAAAGCCATGATTTGGAAAATGTCACCATGTTAGATCTTGTAGGTGTTAAAAAAAAAAAAAAAAAAAACAGGAAATCTTAAATTTTATGGAAAATTTCCTGATTTTTAAATGCTATTTAATTTTTTTTCTGAAAACAATATGAGGACTCAACAAACTGTGTCCGAGAACCACATAGATCCTTCATACTTCCAGTTAATAGTCTCCTTTAAATGTACTTCAAAAAACATGAGTTTAATGGTGAATTATCACATAACTTTCTCATGATGTACTCTGCATGCTTCAGTTCAGTTCAGTTGCCCAGTCGTGTCTGACTCTTTGCGACTCCATGAATCACAGCTCGCCAGGCCTCCCTGTCCATCATCAACTACAGGAGTTCACTCACTCACGTCCATCGAGTCAGTGATGCCATCCAGCCATCTCATCCTCTGTCGTCCCCTTCTCCTCCTGCCCCCAATCCCTCCCAGCATCAGAGTCTTTTCCAATGAGTCAACTCTTCACATGAGCTGGCCAAAGTACTGGAGTTTTAGCTTTAGCATCATTCCTTCCTAGAAATCCCAGGACTGATCTTCAGAATGGACTGGTTGGATCTCTTTGCAGTCCAAGGGACTCTCAAGAGTCTTCTCCAACACCACAGTTCAAAAGCATCAAGTCTTCGGCGCTCAGCCTTCTTCACAGTCCAACTCTCACATCCATACATGACCACTGGAAAAACCATAGCCTTGACTAGATGGACCTTTGTTGGCAAAGTAATGTCTCTGCTTTTGAATATGCTATCTAGGTTGGTCATAACTTTCCTTCCAAGAAGTAAGCGTCTTTTAATTTCATGGCTGCAGTCACCATCTGCAGTGATTTTGGAGCCCAAAAAAACAAAGTCTGCCACTGTTTCCACTGTTTCCCCATCTATTTCCCATGAAGTGATGGGACCAGATGCCATGATCTTTGTTTTCTGAATGTTGAGCTTTAAGCCAACTTTTTCACTCTCCACTTTCACTTTCATCAAGAGGCTTTTGAGTTCCTCTTCACTTTCTGCCATAAGGGTGGTGTCATCTGCATATCTGAGGTTATTGATATTTCTCCTGGCAATTTTGATTCCAGCACAGAAGAACTGATGTTTTTTAACTGTGGTGTTGGAGAAGACTCTTGAGAGTCCCTTGGAGTGCAAGGAGATCCAACCAGTCCATCCTAAGGGAGATCAATCCTGGGTGTTCATTGGAAGGACTATGTTGAAGCTGAAACTCCAATATTTTGGCCACCTGATGCAAAGAGCTGACTCATTTGAAAAGACCCTGATGCTGGGAAAGATGGAGTGCAGGAGGAGAAGGGGATGACAGAGAATGAGATGGCCACATCGACTCAATGGACATGGGTTTGGGGCAACTCCGGGAGTTGATGATGGACAGGGAGGCCTGGCGTACTGTGGTTCATGGGGTAGCAAAGAGTCAGACACGACTGAGTGACTGAACTGAACTGAATCACATAACTTTATTTAATCATCAGCCAATTCTTGGACATCTAGTTGTTCCATATTTTTCGTATGATAAATAGTACTTCATTAAACATCAGAATATACTTTGCTCTCAGGGATAAAGTCTTAAAAGTAAAAATTGTGGGGAAACATATAGATGCTGCTGCTGCTAAGTCACTTCAGTCGTGTCTGACTCTGTGCGACCCCAGAGACAGCAGCCCACCAGGCTCCCCTGTCCCTGGGATTCTCCAGGCAAGAACGATGGAGTGTGTTGCCATTTCCTTTTCCAATGGAGGAAAGTGAAAAGTGAAAGTGAAGTCACTCAGTCATGTCCAAATCTGTGCGACCGCATGGACTGCAGCCTACCAAGCTCCTCCGTTCATGGGATTTTCCAGGCAAGAGTACTGGAGTGGGGTGCCATTGCCTTCTCTGAAACATATAGGATATATACTGACAATTCCAGCAATGTTTTAACGATGAAGTTTCCCACTAACAAGATAAAAGAGATTATTTCAATGCCATTCTCACCAGCAACTAGCACTAAGATTTAAAAAAACAAAATGTTTTTGCTAATTTGATAAATGTAAGAAAGTAACCTTTTTTCCTGAAAAATAATAAGGATGAGACTTCTTTTAGGTGCATTCATGATTTTAATTTTTTTTCCCTTTTAAATTGCCTATTCATGTACTTTTTTTTGCTTTTCTTCTGAAGCATTCGTGTTTTCCTTTTCAATTTGTATAGACTTTATATATACATATATATATATATATGTAGTAAATATTTTTTAGAGTTTTGCCTTAGCCATCAAAATGAAGTCCAAACTCCTTAGCATGATACCTAAATACCCTACATTATTAGAAGATTCTCTATCATCTCTCAGGGCTTCTCTGGTGGCTCAAACAGTAAGGGATCTTCCTGCAATGCAGGAGACCCAGGTTCAGTTCCTGGGTCAGGAAGATCCCCTGGAGGAGGGGATGGCTACCCACTCTAGTATTCTTGCCTGGGAAGTTTCATAGACAGAGGAGTTTGGCAGTCTCCAGTCCATGGCTCACAAAAGAGTCAGATACGACTGAGCAGCTAACATATACATTGCCACCTCTCAACCCTCAACTCTCCTCGTCCTTCACATTCTATTCTCCAGCCTCCCTGAAGCTTCTGTGCCGTGGCAATTTATGTTTCAGTTTTTGATTTGTGTGTTTTCTCCGTCCTCTGTCTGGTGAATTCCCCTCAGACAAAGCTACATAATATTCTCAAACATGTACAGATTTTTCTGGCAAACTAGCACTGAATTTGAGTTTTGCCAATAACTAGTTCTACCACTTAGTTTCCACTAAGCAACTTCATTTCCATTTTTAGATTTGTAAAACTGACGTAACCATTCCTCAGTGAGGTCAGGATTAAAATAGATGATATATGAAAGTATTTAGCACAACACTTGGTTTCTAGCAAGTACTTAACAAGAGCTATTATATATGACTATTTGTTCTGGATCTTCCTGCTTGAATATCTGACTATACTATAATACTTGAAAACGACTCCTTTCAAACATGACATTTTCTACTTTGTCTCTGAGAGTTTTATGTGTGTTTTAAGTTATTTGTGAGAAGCAGATAATATGATGATTCCCTGTTGTTTGACAAAATAGAATAAAACATGAAACAAATTCTAGGACTTATAAAAGAATTTCACAAGTTCTATTTCCTTCATAATTTCAGTCTTTATATTCATTTGGTATCAGTCAAAGATCTCTGTAACCTCTTGGCAGTATACTGGAGAAAATCATCACTAGCCTATGGAAGTTGCTAAGTATGATTTAGGGCTCCTCATGGCACAAGCATATTTTCACTTTTTACTAGAAATTTTCCCCAGACTTCGGCTTACTAGATGGCCCACCTGGTAAAGAATCTGACTGCAATGTGGGAGACCTGGGTTTGATCCCTGGGTTGGGAAGATCCCCTGAAGAAGGGAACAGCTATCCACTGCAGTATTCTGGCCTGGAGAATTCCATGGATTGTATAGTCCATGGGGTCACAAAGAGTTAGACATTACTGAGCAACTTTCTTTTTTTCCCCAAACTTAAGAGACTAGTATAATAATTGCTTCCAACTCCCTTGTAGCATCTGCAGGTGCTACTAGGTAGAATGTAATAATTAAAATAGACTCTGCTTTTTGACTCCTCACTGACTAGAGCAAAATAGGATTTTTATAGGATTACAGCTAGTGCTTCCAAAGGTGAGTGAGTTCACAGATGAAACATGCAGCATCAAGTGTGGAACAGTGTTACTAAAAATGAGATTTCAAAGAAAAAGGAAAGAGCTACATCACATTTCACCTCAGTGAGGCAAGGTTAGAGGGCAGTAAGCACTTGGAATACCTTTTTCTCCCTCTAGTTTAACAAGAAAAATGTAATAAGTGTTCAAATTTCCATTACAAGGTTGTCAGAGGAAAATTAATACATGACGCGCTCCAAGACACAGATTGTTCAGAATTTACCAATGCGTGAAATCAGAATTAGGCAAAATGCTAGAATCAGGAGGAAACCTGGCAAGGACTCATTTGCAACTACTGAAGTGTAAATACAAATATTAACAGTTTTTAAAAGAACTTTCATTTAAGTAAAGTCTAGAGAAGGTACCCAGGCTAATTACTCTTTATTTATTGATTTTAAACACTAATAACATTTAAAAAATATTGCACTTTAAACATAAAATCTGGATTAGAATATTGTACAGAATTTATGCTGAATATGAGTTAAAGGCATCTGACTCAATGAATTTGTCTTGTAGTTTGTTTGATCAGAATTAAGAACCAGAAGTCCAAGTTTGATCAGAATTAAGAACCAGAAGTCCAAATGCATTATTTTAAAGATGGGATAGCTGTCATCTAGAAAGATGACAAATTAACTGTCAAAGGAGGCCACAGGGGAATTCTTATAGTGGATGACAATAAAATGGCTTTGGAACTTAAAAAACTGATTGTTCTGTTTTTGTCCAAAATCACAAAACTAGTTAGAGATAGAATTCATGTCTCTTAATTAATCATGTCTGCTACTAATGTTGATATATGACCAAAGATCACCAACAATAAAAATTTCTCCTTTCCTGAGTAAACAGTTTAAAAGCACCTCAGGTAAATAAAATGCACACTAAAAGCATATATTTTACCAATAGCTTTCTCTAAAACTCTTTCTTTAAATATTTCTTATCAATGATCAGATTCTTGATGAATCCTAAATTATTATTTTCTTCAGGTTTTCAACTACATTTGGCACCATTTAAGCTCTTTTCTTCTTTAAATTCTTTTATTTTGACTTCTGGAAAATGCATATATTTTCAGGACTTTTACCCTCCTTTCTTTTTCAACAGTCTCTGTTTCTTCAGTTTCCATTTTTTCAAAAAATGCAGCTATTTCTTTCAACTCTGCTCTACGCTTTGTAATCTACGTGCATTTCAGGGTATCTGGGTCGATTATGTTCAAATCTCTCAGCCGTTAACCAGAGAATTTTGAGTCCTTAATTGGTGATCAGATATTTCATGATTGAGTTCTTGTTCCCACTGTTTTCAGCAAATCACAAACAACTGATCATATTCCCATTCACAATAGCAACTCCTTCCAATTTTGTTGTCTATGTAAAAAAAATGGAATGCAACCACTTAACTCATTTTTTTTTGTCATCCCTTTATTTATTTATTAGTGACAGTAGGTGAATAATAGTCATTGTATTTGGCCCCAATTATTTTAAGAAAATGAATGACATTTACAGTGATGGTATTTTCAGCAGCTTAAAGGAAGCCAGAAGAATGGATCATGAAGATTAAGTAGGAATTTCTTGGAATAAAAGAGTAAGGATCAAACAGAGGAAGCCATATAAACAAAGAAAATGGAATCCAATGGTATACAATAAATTCAGGGAACATGAGAAATTCTGTATCATCAA